>NC_141689.1:836095021-837360100 GCF_964263255.1 Lissotriton vulgaris | reverse complement strand
CCCTAAGGTAGGCCCTGGGCAGCCAAATGGGCAGTGGTACAGTGTATTTCAATGTAGGACATGAATAGTTTGAACTTTACATGTCCTGGTAGTGAAAAAACTGCTAAGTGTGTTCTTCACTACTGTAAGGCTTTGCCTTAAAACCATTTTGAGTGTAATATCCAATTAGGAAAAGATAAAGAGTTATAGTTTTGTGTCCCTAGACTAACAGATTTTAATTTGTACGTTTAAAATTACCTGTTTGAAAGATGGCATTTTTGTACTTTAACCATTCTGTGCCTCTGTCTGTCTCTGAATATAAGTCTAGAATGGGTTACAGCATGGGCTTTGTGCACTCCCTCTAGATAGTCACACAAAGGAAACTGGGTTGTGAACATTTTCATTCTGATGGCCGATTAGCAGGCTGATGGGCCTCCTGAGGTAGATCGGAGGGAGGGGATCACACTTGCAAATGAACAGGGTTGTGCCCATCCCCACACAAAGAGTTGCATGCCCCCCAGTAGTGAGTATGGAGTTCGGTCATGAAATCAAGCTACCTTGTGATCTTCAAAGGCCTCTTTGAAGTGTCACCCATTTGAAAGGTGCATTTGGGTGTAAGTACTGTACCCCTGACACCACCAAATCAGAACTTTGCTGCAACAAAAGTGCAATTTGGAAAAAGCAGATGACCTGCACATGTTCATGACCTGTCCCGCACTTAGAGAATTCTGGTTTGATATACAAGAAGGTATGAAAGCCCTTTTTGGGTATGAAATACAGGTTAGTACGCAACAAGTTTTTTTTGGTATTCCTTCTAATTATGAGAATGTCTCACGAGATAATAATAAGTTATTTTTTTATCTAATTGTCTTAGCCCGCAGGGAAATATGTAAACTATGGGTGAGCACTATTGTCCCGACATATGTAAATTGGATTAGGGCAATCAGGCACACTCTCAGTTTGGATAGTATGGTATGGAAGAGAAGGAAGCATTTTTGGACTCCATGCATTATTTGGCTTGATGGTTTATAACTACTTTGTCCAATGATTAGCCCTTTCTGCAGAATGATCCACCCGAAGATCAGTCTAAGGGTCCGGTAAAGTGAGAGACTGAGCTGACTGGCCACTTGGTGGCACTGTGAGATTATTACTGGGTGTCTGCACAAAGAGCTCCCATAAAGATTCTTGGTACAATCAAATACTAAAAATATCTTTATTGGCGTATGAGGACAAAAAAAAAAAAAAAAAAAAAAAACAAATACCATTCTTCCTGGAAGAAGAGCTGCTGTGTGGTAGGAGGGACTGCCACTTTGCTACCTGCATTTCTGTGTTGGCCAGCTGCCAGCTGATTGCTATGCTGTTGGCTGGACTGCAACTTTGCTACCTGCTCTGCTGTGTTGACTTGCTGCCTGCTGCTTCTTTCCAGGGACCTGCTCTAAATATACTTTAATTCAGGTTTCTCAAATGGCTTGTTGGCTTTCCTCCTGTTCTCTGAAGTCTCAGGGTCACAAAAGACTTCTTGCAACTCTGATGGTGATGCTGGACCATAGATTTAGCAGGGTGGCCTGGATAGCAGGTGTTAGCTTGATTAATTGTAGACAGAAAATCTGCAGTGACAAAAGAGAGCTCCTACCTTCTTGGATTCTTCTGTCATCCCATCTCATCAGAGGTTTCACACTAACTGCCCACCAGAAACTGTCATGTCAGAATAAACAAATACAGATACAATAAGGAGAAAAGAAAAGTTAAAAGAGGAAGATAAGCCTAAATACATTAATGGGTTTAGAAAACTAAACTAATATTCTAAATGATTATGTTGCGTGTGTGCAAGACTGCCATTACTTTAGCTGCAGGTTGACATTTGTCACCATTACAAAAATAACTAAAACACTCCATGTTAGAACCGGCTGTCTCTAGTTGGCAGAGGCATACACTTCTGACAAATAGGGACACTCCTTTTCTAGTCAGGGCAAGGGGATCACACCCTTCGATAACCCCTGCTCACCCCCTTGGTAGCTTGGCAGAGCAGAACAGGCTTATCTCAGAGGCTGTGTGTTAAGCAATTATGACCACATACAGTAATAAAGTGAATACACTACAAATGGACACGACACAGTAGTATTATAAAAATAAGTATCTTTATATAAGACTTAGCACAAGACCAAATAACGGCAAAACTGTACACAATCGGAATAAATACGTTCGGGAAGGAAAAAGGATAGTTCAAAGGTAGTTTCTTCTTTAGCACAAGAGTCTTTTAGTATCAAGCAAATCTTCTTCTTGGAAACACAGTTCTTAGCAACAGGGTAACTCACACGGGAGCTACACAACGCTGGGGCAAAGATAATCCACAGGTTCGGCGTCGACCGCGAGGAGCGCTGCGCCGGGCCTGGAGTCACACGGACCCCCAACAACACAGTACCTTAGGAAATTGAAGCACACGATGATCAGCGGCGTCGAGCAATCCGGCGTCGCGTCTTCGATGTCGTTCAGGGCACAGCAGGCGTTGTCGATGATGCAGTTGCACAGAGTGAGCAGCGCTCACGGCGTCGAAGGGCACACGGTTGATGCGATCAGCAGCGGGGAAGACACGAGGTCCTCTGGAGTTAGAGCCGTACTCCTACTCACTGGCGTTGCTGCTGGCGTCGGTCGGGCCCAGCGTCCGATCGTCGTGATTGCTGGTCCTTTCAGAGGTGCTGGATTCACACTTCCAGCGAATAGCACTTTTTAGCAGGTGAAGTCCTTTAGCCCTGTGACTTCGGCAGGAGACTGGCACTCTTCCAGTCCTTGGAGATTTTCTTAGCAAGCGTGAGAGTACACACACAGTTCCTCTCTCCTGGTTCCTTGGCAAAAAATAAAGAAGCACTGCAGGATTCCCCCAACAACAGCACACTGGCAGAAGGGGTAAGCAGTCCTTTAGATCAGCAGGCTTCTTGTCCTTGGTTACAGGGTTCCTTGTCAGAAGTGATCTGATTTCCTAGTTCAGGGGTCCTTCTCTTATACCCCTTTTCGTCTTTGATCCCTTTGTCTATGCCGGGGGTTTCCCAACATCCTGGGTCTGCGGTGGGTGGAGCTAGGCAGTCGCACCTGGCCTATTCATTGAGCCGGGCCGGGTCCTCAGACGCCCCGCAGGAGGTGGAGCCAGCATTGATACTGGCAGGAGCAGAGCTATCGCCCTCCTGGCAGGAGGTGGGGCTAGGATCGTCCATGGCAGGCACAGAGCCATCAGTCGCTTGGCAGGAGGTGGAGCCAGCATTGTATCAGGCAAGGCAGGCTATCAACAACTACTCTCCCCCTACTCTCAACGTAAATGTCCCACTCATCCCACACTGACTCATCCAGACCTCTTGGAGCCGCCCAGCTCCTGTCACACACACGCAAGACCAGCAGAGACCAGATATGGTTAGACAAGAAAATAGACACTTTCTAAAAGTACTACTTTCGAACCCAGAGTCCCAAAACCATCCACACCAACGGATGCGTAATTAAACCCCGAGCTCAGGGATACCAAACTCGACATTGCACCGTACTCTCCGAGCCAGCTAGGATCATAGCATTAATAATCCCGGCGACCCATTCTATCCAACGGAGAGTAGGCTACCTCGCAATAGTGAAGCACTGAGATGGCGGCACTTCACTATCAGGACATTCCAACTTGGTCAGGCGTGTCCTACCTTACGCTTACAATGCACCCTGCCCATGGGCCTACCATAGGGGTGACTAACATGAAGTTAAGGGAAGGTTGGAGGGGCTGGCAAGTAGGTATACCTGCGCAGCCGACGTGACAGTGCAAGACTGCACGTGGGTCTCGCAATGACCGACCCGTAGACATTCTTTTACAAGGCCGCTCCTGTGGGTGGCACAACACGTGCTGCAAGCCCACGAGCGGCATTTGTATTTACAAGCCCCGGCACTCCTGGTGCACTAGACTAGGGACTAACAGTAAACCAAATAAGCCAAACATGGATACAATAGATACATCATTTTAACAGAGGGAGCACTTGCGCTATGGCACTGATCAGCAGTGACACGGCGCCCAAAGCATATACCAGCAAAACATCGTAAAACAGTAGAGGCAAACAGAAAAATGGAGGAGAGACTCAAGCCAATGATGTCAGGTCTAACACTCCAGAAAGGAATTTTCCATACATGGAGGATTGCTTGTAGTGCAGAAGTGGCTTGGAAGGAAAAAGGAAGCAGAATTGGTTACAAGTGCTTGCCTTTAGAGCTTGTGTCTAGCAGAAGCATTGTTCCTGTAGATATGAGGGGCTGCACACAAGCTCTTCCTCCTGTTTTTATACAGAATCGTTTGAGAGAAGGGTATACAGCCATCACCTTACCACTAAGGACTCAGTCAATATATACGAACCTTAGATAGAAAAAATAGTTTGACTGGAACCACCCCATAATCTATGGAGCAACACTTGATTGAGATGTGCGTCAGGTACCAATCAATCCCATGAGACATTACATTGATAGTTAGTGGAACCTCCAAACTCTCTTCTACTCAGCAACAACATACTTAGGTACACTATAAAACGAATGTGAGAAAATACAATTCCTTATCTGGTGTGGATGTGCCACCTCACTGTTTAATAAACTCAAAACTCAATCTTGCGTCCAGGCAGGCTCGTTTGTAAAACATTAACTCAACCCTGGGCAGCTGTGACCTCGGGCAGTCATGCTTTAACAAAGGAACAAGTGTAAAGCATTTAGAAGTACCAAAACAATTGAAGAAGAATGAAACACAACACAAAGGAACTCCAACCACAATATATAAAAATACATCCATTAGTATGAATTGTTAGACATCTGTTGGGCTTGGGACTCTGCAGGGTCATCCCAAATCTGTACCTGTTAGTGTTGGCTTTTAGGTCTCTGCACAGTTTACCGCTGCTAACCAGTACTAAAGTGCTTGTGCTCTCTCCTTCAAACATGGTAAAGTTGATTTAAACCCAATTGGCACATTTAGTTTTCTGGGAAGACCCTATTAAAGTGGCAATACATGTACCAAGGGCCTGTAAATTAAATGCTACTAGTGGCTCTGCAGCATTCATTGTGGAACGCACTTAAGTAACTTTTTAAACATGTCTCAGACCTGCTATTGCAGCCTGTAAGTGCATCACCCTTTTACCAGTCCTGAACATTACTTGTTAATACATTCAGGTCACCCCTAGGGCAGGCACTAACCAGCCCATAAGACTAAAAAGCTGGACATGTACTTTTAATTTTTACATGTCTTTGCTTTGAAAAATTATTACATTATTTTATCCACAACTGCAATGCCTACGTTTTGTCTTGGATAACATTTGGTTCCCCCATTATATTTAATCTCTGATAACTTTCAATTGGGAGCAGGTAGAAATATTGACTTTGGTGTCTAAACATGTCATTTTAAACCCTCTTTTATGGTACAATCGGATTTTAAGTCACAATTCTGGAAACACCAGTTTTAGAAAGTTTACTTTTTCTTGCCCCAACCATTTGGTGCCTGCAGCCTGTGTACTGGGTCATATGACTAGGTATAGTTGGCAGTTGGTCTTCGTGTATTGCTCCCGGACAGTGAGACAAAGAGGGAATCTGTGTTGGAAAGTTCGGCCATCCCTGACTTGTTTTGGAGGGGGTAGCTGTCACCTACCATACGTGCACATCACAAAGCCTCTACCTCAGCACACTCAGAAAGGGATTAACACCAGTCTTTTGTGTCCCCAGACTTGCTGGGGATAGGGCAGGGAGGGAGGACATTCTCAACACCTCTATGTGTCGAAACCTTCAGAACCTTATCCTACTTCAAAGCTGTCACCAGGTATAAATATTGGACCCTGACACCAAAATCCTCAGTACACATCTGGACCTGTGGAAAACTCAGAAGGACTGCTGTCCTGCCCTGCTGCAAGAAGGACTACCCTGCTACTCTACTGCTGCGCTGTGCTGCTGCCCTGCTGTTTGAGTGGAAAGGACTGGACCTGGATTTTGAACCCAGGACCACTAGGGTGACTCCAAGGGCAATTTTTCTGGCCTCCTGACCAGAGCTTCAGGAACCTAAAAGGTTCCAACCCATTGAATCCAGCACCTAGACTCTGTCTACTGTGAGACTCGCCCCACCCCCCCCCCCCCCCAAGTGGTGCCCCCCGAAATCCTGGACCCTTGGAAGTGGGCCTGATGGTGCTCTGCCAGTCCAGCAGTGATCCAAGCAGAACTGACCATTGCTAAAGAATCCACAATGAACTAAGGTTTTCTTGAAGTTTATTGTTTATCACAGCAATATGTTCACTGCGCAGACAGCTATTGATGCAACTGAAGCATCCTTAGAATTATCAACAGGTATTAACAAAATAACATGAAAATTAACAAGGCACATGCACCGAATCTACAGAGGAAGAAAGATGTAAGTGCATGCATGGAACGAACAATTAGAATGCAACACTGGCCCAGCGCGATGCATAGCCTCGTAGCTCCACATTAAAACTGTTGCTGTGTAACACATCCCTGATGCAGGACTCTACAGCTTTTCAGAACCACTGCTGCGCAACACTTCTTCCCTGCAATGCTTCTGAAATGCTACTGTGTGACGCATCCTGGAAGCAGGACTTCACATCTCAGCCTGCAGGCCATCGGAACTGCGACTGCCTGATGCATCCTCTGCAGAATGCAGCACACTTAGAAAGAGAAAACAACACGTAGAAATAAAGATATTTCTCTGTGAGGCCCCTCTTTTGCCCCTGCTTTTGCCGAACTTTTTTTCTGCTCTCTCCTTCTGCTCTTCCCATTTTTCTGAGACTTTCTCCTATTTTGACCTTGTTTTTTAAAGCTTGCTCCTTCCTCTCACCTATTTTTTCTGAGTGGTTTCTCCTTCTTTTTCCATGTTTTTAATTGCTTTCTCCTACCTCTTCCCCATTTTTCAGAGCCTTATCTCCTGCTTTGAGTTGTTATTTATTTTTACATCCCCTCTACCTGGGTCTGTGGGTGTTTCTCCTGCTTTTGCCTTATTGTTTATAGCTATATCCTTCCTCGCCCCCAATTTCCTGAGTGCTTTCTCATGCTTTTGCCTATGTTTTCTGCTCTCCTCTTCCACTCCCCCGTTTTTCTGAGTGCTGCTTTTGCCTTCTTTTTTACAGCTTTTCCCCTTCCTCTCCCCATTTTTCTGAGTGCTTTCTCCTGCTTTTGCCTTCTTTTTTACAGCTTTTTACTCCCTCTCCCCATTTTTCTGAGGCTTTCTCTTGCTTTTGCCTTGTTTCTACTGCTCCCCCTCCAAGTTCTGAGTGGTTTGCCTTGTTTTTACTGTTTTCATTTTCCTTTCCCCCTTTTCTGAGTGCTAGCTTTCCCACATTTTTCACTGCTTCTCCTTGTTTTTTCCTCAACAGCACAGGATATATCATTTCTAAACTGCCCAACAAATTCCTGAGGTATCAAACTATGACATACACAGCCAGCATTGAATGCAGAAGGTCGGTGGGAGGCCAAAAAGCACTATGAGCTATTGAGCTAGTGAGTATGGGGCATGTTGTGCAGAGTGCTGCTGCAGCGCACAACACATGCACTTTTTCTCTGCTCTGAAATCCTGTGCCTGAGCACAATGCATGAGACTACGCACTATGCTACGGCTGGACTATGTGTGTGCAACTCCCGGAGTTTAGGTCGGACCATGATTGGCCTAACTCGGGAGGCAGTTCTCATTGGTAGTGCTCAGCTACCAATAGCAATATTGCCAGTGTCAGACTGCTACAATACTACCAAGGAGAGTCTCACTTGTAGCATAGCACTAAACTACTAATGACATTCAGTAGATTACCACTGCCTCCACCAGGAAGAACCTATTTACAGACTGTTTTGGTGCAATGGCTGCCCTGCACTTAGTAAATCCCAGGCTGCAACCTGCCACTGCCATGAAGCAGCCAGTAAGTGCAGGGGGTGGGGGCAAGGACCCCCCCCCCCTCAGCCCACCACTATGGACGCTCATGTCTGTGTACTAAAGTACCTCTGAATCTGTAGTGGTACTGGTTATGATTTACCTCCAGGAGGATAGAGAAAAACCAAGTATGCACAGTACTATGCATAGCATTGTACTAGTAATGTTAATAGATCTTTGTTCTGGATCAAATGAAAGTATTCACTGTACTTTTTCATAGTGTATTTATCTTAAAGTTTAGAAATATTTTTTGTCAATTGCGGTTGTATTTCAGTTACTTTTTATGTTTTTTGTGTTTAGAAGCCAGTACAGTTCACATTGAAACAACTGGTAGCAAAAGCTGTAAGGTTGTAACAAGGAAACATACCAAGCTATGATGTAAATAATAAAATCAAGGGGCATACTTACAAAGAATTGGCGTTGGGTAGCACTGCAAGTCATTTTGCTGTGCTACCCGACGCCAATTCGAAAGGGAAGGAATGCTCCTTATTTACAAGATATGGTGCATTCATGTCCTGTCAGCCAGTACCAACACACAATTGGAAGCCGTGCACCAACGCACGCACCCTAGCATCGGACTGCAAGGTTGTCTGTGTTGTTGGCATGATTGTTTTTGTGCATTTTGAATGGGGGAAAATTACGAGAAATAATATTATTTCTCCTCGTTACACCACTCCTGGGGCGGCGCACGTTTTTTACGCATTCTCAGATTTATGGCTTGCTGTAAATCTGGGAATGTGTCAAAACCTATGGCGATTGCATGGGAACATACACCGCAACGACCAGACAGGCCTCCCCGATGCAGTGTGAGGCATCGCATGGACTTGCGCTGAGTTGTCTCACTCCATATCTACAAGGCCATGAAAGCCACACAGGGTGGCTTCACGTTGACTTGTGGATATGGTTAAGCCCTGTATGCTACCAGAACGTAACAAAAAGTGACATTCAAGTGGTGCACAGGACTTGTATTTAAGCCCCTAAGTTTGTAAAATTGGGGGTATATTTACAAAGAATGGACATACAGCAGCACCCAAGTCATTTTGCTGCACTGCCCAATGTCATTTCAAAAGGGAAGGAATGCACTGTATGCATATGTATTCACAATTTGGATTGCATTCCTGTGCTTTTAGTCGGCACACAATCATCAGCCGTGCACCAACGCAGGCACTCTTGCACCATGTTGCAAGAGGTGTCTGTGTTTTTAGTATGATTTTTTTTGCAGGAAGGGACACCTTCCTACACAAAAACAATAATTGGAGGTGTTTTCCTCTTCCTATGTGTTTCAGAATCAGACACACATGGAAGGAGGAAACAATTACTCAAAATAACGTTATTTCTCCTCGCTACACCACCCCTGGGAAGGTGCACAGTTTTAATGCACTCCCGCATGTACACCATTTGTAAATCTGGGAATGTGTTAAACCCTATGGGTGTTGCGTGGGAACACCCACTTAAAAGCCCATGGCACTGCTCCCTAACGCAGTGTGAGGCAACGCAGTGACTTGTGCTGTGTTGCCCCACTCCATAACTACAAGGCCATGAACAGCCACGCAGAGTGGCTGTAAGTGGCCTTGCAGATATGGCTAAGCCCTTTGCTGCATTGGAATTTCATAAGAAGTGAGTGACATTCAGGCAGATCATGCGGCTTGTAAATAAGTCCCTTACATTTTATTCTGGTTTCCCTGCCCTGCACATTTTTTACGTTCTTCATAAAAAATTACCTAGAAGTTTACACAGTTCTGTCTTTGAATTGTGACCGAAGAATGACTTAGTCCTATGGTTTTTTTTTTTGGAGGGGGGAGTGGGGGGTATGGGGGGGCGAAGGCATTTCTGTGTCTCATGCTATGAAATAGGATTGACCAAGCTATCTGTGCTGTTCCCCTGCTCGCCCTGAACAGCTGACACCAGATATGCCTTGGCAGTTCTTAGACTCTTTAACCCCACGGATCTCATAGCATCTCAAGCAGGTGGCATGTGCCGTCTGCTCATCAGGAAAAGCTGTTTTTGCCGTGGGTCGTGTCTCCTATCAGTATAAACTATTTCGAAACCCTCATCCGGAATGTTCCATCACGTAATGAAAGCGGACCATCGGGGCCAGGTTTGAGGCCAGGAAGGGTTGATTTTGAAAATGCAATATGCCCGCTCCTCATATCCCTCTCCTGCAGTTCACTGGAGGAAAGTCGATGCCAGCGAGCGAGCGCCGTGGCTAAATGTGAACAAAGGCAGGGCATTTCTGCTTGGGATATAATTTCCTTTTTCATCATGCGGTGCTCCGTTTCTGGGCCCATTGCTCAATCAGTCCAAAACATATGAAAAAAATGGTGCAGGGGTGACCCATTTCAGCGACTGCAGGCCAAGTGTGACCATGTTGCTCGGATAATGGCTTCTCGCCTTCATTTTGTGCAGAAGAACATAAAATTGGTTTGGACAGCGTGAGACCTTATATTCCTCCTAGCACACATTTGCTGATCTTTTTTAGTATCATTATGCTCTTCTCGGCTTAAGCACAAGCCTTTCAATTATAAACAGATGCACCGACATGTGCGGTCGAAACCGTTTTACAGTATTTCTCAGCGCTCACTGGGGCAGGCGCGTGTCATATCCGGGACAGCCAATGCCATAACTACAACTAACAGAAACGCCTGCGGTCTGCATGCACCCGTATGTAAACTAACTAATGTTAATCGTTTGGGGGGAAAAGCAGCTCGGGGCTAAACAACAATTTCTTAAGGAAAACAGAGCTCCTCACATACAACACATACGATTTACAGTAAGGGGGAAATGTTACCCATTAAAGAACACGCATTTACAAATATCATAGGGTTGCCCCTTCCTGTCCCGCTCTCCCAATGCGGGCCCCAGGGGAAGTAAAGGTCGCAGACCAGTCTTCCCCTGGGGTATTCGCGCGAGACCGGAAGGACAAGGTGTGGGGGTGGGGATTAGAAGGGGATGGGGTGGTGTTTAGGAGTCTATAAGGAGTGGGAAGAGGCGGAAACAGCCTTTTCTTAACTCCTGAGCAACACCGGGGAGTCGTTAGAAAGTTTGTCTTCGGTAGGTGGGTGGTTTGGGGTAGGGGCCGATCTCGCGATCGGCGGTGTATTTTGTTTTGTTTCGCAATGGCTGTTGTAGGGGGCGTGCGGGTGTGTTTCCTTGGGCTACGGTCTGTGTTTTCTTCGTCATTTATTCCTGCATTTTTGACGGCAGGGTTTCCCGGGGGTGTCGGGGAGCTTCGCACCTGGTCCAGCATGCCTTGTGAGGGGGATTTCTTGTGGACAGCGGCGCAGTATGGGCCGGGGGTTGGGGCTGTGGCCGAGGGGCTCCGGGGGCGGGTGCCGGGCCGGCCGGGGCTGGGCGCGTGTGTCGGCATTTGTGTTTCCTTGATGCTTGGGGCCTGCGGTTCGGCGATCCCGGGAGTGTGTTTACGGGGCCCCAGGTGTTGTGTCCGGCAGCAGTAGGTGCGGGCGGCAGGCCGGGCTGGGCCTTTTTTCAGATGTGCGTGGCTGCTGGCTTGGTCCCTGTCTGGGGGGGTGGCCTCATGGCACGTGGGGCGGGTGTGACTGGTCTGGCCGTGCCTGGGAGGGAGGCTGGCGGCGTTCTTTCCCGGTTTGGGTGCGGCTTCTGGCACGGTACTGCGCGCGCTGGCTGCCTCTGTGGTGGGCGGGGGCTGGGGGGGCCGGCGTGTCCTGTCGTGTACCTCGTGGGCTGGGGGGGGGGCGGGGCTCCCTGTTTAGACACCCGGGGTTCTTTTTCCGCAGTATTTTTTCCTGGGGGAGGGAGGGGCCTTTTTGCCTGTTGGCGGCGGGGGGACCTATGGGGGGCGGTGTTGGTGCCCCCCCCCTTTTTGTGTCTTTATGATGTTCCCACGTCTGCATGGTGCGGTGTGGTCTTGATTATTTCGGCTGGTCCAAGCGTGGATTACACGGATGTAAAGCAGTCTTGGACGCTCAGGCTTTGCTTTGGAGTGGCTGTGTGGGTGGGCCTGGGGATGTGGTCAGGCATGCGGGGGTTTCGGGGGGCATTGGAAGTAGGGGTGAAGGACCGCCTGCACGGCGCGAGGCCCTATAGTGCTCGGGGCTCACGTGGTTGGAGCGACCTGGTGGGGGTGGTTCCTGGCCGTTATTGTGCCAGAGGTGAGTGGGGTGCCAGCGGGGGCGCACGACGGCCTCTGGGCACAGGCCAGAAGCTGTAGGGGGGTCCCCAGCAGCCTGCCCCTCCATCGCGGGATCGCGCAGCGCACCCAGTTCAGCATATGGAATTGTTTGGTGAACTTGCGACCAGTGTGTGACGGTGTATGGTGTCTGTGGATGAGTAGGGGATTTTTTGACTTGGCGGTGGTGATACAGTAGGAATGGCGAGTGGGTTTGTGGAAGGATGATGCAGTGTGTATGGGTCGGCGGTTGAGTGGGGGCCACTATAGGGGTGGGGGGTCTGCCGTAACATTTGTTTTGTTGTTGCTACAGGAGCCAAGCTGGGCGCGATTTTGCAGTGGAAACGTCGGCAATGGGGTACGCCAGCGCCGGATGAGAAGGTCCTCGTTGATGCTGAGGTACGGATATGAGAATGGGGGGGGGAGCTGTACTGTTGGGGGGGGTTTACGGCAGCGAGGCCAGGGTGCAGTGGTCTGTGCTGCTATTGGGGGAAAATTGCAAAAAACACAGTTGATGGACAGAATGCAGAACAATGTCTTACATTCACCCCAGTACAAAGATCTGGGCCTAAATCCATCGTTTTTTTGCACTCCACACCACCCTAGGTCAGACACTGGCTATATGCAAATCAGCCTTTACCCTGTGCCTCATGGGAACAGTCCAGCCCGAACTACCAAGCCATGGCTTTCCTAGACCGGAATCAAGCATCCAAGGACCGGTTTCTGGCTATCTTGTTCACTTTGCCACTGGATTCAAGCAAGCCGGGCTGAAGACGGCTGGAATGCCAGAAACCAGTCCTCGGAAGCTTGTTTCCAGTCCAGGGAAGACATGGCTTGGCAGTTCGGGCTGGACTGTTCCCATGAGGCACAGGGTCAGACTGATTTGCATATAGCCATGTCTGAACTGGGGTGGCAGAGTGGGCTAAAGAACGGTGATGGATTAAACCCAGATCTTTTGACTGGGTGTGAGTGTTTGATTGATTCAGATGCTCCATCCATCACCACCCCCTTTTGTACCGCTTTTGGCCGCCATAAGTGTGGCAGGGTATGCTCATACGTGAGTCCCTTGCTCACTTTGCCAGTGGATTCAAGCAAGCCTGGCTGAAGACGGCTGGAATGCCAGAAACCGGTCCTCGGAAGCTTGTTTCCGGTCCAGGGAAGACATGGCTTGGGAGTTCGGGCTGGACTGTTCCCATGAGGCACAGGGTCAGACGGATTTGCATATAGCCATGTCTGAACTAGGGTGGCAGGGTGGGCTAAAGAACGGTGATGGATTAAACCCAGATCTTTTGACTGGGTGTGAGTGTTTGATTGATTCAGATGCTCCGTCCATCACCACCCCCTTTTGTACCGCTTTTGGCCGCCATAAGTGTGGCAGGGTATGCTCAGACGTGAGTCCCTTGCTCACTTTGCCACTGGATTCAAGCAAGGCGGGCTGAAGACGGCTGGAATGCCAGAAACTGGTCCTCGGAAGCTTGTTTCCGGTCCAGGGAAGACATGGCTTGGTAGTTCGGGCTGGACTGTTCCCATAAGGCACCGGGTCAGACTGATTTGCATATAGCCATGTCTTTACTGGGGTGGCAGAGTGGGCTAAAGAACGGTGATGGATTAAACCCATATCTTTTGACTGGGTGTCAGTGTTTGATTGATTCAGATGCTCCGTCCATCACCACCCCCTTTTGTACCGCTATTGGGGGAGGCAAGCTGCTGGAGGACTGTTTTCACAAACGACAAAATGGAAATAATGAATAAAGGGGGGGCAATTGTTGGGTAGGCGTGGGGACTGGACAGGGGACTGGAAGAGGGCACCGGTTGCGGGATACTAATGTTTGGGTGAGGGTTTAGTGTCGCTTCAGCCTTGCGGAATTTCTGTGCCACTGGTAGCTGTGCGTTGGCAGAGCGATTGGGGGGCCTGAAGGGCAGGCTGCCAGGTAAGTGAATGGTCAGACTGGGGGTTATGCACTGTTTTGGCTTTGCCCGTGGCTGGGGCGTGCGGTGTATTGGGGGCCATGAGGTTGGGTGGACTGGTTCAGTCTCGATTTGGATACTGAGCGATGTTGTGCAAGGGATCGGTAGGGCTGTGAAGTCCTTTTTGGTCATTATTGGGACTTGGGTTCATGGCGCTTGATGTCATGCTGGGGAGAGACGGGAGCCTGGCGCACAAAGGGGTGTTTTGTCTGAAGAGGATACGTTGTGTGTTTGCATTAAGAGTGTTGGATGTGGCTTGACCCATACGTGGTAGGGGTTCTCCGTAGCTGAGGAATAAATAGGGGAAGCGTGTGGGGGGCCTGGGGCGCAGGCGTCTTTACAGCAGGTCAGTCTGAGGGGGCTGCTCATGGAGGGGGGTTTTAGGCGGGGTGTGCACTGGAGGATTTGGTTGGGAGTGCGGAGTATGAGGCTGCAGGGCAGCTGCAGGGGAGCTGGTGGCAAGGTGTGAGTACAGAGTGTTGGTGATGGGTGCTTGCAGTGGCGGAAGGTCTGGCACTGTGCTTTTCTCCGGGGTTGAGGGGGTCATGGGTTTCCGTTGGTTTTCCCCAGGTGGGGTTGCTGTAGTCTATGGTGAGCAGAGGTTATTTGGGCAGTGTAATGGTGATCGGCATGGCGGCGCCAGAAGTGTTTTGGGGTATGTGGCGGGTTGCATGGTTCTTGAGCTGGGTGACGTTGGCGTTTGGGGTGCATGTGTGGACGGTATGTCATGGTACCTGGCGTTTGGGGTGGGTTTTTTTTTGGGTGGTTGCAGTTCGGGACAGTCGGCTACAGCACAGTTGTGATGACCTTGCGGGGTCTGCCTAGGGCTGGGGGTGTG
Source organism: Lissotriton vulgaris (assembly GCF_964263255.1). Classification (NCBI taxonomy): domain Eukaryota; kingdom Metazoa; phylum Chordata; class Amphibia; order Caudata; family Salamandridae; genus Lissotriton; species Lissotriton vulgaris. Next base: position 837,345,259 of record NC_141689.1, on the reverse strand, counting down.
GTTTTTCAATGGTGGTAGGTGGGATCCTTGTTTGGCTGGTTGTCCTGGATTTCGTGGGGGGCTGGGTTGTTTGAGTGGGAGCCGCCTGCTGTGGCGCACAGTGCTTATTGTTTTGTTTTTGTGAAAACCTTTATTTTCATTTTTGCAGCATTACATTTGTGGGCCTACAACCACAGGGTCCGGCCGTCACTTAAATGAAACAGAAACTTGGTATTGCACAAATACACAGCTCTTCAGCCGACAGCCCGGGGGCCCGACAGCGATTCAGCACACAGTTTGTGTGAATCATAGGATATTGCACAGGATGAGGTTAAGGTTTTACATTTTAAATATACATGAATAAACAATAAATAAACCAAAACTGATGAGGCAAAAGAAACTATGTGGTAGGTGTCTGTTCCAGGGGGGAGAGCCGTGCCAAGAAACAATGTACGCAACAACAATAGATGAAAAAGTGGGAAGGGGGGGCAGGGAGCAAGTGATCACAGTGTCAACAAGGATCTATACAGTACAAGGAATGCTTGGCTATGGGGACTGTGACATTTCCGGAGTGTCTACAAAAGGAGGAGTACACATCTCCCCTCGGTATGAGTTCCATTGATCCCATATTCTCCCCCACTTCTTAGGTCTGCCATGTGCAACATACACTGTTTTTACCCTGAACATGCACCAGTCCATGTTTTCTTTCCACGCTGAAATCGTAGGTGCTCTTTGGGACCCCCACAGTTGTGCTATGTCTCTTTTAGCTACCATGTTCCCAAGGGTAGCCCATTGAGTCTGTGCAACATTATAATCATTCAGTTCCCATACGTTCAGTAGGCAGCGTCGGGCTTCAGGCAACAACGAGACTCCCGTAACCTCTTCCATGACAGCATGCACACGGTTCCAGAACACAACCACATCCGGTCATTCCCATATGATATGGAGGAAAGTACCCAACAAACCCCACTCACGCTTATACAACCCATCCACGGAATAACCCATATGCAGCAGACGGGGACCGTTATATAGGTACGATGTAGGATCTTTAATTGCACCAGCCGGAGACGGGCCGGGATCGCGACTTCTTTAGGAGAAGATATCGCAGCTTGCCAATCCTCATCATCCAATTCCAGTCCATCACTGGTCCAAGCTTCCCGAAGCCGCAGAAGTAGATCCGTTCGGTCGTTAATTAATTTTTTGAATATTAAAGAAATAGTTCTATCCTGAACATGTCCGTCAAGCACTCTATCTTCGAGAGGAGAAGATTCCGGGATCACGGTCCCGGCTGGGAAAACAGAACCAAGCGCGTGGCGGATCTGCATATAGCGGAAATGCTCCCTATCACTAAGCGCATACTCCGACTGCAGCTCCTCAAATGTCTTAATCCTGTCCTTGACCCAAAGATCCCCAACCCTACTTATACCGATGAGGTCCCACCTCTCAAAGCCCTTCGTTGTCCACAAGCTACCCAATCTTTCAGCTACGTAAAGCGGGGTCACTCGGGTCAATATCCGACCACCCCATTGCTGCGTTCGCGCTATGCCACACCCGCACCGCAACCCCAGTGGGTCCCAAGTAGCTTCCTGCCAGTCGATTTAGAGTATAACGCCCTGTTGTAGTTTCCTCCCGGTAACTGACACTTATCCATTTCAAAGGCAGGATTTGGCATAGGGCCGTACATGGCATGATTGATTGCACTCAGTTGAGATGCCCAGTAATAGCGTTTGATGTCCGGTAATGCGATGCCCCCATCGTACCAGGGCAGTGTCAATTTCGCTAGGGCAATACAAGGACACCCGCCCCATACCAACTGGCTCTGTAGGCTCTCTATCTCACGGAAATACCTCGCAGGCACGAGATCAAGTGTGTTTTGAAGGGCATACAGAAATCGAGGTAGGGACATCATCTTGAAAAGGGCTGCCCTCCCGACAGGGGACAACGGCAGGCCACACCAGGCCGCTACCTCGGATTTAGGCCGAAGAAGCGGAGGAAGCAGGTTACGTTCATATTGAACAGCAGGGTCTAGTGATATGAAAATCCCCAAATATTTAAAACCAATCTGTCATATCTGTATTGGGCAGATACGCGGGAAGGGGGGGTATATCTCCAGTGAAAACATAAACACTGGATTTAGCCCAATTGATCACTAGACCGGAGTTCTTTCCGAATGAACTAGGCACATCAAACAGTACTACTAGTGACTTCCGGGGGGAAGTGAGGTATAACAGAATATCATCTGCGTATAGCGATATGCGGTCTTCAAAGTCGGGGGTCCACCTAATACCTTTAAGCCATGGTTCCCTCAGCAACCAGGCAGCTAGGCGTTCCAAAGCGAGCGCGAAGAGCAAAGGAGACAATGGGCACCCCTGTCGCTTGCCCCTCCCGAGAACAAAGGACTCCGAGACCCTGCCATTAACCACAACCTGGGCCAGTGGTTCCTCATACAGGAGTTTAACCCAACCGATAAACCCTGGGCCAAAACCGAACTTCGCAAGAGCAGCCCACAAATATGGCCATTCCACAGTGTCAAAGGCCATCGTGGCATCCAAGGAGACCAAGATGGCCGGCTCACGCAGCGACTCCGGTCTTGCCAGGACGCCATGAAGATGACGCGGGTTCAGCGCGGTATTGCGGTGAGGAATAAACCCAGACTGATCCGGGTGTATCAAGTCGCCGATCACCTTTATTAGCCGATTTGCCAGCAGTTTTGCCAACATTTTTGGTTCTGCATTTAAAAGTCATATCGGTCTGTAAGACGCACATAGGTCCCGGGGTTTCCCTTCTTTATGGATAACAACAATGGATGCAAGTCTCTGATCTTGGGGAAGGGACCCGACATCTTGCGACTCCTGAAACATCTCACGGAGATACAGCGCCATTTTATCTGGACACAACTTGTACAGCTCAATGGAGATACCATTTGGGCCCGTAGCTTTTCCAGAGCGGATGGAGCGGATAGCGAGCGCTATTTCATCGTCGGAAAATTCCGCCTCCATAAGCTCTCTGTCGGAATCAGACAAACAAGGCAGCGCGATATCTCTAAGCAACAAATGCGAGTCCTCCTCCGGTCTGTCTGAGACTGGTGCATACACCTTTTAAAAATGGTGTGCAAAACTTTCCACTATCTCCAAAGGGTCCACAACTCGCACTCCTTCAACTCTTTATCTCCAACATCATACAGCCGCCCCTGCTGCTCACGACTCATAGCTTTAGCCGCATCAGTCACCAAGGCTCTATAATCAAACTGTTTGAGGTTTAAAGCGTGCAGCTTATCCTGTGTGGCACCAGACTCCATCTCTCCCTCCAATTCAGTGATTTCTGCCTCTAGCCGTACTACCGCCTCATTCTTTCTTTTCTTTGCACAAGCAATCAACGACAAAGCTTGAGCACGGATTACGGTCTTGAAGCCTTCCCATAGTGAAATGGAGGAGGATACCGACCCCACATTTTCGGTGAAATAATGCTCAATAGACTTAACCACGCCCGCCCGGGTCTTAGGGTTACGAAGATGCCAGGGATTAATCGGAGCCACTAGACCCTCCGCTCCCAGCTGTATATCAATAGAAAGCGACAGTGGGGAGTGGTCCGAAATACCCCTGGCTAGGTGCCTGACATCCCTCATCGAGACGGCCTGCACTGCCGACATAAGGACATAATCAAGCCTAGCAAGGCTCCCGTGTGCACCAGAGTGAAAAGTGTATTGTGCCTGTCCAGGGTGCATCAGTCTCCAACAATCCACCAGACCCAGTGTCTCCAGGAAATTACCCAGCCAAGACTGCGATCTCGCAAGATCTCTAGGGGGGCTGCGATCCTCCCTACCACAGACAACAGAGTTGAAGTCTCCACCCACAACTAAAATACCCTCGGGGAGTCCCAATGCTACTCTCCCCAAATCAGCAAATGTCATTGTTTGCAGGCCTGGCGGAACATACACAGAGAGTATGGAAATCGTCTTCCCCTCCCATCTGCCCGTGATAGCAGCATATCGTCCCCTGTCATCTAGGATAATATTATCTAACTCCAAGGGGAGGGAACTCCTGATTAGAATACCCGCCCCCCTAGATCCAGTAGTGAATCCCGAATGTGCGACTAAACGATAACCTCGCCGGTTCATTGCATGGCATGTGTTCGCTATTTAGTGCGTTTCCTACAACAACACTACATCAGGGGAAAGACGTTTCAAAAACTGCAGTACTACCCCTCTTTTTATCCTGTTCGTTTAACATTCCAACATAGTACCCTCAAACTCCTACCCCCAATCTCAGGAATGAAGGCAGACTTCCTCCAACAGCGAACCAGACACCAAGATCAAAATATGCAGTGATACATTGCCCCTAATCAAAAAAAATAAAACAAAGTCCCCTCCTCCACCCCCAAGGAAATCCCTTGAACACACCCCCCCCCACCCTGCACCCCTGCGTTAGACTAAATAGCCACCCCAACTTGCAGTGTGCCTGTCGCCCTAACATAAAAACTAATCTACGAGAAGAAGAAGAACCCCGGAAGGAGGGAGAGTCCCATCTCCCCTACTGCCTCTGGGTATATACAATTGTATGTACAAACACAGAAAGTCATCACACCACTGCTGCGAAGTCCTTATACTGCTCGTGCCGGCCACCACTCCTCACTCCTGTTCCAACGGGCAACCTTCTGCGCCCCCCGAGTGCTCCGGGCGGTCTCGATGTGTCATCAGAGTGTCAATCCAGTCACTAATGACCTCAGGCCGATCAAAGAAGAACATCCGTTTGTTGTATTCGACACGTGGTCGAGCAGGAAAGAGCATTGCATATTTCAATCCCATGTCTCTCAATCTCCGTTTCACCCCCAAGAATCCCATCCTCTGCTTCTGCACAGATTGAGTGAAGTCTGGGTAGAAGCCAACCGTCGCATTCTCAAATTTCGTGGGGCCATTGGCCCGCGACGCCTGCAGGATAGCATCTCTGTCCCTAAAACTGAATATTCTAGCTATTATGGGCCGTGGTGGAGCGCCTGGTTTATGCTTCCCGCCCGGAACTCTGTGGGCACGTTCAACAGCAAAAAAGTTACTGAGGCCCTTGGGGGCCAGATGATTCAATATTAGGTCCTCCACGAGAAGATCCATAGTCAACTCGGTGGACTTCTCCTGAACCCCGATGATACGAACGTTATTGCGCCTTGCTCGACTTTCGAAGTCTTCCAGCCAGCGGGCAAATAGATCGTTGGAGGATCGTAGATTGCGAACCTCTGTTTGGAGATCGGACATGTCGGTCGTGAGGCTGGCGGTCTTGATATCTAGAGACTTGACCCGTTCGTTGGTCTTTGCCAGGTCAGTCCTGATCAGGTTAACATCGATAGCCACCGTATCAAGCTTTAGATCCAATGTCTCATATTGCTGGCCCATGGACGTCTTCATGCTCGCAATGGCGCCCATGACGTCTCGCAAAGTCAACTCATCCGTCGCTGAGGAGCCATCTCCGGTCTCTTCCAAGGTTTTACTGACACCACTGGGGGATCCTTTAGGCTGAGTGTACCGATCCATGACATTGGATTGAATGGCACCCCCTCGGTGCGTGACTTTGGTCTTCCGTTTCTCGCTTTCTGGCTTGCTCGCCATGTTGAGCGATGTGCCTCGGAGGGGCCTCTGAGACCTGGTATGAATGGCTCCTCACAAGTCAGTCTTGTAAGAAACTAGATATGAGACGCAGCGGGCGACCGTACAATCCGAAGTTCAGACCATGGGCCACCGAAGTCGGATGGTGGCTGGTTTCGGTAGACAAAATCCAAAAACGATACCGAAAGTACCTCAAGTGCACTAGTCAACTTCCACTGGCCGTTGTTATTTAACTACCACCTGGATATCTCGGGGACTCGAGTCCCAGGCTGCTCCTCGGTGTAGGCCGTCAACTTTCGTAGTGGAGTAAGTCCGGTTCCCGGCACCAAAATCGATTCTTGAAAAGAGCTTTTATGTCAGCAGCGTCATGTCCTTGATAACCCGTCGTCTTCATCAGGATTAGTGACAGGATATATGTGGGAGGCGGCGAGGGTCTCGGGAGCCCTGTGCTCACGCGACCATCTTGGATGCGCGCTAAGCTCCTCCCCCCACAGTGCTTATTGTTGGAGTGCAGTTAGCGGGTGCAGACTGTAGACGTGGAGGGGAGGGGGGAGGCTGGTTCGGCATGCTGGTACAAGCATGTGTTTTGAGAACGACGTGGTGGCGGGACGTTTGCCGAACAGGGGTTATGGGGAGAGGGATGCCCTTCATGTAGGACTAATTGTTCTTTTCTACTACAGGAGTTGGGAGTGGTGCAGGACCCGGGCGGTCGCCGGGCGGGGGAATGGCCCCCTTCTCCTGGGAGTGATTCAACGGTGGTGGCAGACTGGCCTGTTACGAGGAGATGTAATACTTTGAGGAATTGTGGAAGATGTATGGGGGTGTGTGGCGGTGTGGAGGACATTGGTGCGTGTCAGACGAAGTTGCCCTAGCGGAATGTACGGGTGGGAGACAGACGTGCAATGGGTTGTCTCTGGTATGGCGTTGCACTGTGATTTATGGAAGGGGGTGCGGTGTGGGTGATGGAGGCGATTGGGTCCCTGTCTGAGGCTGGGGGCCTTGCAACAGAGGGGGCAAAAAGGAGGCTATTTACCTGACTTGCGGGGCAAGTGGCCGGAAGGGGGGTGCGGGTTCCGGGGCCGGGATTTGGCCTGACCGATGCCTTCTTTTTACAGGTTGCAAGAGTTCATGGTGGATGGTCGTACATGGGATGGGGGTATCACCATTCATGGCCGAGTTTGGCCTGCTCAATGTCGCTTGTCCACACTGAACGCTGGTGGGAGCGAGGGAATTGCATCACGATAAGGGTCGCCGGCGGGGTCGATGATCCCGCCCCTTCCACGGAGTCTGTTCCTTGTCCTTCAGGGTGCAGGTACTGATGGTGGATGGTCGCTCACCTCGGGGGTGACAATTGTCACAAGCAGAGTGTCACAAGCCATGGGATGGATGGCCGTGAATCGCGACTGGGGTGCTTGACATGAGCAGGGTTTTTGGCCTGATAATCCTAGCGGTTGGTGTGGAGTAAGGGTGGGCGTAAAATCCGTTTCGTGGGCGAATTTGCGGATTTTCCGTGATTATCGATCCACGAATCTCGCGAAATCGCGGTAAAATACGCAAATCAGCGGGGACGAATTTTCAGCCAAGCAAGGGTTACAGCAGCAGGTGCAAAAGTTGAACCTAATTTCTTTGTAACCTTTTACAAAAGGGTTACAAACAAATTAACTTCAACTTGGACACCTGCTGCTAATTGCTGCCTGGCTCCTCGTTGCCTACTTGCAACTATTCTCTGACCCTGCTCTGACCCTTGAAGCAGGGTCAGAGAATAGTTACAAGTAGGCAACGAGGCACCTGTCCAAGGAATTAAACCTCATCAGGAAGCACTTACAGATATAAAAAACAGGAAGAAGGGAGAGGATGGCAAATACACCCATTTTGAGTTGTCAGGAGGGGTTAAACTAAATGAGACCTTTACAGCACAATTTTCATATGCATTTAGCTAAAAATAAAAAGCTGTATGTTCTGTAGGGGCAACTCAGGAATCTGGCCCTTCAGAGATCCGGCCTCTCTTTCTTTCTCTCGTTCTCTCTCTCCCTCTCTCTTTCCCTCTCTTTCTCTCTCTATCTATCTATCTATCTATCTATCTATCTATCTATCTATCTATCTATCTATCTATCTATCTCTCTCTCCCTCTCCCATAAACGACTGCATGGGTAACTTCGCTATGCAAGCGGCTCGCGAAGATGCAAAAATCCCCGCGAACACGCAAAAAACCCAGAGAACATGCAAAAAACCCAGCGAACACGCAAAAAAACAAAAATCCGCAAATTCGCACAAATTTGCGAATTTTGCGGATCTAGGGTGGGAGGCTCCTTCTTAGACCTCTTCCACAACAGTTTAAGGTCGTAGGAGCTCCGGCTTGCATCATGTATCCCTTGATCAGCCATGCTGGTGGTGTAAGACCTTCCTCATGAGGTTTTCTGGGAGCAAATTAGGGCGATTGGTGAGGCTGGCTTGGTATATAATTTGGCAGTAGCAGTGCATGAAGTCTGGTGAGGGGGAGGAGACCCAATTAGTTCAGAATCACAGATTGACCCTCAGATTTTCCATCAGTGTCCCACTGATGTGCCTCATAGCTGGCTGTAAGGTTAATGTTCCCGGACGTGTCTTGGCGCTGAGGACAATAGTGGACCTGCTTGGGCGTCTAGTTCTGGAACAGCCAGGTCAAATAATGTTTGCAACATTACTTGATGGAAGAAGAGTGCAGCTAATCTTGGATAATTCTAGAAAAAGCACAGTGTGACACAATGCCCCAGAATGCGAAGTAATCAACCACATTACCAGTAAGTTCCTCCACAGAAAGATAGAAGCTGCATTACCAGGGACACACTACAGAATCCCCAACTTGTCCATGTGCATCGCCATTTTGGATAAGACAGGAAGTGATGTAAGGTATAGTGTCGAAAAAGTAAGTGAAGATATCATTTTCAGAAGAGCAGCGGTTATAAATGTCATGGTTACGAGGTGCTTTCAATGAGGAGGTCTGAAACTAAGGAGCTTGTTTGATGTTACAGACACAGCATACTGTTCACTTTGCAATTTTGGGTTTCTGTGTCGTCCTTATTTTGACGGCATTTCCTTTGTTTTTAATATGGCTCTGCCTCTGCTGACCTGGAACAAAGAATCACTGCTTCCCTACTTTTTACACGTAGTTTTTGTCACTTCCTGGAAGACAGCTGTCTAGTGGGTATTTCTGTGAATTTTGGAAATTTGCGCCCACGGGACAGGTAAAGCTAGATCTCCCACCCCACAAATTACCTACTCCTTCACAGCACCAGCTTCACTTCACTTCACCCTATTGGCATAGGTGACAAAGCTGAACATTCTTGTATGTCAGAATGTGCTTTCAAGGTCTATGCCTGCCCGCTACCCACACCCAGCAAGGTGCAAGAGTGACTTGTCAACAAGGACATGGTAGGTTTACAGCATGGGCTGTGCTTGCAATGACATTGTCTGTCAATGATATCACACATGCCAACAGCCTAGCCCAAAATATGCAGTAGGGCCTCTTCAAGGAGTGGGGGCTAAGGAAAATTAACCCACCAGCCCACCTTCTGATAGTAGTGAGAGGGATCACTGTATGTAGAGCACAACAGAGGGTCCAGAGACAACACAGCAGAAGAGACAGAGAGAGCACAGCAGAATGGAGAGAGAGGGCATAGATGGTTAGAGCACTGCCGAGTGGGGACCTAGACAGAGCACAATAGGTGTCAGATAAAGAACAGCAGAGGGAGGGCAGAGAGAGCACAGCATGAGGTGTTAGTAAGTTCTACCTGGTGGGATGGCAAAAAGCAAAAGCGAAAGTGATAGGGAGTGTCTAAGAAAAATAAAATCTTCAGCCTCCCGTCTTTGTTTATCCTGGGCTCCACAACTCACCCAACTGCTCAATCCCCTCTCAATCAGATTTCTGAGCATCCCCTTGATACTCTATCTCTCTCAGACTTCCTAAAAGATGCCTGGCCATGCTACTTAAACTTGCGTTCCTCATTGCATACTCTTCCTGGCATCCTATTCCCCCCAACACTCCTTGTGTTGTGTCTTACCACCCACACCCACTCTCCCTTCTACTTCACTTGAAAAGAAGGCTGTGGACACTGCCACCTCTTGCTGTTCCCCTCGTCAACCACCTGTTAGCAGCTGAACGGCATCAAACACGTCCAATTTAAATAAGGAAATAAAGGACGTTTTACTGGATGTCAAAATCAAAATAAAGTAAACGCTGGTTGGGAATAAAACAAACGCCACAACAGCCCCTTCTATTAAGTCTTTTTTTCTAAATCTTACAGATATCATGTTGCTATCATGCGTTTTGTTAGTTGTTATTATTTTTGGAGCTTCAAATGTAGGCATTATTTTCATCTAATAGTCTTACTTTTGTATTCACAAGTTTGGGTGATGAAAACCTTGGCAGATGGCAAATCTGCCTTCCTTATTGAAATATCCCAGTCTGTTTAGTGTAGTGCCTCCAATGGTGAGGCAGATGTATTGTTTAAAATATGAATAGCTGGTTGGGCAACACACTTTTATTGGCCTTTTTGGCAATCTTTCCAGAGACCAGCTCATAAATGGGGTTTCTTTCTGAAAAAGAAAAAAAAACAATGGCTCTGAGGTGCAGAGTTTTCTACCTGTACATGGATGATAGTGTTTATTCTCCGTGTTAAGTTCTCCCATGCTTTGCAGTGTGGACACAGACAGGGGAAATGCAGTGGAGGTACTCTCTAAATAAGGCCGTCCTACCAATGCATGAACGCTGGCAACCCTGTTTCAGGTGGGGTGTTGCTTTCAGCAGTTCCCTCATGTTGGACTTGGCCCTTCTGGCAGGTTCACCCCTGAACTTTTTGAACTTTAATCTGACATTTTGGTAATGATTTCTTGTCTTTGCGCACTTTAACACTGTGTCCCAGTGTCAAGTGCGTGTGGTGAGATTGGCCTGCCCTCCCATAGGAATGCATGGGGAATGTGAGTGTCCATTGTAGTTCCTGATGTGTGGGGAGTGCAGGGTCGAGTTTGGTATGTGCAAACTCGTGAGATTAAATGCTGCACGATGATGTGTGCAGATTTAATGTGTCTAATGTGGAAATGCTACTTCTAGAAGTTGGCATGTCTGTGCAGAAAATGTAAATTGACTGTTTGGCTTCTGATTGGCTGGAGCTGGCTGCTGTGCCTGGCTCCAGGAGTCAGGATGTGTCTGCCCCAGTGGTGAATGGAGAGATCTGCATGTTGATGGGAGGGAGGAGTGCACCTGGGACCTGAATACGGCTGGGCCTTCCCTTCACAATGCTGACTCTACCCCCTGTGGTGTGTCTGATGTCCCTGACCCCTCCTGTGAATAGGCAGAGGGGCTGAGCAAAACAAAGTGCTCCAGAACCAGTTGCATCTGGTTCGCCTCTTGCCTGCACCTTTGACAACAAAGGATTTCTCTGTATAAAAGATGGGCTGTGACCCCATGAAAATGTTCTTGTTTCCAACTCAAATCTACCAGGGGCGTGCTGCTGCTGGACCCAGGGGAAGGCTTGCCTCCATGGGCCCTGCCGAGCCCCTGGATGGCCTGGAAGACTTCTTGAGGACCCCTCTGCCTTGTCTGGAATGACTGGGGGATTTTTCCTTGCCCCAGGATCCCTTCTTTTTCTTTAGGGACTTTTACTTGCCCTAGCACCTGGGAAGCGCTTTATTTTAAAATGCCCTGTCATTGAGGGAGCCTGCCCCTCATTGCTGCAATTATTAATGGCAGCGCGGGTGCCGACCCCGCTTATTTAATTATTTTTGTGCGCAGGTGCCTACCCTGCGTCTTTGCCCGCATTCATTGTTGCAGCGTGGGTGCCCACCCTGTTTATGGCTGCTTGCCGACTTTCTCTAAAAATGGGTGCCACCCCACTCATTTAATTGTTTATCACCGCGGGTGCCCACCCCGCTATTTACTTTTCATACCGAGGGAGCCTACCCCTTGTGGTCCCCCGAGAAATCACCACTGCAGCCCGAGTGAAGAAACTATTTACAGGCCGCTGCCTACCGCGACCTGGAAGTGAAGGTGGCGGGTGGGGCCGTTGCTTGGAAGCACGCCTGGAGCCTCGCGGGCTCCCCTATCCGAGTCCCGGTCCTCGGCGAGAGAGGACCGGGTGAAGACAGGTGCTGGGAGGAGGGGCTCCCATGGGGAGAGAGAGCCCCACCCGCGCCGCAGCTGATGTCCAGCGGAGAAGGCGCGAGGCACATTGCCGGTGCCTTCCCTCGCCGCATCTGCAGAGAAAAGCCTTCCCCCGCCGAGAGCCAGTAAGTTAAGATGGCTGGGGTGGGGGGAAGGCCACATGAGTGCCAGGGCCCGCAGTGGCGGGCCGGCCCGACGGCGGCCTCTTTTGTTCTAGAGCCGCATGGCTCTAGCGATGGACTGCTCTGAGTGAAGGGGCCCCTGTGGGGGTCCCGCAGGCACCAGAGTGGTGCCCTTTCCCTCTTCAGAGCGGCCCCGGATGTCAGCGGGCCGCTTCTACGTTTGGGGGCATGTTTGTTCGAGGAGCCGAGGTAGCTCCCCCGCCCCATGAGTTGTCCCGAGCCAGATGGCTCCAGCAGCGTCCATGTTATTTGAAAGAGCCCCAGCAGGGCCCAGAGGGCACCGTGGTGCTAGGGCCCATTTTTGTCGAGTCCCCTCCAGTTCTAGAGGGCTCCAACGGTTTGGCACAATGTTCTGGAGGGCTAGTGAGAGCTCCCTGCCGCAGTTTGATTTCACAGCTGCCCAGCAAGTAGTGGGCAGCTGCACCGTTTAGGTCTTTCTTTCTAGGGACATGTGTTCTCTTGACGCAGGAGTGAGTCGCACTCCTTCGCCCCTACCTTGGCCTTCCACAGCTGAGAAGCACTTAGTGCCAGCTGCAGCATTTAGGCCCCAGTTCATTGTTCTCAGCTGCCCAGCAAGTAGTGGGCAGCTGCCACGTTTAGGTTTTGGCGCAGTGGCGCAACCTAGACCTTTGCTGCTTAGGCGGCTGCCCTGACTCTGTGGACATAGGGCATTTGAGCCCCTTCCTAGATGGCCAGTTGGCCAGGGGGGGTTGTTACATTTGTAGGGGTGCAGGCCCTGATGGGATTTATGTGCTAGATGTGATTTATGTGCTAATGCTTTGGGTGTTAGAAAATGTACTGTGTGTAGTATGTTTTGCGCACCCTGTGTTTGATGCCTCCAGATATGATGTATGCATAGGAGGTTGTTTTACCTGTTTAGGTATGTTAGGGAGAGTATACTTCCCTGTGTGATTTACGCCCCTAGTGTAAGGTTTTACTTAGGTGGTGAGGGTCTAATGTAGTTAGACTGGTGGGATACTGTGTATGATGGATTTCCTGGTGTTGAGCTTACACCTCGACACTGCCGTTTTTTTTTTTTTTTTTTTGCTGCAAACCCCCAACTCCCTGTTGAACAAACCAAAGCGTCAAGGATGGTAACTCTTGAACACTCCAATTTATCCACAAGGGAAAAGGGGAAGTGGAATGAGAAACAAAAAAGACACAGGAGCTCTTCAGATCCAATGATGCCTCTCCGATAAGTATGCTGGGCCTTTTAAACGTTTACTGCTGTGCAAGTGTTACAAGACATCAATACTATGTTTTGTCAATTAACTCTTTCAATTATTTGTTGTTAGCTAGCGAAACATACCTTTTGTTTTTTCAGCCCTGGCTTACACTTCTACAACAATCTCTAAACTCTTCCTTCTTGAAAAGCCTTGAACAAGAAAAAGTATTCATGAAATACAATTCTTTGAATGTTCTTCTTATCTCTAAAATTAGTATATTAGTACTAACTTTGAACTTGAATTACCAACTTGACATACCTGGATTGTTGTAGTTTACAGCTGGATTTGGGAGTCTGGTCTGTAACGATAATTAGAAGAAAACAAGAAACAAAAAACTCCTGCACCATAAAGATGCCAATCTCCTTGCTTTAAACAATGCTTGTTTATAATTCACAGCCCTTGCTTTTAACAATGCTTGTTTATAATTTACAGCATCAATTCCAAGACCAACTCTATACAAAGTTATGGTGATACACCTTGTTATTATGCAAATCTGTATAACGGTAACACACCTAGTAATACAATGAAATGACAATAGTCTTTTACATGAGCCAATGCTTTTTGTCCGTAAGTTCGTAGCAAGTTCCAAAGCTTACTTGACCAAAGTTCCAAATTTCCTTAACAAATTCAAAGTCTTATTTAACAAGTTCTTATCGCCGGGAATTAGGTATTAGGCTCGTCGTTGATTATTTACTGATTATGAACTCTGTTCTTTGAATTTACAGGGATACGAGGGGTTAAATGAACCTACTTGGCTGCCGGACCGGAGATGACGTACTGGATCGGAAGCTGAGGGGATGCGGTCCCATCAGGAAGAGGTAACCTCCATGGGATGCCAGGCACTGAAGACAAGAAGCAGATGCCGGCCGGAATCTTCTTCATAGGTAGGATCGGGGAAGAGAAGCGGGAGGAGGGAGGCAATTGCGGAGGGGGAAGGAAGGAGCGAGAGGAGGGGAGGCGGAGAACACTTACAGGAAGAGGAGTTCTCCAGGAAGATGTCGGGGCTTCTGATTTTCCAGGCGCGGCGGGAGTCCAAGTCGGGAATCCAGATACACGGCAACACGGCAAGAGATTCAGCAGCAGTGTTCGCGGTGACGCTCAGTTGAAGCGAAGCGCCGTCACGAGCGCTGCATTCATATTTATACCTGTTGGTAATTTGCATGGTACATGCTGCATGAGGAAGAGCGCTGACTGTTAACACGTGCCTCGAACATCTTTTCCGGCAGAATTTTTCCTTACAAACGTTACCAAGTCTAGCATGCAAACAAGCATAGGCAAATGCATAAATGCAGGTAGAAAGAAACTACCGTTCTTTAATGCTCATTTACTGCTTTAACCAAACCAAATGATTCAGAAAAGGGGGGTGGTGATGAACAGAGTGTATGAATTAAGCAGACCACTCTTACCCAGTCCAAAGATCAGGGCTTTATCCATCACCGTTTTTTAGCTCACTGCACCATCCCAGCTCAGAACTTGGCTATATGCAAATTAGTCTGACCCTGGCCCAGTGCATCATGGGAACAGGGCAGACCAAACTACCAAGCCAATTCTTTTACTGGGAAGGAAACAAGCTACCGGGGACCGGTTTCTGGCATTTCAGCCGTCTTCGGCCCGGCTTGCTTGAATCCTGATGGTGCAATGAGCTAGGGACTCACATCTGAGTATACCCTTCCACGCTTATGGTGGACAAAAATGATTCAGAAAAGGGGGGTGGTGATGAACAGAGTGTCTGAATTAAGCAGACCACTCTTACCCAGTCCAAAGATCAGGGCTTTATCCATCACCGTTTTTTAGCTCACTGCACCATCCCAGCTCAGAACTTGGCTATATGCAAATTAGTCTGACCCTGGCCCAGTGCATCATGGGAACAGGGCAGACCAAACTACCAAGCCAATTCTTTTACTGGGAAGGAAACAAGCTACCGGGGACCGGTTTCTGGCATTTCAGCCGTCTTCGGCCCGACTTGCTTGAATCCTGATGGTGCAATGAGCTAGGGACTCACATCTGAGTATACCCTTCCACGCTTAAGGTGGACAAAAATGATTCAGAAAAGGGGGGTGGTGATGAACAGAGTGTCTGAATTAAGCAGACCACTCTTACCCAGTCCAAAGATCAGGGCTTTATCCATCACCGTTTTTTAGCTCACTGCACCATCCCAGCTCAGAACTTGGCTATATGCAAATTAGTCTGACCCTGGCCCAGTGCATCATGGGAACAGGGCAGACCAAACTACCAAGCCAATACTTTTACTGGGAAGGAAACAAGCTACCGGGGACCGGTTTCTGGCATTTCAGCCGTCTTCGGCCCGGCTTGCTTGAATCCTGATGGTGCAATGAGCTAGGGACTCACATCTGAGTATACCCTTCCACGCTTATGGTGGATAAAAATGATTCAGAAAAGGGGGGGGGGGGGTGATGAACAGAGTGTCTGAATTAAGCAGACCACTCTTACCCCGTCCAAAGATCAGGGCTTTATCCATCACCGTTTTTTAGCTCACTGCACCATCCCAGCTAAGAACTTGGCTATATGCAAATTAGTCTGACCCTGGCCCAGTGCATCATGGGAACAGGGCAGACCAAACTACCAAGCCAATTCTTTTACTGGGAAGGAAACAAGCTACCGGGGACCGGTTTCTGGCATTTCAGCCGTCTTCGGCCCGGCTTGCTTGAATCCTGATGGTGCAATGAGCTAGGGACTCACATCTGAGTATACCCTTCCACGCTTATGGTGGACAAAAATGATTCAGAAAAGGGGGGTGGTGATGAACAGAGTGTCTGAATTAAGCAGACCACTCTTACCCAGTCCAAAGATCAGGGCTTTATCCATCACCGTTTTTTAGCTCACTGCACCATCCCAGCTCAGAACTTGGCTATATGCAAATTAGTCTGACCCTGGCCCAGTGCATCATGGGAACAGGGCAGACCAAACTACCAAGCCAATTCTTTTACTGGGAAGGAAACAAGCTACCGGGGACCGGTTTCTGGCATTTCAGCCGTCTTCGGCCCGGCTTGCTTGAATCCTGATGGTGCAATGAGCTAGGGACTCACATCGGAGTATACCCTTCCACGCTTATGGTGGACAAAAATGATTCAGAAAAGGGGGGTGGTGATGAACAGAGTGTCTGAATTAAGCAGACCACTCTTACCCAGTCCAAAGATCAGGGCTTTATCCATCACCGTTTTTTAGCTCACTGCACCATCCCAGCTCAGAACTTGGCTATATGCAAATTAGTCTGACCCTGGCCCAGTGCATCATGGGAACAGGGCAGACCAAACTACCAAGCCAATACTTTTACTGGGAAGGAAACAAGCTACCGGGGACCGGTTTCTGGCATTTCAGCCGTCTTCGGCCCGGCTTGCTTGAATCCTGATGGTGCAATGAGCTAGGGACTCACATCTGAGTATACCCTCCCACGCTTATGGTGGATAAAAATGATTCAGAAAAGGGGGGGGGGTGATGAACAGAGTGTCTGAATTAAGCAGACCACTCTTACCCCGTCCAAAGATCAGGGCTTTATCCATCACCGTTTTTTAGCTCACTGCACCATCCCAGCTAAGAACTTGGCTATATGCAAATTAGTCTGACCCTGGCCCAGTGCATCATGGGAACAGGGCAGACCAAACTACCAAGCCAATTCTTTTACTGGGAAGGAAACAAGCTACCGGGGACCGGTTTCTGGCATTTCAGCCGTCTTCGGCCCGGCTTGCTTGAATCCTGATGGTGCAATGAGCTAGGGACTCACATCGGAGTATACCCTTCCACGCTTATGGTGGACAAAAATGATTCAGAAAAGGGGGGTGGTGATGAACAGAGTGTCTGAATTAAGCAGACCACTCTTACCCAGTCCAAAGATCAGGGCTTTATCCATCACCGTTTTTTAGCTCACTGCACCATCCCAGCTCAGAACTTGGCTATATGCAAATTAGTCTGACCCTGGCCCAGTGCATCATGGGAACAGGGCAGACCAAACTACCAAGCCAATTCTTTTACTGGGAAGGAAACAAGCTACCCGGGACCGGTTTCTGGCATTTCAGCCGTCTTCGGCCCGGCTTGCTTGAATCCTGATGGTGCAATGAGCTAGGGACTCACATCTGAGTATACCCTTCCATGCTTATGGTGGACAAAAATGATTCAGAAAAGGGGGGTGGTGATGAACAGAGTGTCTGAATTAAGCAGACCACTCTTACCCAGTCCAAAGATCAGGGCTTTATCCATCACCGTTTTTTAGCTCACTGCACCATCCCAGCTCAGAACTTGGCTATATGCAAATTAGTCTGACCCTGGCCCAGTGCATCATGGGAACAGGGCAGACCAAACTACCAAGCCAATTCTTTTACTGGGAAGGAAACAAGCTACCGGGGACCGGTTTCTGGCATTTCAGCCGTCTTCGGCCCGGCTTGCTTGAATCCTGATGGTGCAATGAGCTAGGGACTCACATCTGAGTATACCCTTCCACGCTTATGGTGGACAAAAATTATTCAGAAAAGGGGGGTGGTGATGAACAGAGTGTCTGAATTAAGCAGACCACTCTTACCCAGTCCAAAGATCAGGGCTTTATCCATCACCGTTTTTTAGCTCACTGCACCATCCCAGCTCAGAACTTGGCTATATGCAAATTAGTCTGACCCTGGCCCAGTGCATCATGGGAACAGGGCAGACCAAACTACCAAGCCAATTCTTTTACTGGGAAGGAAACAAGCTACCGGGGACCGGTTTCTGGCATTTCAGCCGTCTTCGGCCCGGCTTGCTTGAATCCTGATGGTGCAATGAGCTAGGGACTCACATCTGAGTATACCCTTCCACGCTTATGGTGGACAAAAATGATTCAGAAAAGGGGGGTGGTGATGAACAGAGTGTCTGAATTAAGCAGACCACTCTTACCCAGTCCAAAGATCAGGGCTTTATCCATCACCGTTTTTTAGCTCACTGCACCATCCCAGCTCAGAACTTGGCTATATGCAAATTAGTCTGACCCTGGCCCAGTGCATCATGGGAACAGGGCAGACCAAACTACCAAGCCAATTCTTTTACTGGGAAGGAAACAAGCTACCGGGGACCGGTTTCTGGCATTTCAGCCGTCTTCGGCCCGACTTGCTTGAATCCTGATGGTGCAATGAGCTAGGGACTCACATCTGAGTATACCCTTCCACGCTTAAGGTGGACAAAAATTATTCAGAAAAGGGGGGTGGTGATGAACAGAGTGTCTGAATTAAGCAGACCACTCTTACCCAGTCCAAAGATCAGGGCTTTATCCATCACCGTTTTTTAGCTCACTGCACCATCCCAGCGCAGAACTTGGCTATATGCAAATTAGTCTGACCCTGGCCCAGTGCATCATGGGAACAGGGCAGACCAAACTAACAAGCCAATACTTTTACTGGGAAGGAAACAAGCTACCGGGGACCGGTTTCTGGCATTTCAGCCGTCTTCGGCCCGGCTTGCTTGAATCCTGATGGTGCAATGAGCTAGGGACTGACATCTGAGTATACCCTTCCACGCTTATGGTGGACAAAAATGATTCAGAAAAGGGGGGTGGTGATGAACAGAGTGTCTGAATTAAGCAGACCACTCTTACCCAGTCCAAAGATCAGGGCTCTATCCATCACCGTTTTTTAGCTCACTGCACCATCCCAGCTCAGAACTTGGCTATATGCAAATTAGTCTGACCCTGGCCCAGTGCATCATGGGAACAGGGCAGACCAAACTACCAAGCCAATTCTTTTACTGGGAAGGAAACAAGCTACCGGGGATCGGTTTCTGGCATTTCAGCCGTCTTCGGCCCGGCTTGCTTGAATCCTGATGGTGCAATGAGCTAGGGACTCACATCTGAGTATACCCTTCTACACTTATGGTGGACAAAAAAGATTCAGAAAAGGGGGGTGGTGATGAACAGAGTGTCTGAATTAAGCAGACCACTCTTACCCAGTCCAAAGATCAGGGCTTTATCCATCACCGTTTTTTAGCTCACTGCACCATCCCAGCTCAGAACTTGGCTATATGCAAATTAGTCTGACCCTGGCCCAGTGCATCATGGGAACAGGGCAGACCAAACTACCAAGCCAATTCTTTTACTGGGAAGGAAACAAGCTACCGGGGACCGGTTTCTGGCATTTCAGCCGTCTTCGGCCCGGCTTGCTTGAATCCTGATGGTGCAATGAGCTAGGGACTCACATCTGAGTATACCCTTCCACGCTTAAGGTGGACAAAAATGATTCAGAAAAGGGGGGTGGTGATGAACAGAGTGTCTGAATTAAGCAGACCACTCTTACCCAGTCCAAAGATCAGGGCTTTATCCATCACCGTTTTTTAGCTCACTGCACCATCCCAGCTCAGAACTTGGCTATATGCAAATTAGTCTGACCCTGGCCCAGTGCATCATGGGAACAGGGCAGACCAAACTACCAAGCCAATTCTTTTACTGGGAAGGAAACAAGCTACCGGGGACCGGTTTCTGGCATTTCAGCCGTCTTCGGCCCAGCTTGCTTGAATCCTGATGGTGCAATGAGCTAGGGACTCACATCTGAGTATACCCTTCCACGCTTATGGTGGACAAAAATGATTCAGAAAAGGGGGGTGGTGATGAACAGAGTGTCTGAATTAAGCAGACCACTCTTACCCAGTCCAAAGATCAGGGCTTTATCCATCACCGTTTTTTAGCTCACTGCACCATCCCAGCTCAGAACTTGGCTATATGCAAATTAGTCTGACCCTGGCCCAGTGCATCATGGGAACAGGGCAGACCAAACTACCAAGCCAATTATTTTACTGGGAAGGAAACAAGCTACCGGGGACCGGTTTCTGGCATTTCAGCCGTCTTCGGCCCGGCTTGCTTGAATCCTGATGGTGCAATGAGCTAGGGACTCACATCTGAGTATACCCTTCCACGCCTATGGTGGACAAAAATGATTCAGAAAAGGGGGGTGGTGATGAACAGAGTGTCTGAATTAAGCAGACCACTCTTACCCAGTCCAAAGATCAGGGCTTTATCCATCACCGTTTTTTAGCTCACTGCACCATCCCAGCTCAGAACTTGGCTATATGCAAATTAGTCTGACCCTGGCCCAGTGCATCATGGGAACAGGGCAGACCAAACTACCAAGCCAATTCTTTTACTGGGAAGGAAACAAGCTACCGGGGACCGGTTTCTGGCATTTCAGCCGTCTTCGGCCCGGCTTGCTTGAATCCTGATGGTGCAATGAGCTAGGGACTCACATCTGAGTATACCCTTCCACGCTTAAGGTGGACAAAAATGATTCAGAAAAGGGGGGTGGTGATGAACAGAGTGTCTGAATTAAGCAGACCACTCTTACCCAGTCCAAAGATCAGGGCTTTATCCATCACCGTTTTTTAGCTCACTGCACCATCCCAGCTCAGAACTTGGCTATATGCAAATTAGTCTGACCCTGGCCCAGTGCATCATGGGAACAGGGCAGACCAAACTACCAAGCCAATACTTTTACTGGGAAGGAAACAAGCTACCGGGGACCGGTTTCTGGCATTTCAGCCGTCTTCGGCCCGGCTTGCTTGAATCCTGATGGTGCAATGAGCTAGGGACTCACATCTGAGTATACCCTTCCACGCTTATGGTGGACAAAAATGATTCAGAAAAGGGGGGGGGTGATGAACAGAGTGTCTGAATTAAGCAGACCACTCTTACCCTGTCCAAAGATCAGGGCTTTATCCATCACCGTTTTTTAGCTCACTGCACCATCCCAGCTCAGAACTTGGCTATATGCAAATTAGTCTGACCCTGGCCCAGTGCATCATGGGAACAGGGCAGACCAAACTACCAAGCCAATTCTTTTACTGGGAAGGAAACAAGCTACCGGGGACCGGTTTCTGGCATTTCAGCCGTCTTCGGCCCGGCTTGCTTGAATCCTGATGGTGCAATGAGCTAGGGACTCACATCTGAGTATACCCTTCCACGCTTATGGTGGACAAAAATGATTCAGAAAAGGGGGGTGGTGATGAACAGAGTGTCTGAATTAAGCAGACCACTCTTACCCAGTCCAAAGATCAGGGCTTTATCCATCACCGTTTTTTAGCTCACTGCACCATCCCAGCTCAGAACTTGGCTATATGCAAATTAGTCTGACCCTGGCCCAGTGCATCATGGGAACAGGGCAGACCAAACTACCAAGCCAATTCTTTTACTGGGAAGGAAACAAGCTACCGGGGACCGGTTTCTGGCATTTCAGCCGTCTTCGGCCCGGCTTGCTTGAATCCTGATGGTGCAATGAGCTAGGGACTCACATCTGAGTATACCCTTCCACGCTTATGGTGGACAAAAATGATTCAGAAAAGGGGGGTGGTGATGAACAGAGTGTCTGAATTAAGCAGACCACTCTTACCCAGTCCAAAGATCAGGGCTTTATCCATCACCGTTTTTTAGCTCACTGCACCATCCCAGCTCAGAACTTGGCTATATGCAAATTAGTCTGACCCTGGCCCAGTGCATCATGGGAACAGGGCAGACCAAACTACCAAGCCAATTCTTTTACTGGGAAGGAAACAAGCTACCGGGGACCGGTTTCTGGCATTTCAGCCATCTTCGGCCCGGCTTGCTTGAATCCTGATGGTGCAATGAGCTAGGGACTCACATCTGAGTATACCCTTCCACGCTTATGGTGGACAAAAATGATTCAGAAAAGGGGGGTGGTGATGAACAGAGTGTCTGAATTAAGCAGACCACTCTTACCCAGTCCAAAGATCAGGGCTTTATCCATCACCGTTTTTTAGCTCACTGCACCATCCCAGCTCAGAACTTGGCTATATGCAAATTAGTCTGACCCTGGCCCAGTGCATCATGGGAACAGGGCAGACCAAACTACCAAGCCAATTATTTTACTGGGAAGGAAACAAGCTACCGGGGACCGGTTTCTGGCATTTCAGCCGTCTTCGGCCCGGCTTGCTTGAATCCTGATGGTGCAATGAGCTAGGGACTCACATCTGAGTATACCCTTCCACGCTTATGGTGGACAAAAATGATTCAGAAAAGGGGGGTGGTGATGAACAGAGTGTCTGAATTAAGCAGACCACTCTTACCCAGTCCAAAGATCAGGGCTTTATCCATCACCGTTTTTTAGCTCACTGCACCATCCCAGCTCAGAACTTGGCTATATGCAAATTAGTCTGACCCTGGCCCAGTGCATCATGGGAACAGGGCAGACCAAACTACCAAGCCAATTCTTTTACTGGGAAGGAAACAAGCTACCGGGGACCGGTTTCTGGCATTTCAGCCGTCTTCGGCCCGGCTTGCTTGAATCCTGATGGTGCAATGAGCTAGGGACTCACATCTGAGTATACCCTTCCACGCTTAAGGTGGACAAAAATGATTCAGAAAAGGGGGGTGGTGATGAACAGAGTGTCTGAATTAAGCAGACCACTCTTACCCAGTCCAAAGATCAGGGCTTTATCCATCACCGTTTTTTAGCTCACTGCACCATCCCAGCTCAGAACTTGGCTATATGCAAATTAGTCTGACCCTGGCCCAGTGCATCATGGGAACAGGGCAGACCAAACTACCAAGCCAATACTTTTACTGGGAAGGAAACAAGCTACCGGGGACCGGTTTCTGGCATTTCAGCCGTCTTCGGCCCGGCTTGCTTGAATCCTGATGGTGCAATGAGCTAGGGACTCACATCTGAGTATACCCTTCCACGCTTATGGTGGACAAAAATGATTCAGAAAAGGGGGGTGGTGATGAACGCGGAAGAGTGCCGACTGTTAACGCGTGCCTGGAACATCTTTTCCGGCAGAATCTTTCCTTACAAACGTTACCAAGTCTAGCATGCAAATAAGCATAGGCAAATGCATAAATGCAGGTAGAAAGAAGCTACAGTTCTTTAATGATCATTTACTGCTTTGACCAAACCAAAGGCATACATTGAATGTATATTTCCTTCTGTGGAAAACCATGAAAACCTAACATAAATCAACCTTTAACGGTTCTCCCTCCAAAAGGTCGTCTAATCTGTCTGTTTTTTTCTGGATGTAACCAAACGAGGAGCATGAACATTAACTTCAGGTTCCCAGGATCTTTCACTAGAATCATAACCCTTCCAATCAATCAGATAGCAGAGTTTGCCCTGAAATCTTTTTGCATCAAGAATTTTGCGTACTTCATATTCAAGATGTTCTCCAATAATAATTGGTGGGGGAGGAGCATCTGCTCTAGTAGAGGGGTTAAAAGGCTTTAAAAGAGAAACATGAAAAACCGGATGAATAGCATATTTGTCTGGAAGTCTTCATTTTATAGAAACTGTATTTAGTACCTTTTCTATTGGAAAGGGTCCAAGAAACCGTGGTTTTAATTTCCTAGGGCCTTCTAGTTGGATATTTTTGGTTGACAACCAGACTTGATCTCCTTTCTTAAAAGGTGGGCTAGGTAACCTATTCTTATCTGCATTCTCTTTCATTTTAATTTTGTTTCTTGATAAGGCCTTTTTAACTTGTTCCTGCATAATCTGTAGTTTAGCTAATCTGTCAGCTACAGCCGGCATATCTTGCTTCATTTTTGGAATTATTTCAGGTAACGAGCGTGGGTGTTGGCCAGTCATAAAAAAGAATGGTGAACAGCCTAAAGCAGTGTGAAGTGTATTATTATAGGAAAATTCTGCTAATGGTAAAGTTTCAACCCAATTTGAATATACAGTACTAATTAAACAACGTAAACATTGATCAATGTGTTGATTTACCCTTTCTGTTTGACCGTCAGTTTGAGGGTGGAAAGCTGACGATAATCCTAATTCAATTCCTAAATAATGACTACGTTTCTTCCAAAATCTTGACACAAATTGAGGGCCTCTGTCTGAAATTATTTTGTCTGGTAAACCATGCAGTTTTACTACTTGTTGTAAGAAAACTTGACTAAATTCTTCTGCGGATGGTATTTTAGTTAATGGAATAAAATGTCCCATTTTTGATAATAGATCTACCACAACTAAAATTGTGGTAAAACCATTAGAGTTTGGCAAATCTGTAATAAAATCAAGACTAATAGTATGCCAAGGATATGGTGGTATATTCATTGGTTGTAAGAGACCTCTGGGAGCAGTGTGCAACGATTTCTGACGACTGCACACTGGACATGTATCAACATGTTTTTCCACCCAAAATGTCTTTGGCAAAGTTCAAGGGTCTTATTAATTCCTGGATGTGTAGCCATTCCAAGATCATGATTCCATTTAATCATCAAGGGGCGGGATTCTTCATCTGGAAGAAACAATTTATTTTTATGAAAAAATAAGACATTGGTGATTGAATTGTGTTTCTGAGATAACCATTCCTTTTGATCAAGTAGTTTTACCTTTCTTTTTAAAAGCTCAAGAAAGGAATCAGAAGAAATCTCAGCACACACTTTGTTGGATGGAATAATACTGGGTGGACTTCTAAGAGATTCTTTTTGTTTATCACATACTAATCTGGAAAGGGTGTCTGAGAGTAATTGTTTCTCTCCTGGATGATATGTGATTAAAAAATCCAAATCGCTAAAAAATTGCAACCATCTCATCTGCCTTGGGGTAAAAGCCTTCACTGTTGAATAGAATTGCAGATTTTTATGATCTGAATAAATCGTTACTTTGTGTTTTGCTCCTAGAAGATGATGTCTCCATTCTTGCAAAACTGCCTTTACTGCTAGTAGTTCTCGCTCAGCAATTGTATAATTTTGTTCTGCTGGCAGTAATTTTCTTGAGAAAAAGGCAATTGGGTGTAAATAACCTGTTGTATTGTCCTTTTGCATTAAAACTCCTCCAATTGCAGTTTGAGAAGCATCCGCCTCTACAAAGAAAGGTTTTTCTGGATCTGGGTGACCCAAAATGGGAGCTGTGGTGAATATTTCTTTAAGAGTTTTTCCTTTTCTTAATAAGGATGTAATTGGAACCACAATTTCTGAAAAGTTCGCAATAAAACGTCTATAAAAGTCTGCAAAACCCAAAGTGCATTGAACATCTTTCACAGACTTTGGTGAGGGCCAATTGAGAATGGCTTCAACCTTTTTTGGGTCCATTGAGATTGCTTCTGGAGATAACCAGTATCCCAGGAACTCCACTTTTGATGAATTAAATACGCATTTCTCTTGTTTCACAAACAAGGCATTGTCTCTGAGCTTTTTCTAAACTAACCACACATGTTCAGTGTGTTCTTCCTTGTTTTTTTAGTAAATCAAAATATCATCAATGTAAACAATGACGCAGACGTCTAATAAATCATTGCAACACTTCGTTTATGAAATATTGAAACGCTGCAGGAGCGTTACATAAACCGAAGGGCATCACTGTATACTCAAAAAGTCCAAATTTAGTACGGAAAGCAGTTTTCCATTCGTCGCCCTCTTTTACGCGGATTAAATGATAGGCTCCGCGTAAATCCAATTTTGAATAAACACTAGAACCTTTTACTTGATTTAGAAGTACAGAAATCAAAGGCAAAGGATACCGATTTTTAATGGTTGCCTTGTTAACTGCACGATAGTCAATGCAGGCGCGCAGATCACCTGACTTCTTCGCTACAAAGAAAAGAGGCGACGAACCTGGCGAGGTGGAGTGTCAAATAAAACCCAATTCCAGTAATTCGTCTAAATAAGATCGTAAATACTGGTTTTCTGGTTCTGTTAAGGCGTATATTCAACTGCAAGGTAGTTTCGCCCCAGGAATAAGATCAATTCTGCAATCGTAGATTCTATTGGGGGGAAGAGTAGTCGCCTTTACTGGATAAAATACATCACTGAAATCCTGATATTCAGCTGGTAGTTCAGGATTAACAGATTGTAAAGCAGCACAACAAAGTCGGGAATCCAGATACACGGCAACATTGCAAGAGCTTCAGCAGCAGTGTTCGCGGTGACGCTCAGTTGAAGCGAAGCGCCGTCACGAGCGCTGCATTTATATTTATATTTATACCTGTTGGTAATTTGCATGGCACATGCTGCACGCGGAAGAGCGCTGACTGTTAACACGTGCCTGGAACATCTTTTCCGGCAGAATCTTTCCTTACAAACGTTACCAAGTCTAGCATGCAAATAAGCATAGGCAAATGCATAAATGCAGGTAGAAAGAAACTACAGTTCTTTAATGATCATTTACTGCTTTGACCAAACCAAAGGCATACGTTGAATGTATATTTTCTTCTGTGGAAAACCATGAAACCCTAACATAAATCAACCTTTAACACATGGCACAGACTGTTGCAAGTGCAGTGATTATCAGTGTTTACTGACTGTACGTTCTATGACCTATTTTTACTTGTATGTTTTAGTTCACCTTTACCAAGTTCACTTTGTGATGATCCTGACAGTGGTCCATGTGGCCCTGTCAGGTGTACATAATCCCTTGTAAATATTGCCTGTGCCAGTTGGCAGAATGTATATGGTGTGATTACTATCTGATGTGTTTTGATAATTCAAAGGCTAATATTGATAAAACCTTGTGTGGAGTTACTCTTGTGGGGGGCCTGGGATGTTGTTGCGGGTGGGTGGGTGCGCAAATGCTTTACACATTGCCTCCGGGTTAAGCCTGACTGCTCTTGCCCAGATACCAAGGGGTGAGCAGGGGTTATCTTTTGGTGTAACTCCCTTGCCCTGACTAGAGTGGTGGTTTCTGCCTCCTCCCAATGGGAGAGGGCAGGACTATGTAGACGAAGAAGGCTGAAGGCAGCCGAAATGCATCATGCCATTTGCTGTGTTAAAAAAACGTTTCTGAAGAAATCCCCTGTGTGGCCTCCACCATTTGTAATTGGAGGGGTTTGGTGCATATATTCACGACGGCCAGAGGCGTGTTTAGAGGCCCCATCCTTCAAGTTGGCTGAGGTAATACTGGCGCCTGCAACAGCAGTAGTTTCTCTTCCAAGGGATTGGATTTACCTCAGCCCGCCTCTAGGAGTGAGCTAAGCAAGGGCTTCTGTGTTTACAGATTGTGACTACACAAGGAACAAGTCACATTGCGTTCCTTTTGATGGCCCGGTGGAAACTTATTTCTGAGGCTGGGATGTAATGGGTACTCGTGGAGGTGTTTGTTTACCATCAAGGACATTTCCATAACCGGACACTCTGCGCCTAAATCCTGCCCAGCAAGTATCTATCTGGACTGATATCAAGTAGTCCATTCCCTCGCAGCATCTGTGCCAGCAAGGTGTTACCTGGGAGTTGCAGTATTCACAGCACTCCCGCTGATTGCTGGTCAGGTGATGGGGATTGCCAGAAGCTCCCACCAATGGGAGGGGGCAGGACTATGTAAGGAAACAGGTGGGGCAGCACATTGATTTACAGCGGCATCTGAAGAAGGCTGAAGGCAGCAGAAATACATCATGCCATTTGCTGTGTTTAAATAAACGCTTCCGAAGAAATCCCCTGTGTGGCCTCTACCATTCGTAATTGGAGGGGTTTGGTGCATATTTTCACGCCGGCAAGATGCGTGTTTGGAGGCCCAATCCTTCCAGTTGGCTGAGGTAATACTGGCATCTGCGACAGCAGTGGTTTCTTTTCCAAGGGATTGGATTTGCCTCAGCCCGCCTGTATGAGTGAGCTAAGCAAGGGCTTCTGTGTTTACAGCTTGTGACTGCACAAGGAGCAGGTCACATTGCTTTCCTGTTCATGGCCCGGTGGAAACTTACTTCTGAGGCTGGGATGTAATGGGGACTCGAGGAGGTGTTTGTTTTACCATCAAGGACATTTCCAAAACCTGCGCCTAAATCCTGCCCAGCAAGTATCTATCTGGACTGATACCAAGTAGTCCATTCCCTCGCAGCATCTGTGCCAGCAAAGTGTTACTTGGGAGTTGCAGTATTCATAGCACTCCCACTGATTGCTGGTCAGGTGATGGGGGATTGCCACAAGCTCCCGCCAATGGGAGGGTGCAGGACTATGTAAGGACAC
Organism: Lissotriton vulgaris; assembly: GCF_964263255.1. Taxonomy (NCBI): domain Eukaryota; kingdom Metazoa; phylum Chordata; class Amphibia; order Caudata; family Salamandridae; genus Lissotriton; species Lissotriton vulgaris. The sequence continues at coordinate 837,317,268 of NC_141689.1, read as the reverse complement.
AGGTGGGGCAGCACTTTGAATTACAGCGGCTTCTGAAGAAGGCTAAAGGCAGCAGAAATGCATCATGCCATTTGCTGTGTTTAAATAAACGCTTCCGAATGTATGTGTACATATATATGTATATATATATATATATATATATATATATATATATATATATAACCTACTGGCGGTCGCCAGTAGGTAGTTATAGTTAGAATTTTGAGATTTAACATTGAAAAAAATCCTATTTGGAATAACTTTGGCGCCGGTTGACTAATCTGCCTGAAAATTTCCTCAAAATGGCCTTGTCGAGTTCCGGTCCTTCCCTGAATGTTTGGGGGGGATGCGTCAAGCGGGGGCCGAGATAAAAGGGGGTCCCAAAATGCGTTTTCCCCATGTTAATTTCCATAGGGCGGTCGACCTCACTTTAAGCCCGAACGGCTGAATGGATTTCCACCAAATTTGGCAAAATTGTACGGACTGGTAGCCCGATGTGCCTTTGCTATGTCTCAAGATATGTGCTCCAGTGGATTTTGAGTAATTTTGGTTCAAAAAAATATATATATCTATAGGCGCGCTTCGGTGCGCGCACCGGGGAGCGCACCGGAGGCGACTTGCACACGGAAAGTTGATTGGCTCACGGGTGTCTGTAAACATTGAAACAGTCCGGAGCGGCCGCCATCTTGTGTCTCGGTAGGATTGAGACACAAGAGGTGGCAAAAATCAAAGGGGGAAATGAGCAAAAGGGGGCAGGGTACACCCCCCCTGACCCCCTAGGTTTGATGTGGGGGCCATAAAAGGGTCCCGTAGGCCAAATACAATTTTTTTTTTTTCCGATTTTCGCGTGGGGAGCGCCCGGTACGCGTACCGGGGAGCGTACCATGGAGAAAAAAGAATGACACTTTAAAAAAAAAAATATAGCATTTTTTTTATAAATTGGAGGTAGTGGTAGTTCTGAAAAGAACTTTTTTTTTGTTTTTGTTGTTTTATATTTTTTTATACTTTTTAAAACGATTTTATATTTTTTTGGATTTTTTTCAGGGGAAAAACAAAAACAGGGATTCAAAAACTGCTCAACAGGAGTAAAAAAATGTGAAAATTTAGGGATGTCATGAGTGATGTCACTGACCATGTCATGAGTGATGTAATATGTGACGTCATCGGCAGTGCATTGCAGGCGCGCAAGTTATAGTGAGTCCAACTAACTATAACGAGGGAATTTCAATGGTTTTATGCCAGTAAAATTTCCAGCTAACTAAAACTGGTGTCAAACCTATGGTTTTTTCAGTGAATATATATATATATATATATATAGATAGATAGATAGATAGATAGATATATATATATATATATATATATATATATATATATATATATATATATATATATATATATATATATATATATATATATATATATATATATAGTCACACAAGGTTGCCCCGAATGAGAGAGCCACAAGATGTGATGAAAGTCCATTTATTGCAAAGAGCGGCTGCAGCAGACAAATGACACCGAGCAGATCACTCACAATGAAAAGAGTCCATCCAGACGCGTTTCGGGAAAGGGTTTCCCTTCTTCAATGGCTTGGCTCGTGCTGACATTTGAACAGAATCATGCACCTTTATTGCCGGAACCTGCCCCAGTGGGCGTGGCCACCACTCTGGCCTTCTGGTTCTTGTGGTGCACGGAAAAGTAAAGACTCCAGTGAGTGAGTTCAAAATGCAGCAAAATTATTTACAGTTTTTGACACCCCAGTGGGATGGTGAAGAGACGGCTTAGATGTCCGCCGTGTTTGCCAGCTGCTCTTTCTGACTCCGTCTCCCGTAATGGATGAAGCCGTATGACTCCATCCCGGGCCCGCTGCTGCGGTGGGCTTCTCTCGCGGCTTAGGCAGACAGCCGCTAAAATCTGTAAATAATTTTGCATAAATATATGTGTGTATATATATATATATAATTACTGAAAAAAACATAGGTTTCAGGGACGTTATAGTTAGTTGGACATTTTGCTTGTACAAAACAAGAAAATTTCCACCGTTCTAGTTAGTTCAGCTAACTATAACTCGCGCCCTGCAATGCACTGCTGATGATGTCACATATTACATCATTATTGACATGGTCAGTGCAAACACTGATAAAATTACCGATGACATCTCATATGACATCACTGATGACATCATCCAGTGACTGTGTGTTTCTATGAAGTGTCCATATGTTTTGGATATGCCAAATTGTATTGAAGAATGAGTGGGTGTATAAGTGTCTGGATGGAGGATTTAGTCGGTGTGTAACGGACTATGTAAGTGAGTAATTAAACATGTCTTACTGAATGCAGGGGTTAGGGACTAAACTGTGTGAATGTCTGTATCAGTCTGTCAGTTGGTGTGTAAGCGACTGCATGGATTGGTAAATAGCTTCATGAGTGTCTATATGGTTTATTGATTGGTTGCCTGAGTATTTATATGAGTGCCTGAGTGTGTGTGTGGGTGGGTGGGAGGTGTGTGACTGTGCATAGATGTGTGAGTCATTGATTTACTGGGTGTATGGGTTCAAGAGTGCATGTGGAACCAGCTGTATGGGAGGGTGAGTGTGTGTATGGGTGTGTTGGTGAGTGAATGGATGTCTCAGTGGTGCATGTGCGAGCAACTACATATGTAAAAGGCAGTATATGTGAGTGATGGTGTATATAAATAAACATATGTAAGAGTGAGTGATTGTGAGAGTGGCTGTATGGATGAGTGTGTACTTGTATCAGTAATGGTATGCGTTAGTATCTGTATGAATAAGTGAGGTGGTGTGTGTATAACTGTATAGGTGAGTAAATGGAAGTGTGATTGATTCTTTGCATGACTGACTAGGTGTGTGAGTACATCTGGATGAGTGGTGGTGTGTGAGAGTCTGTATAGGTGTATGAGTGCATATGATAGTGTTGTATTGATGAGCGACTGCATGTATGAGTGACTGTATGGGTGAATGAGTGGATGTGTGTGTAGACCTAGGAATCAGTGAGTGCCTATGTAGTAACTGGTATTGGTGTGTCTATGGTTTCAAAAACGGTAGTCTGTATTTTAGAGTGGGTGTATCAAAGGTTATTTTAGGGTGTGAGGTGGTGCATCAGATTTTCACGTGGATGATGTCATCAGCGATGTTATTTCAATGTCTCCAGTGATGTCATCAGTGATGTCACTGACCATGTTGTGAATGATGTAATATGTGAAGTTATCAGCAGTGCATTGAGTGGGCGCGAGTTATAGTTAGCTGAACTAAATATGGCGGTGGATTTTTTCTGGTTTTGTACGAGTGAAATATCCAACTAACTATAACGTCCCTGAAACCTATGTTTTTTTCAGTGAATGCCAAAGGTTTATTAAATGCTAATTTCTAACTATAACGTTCCTGAAACCTATGGATTTTTCAGTGAATGCCAAAGGTTTTTTAAATACTAATTTCTAACTAAAACATACCAGTCGAGTTTCCAAAGTGGTGGAGAAAGGTGAGCATGGCCTCCGAAACACCTCTTAGCGAACCCACTGTGTGGGATTTACTGGAGGTAACAGGAGGAGAAGTTAGCCCCAAACGTCAACCTTGGGGGCCAACTACCCATTTTATTACCACCAGTAAGTCCAACACAGCAGAATTGCTAACTTGTTGTATCAGGGAGTGCTCCCTCCCTGCACCGCTGTGCAAGCGCGCCCCCTAACAGGTTGAAAATATGGGAAATTAAGTCCCTTTGAATCCTGAGGGTCCCTGTGGGCCAACTAGCCCACCAAGTACCTCCAGTAAGCACCATAGAGCTGCTTTGCACAGAGGTAGTCCAAGGCCACGCCATTTTTTACACCTCTCTGCAACACAGCTCTGTGGTGCTTACTGGAGTTACCTGGTGGGCTAGTTCGACCCCAGGGACCCTCAGGATTCAAGGGGACTTAATCCCCCAACTTACAACACACCAAAGGGCCCGTTTGCACAGTGGTGAAGGGAGGGGGTGGGGTTGGATGTGACAAGTGTGCAAACGTCCCCGTAATGCACTTTAAGTTGGGGGATTAAGTCCCATTGAATCCTGAGGGTCCCTGGGGCCAAGTAGCCCATTAGGTATCTCCAGTAAGTGCCACAGAGCTGCATTGCAGAGAGGTGGTCATAAGCCACGCCCCTTTTTACCCTTCTCTCTCTCTCTGCAACTCTGTGGCGCATACTGGAGGTACCTGGTGGGCTAGTTGGCCCCCAGGGACCCTCAGGATTGAAGGGGAATTAATCCCCCAACTTAAAATGTACCACAGGGTGCATTTGCACAGTGGTGCAGGGAGGGGACGGGGCCTGATGTGACAAGTGTCGCCACTAGCCCACTAGGTACCTCCAGTAAGCGCCACAGGGCTGCGTTGCAGAGAGGTGGGCCTGACCCCTTTTTTTATTTAAAAAAAACAGGAGGGGGGCTGCGTGCCCCCTCTCCAGAGGCCGATTATGGCCCCAGGGACCCCATCCCCCAGGGCCTGGCCACCCTCTTTATTTAATTTTTTTCTGTTGGGAGGGGGGCCACGTGGCACCCCCTCCTCAGGCCAATTATGGCCCCAGGGACCCCATCCCCCGGGGCCGGCCTGTCATTTTTTTTTATTTTTTGAAGGGGAGGGGGCCGTGTGGCCCCCCTCCAGGCCACTTCTGTCCATGGGACCCCATCCATCGGGGCCTGGCCAGCCTTTTTTTCTTTCAGGAGGGGGGCCGCATGGCCCCTCTCCTAAGGCCAATTATGGCCCCAGGGACCCCATCCCCCGGGGCCGGACTGTCAGTATATAAGAAACATAATAATAATAATAATAATTAGAGTGGAGGGGGCCATGTGGCCCCCCTCCCAGGCCATTTGTGGCCCCAGGAACTCCAGCCCCCGGGGCCTGGCCTCACTGCTGGGGACCGTGGGGGGAGCCCCAATGCCCCCATGTTCCTGCTGGCTCCCTGCCGCCTGTGGGAACCGGCATTGCTTTTCCACAAGGGGAGCTGCTGACATGCAGCTCCCCTTGAGGAAAAGCAATCTTGCTTGCTTCATGGATCCAAAAGCAGGTGGTGGCCCCTGGGGCATGTGGGGGGCTTAAGCCCCCCCCTCAGGTTTTTTTTTTTAATTGGAGCCCCGGGGAGGTGGCGGGAGGGCTTTGTGCCCATGATTTTATCATCAAAGCTCCAGGGAGGTAGTTGTCCCCGCGGAATGTGGGGGGCTCGAACCCCCACACAGATTATTATTTTTTTTTTAAAAAGAGCCCAGGGAGGTGGCCATCCCCGGGCTGCGGGGGACTGCTTGTTCCCCCGCAAAGCACAAATAAAGTCCTGGTGAGGTGGCAGTCCCCAGGGCTGTGAGGGCACCTGCAGGCCCCTGCTATATATTTTCTGCATACCCCCAGGACCTGGCCCCCCAGGTGCTTAAAAATAATGAAGGGTGGTTGTCCACTCTTCATTTTTTTTTATCCGGATTCGCGCACCCAGCACGAATTCAGCCTATTTAAAAAAATGCTTTCTTTGGCCCTGAGTGTCCCTGAGGGTCCCCCTCAGCAGGCATAGGGGGTCAGGGTGTCTGTACACTGCCCCTTTTTCTTGTTTTTCATTCTTATTTCTATGTTTTCTTGTGACTCGGTTACTGAGTCACATGATGGTAGCCAACACTTTCTGGTTTGGATTGTTGGCAGCCAATCAGAATGAAGCTCGTGCTCGAGAGGGTTCGCATACCCACCGCGGCCATAGATATCGAAACTTTTTCTTTTTTGAATTTCTAAAAAACTACTTAACAGATTTTCTGAACCAAAACCAAATTTTTCGCCAAATCTGGTGTAATTTTATTCAGCAGTTTGGGCTGTAATTTTGTCTAAAGTTTCCTATGGAAAATAACATGCGGAAAATGCGTTTTGGGACCCCCCTTTTTTGTCGGGCCCGCTTGACGCTTCACCCACAAAACTTTCAAAACAGCAGCTGACCAGAGCTCTCCACTAGTTTTGAAAATTTTTCAACTGGCGCCAAAGTTATTAGGAAAAGAAAAAACGCTTTTTGAATAGAAACAAGGTCCTAACTATAACTACCTACTTGCGACCGCCAGTAGCTAATATATGTGTATACATATATATATATATATATATATGCCGAAACAAAACTCCAAAACGCCACCTCCAATCATTCCTATCAGCGAAGCAAGGAGAGACGGACTACCAGAACTGGCTTTAAATATATTTAATAGTGCAGGTAAGGTGAAACAGCAGCAGCATGACGCGTTTCGGGCCCGGGGGCCCTTGATCACATGCAAAGTTGTAACAATTTTTTTCACTTTTTGAATGCTGGTGAATAGTGGACACACCCCCTGGATGCTCGAGTTTATTTTAACCATTACATGACCATGGAAATAGAAATAAGATATGTAGATTTCCAACAGGTCGACAATTACTCATTAGTAAGATGGAATGCAATTATTTAAGCACCCAACCAAACAGAATTGCTCAGAGTAAAGGAAGAAAATGTTTATCATGTAAACACTTCACAGTAGGAACATATATCTACATAAATGCTGATTCAAAATGTAAGAACTCATCGGCTATTTTCGTGATGTATATGATGGATATTAATGATGCAGAGAGAAGGGTGCCGAAAACTTACAGGATAAATCCCTATAGGCTCTCTTTCTTCCTGCAATACATAAAATGTGATTCCTAGATTAAGAAAATAAACATATGGCAACTTATCGCATCTCAGGGGAATAGCGTCAATATAAAGTGACTAATGCACCTTCTAAAAGATATATCAATAGCAGCAAATATATTAGTGATAATCACAAAATACGACTTAAACCATTGTGCAAAACAGAGCTGTAAATATAGTGCACAGATAGTTATGTTAAAGTGCCACGTGTATGATGACGATAGGTCTAAAAAACATCCATATATATATATGTCATAATAATTAAAAATCGGTATATTTGCATCATTTGGAAGGGTACCCAAGATCAGGCCCTTTCGTTTGTATCTGACTGCAATGCTAACACCTTAAACCTAAAATTCACTGCCAACCTTAGCAGTTCAGAAGCGGAATTTCTAGATGTGCATTTGTTTATCAAGGACAACACACTTATGACCAAACTACATCGTAAGAGTACCGCTGGTAATTCCATCTTACACGCACGCAGCTCCCATCCAGCACATACCATCCGCAGTATTCCCTTTGGCGAATTTATTCGCATCCACAGAATCTGCAGTGAACCTGACTCTCTGGCAACATGCCTTGAGGATTCCAAACAACGTTTCCTGCAAAGAGGGTCCTCCAGAGTCATACTTGATCAAGCTTTGGCTAAAGCTTCATCAATAGACAGAATCACACTACTTACACCTAAGGAGCCCCATATAGCGAACACCAAAGATACCATAGATGACTCTCAATGTACTGTCAGGCTCATAACCACTTTCAGCTCACAGGAGCGAAAGATAAGGCGCATCATTGGCACTGAATGGCCTATCATTCTGACGGATCCAATTTTGGTTCCAATGCTACCTGAAACTCCAACTATCACGTTCAGACGTGCGCCATCCATGCGCGACGCTCTTGATAGAATAGCACCAGAAAATGCTCCCAAACTTACTAAAACCACCAAAATGGGCTTCTTTAAATGCACTTCCTGCCGTGCCTGCAATTTTGCCACAAACACTAGCCAATACGTCACTGCATTCAGCAATACGCCCATTTCCATCAAAGAATATCTTACATGTAGGTCGGAGTTTGTGGTTTACAAGCTCAGATGTACATGTAATCTGGAGTACATAGGCAGCACCAAGCTGCCTGTTCATCAAAGAATACTTCAGCATATCAGGGCCATCGTTAACAGTGACAGCAATTACCCTGTGGCCAGACATTTTGGAGCAGTCCATGATAAAAAACTTAAGGACTTACAATACACAGTCCTTTGTTCAGTGCCCCAACCCAGTCGTGGTGGGGACCGTGAAAAATTGCTGAGACAGCGAGAGTCTCAACTCATTATGTCCCTCGACACCAAGGCCCCTAACGGGCTTAATTTGAGTGAGGATCTGAAAAGTTTCTTGTAATATTTCTATTACAGACCCATTTGGTTTTTGGTCTCTGTTGATCTTTTCTTCCTTCCCTTGTTCAGACAAGGCGTCAACTGTTGGTTCTGGCTTATTGCCACGTTTTTGACATGGCGCCTACTCTTAAGTCATGTTTCTTTATTTGTTTTGACCAAGCATTCATGTCATTTTGAATACATCCATTTCGCCTCTAGAGTTACAATCTGTTCTTTTGCTTTCCTTTGAATTTCATTTTTTACACATTTGTGGTTGGGCTCTTGTATCTTTTATGATTTTTTCACTTTTTATTTAATTGTGTTTTTCTTCATCCTCAGCAATTCAATGCTTTGCACTGTCCTTGCAGTATTTAACCTGTACCATCTCTATCTGTTTTCCATTGATATGACGTTTTCTTCTATTTTGAAAACAATGGCATTGTTGTATTTATCAGGCACTATGTCTTGAGTTGCTTACGTTCTAGATTTTGGTTGGCTCCTAAAATGTTTAAAAAGCATAACATAGGCACTATGCCGTGACACTTGTTATTTTGCTTTTTTGTTTGTTTTTACAGACAGCTATTTTCCATACTTGTATTTCACAACATACCATTTACAATTGCCTTGATCATTGCTTTAAGTGTGTAATCATTTGTGGTACAGTTTTCTGTTCATGTGATAACAACATGCTTTATTTTATGCACTGTTTCTTTACCTCCGTTCTTTTACTTTTGGGCGTGTTTTCCCAAACAAGCCCCTCCCTACACCTTGTATATATTCCTTCACTTTTTCTGAGTGCCTTTGTGTGAACAAGCTCCCTAGTGGAGTGAAACGCGTTACTTCCAAATAAACGTTTAAACCTGCTACTCACTTGAGTTGGATCGTTTGTGAGCTTTACATTTGGCTGTCTGCTGTGGCGCTTTGAGGTCTGCACCCAGTTGTTGCCTGTCATCCACTGACAGGTTGGGATTCCTTTTCATATATATATATATATATAAATATATATATTCACTGAAAAAAACCATAGGTTTCACACCAGTTATAGTTAGGAATTAACATTTAAAAAACCTATTAAATTCACTGAAAAAACCATAGGTTTCACACCAGTTATAGTTAGCTGGAAATTTTACTGATATAAAACCATTGAAATTCCCACGTTATAGTTAGTCGGACTCACTATAACTTGCGCGTGCAATGCACTGCTGATGACATCACATATTACATCACTCATGACATGGCCAGTGACATCACTCATGACATCACTGATGACACCATCCTTGTGACACAGTCACAGACCTCCTCTCAGTGTAAAGTAACCCTTGAGACACATATTAAAAAATAGAAACTGAAATTTTTAAAAAATGGACATACCTATATCAGTTACAACAAGCAATTCTGTACTTCCACTATCTATATACACATCCACTCATTCACCAACAGTTCTATATAGTCACTCATACATATACTCACTCATCATATGAAGAGATACACCTATACATCCTGTTACACACCGACATTCATCCAAAAGTTACTCACACACATATTCACACGTGCAAATAAACTATTGAACAACCATTTATTTGAATATAAGAGTTATACACACACTTCCACCTTACTTCTACTGAAAATTACACATATTTATTCTCTTAAACAATCACTTATAGAAACACATACTTATTTAAACAGGAAATCTTACAATCTCTTACTCTCACATATACTCACTTATATACATCAATATTCATATATACTAGATTAAAACATATGTAGTTACTGATAAAGACACTAGTGAGACAGTCATTCACTCACTAACAAACACATATAGACACTCATCCACCCATACAGTCCTGTACATATGCTGTCTTCAAAACACATACAAACAAAGAGTCAGTCACTCATGCATCTATGTGCTAAGTAATACCTCCACCAAACCATATAGACACTCATACTGATACTACTAAAAATATCAAATAACCCATATACATACGCATGTAGCTACTTATCAACACATGTAGCCACTTATACACAAAGTGAAACACTAATATATGTATTTAAATATTTAAACATAACTCACTAATATTTATTTTTCAGAAAGACACATATTCACTGGATGGTGTCATCAGTGATGTCATGAGTGATGTCACTGACCATGTCATGAGTGATGTAATATGTGATGTCATCAGCAGTGCATTGCACGCGCAAGTTATAGTGAGTCCGACTAACTATAACGTGGGAATTTCAATGGTTTTATATCAGTAAAATTTCCAGCTAACTATAACTGGTGTGAAACCTATGGTTTTTTCAGTGAATTTAATAGGTTTTTTAAATGCTAATTCCTAACTATAACTGGTGTGAAACCTATGTTTTTTTTCAGTGAATTTCAAAGGTTTTTTTAATGCTAATTCCTAACTATAAGTTTCACTTTATAAATAAGACTGTTAGCACTCTAGTTGTTCTTTTTAACACTCTGGTACATTCTGTCATTGGGCTACAGTTGGGCTACATCTAGTTGAATTTTGGGCTACATTTACAATTTTTGATCTCTGGTGGCCATCTTTGGGCTACATTGGGCTACTTTGGGCTACATTTGGGCTACATTTTGGCTCTAACATATATTAAGCCCAATGTAGCACAATACATATTTTTATAAAGTTAATTTTTTTACAAACCACTTCAGAATAGGGCTACCTGTCTCTACAATTATCCCATTTTTATTTTTTTTATTTTTGGGGGGAGCGCTCCCAGAGCGCGCCCCGGAGTGCGCCCCGAAAAGCGTATTTCTGAAAAGCGCCCCCGGGCGCGCTCCGGGGAGCGTCTCGTGAGCGCCAATATCGCAAACGAAAACATGATCGTGACGTATCGCGTAGCCGCGACCGCGTGATACGCACGGCGTAAGCGCACCCGGAAGTACTCGAGCGAATACGATCGCACAACGTAAACTTCCGACGCGCTTACGCTGCGCGCCCCCGTGCGCGTAGCGTAAGCGCGTCGGGTCATGTGAGCAGAAAATAACACTTTTCATTGGTTCATAACAGTTTTAGTTTCATAATGATGAAGCCCCTGGTCTTGTGACCTGAAAATAACACTTCTCATTGGTTCAGGACAGTTTTTTTTTCTAAATGATGAAAGACCCCACCTTTTTTCCTTATTCTGACTTTGTCCTTTGACTGAGGAAGACCTGTTTGTTGCTCTCTCTACTTTTTTGCTCCAAATAATGGCTTCAGTAGTAGCATCAGCTGGTGCATCTGCCCCACCACCACCACCACCACCACCAAGAGGACCAGCTCCAAATTACATTGGTGGTCAAGAACAGGAGGAGGAGGAAGAGGAAGAGGAGGAGGGGAGAAGATGGCTGCCAGAAGAAAATACACCTTACAAACCCAAACCACACATTGTTTGGCAGTTTTTTTCAATTCCAGAGGGGAAAAAACAGGTGAATGCTCCCAAGGTGACTTGCCTCATCTGCAATGATGAACTTTCACGGGGCAACCCAAACAAGAAATATTCTTTTGGTAACTATACCATGATTCGGCACATGACAAGAAAGCATCCAAACAACTACTCTCGTGCAGAGTTCCGGGAACTGGCCAGTAACCTCCCCCAGTCATCAAGGACCCCCTCCCAAAGAAACCAACCCACTTCCTCGCAACCAGAAACATCTGAGGTGATGCCTTGCATTCAGCCGAGATTTGCTGATTTTAAAATTACTTGTACTGCTTGTGGCAAGCTTATCTCCTATGGGGAACAAAGTGTTAAGCTCATCGTCCTTGCAGGTGATAATCACAAGTGCCCCAAAAAGAAATAATTTTTTGGGTTTTTTGTTTTTTTGCTCCAGTTGAGCCAGTTTCAATTCCCTTTTTTTGTTTCTCCCCCTAAAAAATACAAAAAAAAATATAAAACTGTTTTGAAAAGCCAAAAAAAGTTCAAAAAGTTCCAAAAACACAAAAAAAATATAAAACAACAAAAAGAAGAAAAAAAAAAGTTCTTTTCAGAACTACCTCCAATTTCTAAAAATAAAAACTTCATTTTTTAAAAACTCTGTCATCTTTTTCCCTCATTTTACGCTCTCCGGTGCGCTACCTGGTGCGCGCACCGGGCGCTTCCCCCGCGCAAAACGAAAAAAAAAAAAATATTTTAAATGTCCCGCGGGGCCCTTTTATAGCCCCCACATCAAACCTAGGGGGTCAAAGGGGTCTATCCCTGACGCCTTATGGTCAGTTCCCACTTTGTTTTAGCCACCTCTTATGTCTCGATTTTACCGAGACACAAGATGGCGACCGCTCTGGACTGTTTGGAATGTTTACAGACACCCGAGAGCCAATCAGCTTTCCATGCGCACCTCGCGTCACGCGCCCGGAGCGCTCCCTGGTGCGCGCACCGGTGCGCTGCTATAGATATATATATTTTTTTGAACCTAAATTACTCAAAATCCACTGGAGCACATATCTTGAGACATAGCAAAGGCACATCGGGCTACCAGTCCCTACAATTTTGCCAAGTTTGGTGTAAATCCATTCAGCCGTTCGGGCTAAAAGTGAAATCGACCGCCCTATGGAAATTAACATGGGGAAAACGCGTTTTGGGACCCCCCTTTTATCTCGGCCCCCGCTTATTGTATCCCCCCCCAAACTTTCAGGGAAGGACCGGAGCTCGACGAGGCCATTTTCATGAAATTTTCAGGCAGATTCGTCAACCGGTGCCAAAGTTATTCCAAATAGAATTTTGAGATTTAACATTGAAAAAAATCATAACTATAACTACCTACTGGCGACCGCCAGTAGGTAATATATATATATATATATATATATATATATATATATATATATATATATATATATATTACCTACTGGCAGTCGCCAGTAGGTAGTTATAGTTAGGATTGTTTTCTATAGGAAATCCGCAACATTCTATTGGGAATAACTTTGGCGCCGGTTGAGGAATCTGCCTGTAATTTTCCTTAAATTTGCCTCGCTGCGCTCCGCTCCTTCCCTGAAAGTTTGGGGGGGATTCGTCAAGCGGGGGCCGAGATAAAAGGGCAGGTCCCAAAACGTGTTTTCCCAATGTTAATTCCCATAGGGCGGTTGGACTCACTTTTAGCCCGAACGGCTGAATGGATTTCCACAAAACTTGGCAAAATTGTAGGGACTGGTAGCTCGATGCGCCTTTGCTATGTCTCAAGATATGTGCTCCAGTGGATTTTGAGTAATTTAGGTTCAAAAAAATATATATATCTGGGCGGAGCCTAACCACACATCTGATCTGATTGGCTGTCAGCACTTCATCCAAGAAGTGTTGGCAGCCATCTTGGGACCAATATACATGATAGCACCTCATTAAAATGCATTGTAGTTAATAGAGGGTTTTAGGACTTTAGTTTCATTATAAATCATTTGTTGATGGTACCATACTCATTTTAGGAATTGTGGTGTGTTTTAAGGTGATTTTACCATGTGAAAAAGCCTTCTGCTGTGATATCATGAATCATCTTTGAAAGAAAACTAATATCTCATGATTTTCCCACAGTGGTTTGGAAGGGGATCTATAAGCTAAACTGAAAGCATATTTTCTGTAAATTCACATTATCTTTCTCAGTCATGTGAGAATGAAGTCTGACATTCTCAGTAAAACATGTACATCCAACAAGGACAGAGACTGTCAGTTGATTCCTTTGTGTTCTACTGCAGCCTCCTAGAGTGTTCTAAAGAACAACTAGAGCGCTAACAGTCCTAGCCATCGTGATGGGAATAAAGTGGGAACTCTTAAAACATTTAATTTAAAAAGGAACAAAATGAGGGGGTATATTATGCCATAGAAAGTATTATTAGTGCTGCAGAAAGAAAAATTAGGGCACATTTTGAGTGACTTCTCAAATCCTCTTCTATTTCATAAAAAAATTCTGACATGCAGTCTCCCAAGATGGCCACCAGAGACAAAAGAGCCCAAATGTAGCCTGAATATCACCCAGATGTAGCCCAAGTATAGCCCAATGACAGAATGTCCCAGGGTGTTCTAAAGAACAACTAGAGCGCTAACAGTCCCACTTATTACAAAGGTATGGCACACCTGGAGCCATCTTGATTGGAATAAAATGGTAAGTCTGAAAACATTAAATTTAAAAAGGAACACAATGAGGGGGTTCATTTTGCCATAGAAAGTATGATTAGTGCTTCAGAAAGAAAAATTAGGGATCATTTTGAGAGACTTCTCAAATCCTCTTCAATTTCATTAAAAAATTCTGACATGCAGACTGAAACATGCACTTTGAATACCAGCAGCAGACTTCCCTGGTGAGCAGTAGCTTTACTACAGTGATCTAATGAGCAACTAGAGTGCTAACAATCAGTATTTATGGCAAATGTGTGACACATCTGACTGCCTTCTTGATGGAACCAAAGTAAACAGGCATTGAAAATGCAATAGATCTCGCCCTAGTTTAAGTTAAAGCCATTCTGTTTGTGATGAGGTGGCTTTTTAGCTTTGCTTTTATTAGTGTTTTTTAAACTTTCATGTAAATAACATGCATCTGTATGCATATATGTATATTTATGCATGCATTTATATTTATATTTATATAGATATACAGATTATATATGTTTAGATATGTATGTATATATATATATACATACACATACATATATATAAATGCATATGTATATATATGCATTTATATATGTGTATATGTGTGCGTGTAGAGAGAGGTAGAGAGGTAGAGGTGTAGAGGTAGAGAGGTAGAGGTAGAGAGGTAGCCGTATCGAGGTAGAGACTAGTAGAGAGAGAAGTAGAGAGAGGTAGAGAGGTAGAAAGTAGAGAGTGAGTAATAGAGAGTAGAGAGTGAGTAGTAGAGAGCAGTAGAGAGAGTAGCAGAGGGTGAGTAGTAGAGAGTAGTAGAGTGAATAGTAGAGTGAGTAGTAGAGAGTGAGTAGTAGAGAGTGAGTAGTAGAGAGTAGTAGAGAGTAAGTAGTAGAGTGAGTAGTAGAGAGCAGTAGAGAGTGAGTAGTAGAGAGTAGTAAAGAGTGAGTAGTAGAGTAGTAGAGAGTGAGTAGTAGAGAGTGAGTAGTAGAGAGTAGTAGAGAGTGAGTAGCAGAGAGAGAGAATAGTAGAAAGTAGTAGAGAGTGAGTAGTAGAGTAAGTAGTAGAGACTAGTAGAGAGAGACTAGTAGAGAGAGAGTAGTAGAGAGAGAGTAGTAGAGAGAGAGTAGTAGAGAGAGAGTAGTAGAGAGAGAGTAGTAGAGAGTGAGTAGTAGAGAGTAGTAGAGAGTGAGTAGTAGAGAGTGAGTAGTAGAGAGTGAGTAGTAGAGAGTGAGTAGTAGAGAGTGAGTAGTAGAGAGTGAGTAGTAGAGAGAGTAGTAGAGAGTGAGTAGTAGAGAGTAGTAGAGAGTGAGTAGTAGAGAGTAGTAAAGAATGAGTAGTAGAGAGTGAGTAGTAGAGAGTAGTAGCAAGTGAGTAGCAGAGAGAGAGAATAGTAGAAAGTAGTAGAGAGTGAGTAGTAGAGTAAGTAGTAGAGAGTAGTAGAGAGAGTAGTAGAGAGTGAGTAGTAGAGAGTAGTAGAGAGTGAGTAGTAGAGTGAGTAGTAGAGAGTGAGTAGTAGAGAGTGAGAACTAGGGAGTGAGTAATAAAGAGTAGTAGAGAGTGAGTAGTAAAGAGTGAGTAGTAGAGAGTAGTAGATAGTGAGTAGTAGGGAGTGAGTAGTAGAGAGTAGTAGAGTAGTAGAGAGTGAGTAGTAGAGAGTTAGTATTTGAGAGTAGTGGAGTAGGAGAGAGTAAGTAGTAGAGAGTAGTGGAGAATATTCCAAAGTTTGGCACAGCACCACTTGCACAATAAGTCCAATCAAAAAATATCACTTAGAGTCCTTATTGAAGCGCTGAATCTTGGTGTATATTCAAATGCTTTCATTTTCCTTAAGTTTATGTACCACAGCCAGCCGAAACGTTTCGTTCTGTACAACAGAACTTCTTTAGGGCGTTCTTATTTTCTTCAAGTTATGTCGGTATCCTGTTGTCATATAACTAGATATTTCTTCCAAATGTTAGACGAGACGTAAGTACATTTTTATTCAAAGTGACTAGGTATCAATTTTACCCACACAATTCGGGCAGACTTGAGTAATTTATAGCATCCTCAAAGTCAGTCTTTCAAAAATTCTAAAGTGTAGGACATAATAATCCAAATCCAAATGTTTCTCAAGAAAAGTGATTTTCAATCATTCGGAATATCGGTGTTTGGGCAGATATGACCCAGGGACCCCCAGTATGCAAGGGGAATTAGTCCCCCCTCTGCAAACGCACCAATGGCCTGCGTTGCAGAGAGGTGTAAAAAGGAGCATAGCCTCATTACACCTCTGTGCAATGCAGCCCCCTGGTGCATACTGGAGGTTCCAGGTCAGGTGGGCTAGTTGGTCCCCAGGGACCCCTAGTATGCAAGGGGAATTAGTTCCCCCTCTTCAAACATGCACGGGGGCTGCGTTGCAGAGAGGTGTAAAAAAGGGTGTGGCCTCATTACACCTCTCTGCAGTGCAGCCCCCTGGCGCATACTGGAGGCTCCTGGTGGGCTTGTTGGCCCCCAGGGACCCCCAATATGCAAGGGGAATTAGTTCCCCCTCTGCAAACGCGGCAGGGGGCTGCGTTGCAGAGAGGTGTAACAAGGGGCATAGCCTCATTACACCTCTGCAATGCAGCCCCTTGGTGCATACTGGAGGTTCCAGGTGGGCTAGTTGGCCCCCAGGGGCCCCCAGTATGCAAGGGGAATTAGTTCCCCCTCTTCAAACATGCACGGGGGCTGCGTTGCATAGTGGTGTAAAAAGAGGCGTGGCTTCATTACACCTCTCTTCAATGCAGTCCCCTGGCGCATACTGGAGATTCCTGGTGGGCTTTCAGGTCTTATATAGTTAGGAATTAGCATTAAAAAACCTTTGAAATTCACTGAAAAATACATAGGTTTCAGGCCTCATATAGTTAGGAATTAGCATTTAAAAAACCTATGAAATTCACTGAAAAAACCATAGGTTTCACACCAGTTATAGTTAGGAATTAGCATTTAAAAAACCTATTAAATTCACTGAAAAAACCATAGGTTTGACATCAGTTATAGTTGGCTGGAAATTTTACTGACATAAAACCATTAAAATTCCCACGTTACAGTTAGTTGGACTCACTATAACTTGCGCGCCTGCAATGCACTGCTGATGACGTCACATATTACATCACTCATGACATGGTCAGTGACATCACTCATGGCATCACTGATGACACCATCCTTGTGACAGAGTGACAGACCTCCTTTCAGTGTAATGTAACCCTTGAAAGACATATTCAAAAATAAAAAATAAAATTTTCAAAAAATAGAGATACCCATACCAGTTACAACAACCAATTCAGTAATACCACCATCAAATACACATCCACTCATTCACCAACAGTTCTATATAGTCACTCATACATATATTCACTCATCATATGTAGTGAAACACCTATACATCCTGTTACACACCGACAGTCATCCAAAAGTTACTCACACACATAATCACACATGCAAATAAACTATTGAACATCCATTTATTTGCATATACAGCTATACACACACTACCCACTTACTTCTAAGGAAACTTACACATACTTACTCTCTTAAACAATCACTTATAGAAACACATACTTATTTAAACAAGAACTCTTTCAATCTTTCACTCTCACATGTACTCACTTATATACATCAATACTCACACCTACTAGTTTAAAACATATTTACTCATAAAGATGCTATTGAGACAGTCATTCACTTACTAACACACCCATACACACACTCATCCACCCATACAGTCCTGCACACATGCTGTGTTCAAAACACACACAAAAAGTGAGTCAGTCATTCATGCATCTGCATACCCCCCTCCAAACTATACAGACACTCATTCTGATGCTCAAAAAACTAATTAATAATCCATATAGACACTCCTGTAGCTACTCACCAATCCATGCAGCCACTCATACACTAAGTGAGACCCTGATACAGATATTTGGAAATTTAAATATTACTTGCTAATACATGTATTCACTAAGATACACATAATAAGTCAGTTATACAGTCAATATTTTTCAGAAAGACACACATTCACTGGATGATGTCATCAGTGATGTCATTTGAGATGTCATGAGTGATGTCACTGACCATGTCATGACTGATGTAATATGTGATGTCATCAGCAGTGCATTGCGGGCGTGCGAGTTATAATTAGCTGAAGTAACTATAACTATAACGGGGGAATTTCAATGGTTTTATATGAGTGAAATATCCAGCTAACTATAACATGTGTGAGACCTATGGTTTTTCAGTGAATTTCTAAGGTATTTTAAATGCTAATTCCTAACTATAACGTTTGTGAAACCTATGGTTCATTTTCCAACTTTAAAATTTCTTCATTGAATATAGAATATTCATGCAGTGTTGGCATTAAGCAGATTACAGATTTGTTTTCTGAAATTCTCATATATATTGTGCCAGGAACAATATTTTCATTTGGAAACAAATAGGAAAATAATCATCTCTGTAAAGCTTCTTTGCCATGTTTAGTCACTTTTCCAATTCTTATATCTTGAAGAATAGTTCCATAACCAGCATCATTTGCCTGTCGCATATTTGTAATAAGTTTCTTATACTCGAAATATGACCAAATATTAACATTCCAATGCTCCCCAAAGACTTTCTGGTATCTTCATG
This sequence comes from Lissotriton vulgaris, assembly GCF_964263255.1. Lineage (NCBI taxonomy): Eukaryota > Metazoa > Chordata > Amphibia > Caudata > Salamandridae > Lissotriton > Lissotriton vulgaris. The sequence continues at coordinate 837,298,548 of NC_141689.1, read as the reverse complement.
CGCCAATGTTTTCAAACACTGGTTGTCCTTTTACAGGAGTAAGTTGTAGTAGATCGCCAAAAATTATGACGTGTTTTCCTCCCAATAATAGGAAACACTCTGTTTTAAGAATTTGCTGCATTCTTAAATGCACAAAAGCAAGCATTACGTTAGATACCATGCTTACCTCATCAATAATAAGAAGTTTAATTTTCTTTAAGACTCTTGAAACTTCACAACAAGCTTCTCCAGATAGCTGCGATATTCCAATTTGTTTTCATGCTCTACTGATAGCATTAATAAACAATGTGAAGTAATTCCTTTAATATTGTGTGCTGCCAATCCAGTTGGAGCAGAGACAACACAAGACAAATACGACTCAGTTGTTTTCTGTAGAAAAGTTGTGATTACTTTTATTAAAAAACTTTTGCCTGTTCAAGCTTGTCCACTTATGTACATTCGGATAGGTTGAAATGATAAGCAAGAGCACTATTTCTCCTCATGAAGTAATCGATGGACAATCTGTTCTCTCACTTGCTCATATATTTGTTTCTGCTCAACATTTAGTTGTTCTTCCAAGTTTCCTAAGTTTGTTACATCTTCTTGAGCTTTATTCATTACTGTTCCTTAGCAGTTGCTGCATCATTTTGAACAATAGGTTCTCCTAGAGGATCCTGACCCAACAGAGCAGAAGTTTGACTGTTTTGAGAACTGTCTCTAGCAATCTCAGCTGCAATTGTAGCTTCTTGCTCAATTTCGTCGTTCAACATTTTCACATAATTAGCAAAAACAGGACATTCTATAGTATCTTTACTTGCGTTGAATGAATCTTCATAGCTCTCAAAATCTCCAAGTAATTCCAATTCTGAACGCCACGGCTTGAAAAGTTGCAAAAGAGCTAAATAGTAAAATTCCCTTTTGTCAGGAATTTCGGAACTCAGTTTACGGTGATTAATCAAGTTTCCTTTTGTTTGTTTCACCAAACATCTTTCAGAACCAATCACGGCATATATAACATTATTGATGTTTTCTGTAATATTCCGTTTAAAAATATAGTTTTGCAGCACTTCATAGAGACACAAGTTCTCAAGATGATGACTTCTATTTGGATAATATGTATCGAACATATTTGTTTTCACAATATCTGTACTTTCTGGCTCTTTTTCAGCGAAATATTCAATTTTGTGTACAGATTTAAATACTCGATTTCGTGTTGCAGCAAGACCTAGACTCACCCAAATGATTCTTCTAGATTTGGAGTATAGACTTGCAGAGGATAAGCGATCCGAACATTCATACGCTCCAATTTCTCGATGAGATAACATCTTCAAACTGTAACTATATAATTTCTTACTTAGACTTTTCTCATGGGAAATCTCTTCCCACATTTCCTTCAATTCTGTCTTTTCTGATTTAGTTATGTAGGATATTACATATCAAGCAACAGCATTGGAATTGTCCGCAACGTATTGAATATCCATGTTAGCATTCCACATGGACAAAATGACTGGGTTATAGTATTTTATGTATTTTGACTCTTTATTTCTTCTTAAGTTGTAGGTATTTTTGGAGACTTTCTTGTGATAGTATGTCGCAAAGATGACATAAAACTATTCACTCTTCCTTTCGATATTACAGGACGTGGAAAACCAAAACGACATTTGGTGTAGAATTTGTCTTTTGGTTTTTACTTTCGACAACAGTATTTGCCACAACGATGGCTTTGGAATTGCAAGACAACTGAGGGAAACAACGAGCTTCCAAGATTTTTTACCATACACTAATGGGACTTCCCTTTGCGTCTTTTATTTGGAATAACTCTATAGTATTACCCATCACTTCTTTGGAATGAAGTGTATGATTACTATAATGTTCGTATATCTCTTCAGTTCTGGACTCATCTACTTTTTCAATTTGTCCAGATGTGGAATCACTATCTTCTTCTACAGTTATTTCTTCTTCTCCCACATACACATTTTTATAGTATTGATTATTTTTTACCAGATACAACGTTGCCTTTTTCACTTTCCTAACATCCACTAATTCTTGCCAGATTTTCTTACTCTTAGTAGGAACGCCATTAACTAAAACAACTAGAGGTTCATCTTCAACATTTTGTACACCAATTGTTTCAATATTTTTCTTTAAATCTAAAGGCAAATACACAACTCTTCCCTTTAATCCTCCCAGTAAATCTGCAGGAGGCAATTTCCCTGTCTTAGGCTCCATACGAACAATAGCCTGAAATGGATTCACACATTGAATAGGAATAGACTCATTGGTATTTAAATCCATTAGTTCAGAAGGAATATTTACCAACTCAAAATTATTATGCACAGCTCTAGCAGGCATTTTGTTCTCGTCTAATTTGTTATAATAATATTTACAAATACGCTGATCAGAACCCAGATCAAAACAATTCTCTACCAACAAATAAGTTGAAAAATCCTTCCACTCATTATTATTTTCCTTTTCACTTTTTAAATACAAATCAACAGTCCTGGTCTGATTTTTATAATGAGTTCGTCGACAACAGATACAAGAATAATTTGGCCTTTCACCTGAAATCACCTTAAACTTTGTAATTTCTTGCTCAAAATTTTCTACAATACAATATTGTACATTCTCTTCCACATTTCCTTCTATTTATGTCTCAGTTTCTGCACTGTCTTCCTGAGGACCAAAGTAACTAACCTGAATTTCATCCCAAACATTCGTTAGATCTGATACAGATCCATGCAAAAGAGCACTGTTCAACTTTTTTAACATTAGTGCTGGACTTTTTGCATAATACAACGTTCTGACTAATTTCCTCATTTGAGAATGATGAACTGCTAAAATCCTGAAATGGTGAAAAACACTTCCACATACTTTTTTAGAAAGACAAGCCAGAGAATGACCTTGCAAACCAGTATTTTCTCTCAGTCTGCAAGGGCCTTGTCCTTGCAACATCTTATTCTTTTGTTTAACACTTTTCTTAGTATAGTTACGTAAGAAATTGCGTAAAAAATCAATAAATTCTTGCCTACACTACAAATACTACTACAATTCCAAGTGTACACTGGAGCTTTAGGACATCTCTCTAAAACTTCATCACCTAACACCTCTTCTGCATTTCTAAGAACAATTTTCTCTTTCTCAATAGGACAACCTTTTTTAACCTCATAAGCATGACCACTAGTGTCAACTGCATGCAACAAGTCATTACTCTGAAGATAACTCTCTTCATTAAAAAAAGGCTCAGAACTTGAACTATGTTTCCATTCATCCCCAAAAAACTCAGAAAAATTACTTCTGTTAATTACTCTTCTCCACTTACTTTTGGCCTTCATTAAATAGATTGGCTTATCTAGTGATCGAATTCTATTGATTACTAAAACAAATAATTTCTTTTTCAATTCCAAAGCTTTCTCAACTACATTTTCTATACGTTTCTTCTTCTTATAAAGTTCTGTTTTTTTTTACATTTCTTAACTTCCTTAATCAAATTTGGCACAACTCTATTAAAAAACATTTTTTTCCTAATTTCCTTAAATAGGTTTTTCCTCCTTTTACTATACACTGTTTTTTCAGAAGTTGATTTTCCATGATTGTTCTCTTTATTCTTCTTTTTCTTTTTCGTTGCAGATACACTAATAGTATTTTTCTCTTTGTGCACACTCCTCTTAGTGTTTAATATTTTCCTCAGGAAAGTCTTTGTTCTCTTACCAGGACTTTTTTCTTTTTGTTAACACATTGTTCTTCATGTAAATCTTGAGGATGACTTCTCTTTAAATAAACACCATTCTTTCATTATTTCCTCTTTTGACCTTTTGTAGGCATGATGAATTTTTTTCATTGTTGATAAACAGAATCTATTATAAAAAATATATATAAGATTAATAAAATAAATATATGAAATATACTATTATATTACTTATAAGAATAGAGGGAGGATTATGAGGAAAAAGGTGGGACTATGAAAATAGAAGGACTTACAACAAGAGAAGGAGTATGAAACAAGGGAAAATATGAGGAGAAAGGGGAGTATAAGCAGACACTGCAATATAAGGGGATAAAGGGAGTATGAACAGACTGGAAAGTATGAATAGGTAAGGGAGAGTATGAGGAGAAAGGTGGAAGTATGAGGAGAGAAGGAAGAGTATAAGAAGAAAGAAAGAGAGTGTGAGGAGAGAAGGGGCACTATAAGAAGAGAGAGAAAGACTATAAAGAGGAAAGAAGGAATATGTGGAAAGAGGCACAAGTATAAAACAAAAAAGAAAAACAAGGAAAGGAGGGTGTGTATAAGGAGAGAGAGGAGAGTACCAGAAGAGAGCTCGGAGAATGTGAATACAAGTGGAGCATAAGGAAAAAAGGGGTGTTCAAGAACAGAGGATACAGAATAAAGAGAAAAGAAGAAGTACAAACAGATGGGGGATTATGAAGAGTGAAAAGTGTACAAGGAAAGAGGCAGAAGTATGACAAGAGAAACAAATATAAAGAGAGAGGTCAGTATGAAAAGACGGGGAATATGAGGAAAGTGCTGCAGAGTGTATGCAGGGAGTCAAGGAGGAGTAAGAGAAGAGAGCAAGCACTATGAACAGAAAGAAGAAGTATAAACAGAGAGGACAGAAAATGAAAATAGAAAAGGAATATGAAGAGATACAGGAAAATTTGAACCCAGAGAGAAGGAGTATAGGACAAAAGGTAATATAAGAAAATGGCAGTAGTAAGAGGAGACATGGAAAAGTAAGAGAAGAGAGAGGAGAATATGAAAACAGGGGGAGTATAAGGACAGGGGGGAGAATGAGGAGAGGAATGTGACAATAAGAAAAGAGGGCAATATCAATAGAGTGTGTGGAGTATAAGAAAAGAGAGAAGAAGTGTGAGCAGAGAGAGGGGATTATGAGAAGAAAAAGAAGAGTATGAGCAAACAATAGGGCATATGTGCAAAGAATAGTGAGAATAAGAAGAAAGAGAGAATATAAGAAGAAAAGAGTATATATGAAGAAAGAGGAAGGAATATAAAGAGAGACAGAGACAAACATGTGGAGAAAAGACAAATATAAGGGAAGACAGGGTATAAGGAGAGAGGGAGTATTATGAGGAGAGAGTAAGAACTATGAGGACAGTGGTGAATATAAAGACAAGGGAGAATATAAAGAGTAGGAGAAATATGCAAAAAGAGGACCAAGTATGAAGGAAAAAAATATAAGAATAGAGGAGAATATAAGAAAAAAAAGTAGTATAATGAGAGAGGAAGGAGTAAGAGGCGAGAGGAGGGAGTATGACAAGAGAGTGTAGAAAATATGGAAAAAGGGGCGAATATAGGGCCCGATGTAGGTCGGTCGGTAACAACCGAAAATCTGTATTTTCGGCCGTTACCGACCGGTATTCAAGGATTGGCATGTAGGGGCACAATTTTACAGAATCGGTAAATTTACCGATTCTCTAAAATACCGAATCAGTATTTTTACCGATTCGGTAAATCTCAGATGTAGGTGGGACTCTTCTGAGTCCCAAAGGCCCTACAAAATCGGTATTTTACCACACAATCCTATTGTTTGGTAAAATACCGAATTCAGGTGTGCATGCACATGTGTGCATGCACACCTAGCCATGTGACAGACAGACATGACCTTAGGGCATGTCTTTGTGCCACATGGCGCACATGCCTATTTGTGGGGTGCCAGAGGGTATCAAAGTTACACCCCCTGCACCCTTGCAAAATTCGGTATTTACCGATTCTGTAAATACAGAATCGGTATTTCCCATTGATTCTTATGGGCTTCAAAGCCCATAGGAATCAATGGGAAATACCGATTCTGTATTTACAGAATCGGTAAATACAGATTGTTACAGATTCGGTATTTCCACATCTGGAAATACCTACATATCCACCCTTTAGATTTACCGATTTTTAATTACCGAATCGGTATAATTCGGTAATTAAAAATCGGTAAATCTAATTTACCTACATCTGGCCCATAATTCCTTAATGTACACAGATGCACAGTGCGATATTAGACAAAAAAATATAGGACCATGCATTTTGCCAAAACACATACATTACTGGAAAACATTTTAAAAGGGGCGAATATAATTTCTTAATGTACACACATACACAAAGTGATATCAGATAAAAAATATGAGACCATGCTTTTTACTATTTACTACTGAAAAACGTTTAGGCGACTATACACATTCCATGTTTATAATTACTATATTTCAGTGAACAACCCTGACTCATTTTACAAATACACATGCAATTTACTACATTATTTCTTACATCAAAAAAACTGACACAATAAAACAACAAAGACGCACAAGGGGCTTGTACATCTGCCCAGAGTGTATACAGAGGGAGAGAAAGGAGAAAGAGGACAGAACAGGGAGTATCAAGAAAGAAATGAAATATGGAGTGAGAGGGAAGAACAAGAGGAGACAGAAGGAATAAGAGGAGAGACAGGGAAATATAAAGACAAAGAAGGGCAGTATGAGGACAGAGGACAATATAAGAAAAAGAGTGTACTACCAGGAGAGAGGAAGGAGTAAGAGGAGAGAGAGGGGAGTATGACAAGAGAGGGTAGAAATATGGAAAAAGGGACAAATATAATTTCTTAATGTACACAGATGCACAATGTGATATTAAACAAAAAATTATGACACCATGCATTATACCAAAACACATTTACTATTATAAAACATGTAAAAATGGGCAAATATAATTCCTTAATGTACACTGATGCACAGTGTGAGTTAGACAAAAACAAATGAGACCATGCATTTTACCAAAACACATTTACTACTGTATAACGGTGACTGTACACATTACATGTATATAATTACTACATTCCAGTGAACAACCCTGACTCTTTCTAAAAATACATATGCAATTTACAAAATTATTTTTGCCAACATTACACCCAAAAAAGAGTGACACAATAAAACAACAAAAACACACAAGAGGCTTGTAAATCTCTCCAGAGTGTATACAGAGATAGAGAAAGGAGAAAGAGGAAAGAACAGAGAGTATTAACAGAAAAATGAAATATAAACAGAGAGAGGAGAACATGAGAAGACAGATGGAATATGAGGAGAGACAGGGAAATATAAACACAAAGAAGGGCAGTATAAGAACAGAGGAAAATATAAGAAAAAGAGGGTAGTACCAGAGAGAGGAAGGAGTAAGAGTAGAGAGAGGGAAGTATGACAAGAGAGGTTAGAAAATATGGAAAAAGGGGCAAATATAATTCCTTAATGTACACAGACGCAGTGTGATATTAGACAAAAAAATATGAGACCATGCATTATACCAAAACACATTTCCGAATGTAAAACGTTTAAGTAACTATACACATTCCATGTATATAACTACTACATTTCAGTGAACAACCCTGACTCATTTTGCAAAAATATATGCAATTTACAACATTATTTTTGCCAACATTCCATTAAAAAAAGTGACACAATTAAACAACCAAAATGCACAAGGGGCTTGTAAATCTGCCTAGAGTATATATATATATATATATATATATATATATATATATATATATATATATATATATATATATATATAGAGAGAGAGAGAGAGAGAGAGGAGAAAGAGCAGAGTACAGAGAGTATGAACAGAAAAATGAAGTATGAAGAGAGAGGTAAAGAAATGAGGAGACAGCTGGAATATGACGAGAGACAGGGAAATATAAAAACAAAGAAGGGCAGTATGAGGACAGAGGAGAATATAAGAAAAAGAGGGTAGTACCAGGAGAGAGAAAGGAGTAAGAGGAGAGAGGGGGAAGTATGACAAGAGAGGGTAGAAAATATGAAAAAAGGGGCAAATATAATTCCTTAATGTACACAGACGCACAGTGTGATATTAGACAAGAAAATATGAGACCATGCATTATACCAAAACACATTTACGAATGAAAAATATTTAAGTAACTATACACATTCCATGTATATAACTACTACAGTTCAGTGAACAACCCTATATATACATATGCAATTTACTACATTACTTTTGCCAAAATTACATCAAAAAAGTGACATAATAGAACAACATAGACACACAAGGAGCTTGTAAATCTACCCCAAAGTACATGAAGGGAGAGAGGGAAGAGTAAGAGGACAGATCAGGGAGTATGAAGAGAAAGATGAAGTATGAACAGAGAGGCAGGAAAATGAGGAGATAGAAGGAATATGAGGAGAGACAGAGGAATACAACAGCAAAAAGTCAAAAGGGACTTATAAATCTGCCAAAAGTGTATGCAGCAGTGTATGTATACTGACTGCAAAATCGTAGATTTATAACACAAGCCTAATTCTAAACAAGCAACACTATTAACTACTCTACAACTGAGAAAATGACTGCACACATTCTACATTTTTTAGTTCTGCACTTTATTGCACAAAGGTGACTCACTAAACAAATTAGCTTACCAAATGATTTTATCCAAATGCAGAGAATACAATACTCTTACTAAAAACAAAAGGAACCACATACATTCCCATACAACTTATCAACTCCCCTTTGAAATTGATTTCTAGATTAAGAAGAATGCCACTCACACAGTACATATTCTTATACCGAATCTCTCTAGTTCAGCGTTTGCAGCAGAACCAAGAAATGGCACATTTTCCCTCTCAATTTATACATATATACATGTAAATAACAAATTTAAATCCTTCACACATTAATTCAAAGCGAATCACACATTTCTATTGGTTCAATATTTCAAACCTTTCCAACTGACATAACTTTCCACCCTACCCCCAACAGATCATGTAAAAGTCAACTGTCTACAAAGGTCAAAAGTTCAGCACTCTATAAAACATTGCTCCTCAACACATTTAGACTATGCATAAGCACTTAATTATAAGTACTAATAAAGAGAAAAGGTCTCATTAGAACCAACCAACATATAAACACATAAACTTGATAGATATCTGTAAAATATATATTTTTAATTGATTTTTCTTCCTTACATACGCTTATGGAACGACTTACAGAATTCGCACTGTACGTCGTCTGCACGTGCTCGATATGTGTACGGTAAATCTACCGTAAAATAAAAAATTGCCTCTATCACTATTTTTTACAATCCCTGGGGACCCCATACCCCAGGGCTCTAATATAACGTAGAGGACCGGGGGAGGGGGGGAGCCCCAAAACCCCCACGATCCCAGCCAGATCCCTGCGTCCTTCAGGAACCGGCATTGCTTTTCGTCAGAGAGATCAGCTTACATGGTGCTCTCTCTGATGAAAAGCAATCTGCTTTCCTACTTGAAAGAGAGAGCAGGTTAACCTACTCTCACTTTCAAATAGGAAAGTGGTTTGTTGTGGTAGGGTGGGAGCCGCAAGGCTCTTGCCCTACCATAGAAAACAGCAGTGTCCCGGGGATAGGCCGCCCGTGACACTACAGGAGGCGGCCCTGTGAGGTGTTGGTCCCCAGGGCCATCAAAGGCTCAACAAAGGCCATCATTATAAAACCCCCTAAGCAGCCCTAGGGGGTCAGGAAGTCCTATAACAATTAGCAAACTGTTCCTGTTAATCTGCACATGCAATCTACACACATATACAAATAAATAAAAAATCACATTTATTTCCACATTAAATCAAAACGAAACACACATTTCTATTGCTTGAACTTTTGAACCCTTTCCAACTGACAAAAGTTTCAACCTTTCCCCCATTCCACCTTCTGCCAGTTACCATAGAAACACTTCAGGGAACACCTAACTGAGCACAGAGGTGAAAAGTTCATCATACAGTGTTGCAAATTAAAACAGCAAGTGTGCTTGACTTGAGAATACCAGCTTATCTTATGTAACGTTCTTTTCTATCAGTTTTTCTTAACCAATAAAAATCAGGCTTTTAAAAAACAGAAACATGCATCCTAGTTTTGAGTAGAATGTTGTCAAACAACCAATCATTTCTTTTCTTTTTTCAAAAGTGCATGTTGTCCACCATTTTAGAAAAATCTTAATTTTCAAACTGCCATTTCATTTACTCAGACCATCTGAGTGTAACCAGGCCTCTCTCCAAGATGCTTAGAGTATGGATTGTGGGACACAGCTATATTTTCTGGATCCAAAGGTGCCCAGAACAGAAAGGAATTCACAAAGACCTAGGTTTACCAAATATAGACATTAAATGGATTGGACAGAGAGGATTAAAGTGGCACCAATTGATGCCATTGGTGAAATTCTTTTTACATCTCCAACACCCTGACCTCATAATTGTGCACTTTAGTGGCAATGACCTAGGCACTTTGACAGGGGTAGGTCTGAAAATGCTTATTAAGCACACCTTTGGATAATTGATGACACTTTCCCCAAAACTGCCTTTGTCTATTCTAATATATGCCAAAGGCAGAAATGGAACTGCTCCACCCACTATTGTCCACAGATTGAGAAAGCTAGGAAACATGTGAATAAATCTGTTTCTGCTGTTCTCCAAGACTATAGAATGGGGTCCATCTCCCACAACAATCTGCGTTTCAATGCTCATGATATCCATAGGAGAGACTGTGTACATTTTACACATGATGGAAACAGATTCTTCCTCTTGAACTTTAGACTCTGCATTGGTACTTACTTGTAGGTACTAAAATCTCCCAATCAATACAAGGGCTCTTTTTATAGCCACCCAACATCTAAACACATACACTTTATAAATATCTGAGAAATATTTTTCTTTTTCTTCCTTAAGTACGTTTATGGGACGTCTTCCAGACTTCGCACGGTACGTCGTCCATACGTGCATGGTACGTGTACGGTAAATCTACCATAAAAAAAAATAGCCTCTATCACAAATTTTTTATAATCCCCGAGCACCCCATCCTCCGGGGCTCAATTATAACATTTTTGTTTTAACATACGAGTAAATCAGATATTTTGGCATGTACACGAAGCGAGAGGGAATTATTAAAGATGACTTGCTTTCGCAAGACCCCGAAAGGCTTGTTCCAGATTAAGTACACACTTCACTGCCAGACCCCATTGAATGATTATCCAGGCTCTCAACCTAAACACATCATAAATCATCTCTCATCACTTTGTCTTCTTTTTTAGTGTATTGTATGAGGTAGAGTGGGTGACCCTATGCCCAAGGCCCTCGAAGGTTCTAGAGAATTCCACGCCCCACGGCCAGCACCTGCAGTGTCCCGGAGCCGCACGGCCCCTCTCCCAACATTTAAAAGCCCCGGGGGAGATGGTAAATTAATCGAGACTGAATACGTTAGTACACGCCACTCTTACGCTACCAGGACACCACAACAACAGTATAAGGCCCAGACTTCAATTGTAGTGATTTCTTAGTTGCAGGTCTAGTTGTCAGATCGACACACACACTCCCTCATGGCTGGTATACACCCACACCACACCCATCTAGCACATTTGTCACTAGGCATGTGACCCTATGTATAAAAAAAGACGGAGCGCACGTGTTGTACACCATTTTAGAGTGTTCCCAAAGTACCGAACAAGGGGCCCACTACTACATGCGTGGCCTCTTTGGTCACTGAGTTAGTGGTGCCCCAAGCACTGAGCTAGAGAAGAACCTGAGATTATGATGATGGGAGCACGAGTATTTTGTTAGCCGTAGAGATATCAAGACTCAGCACCATATATGAGACTTCTTTGTTGGAGATCGGGACTACATCATGCAGAAGGTGTCTTTTCCAATAAAAGGTGAGCAGTGAGGCTTGAGTACGCATCGGAGACAGTCAAAGGAATGTAACAGACTAGATACAAAAACGCGACTTCGCGTTTTAGACAAACGTACTCCTACATAGTGTATTAATTTCCATGTACACATTTTTTTCCCAATAGCAGGAACATTTTTATAATCGCTGAAATGTCCGGAATATTACCAATACAAACAGTTTGTAGAAATGTGAGAAGGAACGTGTATAAAAGCGCGATGTTATCTAACTCCAAATTAATATGCTAACAATTACCAATCATAACATCTTTCTTTAATTATCTTTTAGATGTAGCGCTTCAGGGTGCATTATGTCCAGCACGTGGTAAAAGACACCGGTGACAGAAAGGCGAGCTGCGAATATTGTTTTCAGTCACTCTCTTATTTCTTCTCTCGTTTCATAAAAAAATTACACACAATGTTAACTACCTTTTTATCTTACGGGTTGTGTTTTACAAATTGACTTAACCCCCGCAAAAAGAAACCTACAAAGCTCTACGTTCGTGTATTCTGAGATGATGCGTAGCCAATGCAACAATGACTGAGAAGCCTGCTTCGACACGTGTTGCACCCTCTTTGAATGACGGCAACGGCACAAGGTGAGCAAAGAAGCTTGTTTCGGAAAGAACAACAAGTTATCTGTGAAAGAAGAGTGTGGGTACCTCCGAACAGTGACAACAGATAGGTTACAACAGTCTGAGGAACATATCAATAAGCTTATTGTGCCACTTTTGCGACACTTTCAACATGTGAAAAGTGGCACAAGAAGCTTGTAAATCTGCGTCTGACTTTTCAAGAAAAACTCACAACTCCAGACTCTGCGAGTTAATGGGGTGCAATAGTCTAGGTACGCAATTTTAAGAACTCACATTAAAATTCACTTTTGCCAGAAGTTTCGCAACTCAGTGTACGGTGATTAATCAAATGTTCTTTTTTTTGCTTCACCAAACATTCTTTCGAAGCAATCACAACATATCGAGCAACCGCAATGGAATTGTCTGCAACGTATTGAATATACTTTGACATGTAGAAGCAGAGTTGAATTCAAGTTGTGAATTCTGGGACCACAGTGTTTATACGAGGTAAGCCCAGCGGCCTAGATATACATTGCCTCAATTGCAATGCATTAGAAAAAAATCAGCGTATTTACAATCCCGTTGTGCCACTTTTGTGTCAGTAACGCAGTATGCACTACCACATCGACACCACTTGAACGCGGGACTATAACAGAAGTGAAATGTACTAGGCACACTGAACACGTAAAATCGTAGTGCTACCTTCACTTGTAATGCTTCACCTTATTTAGTCACATCTACATAATTTTAAACTTTAATTTTCTTTTTTGTTTTGTCGATTACCTATCCTACGTCTTTTGGAGTCCACATCACAATTTGTTTATAATACTGTTTTATTAAAGTTATTTTTCTAGTTGTTTATTATATTATCTTTCAGTTACGTTTACAGTTATTGTTGTTTTAATAAAAGTTAATTAAAAAAACTATATACTTTCTTTTTTGGGGGGGATGACGGTCCACAACAAAAATAATATTTATAATTTGAAGTACTATAGTAAGATGTTTGACAGTAGGGTTGAAAAGTACTGGCTGTACAATAAGTTATATTTTCTCTGGATGGACTACAACATAGAAAGGAAATCAAAATAAAGCAAAACAATGTGTACCACATTTACAAACCTCTTGTGACATTTTCGCTTGCAAACTTACCCCCCTACAAAATTAACTGTATGGGCCTCAATGACGCTGCTCAAACCACGAAAACAAACACCCCCTGGAGATTTCTATATTGTGTGAGGGAGGCTGCGTTGCCCACCGCCTGATGCCCTGGAGTCCGCCACGCCCCGAGACCTGGTTCCTGCAGTGTCCTGGGGGAAAACAGCCATTACAACGCAATCATAACCACGCGTGATCGTCATCACGAAGCCATTAACACGCATATGGCTTTACCACGCATGCCTTTTCCACGCATGCTTTTACAACTAGTATACACATACCACGCATGATAAAGGCATAAGCATGGTAATGGCTTTGTGGTGATGGTCACGCGTTGTAATGGCTGTGCCTTACGTGCTTCAAATTAGTTTTTAGGTATGCGTGTGACCAAGTCTGATAAGGTCGGAGGCCAAGGACAAACACCATGGTGTCTGTGGCAGGAAATCTCATGGATCATAGAGAAGATAGGCGGGGGTAAAATGAAAGTAGCAGGTATGATAAAAATAATGGATTAAAACTACTAAAATGGCGGAGGACAGCGTATTTAATTAACGTTTGGCGCCTCTGCAATACTTTTCCAATAAATATAGATAGAATATGATTATTATAGAACATTTAGAAACCAACTTAAAAAAGAACTGGTTGAAATATGTCAACGAGCTTTTGAGGGGAGAGCTCCACAATCAGGGCCGGCCCTAGGCATGTGCAAACTGTGCACCTGCACAGGGCCGCCAAACCCCAGGGGCCGCCACGACGAGGATCGGAAGGATCACTGGAGTGGCGGCCCCCTGGCAGGGATTAGGAAAGCCAACTCAATTTATTTACGACATGAATGAACGTGTCGTGAATCCAATATGCAGATGAGAGTGTGAATGACTGTCACGATGCAGATGTTTTTAAATTGATTTAAGGCCTGATTGGGCAGGGGGCTGGATTTGATTCGGCTGGGGAAGGGGTAGGGCTGTGCGGCAGGCTGCGTGCGTAGATTTTTTTTTTAATGCCACGCCCAGCACGCACGCACCAGTCCCCACCATGAGCGCGAGTCATCAGCGGTTGAGGCAGTACCGAGATGAAGTTACAGCCAGATGATGTTATACTGCAGGCAATGCAGCTTGGCCTAGACCGCCTATCTAATATAACTGATTGAAGGCAGACAGGCCAGTGGCTGGGCACCCGCCCACCACCACCAGGGCTGTATCGGTAAGTAACAGCAATAAGCCATTACATTACATTAATGCAGTTTTTTTTGGTGGGCCGTGGTGTACGTGGACTTGTGAGTGGCATGATGGTATTACATGACAGTCACCAGCGTCGGCATGGTTGCTCCAGCTCCACATGAAGTCCGGCCTAGGTTAAGGTTAAGTAAACGAACTGCGTAGCCGGGTGCTCTGCAGAGCACCGGCCCCTGCCCTCCTCCTCCTTCCAGCCTTCTCCTGCCCTGGGCTGGCCCGGGCAGTGGCATTGTACTGATCAGGTGCCTCATGCCTGGCGCCGGAGCCTCACCCATTAATCACTGATAGAGTGATATCTGGCAGAGGAGAGACTTGGCTTGGCGTAGGCCTCTTTCATGAAGTCATGTAGCGAGATCGAGGGACAGGCATGCCTGGAGGTGCTGTACAGTGTGCAGTGAATGACACAGCGAGCAATTTTTTATTCTGAGCAATGATACAGTGAGATCAAATGATGAACAGGCCTGTAGATGCTTTTCATTCTGAGCATTGATCCAGTGAGAATAAAGGACAGACAGACCTGGCCATGTTCTGTGTTGTGTGCAGTGAATGACACAGTGAGATGCTCTTTATTTCATGCAGTGATACAGTGAGAGCGAATGGTAGGCATGCCTGGATGCTCTTTGATTGTGTGCAGCAATACAGAGAGATCGAAGGTTAGACACACCTACTGATGTTATGTGTAGAGATTATAGGACAGACATGCCTGGGTGTTCTTTATAATGTGATGTGTTACAGTGAGATCACAGGACAGACATGCCTGGGTGTTGTTTATTAGTAATACGGTGAGAGCAAAGGCTGGGCAGGCCTGTGGATGTTCTTTATTGTGTGCAATGAAATAGTGAGATGCCAGTATACAAATCCCTGCCTATGTTCTTTATTCCATACCCTAATACAGTGAGATAAAAGGCTAGAAACACCTACACATGTTTTTATTCTATGTAGTAATCGAGTCAGACCAAAGGTTAGAAATGTTCTCTGTTTTATTTATCCCATGCAGTGATACTCAGTGAAAAAGAAGGATATAAACGCACAGTTGTTCTGTTTTTCCATGCTAGTAAGAGGATCCATCCTCATGCCTCAAACCTAAAACAGGACAACTCACCACCACCAGCTGCCTGTTGTTTAGGACAGAGGGTCCTTGCCTCGCCACCTTTTTGTGAGGCATGAGCAGTGACTGCCAGGCTGAGCAAAGGCCAGCCTGATAGACATTCGTTATGTTCGTTTTGGGTATGCAGGTGCTGTACTTGTGCAGGCCCCTGGCTTCTTGAGCCAAAATTTGCCAGGCTGTAGATTTCTCAGCCTGGTGTGCGTGACCTCCTCAGCTCGGAAAAGTCTTCTGTGAGCCTTCTCATCATGACAAGGGGGCACGTCACTGATAGACTCAGACCACCTGGGCATTTCAGTTTTAAGCCCTGAAGTGCCATGGGCCAAGTGCCCATCAGTGACGCTCATCACAGAGTGGGGAAGGGTCAGCAACTCTCACGGACACCCATCTCACTTTTTGACAATTAAGGGACTGCTGCCTCCTCTCTTTGGCTGACGGTCAGCCAATGAGGGGAGGCGACAGTCCTAACGCTCTAGGAACCACGGAGGATTCCCTCCTACCTCTCAATATATGGCCTGGTAAGTTTTGTTTTGTAATGTTGGATGGGATGTACCATGTTACAACGCATACCATTACGACTACCTACTGTTACAACGCGACCATTACAACGCATACCATTACAACGCATAGCGCTTTGAGGTGCTGGATAGTGGTAAGTATAATTTACTATTCTAACTCCAGTCCCCGTGAACACTAGGGAAGGTGTTGGATAGTAAATTATACTTATTCCCTATCCTAGAGCGCCCCCCAGCGCAATGCGTTGTAATGGTATGCGTTGTAAAAGTCGCGTTGTAACAGTAGGTAGTTGTAAAAGATGCGTTGTAACAGGTGTATACCGTTGGATGCGAGCGTGTTTTTATGAATGTTTGTGTGTTTATGCATGGATGTTTTTAATGGGTGTATGCATGCGTATGTGCTAGATATGAGTATGTGTGTGAAAGGGAGTGTGCATGTGTGCTCAACGCACCCCTTCTACACATCACAAGTACCCACTGCTCACCACGTCCCTTTCAGTAACTATTGCACCATATTTTTCTGAGTCAAGCACTGTTTCTGGCCCATGGCAGCCTTTCACTTGCTTGCATTCTGTGAAAACCTTGCCTATTGTTTGAAAACAGAGGTTGAGAAGCAAAGTGTTCACCTTCCATGAAACCCTGTTCATTATTTAAAAGAATCACGGAAAAAGAACATTTTACTATACCAAGGATATCCAGTGACTTTTGGTGTGAGCTTAGCCCCATTCTGCTCGCCAAGGCCAGCTTCCCATATTTTGTGACACTTTGGCTGGCTTCTCTTCGGATAAATGGCACCCACATAGTACAAATTCCCCTGCCACGTGCCACTTCTTTTACAATCACTCAGCACAGCCTAATTCTCCCTTGCAGGAACCATTAGCTGGTCCGGGCAGTGCGAGTTCACACACCACCCTTGCCAATGCATCATTGGGCCTCCTGGGCACACACATTGCCAGCTTTGACTCTGCCCCAAACGAAATATAGTTCCTGAGGCTGTTCCTGAAAAGACTGAACACCGGAGTAAGATAAAGCAACATTTCCAGTGATTCATGGCACTTTTACACAAGCCAACTGCTGCTAAAACATTGTAAAAAAAAATGCTGGCTCAATGTTGTTGTTTTTAAAGAAGTTGGTAAGAGGAACTGTTGTTTGTGCCAGTTGGTCAGAGTAAGTGCTGCCCACGCTTGGACCACTGCAGGTGTTTGTTTCTGCAATGTACAGTAAAAGCAAATGTTGCTTTTGCACTGGATTGTCAGTGACAATGTTGTTTTTACACTGCTCTTTCTGTCTAAACGTTGTTTTTGGACTGGTTCTTCGGTGGAAACATTTTTTTTTACACTGGTGTTTCTGTATAAATGTTGCTTTAGCACTGGGCTGTCAGTGCTAAAGTTGTTTTTGCAGTGAACTGCAAGTGCAGATGTTTTTACATGGCTTTTCATGTTTGAACGTTGTTTTTGTAGTGGACTGTCCGTGCCAATGTTGTTTTTACACTGATATTCCTGTGTAAACGTTGTTTTAGTACTAGACTATCAGACACAAGTTGTTTTTCCACTGGACTGTCAGTAAAAATATTGTTTTATGCACGTTACTTTCTGTGTAAATGTTGTTTTAGTACTAGACTGTCAGACACAAGTTGTAAACATGTTTTTATGCATGTTTCTTTCTGTGTCAACGTTGTTTTATCACTGGATGCCATACAGAAGTTGTTTTTGCACTGGACTGCCACTGCACAAGGTGTTTTTGCACTGTACTGCCATTGCACAAGTTGTTTTTGTCTTGGACTGTCAGTGCACGTTGTTTTTTGCACTGATCCTTCTGTGTACTAATTTTAGCTAATATATTCCAAATGTGTGCTTTAAATGCACTTTGATGTAATATTTTTCAAAATGTTCACAGGGCAGGGGAACCTCCTATCAAAACCTTACTATGAGCAAGGCCCCCTTGCTGAAATTCAGATCGGGTATTATGTCTGACTTTTAGCAGTGCCAGTTGAGGATGTGGGTGGAGACAATAGAGTAGGTGGGTGGAGCCAGTGGAGGAAGTGGGTGGAGCCAGGTAAAAGTAGGTGTGGCCTCCGACCAATACTTCAGCACCTGCACTTCATATTTTACAAATTAAGCTGACAGGAGGCTTTTTGAAATAATATGTGGTCTGAGGTTGTATAAACGGCAGTAAGAAGGGTTGACGTTGTTGTCAGGTGCTCTATTTTGTCCCACCTTTTGTTGCTCAGTTTAGCTGGTGATAGTATTGAACAGGTTATCCACTGATCGGTTACATTAAAAGCGCAGATTGTTTGCATCCCTTGTGACTTCGTACTTGGTTCTTTATAATGTGAGGTACTGTTTTATGTTGTATCTCTGACAGAAGGACCTTTAGTTTCTCAAGTAAGATTTGGAGGAACGGGTGTTTAAAATGGGATTGTGCTGTTTTGGTTCCCCCTTGATCTTAGATGGTCTTGCAGGGCATGTGTCTGTAGGCATAGAGAAAGGAATTTCTGATGCCATTCATTTTTGTGAACAAGATTTTCTGTTCCTTCAGACTGTACATGTATAACGGTGGTCTTATTAGATGTGGCAAATTATTATTTTCAGAAATACTGCTTTGCCACTTCCACAAAAATTGACCCTTTCTTGAGATTTACTTCTTTGTGTTTTGAAGCGTGTTATCCACAAAGTGGATTTAGTAACAATAATATTGTTGAGAGCATTTACTGTCATAAAACGCACACCATAAATAAATAAATAAAAACTGCTTCTATGCCTTTAAATAATAGTGGTTACATAATAGTGCGTAAATAATAATACTCTTTATCAACATGATATGTT
The DNA here is from genome assembly GCF_964263255.1 of Lissotriton vulgaris. Taxonomy (NCBI): domain Eukaryota; kingdom Metazoa; phylum Chordata; class Amphibia; order Caudata; family Salamandridae; genus Lissotriton; species Lissotriton vulgaris. Next base: position 837,279,473 of record NC_141689.1, on the reverse strand, counting down.
AAGTTGGCACCTGGATTCGAATATGCGTCCTGGTAGTTTATGGGAGTTCTCCCCCCTGACTGCAATGAATTGATGTCGGGGGGAGCGCATAAACTATTTTCAAACACACTTGCAGCAACGTAAGCAAAAATACGGATTTTAATTTGTCTGTTGCTACAAACGGTGCACTTCGCTCAAACACACCATTGTAACTCCACCAGGTCCTGGAAGAAGAAGAACAATACTGTGACAATGCCTCAAAAAGACTTCCACTTGTCCTTCTCAGCCTCAACAGACAGAGCTTTCTTCTCCCATGGCTTGCTCCCAAGGTCTCGTCACTCTGAACTTGGAACCAATTCACCTTTCTTTCTAGCCCTTACCTTTCAAGAGGTACCAGGACACGTCCCTTTCTTCTTTTTTAAACATATCGTTATTGGCATTTCTTTATACATTCTACATCACATAATATTTGTCCAACATTTGTCATGATATCTTCGTGTAATTGACATGTTACAGAAGTTGCTGACATTGCAAAGCATCATTGATCCCTGATTAACATTTATGAGCAGGGTATGACAGCTATGATGTATGCCAGCCCATTCCGCCCATTCCAAGGCCGAGAATTCAAATATCTTTCCTCATGTCCGTCTCTCCAGCAGTGTAATGTACTACCCTTGTATGTCGGGGTGAGTGCGTTTGGACAGGAGGTGTCGCTGCCATCTAAGAATCATATGTAATGGAAATTAAGAGAAAGTGAATAATGCTAAAATATCTAATTACTTGGCTTAACTAGTGTCACCTTCCTGAGCTCCGCCCCGTCCGGACCCCCTCTTCCGGGGCCCCCACCTACACTCCCTGCACAGGGCCACCATGAGCCTAGAGCCGGCCCTGCCACAATCATGGGCGGAAGCAATCATTGTTATTTTTAAAAAGAAAGGAAAAAATCCTGAAGAGATGGGGTCTTATAGGCCGATCTCTTTATTGAATACTGACAGTAAAATCTACTCAAAGCTTATAGCGAGCCGGTTAAATTACCTCATGACAGGGATTGTTTCCATAAGACAACATCGTTTTATACAGGGTAGAGGTACTACGGACCATATTAGGCGAATAATATCTTTGCTGGACTGGGCGCAGGGGACTGGCTCTTCGGTTGGGGTGGCCCTGTTGGACACCGAAAAAGCGTTCAACAGGGTCACCTGGGCTTTTCTGTGGTCAGTGGTGGAGAAGATGGGGATTCCCAGAGAGTTTATTAAAGCAATAAGAACACTTTACTCTCAACCGACTGCGGTTATCCGGATTTCAGGCTCTGTCAGGGTTGGTGCGGATAGCAAGGGGGACAAGACAGGGTTGCCCCTGCTCCCCCTTGCTATTCGCCTTCTATATCAATCCTTTTATCCGAAAGCTGGAAAGGAATTCTGCAATTAAACCAGTACAGTTAAATGGCTGGGAATTAAAAGTCTGCGCTTATGCTGACGATATTGCCGTGGTCATGGCGGAACTTAATACGGCATCACCTAATATTATAAAATTAGCGGAGGAATTTGGCCGCCTCTCTGGTTATAAGTTGAATATCGATAAAACTCAGCTTATTCACTCTGTGGTAGGATGTCCAGAGAACATGAAAATAGATAAAGAGGCTATATATCTTGGAATCAAAATCACCGCTACCATTGAGGACATTATTCCTATTAATTTAGACCCTGTAATAGCATCTTCTTAGAAGGGTTACTTATTTGAAGCTTTCTTTACTAGGTCGAAGCAATTTGATAAAAATGCTTATCTTTCCTAAATTCTTATACATATTTCGAGCCATACCACTGTTAATACCGTCAGGCTATTTTGCCCGTTTAGAGAGAATGAGCTCTAGATTTTTATGGGGGTACCGCCGGGCCAGGAGAGTGTTGAAAAGTTGTGAGTTATCTCAAGATAGAGGGGGGTGGGGCATTCCAAATTTTCAATTTTACCATTGGATGGCAATAATGCAATATATGGGCGTACTCTTATTACCGGAAGATCATACAGAGGATTTTCTGACCCCATCGATCTACGAAATGCTCCTGGGCACAGAGGTGAAACAGTGCTTAAACCAGATCATAGAGCCAAGTTACTACAAAAAGACTAAATTCAAGATATTTGATACAGCCTTTTTTATTTGGCGATCTATTAAAAGAAAAGTTCGGCTCAGTATAAACCTAACGAAATATACACCTTTGCAGAACTGTTCTTTTTTTGCCTGTGATATTTCAGGATGGGGTAATGTACAGGTGGAATAATTTAGGCATTAAGAAATTGGGAGATCTATTGACAGAGAAGGACTTTGTATCATTTGATTATTTGATGAACACTTATCATATACCTCGCTCTGATTTTTTTTAAATATCTTCAGGTATGCAGTTTCTGTTTGCAGAAGTTGTCACAATCTTTATTTTTTGGGGGGAATATTGAAATTTTAGAAGCGATTAAGTACTGGCAAAGAATTGGGCCTCTGTATCAATTAATTTTGGAAAAGAGGGAGGATGATCTAGAGGCTGTAGCGATCAAATGGCAGAATAAACTGAATATCCCACGTGTAAATATAGAGAGAAGCTTAGTAATTGCTAGAAATGTTTTAATGAATGGATCACTCAACAGCCAGCACTTTATGTCCGTCTTCGGGCTTTACTATACACCAGGGAAGATAGCTAAATGGAGTGTAGGACGTGGGACAAGTTGTAGTCGTTGCAATTTACATGGGGCTGACGCTATACACATGTTGTTTTATTGTCGATGTAGAGCACTTTCTTACAACCGAATTGTCCATCTCAGTCAAATTAACAGCATCTCTAGTCTTGTTTGGTTGTGAAGAAAATGTGGCTAACTCGACCTCGGATCCAAATATTGGATTTGTGTTTATATGTATGTATGCTTTTCGTTTCTGCATAACATCAGGCTGGCTTGATGAAGAACCACCGAATATTATTTTGCGGCGAAATAAGCTTTTATCTATGTATTATCTCGAAATCGCATTATATAAACTGAAGGGTATAAGAAAGAAGACATTTGGTCGCAACTTATGGTCCCCAGTTACTAACTGGATAGGAAATTGAGAAGTTTCTGTTTTTGCTTTTGGCTCTCTTTTTTCTTCTTTCACCGTGTATTTTCCCTTTTATATTGTTTATAGTAATTGATCTATTTTTTTGTTAACTCTGCTTATCATGGTTCTGAACTGTATTATTGTTCTTTTTTGTTTTTTAATGTTGATTGGTTTTTGATTTTCTTTCTCTGCTGATGCCAAAAAAAACTAATAAAGAAAATAAAAAAAAATAAAAAAAGAATATGATTAATAATATATTACAAAAGTATAGCAGCGGATGAGGCACACGACCCGGCAAAAGAAAGGGGCAAATTTAATACCTGAAATGAAGAGAGGTTTGCTTGGCGAACTTGAAGAAAAACCAAGAAGCGTGGGCTTGGAAACGAGGCTGCGCATGCATAGAGAGTACAACTGGTGCAGTAAAAAAAACGGAAAGATTTACATACTATCATAGAAATATAGCTCTTGTTTTGACCAGTAAAGTTAGTTCTGAAAATAACTGTTTTTTATGAGCCCCAAAACACCCATAGTTCCAGCCGGCTCCCCGCGTCCTTCGGGAGCCGGCATTGCTTTTCGTCACCGGGGCACTGCAGAAGGCAGCACTGTAGGCCCCCTGAGACACTGTAGAAGCCAGCCCTGAAAGGTGGTGGTCCCCAGGGCCATCAAAGGCTCCAGGAAGGGGGCTGCGTGGCCCCCCTCCCAACATTCAAAAGCCCTGAGGGGTGTTAGTCCCCAGGGCTGGTTGGTCTGTCCCCTCTATTTTCTATATTAAAACCCCGGGGAGGTGGTGGTCCCCGGGGTGTATGGGGAGGCTTGAAACCCCCACCACACAGTTTTTTTTTTAAAATAAAAAGAGGCCCCAGGGACTGGTGGTCCCCGGGGCTCCAGGGGAGCATGAGCCCCTGCATACATATAGTTAAGGATGGCGATCCCCGGGGCAGAAGGACCCCTCTGGACCCCATTATGAAAAAAAAATTGCCCCCGATAATTGCCCCCCCCCCCCGGGGGCTAATTAACAATAAAGCGGGCTTCATTTTTTTCCCACAAAACGCCTACCATATGCGTACCCCGCAATTAAAAAAAAAAATTGGGGGGCCTAACTATCCATGTGGGAACCCCTGAGCAGACCAAGGGGGTCAGGATGTTTCTACCCTGCCCCCTTCGAGTGTTTTTTACAATTCTTTCACTGCTTTCTTGTGACTCAGTTCTACTGAGGCACAAGATGGCTGCCAACACTTCCTGGTTTACAGTGTTGACAGACAGATGACAGCCAATCAGCATGCAGCTCGTGTCGTAATTGCACGGTTTTCAGTACACTTACCGTACACATACGATACTTCATCTCTAGATATCACTATGATGTTACTTTTGATTTTCTCAGGAACTACTGAACGGATTTACACTACTTAACCAAAAGCACAATCTGCGAACCAAACTCTACCTTTTTGCCAAATTTAGTGTAATTCCGTTCAGCCGTTCGGGCTGTAGCCTTGGCTAAATGTCCAATGGAAAATTGCATGGGGAAAACACATTTTGGAACCCCCTTTTTTCTCGGCCCCCACTTGACGAAGGAGCAGGCCATTTTCTTGGCGATTTTTCGCAAAGATTCCTCCACCGGTGCCAAAGTTATTCCAAATAGAATGTTGTGGATTTCCTATGGAAACTAGGTCCTAACTATAACTACCTACCGGCGACTATTCATATAAAGATATTCAACATCTTTATGTGCATGCAGGGGAAAAGTATGTCAGGAAAGAATGGAGTCCACTACAACAGTTTTTTTAAGTGTTAATAATAAAAAGTTATTTTAGAAAGTTCATGCTTCTTGAAAAGTGATAGAAAAATCTTTATGACCCAGAAATGCCACTCACTTTCAGTTCACAGCTATTAGATCAACGCATACTGTGCTACGCACATTTTTTAAAACACTCAATGTCCCTTGTAATTTGTATTTCCTAACCCACAAATGAAAACTTGACAGAATGATAGCACATGTAAAGTGACAGTAGCACAGTTCAAAAGACCTATAATAGGCAAATTATTTTTTCAAAGAATGTCATCTCCCCACAAGTGTTTGCATAAATATAGCTGACATGCTCAAACGCATCTGGAAATGTAAAAAACGTCTTATGAAATCAAAAAATTAACACGCTACATTTTGTCATGAACGAGTGGGAAACAGACCTGCCGTGTAATATATATTCTGTGAGTAAACATAAAATGCATGTCTGTAAACAGCTTAAATGAACAGAGAGTTGTGAATTTAAAGGAATGCAGTTTATACATTGATAATTTTTTGGTATGCCTACAAATTTGGTGACATTTGACGACCTTTTAGTAATTCCAGAGAGGCGCGGTGCTGCCTGGTGAATTTTGAATGTGAGGGGGGCATAAATATCTCCCTTTAATTGGAGGGAGCATGCTCAACCTTCTTTGAGGGATCTTGGAAGAAGTGGTGGAGTTCACTGTAGTTATATATTTAAAACAAAACAGAACCAAATTCTGCATTTTACAGCAGACTTTCCACATGTGCAGGCTAAATAGTCAAAGGTTGTGAAGGGGCAGTAATAAAATCTGCCAGTGTACAAGGCCAGTCTTACTACCATCCGAAGTACTTTAGTTTATCAAAAGTTGACAGTGCAATTTTCAAACAATTCAATGTTAACTTATGGAGAAAAACAATAATGCGTTTTTTAGGGTGAGTATACCACTTACAGTTCCAGTCTTTAGGGGTTGAGGTCAGCAGAAGACAAGGTTTAGGTAAGCACAATGTTTGCACCACCAGCGGCTCATGGGCGGCAGGCTGCAGATGTCAAATTCAGAGGTGGGCCCAATGCGTTTCAATGGAGATTGGGGATTCCTAAAGCCACGTTGCTTGCACATCAGTAAATCGGTAGCAGAGGTCAAGCTTCGGGGCTTAGAGCAAATACAGAGGGGGCCACAAGGCATCACCAAACCTACACCACCAGAGGCACAGGGACTGCTTGGTGCAGGGTGCAAATACAGTGTCGGGAGCCCAATGCTTTTCAGTGGAGAAACTTGTTTGGACGAACAGGCTGCAGGCATTGAACCGCAGGCTGCTTAAAGATCACCAGCAACAGCATAGGTAAGTAGGGATGCTGTGGGTTGTAGGAACACTGTTAGTCAATCTCCTCAGGCCCAGGGACTTTAGGTGCAACAGTGCCCTTTGATATTGCATTTTTCTTCCTTGGTCCGGTCGCGCTTCGTGGGATCATTTGGATACACTCTGCAGGCATCGTTGTGGAGTCCAGGAGTGGTCAGCCAACGCTGGACTTGGGGTCAGGATCGCTGGGGATGCTGTTCTGGATTGGTGGGCCACCTGGACACAGGCCGGAGTCATTGGGTGCAGAGTGGTCAGGACTCGCGGTTCTGAAGGGCACCAGAGTCCTTTGTGTAGATTTCTTGTGGACAGCTCCACTGTCCTCAGGACATTTAGTCTTTATCAAAGACAGGCAGTCTTCCTCTGTTCTGGAGGTTGCTGGCTGCAGGACAGGCTTCGTCTTCTTTGCAGGGTCTTTGAAAATGCAGACAGGCTGATAGGGCTGGGGCCAATCTGTAGGTGTGGCTTCAGTCTTTGCTGCACAGCATTTTCTTCATCCTTCTTCTTAGGTGTGCATGAACAAGTTTCAGAGTCTGAGGGAACCACCTAAGTACTAGATTTAGGGGCATTATGGGGGAGTAGCAGTTAGGGGCAAATGGGTCATTTTCCTTTGTGTGAGTACACCCACTATTATGCCACCTTCCTGGGAAAAGGGTATAGAACTAGCCCTGCTTGGATGTGTCCCCTCATCTTCAAGATGGAGGGGACAGAAAAGTATGCTTATCCTTACCCCCACACCTGAGGGGTGGAGTTGGCGAATGGGAGCACACCTCCTATTCTTTTTAAGTTTCCCGCTGATTCTCCTGCCCAAAGTGGGGGTCTTCACCGGTGGAAGCCAGATGCTGAGAGCACCAGAGATTAGGGTCATCTTACAAAGGCGGCAGGCCTTCAAAGCTTCTCTCTTGAGCACTGGGCCCATCCTGGGAGAGAAGGTGTGACACCTCTGCCTTCGATGTGCTTTGTTTCTGGCCTCAAAGAGTGGAAAGCTCTCAACCCGGAGGTCTAAAAACATGTCTGGTGGTGGCCGGCTGAGTACAGCTAATTAGAGACCACACCAGGGTTGGTAAGTTTTCAGGGGGCACCTCTAAGGCACCCACTGAGTACATGGTTTAAAACATCTCACACTGGCATCATTGTGGATTTATTAAAAGGAGTTGTTTGGTACTAAAGACTCCTAGTTCCATTGCAGCCATCATGGTGCAGGGGAACCGGAGTTGTTGAGTTTCTAGCCCATGAACTCTCTATGACTTCCCTAGCACCTACAATATCTAAGAATAGACTGAAATATTATAGGGGCATATCTGCTTATGCTGATATACCCACACATGTGATAAAGTGCACCCTGCCTTCGGGCTGTAAGGGCTGCTAGAGGGGTGACTTACCTATACCATAGGCAGGGCTATTTGGCATGGCACACAAGACGTGTTCCATGTTGACTTTGTTGTTTTGTCTGCACCGGGGCATGCATTCTGCTGTGACAGTCTGCATAGTCTTGATGAGGGGTCCCTATAGGACTCCCTTCAGTCCCACTGCCCTAGGTACCAGGTACCATTTACTAAAGACTTACAGGGGGCTTGAAGGGCCAATTGTAAAACAGTTGTAGGGAAGAAGCTCTGGCTCTGAGGACCAGGTTGGTAGGGAACCTATGCACTATAATCAAAACCACATGATTTTCCAGCTATAAATGTGGGCTAACCAAGTTAAAAGAGGCACTTATGCACAACCCTGAAATATACAGCATTTTCAGATTAAAAGTCATGATTAAAGAGGCGGGGTGTAGGGGGTGCAGAAGAATGATTTCTACCACAGCATGCAGCCTTTCTGCTCTAAGGTGATCTTTCAAAGTCTAGAGCACTGGATCACATTGATCAATGGTACAGATACACTGTTTTTAGTTTTGGCTTGATAGGGCATCTGTCACCAGACATTATGTGAGCAACAGAAAAAGAGCTCTAAGAAGAGTGACTTGAGAGGATTCTCTTAATCACAGCACTTGGGCAGAATTAGTATGCTTCTGCTGAAAGACAGTGCTTCTATTAAACTTTATGTCGTGTTGCAAAGCTTATTCTGAATAAAGCTGGACTGAATTGGTTATGGTGGCAAGCCAATGAGGGCATTTGTCAGATGCCATCGGTGTGATCTTTTTTAATGACATTCTACAAAAAAAGCAGTAGGCCTGACTTGTTAATTGTGAAAAGCATATATTAGAAAGGACTTATAAGTAAACTAAATATGCCAATCATGTATTCACCAATGTCAACCTGTTTAGGGGAGAAGCACATGCACTTCAGCACTGGTTAGCAGTGGTAAAGTGCTCAGAGTCAATCAATGAATAAGTCAGTGTTTGTAAAGCCCGACTACTCACCCGTGATGGTCTGAAGGCGCTGGGGGGATGGGGGGTGGCTGCTGGTCTGTCTGGGTGTCTGGGTGCTGAGTTTCAGTCAAAGAGCCAGGTCTTGAGATACTTCTTGAATTAGGTTAACGACAGGGAGTGCCTGAGGTGGAGAGGCAGGGTGTTTCCTGGCCTTTGCGGCGAGGTTTGAAAAAGATCTTCCTCCAGTCCTGGGCTTGTGGGGCTGTGGAACGGTGGCCAGATCTAGTTGGGTGGTGTGAAGGTATCTGGTGGGTACATGGAATGAGAGGTGGGAGTTCAGGTACGCTGGTCCGGTATCGTGGAGTGTTTTGCAGGCGTGTGTAAGGAGTTCGAAAGTAACTCTTTTGTTGACTGGAAACCAGTGGAGTTCTCGCAGTTGTTCGGTTATGTGGCAGTGACGGGTGATATTGAGTACCAGTATGTCTGTGGCGTTTTTAACATTCTGTAGTCTCTTGAAGCGTTTTTGGGTGAAGCATTGGTAGAGTGTGTTACCGTAGTCAAGTCTGCTTTTAATGAGTGCGTGGGCGAATGGATTTGGTAGCGATCCATCTGAAGGTTTTTCAAAGCATGTTGAAACAAGATGAGGAGAGGGCATTGATCTGGCAGTTAATAGTGAGCCAGGAGTCCAGTATGATGCCAAGGTTCTGTGCTTGATCTGGGGATGGGGGATGGGATCCTAGCGCATCGGGCCACCAGGAGTCATCCCAAACAGAGGTGGTGGGCCCTAGAATGAGGACTTCATGCTTGTCCTAAGACCTTCAAAAGATATAGCAAAAAGTGGAGAGAGGCAGGCAAAAAGTTAGGAGAAGATCACCCTAAGAATGATAGGTCCAACACGTGTACCCCCAGCTGAATGTGGGGAGAGCTACCCAATCTCTGTGAAGTTCTCATCACTAGGGCAGAAAAACCTAAACATACCATCTGCGTTGGCGTGGTCTACCCCTGGTCTGTGTTCTACCTTGAAGTCCATACCCTATACGGAAATGGTCCACCTCAACAATTTTAGATTTTCACCCCTCTTGCATGAGCCACAACAGGGGTCTGTGATCTGTCTGAATCATGACGTTAGAGCCAAACAGGTATGGCATAAGCTTTTTAGCATCCAAACCACAGCAAAATCATCTCTCTCCATTGCAATCCGCCCCTGTTCCCTGGGAAGTAGCCTTCTGGAGTTGAAGACTACAGGTTGATACAGACCAACTTTGTTGAGCTGTGAAATTACCTTCCCTGTACCATGCTCTGAGGCTCCTGTCTGAATGATAAGTTATTAGGGGAAGTCAGGGCCCTTGAGCACAGGAGAAGTACACATGGCTTGCTTCAGAGAGTCAAATGCTTTTGGATGTGCCTCTGTCCAAATCACATTTCTTGGCTGATTCTTCGAAGTCAGCTCAGTCCAAGGGGCAACAAAAGTGTCATACCTTTTACCTTCTAAAGTACCCTGTGAAGTCCAAGAATGCTCTCACCTCAGTATGGGGTGTGGGGGCTGCCAGGCAATAATGGTTCTTATTGTGGCCTGAAGGGGTTGCACCTTCCCCTGCCTACCAGGTATTCCAAGTACACCACAGACCCCTGCCCTATCTGGCACTTACTGGCCCTAATAGTCAGGCCTGCCTCTTGCAGGGCTAGAAGAACCTCCTGGAGGTGAAAGAGGTGGATCTCCCAACTGCTACTAAAGATATATTTGTCATTCAGGTAGGCAGCTAAGAAGGCCTCCAAACCACCAAGGACCTGGTTCATCAGCCTCTACAAGGTGACAGGGGCGTTCTTTAATTGAAAGGCATCACCTTAAACTGATAGAGGCCCTCTGGAGTGGAGACGGCAGACTTCTCCTTGGCTCACTCTGTTAGAGAGATCTGTCAGTACCCTGATGTAAGATCAGAGGCACTTAAGGACTGGGCAGGCTCTAACCTCTCAATCAACTCATGCCCCCTAGAGATAGGATGAGCATCAGTCTTGGTCACGGAATTTAGACTTCTGTAATCCACACAGAACCTCAGTTTAGGTGTGGTACCAGTGGGGCAGATTTTGGTACCAGAACCACAGGACTGGATCAGTGGCTACTGGAGGGTTCAATCACTTCCAAATGCAGCATCTTAGAGACTTTCCTTTTGATGCTGGACCTCACTTTATCCTCTAAGGTTTTTTCTTGGCAGGTAGATTGTCCCCTGTGTCCACATCATGGGTACAGAGGTGGGAAATGCCAGGAGTGAGGGAGAAGAGAGAGGAGTACTGTTACACCATTTTGCAACAGTCCCTCTGCTGTTCAGGAGGCAGAGTGGGGAAAACAATTACCCTGTCCCTTCCTTCTACTTGGAGGCCAAGAGCTCAGGTAGAGGTTCACTCTCCTCTTCCTCTGCTCCATCAGTCATCATCAGCATGGTGAGCACAGACCTCTCAAAGTGTGGTGTGAGGCGATTGATGTGAAGCACCCAGTGGGGTTGCCCGGAGGGTCTTAAGGTCTACCACCTAAGTGACCTTACATTTCTTCTCAATTACCTCATAAGGCCCAGTCCAATGGTTCTGAAGGGCACTGGGCATCACGGGTTCCATGAATCACACTTTCTGTCTAGGCTGTAATTTCACAGTGGTAGCCAGCCAGGCTGGTTTCAAAGTTGTTCGAAGCTTGCCTCCACAACTCAGCCATTTGAATACGAAAGTCCAGCATGAAGCTCACTGCAACATGTGGACCTTTTCTGGGAGCTTGCTTCCACCCGTCCTTCACCAAACTGAGAGGTCTTCTGACAGGGTGACCACACAGAAGTTCAAAGGGGCTAAAGCCCACTTCCTTCTGCAGTACCTCCCTGTAGGGAACCAACAGGCAGGTCAAGGGAATATCCTACTTTTTACTCATGACCTCAGGCAGACTTCTGATCATGCCAATTAGGGTCTTTTTGAATCTCTCAACAATCCCATTTGTTTAGAGGTGTGAAGGTATGGGAACTTGTAAGTAACCCCATACTTCTTCCACATTGACTGCATATATGCAGACATGAAGTTGATGCCCCTGCCAGACATAACTTCCTTGGGGAAATCCGCTCAGGTATAAATCCCCATCAGGGCCTCTGTCACCGCAGGTGTAGTAGTGGTCCTTAGAGGGATAGCTTCTGGGTAGCGGGTAGCATGATCCACCAGAATCAGGATGAACCTGTTGCCTGAAGCACTCTGGACATCCATAATCCCAACAATGTTGATGCCCACCTTTTCAAAGGGGGTGCTAACCACGGTAACTGGTTCCATGGGAACTTTCAGCCTTTTCCCCGTCTTCTCACTAGCCTGGCAGGTGACACAGGTCCTACACAATGTATCTGAGGAAGTCCTGATCTTGGGTCAATAAAAATGTGGGACATGCCTTGCAAAGGTCAGGTCATGGCACAAGTGTCCTGCCAGGGGTATTTTGTGAGCCAGCTCCAGTAGGAAGACCCTGTAAGTAAGTAAGTTAGTAAGTAAGCTATTTCTAAAGAGCAAAATATGCTGGGGCTTCTTAGTGCTAAAAGTGATGCTGCCACTAGTTGGGGAAAAAAGTTACATAGACTTAGGGGTAAAGAGCCAAGTTTTCAGGGATTTCCTAAAAAAGGCTCTATTAGGTTGAGATCTGAGGGAGGAAGGCAGGGTGTTCCAAAATGTGTCCGCCAAGTGGGAGAGGCTTCTGCCACCCACTTGGCATTCCTCACCCTGGGAGCGACGACCTGCCAAGCGTTAGCAGATCTCAAATCATATTGAGGGACATACCAGACAAAAGATTTCTGAAGGCCATGAGGCCCAAATCCATGTAATGCCTTATGGACCTTACACAGGTTCTTAAATGTAGCCTCTCTGGGGATGGCAGTCAATGAAGGTCCTTAATGCTCTTTGATATAGAACTGAATTTTTGAATTTTCAGCAGCAATTGGGCTGCAGCATTCTGCTGAGACTGAAGTTTCTGATTGTAGTTGTTTGTCTATATTTAGGACAAAATAAAGGCAAATATTACCGTTTTTTGCATCTCCAGTGGATAAAAATCTTTTTTTAGGATGTTTAAAAGATAAAAACATGAGGTTGCAATTTGATTGATCTGTTCTGAAAAGCAGAGCTGGTTATCGAACAGAACACCAATATTTTTCACTTTGTTGAATGGGGCTGGACACGGATTGGAATCGTAGGGCCACCAGGAGTCATTCCAGGAAGTAGGATTATTCCCAAACAATATCAACTCTGTTTCCTCTGTGTTTAGCTTTAAATAGTTCTTATGCATTGAACTACTGATATGCGCCAGACAGTTGTTTAATGGTCTGGCAACGGTATTTACATCAGATGTAATAGATATGACAATCTGCGTATCGTCCGCGTAGGATATAGCAGAGAAAGCATAAGTTCAAATAAGTCTGGCCAGAGTGATGACTTAGATATTGAATAATATAGGGGATAGTGATGATCCTTGAGGTACCCTACATGGGAGAGTAAATGTATCTGAGATGTGCCCTCCAAAGGTCACCTTCTGTTCTCTTTGTGAAAGAAAAGAGAAGAGTAGAGTTAGGGCAGAACCTTTTATTCCTACTGTCTTTAGCCGCCAGACTAGCACCGTATAGTTGATCGTGTCAAATGTGGATGAGAGATCAAGTAGGATGAGAGAGCAGCTCTTCCTCCCTCATCTACCTGCATGCAAATCCCCTCAGTAGCCATGACCAATGCCAATTCTGTGGGTGTTGGGGTTATAAATTATGTTGAGCTGAATCAAAAAGAAGGTTGGACTCCAAAAAAGTAATCTTATCTTCGTTCATGGCCCTTTACAGAATTTTGGTTGGGAGTGGCAGACAAGATATAGGCCAATAGTTCTTAACCTCAGTAGGGTCTGGGGACTATTTTTTTTTTAATTGAATGTACCCAGGCTTTTTTCCATGCGGTTGGGAAATTCCCTGAGATAAGCACCTTGTTTATGAGTGGGGCAATATGTAATACAAACTGGGGACATGGATCAGTAGGGGAGCCTGATTTGGTGTTTTCAAGTGTTGTGATAACTGTGTCAGTTTTTAGGAATGGAAAGCTATCCAGTTAGTACCTAATATTGTGCAAGTGGTTGGCAATCAGTGAGGGGGAGCAGGAAGCGGACAGAGACGTTTAGCCTGAATGTTTTTCATAGACAGTGTTTACTTTGGACTGGAAGAAGTCAGCTATTTTATCACAAAAAACGTGGCTAAGAGTAAACTGTTTGATTGCTCATGGGTCCTCCATCTGCATGCCAATAAGCTGGTGTAGGCAGATCACCAAGGGGTGCAATGTCTTCTTCAGTGGATTCCGGGGCAGCCACCACATGTGCCCCATCCATCTCAATGGGGGTACATTTAAGGGCTTGTTTCGGACATCATTTGCCTTTCCCCTTTCAACAGCTACTTTGGGCCTTATTCCAGACTCCAGCCCTTTTGACTCCCTTCCAGGACAGCCATGGATCATGTTGTGACACGGATTCACTCAGTTAACCACATTAGCTCCACATGAGCCTTGAGCTCCACTTCCTTCCAGATAATGTGCTCAAGGTCAAAAATGATCCACATGCATGGCAGGGCTCACAGCAACTTTCAGAAGACCTGTAACCCCCCACTCAAATGGAACCAGGGAATAGTGACCCTTCCTGTTGTCACCCACCACAACTTGTGTGGTGTATATTGGGAATCGACCTCTTGTCCTGTGTAACCAGGGTCTATTTCATTGTGGATCCTTCTTAAAAAAAACTCATACACGTACACAGGCGTCGGGCGGTATATCTTAAATATATCTTAAAAAATATGCTGACTTCCACCAGGTCATCCAGGGCACCACATACATAGCCAGCACAAGTTGCGACTGAGCTCGGACTGAAGCAGGTCTCCAGCACTCACTGGCACCCTGAGGAAGCCCAGAATAGGGAGCATTGATTTACAGGTACTATTGATCTGACTCTACACGATAAGAGTGGTAAGTTAACCACTTATAGTAGTTGCCATAATGTGCCTCTACACACTAATTGGTCCTTAAGAAAGCTTTCAGATCTGACTGGACATTGAGGCTGAAACATGTTGACCACCAACAGTGAGGTAGATTAATAACTGGATCTATGCACGCGCCAATTTGTTTGTTTTTAATTTTCCACACCACCACATCCATTAATAAATGTTTTGCTATATGGTGTTGTAGGGAATTTTAACTCACTTCACAAAAGCACCAGTATTCACTCTTTTGTCTCTGGACCCTACTGCAATACCAGATGGTCAGCATATTTACAAACTAAACCCTATGATGATGCTGTCACGTTACAGAAAGGTGGAGAATCAAGATATACCGCCCAACGCCAGTGTACGTGTATGAGTTTTTTTTTCAAGTATCCACAACAAAATAGACTCTGGATACACAGGACAGTTGGTCCATTCCCCCCCTCTATTGATTTTTTGCATTGACGATTGGAAGCCAAATGGACCATAGCTTCTCCTTCCCTCCACCCTGATTGAATTGTATATTGGGAATCACCTGCTCTGGGGACACCATCTGACTACTTAAAATAGTCTGTGTGCCTCATAGCCTCAATACTTTGCCCATTGATAGTGACCCACTGCCTATACTTTGTAGTATTTTATGGCACACGATCTTAGGAACCATCTCACTGTCAGCCAGGGACACTAGGGTAACCCCGCTAAAATCCCCACCATTAATTGGTGAGTGTGTGCTCTTTATGGACTCTTTGGATCCCCTTTGTGGTGTCCATACTAACCGCACTCATAGCACTTCAGCATTTTGGGCAACAGACTTGTGTCAGGGTAGTTTTGTTTCTGGTGGCAAGATTGGGAAAGAGAACCAGACCTTTTACCCTGAGAGTCATTTGGGGGTGCTTAGAGAAGCTCCTTCTTTTTATCTCCCCTCTCTTTCTTCTGTTGGGAACCCTGACCACCCTTTTGGGAGTTCCCTATAGATACCTTCTTGGATAATCTGGTGCTGACCCAGATGTCCGCCACCTCAGCAAGCTTCCTAGAGTCAGTCAGCTTGCCACCCATGAGGTGTTGGTGCAGCTTTGCTAAACAAATATCAAGAATGTGCTCCTTCAGAATAAGTTGTACAACGCTTCAAAATTATCAGCACATATGTGCCATAACCAGCGTAGTTCAGGAAAACCACCCATGTCTGTGTAGAGAGTTTGTGACTAGCCCTGAACCGTTACCTGTATTTCTCAGGCGTAAAACCAAATGTCCTAATTAAATGGTCTTCATGGCAGTGAAGTTATTCTGGCACCCCACTTCGAATGTAAAGAGAGTGTCCCTTCTCACTGTGGGCATGTACTGCCACAGAGTACGCCCCTTCCCCAGAACTCCCTTTGGACCCTGTGCACTTTTAAAGCCACTTCATAGGCTGCCAGCCATTTATCTACGTCATCACCGACATTGTAAGTGGGCACCATATATTTGGGAACATGCAACATGTGCTCCTGTGAGAGCACTGCATGTATGCTGCCAGCCGTACTACTGTTGCTGGACACCACTTGTAGGGCTCTTATGTCCAGCTTTCTCAGGTTGAGCTCATGGGCCAATCTCCTCTCCTCCATGACCAGCCATTTCTCCTCTAACTACAGCTCCTTCTCTAACTTGCCAAGCTCCAATTAAAATGTTCTCTCCTGTTGCCTGTCCTCCAGCTCCTTGATGATACACTGATCCCTACTCTGGAAACAACTATTAATGCTGGTGGGCTGTTAGCTCCATACACAGGCAGTCCCAAATCCATGTCAGCTCCTCATATTCTTCAGGAATCTCCTGCTCCTCATCCAGGTCATCACCTCCTGCACACTAGGAATCTGCCTAGGCCCTTGAGACTTTCTACAGGTGCACCTTTCTGGTGAATCCCATCATTGAGAGATGAAATTGCTTGCAAAAGACCTTCATCTGAGACATGGTATAAGGCTCCAGGTCAGATCAAAGTCCACAACTTCAGGTGCAGGTGCTTCTTCTCTAGACTGAGACATGTTTAACATATTTAAAAAAATCAGAAAGGCCAAGCAAGGAGAATTGAAATTAAAATGTTCTAATTAATACAGGACAGATAAACATTTTGCCAATCAGGGGGATAGGTTCAAACTTGTCTAGGTATAAAGTTGTAGTGAACACTGATTTACATATATCATCACAGCTGATCACCCATGCTATAAATAGGATATCTACTCGGCTGAGGTGTGTACCCTACCTAAGTAGGTACCACCAACCTAGTCATGGTAAGTCAGATACACACCCTAAAATAACCTGTGCTCACCCTCTGGTATCTTGGCACAGAGTATTCAGGCTTAACTTAACCCCTTCGCTGCTCATGACGAGCTCAGCTCGTCATGAGGCACAGTGGAGCTCTGCTTATGACGAGCTGAGCTCGTCATGAACAATGGGGTTCTGCTAGAATCAGCACAGGAGGGTAAAACCATTAGCAGCCAAGGTGTTACGAGACAATGTGTAAAGTATTTGTGCAACATGCACACACAAACACACACATACACACACACACAGAGTAACACATTGAAAGCACCACAAAAAGGCTACACGCTGGTTTAGAACAATAAAGAGCACGTATCTAATTTAAAGAAGACAAAATGACAAACATCCAATAAGTAGAGTTGAGATATGAATTTTCATAATATGAATGCAAAAGCAGTGTTTTTCAATTTATGAGCTTTTTATGATCTAGGAAAAATAGTCCTCTCAATTTCCTTGTTGCAGTTTTTCATGAGCAGTCTTGCTAGGTCCTAAAGAAATGATACTACACCAATCGGGTGTACTTTCAGAGGTTACCATACAGTATTTTAAACAAGTAATGCCCTCAAGTCCTTATTGCTTAGGAAGTTGGTCTCGGGGACAACTTAGGCAAGATTCTGTGTTGATTACCGCCAGCTACGAGGGAGCTCAGGTCAGCTATGTGTGCCTCCCCAGGTCCCACTAGGCAACAGTACCTTGCAGGGATGAATCAAGGATATTGGCAAAACTCAGAGCGCTGGTGCCGATGCACGACCCAGGCAGTAGTAGTGTCGGCAGGCCTCGAAATGGGGTGTGCTATGTCTTCCTGCAAGGGTGGGCGGCGATGGCTGGTGATCCCTGTGTATTTGGCCTGCCCTTGGTTACCAACGCAAAGTGTCGCAGAGAGAGAGCCGTGCTTGAAGACGGTGCAGCAGATTCAGGGGTGACGCGCCAATCTCAGGCAACATGGGGCACAGTATCTTTTACGGAAATGAACTGCCAATCAGGCCCTTGCTGATCACAGTGCACTGGAGTTTTGGCAGCAGATGAACTGGCGATCAGGTCCGGGCTGTTCATGCGGTGCTTGATCGTTTCAATCAAAGCGCTGCTTTTCTGGCAGAATAGGCTAGCGATCAGACACGCTCGGATCCATGTTGGTTTCAGCTGTCAATTCCCCCGGCAGTAGGAATAAAGTGAAGTCTTGCTGGCCCTGAGACTACAAGAACAGGGGTCCAGCCAGCAAGCCCTTGGAGTTACTCTGAGTTAATTCCTTAGACCTCAGCCGGGCAGAGGTCAGCTGGCAGCTGGGCAGCTCAGCAAAGCAAAGAAGCAATTCCTCAAAATAGTCAGTTATAGCAGTCCTTCAGCACAGCAGCCTTTACTCAGCAGAGTTCTTTCCAGGTTCCGTAGTACACTGATTTGGTACTTATCCCCAAAAGTGACTTTGATGTAGGGGGTGACTTTAAAGAAACTCTTTGAAGTGCACAAGGATTCCTTTCAGCCCAGCCCTGGCTCCAGACTACCAGTAGGGGGTAAATGAGCCCTTTGTGTGAGGGCAGGACATAAACCTATTCAGATGTAAGTGTGAGCCACCTCTCCCCTTTCTGCCCTGGAATGCTATTGGTATGCAGATGCATACAGATGAATCCCCTGTCATATCGGGCTCTTCCTGTGTTGTGTCTGTCTAGAGGGAATGAACAAAGTATAGATGCCACCCAGCCCAGATGTGCACTAAAGATAGGCAGCAGGCACTCAGAGCAAAGTTAAGAGCAGACCAAGGTTCACTTTCAGTTTTACCTTTAACGAGGGCTTATCCCTACAATTCCAAAGATATTAAACAAGAAGTAGCTACTCCTTTCCAATCAGGAATTACAGTTTAAAAGATGTCTTACGGAATCCCCAATGCTAGCCTATGAAAGGAATAGACCCCACAGCAGTGAAAAAGGAATGTATCTGCTTGTCACTGCCAGGACCTGTAAAACTTGCACGTACATGTTCTGCCTTTTTGTTACACAGCACTCTGGCCTTAGGGTCACGTAGGGCCTACCTTAGGGACGACTAATATGTAATCATCATCATCATAAAATCTTTATTTCGGCAATATGTCATAAAAGATACACAAGATATAAATACAGTAATTCATGGGAGACGATTTCAAATTCCAAATCACTACAGCAAGATACAGTGTAGCAAGCAAAAGTTATTACAAATATAAAACAATTCAGTGTGGCAAGCAAAAGTTATTACAGATATAAAACAATCCAACCAATCCGAAGTCTGGTAGCTACATATCACATTCATGTCAAAGTTGCGTTAATTAAGAACTTTCGCCTGCGCCACATTGCTACCAGAAATTGCGACACAGCAAAAACAATTAATCTGGTTGTGTCGGTTTTAAAAATTCTAAAAGCGTGCATACAGTGATTAAAACCCAAATTCTTACACAGGGAACAAGCCAGTACTTCCTAGGCTTACAATAGGCAGGACAGAAGAATAGAACGTGCAGATCATTTTCCCTGTCACAGTTACAACCATGACATTTTTCACCAACTACTGAAGACCACCTATTAGTCAAAGCTCGCAGGGGTAAAGCACCGTATCTCCACTGTATATACAGTTTTCTTGCTAGAATTCTTCGAAATTATAAAAATCTTTAACAGTTAAAAATGAAGCCAACTTCGGAATTAGACAAAGCAGCAGTATGTTTGTTTTCACAATAGATCTTCGTAAGTTTTTTTCGAGTGATCATAGTAGAACCTTTCTCTGGGTCAGACCATAGGGCATGTAATCCTAGCCTTAAACATTCACTCTTTATGAATCTGAGCCAGGGAATTTTCCCAGCCCCAGGAAGGGTCAATAATCTCGCAAGTTCCTGCCTGTATTTTGCAAGCTCCGGTGTCACCCAGAGTCTGCACCAGAATCTTAGGGGTTTAAGCGCTAGCACCTCATTAATGAGCCTAAGCCCCAGATCAAGCCTTAAAGGCAGAAGAGGAAATCTAGATGGTAGGGCCAACAGCTGTCTTATAAATTTGTTTTCTGTCCTTATCATTTCAGTCTTGCATGAGTATCCCCACAGTTCCCCGCCATACACAATCACATCACTAGCTTGCGTCTTATATACCTCCAAAGGTGGGGCAACCGCTTTATTAGAGGAAGTATTAGATAGTTTCAAAATGCCACCAGCAAGTTGGGACAATTTTAGTTGAGACTTGATTTGCTGGGGGCCCCACGTCAAGTTCTCGTTAAGGGTGACCCCCAGGTAATCAAAAGTCGAAACCCTTTCCAGGCTTGGTGTGCCTAGTCTAGGATTTCGATGGGTAATTACAGGGGGGTTGAAAATCATAAACTTCGTTTTGAGAGAGTTGATCTCCAAACCCCTACCTCTACAAAACCCCTCAAAACCATCCAATATGCGCTGGGTCCCCATTGGAGACTTTGAGAGCAAGAGGGTGTCATCCGCAAACATAATGGTGGGAAGCCTACTGCCAGCCAACTTTGGGGCATCATTGTTCTGTAGTCCATTCAAGTGCGAGATTACCCCGTTGACATAGAGGCAAAACAGGGTCGGTGCAAGCACACAGCCCTGCCTTACCCGCCTGCCAACGGGAAATCTCGACGACAATGCACCATTTTTCCCACATCTGACTTTGGCGAAATTCGCCCCATGGAGCCTCATCACTGGTGGGACTGATATGCCCAATTCAAGGAGGACAATCCATAGTTTCATCTGTGGGACTAAATCAAAGGCTGAGCGAAGGTCGACGAACACCATATAGAGGCTGCCACCCTCTATATTCACTGTTTTCCAAAACAATAATGATAAACAAAATATTTGGTCCATAGTGGAGGTGTTCTTTCTAAACCCTGCTTGGTCTGGACTGAGAATTGTGTGCTCCTCCATCCAGTCCTGCAATCGGTCCAGGATTAACCTGGCAAAGATCTTCTGGGGGACATCTATGAGGCTGATGGGCCTGTAGTTGGCTGGGAGCAGAGGAGAACCCTATGTAATAAAATTGGAGTTTAAGGTTTGGCAAGTGGTTTTAAATGCCAAGCCAAAGTGGCAGTGAACTGCACACACAGGCCCTGCAAGGGCAGGCCAGAGACAGGTTTGAAAGGCTACTTCTGTGGGTGGCACAACCAGTGCTGCA
Source organism: Lissotriton vulgaris (assembly GCF_964263255.1). Taxonomy (NCBI): domain Eukaryota; kingdom Metazoa; phylum Chordata; class Amphibia; order Caudata; family Salamandridae; genus Lissotriton; species Lissotriton vulgaris. The sequence continues at coordinate 837,258,565 of NC_141689.1, read as the reverse complement.
GGCCCACTAGTTGAATGTTTGCATTGTTAAGCATTCCCTCCATGGATTGTTTCTTCTACAGGCCCACTTGTAGCATTTAGATTACAGGCCCTAGGTAGATGGTATACTACTTTACAGGGGACTTACAGGTAAACCAAATATGCCAATCAAGTATAAACAAATGTCAACATGTTTAGGGTAGAATGACAGGCCCTTTAGTTCTGGTTAGCAGTGGTAAGTAGTCAGAGCTCCTAAGGCCAACAAAAATATACAGCACAATTTGGAGGTAAGCAGACAAAAAGTTGGGGGAAGAGCACCCTAAGGATGACAGATCCAACATGCACTATCAAGTATTTAAGAGGAAGTTAAGTATGGCCACGACTTGATTTGCGGGCCATTCACCATGTTGTGAACAAAGCATACCTTTTAACTAAACCTGAGTGATGGGCCAAAAGAATTTCATGCCATATTAGTCAAAATATGAGCTGGAAAGCATGTCGTTTTTTTCCAACACACTGCAGAAGGCAAGCGTTCGTCTAAGAAAGAGAAAACTGGAATGGTTTTGTGAGAGAGATGGATCGAGAGTAATGATGGAATAATAACCTAATGGTCACTGCACTTGGGAACTCGAATTGTTCTAGATGTGCGGCTCTATCTTCGGACAGTCTACTTTTGTCCAGTCATGAAAGTCTCGCAGCAAAGGTGGTTGCTAAGTTGAGATGCAACGCAGTGCAATAATAAATTAAAATGCAACCCTCTGCGAAGTATGCACTGTCTCATTGCTGAGTTAAGCACATTTAAATGCGAGGGGTCATTGTATGAAATTGTTTTCAGTTCTCAGCAAAGTACGGTTATGCGCACACCAAAACTGGCATAAACAGGTGCCCTATTCAGCGTCAGCCCACTCGGTATTATCAGGAATTTCATTTCCACTTTCCAAATGACCTGCCAGAGGGTATATTTAAATCTCTAATTTTCACAAATTCCAACGTCAATTAACTATGGATGGGCTTAGAAGCAACTTCTTCCCACCCACTATGAATCAGGGTCAGACTCCGCTTTTGATTGCTCTGCCTTCAGGGGTGTTCTTCATGCACGATGACTCTGTCATTTCACTTTAATTGTAAAGGGGTCTGTGGAAAAGAGGGTTCGCATCTACAGTATTTGCAAATTGCACAAGTCCTGCCGTAGAGAATTTTCGGTTTGCATTTTTAAGACTTCCCAAGAACGTGTATCTCACACGTGCAGGTTTCCATATTGCACAAGGAGCGCAGTAAGGTTAGATATGATCACAACTCTTTTAAGAGGGGGCTTTTCACATTTTCAATATGTCTTCAGAATACAGAGTAGGTCTAGCACTGTAAAGGGCACATCTTATCCTTTTTGTTTTACATTCTGTATCTCCTTCCACCGCCTGGTGCTCTTTTATTTTGTTGGCCATGCAACATAGACATGTTCCCTTTCACTGCTTGCAAACACTGCGACAAAGTTTGGCCCCATGCCAGTGATTTACAATACTTTTCCCTCAGGGAACTCTCAGAAACCAACACTTTCAGTGGAATTTCCCCAGGGCAGAGTACACACCAATAGTGTTCATCACAAACCCACATGGGAGAGTCACACTCAGCAGCAATTGTTTGGAGCCTTGTCATTATTTTTAGCCGACCTGCAGCAAGAGAGAGTCATGCAGTCCTAAAATATCTCATGGCCTCTCCAAGGAAATTCATCTGTTATTTTCCTCAAATGCAGATGACTGACTGGCTTGCATATTTTCAGCCAGGGCTGGGTATCCTCACGAACTGGGGCACATTGTAAACCATCAATATTAAATCTCAGCTAAGTGTGAAATACGCTAAACCACAATTAATAGACCCTGGAACAGTGACATTTGTTGGCAGCTGTCAAATGGTTGGATGTATGTCCACACATTAGAAAGAGTGACCATAGCTGATTGTAAATGCTGCCTTGGACTCTGGAACTCTGTCACTAAAACTACACTCCAGCTTCGTGGTCTGACTCAGAGGTTTTGGGTGGGTTGTTGCAGTTTTGTACACCCCCAGTAACAGTGCTGCAGACACTTCCAAAGGGTGGTATCTCGTTTTTCAAAGCCTTCCATATGCGATTTGCCGTGTTGAAACCAAGAAACCAAGAAACCATGGGCTTTCAATTCAATAGGTTTAGTTCAAAGGTAGAAACTTGTTTGAGGAACAGTTTTCCACAATAGAACGTTTGGGCTATCGTGGAAAACTATTTTTTCTTGCAGGAAGTTTCTATATGATATTATGTGTCATGAATTGGAGAAGTCAAGCTCTAACTGTTGGGGGCAGAATTTGTCCATGTTAGAAACCATGGGCTTTATTTTGAGATTAGAGGAAACAGACAATGCTCCAATTTATGGAGCAGATTCTAAATACCAGACTTAGGGCCATATGTAGGTGAGCCAATACCGGTCAGTAACGGTGAAATTCGGTATATTTAACAGTTACCGACCAGTATTTAGGCAATTGAGATATAGGGAAGGATTCGGTAATTATGAATCAGTAAATACCGATTCATCATTACCGATTTCCAAATTACCGAATCGGAATTATCGATTCCTTCTTTACCGAATCGATAAATAGGAAACAGTAAAAACAAGAAAAGAGATGTAGGAAAAATCGGTAATACCGAATTTCATGAAATTCGGTATTTAGGAGTCTGTAATTAACACTGACTGAAAGCAGGTGGTAATCAGCTTCAGTGTATATAAGCAATCCCAAAATTCAACAGTGTGATCACTATGGCGGCTTTTTATGTGATTGCAAGGCGGCTAAGGCTACAGGCAGCAGGAGTGAGGATCTGGAGATGGGAGGAGCACGTTTACAGACAGCGCATCACACTCTTCCAACAGACTGAGGCTGAGATCCATGAAAGGTACAGGCTACACCCCCACACCATCCTGGACTTGATAAGGGACCTGCACCCACTCCTGGAGCACCCAACACCAAGGGCGCACGCCTTACCACCACATGTGCAGGTGCTCTGTAGCCTACACCTACTTGCATCTGACAGTTAACAGGGGGTGATAGCTGCGGTAGGCGGGGTATCTCTGTTTCTTCAGAAAGTTCCTGGATGCCATGATGCAGAGAATGCATCACTACATTAGCTTCCCAAACACACATCGGAACTGCTGCAAACCAAGACAGACTTTTACCAGATGGCACAGTTCCCGCATGTCATAGGGTGTATTGATAGCACACACATTCCAATCTGCCCACCTGCAGCCACTGAGTATATCTACAGGAACAGAAAGTCCACCTACCCGATATATATGAGCAGGTAATCTGTGATGCTGCCAACATAATCACGGACATCGTGGCCAAATTTCCTGGGAGAACCCACGACTCATACATCTTCCAAAACAGCGGGATCTACACATGCCTGGCTGCGGGAGAATTTGGAGAAGGATACCTGGTAGGTAAATCGCTGTGACACACCCTGATAATTACTGCAGACTAATGTGTTTGGGTGTATGTAACTAATGGCACTCTCTTTCTCACTTAGACGAAAGCGCATATGCCGTGTGGTCATTTATCCTCACTCCCTACCTAAACCCATCAACCCCGAGTGAGAGACAATACAATGTGGCACACAAATCAACACATTGTGAAGCGCACCTTTAGAATATCGAAAAGCAGGATCCGCTGCCTCCACAAAAGCGGAGGCGTACATTAGTACATACTCATCATCTGCTGCAAAATCATTGCAACTTGTGCTATGCTGCACAACCTTGCCACAAAGAAAGGTACAGAAGTTGAATTAACTGATTGTGAGGACAATGATGATAAATTTGCACATCTAGGGCGATATGTATCAAAATAGCATTTTGCGATTCTCAAATAGCGATTTTTTGCTAATCGCTATTTGAGAATCGCAAATTGGTATGTATGTAGAAATCAGCTTCTTTTTAGCGATTTCTTAAGATTCCTTAATTGCGATTAGCAAATTGCTAATCGCAATTAAGGAATAATTTCCCATTCATTTCTATGGGCCAGGAGGCCCATAGGAATGAAGGGGAAATTTGCGATTAGCAATTTGCTAATTGCAAATTAAGAATATTCACAAGGGTGCAGGGGTGTCCAAAGGACACCCTGCTGCACCCCTGAAAATTACATGTGTGCGCATATGGCGCACATACATGCCCTAAGGGCATGTATGAGCGTCACATGGCGCCTTTTGTTTTTAAACAAATTGCTTATTGAAAGGAATTCGCAACTTACCACCAACTTGAAGTTGGTGGTAAGTTGCGATTCCTTAGGGACAATTAGCAATATTTTATTGCATGATACATTGCATTTAAGGAATCGCACATTGTGCGATTCCTTACATGCAATCGCAAAGTAAGGAATCGCAAATTGTGCGATTCCTTATTTTGAACCACATTTCCTTCATACATACCATATTGAGAATTCGCATTCGCAAAGGCCGAAATTCGGCGAATTTCGGCCTTTGCGAATGCGATTTTCAATGATACATATGCCCCCTAGAGCCCAACTCAGCAGGAGTGGCACCAGCAACAGATGGGAGACAAAGACGGGCAGAGATCACAAGCAACTATTTTTAAGTAAGTAAGGAGACACAGCCAGTTGTTGAATGTAATGAATTAGTTTTAATATCAGGGCACGATGCAACAACACAAATGGCCAAACTTGGCAGTCCAATTTGTGACATCCATAGAAGGAAGTCATGGGTTACTTCAACCAATTCAGTCCTGAAAGTGTGGACTACATTAGCATCTGCGGCCACGCACAACAGTGCTGGATGCCTTCAGATGACTGTCATCACTGGCTGTGGAACCAATACCAGCCCCATGCCGTCTGCTACTCCTCCGGGAGTCTGTTGCAGGGGTGGTAATGCTGCTCTGACTGGTCGTTTCCTCGCTGTCCCCAACTTCCACAGCACCCATAGTGGCAGACTGAGTCGTCAGCAGCACCTCAAGTGCAGTGGTTACCTTTACCAGCTCCCTAGATACATCAGTGCTGCAGTGCGCCAGCCCCTCCTGCATGGCCATGGAGTGCCTACAGAGGAGAGAAGTGGCAGTTGCTAGGCAGTTCACTGCCCTCATGTGGTGTTCCATTTTCTGCCTCTCCCTGCTCCTTGTTACCCTGTCCTTATCCATTTTGCTGCACAGCAGCATCACTGACAGGGACATGTCCCGCATGTCCACAGCCATCTCCTTCATGCCCTCAGCCATTGAGCTAATGCCCTTCTCAATTTTCACCATGTTGGTATTGAGGTGCTTCATTTGTCACTGTACCAACTGAATTTCCTTGCCTTGTAGGCGCTGCACCTTCACCATGTTTGCCTCCAGCCCTGCAAAGACACCATTACCCTCATCCTGTAGAGGTGGACAGCTTTCCTGAGCCCTGCGGCGGCATCTGGCACCTGTGTGTGCTCCCTCTGAGGTGGATAGCAAACCAGCATTACTGCCATCCAGTGGCACAGTTGATGTCCGCCCCCCCCCTCGTGTCTTCTGAGGAGGACTCCATCTCCTGGAGTTTGGCAACAGCATGCTTCCTGGGTCTAATCACTGCAGGTGGTATTGCTGCTGGTGAGGATAGCAGTGGTGACGCTGGCAAGGCTGGCTGTGGTGGCGAGGTTGGCTGTGGCGGTGTGGTGTGCCCAGCACTTGTACTGGCCTTCTCTGTTCTGTCCTTCCAGGGTACCCTTTCTCCCTTGTCCTGAGCAGTCCTGCGCGATGTCTCACCTGCGGACAGTATTGTACATTAGCTCAGTGGTCCTGCAGCCCTGCATTGCAATATTAAAAATTAATTTCTGCCACACTATCTCATTGTCCTCTGCCTGCTTATCGCTGATGTGTGTCACATGCCTTGTTGTTTAGTGCGATTACTGTCACAATAGGGGTTTCACTGACTACATCTCCCATAATGCATTGCTGGTCTTAACAAACACCTGTACTGGAGTGGGATTCACACCGCCTAATTGGTGATTTGGGATAGGGAAAGGGGGGGGTGCACAATGCTGTGCATGCTTCTTACCTTGTTTGGTAGCAGCTCTGGGAGAGCTGTCTGCATCCCCGATTCGACAGAGCTGTCTGCATCCCCGATTCGACAGACACTTTCTGCCTCTAACGTGGACTTCACAAGCTGCTCAATTTCAGTCAGGGCAGGTGCCCTGTTCCTCCCTCCTCCTGTCTGACTGGCTTGTTTTTTAGATCCGCCATCTCCTTTTTGGTGATGCTCCTGATGTCATACCACCGTTTCTTGAGCACTTCAATGTCCCGGGGGGTCACTCCTATGGCATTCACCTGTGCCTGGATTCCCAGCCAGATTTTTCTTTTTTCCGATTCAACCACTTGCAGGGACTGCTTCCCAAACAGCTTGGTATGCTGTTTTACTACCTCCTCCACAAGGACCTGCAGTTCCTTTTGGCTGAATTTTTGTTTCCTCTTCCTTTCTCCTCCTTCTCATTCTGTGTCCTGGCTGGCCATAGTGCACATTTTGCTGGAAAAGTTCACCCAGTGGACTCTCTGTTGCTCTCCTCTGCACTCCCAGCCTCTCCAGAAGGTTCTGATTGAGTGCACCTCCCTGGGTGTGCCACTTCCTGGTTGGGACGGGTAGTGGCTGCACAGGATTGGCTGATTCCTCAATTGCTGTTTATTTAAATGTACGAATCGGTATTTACTGATACGGTATTTACCGATTCCGTAATATTTACTGATTCAGTATTTTCCAATTCAGTAAATACCGATCGGTATTGTGGAATCAGTAAAAATGTTTCGACTTTTACCGAATATGGAATATTTACAGATTTTTTACGTACATTGGAAATACCGATTTCTGATTACCGATTCGGTAAAATTCGGTATTTAGGAATCAGTATTTCCAAGTTATCTACATATGGCCCATAATCCTCTAGATAAATTTCGTCCACAATACTATCTCTGCAGTGATGGAAATACAGGTCTTGATTTCTAGTCTTCATGTGACTGTACCTCAAGAAATAAGGGCTGCAAATCCAGACAGCACCCATTTCTAGCATCTGGTCAGGGGTGCCCGCACTTAGCAGTTTGTTTGAAATTGAGGGGCAATGCTGTCTCTCTCACCTTAATTTTCACTCCTATTCTCAGGGATTCATCTCAGGCTGATCCATAGATCCTTGAGCACTTTTTTCACTATCAACAACAATAATCCTTCTTACCCTCTCATCAAATATGAAACCATGAATACAAAAACTTCCACAAAATTAAGAATCTGAGTGGGTGGGCGAACAGTCAACCAGTACACAGTGCCCAGGTAGTAGTTCAGCAAGGCGGGCAGTGGTCTTCAGTGAAAAAGTACACAACGCATGGTCCTCTCTGCCCTTACTTGTGGCAACCTGAGCACTACACTGTTTCAACCACCTCAACTGAAAACTGATCAGGCACCTAAATAATAACCCAGATCCTCAGAGATGATGAAAGGGTACTATTCTGCTTGAAAGGTTAGAAGCTTTTGAGGTCATCTTTAACCTGCCTTTATCATGCTACACATAGTAACTCTTTCTCCTGCTCGAAGAACTTTGGCTGATCATGGTCGGGACACCGCATCTTATGTCACCAATATCGAATTGGCTGAGTTTGAAAAGAACAGCTGCTTTAATGCTGGACTTCAAGTTGGAGTTCAAGCATGAATGTAGACATTTGTGTGCCGCATAATCAGTGTTGTACCTTAGGGGAGTTGGAGAGGGGGGCTTCAAGTGCCCTGCCCAGAGTTAAACCAGTTAGGTCCATTGGTGCAACAGGTGTAGTGGTACCGGAGTCCAGAGGCCTGAGGGGTCCACTAATCTTTGATTAATGCTCCAGTTTTTTAGTCCTAACTGCGGCCAAGGACCAATTCCTTCCTTGCACTAAGGCCCATGATACACGCTACACTACTGAGTCAGACCTGATGTACAAGGACATGACCCAAACAATACCCTGTTAATAGTAATTTCATTTCAATTAAATATTGAGATATTGCAGATGTTCCAGGTGATGGATACCTGAAGACATGGGACACAAAAGCTAACTTTCATGCAATGATATTTTCACTATAAATGACGCACGTCATATGTCATGAGCACTGCGAGTAATTTTTCTATTTTTATTTATAAATTTGACACAAAAATATCCTGTGATGGAATCGTTTTTGGGAAAGAAGCTGGCCTGTGGTAATATTCATTATGAATGTTGGGGAGCCTCTATGTCACACAGAGTCAATCTTGAGGAAAGGGATATGATATTATCAATTTTGGCACTCTTAATGATCCCAAGATGCAAAACTAGTTGATACAACAATATTAGCCTAAATGATCTGTGTGCTCCTTGCTACAGCTCTGTTAACACATCCCCTCTATTAACGTATATGCCCACATCCTCACAGCAAAGACCGCCTTCTGTGTATGCGGTGCCTCGACTCTAAAGTACTCACACATCTATAAAAACGTTTATCCAGCTTCAATGGCCTGAACAGGGAAGTTCTGATGTAACGCTCTCACTAGCAATACAGAACCTGCCACCTACTGCAACCCGATATTCTTTTTATGCATCAAGAACTTTTAAGCACTTTTATCAAGCAGCCTCTGTTCTAATGTAGCAGTCAGTGCCACCTTTGTGCTTGCAGCACAGTACAAACGTAAAGGTAAGCTAGCAACTTTCAACCCTTCCTTCCCAGCCTTTTTTCAATTTTGAGGACTCTGAAACATCCTCATATGTAGAACTAATCTAACCATCAACAATTGCAAAAGTTGGAGAAGGAGCTTAGCGCGCATCCAAGATGGTCGCGTGAGCACAGGGCTCCCGAGATCCTCGCCGCCTATCGCATATATCCTGTCACTAATCCTGATGAAGACGACGGGTTATTAAGGACATGACCCTGCTGACATAAAAGCTCTTTTCAGGAATCGATTTGGGTGCCGGGAACCGGACTTATTCCACTCCGAAAGTTGACGGCCCACACCGAGGAGCAGCCTGGGACTCGAGTCCCCAAGATAACCAGGTGGTAGTTGAATAACAACGGCCAGTGGAAGTTGACTAGTGCCCTTGAGGTACTTTCAGTTTTGTTTTTGGATTTTATCTACCGAAACCAGCCACCATCCTACTTCGGTGGCCGATGGTCTGCACTTCGGATTGAACGGTCGCCCGCTGCGTCTCATATCTAGACTCTTCCAAGACTGACTTGTGAGGAGCCATTCATACCAGGTCTCAGAGGCCCCACCGGGGTACATTGCTCAACATGGCGAACAAGCCGGAAAGCGAGAAACGCACCGAGGGGGCGCCAGTCAATCTAATGTCATGGATCGGTACACTCGGCCTAAAGGATCCCCCAGTGGTGTCAGTAAAACCTTGGAAGAGACCGGAAAATGCTCCTCAGCAACGGATGAGTTGACTTTGAGAGACGTCATGGGCGCCATTGCGATCATGAAGACGTCCATGGGCCAGCAATATGAGACATTGGCTCTAATGCTTGATACAGTGGCTATCGATGTTAACCTGATCAGGACTGACCTGGCGAAGACCAACGAACGGGTCAAGTCTCTAGATATCAAGACCGCCAGCCTCACGACCAACATGTCCGATCTCCAAACAGAGGTTCGCAATCTACGATCCTCCAACGATCTATTTGCCCGCCGGCTGGAAGACTTCGAAAGTCGAGCAAGGCGCAATAACGTTTTATCATCGGGGTTCCGGAGAAGTCCATCGAGTTGACTACGGATCTCCTCATGGAGGACCTAATATTGAATTTTTTGGCCCCCAAGGGCCTCAGTAACTTTTTTGCTGCTGAACGTGCCCACAGAGTTCCGGGCGGGAAGCATAAACCAGGCGCTCCACCACGGCCCATAATAGCTAGAATCTTCAATTTTAGGGATAGAGACGCTATCCTGCAGGCGTCGCGGGCCAATGGCCCCACGAAATTTGAGAATGCGACGGTTGGCTTCTACCCAGACTTCACTCAATCTGTGCAGAAGCAGAGGATGGGATTTTTGGGGATGAAACGGAGATTGAGGGACATGGGATTGAAATATGCAATGCTCTTTCCTGCTCGACTACGTGTCGAATACAACGAACGGACGTTCTTCTTTGATCGGCCTGAGGTCGTTAGTGACTGGCTTGACACTCTGCCGACACATCGAGACTGCCCGGAGCACTCGGGGGGCGCAGAAGGTGGCCTGTTGGAACAGGAGTAAGGAGTGGTGACCGGCACGAGCAGTATACGGACTACGCAGCAGTGGTTTGATGACTTTCTGTGTTTGTACATACAATTGTATATACCCAGAGGCGGTAGGAGAGACGGGACTCTCCCTCCTTCCGGGCTTCTTCTTCTTCTTGTAGATTATTTTTTATGTCATGGCCACAGGCACACTGCAAGTTGGGGTGGCTATTTAGTCTAACGCAGGGGTGCAGGGTGGGGGGGCGTGTTCAAGGGATTTCCTTGGGGGTGGAGGGGGTGACTTTGTTTTATTTCTTTTTGTTTAGAGGCAATGTATCACTGCATATTTTGGTCTTGGTGTCAGGTTCGCTGTGGGAGGGATTTTGCCTTCATTTCTGGGATGGGGGATAGGGGGTTGAGGGTACTAAGTTGGAATGTTAACGGTTTGGGGGACAGGCTAAAAAGAGAGGTAGTACTGCAGTTTTTGAAACGTCTTTCCCCTGATGTAGTGTTGCTCCAGGAAACACACTTGATAGGGAACACATGCCATGCAATGAACCGGCGAGGTTATCGTTTAGTCGCACATTCGGGATTCACTACTGGATCTAGGGGGCGGGTATTCTAATCAGGAGTTCCCTCCCCTTGGAGTTAGATAATATTATCCTAGACGACAGGGGACGATATGCTGCTATCACCGGCAGATGGGAGGGGAAGACGATTTCCATACTCTCTGTGTATGTTCCGCCAGGCCTGCAAACGATGACATTTGCTGATTTGGGGAGAGTAGTATTGGGACTCCCCAAGGGTATTTTAGTTGTGGGTGGAGACTTCAACTCTGCTGTCTGTGATAGGGAGGATCGCTGCCCTCATAGAGATCTAGCGAGATCGCAGTCTTGGCTGGGTAATTTCCTGGAGACACTGGGTCTGGTGGATTGTTGGAGACTGATGCACCCTGGGTAGGCACAATACACCATTCACTCTGGTGCACACGGGAGCCTTGCTAGGCTTGATTATGTCCTTATGCCAGCAGTGCAGGCCATCTCGATGAGGGAGGTTAGGCACCTCGCCAGGGGTATTTCGGACCACTCCCCACTGTGGCTCTCTATTGATATACAGCTGGGAGCGGAGGGTCGAGTGGCTCCGATTAATCCCTGGCATCTTCGTAATCCTAAAACCCGGGCGGGTGTGGTTAAGTCTATTGACCATTATTTCACAGAAAATGTGGGGTCGGTATCCTCCTCCATTTCACTATGGGAAGCCTTCAAGACGGTAATCCGTGGTCAAGCTTTGTCGTTGATTGCTTGTGCAAAGAAAAGAAAGAATGAGGAGGTAGTATGGCTAGAGGCTGAAATCACTGAATTGGAGGGAGAGTTGGAGTCTGGTGCCACACAGGATAAGCTACACGCTCTAAACCTCAAACAGTTTGATTATAGAGCCTTAGTGACTGATGCGGCTAAGGCTATGAGTCGTGAGCAGCAGGGGCGGCTGTATGATGTTGGAGATAAAGCGGGGAAGCTGATTGCCTGGTTGGATAAAAAGGAAAGATTGAATTGTGTTGTGCCTGTGATTGAGAGAGCTGATGGAGTGTGAGTTGCGGACCCTTTGGAGATAGTGGATAGTTTCGCGCACCATTTTCAAATGGTGTATGCACCAGTCTCAGACAGACCGGAGGAGGACTCGCATGTGTTGCTTAGAGATATCGCGCTGCCTTGTTTGTCTGATTCCGACAGAGAGCTTATGGAAGCGGAACTTTCCGATGATGAAATAGCGCTCGCTATCCGCTCCATCCGCTCTGGAAACGCTACGCGCCCAAATGGTATCCCCATTGAGCTGTACAAGTTGCGTCCATATAAAATGGCGCCGTATCTCCGTGAGATGTTTCTGGAGTCGCTAAATGTTGGGTCCCTTCCCCGAGATCAGAGACTTGCATCCATTGTTGTGATCCATAAAGAAGGGAAACCCCGGGACCTATGTGCGTCTTACAGACCGATATCACTTTTAAATGCTGAACCTAAAATTTGGGCAAAACTGCTGGCAAATCGGTTAATAAAGGTGATCGGCGACTTGATACACACGGATCAGTCTGGGTTTATTCTTCACCGCAATACCGCGCTGAACCCGCGTCGTCTTCATGGCGTCCTGGCGAGAGTGGAGTCTCTGCGTGAGCCGGCTATCTTGGTCTCCTTGGATGCCACGATGGCCTTTGACACTGTGGAATGGCCATATTTGTGGGCTGCTCTCGCGAAGTTCGGTTTCGGCCCAGGGTTTATCGGTTGGGTTAAACTCCTTTATGAGGAACCGCTGGCCCAGGTTGTGGTTAACGGCAGGGTCTAGGAGTCCTTTGTTCTCGGGAGGGGCACGCGACAGGGTTGCCCATTGTCTCCTTTGCTCTTCGCGCTCGCTTTGGAACCCATGGCTGCTTGGCTGCGGTGGGAACCATCACTTAAGGGTATTAGGTGGACCCCCGACTTTGAAGACCGCATATCGCTATACGCAGATGATATTCTGTTATACCTTACTTCCCCCCGGAAGTCACTAGTAGTACTGTTTGATGTGCTTAGTTCATTCGGAAAGAACTCCGGTCTAGTGATCAATTGGGCTAAATCCAGTGTTTATGTTCTCACTGGAGATATACCCCCCTTGCCGCTTATCTGCCCGATACAGATATCACGGATTGGTTTTAAATATTTAGGGATATTCATATCACTAGACCCTGCTGTTCGATATGAACGTAACCTGCATCCTCCGCTTCTTCGGCTTAAATCCGACGTAGTGACCTGTTGAGCCCGCCGTTGTCCCCTGTCGGGAGGGCAGCTCTTTTTAAGATGATGTCCCTTCCTCGATTTCTATATGCCCTTCAAAACACACTTGATCTCGTACCTGCAAGTTATTTCCGTGAGATAGAGAGCCTACAGCGGCAGTTGGTATGGGGCGGGCGTCCTCGTATTGCCCTAGCGAAATTGACACTGCCCTGGTACGATGGGGGCATCGCGTTACTGGACATCAAATGCTATTACTGGGCATCTCAATTGAGTGCAATCAATCATGCCATGTACGGCCCTATGCCAAATCCTGCCTTTGAAATGGATAAGTGGCAGTTGCCGGGAGGAAACTACAACAGGGCGTTATACTCTAAATCGACTGGCAGGAAGCTACTGGGACCCACTGGGGTTGCGGTGCGGGTGTGGCATAGCGCGAACGCAGCAATGGGGTGGTCGGATATATTGACCCGAGTGACCCCGCTTTATGTTGCTGAAAGATTGGGTAGCTTGTGGACAACGAAGGGCTTTGAGAAGTGGGATCTCATCGGTATCAGTAGGGTCGGGGATCTTTGGGTTAAGGACAGGATTAAGACTTTCGAGGAGCTGCAGTCGGAGTATGCGCTTAGTGATAGGGAGCATTTCCGCTATATGCAGATCCGTCACACGCTTGGTTCGGTTTTCCCGGCCGGGACCTTGATCCCGGAATCTACTCCCCTCGAAGATAGAGTGCTTGACGGACATATTCCGGATAGTACTATTTCTTTGATATACAAAAAATGAATTAACGATCGAACGGATCTACTTCTTCAGCTTTGGGAAGCTTGGACCAGTGATGGACTGGAATTGGATGATGAGGATTGACATGCTGCGATATCTTCTCCTAAGGAGGTTGCGATCCCGGCCCGTCTCCGGCTGGTGCAATTAAAGATCCTACATCGTATCTACATAACGGGTCCACGTCTGCTGCGTATGGGTTATTCTGTGGATGGGTTGTGTAAGCGTGGGTGTGGTTTGGTGGGTACTTTCCTCCATATCATATGGGAATGCCCGGAGTTGGTTGTGTTCTGGAACTGTGTGCATGCTGTCATGGAAGAGGTTACGGAAGTCTCGTTGTTGCCTGAAGCCCGACGCTGGCTGCTGAACGTATGAGAACCGAATTATTATAATGTGGCACAGACTCAATGGGCTACCCTTGGGAGCATGGTAGCTAAGAGAGACATAGCACAACTGTGGGGGTCCCAAAGAGCACCTACGATTTCAGCGTGGAAAGAAAACATGGACTGGTGCATGTTGAGGGAAAAAACTGTGTACGTTGCACGTGGCAGACCCAAGAAGTGGGGGAGAATATGGGATCAATGGAACTCATACCGAGGGGAGATGTGTACTCCTCCTTTTGTAGACACTCCGGAACTGTCACAGTCCCCATAGCCGAGCATTCCTTGTACTGTGTAGATCCTCGTTGACACTGAGATTACTTGCTCCCCGCCCCCCCCTTCCCACTTTTTCATCTATTATTGTTGCGTATATTGTTTCTTGACACGGCTCCCCCCTGGAACAGACTCCTATCGCATAGTTTATTTTGCCTCGTCAGTTTTGGTTTATTTATTGTTTGTTCATGTATATTTAAAATGTAAAACCTTAACCTCATCCTGTGCAATATCCCACAATTCACACGAACTGTATACTGAATCGCGGCCGGGCCCCCGGGCTGTGGGCTGAAGAGCTGTGTTTTAATGCAATACCAAGTTTCTGTTTCGTTTTAGTGACGGCCGGCCCCGGTGGTTGTAGGCCCACAAATGTATTGCTGCAATAATGAAAATAAAGGTTTAAAAAAAAAAACAATTGCAAAAGTTGCTTCTACATCCGATGGCAAAGAAAGATTGAAAATTGTAGCAACCACGAGCTCTCATGCCTCTGCGCCTTCTGCCTGCAGAGTAAATAGGACAGGTATCTGACAAAATACTTCTACTAGCTACAAATAAAGGTACTTGTGTGTCTGGTAGTACACTATTCATATGATGTCTACAATGTTATTTTGAATTCACTGCATCACAACCCGATATTGCCTTCTGTATGTACAATATCAGGAATCCTAATAGTTTTCAAATTCAGATACCTTTAATCCAGTTAGGAGGTGAAGTACATTTTGTGACTTGGAGGCCTTCTTTGTTTCTTATCAGTTCCAAAATTAAATGTTAGACACCTTTGGTATGGTTTCTCCTCACTTAAGGTTATATTTCACTATAGTATAGCACCCACTTGTGTACAGACAAAAATATTCCCTTCAGGTTGGTGAATGTCATGGAGAAATGATCTTTGTTGTGCTCCGTCCCTTCACGGGCTTTCCCTGTCGCACACAACTTTTGGCTTACCATGCAGTGTTATAATCCCACCTCTTATCAAACATAGTAAATTGGTAAATACTACATTCTTAGTTATCCGTGCCATTTATTTTGCGGGATCAAAGTAATATGCAGCAGTAGTAGTTTGCATATTTCTTCCCAATTCAGACCTACCTCAGGGCCTAAATAAACGGTGGGCGGACTCACGTCCAGCAGAGACTCTAACGGAGATGGGGACGGCCCGACATAGTGTTGGGTTATCCCACAGACCAAATTACAATGCGACCACCACCATGGTGGCAACATTGTACAGGTTTTCCATTATGGTGGGTTTTGCTGCCTGCAGCACCTTCTGCAATGGAAAAAAGGGATGTGTAACACATCCCTGTACTACGTGACCGGTATCATGCAGTGCTTGTCACTTGGTACAGGGATTTGTTGGGGGGCACCATAGGTTCTCCCCCCATCAAAAGAAAAGGGCCTGGAGTGAAGGTGGGTCCGCTGTGGGCCCTCAATGGCCCCCCCTGTCAGCCTTTCCATAGAAGGTTAACCGCCATGGAAAAGCTGGCTGGGAGTGACCATCCTAATCCCTATAGCAGAGTCTGGTAGGCACCACCACCATTGTAGGGATTGGGAGGCCCTCTGTAGCACCATAGTGCCTGTCGGATAAGTCGTGGTCAGGTTTCCCACCACCTGCACACCTCCCGCCATCACAATATGGCGGGCGGAAAAGCTGCTTAGGATGGCGAGGAAACCGCCACCAACAACCTGTCGGTGGCACTCTCCCCACCATCCTAATCAGCCCCTAACTTCTGAATGTGGCCTGATCACTGTTTACACTTGTGTTTTATTCAAGAAGATGGGTGTTTTCCTTAACGATCATGGTTCTTATTTGGCCTTACACAGGCAGTGAGTTAGGCAGCACGTCGGAAGAGTGTACTCATCAATGTCACCAGTTGTGCCTATTGATCCTTGTAATACTATGAGCACAATGTGTCAAACCAGGCTGTTTGGCTGGTCCCTTCCAACAGACACTTACCTTACCATAACACCGAATGTGACCTCACATCACTACAGTACGCACTTTATAGAGACAGTTCTGCAAGGAAGGTTGGAAATAATTTGATGCCACCCACACATTGGTGATGGGCAGTCCCCAGAAATGTGAAGGGACCATGTTTCTAAGCATCATTATGTAGTGAAATGCATTATCAAAATATGAAATAAGAAAGGATTTTTATTGCGCTCACAGCCGCAAGTTCAAGCTGCACCAATAGCACCTATTCCGATGTAATACACACTCTATCTTCAATTTTTCGCTGATCTTTTTTAAGTTTTTGGCCTTTTTAGTAATTCTTCCCACCATAGAAGGATCATTCAGGACAACCTTTTCTTTTCAGTTCAGCTGGGAAGTCACCTCCATGCAAACCTTATATATAATAAGGCGCATTTATTGTGTTTTCTTCTCTTCATATTTCAGACATGGAGTGAGACAGATTTACCGCTGAAAATGGGTGTTTGCTGCTTTTCACTACTCTACTTTTTGTGGATCGGTATATGGAAGGTTACGCCAGTACAAACCCATGCACACAAAATCTGTTGACCCTCTCGGACATCAGCAAACCATGCAATTAGTCACAGGCATTCAAATACCTACCTTAATGGCTGAAGGTGAATATCTCCATGTTGGACCTCATAACCTTAGGGTGGTCTTCCCCCAACGTTTTACTTACCTCAACTTTTCTAACTTTGTTTTTGCTGGCTTCAGGACTGTGTGCACTTTACCATTGCTAACCAGTGCTAAAGTGTGTGTGCTGTCTTCCCCAAACATGGCAGTATTAGTTCATTCCCAACTGGCATATTTAGTTTACTTATAAGTCCCTAGTAAAGTAGTACCCCTTGCACCAAGGGCCTGTAAATGAAACACTGCTAATAGGCTTGCAGCACAGATGGTGCCACCCAAGTAAGTAGCTCTTTTACCATGTCTCAGGCCGGCCACTGCAGAGCCTGTAAGTGCAGTTTTGACCTGGCAAAATAACCCTTTTGCCAGACCCAAGCCCATGGGCAGCTCCTCCGCTAAGGTGGAGGATTGTTGCCCCACTGCTTTTTGAGAAGTGCAAAAATGGAAAGAAAAGAAAATGATAATAACATGATGGTATTATCATTTTATTTTTCAGTGCGTACTCTGAGCCAGGTTAGGGAGAGCGGGGCTGGGCTGGCCAAAGCAGAGGGAGAAATGGTGTGCACTCTCTAAGTCCATATAACAGTTTGGACTGCTCTCTTGGGCCAGCCAAACAGTCATGAGCACTTTGCATGCTCTCCACCGGGCTGTAATGCACAGCCTGGGTGGAGCACATTCACAAGCCCCTGTCTGAGCACCAAACCATGGCAGTCACACCAAACATAATACAGTGTCATGATTGGCTAGGGGATTCTGAGAGCCCAGGGGTACTTCCATTCCATGCTGCCAGTGCCGAGAAAAGAGGACGGAGGAGAGGCATCTTTCACAGGTAAGTTTATTTTTTTTATTTTTTTACCCCCTACCCCCTCCCTTCCACCTCCATTCCAAGGCAGCCACCTTTGTCTAAACCGTCCCAGTTTATACATATGTTAACCAAAGGTAGGCCCTGTATAACCCACAGGGGGCAGGATGCAATGTATTTCAAAGGCTGGGCATGTACTTTCAAGTTCTACTTGTCTTGATAGTGAAAACCTCCAATGTTGTTTTTCACTACTGCAAGGCCTATCTCGTCTGTAAGATCACATTGAGATTACCTTTGTGCATTTTAGAAGAATAATTTTTAATTGGGAAGAGATAAGACCCCCAAGTCCGGTGTCTCTGGAATTACAATTTAAAACCACAACGTACAATGAAGTTGGATTTTTAATTGCAATTCCGAAAATGCCACTTTTAGATAGCTGGCATTTTCTTACTTTAGCCATTTGGTGCCTGGTGCCTTTCTCTGTTCAGTCTGGGTTGTGTGAAAGCTGTGCTTTGTGTATTCCCACTAGACAACCACACAAAAGGGAACTTAGGTGTGACTTAATGGGCCAATGAGAGGAAGGGGTTGGACACAGCCTCACACTTACACCTGAATAGGTTCTGTCCTGTTCACAAACAAAGGGCTGCACACCCCTGTAGTGAGTCTGGAGCCAGGACAGGAAGGGAGGACCTCAGTGCTCTTCAAAGGCCCTTCTATGAAGTCTCCCTTGCTTCAAAGACACAACTGGGTATACGTATTGGACCTCTGACACCATGATTTGAGCACACTTCTGGACCTGTAACCTGTGTCAGAAAGAAAAACTGCTGTGCTGATGAAACGACTGCCACTCTGCTGAACTCCTGCCTTGCTGTGCTGCCCTTCTGCCTGTTGTTCCCTTACCTAGGAGAATGGACCAAAATCTCTTGAACCCAGAGTGATTCCAAGGGCTTGCTGGCTTGCCTCCCGAATTGAAGTCTCAGGAATATTACAGACTTCCATCCATTCTGCTCCTACACCTGTACTCTGCAAACTGTGAGTTTGTCCTGCCAAGTGGTGCCAGCCTTGCCCTGGACCCTTGGAAGTTGGTCTAAGGTGTTTGCTCCAGCAAAACCAACACATTCTCTGCTGAGTGAGCAGAATCAACACATCTCTGCTGTTGCAGGAACAGGGCCTCCGCATCACCCTTGAAATTAGCTAATTGCTTTCGGAACCGCCGCTGTGGAACCAACGCATCTCCACCACTGCGTGGAGAAAATCTACACATCTCTTCTACTGCTTGGAGAAACCCTGCGCATCAACTTCGGAACTGTTGCGTCTCGGGACCAGTGCATCGCCTTGGGAATCGATGCATCGTCACTGCTAAGTAAAAAAAATCAATGCATCAACCCTATTGCGTGGGGAGCACCAACACTTTGCTTGGCTGCAACCTACATCTTTATCAATGCAACAAGGATACAGGTATTTTATATAAGTGAACCCCTGTATCTGGCCCGGGCCCTATCGTAGTCAGCTTGCACTTTTGACTTTCCCCATTCCCAGGGACCAGATAATACAAACAGATACTTATTGCTTCTAAGAGCCATTTTACATTTTATTCTTTAAACATTCCGATCTCAAGTTCTACTGATTGGAGATTTGTCATTTTGGTCTTGTTTTATTTATAATAATTACCTTTGTTTTTCTAACCTGGTGTCTTTTTGTAATGTTTTCATTGTGTTACTGTTTGAAGTGTTGCACACATACTTCACACATTGACTCTTAAGTTAAGCCTGACTGTGCTGTGCTCCCAGAGGTCAAGCACAGGATAATTTAGGGTGTGTTGTGACAACATGACTAGGATTGGGGTGTAGCCTTTATAGGTTATATACCTCTGTCAATCAGAAACTTAATTTCTAACACTCCACATCTAGATATGTCTTACAGTCATATTTGACGTGTACTATCTATTTTTCAATGTTTCATGTTTTTTCCTCTTTTCTCATGCTCTCTTTTTTCTCATCTTTATATGATCTCTTTTCTGTCTTCGTCAGCTTATTTTCATGTTTTTCAAGTAGCTCCTTTTTCTCTTCAAACTATAATTTTCAAAAGATGTTATTCACTGTACATTGTTGCATGCATTTATATTATTGCTTTTTTTGGATTTCTTTTAATTCAGAATAATCTTGTGAAATGTTAAAGGTTTAGTTAACCAACTTAAAAGACAAAGAGTTCTCTCCCATCTTGACCCCCTACACACAGATATTGCTCTATTACATGAAACGCATTTGAATGAACTTTACAAATTCAAACTTAAAAAATGTTGCTTTGGATAGTCATTTGTTTCCTATGCACAGCAGAAAAAGAATGGCATTATTATGAATGCTACACTTCTCTCACAGACTAATGACACTTAAGGTAGACGGCTTGCATTTCCATATTTTAAAAAGAAAGTCTAAAATTAAGTGCATGTCAAATAAAATGCACAAATATTTTTATTTCACTATTTCTCAAAAAGCTCTTATTGATACATGGCGATTTATTAATCCCACTTGATGAGAATTCTCATTTTATTCTCCAGCACACCATACTCAATCGCAAAATGACTACATATTCGCAAGTAAATCATTAGCTCAACATCTTCTAAATGTAGAGATTGGTAAATGACATAACGATCATTGGGCATAGTCTGTCTTGAAAACATCTGACAGAGCAATGAGGTAAAAGAAACTGAGAGAAAAAGAAGTGGGGGTAGTGTTCAACTTGTGATTTCTCTGTGAGAAGCAGACATTCTTCATTTTGTAACCATAGTTCCAATTAATAATCGTTGTGGAGATCTGTGATTGGAACATCGGGTACTTGGAATTAACTTTAAATGTAATTCGGGGCAGCTTTGTCTCCTATTCTGGAAGCGTGTCATGGCTGCTTTACATCCTTAGAGCACCAGTTGGACTTTTTTGTTTAAAATGTATTAACACGATAGTGCATAGAGGCTACCCTGTCACATGATTGTTGTGAATTCTCCATTTTGTACTTAGCGTTTAAAACTAGGACGATATTCACAACCAGCTAAGAATACCCCTAACAACAAGTTCAGCAAACATGATTGTGACCTATCATCTGCACTGTTTGGGATTGTTTCTGAAAAACCAATGCACATAGGGGCATTTGTTCAAGGAAGTGGCAGAGTGAGGCGTTGGCCATCATGGCGTAACGGCTCACTCTGCCTCTTCAGAAGCGCAGGGCTGCGCCATATTTACAACAATATGGTGCAGCCTTGTGTTTCCCCCTGCGCTAGTGCTACACTTAGCAGTGATGAGTCAATGCAAGCACCATTGCACCATAGTGCAAGGGTGTCTGCATGCAGGGGAAAGATTGTTTATGCACAGGAAGGCATACCTAAACAATCTTTAAAGGTTATTTTGTGATTTCTATGTGTGCTGCTTAATGCAGCACACATTGAAGTCACAAAATGGCATCTTTTTAAAAGAGTGTTTATGTAGAGGAAGGAGGACCTTACTGTACATAAGCAATCCAAGGCATGTTGCTTTATCCAAGTGTGCTGTGCAAAACAGCACACATGGAAAAAGCAAAAACCAGGAGAAATAATGAATTTCTCCTCATTTCGTCAACTTAAGACCAGGTTTTCCCTGGTCTTAATTTTGGCCCCACCTCCTATTTGCTCTGCCCTTGTAAATAGGGGGAGTGTCAAAATCAATGGGTTTTGCAGTGGAACACCCACCGCAACACCCACTTCCAACGTGAAAGGAGACCTTATGTACAAGGCAGCCTAAAGCCATGTTAAGTGTCTTAATGCTGCCTTGAAATAAGGCAATGCCCCTATCGCCACCACAACATCGTACAAAATGACTTTGTGGTGGCGATAGGGGCTTGTACATATGCCCCCTAGTGTTTCAAGGGTCCTGTTTGGACAGGTCATTGGGCTGTATTTCACAGGGTAGGCCAGTAGGCTTCATATCTGCTTGCAGCTAAAGCACCTTTAAATTGAACAAATGCTACATGCAGGGCCTGGTCAAACAGGTTGAGGGTGATTCCTTTTCAAGATTATAGAGGGTGCCAAATCATTTAGTATTTCCCAAGTGTAGGGTAAGCTAACAGTGTCCCTCAGGAGCATCCTATCTGCATCTTGGGTGGTCCCGTTGGATAGGTGCTCCTTAAACTGGGCTAAAGATGTATAATATACAAGGGGAGCTCCAAGCCAATGGGTCATGGTGGGATTGGAAGAGATGGTCAGGAACCTACATTCCCCTTAATTCCTTAATGATAGTCACTCTATCATTGAGATGGTTCTGGTTTTATAATTGCATGGACTTCATGGAAAAGGTACAGTCACAATGTGGCAGGGTACTGGAGAACCATGCCACTGAGGAGATGTCCTGGCAACAGGTAAGTTCTGTTGTGTGTGTTAGGGAAGGTATAATGCTTTGGGTTGATAGATTGCTCACATAATTATCTGTTGTGTCCTCTCACTAAGTCAAGCTTGAGATCAATAAGTATCTCCACCATATGCCTTTCATAAACCTAATGATATCCCACCATAGTGCACGCTACTGTCAGCAACACCTTAGTAGGACATTATCATATTCCCTCACATCCCAGTGCCTTGTCAGTTCTCTTTGACGCAGTACATTCTGAGTCCCCTGCTATGGAGCCACCTCATGAGCAAGAGCCAGCTCTTATTGTCATTACAGATATTATCACAATGCAAGGTTCTCGCTTTCACATAAACACCCCACTCTCTTCCTCTGGTCTGCCCCCATCATTTCTGTTATTTCCATGAAAACAGGGGCAGGTTCTGAGTAAGTTCTCACAAGAAGCCATGCCTGCAAGATCTCAGCACCCATTCTGGGCTTTGGCATTAGTTCCCTATTTAAACTGCATCCTAGGCCATGGACCTTGCTTTACCTTAAGATCTCTTATAGATGATTTACTGATTTGAGAAGAATCAAACTAGAAATCATTGTGGATAAGAAAAAAAGACGTTAGGATGGCGGGTGGTCGATAACCTCTGCTGGCCCGGCGGGGGGCGATCTGCCCGCCATTCATACCTGAATGACTCCCGCCATATTAGTGTGAATGGGGGGTCCGCGGTGGAGGAAAGAACATCAATCGCTTATCCGCCGGTCGACTCGTCGACCGGGTGGAAAAGGGGCATGAGATGGTGGCTGTGTCTGCAAGACACCTCCATCATATTACAATGCAGGCGGAGAGCAGCCTTTCCATGGCGGCATTGCTGCCATGGAAAGGCATGTGGTTTCTGATGTTGGGGGACTGTTGTGGGTCCCCAGGGTGTTGGGGGGGTGGGGAGTGCACATGGGGGGTACCTCTGGTATGCCCTCCTTTGGCTAGTTCATGTGGACTTCGAAATTCAGGTGTTTTCCAAGGTGGAAGCCTCCAGATTTTGTGCCGTCAATGATAGCGTGTTGGAAACTGTGGATGCTGGCTACACTTAGCCAGGATTGTGCCAGCATTGAAGTGATGGACGGTGAGACAATAAAAAAATCCATCTTAAGAGATTTAGATTGCAGGGGTTGTGGGTCATCCACGGTTGTACATGTTCAAGTATTAGAGCGAATAACTCTATGTCCTTGAGTGAGGTAATGTTTAGGTTCAGCTGAGTGGCTAATGTTATCAATGAAAATTTCACTGCCGGGTGAAGCAGAGCTGACTGATGCGGAATGTCAGTAAGACAGAACTACTTCCATTTGTTCCCACTGCGTCAATGCTAAAACTCTCATCCACACAAAATTTGAAAGGTGTGTAATAAGGAAGTGGGGCTATCAAAAAGAGTGAAATACTGACAGACATCTTCTTTAATCATTTTATTATGGAAAACCACTCCCTTTCTAAGGCCTGTGGCTATTATAACCAAGTTTCAGCTGAATGTTGCTTCCTTCTGTCAGGAACCGTCAGAGGTACCATAGCCGGGCCATCACTGGGTCAGGGATAGATTACCGTTGTTTGCTCTTTGTTGGGAAATGTTTGAAGGTACTGGTGCATCCCTCAAAAATGTATAATTCTGCTGCATGAGATGAATGCTCTTGGTTATAGGGCACACATCAATCCAACCATTTGTAGCTTGCAATGGCTCCCTATTGTAGATCAGGCAATGTTTCCGACCTTAGTGGTGATTCAAAATTCTGTTTATGGGGAGGGCCAGAGCTCATTGAAGACCAGGGGCCTTATATTCCTAACTGTACATTCGAGTGTCCGTACAAGAAGACACAATCCCCATGTAAAATCAAAAAAAAGTCGCCACTTAGTGGAAAGATGTTGTGAGCTATTTAATCACCAGTGGTGAAATAAGTGTACTGCCATTGCCACTGAAATTACGTCTTGTGCTGATAGGTTTAGAAGGGTTTAAAAACTCTACTCTTTTAAGAGACCAAACAAAACAACATTGTTTATATGCCAACTCTGCTACCCTTCGGTGATAAGGCAAGTTAACTAACTTGAAAATCCGTTGGGATAAAACGACGTAGCAGGACTGACTGACCGGCAAGTAATTTCTGAAGTCATTTGACTTTTATACTTTGTAGCATTTTTTTTTAATGCAGTGTGTTAACGATAGTTATATATTTTTCGGGTTCTAAATACATAGGTATGCCAATTTAAATGTGGATTAGTGTGATGCTTTTTTGCACTGACTGTTCTTCAATTTTATAATTCTGTAAGTGAGTGATGTTGCATTCCATTTGACAGACCTGAGAGAATGTCAGGATAATTCTGCGTGTTACTAAACAAACAGATAAACATAAATGAATAAGAAGATTTATGTGATTGTGTTGTGCTAATTATTATTACCAGTGCTTTAAAAAATTAATCTATCTAAAGCAGTTGATTTATTTCCAATTTACATTTTTGCTGCCAGAATTTCATTTGAAAGCGACGTTTTTTGGGAGTAATGTAATTCCCATCTGTTTGTATTGGTTGAGTGGCATTTGGAGGTTTCTGTTCATTTTCAATAACTTTGTGCATTGTTTTGTTTTAGAAAACCTAAATACATTTCCTTTTCACTCCACTTCATTCAATTTCTCGACTCATAACAGACAGGATGTTGTTTTGTATCCTGTATTTTCCGGCTGTTTCATCATTGATAGACCAGGAAAGAATTAAATGAACCCTGCAAAGGCTACCAGAGCCAAAAGGCATTACTCTTCCAGTAGAATTTGACATTTCTCTGAGCAATAAAAAGATGAAAGGGTAAGAAAAACAGGAAAGTGAGAAAAGAAGGAAAGGGCACGCATGGTGTCTCTCACATTCTGTTTTTCTGTGAGTAAATTAGTCGGCTGTCTGCATTCTCTCCTAAATGGATGTCTTATATTATTTCTCATTATATCACTAGATTGTTACAGACTTTAAGTAACATCTGCGGCCATAGCTTCTTCTTTGGTAATATATAGCAAGTGGGATTGCGATTTTAGTGAGCACTTGATAGTGCACAATCTAACATAATAAATAGAACAATTCGGATTGACAAAGTACAGTTTATATGTATCTAAGTTGATAATGATATACGCTTGATTAAGGTTGTTTGTGCCACAAGGGTTGGACACATGTTGACCTCTCTTTTTTCGCTTATTGTTCTTATTCTCTATCTGTCTCTGCATTTACAGAATTAGACTACCAGTGGGTAATCCAACGGCACATGGTCTTTTCTAAATGGCCAATACCTTTGCGAATTTCCTTTTTTTTGTTTTTTTTTATTTATTTTTATTTTGGAAGGTCAGGTATATACATACTTGCAGAAGTTAATACTGTGAGATCATGTTTATGCTTGCAGCCAGAGTTGCAGTACAATACATTGCCTTGAATATTCCATATTTACCTATTTAAACATTATTTTTTATTTTCCTTTATATTCATCCATAACAATAGGGGTTCCCATATCTTCATTCCCTTCTTCCTTGCTTTTATTTCTTTACATTTGTATAAGGAAATTTACCTTCTGTTTAATACCCAATACCCGGTGCAGCCATAGAAGATATGTAAGAGGCTCTCTTTCATTCCATGCAGTATCTATCAACAGGTGTGCTATAGCTAACGTTATGAATACAAAATCTCTTTGTGCTGTATCTAGATTTGCGTGACTGTCATATCCTAGAAGCATCGCGACTGGGGTGATCATAATTTCTTTATTCAGTGTCTGTAGCCAAAAGTCCTTTATACCACTTTTAAGGTTAGATAGTTTAGTGCACTAATAGAACATATGAATAATGTCTGCCGGGCCACTTTGGCACCTCAGGCATTTATCATTTTCCCTCTACCCCCATCCATATTGCTTAACTGGTGTGTAATACAAATTACATAGGGGTTTGTAGTGCTGGACTTTTAGATTGGCTGACAGAAAGATTTTATCCCTAATTCAAGTGTCATGTCCAAATCGACCGCCCCGTCACCTAGCTTTACTATCCATTTTGATTCAGTTTTATCCATATCATCTGGGAGAGTTTTTTTTTTGTTTCAAAAAGAGAGTTTTTTTTAAAAGTAAGAAAGTTTCAGTGTATAATACATACAATAATCATCAAGCATTATAATACAATTATTGTTTGCCGTCATGAACAATTGAGGGATTTAAAACAGTAAAACAAAGGCTAACGGTCAATACATCGAGTAAACATGGAAAATGGGATAAGTATGATATAAAATAAATAAAATGAAAATTAGAGGAGCTATGGAGGTTTGGGTACTTCTTGTTGTGAAGGTTTACGAGGAGTGCTTTTTGGCACAATGTCAAAGAAATTTGTTACCGTTAACCAAAGCTGAAGCCTTTTTATAGCTATGGATGTGGGTGAAGTAAAGAATGTGTCTAGCCTATGGTTGTGACAAACATCATACCACCATGCCATCTTGTTATTTGTTGAAAAGAAACTGCCATTAATAAATCAATTATTTTAAATTATTTTAAAATTAGTTACAATGTCATCCCAAACCGGTGAAAGTCTACCTAACAAAATGTTTGTTACAGAAAACGGAGCATGCGTGCCAAAAATTAAATTAATTTGAGACCAGACCTGTTTCCAGAAATTTTAGACATGAAAACAGCATATGAAAGAAATCTGCAACTGGATGAGTACATGAACAGCAGGTATCCGGTGTATTAGGAAACTCTGTGGAGATAACAAGATTCTATTATATACATAAAATAATGTTTGCGTTAAACTGGACGATCTTGAAGATTTTCATACTTTAATCCATATATTATTCCATAAAGTGAGAGACCAAACCGTGTTAAAATCTTTTTCCCACATCACTTCAACACTAGATTTCTGTCTTGGTGTGACAGTGGATTGTAAAAGAGTATATAAAGTTGACGCCTTAGGTTGAGTTTGTAGGAGATTGGATAAATCCGTATATATGGGAGTGGTAGGAGTAGTATAAGTTTTGTTCGGTAATGGTATGTATACATCGAGTACAGTTTGACGAAGAACCTGAAATTTGGATATGAAAGAGGAAGGTAAAGCGTATAGCTGCATAAGCGAAGAGAACAAAAGAAAATCTTTATTTGAAAATAACTGATGGATCCATATTAGGCCACGTTGTCTCCATGTTTTCCAGTAAAAGGGTTTGTTGCATATCAGTAGAGTTTTGTTATGCCATATGGGCGCTGCGAAAAAGGAATCCAGAGTATTATATAGTAAAAATAGGACTCAATAACTTTGAGGTAAATTTAAATAAAGGGGTGGTTAGTGTTAGTGGTTTGCGAGAAAAAGAGAGGTATTCTTGAAATGAAAAGGGAGAAGGGAACGAAAGTTCAACTGATGTCCAAAGGGGACAGAACTCCTCAGTGCCATGTAACCAGTATGAAGCTGGTCGTAATAAAAAAGCTTTGTGATAAGCAATACAATTTTGATAATTGACTCTCCCTTCAGCTTTAGGACATGATAACTTAGAGATAGACATGCGTGATTTCTAATTATTCCATAAAAAGGAAGGGAGCACAGAATTAATTGATTTAAAGAATTTAGTGGAAATAGAAACTGGAATGTTAGAGATGGTATATAAAACTATGGGGGAAAGCATCATCTTAATCGTATCCAGGCGACTCCACCAGGAAAGATAGAGAGGAAGCCATTTAATGGTGAGTTCTGTAAGTTTTTGAATGCAATTATTCATGCAGAGTGTAACTGTACCTTTTATTGTCGGTGTGCAATGTAGACCCAAATATTTAATAGAGGATGATTTCCAAGTAAAATAGGTTAAAGTGAAATCAGCTTTAAAAGTATATTTGGTCAAAGGTAAAATTTCCCATTTATTGTTGTTTAGTTTGTAACCTGGTAGAAATGAAAAAGAACGGACTTCTTCGAAAAAGGCAGGGACCCATTCACTAGGATTTGAAATGAAAAGTAAAATATTGACAGCATAAGCTGCAAGTTTGCCATTAGTTGTAGAAGTCTGGAATACTTGTATTTGTGTGTTTTGACGAATTCTTGAGAGAAAGGGTTCAAGGGCTAAATTAAAGAGGAAGGGGGATAAGGGACAACCCTGCCGCACCCCTCTGCCACGGTCAAAGTATGGTGAGATTAACCCATTAACACACACAGCAGCACGGGGATTAGAATATAATAATGAAATTAGAGAAATAAAATTTGGGCCAAAACCAAACCACTTAAGAGTGTAAAATAAATAGCGCTATTCTATTGAATGCTTTTTCTGCATCTAGTGCTATAGCTGCAAGGGGGTGGTTCAAATGTGGAGCCTTAGATAAAATGACGAAAAAAAGTCTAGTGTTGTCTTGAATGACTCGTTCCTTCACAAAACCAGATTGTTCCTTGCCTAAAATTTTTGGGAGGTAAAGGTCTAAGGGAAGGGCTAATGCTTTGGAGAAAATCTTAATAACAAGCGAAATGGGTCTGAAGCTTTTACAATACTTTGGATCCTTTCCCTCCTTAGGTATCAAACATATATGAGCATCTGAAAATGTACTCCCCGACTGTTAGGGTTTGCTCCATGCAAAGAGCCTGTCCCGTGTTTTAGTCTTTATTTTTGGATCTGATATGATATTTGAATAGCCTTGGTTTCATTGCAAAATGTCAGTCATTATTCTGTGTAATATAGGCATGAGCATAATGCCATTTTAAGTTGTAACGTTATTAAAAGTTACTGTGGCTGAAAGAACTCTAAATTCTATTCTTCCCATGCAGGTTAGCGTTGGTTTTGTCAAGGCTTGTTTATTCTGCTTTCAGGTTTCATTTGCAGGTACAGAAAGCCCATCCTACAGTTATATTCAAATTAGCGCTGCACGTTTCTAAACTGTCTTTGCTCCAACGTGCAGCGCATGTGTGCCCCGCCCGCTCTTGCCTATAAAAGGCTCTTCGGAACAATGCTACCTGCTTGAGCTCGTCGGAAATCTCCCGGCTTACCTGTGGATCCCGCATCGTCCAGCTTCGTGTTTCCTCTCCCTTTATCTTGGCTCCATCCGGCACTGGATATTCCTGCTTCGATGCCTTGGTCCGCACCCGCATCTCTTCCTCGGTGCTTCCCTTCTCTGGCGCTTCCGGTCTTCCGGTCCCCTTCAAGAATCGACCCTCCTGCAACAAAGAAAAGAAAGACAGTAAGATTATCGCACAAAGGTCTTTAAGGAAATACACGTAAGTGCAGTATTCATGTACATGAAAGATACTATCAAACGCTATATTTGGAATCCGATAAACGGCGCCATGGGCAAATAGACATTTAAAACCCCGGTTGAAAGCAGAATTCTTTGCATAAGGCATTCAATTGAACAAGAGTCACAACACTTGCTAAAGAGACGCCATTTCATTTGTTATTTCTTATCTTTATTTGGCAAGCAAAGATGATCCACTTCACAATTTGATATGAACAATGTTTAAATAATCTGCGAGCAGGATTAATAAGGACACTTGTATTGGGTGATTACTCAGTGAGTACTTTGTTTAGGGGGTCTTTAATAGATAATTGGTTAAACAAACAACTAGCAAAGGTAAGGAGCACAATCTGTATGTTATTAAAATCCCACGAACAGGGACATGCATCAAGCGTTTTGGAAGCCTGTAAAATTGCGATTCGCAAAAATAAGGCATTTGCGATCGCAATTTGAGGAGTTGAAATGCATGAACCTTAATTCTGCGAAAATTTGGACATTTTCACAAAAATGAAGGAATTGCAAAATAATTCTGCGAAAACCATTGCGATTTCCCGTTTGCGATTCGCAAGTAAAGAATCGCAAATAAGGAATCGCAATCCAAATGCATGAAAAATCGCAATTAGCGATTTACAGGAAAATCGCTAAATTGCTATCGCAATTTAAGAAGGGACCCAACTAGGTGGTAAAAATGAGTGCTAATCAGAAACAGCTGAAGACCAACAGAAACTTATATAAACACACCCACAATGAGTCCCCTGCATCCAAAATGGCTGCTCTGTACCTGATGGCGAGGAGGATGAGGCTGCAAGCTGCTCAACAGAGAGGGAGGCAAATTAATGAGCGCATATTCAGAATCCGCGTCACTCTGCTTGGTCAGGAGGATGATAAAATATATGACAAGTATAGGCTGAATGGCCAAATGATACATGATCTAATCCATGAATTGGACCCTATCCTGCAACGACAGACTCATAGGACCAATGCTATCCCAACGCATGTGCAGGTATTATGTTGCCTACATCTACTGGCGTCAGGCACTTTTCAGGGAGTCATAGCAGTAGCAGGAGGTGTGTCTCAAAGTGCAATGTCATGAATATTGGCAGATTTTCTTGATGCTATGATGGTACGGATACACAACCACGTAAGTTTTCCTACCACAGCCCATGAAATAGCTAGGACCAAGCAGGAGTTTTATCAAATATCTGGCTTCCCCCAAGTACTGGGTTGTATTGATTGCACCCATGTGGCGATATGTCCCCCTGCAGCTCATGAATATATGTATCGCAATAGGAAAAGTTATCATTCCCTAACTATTCAGGTGGTGTGCAATGCAAAGAACATTATAACGGACATCGTGTCACAAATCCCTGGCAGTGCGCATGATTCAAAATATCTTCAGGCAAAGTGGTATTCAGACCCGTCTAGCAAGGGGAGAGTTTGCAGAGGGACATTTGCTAGGTAATTTTGTGCTAAACATCTTTCCATTTCTTGTACAAATGTAATACTCTAACAACCACTGTCAGCCTTTCTACCCTCACATGTAGGTGACAGCGCATACGCCTTGCGAAATTACCTGCTGACACCTTATCTAAATCCAGCCACAGCCACACAAAGGAGATACAATGCAGCACATATCTCTACAAGGAACGTGATTGAGCGCACATTTGGCCTACTCAAGAGCCGATTCAGACACCTCCATAAGACCGGAGGTGCAATGAAATACAGTTCCGTCAAATGCTGCAAGATAGTGGCAGCATGTGCCATGCTGCACAACATTGCGACAAAGGGAGGTTTGGAAGTGGAGCTGTCTGACAGTGACTCGGAGGATGGAAACCAACAAGTGCCACACCACCCTGCCCAACAAGGCACAGGCGCAGCAGAAGGCCGCAGGCGCAGATTGGAGATTACACAGAATTACTTCTGAGGTGAGTAATGAAGACACAAACACATTAAATGAAATGCAAAGTATACTTTATGTAAATGTATTGTGACCGGGGAACAGAAGAAAACAGCCAAAAGTGATTAATGTCACAATACTCATTGTAATTCAAAAAAATAACAATATTTAAATCAAATGTACTTGAGAGTCTCAGTGATATGGTCACAGCGTGTCAATGGTTAATTCACCATTTCTATCAAAATGTCAGGATGGGAGACTAGCGTTTTTTCCCTCGAACACCCAGACGTCTGTCTTGCGCTGCATTTTCTTGCCTTTCGTTGGCAGTGGATGGGGTAGCGCTGCGAGTAGTGCGTCTCACAGCACTTGCAACAGGCACTGTTGTACTGCTCATGCTTGAGGCACACTCACTACTGTCATCCTGTGCAGTCATGTGCACTTGCCTACCGGATGCATTCATCATGTCTACTGCATTAGTCACTTGATGCAGTGCTTTGGCAACATCTCCACTACAGTGACACATTTCCGTCTGCAAAGTCACTGATCTACGCGCCAGCAGTGTCGTGGCTGTGGCCAGACTATTGTTGGTCTTTCCTTGATTTTTGAGTTGCTGCATCAGTTGGCGGTGCTGTCTGTTGCGCAATGCATGCCCCTCCTGCATGACATTTGTGAGTTCCTGGACACTACTGGCCAGTACAGCAATGTTGCCTGACATTGTTGCAATTTCCTCCTTCTCTAACCGAGTGTTCTTGCTCTGCAGGCGATGTGAACGGAGCATCTGTCCCTCCAAGCCACCCCAGACTGGATTTCTCGCGTCCACCTGCTGTGGTCTGCGTGCTCTGTGTCTTCTCCTTTGCGATCTACAAAAGCCTCTCCGGATCTGTGTTGGTGTGGGTGTTGCGATGTCTGTTTGCCGTACACGGACTGCAGGTGCAGCATTGCCCTCATCGTCGGAAGCCATGGGACGCAGTGTTGGGACAGGTGACCTACGGGAATGAGGCACACGTGACTGGGTAGTTGGCAGAGCTGGTGTGTCCTCATGTTCTGATGCGCTGCTGTGGTGCATTTCCAGACCATCAATGTCCCCGGCCTCATTGAGTTCTGCATCTGTGAGGTTAAACAGTGCAAAACTACATCAATGTATGCTTGCGAGGTCATGTCACAGTTCTCAATTAATTAAAATCTTAATATTTTTGACATCTGCTACACTATTTCTAACAGTTTTTGGCATATCTGTGTGTGTGTCATTGTCAGTACTTGGCCTGACTACAACCCCCATGATGCACTTTCCTGAGTAATGTAATAGTATACAGGCTTTACAGTGTGTGCTAATGCTGTGCTCCGCTGACATCCTGACTCATGTACTTGGGGCAATTGAGACATGCATTTCTCTTACCTGCAGAGGTCTGTGCTGCTCCGGAGGTGTCCAGCTGCGTGAATCCAACGACTGCTACACGCTGGATGGTAGACTCCACCAATTTCTCCATGGGTGTGTTTCCTGTGTGTGGTGGTGTGCCCCCTCCTGTCTTCTGTGCCTCCTTCATACGGTCTGCAATGCTTGCCTTGGCACACCTGCATAAATCGTACCATCTCTTCTTAAGTTCCTCTGTTGAACGGTGAGTGACCCCAATGGCATTTACTTGGTTCTGGATCCGGATCCATATTTTACGTTTTTCCTGCTCTGGAACCTTCAGTGAGGCTTTCCCAAACAGCTTGTCATTGCTGTGCACTACACCCTCAATTAGAGTCTCTAGTTCTTTTTCTGAGAATTTAATTTTTCTCTTCCTTGAACTTTGGCTGTCCTGTGCTTGTTTGTCAGCTTCCATTTTGCAGTTCTTTCCTGGTGTACACAGTCTCTCTCCCTCTCGCTCTCCTATGCTCCCAGAGCCAGCTCCCTCTTCCCCCTGAGCCTCAGCAATGAAAATGAGGCTTGGACAGCACATTTCCTGGTTGTGATGTCATCAACATGCATCAATGCGCGACCTCGCAATTTGCGAAATCGCTAATTGCGATTTTGCGAGTTCGCAAATAAGGAATATCGCAATTTTTTCTGCAAATTTTACCGATTCCTTAGATAATCGCTATTTTTTTCATTCATTCCATTTTGCAATTCCTTAAAAATCTCTAATAAGGAATCGCTAAACATTTCAATGATGCATGTACCCGGAAGTCTATTTCCGGATTAAACCCATAGCTCTGGTGAGCTAAAGAACCAGAGTGGAGAGGTATTTAGATATGCATATGCAAAAAACCAGTGTGTAATTAGAGAAGACATAATAGGAAAGGGGTTTAATTGTTGGCTTTTGTTTATTTATGTCTTATAGGGTTCACAGACAGTGTGCAGTCCTATTACAGTTCATCTGCATCTTTCTCTGAAATCCACTACAAGAGGAGCTGTGTTTGTTTCTCTCTTTTATTATTTTCTCCACTTCCCCCTTCCCTTGCATTTCTTGTTTCTGCACACTGTTCATATTCAGTGTAGTAGGAGCGAGGGGGGCAGGGGTGGGTTCGAACTGTCATCAGCTTCCCGGCAGAAGTACTCTGGATTTGCAGGTAAGCGGGTCTTGACAGAAGCGCAAGCCGCCACACTTTCTTCTGTTGAAAAGATGAATACAGGGGAAGATTCAGATGTCATAGATACAGCTGACATGGCACAAGCTTTGAATGAGGATTTAAATTGCAATGAATCTGTAACACTTTTGTTACAACAATTGCAAACAGAGTTAGAAAGGCTAAAGGTAGAAAATGCAACCTTAAAGCACGAACTGGTACGATATAAAGCCAGGGAAAGTCTGTGGTAATCTCGTTTATTTTCCACTTTTAAGGATTCTTCTCAGACAGGTACTAGACCTAAGATTTCAACTTCCACCTCTGCTCCTGTGGAGGTTACAGTCAATGTGCCTAATGTAACACCTTTGGCAGCTCCTGAACGTTTTCTTGGAAATAGTAGTACATTTCAGGTTTTCCTCAACCAATGTCAATTACACTTTGTTTGCAAACCTCAACAATTTCCTTCTGATGCTACTAAGGTAGCTTTTGTCTTTTCTTACCTGGGAGGAACAGCGGCAAACTGGTCCATTCCCTACGTAGATAGAGATAACCCCATACTCCATAACTGGAATCAGTTTAAGAGAACTATGACTAGGTTATTTGCAAAATATACCTATATTCAGGCTAGCGATAACAAGTTGTTAAATTTGAAACCGGGGTCTAAGGACCTATTGACTTATCTGACTAGTTTCAATCAATTGCTTACTGAGACGCAGTGGCCAGAAGAGAAACTTGTCTCTCTCTTTTATAAGGGTTTGAGAGACGATCTTAAGGATGCCTTAGCCCATATTGTCGACCTTCCGGATGATTATTCGGATTTTGTGGATTTGGTAGTTAAATTGGACCATCGTTTAGGAGAAAGGAAAGGCGATAGGGTTAAGATGAAGCATAGGTTAACTTTTATAAAGCATGAAAAGAAGAAGGAGGTGGAGAACAAACTTCCAGAACCTGAACCTATGCATATTGGTACGCTCAGATGCCCTTTGTCTTCTGAGGAGAAAGAAAGAAGGAGAAAACTTCAACTCTGTCTGTATTGCGGCAAGTCTGGCAATTTTGCCAGAGAATGTCCGGTAAAACCAAAAATCACAAAAAGGGTTAATCTCTTATCTGCAGCAGATTCGGAGTCGGAAAACGAAAATGCTCGACAAGGGTAGATGTCACTTGTTCGAGAAAAAGTCATAATCAGACCTCTCTTTCTGCTGCTTTTACTGTCCCACAGATTCCAAGACATTTTTTGATTCACATAATTTTGATTATACGTACCCAAGTGCGATATACTCTCCCGGTGCTCTTGGATTCAGGAGCCACTGGAAACTTTGTAGACAATGCCTTGGCTACAAAACTAGAACTATCTACAGTTTAAAAAAAAAAACAGATATAGTTCGTGCTGTTGATGGGTCAGATTTAACGTCTGGCCTCATCACTAAGAAGACTACCCCATTACCATGGTATGTCAAAATGGACACACAGAAGAACTCAGTTTTGATCTAATAGACCCTCCCAATTTTGGTTTAATTTTAGGCATATCATGGCTCATTACCCATAATCCAAAAATTGATTGGATTGCTCGAACCGTTACTTTGGATTCATCCTTTTGTAGGTCTAATTGTTACAAAGAAGCAGGTCATGATCATCTCTCTGTTTTACACTGTGCTACCACAACCTCTTGGAGGAAAACGATATTCCTTCTGAATACCAAGAATTTCAAGACGTTTTTGACCCAGTAAAAGCGAGTGTTATCCCTCCTCACCGGTCTTTTGATTGTCGAATTGATTTAATTCCTGGAGCTCCTTTGCCAAATAGTCGAGTATATGCTCTAACTGAAAAAGAGACTACTTAAGAACCTACTTGGATGACCTGTTGTCGTCCGGTTTCATTCGCCATTCCACGTCCCCTGTGTCTTTCCCATCTTTTTTTTATACCAAAACCGGATGGTTCCCTGCACGCTTGCATCGACTATAGAGGACTTGATAAGGCAACCATAAAAAACAAGTACCCACTCCCTTTGATACCAGTTCTCCTGGATCAATTGAGGCATTCCACTATCTACACTAAGTTGGATCTGCGGGGAGCATATCATTTGGTTCGTGTTAAAGAACAAGATGAGTGGAAGACAGCTTTTAAGACCATGTTTGGCTTGTTTGAGTACACTGTGATGCCCTTTAATGCCCCTGCGGCTTTTCAGTTTTTTTATTAATGAGGTGCTGCACAAATTTTTGGACATCTGTGTTATAGTGTACATTGACGCAATCCTCATTTACTCTGAAAGTCCAGAGGAACATACACAACATGTCAGGGCAGTGTTAGCTAAGTTGAAGGAACATCATTTGTTTGCTAAGTTAGATAAATGCATTTTTAATGCAACCACTGTAGACTTTTTAGGGTATTGTTTATCACCACAAGGAATCATAATGGATACAAAGAAAATACGTGCAATCACTGATTGGCCAGAACCAACATCTCTCAAAGAAGTGCAAAAGTTTTTAGGGTTTGCCAACTTTTATAGGAGATTGATTTCTCATTTTGCAGACATCACGGCACCTATCACTAAATTGTTACAGAAAGGACAACGCTTTCTGTGGGATGTTCAGGCTTCACAAGCCTTTCAGGTCCTGAAGCAACAGTTTACCTCAGCTCCGATCCTTAAACATCCCGATCCAGACCTCCCGTTTTACGTAGAAGCAGATGCATCACAGATAGCACTAGGAGGGGTCCTTTCACAGAGAGACCCTGTGGATGGTTAACTACATCCAATTGCCTTCTACTCGAAGAAGTTACTACCGGCAGAACAGAACTACACTGTAGCAGAATGAGAATTATTAGCCATCAAAACAGCCTTCTCGGAGTGGCATCATCATTAAATGGGGGCAACGTTTCCTGTCACTATCTTTAGTGACCACAAAAATCTCCAATTTTTCAGCTCCATTAAAGCATTGACACTGCGACAGATGCGATGGTTAAATTTCTTTAGTACCTTCGATTTTGTCATCACTTATAGACCAGGTGCACAGCAAATTCAATCTGATGTATTATCTAGATATGGCCACCCTGTGGACCCAACTCAGGAAAAGAAAGGGGAGCCTATCATAGCACCACAAGACATTTTGGCTCCCATACAACAACAGGACTTTATGAAAAGCTTATATGAAGCACACTTACAGGTTAGTCCGCAAGAGTGGCTAAAACATCCATTAAATACTATTCAGCAAGGCCTGTTATATTATGATTCCCTCCTTTATGTACCATCGCTCGATTTGCAAACACAAATCATAGCCTGGCACCATATGTCTGTTTTGGCAGGACACCCTGGCTGGGTCAAAACT
Organism: Lissotriton vulgaris; assembly: GCF_964263255.1. NCBI lineage: Eukaryota > Metazoa > Chordata > Amphibia > Caudata > Salamandridae > Lissotriton > Lissotriton vulgaris. The sequence continues at coordinate 837,221,455 of NC_141689.1, read as the reverse complement.
TTAGAGAATGTCAGGGAACAGTTTTGGTGTGCTACCATGAGTCATGATGTGAAACAGTATGTTAATGCCTGCCCCACATGTGCACGCCAGAAAATAATTACATAGAGCACCAACTGGTTTATCGATCCCATTGCCAATTCCACAAACACCGTGGCACACGTTGAGTGTAGACTTTATAGTGCATTTACATGCTAGCAAAAAATACACTACTGTACTAGTGATAGTGGACTATTTATCCAAAATGACGCACTTTATACCTTTAGTAAGATTACCAACAGCAAAAGAATTTGCAGATGTTTTCTTAAAAGAAGTTGTGCGTCTTCATGGATTGCCAAGCAAAATAATTTCTGACAGGGGGAGTCCGTTTAATTCAAAATTTTGGAAAACACTCTGTGACAAATTAAAAATAGAGGTAGCTTTGTCCACTGCATTCCATCCAGAGACAGATGGACAAACTGAACATATGAATCAAACATTACTACAAACCTTACATTGCTTATTGACAGAATACACCAGTGAATGGGTTTAGGCTTTACCACTCGCAGAGTTTGTGTATAATAATACTGTACATTCAGCAACCCACTGTACTCCCTTTTATTTCATGCAGGGTTATCATCCTAGGGCCTTGCCTATTGTTGTCAATGATTCCCTTCTTCTGACAGTAACTGAACGGTTAACAAATTTGTTGGATATACAAGAAAAGGCCAAAAAACATATGAATACTTATAAGGATCAGATGAAAAAACAAGCAGATAAACATAGAACTTAGGCTCCAACTTATAACGTCAGAGATAAGGTTTGGCTTTCCACAAGAAATCTAAATATAGAGGGATCTCGTAAGTTACAGTCTTGATATATTGGGCCCTTTAGTCTAATAGCATTTTGAATCCAGTAACTGTACAATTGCATCTTCCTGATGATTATCCAGTACATCCTACTTTCCATGTGTCTTTGCTCAAACCATACAATCCTAATACCCGATCAGAAGCTCCACCTCCACCTATTTCTATAGCAGGTCATCTTGAATATGAGGTACGAAAAGTTCTGAATGCTAAGAGAATTCAGAAACGTCTGTTTTATTTGATTGCCTTGATAGGCTATTATAACGCTGAAAACTCATGGGAACCTGCTTCCTTTGTGCATGCCCCACGTTTACTCAGAACATTTTATTTAAAACATCCTGGTAAACCTTGTCCGATAAAGGGACCTTTGAGGGGGGCGACTGTTAGGGTTTGCTCCATGCAAAGAGCCTGTCCCATGTTTTAGTCTTTATTTTTGGATCTGATATGATATTTGAATAGAGTTGGTTTCATTGCAAAATGTCAGCCCATTATTCTTTGTAATATAGGCATCAGCATAATGTCATTTAAAGTTGTAACGTTATTAAAAGTTACTGTGGCTGAAAGAACTCTAAATTCTATTCTTTCCATGCAGGTTAGCGTTGGTTTTGTCAAGGCTTGTTTATTCTGCTTTTAGGTTTCATTTGCAGGTACAGAACGCCCATCCTAGAGTTATATTCAAATTAGCGCTGCACGTTCGTAAACTGTCTTTGCTCCAACGTGCAGCGCATGTGAGCCCCGCCCGCTCTCGCCTATAAAAGGCTCTTCGGAACAGCGCTACCTGCTTGCGCTCATCGGAAATCTCCCGGCTTACCTGTGGATCCCGCATTGTCCAGCTTCGTGTTTCCCCTCCCTTCATCTTGGCGCTCCATCCGGATCTTCCTGCTTCGACACCTTGGTCCACACCCGCATCTCTTCCTCGGCGCTTCCCTTCTCTGGTGCTTCCAGTCTTCCGGTCCCCTTCAAGAATCGGCCCTCCTGCAACAAAGAAAAGAAAGGCAGTAAGATTATCGCACAAAGGTCTTTAAGGAAATACAAGTAAGTGCACTATTCATGTACATGAAGGACACTATCAAACGCTATAATTGGAATCCGATAAACGGCGCCATGGGCAAATAGACATTTAAAACCCCGGATGAAAGCGGAATTCTTTGCAGAAGGCATTCAATTGAACAAGAGTCACAAGAGTTGCTAAAGAGACGCCGTTTCATTTGTTATTTCCTATCTATATTTGGCAAGCAAGTATGATCTGCTTCACAATTTGATATGAACAATGTTTAAATAATCTGCGAGCAGGATTAATAAGGACACTTGTATTGGGTGATTACTCAGTGAGTACTTTGTTTAGGGGGTCTTTAATAGATAATTCGTTCAACAAACAACTAGCAAAGGTAAGGAGCACAATCTGTATGTTATTAAGATGTTATCATTCTTTTGTTTTTCTTAAAAGGACAAAGTCTATTTCCTGATACAACCCATAACTCTGGATGAGCTAAAGAACCAGAGTGGAAAGGTATTTAGATATGCATATGCAAATAACCAGTGTGTAATTAGAGAAGACATAATAAGAAAGGGGTTTCATTGTTGGCTTTTGTTTATTCATGTCTTATAGAGTTCACAGACAGTGTGCAGTCTTATTACAGTTCATCTGCAGCTATCTCTGAAATCCACTACAAGAGGAGCTGTGTTTGCTTCTCTCTTTTATTATTTTCTCCACTTCCCTCTTCCCTTGCATTTCTTGTTTCTGCACACTGTTCATATCCAGTGTAGTAGGAGCGAGGGGTTCAGGGGTGGGTTCAAACTGTCATCAGCTTCCAAGCAGAAGTACTCTGGATTTGTAGGTGAGCGGGTCTTGACACCGACTTAGGCAACGACTGAAAAGACTCGATTAAAAGATGTAACTTAGGCAATAATAAACTGGAGAAATGGAGAAAGAACTCAACAGTGAAACCATCAGGCCCCGTAGCCTTGTCTTTTTTCAAGTGGTTATGTGCATCCAAGAGCTCTTGTTGCGTTATCTTAGTTTCCAATAGAGACAAATCATCAAGAAACTGTTGGGGTTTATGTATGGATGAAAAGAAATGTGAGAGCGTATGATCTGTGGGTTCTGTTTCAGAAGAGTACAAATTTTTGTAGAATAAAGCAAACTCATTTAAGATCTCCATATCTTTAAACTTTAAAATAGAGTTATCATCAAAAATAGATTCAATATTCACTTTGTACTGTTTGGTTTTTAAATAATTAGCCAAAAGCTTTCCTGCCCCGTTTCTACCACCATAGAACTTTGCATTAGATTTCAATAAGTATAGCGAGGCATTATCTGTTGATTCCTTATTAAACTGCAACTTAGCTTTTATAAGGGCATTAAGAACATCTTTGGAATTGGATGTGTAAAAAGAATGCTCCAGTCTCTTAATGTCTTGAAACAATGAACGTGTATGATTGCGTGCAATATTACGTTTCTTTGTTACATAAGTTATAATAACGTCCCTTGCAGATGTTTAAAGGCATCCCAAATAACAGAAGGAGGTTAGGAATCATTCAGATTCAGGACAAAATATTAGTTGAAAAAGGTTTTAAATGAGGAAGAAAATTCTGGATCTAGAAGGGGGGAGTTGTTAAACCGCCATCTTCTGGGGGCAGTGGTTTTGGGTAAAATGTCCAAATCAATTTAAATAAGAGCGTGATCTGAGAGTAATATAGGGCCAATTTACCCACCTGTAAGTGTTTACGAAAGGTTATGTGACATAAAAAAATGTATCAAGCCGTGACTGGGAGTGATGCACCAGGGAATAAAAAGTATATTCCCTCGTAGTTGATTACATAATCTCCATGCATCCAAAAGTTTGTGTTGTACTATCGTGTGAGTAAATCATTTATCTTTTTTGTTAGGAATGAACAACACTTTAGAGTTCCGATCTATGAATGGATCAAAAATCAGATTACATTCACCTGCCAAAATAAAGATGTCCTCCATGTGAAAAGTAATTTGTTTGGCTACTGAGAGCCAAAAGGAGGTGCCACCGCCGGTAGGGGTATAGACAATGAAAAAAGAGATTGGAACATCCTTCAGCAACAGTTTAACATTAAGCCAACGGCCTTCTATGTCAGATTACTGTGAGATGAATTTTATATGAAGGGATTTGCGACACAACATCATAACTCCATTACGCTTACCATCACCACTGGAATAAAATAATTCTCCCACCCAACCTTTTTTTACCTTCAGTGACTCCTCTTCTGTAAGATGAGTCTCTTGAAGGAAAACTATATCTGCATCTAACTTAGCCAGATGAGATAATACTCTTTGTCGTTTAATAGGAGAATTGAACCCTCTAACACTCCATGAAATTAACTTTAACGGCATATTGAGCCAGGAGGAGCAAGAAATTACAAAATCAAACATTAATAAAACCAGAAAAGTCAGACCGTAGGGAGAAGCATGAGGAAAATAATGTAATGAAGCAATAAAGGAAACAGAGTAAAGTACACTAAGAGTGAGAAAATTAACAACACTCAGAAAAGGAGTAAGGAAAGTATAAAGAAAGGAAACAAGGTAGAGGATAAGGAATAAAATTAGGACAGAGATGTAGGAAGACAACATACCTACATGAGGAGAGACCTGGAAGACGCAGGGTTGGAACCATAGAAATGGATGATACATCCAGGGTCAGCTTAAACGGAAAACCAGGAAGACATCATGAGATTAGGGTAGCGGATCTGTGGAGACGAAACATAACAGATGTCAAGTTCATATTATAAAATGGACATGGACATTAATCACTAAGAATAACATTAAACAAACTGCGAAAAGTGAGTAACAGTAAATGGAACAAGGACGACGAAATACAGCCCATAAAATATTAAATGTTATAATGAGGAGAGTGAAATCCGAACAGTGTAATCAACAATGTTAAGCATTGGAAGAAGCAGAAGGACGAGATAAATCCACAGTAGACGGTTTGCAGGAATTTATTAAGCTTTTAAAATGCAGAGCATCAACATACATGGTCGTTCTGTTATTGTAGGTGTCTTTAAAGAGGCAAGGGTAAAAAAAGGCCGTATCTGGCCCCAATTGAGTGAAGATCAGCTCGCATATTTAGAAAAGCCTTGCGTCCATTAGCAGTCGCTTTTGCATAGTCTTGCGCGAAGAACAGAGATGAACCAGACCATGTGGCTCTCGGAGAAGCTCTGACCGCTGAGAGAACCTTCAGCAGTTCTGTGTATTCTAGGAAATATAAAATAACTCCTCTTGCTCTTAGCGAAGATGAAGCACTAGATGGAGCACGACCTAGCTGATGCGCTCGTTGAACGTTAAGTATTATTCCTTCTGGCATGTGAAGTAAATAAGGGAGAAAAGATTTGAAAAAAGCAAGAGAGTCATTCTATTTAAGGCCCTCCTCCAAACCATAAATACGTAATTTATTTCACCTGTTTCGATTTTCCAAGTCCTCAACCTGTTGCTGAAGCGTAGAAACTTGAGAGTGCAGTTGAGAAACGTTGGCACAAGTCTCTGTTAAGGAGGAAACATTTTGTTCAACTGATGAGACCCTTGTTTCGAGTTGAGACCAATTGTCTGTTAAAACTTGCAGTTTGGTGTTAGTCTCTTCCCTGAAGGATCTAAGAGCCCTGGATTCCTCCAGTAATAATTCCATTGACACTGGTGTAGTAGATTTCTTGAGGCAAATAAGTGTAGGATTTCCCTGAAATTATAGGAGAGGATTCCATCGTTAGATCCAAGCTTTGAGAAGGTGCCAAAGAATATTCTAATCTGGAGAACTCAGAACAAATCTTGGAGTTCTTTGCAAAAATGTACTTAGGTTTAGACAGTGGAGAATGTGTTGAATTTATTTTGCTCATAAATCACATTCCAGAGAACAAAACAGGGTCTTGACTCCTAATCAGCAAGGCTGAGTCAATGTAAACTAACCCACAATACAAGTGCCAGTACTGAACTAAGTAAATATATAATCCTGAACAAACATCTGTTATGAATAAAGCATAGCAGTCTAATGTGTCATTTGTCACTAATTTAATCAAGTAATTTTTTCAAACGTTTTTCATATTTTTCAAACAGAGATTTTTGTGCATATCAAAAGTATATACAAAATGTACAGCAAATCACAGACTATACAAATATTTACAAAACAGATAAAGAAACAGTTTTATTATACATTCACACTAAAGCTTTCACACTCCACGCATACAACTTTTGTCACTCAATCCACATAAAAAAAAAAACAACAACGAATACCACTGAGGTATGGGTCCGTGTCAATATTACATTAAATCATATAACACAACATACATTTGTCAATTATGGTATGAATAATGCTGGCATTTGTTGCCCAAACAAATCATTTTATATTTCTAGCTCAGTAATTTGAACTTTGAACTGACACTGAACCTATAAAGGTCGACGCGTTTCGAACCCCCTTATTGCGGGGTAGTCCTCAGGACCAAACACGATTTCTTGAATCTCCTGTTTGTTTGGAAAGGCAGAAGTGAACAAGTCTTCACAATCGTAAATGATAGTTTTGAGTGCCCGGTTTCGGCGTGATAAACATTCATCCGGGGCTTGGCTTCGATATTACTTTTGAAATCAACCGTGGTTCCGAGTTATGCAAAAGGCTGGATCTACAAATCAATTGTTTCACCGTACGTGTTGCTAAGTCAATGCAGACAGCGCGTCCTTAGTCTCTTAGGAAACATTTTGTTCAACTGATGAGACCCTTGTTTCGAGTTGAGACCAATTGTCTGTTAAAACTTGCAGTTTGGTGTTAGTCTCTTCCCTGAAGGATCTAAGAGCCCTGGATTCCTCCAGTAATAATTCCATTGACACTGGTGTAGTAGATATCTTGAGAGGAATAAGTGTAGGATTTCCCTGAAATTATAGGAGAGGATTCCATTGTTAGATCCAAGCTTTGAGAAGGTGCCAGAGAATATTCTAATCTGGAGAACTCAGAAAAAATCTTGGAGTTCTTTGCAAAAATGTTCTTAGGTTTAGACAGTGGAAAATGTGTTGATTTTATTCTGCTCATAAATCACATTCAGCACACTCCCCTTTGATGCAAACGTACTGAAGGTCAGATGCGAAGAAATAGAAACCGCGCCAAAATTGATAGGTTCATGAAGAGAAAACTCAATACTGCTGTAAATTAAACAACATGACGTCCATTAAAGTAATTTCCAAGGGTATCCAGTAGTGCCTTGAAGCTTCAGGTGCCCAAATACAACTCCATCAGATCTAAAGTCTGTTGCAGAGCGCCGAGTCTTCCTGGCGAGCCGCGGAGCTTCACCCGAGGACGTCCATTCAGGTCGGGCGCCAAACCACACCCCATCTGGGAGAGTCTTAATTAGTTTGCGATAATAGTCCCTAATCCTAGTATCCTGGCATTTTATAATTTCCAGTAATGGAATTTCCTCCAAATTAATTGAGTCCTTGGGGATGCTTCTTATACAGCTCCAAAGCGCTGAGATACCCCTCAGGGGGTGATTCAGGTGCTATACAAAATCCAAAAAATGAATAAAATAAATAAATGTCTTCCACGAACACAAGGATCTTGGTTTCATATCCTCAGTAATTACTGGTTTATTTGCTTGATTGTATAAAATTTGATTGATAATAGGGTCCAAATAAACGGCAAATGAGATAGGGGAACAAGGGCATCCTTGTCGCGTCCCTCTAGCAATCTCAATCCTCCCTGACGTATTTCCCATTATTTGCAGCTGAGCATGAGGTTTATAATACATAGCTTGGATAGGTCTCAGAAACAGTGGACCAAACGCTCTTTATACCAGGGTGCCCCAGAGATATTGCCTTTATACCCGGTCAAAGGCTTTCTCCACGTCCAGGAGGATCACAGCCATCTCCCTAGATTCTTCTTCTGCTATATTGAGTAATGCGATAACCCACCTAGTGTGGTTCGTGGTCCCCCTGCCAGGGACAAAGCCATGTTGCCAAGGTGATACCAATGCCACTATGATCTTTTGTAGTCACTTGGCTATAATTTTTGAGTATACTTTATCGTCCAAATTCGTAGGTGAAATCGGGCAATATGAGGTTGGCAGTTCTGCTGGTTTACCCTTTTTGGGTAATACCACCACGTCCGTTCCCTGCCATGATGAGGGCGGGATCCCACTAAGCTGTACACCCAGAAACAGGTTGTGCATATTTAGGACAACCTCGTGTGAGAGTATTTTATACACTTCTGCTGGTATTTTGATGCTTTCCCAGCAGAGAGAGACCCCAACACCTCCTAGACCTCTTCCAAATTAATTTCTCTGTCTAATTTCTCTGTCCAGCTCCTGGACTGTAGCTTTGTCTACTCTTGCCAATCCTTTTGTAGAACTCCTCGAACACCTCCATAATATTATCTTGACCAGTCACTAATTGGTCACTACTGTTCTCAATTATTAAACGGTTATTCCTGGTGCTTTTCTGCCTCATTCTTAATGCTAACAGCCTCCATGCTGTCTTACCTTATTCATATATCCACCCCCGATAGGCTTGCTACCTGTAATCCACTCTTTCCTGGAAAAAGCTAATAATGTACGCCGTTACTAGAGCTAGTTTTGTCATATGCTCCCTGACTAAGACTTCCTGCTCTCCCTTGCTAATCGATTTGACATGCTCTGCCTCCAGTTTTCCCAACTTCCCTAATAATCGGTCTACCTCTGCCTTTTGTTGTTTCCGATATCACCCCACAAAACTAATAACTTCATCCCTCAGGGCAGCTTTACAAGTGTCTCATACTATCCTATGCGTAGCGCTATACCTATTATTATCAAAGAATTCCATAGTCCATTGTTTAATATGGGCACAGAACATTTCATCCGCGATTAACTTTTTGTCAAATGACAAAGTTTTCTCTTTATAAGCACCTACCAATCCGGTTATCTCTAACAACAAAGAGTTGTGATCCAAAAAAAGCTGTGGTAATTTGTTAATTTCCACCTGTTCCATCATTTAACATGAGGCTAAAAAGTAGTCCAAACACACAAACTTCTCATGGGGGTGAGAGTAGTATGTATATCCGGGGTCATTCAAGGCTTTTTCTGCCCATACATCGACCAATCCGTGACTCGTTTTAGGCATTCAAAGCCCTAAATACTGCGGGTTTCTTCCCACCTTACTTCAGGGTCTGGGTTTTTGTCACCTCCAAATATATGTTCAGATCACCACACACTGGCTCTGGCCAAGAGTCAAGCTCTACTTCAAGTTTTTCCCAGACATTAGGTTAGTCTTGATTAGACTCATATATAGTTACCACTGTCACCCCCATGGATAGCCTTACGATTGTCCATAGCCCCCATTTATCCGATGCTGTTCGCTTAGCCATTCCAATCGTTGTTTATTATATGTAGCAACTCCTTTAATCATAGAGGTCTGGGTAGAGCATGTAGTCATGTTGTACCTCCTGACCTCAAGAGTACTTTTATTGCTCCAAGGTATATGTGTTTCCTGCAAGCAGGTTATATTTGCATTAATAGTTTTAAGTATTTCATAAACCCTAATGATGGAGCAAGGAAGTTTCACATATGCAGAAGCTTGCTTGTATTCAACCCTCTCAAAATAGCATATAATCAATTAACCAACATGTTTTGTTTACTAAAATTAGCATTTTCACAACATTTCTAGTATCTAGTGGTAGCTTGACAATGTGCTTTTACTATTATCAACCCAAGTGTCTTAAAATGGTAGCCGAAAACACGGGAACTTTACTGCGCATGCGTCCGCCACATCTACATGGTGTGACGTCTTTCTGCTTTGGAGGGAATTTCTCGCATCTGTGCATTAGTGCCAGAAATGGGCGCTTTAAATCTCACATGCTAACACTTATGCTGCTGCTTGTACTAAGCTTGTTCATTCTGCTTAACTATTAATGCAAAAGTTAAAATAAAGTAATGGAGTTAGAGTAGAGATGAGTGGTATACAGTTGATTCATTTAATTTTGTATTCTAATATGTTTCTTTTTGACTTTGCTGTTAGCTCGTACTTGAGCCTGAATACTAGCACATTCTTCATCTTGGACAAAGCTGTGCGTGCACACTCTATGAGAAAATGCCCTTCTGACCTCGGTAGGAACTGAAGCTATATAAAATGTACCAATTTGCTGTACAGTATTGCTGGGTGGAATAAATTATGGGCGGTAACCGGAATCAACTGAAAGCAATATTGAAATTACCTCATCTTAGTATGGTGTGATGACCTCTCCTCATCTTTCTGACCAATCACTGAAGGGGAACACATAGATTTGGAACATTTAGGGGTGGTACATTACCCTCGAAATGGTATAACTAAAGTAGGTTTAGATAGAGAAATTGTCCGACTTGTCCAAGTAGCTGACCTGTCACTGACCCAACGACTGCTATAGGAGGTCAAGAGCAGAGGTGCTGGCGGAGCACTCTGTCAGAAGAATCAAGGTGTTGGTGGAAATTATTGATTACCCAGTTGGGGTACTAATTAGCTTTCCAGAGAGAAAGGGGTGTGACGCTGGTGTTGCACTTACAGGGGGTCACTTGTCCTGATCTGCACCTGTCTTGTCCTGTGGACACCTGATTAGTCGAGAGCCTGGTCCATATTTTGCCCTAGCCCGTGGCCAGGATTGGGCATTGCATCATTCTAGGTAAATATAAGCCATGTGGTATGTCCTTGTGCTATTTCACTTTTTCACCCTTCCCAGGTACCTATATTAAAGGTGTTGATTTTTTACAGACTTTATGTCCTACTGGTTATATTCTTGCTTGTAAAATTTATGGTCACGAGATTGTGGCCTTTTCATTTTGCCTCAGAAAATCTTTCATAGATAAAGGTTTTAAAACTTTCCACGAGTCTGTGGTTATTACAGGAAACATAGATGTGTTTAAATATTGCCTGTTTATGCTAACTCCCTCTTCCCTTGACTTATAGCAAAGGTGACAAGGATTGGTAAGTCATGGTTTACAGGTATAAGTCCTGAAAGGACTCAAAGTACTGATAGGTGATTCATTAATAATTAGTTAGGCAGGACTGCTAGTACAAAGTGTGAATGTTATATGGGCCCAGGTGAGTATGGTGAAATTGAGCTAGTAGATTCCTGTGCGCTCTATCACTTACTCTCCTATTCTCATCATTTAGGCCACCCACGTTAGCTGTGCTTAACTTGAGTCTATCCATATTGTCATGCAGTTTTCTTCATTATTAGCCTTTGCTTATCACATTTCTCAGCCCTGTTCTTACCTTCCTTTTCTTTTTTCACCCCAGTCCCCCTCCTCAACCCCTCTATCCCTCTGACACTACCTTCCCTCCTTCCTCCACCCCTCCCGATGTACCCCCAGCCCCCTTGCTCACCCTTCTCAGTGGAAGCTTCCAGAACAAAGGTCCTTGTGTGTGATGATGCAGTGCAGCACCATGATCAGTGACACCCCTTATTTGCAATCCTGAAAAGAAAATATAAGAGAGAAAAGACTTTTGAGAAAATACATAGAGTGAAAATATCATAACATGGAATTTATGCAGAGCGAAGAGCGAAGAAAAAGGATACAGAGATCACCTTAACTTTCACCCCAAAGCATGTTGAGCCTATAATAGCTCAGTAGTTTGTTAACTTTCACTATTATTTATCATCAAGCACCCAATCAGCCCCTGTTTACCACCTTCTATTAAGATATTTCTAGCACATTTACCATATATACAGTATTTATTCCTATAGTACTGTCTCTAGTCAGACATCAAAAAGAAAACCTTGCTCCCATTTCCCCTTAGTTTGCCAGAGCTGCCTGTGCTTTAATCTCTAAGTTATAGTAGTGGGTGTGTCCTCCTCCTACTATCTTGAACTTAGCAGGGTTCATCAGATATGCCTGGGCACCCTTCGCTTAAAAAGGGGCAATCATCTCTTGCAGCCCCCATCGCCTTTTAACTGTTAAGTGGCAAAAATCTGGTTTCGCAAAGAAGGCTACATCATCAACTTTCCGCTTGGTTTCTGGTTTGGCTTTCTCCCAGATATTTTGGCGTAGTAGATAGTTCCCAAAATAAACCAAAATGGCTCTAGGTTTCGTATCTGGCCCAGCTGGGTTTTTCATGTTTAAGGGGATTCGGTGAGCAAGTTGGACTTCTTGTTGCCAATTCCACCCTTCCAGGTCAGGAAATGCCTTGTCTAGCAGCTTGGTCACATATAGCCGCACATGCCTTCTCGACCCTCCAGAATGCCTAAAAAGCGCAAATTGTTGTGCCGTTGGCGGTTTTATTGTTCCTCCAGCTTCCGTTGAATGTCTGTCGGTCTAGCCTCTTGCGCCACTGATTGTGTCTGAACATCTGAAATGTCATCCTCTAGAGCTCTGGCTTGTGTCTCGAGCTTGGTTAGCGGCTCACTGATATTATTACAAACTTTCGCCACTTTCCGAACAGTACCTTGCATTTTTCGGAGAGCCGACTGTGACTGTTTGTTGTCTTGTCTTGTCTCTTACAGATGAAACATAATTGCTTGTATTATAACATCCAGTGTTGAGACAGAGCTATCTTGAGGATCAGCATCAAAATTCCCTGCAGCACCCCACTTAGTTGTGAGGTCGGAGAATAGTCCCAGTTAAGATCTTCTTGCCCTCTTTTTTCATAACTGTATATTTCCCAAACTGGCTAGACCTTCTCCGTGCATGTGTAAAGTTGCTCCAGAGTCTATCTCGCTAGTATAGCTCTCTCTAGAGCCTGTCAATTATATAGACTCATCCTCTGAGCCAGGGCCGTCCGACATGGAATAGAAACAATCTGTTGCTTCTGAATCATTTTCTTTTTTCCCTGCCCAGCTCTCCTTAATGCCTTGTGTTATGCTGAGTCCTAACCCATCAAAGGGGATAGCAGGGTATTGTAAGGATAGTACATCCTCCTGAGTCATTTTTTTTATTTAGGCGGTTCTCTTCTGGAGCTAGTTCTCCCCGCTTGCCCTCCATTTGTCGTAGGTTGCTGGCTATTGCTGTTGCTTGTGCTTGGAGTTGTGGGGGGTCATTGATAATTCTTAAAGCTGACTGCGCCCCCTCTGCTTCTTTTGCCCTTTTTGACCCTTCCATACTTTACCCTCCGCTCCCACTGCATGACTGCTTCTGCTGCTGCCTGGTACCTGCAGTCATGATCTCCGTGATCCCAGTGTCCATTTATTTGTTTCTCTCTCCGCTGCTCCCCCAGCTCCCTCAGTGATTTCCATGTTCCCCACCAGCATGCTTGCTTCGAGGACTCCATCTTGCTCACTGAGTACTGCACTTTTTCTTCTTCAGGATCCCCTCAGCAGGTCCGCAACTGTGTGGCTGGTCAGACTTTGCTGGTGCGTGGCTCCGCCTTTCCCCTTCCCCTCCGAGGTGAACCCATTCTGGATCACACCCGGGGCTCGCTGTACCAAACAACACGCCGTTGCTGCCTCCTGCTCCACGTCAATGCCCGTCGCTGCAGCTCCGGTGCCCTCTATCCCTGGGCCTCCGTCAGCCATGATCGTCAATCCCCTTCCCGGTGCTCTAGACTGAGCAGGCTTCGACTTCATGATGCACGGGGAATGGTCGTCAGGGTGGACACAGTTTCCTAAAGTGCGGACAATTCTCTTTGCCCAGCAGTTATTGTATCCTCTGTCAGGCAGCTGTTCATCCACTCTGCTAGAACTCTGTGCAGGTTGTCCAGAATTAGCCTTAGCGGTAGCAGCATCCTCTCCTTTTCTCCCGCTCCATACAGTTTTTTATCTGTTCCCATACAGATGTGAATGATCATTGATTTTGTAACAGTTTAGAAGCAGTCCACGTGTGTACCTTCATGTTTGGCGGGTTGCAGCATGGCACTCGAGACAGGTTATTGAACTTTTCTAATGGAATGGCATGATGTTATTCAACACACAACTGTCTATGATAAAGGTATGGGACAACTATTGACCTTTATTGTAATCTTGGTGCAGTGTCCAAATTAATTCAGTTGCTTTGTTTGCCTTTGTCTTTTGTTCTTCCTTGCAAGTAGCCAAACATACATGTGCCTGTCGTTCCTTAGTCTATATCGTCATGCTCATTCATGCTCTTCAATAGCACTTGATAATGACTTTGAAGAGCCTTTGTAGGTATCTAGGGGCATATTATCAAGGGGGTTTATCTCCACTTTTTTGCTTTGAAAGCCAAGAAAGCGGAGATAAAATTATCTCCCTATTACCTAGCTGTCGCTAACACCAGTTAGCGACAGCTAGTAGGGGATAGCGACCATCTTGGGCCCCACTTTGCATGTCAGTGATATTTATCACTAATGACATGCAAAGTGGGCGTGCCAAGATGTTAGCGACTGAAAACAGTCGCTAACATCGCTATCTCCTATTACCAACTTTTGGAGATATTCGCGCTAAGCGCGAATATCTCCAAAAGCTAACACCTGCCCTGAGCAGTTCTTAGCCATGTTCTCTGCCCCCACGGAGAATTTGGAAGTTAAATGCAATAATCTGGCAGAGTACTTCCACACAAAAATTGAAAAAATTCTCATTTCTCTACCCCAGCCCAAGATAGGACCTGAGCTATTGGAGGAGGAGGGTCGTCCTCAGATAACCTTGGAATCCTTTGGGCCAGTCATTAAGGATGAAGTCCTTAAAGTCCTATGCTCAATTAAGAGTGGCTCCCCCGGGATGTTGCCCCCATGAGGATCCTTAAACAGGTTGCCCCTTCCATTGTGGAGCCCATCACCGAAGTCATCAACGCCTCATTAGGCATGGGTATTGTTCCACCTAATTGGAAGAGCGCAATAGTGAAAGCCCTCCTAAAAAAACCCTCTCTAGACCCCCTAGATATGGCCAATTACAGGCCTATCTCGCTCCTCCCAGGACTGAGTAAAATCGCGGAAAAATTGGTTAACTCTCAGTTATCTAATTTTGTTGAGTCCAATGGTGTGTTAAGAAGCTCTCAAACAGGTTTTCGCCCGGGCCAAGGCACTGACACTGCCTTGCTGGCAGTCATGGAGGAGGCACGCTGCATTTTGGATACGGGGGGATCAGTGGCAGTGATCCTCCTGGACCTTAGTGCAGCGTTCGACACTGTGAACCACCGAGTGTTACTCCAGCGACTGTCGGACACCGGAGTGAGGGGGACAGCACTGAATTGGCTTAGGTCATTCCTCAGCGAAAGATCTTTCCAGGTTTGGGAAGGGGGCGCACGATCGGCATCCACTCACCTCCATTGTGGCGTGTCTCAGGGTTCCTCCCTGAGTCCCACACTATTTAACGTGTATATGGCTCCCTTGGAGGAAGTGGTGGCTCCATTCAACATCAAGATTGTGAGCTATGCCGACGACACCCAACTGGTGTTCGCCCTCTCCCATTCCATGGAAAACTCCCAGATACTTCACGCCTGCCTCTCATAGGTCCATTCCTGGATGGGGGACTCAGCACTTAAACTGAATGGGTCCAAAACGGAGATTATGTTGATGGGACCAAAAAATCACTCTCTCCCCTGCTTGGCCTGGCCCAGTTGCCTAGGACCTCTTCCTGAACCAAAGGCTGAGATCAAGAGCCTGGGCATTTGGTTGGAACGAGATCTCTCCCTCAGAACCCAGGCCTCCAAACTAGCAGGTGTCTGTTTTGGTCTCCTCCGATCGGTACGTAAGGTACTACCACTCATCCCTTTTCTATCTAGGAAGCTCCTAATCCAGGGTCTGATTATGTCTAGGTTAGACTTCAGCAATGCGATCTACCTCGGTGCCCCTGAGAGCACTCTGAACAGACTCCAACAAGTTCAGAATGCGGCAGCACGAATGCTTTACAACATCCCCATGTCTCGTTCAGCTAAACCAGCACTGAGGGTGTTACACTGGCTGCCAATACGGGAAAGGGTGAAATTTAAATCCCTTTGCCTTGCACACAAAATCTTGCAAGGCAAAGGCCCCCCCCGTCCTCCAAAAGATGGTGATCCCATATAAAGCCAGCAGAACTTTACGCTGAGACCAGCAACACCTGACTGTTGTCCCTAGGGTAAAAAAGGCCCGATCAGGAGGAAGGAGATTCTCCGTTAACGTTGCCACCCTCTGGAATGCCCTCCCTCTATGTCTACGCGCGGAACCTTGTCTTCTGTGCTTTCGAAAACAACTTAAAACTTTCCTCTTCTGCTAACCTTTCTTGTCTTCGCTATTTCTGATATTCTCTGTTGGCAAAGCGCTGGGATGCTCTAGGGTAACCGTGCGCTGTGCAAAACCGATTTAATAATAATAATAGTAAGAGCATTAGCTCGCTAATGCATGAATATCGCTGACTTTTCAGCGATATTCATGCATTGCGGCCGATTTTTATCGCATTTGCGATAAACCTTGGTAATACCAAGGTTTATCTGCGATAAAAATTGCCGCAGCTCAGCGTTCATTTTTTCACGCTAACCAAGCAATAGCGATAATTATCGCTATTGCTTGGTAATATGCCCCCCACTTCTCATAACTGATGTTGCTTTTTTGCCTTATGAGCATGGTAAGAAAGCTTCTAGAACCTTCTGGTGGCCATTTTCTCTTCATTCTGTGATGCATTTGGTTTCTTTTTCACTTTGCAGACTGTTACAAAGAGGTTTTCTTTCCTGCAGATTTTGCAAGTGTTTCCCACTGATGAACATTTACCCTCATTGGGAAAAGAAAACCCATCACACATCGGAAACACCTTTTCTTCCCTGTAGACTTCGAATTGTGTGCATCTTCCTTGCGCTTGTGCCTGCTTTTCATGTCAATACCGATTCACCTTGTGCTATTCAAGTTTACATATCAGCAGCTTGATGATTTGCTCTTTCATCTGCCCTTTCAGCCAATAGTACTTTCTCTAAACTGAGTGTCTCTCAACATGCGTCTTCCAAAAAAGTCTGAAAGACAGCCATTGATGACTCTGAGTTATATGGCTTCTTCATCATTAAATTCACTAAACTTGCAGTGTTTGATAAGCACATCGTCTCTCAATAAACGTATCCACTGTTTCACCAGCTTGCTGTCTTGCTTGATTGAAAATGCACATTTCATGGTTGACATTCAGCATCAGATTGAACTTGGTTCCCAATGCTTCTTTGATCTGATGGTACAATATTGCATCAGTCTGTGAGATTTTCTTTAGCATTTCTTTTACTGCATCACAGCAAGGTTCTTTACATACTTAATGATTTTCTTATTGTCTGCTTCTTACAATGCGTCGATGAAATAATCGAATGTCTCAATCTATGCAGTCCACCTGGCGCTAATATTCTGCTTCTTGGCAGTGTTGAATGGCGGTTTCAGAAACACAGCTGCACCATACTTTGCTATCTTTCTACTGCTGTCAAGAGCATATGCAGCTTGGATAACTACCTGTCTCTTCTGCAAGCACTGTCCATGTGCATGCAATTGGGTTGTCATGCCAAAATTGGAGACCATAACGTGCAATCTTCTTTCTTGACTGTGAGCAAAGTTAGGTTTCTCATACTTGGTTGTCACTGCCTTTAGCTTTTTACATCTTGCCTGGTTGTGGTTGCCTTTAGTGTTTCACTTTGTAACGATGATGGCTCTTTATTATAGTTCAGCGCAATAGAACTTCTTTTGGTCTCACTGCCAGATTATGGTTGGCTTTTTAAATGTGTTCTACTGTAGGGCCTTCAACTTCTTCAATGGCTGTGTCTGAGCATCAACTCCACATGCACCAACTTCAGACTGCTGTGTATCTACTTGGGGTGCACATGGCATGCATGAGCAGTTTGCTGTACCATTGCAAACTCTCAGAGAGCGCATTTTTGTTTCTTCGGTGCACGTATCTCCTACTTGTCACCAGATGTAGCATATTCCCCAGCCCAGGAACATGCAAATGACTATGCCACACACGCAGCTCGGTAACAAACATCTTTATTCCTCAGCATATGATCACACATTGCCCACACATTACATCATAACCATTAAGAACCACATCTCAATACCTCCCAGCAAGTTACGTAATTCCTATGCTGCGTTTGCCCAGAGCCGAAAGGGTTCTAGTGCACACATTCTTGACACTACAAGGAATACAGCTGCCATGTTATTGTGAAGAGAGGCCACATGCTGTCTGAACACCGTATCCAATCTCTGTTATTGTGGCCTTAGTAGCAAGGGACATGCTAGTGAAAAGTGTTAAAAACATACATAACAAGCAAACAAGCAAAAATAAAGTAAATGTAAATAAAAGAGGAGCTTAACATTGTGTGCATATGGAATTCAAAACACTTTAAAAATAACCCCACAAGGACACCTAGAAATAAGCAAATCAGTGAAAGACAATGACATATAGCAACATGAAATGATAATGTCTCCCTATTGGAGTCTTATCAGGGCCTAGGGACTAAGTAAGTCCAAGTCATGATTTTAGAAGTTGAAAAATGAGTCAAGTGTCAAACCAGTAGACTGGACACAGTACGTCAATGTGTCAGAATTGACAAATAGCCTAGGCATAGGAACTCGCACAGGGCTGGAAGAACTTGGAAACTCTTGAGAATAGATCTATAGAAACTGAAAGTTCACAAACCCTTGTAAATGCTAGACTACACATTAGAGTTTTGCCTTCCCAGTCTTACATCCTAGTTATAGGTGCACTTCCAGGTGTTGTGGAGCAGAAGCCTGGCACTGTTTCTTTTAGTAGTCGCTCAGCTCCATTTAGTTCCCACCAGATTCATGCATTCTACCACGTTTTCTGACTCATTTTGGATCCCTCATGGTTAAGGCTTTCCTATTTTGTCTCTTCTCTGTTGCTTTATTTATTCTGCCAAGGTGCCTCTGTGTATGCACTTACGTTTCACCTTCTCAGCTCAGGTCCAGTTCTTTTTCTTGGGATCCTGGTATCTGTTTGATCAAACGCTCATGATTGCAGCTAGAGATAGGATGCCCCCGAAGAATGGAGACAGGAGAATTTGCTGTGGGCAAAGCTAAATTGTCAAATGAAACTCACATTCTTCGTCAATTACCTCCATCTTTTGAGCAGTAGACCAGTGGTTTTTAACCTGTTGTCCAGGAACCCATGAGGGTCCGTGAGGCCTCTTCAGGGGTCCACAATGCTTTTTAAAAAAAAAGTAATTAATACATTAAAATGAATAAAAGTATATATAAATAAAGAAGCAAAATTAAAATTTTGAAAACTTTTCCAAATATGATTGTGAATTAAACTAAATATCCCAATGTTTTGGCATTTTTTAGGTATACATGTTTTTATATTTTTATGTATTGTCTTGAGGTTCAAATTATAGAAATAGTTTATGCTAGGGGCCCATTTCTTCCAAAAATGAGTCCATGGATTCCAATAACGATTCAGCGGGGGTCCACAGCAGTCAAAGGGTTAAGAGCCGCTGCAGTAGTCCATCGAACCAGGGGCAGCCATAGTGTCTCTGGCTTCACAACATTTTATTTGATATTCCACTCTGTCCAAAGGAGTGAGAAGCATCTAATCAACCATGGAGTGATGAACTATATATGGAATATAATCAGCTCATGCTCTTCGAAGTACTTGCACTGTTGCAAGTATTATTTGTTTGGGCGTGATAATCCATTCCATACAGGACAAATTCAGGAGTCGTGTCGATTCAGATTGGATTGTCAGATGCCGATATGGCATTCAGAAGTCACATTAAACATGCGTAACTGTGGGGAAACACTTTCCTACTGCACAGAAATGCAGATGCAGGGCATTTCAACCAACTTAAAATGTATTGATTATTAGTATTTCATGAATTCCATTGTCATCCTGATAGTATGACACAATATCAAGTTACTCAAGTGTTAAAATGGGCTGACGTTTGAGAAAGACAAACTTCATTTTATCAGAGTAAATATTGATTCACAACTAGAATACAAAACTCAACCACAGATGTGATCAAAACCCTGAGTGTACAAAAAGCAACCAGTTTATAGTCCTTGAGCAGATAGAATTTCTCAAAGGCTGACTTTAAATTATGCCATGTGCCATACCCCTTAGCACATCCCTAGGTATGCCAAGATACATACAGTCTTCAATGCAATGGTACGTCCCCACATGGCCAATTGCAGACTTACATGCCAAGGTAATGTCAGTACATTATGATGTTCTGCCATCGTAGGTCTGATTGGGCTTTATTTTCCCATGTATTGATATCATATCCCCATGTACTGCAGATGCCAACTGCAAGCACTGTAAGAAAATGTATAGCCTCGCACACCCATTTACAGCCTTGGAACAGATTTATATACCCAGACACAATCTTAGATTCCTATGAAAACACCTTGTACACTGGTCTTGTACTCTCATTCCAGGTACAACCTCATAAGAACAGGTGCACGTGAAATATCTGAAGCTTTGCTTGTTGTGAAAATGCGATTCTATAGTGTAACAAGTATGACCACCAAAGCCCAAGCACAGCAAAAATAGTTCCACAGATACATTCAGAGCCATATTTAGAACGCATGAGGTGCTAGGCAAAGGCATAATTTGAGGTCTCTATTTAGAACTTTATGAGGTTATAATAGGAAGACAGAAATGTCAAAAAACACTGGATGTCATTACATAAAGGAATATGGGAGGTGTAATTTGGCTTTATTTATTCAGCAAAACATAGTTATTTTCATGGCCTCAGGAATCAGATGAATCATTATCTGCTGTGCTTTTTGTGTAATGATGAATTTTTCACATGTCGGATCATTCGTATCTTGTGCATAATTTGCCCATAGAAGGGATGGTTCATAGTTTGTCATAAAAGCAATGATGTTTTACTATTCCTGCAAATTATTTACATCACAGTGTTCTTGGGGTAACTTATTTCAATAGTGTTTTTGGAGTGTAGGATAATTCCTAACACTCAGTATCTCTTTTTGAAGTGTAATGTGTCTAATCTTAAATTTAACCCCTGTTAGACACTGTGGCCCCACCCCTTGTTAGACAGCATGGGCCAAATTCATGTAGGTACTTACGTGTTGTAAAGTTACAAGTGCGGGAGTCTCACCCCGAGTGCAGAGATTCCGCCATGAGTACGGAGACTCCGCACTCATAACTTTACTACACATTAGTACCTTCATGAATCTGTCCCTTATATGATAAATGTGTGTTCTGTAGAGTCACTCTTCAACCCAGTCATGAACATCTCACTCGTAGGGTGGGTCAAAATAGTGCCAGGTTAGAAAGCTGAACCCCTTGGGTGCCAGAGGCATAACAGTTATGTCCTCAGCCACGGTGCTTGTTTGCTAAAGACATAACCATTACGTCCTGGCACCCACCCATGGGGAAGCCATGGTGCTCCCCCGTGGGCCCCTCATCTAGAAGCCCCTACTGGAGGTAGCAGCGGAAGTGCTTATGCTGCCTCCCCAACCCCCCAGGCAATCTGATGAAGTTGGCACACTTACAATGTGCCATCATCATATGATTCAGGGGGGGCACTAAAAGCCATCTGCTTCCAGTCCATCCAGAGAGATGATGCAATTTAGGTACATCCTTCTCCTGAGGAGTTGGTGAGAGGAAAAACAGAAACACAGGGAAAGGAAAGAGTTTTCCTTTCCCCTGTTGCTGTTTTGAATGGATTCTTGCTCGACAATCGCAGGTGAGGCCCGCAGTCGTAGAGCAGAACTCCTTCCACTGGACCGCCAGGGATTTTATTCTTTATTGTTGGGAGAGTGACCTCTTAGGAAAGGGTCACTCAGCTGCGGCACGTTTGTCCATCTTTTGCCACCCCCCGGGGGCTGATGTGGAAGTTTGTTAGGCCAATCAGCCCCTCAGGGGTCCGAAATGCTCCAGAAACCAGGGATTTTTTTAATGTGTATAATAATGGGGAGTGTCCCCTTGGGAAAGAGTTGCTCCCCATGGGGGCTATTTTCTTTTAATTCTCCCCCCAGTGGGCAGGTCAGCCGTATTGTTAGGTCCATCTGCCGCCACGGGGTGCAGAAAGCCACGAGAAACCAGGGATTTCATTATATGATGGGGAGCAACCCCTTTGGCAAGGGTTGCTCACCTTTTGTGGATTAATATTTTGGAAGTTTCTGCCCCCTTGGGGGTAAATCGGCCTTATAGTTTAGGCCCTTCTGCCCTGAAGGTGGGCAGAAGTCTCTAGACCACCAGGGATTATTTGTATGTGGCACATAATGTTTTGGGGAGCAAACCTTTGGGCAAGGGTTGCTCCACATTTGGGGATTAATATTTTAGCTGTTTCTGTCCCCCCCTTGGGGGCAGATTACCTTTAAACTTTAGGCCCATCTGCCCCCAAGGGGGGCAGAAGCCACTAGACTACCCCAGGGCATAGTTTGCGAAGTAGCGCTACGTGTAGCTACGCGAAGTGCACTTCGCACTTCGCGAGCTATGCGTATCACTACATGAACTGCTTAGTAGCCTGTTCGCACTGTGCAAGATGCCGTTTTCAATGATTGTACAGAGCGGATAAGCATCCGGCACTGTGCAATCATTGAAAACGGCATCTTGGACATTGTGAGCTGTAGTTTTCTGCCACTCGAGTAGATTTTTACTTGAGCGGCAGCTTTCTCAACACGGACTGGTAGTTTCTCATTGCGAGCGGTTGTGAGCATACGCTACCACTCGCAATGAGAAACCTGACCTCCCCGCATTGACAATCTCACCGGGAGGTTTATTTTCCACGCTCAGGAACGAGTAAAAAGTCTTGCAAGGATGTCATTTTGCTTGCTTGCGGTCGCCAACTTGACGTTGAGAACCACGAGCAAGCAAAAAATGACCACTGCACTACGCTATGCTACTCGTGTTTGCACTGTGCTACGTGCAATTTGTGTAGTGCGAAGTAGCGCAATCTTTGCAAACTACGTGAGCGTAGCGTAGTGCTTTGCCCAGGGTTACACTAGCCCACCAGGGATTTTATTGTATATGGCGCAACATGTGGGCAAGGTTCGCTCCCCTTTTGGGGGTGAATATTTTGGCAGTTTCTGCCCAGCCTGGGGGCAGATGGGCCATATATTTTTAGTCCCATCTGCCTCCAAGGGGGGCAGGAGACACTCAACACCAGGGTAAGTTCCTGGTCTGCGTGTTCTGGCATTTGGCTTGCTGTGTGTGGACTGACACTTAGCTGGCGGTATGTGAGGCTGGCATTTGAATGTTGATTCTTGTTGACACTTTATAGTGTTTCATAATGATAACTGTTTTAATTGTTATCATCATTTCTATTTGTGATCCATTTCTCCTTTTTATTCTAGTGCAAAGGTTTTCTTTACAATTCAGTCTTTTGCTTGCGGTTTCGTCACTGGTTGATCTGCCGTTTGTCTAGTGCATCTGTTTGGAAAGAGCAAGTTTTTGTACTTTTTACTCCAAATTAGTATTATTGCCCTGTATGATTTAGTGTTTTGTAAATGTGTAATAGCAGCATATTTATCTTCTGTTTTATTGTGTGTGAAACTATCCTTGTATTTGTGTATGACGTGTAATGTGTTGTCTTGTGTGTAATTTTCTTTTGTTTTTTCCTTTCTAGTGGGATATAGTTGGTGCTAGCTGTGATTGTGCAGAGTAGGCGCTGGTGAGTCTAGCTGTCTCTGAAAAGTGAGTGCTGGTTTTAGAAAAGGACACAGATGTACCAATAGTGCAGCAAGAGGCATCTGGCTTGCAGTCTGGGGCTGAAAGGCTTCCCATTGGAAGCTCTGGACTCTGGATTGCCCCAAACATGTGACAGGAAAGTGCCCGAAATGTATTGTGGAGACATCAAAATGATCTATCACAAAATTACCTGGTTTTGCAAGGGGGACACCTGCGGTTTTGGTCCTGGGTTCAGCAGCTATCTAGTAAAACCTGAAAAACCCAGATGTTTCTGAAAACTAAAAACATGGGGGAGACCAGGGGAGTTTAGCTTGCATGGATCCTCTAATGTTTCCTTACCCAGAATCAAACCCAGACAAACCTCAAATTTAGCAAAAAAACACATTTCTGTGTGGAATTACCACACTAGCGCTCCCCTCGGTCTTCTGAGTAAAATGTTACCTCACTTGTGTGGGTGGGCCAAGTGCCTGTGACAGGGAAGGTACGGAACATGTGTAGAGATTGAGGGGATATCACAGTGACATGATAAGCACAATTTATTTTTGTACTTTTTTAGGCTGACTCTGCTTTGGCACCCACACAAGTGAGGTATAATTTTACTCTGGAGACTTAGGGGAACACTGGGTGGTAGTACATTTGTGCCCATTTGGTTGTGATCTCACACAGAAATGTGAGGACAATTTAACTTTTTTGCTACATTTCAGGTTTGCAGCAGATTCTGGGTAAGAAACCATTGGGGATCCACGCAAGCCATGCATTCCTGGACTTTCCCAGGTATCTAGTTTTCAGAAATGTATGGGTTTGGTAGGTTTCCCTCAGATAGCCGCCGAGCCCGGGACCAAAAATGCAGGTGCCCTCCTTGCAAAACCAGGCCAGTGCTTACACAACTTTCATACACTTAAATGTGAGGCAAATGTGATTTTTAGTTTTAGCTAAATTTGAGATGCGCAAGGAATTTTGGGGACAGAAAACGTTAGGGGATAAACACTGGGACACCTTCCTGGACTCCCCCAGATGTCTAGTTTCAAGCAATGTCTAGGTTTGTTAGGTTTTCAAATAAGCAGCCAAACCCGGGACCAAAAACGCAGATGACTCCCTTTCAAATCCAGGTTGTTTTATGGTTGATCATTTTGATGTACTCACAGTACGTTTTGGACATTTCCTATTGCGGGCACTATGCCTTCCCAGACAAGGGTGGTACCATCCAATTTTATCAGGAGACTTGAGGGAAAGCTGTTTGAGTGGAAGTTGGTGGCTCCCCACAGATTCCAGAATTTCCATCACCGAAATATGAGGAAAATGTGTTTTTTAAACACATTTTGATGTTTGCAAGGGATTCTGGATAACAGATCCCGGTGAGAGTCACACAAGTCTCCCCATATTGGATTTCCCAGGATATCTAGTTTTAAAAAATGCAAACTTTTGCTAGGTTTTCTTTGGTGCTGGATGGTCAAACATCCACAGTTAGGCACATTGCAAACAAATGGTCAGTTTTCAGTGTAGAAATGTGATGTGTCCACATTGCATTTTGGGGTGTTTCCTGTCGCAGTCACTAGGCCTACCCACAGAAATGAGGTATCGTTTTTATTGGAAGACTCGGGGAGTGTGTGGACGTCTGTAGCTATACACAGATTCCAGAACTTTCCATAACTGAAATGTGAGTAAAATATGTTTTTTTACAGATTTTAAGGTTTGCAAGAGATTCTGGGTAACAGAACCTGATGAGAGCCACACAAGTTGCCCCATCTTGGATTCCTCTGGGTGTCTAGTTTTAAAAAATGTACAGGTTTGCTCAGTTTCTTTTTGTGCCTGCTGAACTAGGGCCCAAAATCCACAGTTAGGCATATTACAAAGAAAGGGTCAGTTTTCAGTGGAAAAATGTGATGTGTCCACATTGCATTTTGGGCCATTTCCTGTCGCCGTCACTAGGCCAACACACAGAAGTGAGGTACTGTTTGTATTGGGAAATGCAGAATAGTAGACCAAGTGTTATTACCAATTGTCGTTCTATGCATTTCTGCCTCCCAAATGTAAGATAGTGTGTTAAAAAGAAGTCATTTTGAAAAATGCTCTCTAACTCACATGCTTGTATTGGTAACCCCAAATTCAGAGATGTGCAAATAATGACTGCTTCTAATCTCCATACCTTGATTCCTATTTTACACTCTTTTTATGTTACCAAATGAATTGCTCTTTACCTAGTACACATACAAAATGAAAACTCATTGCAAGGTGCAGCTGTTATTGGCTTTGGGATTCTCAGGTTCTTGTGTACCTACAAGCCCAATATATCCCACAACCAGAAGGGATCAGCAAATGTAATGGTATATTGTTTCAAAAAATGTAGTATAGTTAAAAGAAGTTACAGGTGAAAACGTTGGCACATACCTTGAAGGATCTTCGCAAATGACCCCTTGCTGAATTCCAGAATGTTGTACACTTTTCAGAAATGTATAGATGTCCATGATTCATTATTGGTTTCACCCCCATTTCTAACAATAACTGGAAAGAGGTTGAAAGCACACACAATTGCAAACATTGGTAATGTCCTAGTAAAATGTGTTTGTTTTTTCTGACAAATGTCTACCTGTTCCTGAAAGTTGGGAAGATGGTGAGTTTAGTAGTGCAAACCCTTCGTTGATACCATTTGCAGGGGAAAAAACTGCCACTTTCCTCTGTGGCACTTTTTCCCATTTTTCCCCCAAAAAACTAAACGTATCTGTATTTAGGTTCATTTCTCAGTACCCTCCTGGGGAATTCAGAAACCCAGGCTACCTTTAGAATCCTCAGGATGTTTGAAAGAAATGGCGCTAATTTGGTGGGGATACTTTATGTGGACAAAATGTTGTGGGGGGCCTAAATGTGAACCACCCCAATAGTCAAAAAAGGCTGAGCATGGGGAGGGGGGATTCCTATCAGCTAAGGGCTTAAACTGAGAATTTTGACTTGGACCTGTAACACATGTGTAACCAAGAGATAATTTGGCTGTCGGATACCTGAACCTGTATGATCATAGCAACCTGATTTTAGGGGTCGGCAAAATTTGCGTAATTGCATTAAGCAAATCTCTGCAAAACGGTAAAAAATCTCAGCGAACACGCAGAGATTCAGCGAACACACGGGATTGCTTGTTTGCGATGCTTTTTTCATGTTCGCAATCGCTGTTTGCATTCTCGGGAGAAATATCTAGCGAACACGCATTTGGAGAATGCGAACAAGCAAAAAATATTGCAAAGTCGCAGAATTTGGCCAAACTCCACGAACGGAACGGAATTTACCACCCAGGCCTACCTGAATTATTGCTCTTCTGTCAGAGCCCTGAGCCTCTAAGGTCTGGTAAATCTGAAAACAGCTCTGCTATCAGAGGCCTGATCCCATATAATCTGTATAAAGTAAAGAATGCCTATTTATGTCTCAAGAAGGGGCCTCATTTAAATCCTTTTGAGTATTCAAAGAGCAATCTTGACTGTGGTTTAAGCACACTCCTTTTGTGTAGTTTATTGATCAAACTCTGCTATGTTCTGAAGTTATGTTTTCGATAAGATTTTAAGTACTATAGTGCACTGGGGGATCACTGACATAATATCGAGGGACATAATATCGACTACCTGAAATATCAGCAACAAAATATCGACAGACAGAATATCGACTTTGTATCTACAAACAGGTAAGTACAAAAATATCGAGTAAAAACTATCGTTTACCAAAATATAGTTTGTAAAAATATTGACTTTAGTAAAAACAATGTTAAATTAAATTAATATTAAAAATGATTTACTAAAATATACTTAAAAATACTTATACTAACTTATAATAATTAAATAATTAATTAAAGTTATAAAAAAATGTTTTACAATCATATTTGTTAAAACATATATATATAGTAACATATTAATATTAAAAAAATATCCAATATTATTACCGTAGGATAGCAGAAGTGTAGAATTATTATTCCCACTCCAAAGAGTGCAACAGTAGATAAGGCGTTGGATAGCGTAGGGGTAAAAATTACTATTCCCATTCCAGAGAGTGCAACAGTAGGGAAAGGGTTGGATCGCGTAGGGGTAAAAATTACTATTCCCACTCCAGAGAGTGCAACAGTAGGGAAAGCGTTGGATAGCGTAGGGGTAAAAATTACTATTCCCATTCCAGAGAGTGCAACAGTAGGGAAAGCGTTGGATAGCGTAGGGGTACAAATTACTATTCCCACTCCAGAGAGTGCAACAGTAGGGAAAGCATTGGAAAGCGTAGGGGTAAAAATTACTATTCCCACTCCAGAGAGTGCAACAGAAGGGAAAGCGTTGGATAGTGTGGGGTTAAAATTACTATTCCCACTCCAAGGAGTGCAACATTAGGGAAAGCGTTGGATAGCGTAGGGGTAAAAATTACTATTCCCACTCCAAAGAGTGCAACAAATACCAATAAATAAATTTACATATTTAATTAATTATAAATAAATTACTTCCCACCCTACTCCCCTCTAAACCCACAACCCGCCACAAAAATAAAATTAATGAAATTAACTTAATTATCAATTAATCAATTAAATAAAATTAATTGGCAATTAAAATGTAATTGATTACAAAATAAAAATTAATTAACAATTAATCATAAACAAATACCAATAAATACATTTTCATATTTAATTAATTTAATTAAATTACTTCCCACCCTATTCCCCTATAAACCCACAACCCGCTACAGAATTAAATTACGCAAAATTTAAATAACATTAAATTCATTAATTAAAATACATTATTACATAAATAAACACTTTTAACACATAAAATACACTATAAAAAATTCGATATTATTACATTTTCGATATTTTTTATAACCTATATTATGTACTTCGATATTTTGACTATCTATATTTTAAATTTCGATATTACATTACTTACCTTCAAAACAATATTTTTGATGTCTATATTCTGTCCATTCGATATTCTGTCCAGCCTATATTTTAAACTCGATATTATGTCCATTCGATATTTTGTAGTCGATTTTTTGTCTGTTTACCTGCACGAGGCATTAGAATTATGGTGTCAAAACTTTAAGCCCTCTTTGCTTACAACTCCTTCCTATTTTTTTTTTTTAGAGACTGGATTTCAGACGTATTGGAGGCTATAGAGTAAATTTTTCAAACTTATTATTTAATACTTCTTCAGCCATTTTGCCAATTGAAAATGTGGGTGCATTGTTCTGTGGCCCATTCTATTGGGTATTTGGGGATTTATGTCACAACAAATCTGATAGATTTATTTCAATTAAACTGCACACCATCTTTGAGTAAAGTTACAAGCTATTGATTCAGTGACATTCATTAGCCCTTTCCTTCATTGCTAGGCTCACTTTGATTAAAATGGTTATTCTTCCTTTGTTTATATTTACTTTTCCTGTCATGATCAAGGTCCAGCAGTCCTTTTTGACGGATGTATTTGAATGATACGTTATTCCTTTTGACAGGGAAAAAACACACACAAACTTAAAGAGACTACAACTAGATATTGAAGAGGGAGGTTCGGCTATTCCAAGAATCAAAGGGGCATATTCTCAAGGACTTATCGCCAATTTATCGTCAGTTTAGCGCCGCAAAAGTGGCTATAGATTTATCCCCCTATACTCAAGCTGGTGCAAACTGCTGATATCGCCAGTTTTCCAGCGATAGCTGGCGCAAAAAACAACGCCACAGATGAGAGCGACAACTAACGCTAATGATATGCAGAGTAGGCATTCCCGTGCAAAAACACGTGAAAACACCGCTTCGCAATACTCTCAACGGCAAGCCAGATCTACGATGCGATCCAAAAACAGGCGATAAGTCTCGCTAGCAGCAGGGATTTAACACCTGCCTTTTACTGGTGTTAAGCAGGACGACAACCTGCAGTATGAAAGGGAGCCCAGCCCAGAGCCACATCTGAAGACGAACACATGTCATGGAGAGACTGATCATGCAGCTTGGAGACCCAAGAGGGCCACAACACCCACCTCCACCACCCCCAGGCCCTCCAGTCCCTGGTCATTACTCACCTTGTTGTTGTTGGTTCAGGTCATGTTGTGCAGTGTCCCGTCCCCCAACTCCTGCCACCGTCTCCCCAATGATGGTCCCAGGCTGGTCCTCCATGGGCCTTGTGTGGTTTTGCATGTCCTCTGTACTTGCTCCGGCTACCTCCATGGTGCTTCGCAGTTGTTTGTGTTTTTTGTTGCTGCTTTTATAGTGATTTTTCCCACCTGACTTGTGAGACTTGCAGGCCTGGCGCTGCTTATTGCTGAATTTATTATTGCAGTTGGGCCCATTGCAACTTTTTTCACATTTGGGTTTAGATTTTTATCGCCCTTCCGTTGATTTTATCACGGACATTTGACACGTTATTGGGAAACTATCGCATTTTATCGCCAGGTTGTGAATACGACGTTACCATGGAGTGATTTTCCCTTGATAGATGGTGATGTGGAAATTTGCGTCCACCCATCTTAGCAATGATTAACGCATGTTCTTGAGAATATCCCGCAAAGGGTACTATCAAACTGCCTAACTAAATCTTCTACTTGTAGTTGTCTTTCCAACTACATTTATCTGAGCATTATGTTAAGAGAAGTTGATGTTAAGCTCTTTACTTTTTTAAAAATACCTAGGCTTCCGATGCGTATCAGGTACAAGACATGTCATATTCTACCCAAAAGATGTGAGAGAAAGTTTGGCAGTTCAAAGTGCCATGGATTCATTTATCTTTATGATACTGCTGCCAGCTAGGACTACAGCTAAGAAAGTCTGTCATATTCAACTGGGAAAGGGCTGGATGTTCTCATCTGGCAAGCTACGTTTAGTAATACCTTGGAACCAGTTAGCTAATAATCATCCAGAAATTGCTTCTAACTTATGGTTCAGTTATATACAAATCCGAAATATTGTTAATGAGAGCGAAAAATAACTATCTCAATTAGCTCAAAAACATGTAAAGCTTACTTTGTATGTCAAAGGTATAGGTAATTGGTATAGATAGGTATATTTAAAATTTGTGGACGAAGTAATACCTCCTTTATTAAGTGCTATTGGTGAAACTACAATAACATGTGTCATAAAGCTAGTCATGCTGACAATTATAGAGGGATGTCTTTTTTAGAGAATGGATGTTTTCTCTCACTCGGCATCTCATCCACAAAAAAGTACCCTGTAGCCTCAGCGGCTTATTTCAGATGCATGAACGCTAATGGTGATCGACTTCATATGTGCTTCACCTATCCCTGTCTTCATCACTTTTGGCATCAGGTGTTTGGATTTATTAGTTGAAGGCTCCGGGTTACAATGCAACCAAATCATCCCATGGCCTTATTTGGAATGATCTCACAATCTATCAATATCACTCTAAGACAACAGCAATTTGTACTTGTCACTTCATTGATTGCCAGATCACTAACATTAAAGAAATGGAGATCTACTGAGACACCTGATTGTATCCAATTGCTGAATAAAATGAACCCAATGATGCAGTATGGGAGCCTTTATGTGGCAAGAAATGGTTCCACACAAAACTTATAGAGATATCTGCCTGAATGAATTCACTGGAGGTAACAGTGGTAACGGATGTTAAGGTATATTGACATAATTTTAACAAAATGAATTGTTAACTTAACAACTACCTGCTGTTAGAGCTACACTACGGTGGTATTAGGTATCCTAACAATTAATGTAAGCAGCTTTATTCTTTTGTTACCTCCCTTTTGCGTTAATGTTTGAGCAATTTCTCTTATTTGTATAATTAATTTTTTATTGTATTCTAATTTTGATGCGGGGAACAACTGGACTAGAAGATTGTGTCAATGTTTTGTATTAATTGCATGCAATGACTTTTCTGCTGCATAAAAAAATTACATTGCGACCTTCAGCTTCATCAACTGATAGCTTTGTTTGAACTTGACTAAGGATTAGGAGGACGTCACATATGTTTCATATAATTATAGAAGACTAGCTTATGCATATTCTTCTTGGGATCTCCTTTAGTTGTCTACATAGCTTATCATTCTAGATAGAATTTGTTGTTTATTTACAAAATGGGTGTTAGTAGTAGCTCTACATCGATAGTCATATCAAACCCTGGGTTGGTCTCAAATTTGAGCAGATAAGAGAAATACTTCAGTGGTGTTTCCAGGTTATTTGAAGTCTTACCCTCCTCATTCTGGTTGTGAGTTCTTATCCATTATTACAGTGATTAGAACTGACATCCTAGCTTGCCCAAGATATGGTACAGCTCTGTGACCCATATTTAGACAAGTAGTTGCAATAATCCAAAGGTGGTCACTAATCCATCAGGACCTAAATTGTCCTTAGGTTATATTACTGCTATTTAGAGTGAATACCTCATGCTGCTCCAAAGTCCTTTCTCTGTTTTAACTGGAGACAACATATCATATAACAGTACATACCTTACTTCCATTTAGCCTTGTTGTCCTTTTCTAATCATGCAGCCTACTCCTTACCTCACCAGTTCCTGTGGCCACCAGTTTCAACCTAATATCAATCTTTCATGTCATTAGAGTTATTATCATTTGCTACCCGAGAGATGCACTTAATACCATATTCCTAATCGAGACGACTGAGAGCCAGGAGCATTAGAAACTCATACTGCTTTTTGACATAGTAACAAAACAATATGGTACTTTTTACTCAACAACAGAAGACCTTACACCTAACATCCTACAAAAACAAAAGAATCACACAAAAGCTAAATTAAAGCAATCATTATAGTGTCTGAATTACAAAGCACTCTGATTTCAAACAGAATCCACAAGCTTGGATGTGTTGTAGTGTTGTACTCTATTTTATTTAACCAGACCAAAGCTTAGATAAATCCAGCTCATACGGAAGTGGTAAATATTTTACTGAGATCTTCAGATAATAATTTAAAGTGTCCAGAGGCAAACTCATAAGGCAGCAGCATTTTTAATTTTGCAGTTATAAAGAACAACTAGCAAATCAAAGCTGATACTCCATATGTTTCCTACCAACCAGGATGCTGGATACTGATCTGAAGAACCATGTTTCAATTTATTTCCTGAATGTTGCCTCTAACTGGCCCACTTTTCAAGCCGTGTTCAGCAGAGTGGCCAACAACAGGGACCACATGGCACTCTAAATTAGTGAACACTCAGGGTCCCTAGCATCTTAGTGCTCAGGTTACTCAGTGAGCAACTGAAAGTGTGGGTCACTTAAGCATCCTAGAATCTATGAGCAGACTAGCAAGCAGTCAAAAATCAAGCATGTGAAAAAGGTGTGTGGGGTGTAATTTGGGGATGAGATTCACAGACGTTTCTCGTGTGCATGTAATACAGGGAACAGAGTAGGTCTTTTGGAGTGTGCATGGTACTTGTTCAGAAATTAGGGCACAGATTTACTAATGCTTTGCGCTGGGTTATTGCTAATTTTGTAATGCAAACTGACACTAAGGGCCCAATTATGATTCTGGTGGTCAGAGAACCGCCACACCCATGGGGGCACGGCGGTGGCAGTCCAGCCACTGCTGCACCATCAGTCCGACCACCCCATTATGTGTTGGGAGGTCGGAACCCCCTGGGACTGTGGTGAGTCTCGACAGTGCAGGGGCTCAGCAGTGGCGTATTGTGTTACCTTTTATTAAATCTATGCCCTGATTTATAAGATAGCTGTGGTAGCTTGCTACTCAGGTACCATTCCATCAGGACCTGATAAAACAAGACCGGGAAATTATAAATAATGTGACTGTTAGAATTGTGGGTCTCTGGGTGGCCTAGGTAGGTACTTGTGACAAGCAGGGACCCTCTCCTCTAGTCAGGGCAAGGGAATTACTCTCTCAAAATAACCCCTGCTCACCCTCTAGGCGTGTGGCGCGAGCAGTCAAGGCTTATTTCAGAGGCGATGTAAGTTAAGCAGTTGTGACCACATACAGTAACCCAGTGACAACACTACAAATGGACACAACACAGGTTTTATATAAAAAATAAGTATACTTTATATAGAGTAATCACAAGACCAATAAACAACAAAAAGAATCCACAGTACTATTACGTTTCAAGAGTTCAGGTTAAAAAGGCTTAATTCAAGGTTCTGTGCGAGTCGGTAGCCTTGTCCGGCTATAGTGTCGCGGAAAAGAACACAGAGTCTAACAAATCCAGCGGACCGCGGCGGTCCGGGCCCACTCAATGTCGACAGACTCAGTCACAGTAACTTTTCCTTGAGGCGGCCGGTACGGATGTGTAAGACGGTTCCGGGGTTCTTCACAGTTTAGAAGAAGAAAGTCTTGAAGGTCACGGTGTCCTTCCAGTCATGGTGCAGGCTATGGCTCGTTGACAGCGTCGAGACAGAGTCGGTGAGCTCAGAGCTTGCATTGTTCGAGGCGGATGTTGCTGTTGCGGTGTTTCCAGCTTTACGGTACGGAGACAGAGCCGGAGTTCCGGAGTTGGCATCGGTCAGTCCGGATAGCGGTGCGAGTCGGGCAGTGCGTCGCAAAGCATGTAAGGTGGTGCCCAACTCCGGTGCGGTCACAGGACTCAAAGTCAGCAGCAGTGACTCTGTCGGTTAGACCAGTTCGATTCAGTGTAGCGAGGCGTTGCACGTCGCGGTGTCCGTCCAATCGCGTTGCAGGCTATGGCTCATTTACTGCGTCGAGACGGAGTCGGTGAGCGCAGAGTTTGCGTTGTTCGAGGCGGACGTTGCTTGGTGCGATGCCTACAGGACACCGGGCCGGTCCTGAGAGTCGGTCACAGCTCCATGCCTCTGTAGCCGCTTGTTTCCAGCAGCAATTCATACAGGCTGGTGAAGTCCACTGGTCCTGGGACTTCGGTCAGGGGGTAAGCTCTCTTCCAAGCCCTTGGAGATCTTTGCACAAGTTGAAAGAAAAGTCCACAAAGTTCTTTCTCCTCCCTTTGGCAGCAAGACAACCACTGCAGGCCAATCCCCCAAGCAGCACTTCAGCTTTGGAATAGAATCTCCTCAGTTTCTTCAGGTTCCTTCTCCTCAGCAGGGGTTTCGTCTAGTAAGTCCAGAAGTGATCTAATTTCATGGGATCAGGGTCCCAATACTTATACCCCCAAATCCTTTGTTCTCTGATGGGAGAGGGGAATGTGCCCAGTTCAAGCCAGTTCTGAAGCACTCTGTTTACCAGACTTCTCCTTCCCTTTCACAGCACAGGGCAGGCACATCAGACGCCCCACAGGAGGTGGAGCCAGCATTGTGGAAGGCAAGTACAGTCCTGGAGCACTTTGTTGACAGTCTTCCTCCTCTTCTTTCAGTGTGCAGGGCAGAGACATCAGACGCACCACAGGGGGTGGAACCAGCATTGTAGAGAGAAGTCCCAGCCCATTTCAGGTCCCAGGTGCAACTCCTCCCTCCCATCTAGATGCAGATCTCCCTATTTACCACCGGGCTGCCCCAGCCTGTCTCCTGGAATTCCCCAGCCCTGTCACACACAAACCCAGACAAGGAGTACACAACCTCGCAGAGGCAGGCTCAAATGGTTAGGCAAGCAAATACCTACTTTCTAAAAGTGGTATTTGCAAACACAGAATATTAAAATAAACTTCACTAAAAGATGTATTTTATTATACTGAGTCCAGGCATACTAAACTCGAATTTCTACCATGTTCTCTGAGTCTGCTAGGATTATAAAGTGTAATAATTCTAACAGCCCATTTTGGCCTATGGAGAACAGGTAGCCTTTCAATAGTGAAAAGCGAAAATGGCTGTAATTCACTATTAGGACATGCCACACACACCAGGGCCTGTCCTACCTTATACTGACAATGCACCCTGTCCGTGGGCCTACCATAGGGGTGACTAATATGAAGAAAAGGGAAGGTTTAGGGACTGGAAAATGGGTGCACTTGCCCAGTCAGCATGACAGTATCAGACTGCACACATGCTCTACAATGGCAGACCTTAGACACGTTTTACAAGGCCGCTTCTGTGGGTGGTACAACCAGTGCTCCAAGCCCACTAGCACTACAAAACAACACAAGAGCCAGTACTGTGACCTCTATTTGACTTCAGTTTCCTACGCGCAAAGAATTAAACTAAGTGCGGGATGGTGATAAATTTCACAGATTCAATCAATTTTATTTTTATGAAAGTTTTTTTGGACAAGTTCGTTGGTTAAAGTTCACCCAAAAATCAACACAATTTAGAAAAAACAAACAATACAGGGTACAATATTCATAAAAATGAAATTTTCGTAAAACAAACAATAATTAGAAAAACACGTAAGTGAAAAAAAAACAATCATACATAGTTGATCGACATTTGCATTCCAAACTCACTCTCTCATACACACCATACATACAAAAGACAATATATACAATTTAGAATGTCACAAAATAATTTTTAGAAGGGAGGGGAACACCATTGAGATAAACCTTGGATTAAATAACCTATTTTTTATGGATTCACAAAACACTATTTGGAATTCAAGATCTTATGGTGTTGTAAAATGGTCTACGCGTTTCGAACCCCTGACAAGTTGGGGGGGGGGGGTTCACATCAGGACCTCATAACTGGAAAAGAGAGAAATGAGATCAAAGTCAGAAATGTGAAGGGTTGTGTGGGGGAATTCCTAGCTACCACAACTGATTCTCGCCTCCTACCTTGGATGAAAGCGTAAACTGCGAATGAAAAACCGGACGTTGGCCAACTGAAAGACAAATCAATGAAAACACCAGGTCAGCCTACCACTATATATTCTAACCACGCAACAAATGCTAACCAGGCTTACAGAATGCTACTTACATGCTTGCCAGGTAAGATGTACACAGGTATCTGTGGGAAAACAAGAGTGGACTTGTGAGAGATGAGACGGAGCTGCTGTGTATAAGTGCGGCGTGCGGCACAAGGCTTACTTGTGGAATTTGTTTCAGTCGAGTTCCACTGCGGGGCTGTTGTTGGTCACAACACTGCCAGGATAGCCGCAAATGAATCAGAAGCCTGGTGAGAACTGTGAGCGTTAATCGCGTGTGGACTTCGGAGTAGCATGAAGTGATTCAAACTTAGAAACAGTTAGATGCTTGGGGCAGGCTGGGCATACCTTCGGTCAAGACGGCGTCTAGTCCTCTGTATTGCTTGGCCTTACTGTGGGAAGCCCACACCCAGTGTTGTTTTTTCTCTCGCAAGCCCACTAGCAGCATTTGGAATTACATGCCCTGTGCACACTCAGTGCACTGTACTAGGGTCTGACAAGAAAACCAAATTGTCAATCATGGAATCACCAATTAATACATACATTAGTTTACAATAGGGCGAGCATATGCACTTTAGCACTGATCAGCAGTGGTAAAGAGCCAAGAGTCATAAAATAGTCAACAACAGGTCAGAGAAAAGATAGGAGGGAGGCAAAAAGTTCAGGGATGACCCTGCAAAAAGGGCCAAGTCCAACAGTGACACAATATTAAATTTATATGAAAAAACTTTTCTAATGCGAATTCATATATCTGTTACTACAAAGTGTAGACAAATTTCAGCAGAGTGAAACTGACATAGGAAAAACGATGTTTATGCCTCAGAGTCACAGATTACATGCTACAATACATTTACACATGCAATAGGCCTCTTCAATGTAATCGTACTTTACGTCACAAATGTACCCAATTGCATCTTGGTTTTGGTTAATACCTTTTTTGCAAACGAATAGAGATAAAAATGCCATTGCCTAAAACATATATGAAGATATGCAGAATTGTCCAACCTCAACTCATGGCTCCAGCATTCAGTATTTGCCATGTCATGCACCTTTTCAAAAAAATGTAACACACTACATAATGTAAAACACTATTAACTGCATCATACACCCCATCTCTCCTGAAGCCAGTGTATGCCACCCTGCCCCTAATAGCCCTTTGTGTGCCCTTCACCACTTGCGCTGTCTCTTTGTCCTCCCTACCCCACCTATTCCCTCAGTGTGCCACTCTGCTTCACCACTGGACCACTTATGTGTGCCCCAATGTGTTCTCTATGTTCATCAGCATCATGTAGGTCCTCCACCTGCACATGATATCCAGCCTGTGCTTGCGCCTCCCTACTCTGATGTTGCATCCCATCTGTGAACCTCTTCCTTTTCCCCTTCTGCCATTCTGTTTGTCCCCCTCTTGACCTGCAGCTCACTGTGTCCCCTCCTCACCTATATGTGTCCCTTGTCCCCTGCAGTTTGTCTGTGGCACCCTGCATTGCCTTGCATTCTGGTGTGCACATCACCCTGCAGCAATGGCAAGGGCATGAGGCCTGGCTTGTAACTGCATTCCAGATCAATTTGTTTTGCCAATTTATTGCACAGCCCTACTTGGAACAGAGAGATTGCCACCCACTCTGGTTGTCTGTTCCCCAATATTTAACAAGGCACAGGAGGGGGTTCCAGCTGACCTGCTCCTCGCCATCACAGAGCATTGTACAGGTGAATGAAGTGACCCAATTAGGGTCACCCGGCTCACTCACAACCACCTCTCAGCGCCTTCCATACCAAATGAAGAGTCGGTCAGACATCAGAGAATACAAACCAATATATGTTTATTGAGATACACTCGAGCAGAGCCCGGTCTGGCCAGTTTCTTAGGAGCGCTGCAGAGGGACTGACATCTGCAAGCATAAAGACACATTATGTATGTTTCAGAACCAATGAAGGCACACCCACAATGGAATTTTCCAGGCAGATGCCACTAAACAAAGAAGTACAGAAGGATAGGTTTTGATTCTGGTGCCAGGCACACACTATCTACGATTCAAGGTCGCTCCGCCAGTGCCCACCACTAGACTGGTGGGAAGAGGCCTCTATCTAGTGTTAAAGGTATGAGCTAAGAAGACCAGTGTATTCATTAGCAAAGCAAGGCCCAACCTTGGGGAAATGAAACTCACAAGTAGCCATTTCTCAGAAAGACATTAGTTTTGATCATGGTTTAACATGGCGGCAAACATACAATGGTGCTGCGAATGCTAACTTACATAGAATAATGCACAAGCAAAGCTAAGGAAACATTTTCATTCCAACACAGGGCATATAGGAGCGGTCACCTGGTTCACAATGTGCCATGCTGGCCAATCGTACCTTTCCCAAAGGCACAGGTAGGTTTCCCTGTAGCCTAAGTGTGATGGGGATCACCTACCGATCCCCTTGCATTGCTTAGTAGTTAAGGGGACAAAGAAAAGAACAGAAGAGTGGGTGATCCGTCTTCCACGCCCACACCTTTTTCCAAACAGTAGAATAGGGTTTGACAGTTGGTGGCAGTCATCCTGAGCCTCTATGGTCTTTACAGTGTTGAAGGCCATAGAGGTACAGGTCAGTGGAAACCCACTACCTCCTCCGGTTTACAAATGGGGAACTGGGCACTGGGGCAGGAGTCAGGTCATCTGCCTCTCAGTACTTACAGGAGATGTAGTGGCTGGTTTACTGTCAACCACACATTTGTATCTTTTAGGCCCCCTCTCACTTATTAATGAGTTAATCTGATAAGCTCATTGAAGTCCAACAGTGGTCTGCATTGTGATATACTTGTTAATATTTTCTGCCAGATTTACCTATCCTTGGTAATGATCTAACGTTAGACTGATGTGGATATTAGAAGCCAGGACGTTTGGGTGTGAGGGGAGAAAAATTCAGGTGAAAAGCAGTTAAAGACTGAACAGGGACAGATCCTACACCTCATGGGGTTATTATTTGTTCAAAGCATTACCAATAAAACTTGCCTTTGTCATTTGTGCCTACAGCATTTGCCTGGCTAGCTGACTCTTGAGAGATATTGCTTGTAGTTACCACATTCGCCTTGTTTTTTCTCTAGTTCATAAATGCATTTAGTATATATCTCATCACTGTTCACTTGGGAACTTAACATTCTAAGATACACTCTACAATGCAAGAGTTTCGTATAAGATAAGAGAGAAAGCATGCAAGAGTTGAACTGCTCTTTTTCATGGAGATGCAGCTAAGTTGTGGCAGTTTCAAAGCAGTCTTACCTCCATTGAATCCTCCAGCTTTGTTGAGACAATTATTCGACAATTCTAAAATCTATAGATTGTTTTCCACTTGCATGCCTTGAATGAGCCACTTTGTCAGCAGATAGATTAAACAACATCCAAGGTTGTGTGTCCTATAGATTCCTCTGCTGTGTACAAAGCTGACTGAAAGTTAATCCTACATCAGTCATCTCAACTCAGTGTCAAAGAAGATCATTGGACAGGTCGCCAGATAATATTAGGATGACACACTCTCAGAGATTAAATGTCTGTTTCAGCAATCATTGTAATGTAAGATCAAACAGCATATATTATCTAATTCTGGTAGAACATCTGAAAGACATTTTAACTGTGAGCCAGGATGTACTAGAATCTACTTATTTCTTGACAGTTATGAAGTCATTCTGTGTGAGAACCGATACAATTTTCAAATCAATTTCGTTGGAACATATTTCCTGAATGTACCATAAATTATGCTATTCAACAACTACATAATTGAAATAAAGAAAAGCAAACTAGCTCTCTCTAATTTACTATTTCATTAACATTTGTGTTAAGTAACATTACTCCACTTGTTGACCTGGCAAAGCACATCTTTTGCCTGGGCCAAACCTTCCCTTTTTATGCATATAAGCCACCTCTGAGAAATTCGCTGGACAACCCAGAGGGCAAGGAGCAATGTATATAAAAGGCAGGACACTTTTAAGTTTTCTATATCCTGGTAGTGAAAAACTCACAAAGTCGTTTTTCACTAATGTAAGGCCTATCTCTTCCATGGGAAAACATTGGGATTACCTAATTTTATTTTCAAATTGAGAAGAGATAAGACCCTCAAGTCTGGTGTCTCTTGAATCTTAATTTAATATCCTAATTTAGGATGAAGTCAGATTTTAAATTACAATTCTGAAAAGGGCACTTTTAGAATGTTGGCATTTCTTACTTTAGCTATTTGGTGCCTACTGCCTGTCTCTGATCACATGTCTGGGGTGGGTGACAGTTGGGATTTGTGTATTTCCACTAGACAACCACACAGAATGGGAGATTGGGTGTGGCTTGATGGCCATTCTGGCAGGATGGGAGGGAGGAGCTGGACCTAGCATCACATACACCTGAAAAGGCTGTATCCTGTCCCCTCACAAAGAGCTCAACATCCCCTGTACCGAGTATGGAGCCAGGGCAGGAAGGGAGGATCTCTGGGCAGTTCAAAGGCCTGTCTTTGAAGCGTCCCCCACTTCAAAGTCACAACTGGGTATATGGGTATAAGTTCAGGACCTCAGACACCACCACTTCAAAACGCCTCTAGCCCTGTAAAGACTCTGCCAGGAAGAAGGACTGCTGTGCTGCTGAACGGACTTCCACTCTGCCTGACTGCTGCTTTGCTGTACTCCTGCCTTGCTGTGCTGACCTGCTGGCTGCGACCTGCTGGCTGCTGCCCTTTGCCTGGGTAAGGGAACTGGACCTGCATTATGTGAACCCAGAGTGACTCCCAAGACTAGCTGGCTGGCCTCCTGATCTGAAGTCTGAGTGACATAAAAGACTACCAAACAACCTTCTTCTGCACCGAAAACACTGCAATCTGTGAGTCTACCCTGCCAAGTGGTGTCCTAATGTACTTCTCCAGTGGAACCAATGCATCCTCTGCTGAGCGACGCATCCCCAAGCAGAACCAATGCATTCGAAGGCGTGCCAAAGGCAAGCCCGTGTGCGCTCGTCCGTGCCAGCACGGGGCTAGACGCTAGTCATTACGCCCGGCGTTTGACTTTACAGTCTAGTCTAAAATCCCTTCAATCAGGAGATCAGCCACTCAAGTCCTTAGTCAGTTGTAGACTGACTAATTTGGGTATCATGGAGGATAGGTCAGTCTTTCCTAAAATCATATATACCCAACCAAAGACAGAATTTAACCTGAATAAATTCCATAGGTGCTCAGACCATGCAAAATCAACGGAGCTAAGCATTATCTACTTGCATACTCAGTCTTTTCCCAAACACAAATTGGACATGTTCAAACTACTGGATTCAGCACATCCAGATATTCTCTTATTAACAGAAATATGGTTATCCCCAGATTCTGCTCCTGACATTTTGCGGCACTCCCAAACAACTACTATATCTTGCAGGCAAACCGCCCCCTAGGAAAGGTGGGCGGAGGAGTACCTGCCATCATACGTCAAGAGTTAAAATTCACCTTATTAACACCATTAGCTCTAAAGAGGGTGATCTGTGTCTTACTATATAGATGCCCCCAGAGTATGCCTCTGTTCCCCCACTCACTGGGCGAACAGATGGCTCACCTTACTATGAATCATGCTAACATATTGCTGATCGGCGATTTTAACTACGAGGATGCTCTGAGCGGGCCATACGCAAAAGAACTGAATGACCTACTCAGTGGGCTGAATTTCACCCAGTGGGTAACTCTGGCTAAGCACAATAAGGGACATATTTTAGACCATGTCTAGTCGGTTAATACCCCAGTTTCTGCCTTGATTGTCTCCCCTTGCACATGGTATGATCATCACGTAATACAGTTCACCATCTACAATATATCGAAGATTACTCCACCTGTTGTCAGAGGGACTAGGGCTAGGAACTGGAAGAATCTGGATAAAATTCCTTCCTGACCACACTGAGCAATACAGCTCCTGTCACTCAGTCATCTGTCACAGCCAGTGCAGATAATATTACTGCTTGGCTCACAGCAGCCTGTAACAAACACACTCTGCTTAGGAGGGTGAACTCAGTTCAGCGTCATGTGGCCCAGAAATGGTTTTTAGCAGACCTAAAAATTCAAAAACTAGCCCTCCGGCAAGTGGAAAGGAACTGGAGAAGCAACTACTCCTTGAGAGAGATCTTTCTAGTTAAACTTAAACTCCATAAGAAAGCTATCTGCACAGCTAAGACCACATACTTCTCCATCAAAATCATGAACTCCTCAAACAAGTCATAAGACATTTTTTCCATCATCAATGATCTATCTAACCCCGACCAATTCAAATTGAAACCTACACCATCCAAAGTGCTGCGTAATTCTCTTAATACTTTTTTTTATAGATAAAATTGCCGCAATCAAGGATAGTATTTTAAAGAACACAACGTCCACTGCACAGTCAATAAAACCGAAACCCCCCACTTCTTGTAGCAGTTTCCAGTGATCGACAGGCTGGAATTTCCAGACCTCCTGTCCAAAGTTAAATCAGGATCACCGATGGATAGCTGCCCACCTAACATTCTAAAAGAGGTTTTCTCTTTAGTTTCTACGCCTGCACTTTCTCTGTTAAATGAGTAATTGGCTCAGGGCATTGTCTCAAGTGCCTTCAAAGAGGCTATTATTGTTGCCCTCTTAAAGAAACCAGGGGCCGCCCCTAAGATACTGACCAATTACTGTCCAATTTTGCTACTTCCATACCTGGATAAGGTACTTGAATCTCATGAAGCCAGATGTCTATGTGCCTTCATTGAACAGTCAGAATATCTCAATCCCAGCCAAGCAGGTTTTTGGCCAGCCCATTCTACCGAGACAGTCATATTGACTGTCCTGGACACCCTCAGGAAGGAAATAGACAAGTCCCCCTCAGGCCCTGGTACTGTTGGACCTGTCCACAGCATTTGACACGTTCAACCATAATATCCTTATCAACCGTGTCCGTGCCGCAGGCTTTCAGGGATCAGCCCTTAGATGGATACGGTCCTTTCTGGAGGGCCGCTTGCAATCAGTCCGTCTATTCGACTTCATTGTGCCTGAAAAAAGTGTAACCTTCGGAGTACCCCAGGGTTCTTCATTATCTACCCACTTAATTAATCTCTACCTCCATCCTTTCATTCAGTCCTTAAAAGACAGGAAGGTGTGCACCTTTAACTATGCGGAGACCTACAGCTCATATTTTCCATCAGTAATACCCTTAACTTGGTCTTAGAATTTCAAGCCACCATGCCATATATACAGAATTGGATGAACTGCAATCAGCTGAAACTCAATCCGTACAAAAAACAGAACTAATCCTGTTAGCCGGCACCAAGATCCTCTGGTGTCCTCGGTTCTGGCCAGACGAGTTGGGTTGCTCCCCCAGTCCATCTTCCTCAGCAAAAAGTCTTGGGGTGATAATAAACAATGATTTATCCATGAGAACCCAAATCACATCTGTAATGTCGACCTGCCATTACCAATGTAGGAAAATTAGGAAAATCATCAGAATGCTCATGAGAGAAGCACTGATACAGGCTGTTCTAGCCACGGTGATCTCCCACATAGATTATGCCAATTCACTATACTATGGCATACC
Organism: Lissotriton vulgaris; assembly: GCF_964263255.1. Lineage (NCBI taxonomy): Eukaryota > Metazoa > Chordata > Amphibia > Caudata > Salamandridae > Lissotriton > Lissotriton vulgaris. The sequence goes on along the minus strand of NC_141689.1, from coordinate 837,177,921 downwards.
ACTGTATCTCATTAAGAGTCTGCAGTTGGTTCAAAATCAAGCAGCTAGGCTGGTCTTTCAGCAACCCAGGTGGAAATAAATATCCTCTCCTTATGAAGAAGCTGCACTGTATACCCATTCTACAACAATCTGCTTTCAAAGTGGGCTGATTGATTTTTAAGTCCCTACACGGCCCAAGTCCCAAATTCATTTCCAACCTCATTCAAAGGCACGTACCCACGTGCAACTTGCACTCGTCTTAGATGAACCTGCTAACCATACCCTCATATAAACTGCAACACCAAGGTGGTTGTAGATTTGCAGTGTTGGTGCCTCGGTTCTGGAATTCCCTGCCACCTAACATCAGAGCATGCACAGAACTCATGAAATTCAGGAAGCTTCTTAAGACCTAGCTATTTGCTCAAGCCTATGATTAATACAAGTACAGGACAGATTAACACGTCCCCAGCTTATCCCGGACCTAGTGTCAAGAAACCAATCGGTGAACTTGCGCTCTATAAATAATAGTGCTTTTTTGCTTCTAGGTGATATTTTCCACCTCATAAACTTTAAACTTCAATATCTCAAGTTCTACTTATTGGACTTTGTCATTTTGATTGTTTTATTTATTGAACTAAGCTCTATCAGGTAGATTCATGAAGCCAAAATCGGGTCGCAAAGGGCCAGATTCTGAGAATCTGACCCTTTGCAAGCGCTATTTTTGCATTTGGGATTCATCATCCCAAATGCAAAATTCGCTATTATAGAATACGCAAATTTGCGGGGAATTGCATTTAAGGAATCTCAATTTGAGATTCCTTAAATGCAATTCATAAAACATTTAAAATTTGCCAATTTGCAATTTTGGGCTGCTATTGGACATGTGTGTGCGTAATACCAGCATCCAATATCATTTCAGGGGTGCAACAGGGTGTCCTTTGGACACCCCTGCACCCTTGAAAATCGCAAACTCAATATGCGATTCGCGATTCGCACATTGATATGTCTTCCCATTCATTCCTACGGGCCTTTAGGCCCATAGGAATGAATGGGGAGTTATTCCTTATTTGCGATTAGCAATTAGCTAATCGCAAATAAGGAAGCTGTAGAAAGCGCAATAGATATTGCGATTTCTACATGAATCCCGTTTTGCGAGTCTGTAATAGCGATTCCTTAATAATCGCTATTACAGACTCGCAAAACATGCTGATGATGAATCTATGTGTATATTTCTAAGCCAGTGTGAAATCTTTATGTGTGGCGTTTTCCCTGATTTGTTGTTTGAAGTGTTGCCCAAATCCTTTACATATTGCCTCCAAAGTTAGGCCACACTGCTACTTGCCAAGCTACCAGAGGGTGAGCACAGGTTAATTTAATGTGTGCTTGTGCCTTACCCTGACTAGGAGTGTGGTTACTGCTTGAGAAGAGCTCATACCCCAGTCAACCAGGAAACCAATTTGTAACAGCATTTGTTTGCAAAGCTTTTTCAAATAGTTCCAAAGATATAAGAAAATCAAAAAATGCATATATATATATTCCAGCTCCAAAGTACCCAACGTGCAAAGGAGCACCCGGACCTTAGCTGCCCAAAAGGAGCCTTAAATGGTAAGAACGCTTTCAGCACAGCGATATCCTTTAACTGTTCAAACTGCCCTGGATGCCTGACGCGTTTCAAAGTGTCCCCACTTCTCTTCATAGGCTTTGGCAGTTATGAAGGAGCGCTTGAGGCACCACACTCCTTCTTGCTTAGATGCACGCCCAGGATGGGACTTATGGGACTTGTAGGGCCTCACGTCGCGCTAATGTTCAGTCAGTAACATTTCCAGCCCACGGATGGGCCTCGCTGTGTGGAATTCGTGCAAAATCCATGCGCTGCTGTCCCATGTTCTCGGCCCGTAGTCAAGACCACATGGCCCCCGGTTCTTTCAGGGTGGTGCTCCTTCCGCGGCATGGGTCGCCGCGTAAATATTCCAGCTCCAAAGTACCCAACATACAAAGGGGCACCCGGACCTCAGCTGCCCACAAGGAGCCTTAAATGGTAAGAACGCCTTCAGCACAGCGATATCCTTTAACTGTTCAAACTGCCCTGGATGCCTGACGCATTTCGAAGTGTCCCCACTTCTCTTCAGAGGCTTTGGCAGTTATGAAGGAGCGCTTGAGGCACCACACTTCTTCTTGCTTAGATGCACGCCCAGGATGGGACTTATGGGACTTGTAGTGCCTCACGTCGCGCTAATGTTCAGTCGGTAACATTTCCAGCCCACGGATGGGCCTCGCTGTGTGGAATTCGTGCAAAATCCATGCGCTGCTGTCCCATGTTCTCGGCCCGTAGTCAAGACCGCATGGCCCCCGGTTCTTTCACGGTGGTGCTCCTTCCGCGGCATGGGTCGCCGCGTAAATATTCCAGCTCCAAAGTACCCAACGTACAAAGGAGCACCCGGACCTCAGCTGCCCACAAGGAGCCTTAAATGGTAAGAACGCCTTCAGCACAGCGATATCCTTTAACTGTTCAAACTGCCCTGGATGCCTGACGCGTTTCAAAGTGTCCCCACTTCTCTTCAGAGGCTTTGGCAGTTATGAAGGAGCGCTTGAGGCACCACACTCCTTCTTGCTTAGATGCACGCCCAGGATGGGACTTATGGGACTTGTAGTGCCTCACGTCGCGCTAATGTTCAGTCGGTAACATTTCCAGCCCACGGATGGGCCTCGCTGTGTGGAATTTGTGCAAAATCCATGCGCTGCTGTCCCAATAGATGCTAAGTTGCATATGGAAAAGCAATCTGGTTTGGATTTTGAAAGTGAGAATAGATTTCACTGCTTTGACTTTCAAAATCCAAACTATGGGAGGGCGGGAGCCACGAGACTCCTGCCCTCTCATAGCAAACAGCAGTGTCCCGGGGGTAGGCAGGGCCCTCGAGGGTTCCAGGCGGAGGGCCACGCAGTCTGCCTTCCACAATATACAAACTCCCAGGGGTGGTGGTTCCCAGGGCTTGAGGGAGGTTGTTGAGGTCCTCACACTTCTAATTTTGCGGGGGGGGGCTTGGAGCCCCCCACAACTATTTATTTTAAAGCCCCGGTGGGGTGGCTCTCATGTCTTGTATAGGAACCAGCAATGTTGAGAAAATCTTCTGGTAAGATAAAAAAGGATTTTTAAGTCCATTTTCTGTGTTTTTGTTGCACTTTGCAGGCTTTAAAGCGACAACAATTTTAACTGTCTTTGTAAATATGCTACTAAGTTTTGTAATGTCGACAATCTCGTTTAAATAGGCACAAAGTATTTATTGAAGTTCGTTGTGAATCAAGAAACAACACTGTCTAATTGTGATCGATAAAGAAGTGAAGGAGTTGTGTACTTGTTTTGCTCGTAATGTGGATAGGGGCAGGTTTACAAGTACATTGCATTGCTATTGTATTACTTTTAAGATGGGAAAAGTGACGCGAAAGTGGTGCAAGGGTGTTGTAAATCTGGTTTGGATTTTGAAAGAGAGAGGGGGGTGCATCTGTAGGGTAAGTGCAGGTTAGTGTAGGGGTAACAATTACTAGTCTAATTCCAGGGGGGTGCATCTGTACGGTATGTTCTGGATAGTGTATCAGTAAAAAAAAATATTCCAACCCCAAGGTGGTGCATCTGTAGGGTATGTGAAGGATAGTGTAAGAGTAACAATTACTATTGAAAATCCAGGGGGTTGCATCCGTGGGGTATTTGCTGGATAGTGTATGAGTAACAATTACTATGAAAAACAAAGGAGTTAAAGGAGGAGACACGCACTTTCACAGTGAATCTGGAAGAAGAGAAAGTGACGAGAGATGATTTCTAACATGTTTAGGCTTGAGAGCATGGTTAAGCATTAAATAGGGTCTGGCAGATAAGTGCGTACTTATTCTGCAAGAAGCCTTTCGGGGTCTTGCGAAAGCAAGTCATCTTTAATAATTGCCTTTCGCTGCGTGATCTTGCAAGGTCATCTGATTTGCTCGTATGTTACAAACAGAAACTTTCTGCACCTCTTTTTCATTGGTTGTGAAGCATTGTAAGAAGACGTATAACCGACCAATCCCTTTCCTTGTCCTGATCGTAATGTTGATTGACTTGTTTTTTCTATGTGACATTACGATACCCTCTCCATGTACGTAGCCCATTTTGTGACGCACTTTATTTTACAATGCGTTTCAAAAACTAGTTGTGGTAGGGTGTTTTTAACTTAAACTGTGTACTGTGCTTACAAGTTTGTTGACTGTAAAGGTATATAAAATAATATTCTATTTTCTATTCTATCATAATTGTGTTGACTTTTCTCCTTTAGCGTGGAGTACTATGTTCTTTTATTAAATGCATAATTCTTCAAACTATCCTTGAAAGAAAAATGCTCATGTTTTCAAAATATTTTTGAGTCTTTTATATTCATCATATGGGTGAAATGCTATATCTTTTTTCATTCATTGGCATCACGCGTTGGACCACATTTATTTTATTTTATCATAAGCACTCATTCCTTATGTTTACACTATATAAGTGTTGCCCCATCATTTTTATTTAAATGTTTGGGCTTTTTTTACTTTCAGATAAAGTAGAATAGAAGTGCTATGACAAACATTCCCTCACTACTTCATCTTTCTTTTTTATGTACATTTCATTTTATTATTACATTTAACAATCATTTTTAAAAATGGAAAGAATTATTAACATTTGAAGTCACAATTATATTATTTTTTTCAAAAAAAGTGCTTGAGAAGTTAATCCTCCTGTTCTTCACAAGTGAAATTTGGTGAAAGCACTACTTAATATAAATACTTTTAGCCCATTTTCACTCAAGAAGATAAAGAGTATTCTCCTTTATTCCAAAGTATTTCGTTTTGTCGCCGATAGTTTTTTTATACTATATTTTTCAATCATTAAGAAATACTTGCATACAAAACAATTCTTTTTTTATTATTGATTGAAATCCTCTGCTGAGAGTCATCCAACTCCAATTGAAGGATCATAAAGTTATATATAAATTAAAATATACATTAACATGTCATGGGGCTGAGGCTTGCATTCACACTGTGTTAAGTTGACATGATCCTATTAGAAGTTTAAATGCCATTTTTCCTTTCTGCTGCCTTTTTGCACATGGCACACATTATAATAAATGTTTAGAGTTTAGCATTGTGTTTTGCATCACATGAGAATAATACGTTTTTCTATATTAGCAGCCTTGCTTGGTAAGCTTTGTCTGAACAGTGAGTGCAGAGGCCTTCAAGGTTATTTCAACACAGTTGTTGTTGCTCGGACTGATCAGCGCAGGTTCTAGACATAAAATATATGCAGCTGTGGACACCTCTGATTTTGGCGCGTTTAATAATGCACTGCATAGGCATGATCACACACACTTGGAGAACATTCGCATGCTGAGACCTGGTGCAGAATCTGATGTGATCCATTTCTGCTAGTACCAGAGGTACGGGTCCGCCATTGTAATCCCAAGAGACCTTCTGTAGATATAAAATAACCTACTAGCAAGGGAGGGTGAAATATAGGTATATTTTAAACCTGTTTACATTTAGCATTATAAAATGCTTTCTCCCTTTGTATTTTATGGAATAATAACTATGCTGAAAATCTTTTTGCTGATAGTATGTCTGCTTGTATTAGCTAAGATACTGCGATGAGAACACAGCATTAGAAATAAACATTTGAAACTTGCACATGTCTTCATTTACTCCCTGTTTTGGACTGGTATGATAGTATAACGAAAGAGTGTTCATGTGTTCCACATTGCCTGAGGTAATCTAAGTTCCATGTTCTGGGTTGTCTAATCATTGGTGTTATGGAAGAGCCAATGAGGCACTGATGCTAGTCTGGTAGGCGATGTTGGGTACTAAGGTGAGTTTTGGCACACCCTAATTCACTGAGGTTCCAACTTTCTATGCACAGTTCTGTGTAGGAGCAGAATCCCTGCTACAAACAATATGATCCCTCTGTGGAAACGAAAGATAAATTCAAGATGATGGCATCGCTCCTAATCATTACTTTGCACGTAGTAATTCCTTAATTAACCTATATTTCTTGTAATGGTTCTTTCATCAACTTGTTATTATATTCCTTTCAAACTTAATCATGCCACATTCTATAATCATTTAAATATTTTTACTTTCTTTAAAAAAAATATCAAGCATATACCCATTCAGATAATTTACCTCTCTTCGATAAACTTTCCTTACTCCGTCGAAATTCATCCAACTCCTCTGGAGGGGACATAATGTTTTATGTATTTTTAAATATACATTAACAATATGTTCCCTCTGAGGAAGTGAAAGATATTCTCAAGATGCTTCAGCAGCCCCAAATCATTACCTTGCTCATAGTTTCTTCGCCTGTATTGATTCTCTGAAACAAAACTAATTATTCCACGGGTGGGGTTGATATACTTTTTGGTTACATAACACTCTATGGGATCAATGTATTGCTCTCCCACTTTTAACTCACATTTTTCAGTTGACAGTGTTTTAGTGCATCATGTGTTTATGTAAACCTGCCTTTTTTATACTTTGTAACTTTAGTATAATTTCTAAAATGATTTTTTTAAACTTGTTTTTCTTATTAAAGTATTTCTATAGGTCACTTTTTTTTAATACGAGTATTAACATTCATTCCCCTTTTTTTCCCGACTTATTATTCTAGTAACTTCCCTTTTAAAAAAAACTTTTTGTAACCCCTATTTTCCCTGCATCCCATGCCAGAGATACTCTCTATTAAACTTTGAGTATTCTAATTTATATCCGAGTAATAAATTATTTAATATAAACAATGTAAAGTTCCCTTGATCCCAGTTGATGTACTAGACTACACTTCAACTCCACTATTCACTTCCCTGCACTAAACTTCTTCTCGTTCAAGGACCTCCCTTAATCATGCATCTTCATCATTAAGCATGGGCGAATTTTGTGAATTTGCAGTTCGCGAATTTGCGTATTCATGAATTCTTTTTTTTCTGTTCGCAAGGGTTTCTGCCAGATCGCAAGGGTTTTGTACCAGTTTGCAAACGCGAACTTAGTTGTCGGGTCGCAACGGTCGCGACAATGTTGTTTCTACGTCTGGTTCATCACAGCACCCTCTGTTTCACCACTGCCACCCTCTAGTTCACCCATGCCACTCTCTGGTACATCACTGCCACCCTCTGGTACATCACTGCCACCCACTGGTTCATCACTGTGGATTATGGGGGGAAAAGGCAGCACACCTGCCCTGCATCAACTGACATGAATTAATTTGGGGTTGATTAATGTGTCACTGAGTCTGGCACCTGCTTCCTTATCTGTAATTGCTTTCTGTTGCAGTGCAATTTTTTTTCACAGGACCTTTGTTGTCTACTTGTAGCTATTCTCTGAGCCTGCTGTGAGGGTCAGAGCAGGGTCATAGAATAGTTGCAATTAAGCAACTGAACTCTTGAGGGGAACCTCAGGAAGCACTACAGGGAATGGTTACTAATGAAGAGGTTGAACTTTTGCACCTGCTGAGTGCTTTCAGTTTTGCAAAAATCGTTTTTCTGCAATTTCGCGGGATTCGCGGGGCACGAATTTGCACGAGATCGAATTCGGAAGCCGCGAATTTGTGCGAATATGCGTTTTGTTTTTTGCGGCGTGTTAGTTCGCAAGGTTTTGTGCGTTTTAGCGAGCCGCTTGTAGCGCAACGGCGCGAAGTTACCCTCACGGTCGTTCATGTGCGCGGCCATTTTGTTTGCGTGACGTATTTCCGTTTCCGGGCGCTATGTGTAATCTCGCAAAGTGTGCGGCTCGCTAGTACAAGTTCGCGTTTGATCGCGAGGAAAATCTTGCGCAAACTTACCCACGCGGTCGTGAATGGGCGCGGACATCTTGTTTTTCATTCATTGCTATGGTTCTGGGCATGCTTTCTGTATCCTCTGTCAATCTCAGCCATCCTTTGCTTGTTTGAAGTTTTTTTTATCTATTTTACTTATTATCTATCCCTTTATTTTTCTAGCTCTATATTTTTGTGTTTTCTGCTACTTTTGGTTAATTTTAAACTACTTTTTTAAACTCTTTTCTTTTCTTCTTCCCTATTCTATTTCTTCTTTATTATTTACCTTCCTTTCTGCCCAGACCATGGTAAAAGGAGCCGTGAAGCAGACTGAGAAGGGGAAGGGTCCCGCACCCCATGCCCGGCTCCCGTGCAGGCGTTTGAGGGGGGAGACAGTCACAGCCCGGAAGATCTTTAGCGCGGAGGAGGTGGCCGCACTAGTCTTTTATGTCCAGCGCCGCCTCCCCAGGACCATCATGGCAGGCGGAAAGATCACTAGCGGTGGGAGAAGGTGTGCTGGGCCATGTACCAACACTCTCTGGTCTGGCGCACCTACAACCAGGCCACCCACCATTGGACGGATCTCCTGGACTGGGAACGCGACTTGATCGACCTGCTCCGCCTCGAGATCTCCGGGCTTGGTGAGTAGTAGTAGCTATTTCTTCACTACTCTGTTTTCTCCTGCAATAATGCTGCTGATTACATTGTAGGTAAATTATATTTCAAAATCTTCTGTGCATTTCAGGTGCACTGCTCTCCTTCTCAGTAGCGTTGCTATTATGCTTATTTGTTTTCGATTTTGTGTTCATTTCATTGGCCTGAGAAATTATGCATGAGTGTAGTTTAAAGAACTGAGTAATGCTAGACACTAAGGGTCAGATTTTTAATTACCGGCGCATCCCTGCAAAGTAGCAGGGATGCGCCAGTAATTGTGCGCCACGCCACCACCACCCATGGTGCGCCGTATTTACAATGCGGCGCACCATGGGCCCAAAATGTCACCGAAGCGTTAAGCATCTGTGCCGTAAAGGCGGAGCATTGCTGGAGTTGCGTCGCAACGATGGCGCAGCTCCAGCAATGCTCTGGGGTGCCCTATCTCCCCAATGCTGCGTCAAGCCGTACGTCTGCTTCAAGCAGGTGCAGGGTTTGAGTCAAGCATCATTGTCCTAAAAGTGACTGATTGAAATCTTTTAGATTTCCCTCAGTCACTTTTAGGATGCGTTCCTGCACAGGAACGTCCTCCCTTGCGCCGGAACGCCCCCTGATGGCGCAGGGCTTTACAACGTGATGCATCTCTCCTATGCGTCACGGTGTTAATATACGCCGCACCATGGCGCCTCTTTTGTTCTGCCGCTGCGTCACAAAAGTAACGCAACAACGGAGTAAGAGAGCCGCAAGGGGCTTGTAAATCTGCCCCTACAGACTCAAGTCCAGTCCTTCCTTTGTACACCTGGCAATAAGAAGAAATAGTGGTGGTGGATTGATAGTTTGAGTATTTTAATGACTGGTTAATGTAGTAGAAAACTTTTTAGTGTTGTCGCTGATCTGCAATCACGATGGAGTTTGTCTGTCACTTCGCGTGCTGCGGACTGCTGCCTGCCATTCCTAGGCGAACCTTTTTAGTAGTTATTTTAGTGAGTTACATAACTTTCCAAGTTGACGGTCCGCAAATCAAGCAATACTAATATCGTAGTAGACCACATGAGGTAGGTCAATATATCCCGTGGAATAGTTGTCTATTTGCTATTTCGCCAAAATATTTTGTTATTGTTCTTTTGTAATGTTTGGTTTGGTTGACCACAATCATCCATGTTTTTGGGTCTTTCTTTCTTTCATGTTGTACATCAGCTCCCCCCAGGGGCAAGAGGACATTGGAGGAGGCTGCTGCTGTTGAACAAGGCAAGGATCGGTCAGGCGAGGGCTCCTTTGCTGGCCCCGGTCAGTTTTAATTTTAATATAGAGTACCTATTTTTTCATAGCGTTCCTCATTAGATTTTTTCTAAATCGTCTTTGATCTTCTTGTAGACTGTATCTAAATTCTTATCCTGCCTCGACTATGACTCCCTGTGGTATTACTAGATTATTCTTATTAGTCTGTCTGTGTAGCTAACTAAGATTGCACATTTGGCAAAAGGTGTTAAACGAAACTTCCATTCTAGTCAGCAATAGCTCTCTATGGGGAACATCCTTCATGATGCAGATTTTACTCCGCAGTACCCTTACAGCGCGTCTTTTACAACGCAAGTCGTAACCACGACTTGCGCTGGAGGGCGCTACAGGACAAGGAATAATTTAATTTACTATCCAACACCTTCACTACTGTATGTAGGCTGGTGTTGGAATAGTAAATTAAAAAACTCCTAAGTCCGCACCCCTCCAACACAAGTCGTGGTAACGACTTGCGTTGTAAAAAACGCGTTGTAAAGGTACGCGTGGTAAAACCATGCTTCATAACGTCGTACATCCCTCTCTATGCACTGAGTGCAGTCCTCTGGGATTGTCAATAATGTCTTTTCAAGTCTTCTAAATGTTTATGCTTTGACAATTACCAACAATAAAAAGGTGAATGACCACCAAGAATGAATAAAATACTACTTTACTTTTGGTTTGGATAGGAGGACAATCCATACTACTACTGTTGCAGGGACAAATCTGCACAAACAGAACTATGGACATTAAATAGTGCATTGTTTATCAATTATAATAGGCGCAGGTAGACTTTCCACATACCTCAGTGATATCAGTCTTTGAAGAACCCCCAATCTCCTTACTGACTAGATAGTGTGGCAGAGTCATTTAGCTCCCGAATTCATCGATGATTGATCCCCAATGATGATTATCCAACGCAGGACAAGAGTACGGAGTCAGAGTCCAGAGGTGTCAGAGGCACTGACTCATGCTTGCAAATTGCAAAACCTTTTGCTCATTCACTCTTGACCAAAAACCACAGAGTCTATTTAAGTTTTAAAGCTTTATTAAAAGTAAAAATATTTAATAAAATCAAGCTTGTCATAAAACATAAACGGTTGATTAAAAATGGAAAAGTGCTTATAGTGATTTATTTCACACATTTATTGTGGGCGAGCCGAGCCCTCACCTGGTTTGAACTTTAATTTTTCTTTTTGGTGCTGAATCGTTGGTCCCTCTGTCCTAGTGGTGATGATGATGATTTGTTCTTAGAAGTGAAGCTTCTGTCTGTTATGAGAAAAATGGTGCGTGTTAAAAAGCAAGCATTCATCAGTTGTGCTTGCAAAAAGTGCAGCAAGAAAAAACCCTTCCCTGGAAAAAGGGACATTTTTACTTCAAAGTAGACAGTCACAAATTATTAGATTGGTTTCTGTATTCACATTTCTTCATTCCTAGACAAAATACTAGTGAGTGGTGTATGTCTATGAAATCTAACATTCTTAAATGTACTTTGTAGGTAGAACATCTGGTGCTGGATCCAGCGCGGAGGTGGAGGAGGAATGCTCTGGGGAGAAGGCGGTGCATTTGCCGGACCAAACTGCTGTGCGGGTTGCCACTCTTATATTCCTTACTTATTGAGATTTCAGACTGCATAGTGTGCTCCCCGTGAGAAAACGTAAGGTTTGTCCAGATGAGAGACATGAAGAAGAATGATTGACATATAGTTTGAATGGATGGATGCCTGGATCATGGTACCATCTGACTCTTAGATAGCATATGTGTATCTAGGGAGAGTAGACGGTCACTGGATGAACTAAGTGTTACTTTGAAGAGCATGTAACACCGCACCCGCATGTCCGTCCCAGTGTAGGAAAGGCAAGGAAAAGAAGTTGTAATTTTGTCTGAATACTACCATGAATAGTATCAGTAGTTTGTGTTGCAAGCACAGCAGATATACGGCTATTACGATGGCCACTCACTCACTACCTCTGTTAATAAGTTTAGTAGAACGCACTCATAATAGAAAAGTAAGAGCATCACCACCTGCATGTACTGGACTGGTACAGTAACGCAAGTCTATCTCACTCATCATGGCGGGCGTCTGTTTTTCTCGGGTGCAAGTTGACTGCGCTGGCATTATGACGGCTTGTAGAAGTTAATGTACCAATTTTGCTAAACAAGAGAGAAAAAGAAGAATAAGAGTAGTGTACTGTCATAGTCGACTCTAATGGAGTGAGTCCATAGTGCTCGTAGAATTGATTCCTTAAACTCCCACTAATGTTAGAGCAAGGATGAAGAAGTGGGAGGTTAGATAGATACTGGCCACAACAGTTATGTACTGCGCTTGCAAGTTGCTAGTTCTACTGTGACACAACTTTCTGCTGAATCATTTTGTGTTAATCTTAAAGAGCATTGGTTACAGACCATGTCTTTCTTTCTTCATATAGATGCTCCTTCCAAACCAACCCGGAAGGAGCTGGCTAAAAGGGCCCGGCAACGGAGGCTGGAGGCCACTGTCGCCGAATATCAGCAGCTGGTGGCCCAGGAGGAGGAGGACACGCAGACTAGTACGTCAACAACATCCACGGCGACACCTGCATCCTCTTCTGCGCTCCCTGGGTCAGCCAGGCAGCGCAGCAGGTCTCCAGCGGTACGGAGCCGGGGTACCGCAGCAACCCGCCACCGCCGAGCAGCAAAGAAATCAGCTGCCCCCACAGCAGTTACAAAAAAGGATGCACCGCCTTTCCCTGAGGGTTTCCTACCTCGAGCAGGAGCTCCTCAACACCAAAACCCTGCTCGAGACCCTCCGCAAGGAGCATGCCGACCTGGCCCGAAAAGTCAACAGCAGCCAGCAGTAGGAGGAGACTGTCCTTTGCCCCTTTTTTAAAGACTTCTGGGGGGTGGGAATTGGGAGTTGGGTTTTCTACTTTTTTGGACTTCGTTTTTAGGGACATTCGTTGGGGTTTGGGAGGGGGGGTGGGTTGGGTCTTGCGGGAGAATATTTATGTTAGGGATATATAAATATACTTTAAACTTTATCTTAGCATACGTGTTTTTACTGATTTTGAGGCTGGTGGGTGGGGGTTTAACAGTCCAGAATCTTAAGTAGCATCTTGATTCAAGTTGTGTAAATACTAATGGCCCAAATGTTTTCAAAAGTAAGTGCCTCTCACAGAGTAAGTGAATTCAATAGTCCTAGGACCATCAGTCTCTTGTCTCTCCGAGTCCTAATACTCCATTATACTACCTCCCCCCAAACGCTTATCTTACCTGTAATTTGTGTTTGGAAATAGGGCTAGGCACAGGGCTGGCTGCAAGCGAAATGGCGATTAAGGTTGGCAATCCTGGGTGGATGAAATGTCATCATTGCGGTGGTACTTGTGGTGTTACACAGTGACAGTTGCAGCATCTGAAAAAAAAGAAAACAAAACCTTGTTTGTCCTTACCGTAGCATTAGAACGGTACGATAGAGAATATAGCAGGTGACAGTACACTAGAACAGTGCCACAATGTAGCCTAACAAATGGTAAAGTATTCAAAGTATAACTAGTACTTGCGTTGAATTTCTTTGACATTTGCTACTACTACAAGAAATAGTACCGAAGGTGAAGGACACAGCAGCGTAATAATTTGCAACGTCTAGGAGGAGGATGTTCTTGATGACCAATCAAGTTGATGGCGCACATGAAAATCTGCTTTCATTTGCCAATAGAGACTGAGTGTCAAGCTGAGTAAGAATAGAATATATCCTCGGATTCCTTCACCAGCCTGTTGCTATGACCTTATCCTCCTCAGCAAGTGTGTGGAATTATTGCTGTCATTTAGTCACACATCAATCAAAACCACGCAGCCCGGGGGAAGAGGGTTAGGGTTTGGAAAATGGATGGGAATGGGGGATTTTGGGAAAGTTTTGTTGAGAGAAGAAAAAAAAGCACAGCATAGACAAACAATAATTGAAGATAAAGAAATCTTTGGGTACAAAGCTAACCATAAATCTTTTAAGTGACATAAAGGAAGTGCATGCACTACTGCATGCATGGTTACTGAAAAGTAAGTAGTACTTTCGACAACCGTGAATGAAAGAATGAGACAGTACAGGGCTGCAGTAATAATTATGCGTTTTCACTTGCCTATCTCTGCACTCAGAGAAACACTTCTTACATTAAATTAGGTATAAAAAGTAGCACAAGTAAAACCTATAGAATGGCTGTAGGGATGAATTTAGAAGCAGAGATCAAAGAAATGCAGAGTCACACTCATAGAAGTTCACAGCAATAACATTACTTAAAAGATAATTAGAAAAGAACGGATACTGTATCTGTATGTTGTTGTAGTTGTCCTGTTGAATTTGGTAAGTTGCATGCATCAAACCATTCCTCTTATTAGCGGGACTCCTCCATTCCAGCTGACGCTCCGTCCATCAATGTTGGTGACCAGAAGACACCCTGTCCACTGCCTGCCTGGCGGATGCTGAATTGCGGCTCGCTAATGTGAAGCCTGACTTCATCCTTTTTTTCCCATTGCACAGACTGAAACCCGGCCTGCAATTATTGATGGAAAAACAGGAAGTGATATTAGAACACCACTGACAAATAAATATAAGGTATGTACGCTGTGTAGTGCAAAAGTCACACTTTGAGTTTCCTAATAGACAGTACAATATTTTTGAAAGTGCGTACTCTGTCTGAGTCTCCTTTTGAAGGATAAATAAGTATGGGAGAATTAATTTAGCATATCTTTCCCCTCAAGCTAGGTGTACTGTAAACTGTGTTTTAGAACAAAATTAGACCTTCCCAGCAGTGCTCCCAGACCCTTACTAAACCCAGTCGCAAAAATGTAGAAGACCCCCAATCAGATCTCAAAAAACGAGGCCTAGTAGAAAAATGGTGACAAAACGTACTTTGAAAGTAAAGTAGGCCCAAATCCCCCCTTACCCACCGTGGATTGTATTCAAACCACTTGCAAGCAAGCAAAAGTATCCATACCCAACATCGCTCCAAGACTCGCAAACCCCCCCACAAACAGCCCTCCGCCCAAACACATGCAATACAATACTGCTAACCCTAACGAGCCCTAAGTTAAGAATAGTGGCAAACGCTTTCTTTAACTAGGCCAAATCCCCCCTTTCCCACCATGGATTTTCTTCAATCCACTTGCAACCAAAATTACACATTCCCACAAGTGCTCTAAGGCCCCAGAACTCAGTAGCAAAAATCTAGAACACCCCAAAACACATGCAATCCTGCTGCTAGTGCAAACCCTAACGAGCCCTAAGTTAATGTGCCAAAACGCTTTTCAGCATGGATTTTCTCCAAACCACTTTTATCTGGTATTAGACCTTCCCAGAAATGCCCCAAGACCTGCCAACCCACCCACAAAAAAGCAGAACACTCCCATACAGGCAAAAAGAATAAAATGGAAAATCTCATACTTTGAATATTTTCGGCCTTCTTTCAATTCTGTTCTGCAGGTAGGCCCTCACTCCCCTTTTCCACCATGGATTTCCTGAAAAACAAATGCAATCCACATTAGACTGTGCCAGCAGTGCTCCCAGACCCCAAAACCCACCCACAACAACCTAAAAGCCCGCCAAACAGCACCCCAAAGACAGGCAAGTGATCAAAAGCGCAAAATCTTTTTCTGCTCCGATTGTCTCCAAACCACTTTTATCCGGTATTAGACCTTCCCAGCAATGGCCCAGAGCCGTCAACCCAGGCGAAAACTAGTAGAAGAGCCCCAAACAGCCAAAAAGCAAAACTACAAAAATGGGGACTTAGTAATTTTCAGGCAAATTTCCAAAATCACTCCACGCGCGCTCTGCAGCTAGGCTCCCCTTTGCCAGCATGGATTTGCTTCAAACCACTTACAATCAAAAGTATCCATACCCAGCGTTGCTCCAAGACCCCGCAACCCACCCACAAACACATTGAACCTACCCAAACAAGCCCCCGAAAACATGATAGTGAGCAAAAAGGCAAAAACTTTTTCCTCATGGATTTTATCCAAACCACTTTTATCCGGTATTAGACCTTCCGAGAAATGCCCCAAGACCCACCAACCCACCCGCAAAAAAGCACAACACCCCCAAACAGCTAAAAAGCAAAAATGGAAATTCTCATACTTACAATATTTTTCAGCCTTCTTGTCCAAACGCTCTGTGCAGCTAGGTCATAACTCCACTTTTCCACCATGGATGTCCTGGAAAACAAATGCAATCCACATTAGACTGTGCCAACAGTGCTCCCAGACCCCAAAACCCACCCACAACAACCTAAAAGCCCGCCAAACAGCACCCCAAAGACAGGCAAGTGATCAAAAGCGCAAAATCTGTTTCTGCTCCTATTTTCTCCAAACCACTTTTATCCGGTATTAGACCTTCCCAGCAATGGCCCCAGAGCCGTCAACCCAGGCAAAAACTAGTAGAAGACCCCCAAACAGCCAAAAAGCAAAACTACAAAAATGGGGACAGTAATTTTCAGGCAAATTTCCAAAATCACTCCACATGCGCTCTGCAGCTAGGCCCTAACTCGCCTTTGCCACCATGGATTTGCTTCAAACCACTTGCAATCAAAAGTATCCATACCCAGCATTGCTCCAAGACCCCAAAACCCACCCACAAACACCAGGAGCCCACCCAAACAGGCCCCCGAAAATGTGATAGTGAGCAAAAAAGCAAAAACTTTTTCCTCATGGATTTTTCTCCAAACCACTTTTATCCGGTAATAGACCTTCCCAGCAATGCCCCAAGACCCGACAACCCACCTGCAAAAAAGAACAACAGCCAAAAAGCAAAAATGGAAAATCTCATACTTACAATATTTTTCGGCCTTCTGTCCAAACGCGCTGTGCAGCTACGTCATAACTCCACTTTTCCACCATGGATGTCCTGGAAAACAAATGCAATCCACATTAGACTGTGCCAGCTGTGCTCCCAGACCCCACAACCCACCCACAACAACCTAAAAGCCCGCCAAACAGCACCCCAAAGACAGGCAAGTGATCAAAAGCGCAAAATCTTTTTCTGCTCCGATTTTCTCCAAACCACTTTTATCCGGTATTAGACCTTCCCAGCAATGGCCCCAGAGCCGTCAACCCAGGCGAAAACTAGTAGAAGACCCCCAAACATCCAAAAAGCAAAACTACAAAAATGGGGACTTAGTAATTTTCAGGCAAATTTCCAAAATCACTCCACGCGCGCTCTGCAGCTAGGCCCTAACTCCCCTTTGCCACCATGGATTTGCTTCAAACCACTTGCAATCAAAAGTATCCATACCTAGCGTTACTCCAAGACCCGGAAACCAACCCACAAACACCAGGAACCCACCCAAACAGGCCCCCGAAAAAATGATAGTGAGCACAAAGGCAAAAACTTTTTCCTCATGGATTTTCTCCAAACCACTTTTATCTGGTATTAGTCCTTCCCAGCAATGCCCCAAGACCCGCCAACCCACCCGCAAAAAAGCAGAACACCCCCAAACAGCCAAAAAGCAAAAATGGAAAATCTCATACTTACAATATTTTTCGGCCTTCTGTCCAAACCCGCTGTGCAGCTAGGTCATAACTCCACTTTTCCACCATGGATGTCCAGGAAAACAAATGCAATCAACATTAGACTTTGCCAGCAGTGCTCCCAGACCCCAAATCCCACCCCCAAACACCAGGAACCCACCCAAACAGGCCCCCGAAAACACGATAGTGAGCAAAAAGGCGAAAACTTTTCCTCATGGATTTTCTCCAAACCACTTTTATCCGGTATTAGACCGTCCCAGCAATGGCCCCAGAGCCGTCAACTCACCCGCAAAGAAGTCAAACACCCCCACAAGTGCAGAATCTTTCTTCATTGGGCGTAATCCAGCTATCTGCTTTGAGGGAAATAGGAGTCGGGAGGAGGAGGATAGAGGAGCATGTTCTTGTGAACTTGTGAACCTAAGGAATGCAGACTGCGGCACCTGCAAATCAATTAGCAAATAAGTGAAGACAGTTCTGCTGATGGTCTTTTTTTTTTGATTAGGTGATTACATTTTTTTTATATAGACTTTGCAAAACAAAGAAAGATAGACCACAGGAATAAAAGTGAATAAGGACAAAAAAGAAAGTTATTGATTCATTGGCTCATTTTAAGGGCTTGGTGTCAGGGTAGAATAGTTTGTCCTCATACTCTGCGAATTCAGGCGGGAATAGGTCACCTAACAGAAAATAACTTCCCTCATCTAAGTTGGTGTCCTCCTCGTCTTCTTCCTGCGTGTATTCTCGTATTTTGTAATCTGGTGGTATGAGGTGCTGATTCATCTTGATCGTTGTTAACCTCTCCACATTTTTGGGCGGGAGGCTTGTCCTTTTGCAAGTTACAATGCCACCAGCAGCACTGAGAACACGTTCAGAAGACACGCTTGCGAGTGGGCAAGACAAGTAATTTATAGCCAGGTTGGAGATCTCTGGCCACAATTCTTTTTTCCCATGTCAATACGCCAATGGGTCATCATGAACATAGACCTCTGTTGAGTCATTCAGATAGTCCTGCACCATCGACTCAAGGTTCTCCACGGTTGCACCACTTTGCTTACTTTTTGCTGGGACCTTTTGAGAAGCAAACCCAAGCTGAGTTAGCCAATCCTCTTCTTCACACAGTGTTACTGTTGTGTCTGCTGCAGATGATCCGGTTGCTGATGTCTTTAACGGCTGAGAGGGAAAATCACTCACTCCTGCCACAGCCACAGGTGCAGAAGTGGATTATTTTGACTCCGGATGGCCTGCTGATGCTGATGTACTGCCTTTTCCTTCAATTTCCTGCCGTTCTCTTTCAAACCTCATGGCTGACATAGCTAGCCAACGTTTGTACTTTGAAACTTCTGCGTCACCAAAAGGA
The DNA here is from genome assembly GCF_964263255.1 of Lissotriton vulgaris. Taxonomy (NCBI): domain Eukaryota; kingdom Metazoa; phylum Chordata; class Amphibia; order Caudata; family Salamandridae; genus Lissotriton; species Lissotriton vulgaris. The sequence goes on along the minus strand of NC_141689.1, from coordinate 837,159,370 downwards.
AAGAATTCTCTGCCTGCCAGTGACTTTTTGTAGCGTGGATCCAGAATAGTAGCACAAATGTAATGCTGCTCTGTGTGGATCTTTTGAAGATGTTCATCGCAAAGTAGGCGCTGTAATAATTTCTCCGCCAAATCAAAAGCTTCTTGCTTTTCTTCATCTTTTTAAAACATAGAAGACACCACCTTCAGTTGGTGCTCTAGCATGCACAACAGTGGGATAGCTTTTTCCAAATTACTGTCCTCCCTGCTGACTGCACGCGTGAAGACCTCAAAAGGACGAAGCATGTCTGTCAGGCTTTGAACTAGCTTCCATTGCTCCGCATGTATCCTCAGGTCCTTCATTGCTGCACCCTGTCTAAAGAAATACTGATCGACTACCGCACACTGCTCATACAGACGCTCAAGCATGTAGAAGGTTGAGTTCCAACGTGTTGCCACCTCCTGGATGGATGCTTTCACTGGCAGTTTATGGTGATGTAGCAGGCCCCTCAGATGCTTCCGGGCTTTAAAAGAATGGCTGAAATGTGTGCAAATTCTTCCGCAGGTGGTCAGTAACTCGCACACTGGACTTTCTTCACTCAAGAATTTTTTAACACCCAGGTTTATACAGTGCGCCAAACACTGCACTCTGAAATACTTACCCATATCCATGGCCTTAACTACATTGGCGCCATTATCCGTGGAAACATAACCAATCTTGCGTTTTCTTGGGGACAGCCATTGAAAGACCTTTGTGTTAAACTCCTGCAAAATGTTTTCTCCTGTATGACTTGTCTCCATGCCAAACATGGCTAGTGTTGCATGTTTCCGAACAGCTTTAAAAACGTTGTCCGGGTCAACACCTGCGTTTAGCTTTGCTTTAACCCCTGAAAAAGAGACCCAGTGTGCAGTGATGCATATGTAATCAGTGGCTGCGCAACTGGTCCACATGTCTGTTATCAGATGTATAGTGTGAACAGCACTCTTCTGCTAAGCTGCCCCAATCACCTCCAGCACATCTTCATGTAGTGCTGGAACCGCAACTCTGGCAAAATAGAACCGGCTAGGAACCTTCCATTTAGGCAGAGCGTTGCCACTAATTCAAGAAAACCAACCCCTTCCACAAAAGAAAAAGGGAGAAGGTCCAGCGCTATCATTTTAGCCAGCTTAGTGTTATACAGACGCGCCGTTGGGTGGTTGCGTTCAAATGGCGCATCTGAAAACAACATGCTTCTAATGGTGGGCTGGACCATGATTTTACGGGACGATGATGATGATGATGACTTCTTCGACCCAGTTACGCTCGGTGATAATGAACTTTTTCGCATTGGTGTCTCACTCTCTCCCACACTCTTAGCGTGGCTCATAGGGGGTGTGCTGCTGACAGGGGTACTGGGTGTAAGTGAAGTGTTTGACGCTTCTTCCTCCTCGTCATCATCAGATGAAACATCAATGGATAGAGTTTGTTGACTTTCAATTTGGGCTTCCTTGATCTCCTTTAGGTGCGCATGCCATTGGACAGTGTGCTGTCTCTCAAGATGACCTCTCTGGCCTCCGGTACCATAGTTGGTACCAAGCTTACCACGACTAACTGCAAGCTTACAAATACTACAAATGGCTATGTTTTCCCTTGTTGTGCAAACACTAAAGAAGTCCCAAACTGCGGACTTCAAATGTCTGTGGGGGGCGGAGGAGGCGATACTGGTCATGCTGCTAATGCCAGATGAAGTGGAGGATGTGTGTTGCCGAACTTTACTACGTTGTGCACTTGCAGCACCACTAATTGAGGAAATGGAGGTCGAGATGGATGGAGGTCCCTTCTGGCGAGAAAATATGGAAGAGGTAGGTGGTGGTATACTAGTTAACTCCAATGGTGGTGGTCCCATTGCCTCCTTATCCACAACATCACGCTCAGCAGTTTTTCGGGCTAGGGTAAAAATGTCTGTTTGCTGCATGCCCGCTGAGGCTGGAGTGGCGTGTATGATGACTGCGTCATCGTCGTGAGAGTCTTCATCAGCAGGAGTAGTATACGCCACTTCTTCTTCAGCATCATCATCACACCCCATAAGTACGAGAGTTTCGGGGACCTTCCTTTTACGCTTAGGTACCTTTGTCAGATCATGGTGTGCCTCACTCTCAAACGGCTGTGGTGGTTCCCAATTTAGATCCATATCATCAGAAGGAAGGGGGCTTGAAGAAAATGTAGACACCATCCCTGATCTTTTACTTGCTAGGGATCTGGAAGACAAGGAATGATCAGGAGGAGTGGCTTCCTCAAATGATACCTCAGCTTGAATGTCGATTTCCTGATGTGCCCCTACTTCGGAAGGAACAACTATTGAGGGCACTTGAGCCGCTCCCTGCACCTCTGCTTGTGCATCTCCTTGCGCTGCCTCTCCTTCCACATGTACTTGAGCTTGTACTTGCACATGTGGTTGTTGTTGGGACTGTGGTTGTTGAACACTCGTCAGATGAGTTACAACAACCTGTGTTGATTGAGGGATGCTGCTCCTTTCTTGCGATGAGCCAACATCACTGGTCGATGGTGATTGAACAACTAGACTGGCTGCCTCTAAAGCACTCAAGGGCTTGGACTTAAGTTGGCGTGGTAGTGGTGGCACTGAGCCCAATGGAGCGGGGTGCTGCTCCCAGCTTGGTCCCCTGTAGATCCCGCTGCTGCTGCAGGCGTACTTATTTTTAATCCCAAAAAATGTGGCGGGCGGCACACCAGTCTCCTTGGTAAGTGGCGCCACTTGCTTCTTCTGCTCCTTAGTGGCAACTTTCTTGCTAGAGGAGCAAGGGGAACTTTTTTGGGGCCATCTTCTTCAGATGACAGAACAGCAGGCCGCAGTTGCACGAGTTCCAGAGTTGTCTTGTCTGTGGCCACATGTGACGTTGCGTGACGTTATGCTGCACACACCGCTGCAGGACTTCTTCCAGGCACTGGTGGTTCTCTTGTGCACCTAAAAGCAATGGAAGACAGAAGAACATCAGTTATACACCCCAAAAAGTCGAAAAACACACAAAAATCAGCACAATCCCATGCCATCCATGACCTTAATGATGTTTAAATTCAAGACACCCCACAGAAAGACTAGGCTCATGCACCACTCACTACCCCTGGGCATAAAGAATGAAATCTAGGCAAAATGGGTGCAGGCTTGAGAACGCTGCGTGCCTTCAAAATGGCCCCTTGCCCCCCAGCACATGGCCAGGGCCTGCCTGTACTAGCACTCAAAATGGCCCCCACCCACATGGCCAGTCCCCATCAACACCCCATAAAATCGACAAACACACAGAAATCAGCACAATCCCATGCCATCCATGCCCTCCATGATGTTTACATTAAAGAGACCCCACAGAAAGACTCAGTCCATGCACCACTCACTACCCCTGGGCAAAAAGCCCCAAAAGCAGCCAAAAAAATTCGAAAACACACATAAATCAGCATAATCTCATGCCATCCATGCCCTCCATGATGTTTACATTAAAACGACCCCACAGAAAGACTCAGTCCATGCACCACTCACTACCCTGGGCAAAAGGCCCCAACAGCAGCCAAAAAAATCGAAAAACACACAAACATCAGCACAATCCCATGCCATCCATGCCCTCAATGATGTTTAAATTCAAGACACCCCACAGAAAGACTAGGCCCATGCACCACTCACTACCCCTGGACATATAGGATGAAAGCTAGGCAAAATGGGTTCAGGCCTGAGAACACTGCCTGTCTTCAAAATGGCCCCTTGCCCCCCCAGCACATGGCCAGGGCCTGCCTGTACCAGCACTCAAAATGGCCCCCACCCACATGGCCAGTCCCCTTCAACACCCCAAAAAATCGAAAAACACACAAAAATCAGAACAATCCCATGCCATCCATGCCCTCATGATGTTTACATTAAAGAGACCCCACAGAAAGATTCAGTCCATGCACCACTCACTACCCCTGGGCAAAAGGCCCCAACAGCAGCCAAAAAAACTCGAAAAACACACAAAAATCAGCCCGATCCCATGCCGTCCATGCCCTCAATGATGTTTAAATTCAAGACACCCCACAGAAAGACTAGGCCCATGCACCACTCACTACCCCTGGGCATAAAGGATGAAAGCTAGGCAAAATGGGTGCAGGCCTGAGAACACTGCCTGCCTTCAAAATGGCCCCTTGCCCCCCAGCACATGGCCAGGGCCTGCCTGTACCAGCACTCAAAATGGCCCCCACCCACATGGCCAGTTCCCATCAATACCCCAAAAAATCGGAAAAAAACACACAAAAATCAGCACAATCCCATGCCATCCATGCCCTCCATGATGTTTACATTAAAGAGACCCCACAGAAAGACTCAGTCCATGCACCACTCACTACCCCTGGGCAAAAGGCCCCAACAGCTGCCAACAAAATCGAAAAACACACAAAAATCAGCACAATCCCATGCCATCCATGCCCTCCATGATGTTTACATTAAAGAGACCCCACAGAAAGACTCAGTCCATGCACCACTCACTACACCTGGGTAAAAGGCCCCAACAGCAGCCAAAAAAATCGAAAAACACACAAAAATCTGCACAATCCCTTGCCATCCATGCCCTCAATGATGTTTAAATTCAAGACACCCCACAGAAAGACTAGGCCCATGCACCAATCACTACCCCTGGGCATAAAGGATGAAAGCTAGGCAAAATGGGTGCAGGCCTGAGAACACTGCCTGTCTTCAAAATGGCCCCTTGCCCCCCAGCACATGGCCAGGGCCTGCCTGTATCAGCACTCAAAATGGCCCCCACCCACATGGCCAGTCCCCATCAACACCCCAAAAAATCGAAAAACACGCAAAAATCAGCACAATCCCATGCCATCCATGCCCTCCAAGATGTTTACATTAAAGAGACCCCACAGAAAGACTCAGTCCATGCACCACTCACTACCCCTGGGCAAAAGGCCCCAACAGCTGCCAACAAAATCGAAAAACACACAAAAATCAGCACAATCCCATGCCATCCATGCCCTCCATGATGTTTACATTAAAGAGACCCCACAGAAAGACTCAGTCCATGCACCACTCACTACACCTGGGCAAAAGGCCCCAACAGCAGCCAAAAAAACTCGAAAAACACACAAAAATCAGCCCAATCCCATGCCGTCCATGCCCTCAATGATGTTTAAATTCAAGACACCCCACAGAAAGACTAGGCCCATGCACCACTCACTACCCCTGGGCATAAAGGATGAAAGCTAGGCAAAATGGGTGCAGGCCTGAGAACACTGCCTGCCTTCAAAATGGCCCCTTGCCCCCCAGCACATGGCCAGGGCCTGCCTGTACCAGCACTCAAAATGGCCCCCACCCGCATGGCCAGTTCCCATCAATACCCCAAAAAATCGGAAAAAAACACACAAAAATCAGCACAATCCCATGCCATCCATGCCCTCCATGATGTTTACATTAAAGAGACCCCACAGAAAGACTCAGTCCATGCACCACTCACTACCCCTGGGCAAAAGGCCCCAACAGCAGCCAAAAAAATCGAAAAACACACAAAAATCTGCACAATCCCTTGCCATCCATGCCCTCAATGATGTTTAAATTCAAGACACCCCACAGAAAGACTAGGCCCATGCACCAATCCCTACCCCTGGGCATAAAGGATGAAAGCTAGGCAAAATGGGTGCAGGCCTGAGAACACTGCCTGTCTTCAAAATGGCCCCTTGCCCCCCAGCACATGGCCAGGGCCTGCCTGTATCAGCACTCAAAATGGCCCCCACCCACATGGCCAGTCCCCATCAACACCCCAAAAAATCGAAAAACACGCAAAAATCAGCACAATCCCATGCCATCCATGCCCTCCAAGATGTTTACATTAAAGAGACCCCACAGAAAGACTCAGTCCATGCACCACTCACTACCCCTGGACAAAAGGCCTAAACAGCTGCCAACAAAATCGAAAAACACACAAAAATCAGCACAATCCCATGCCATCCATGCCCTCCATGATGTTTACATTAAAGAGACCCCACAGAAAGACTCAGTCCATGCACCACTCACTACACCTGGGCAAAAGGCCCCAACAGCAGCCAAAAAAATCGAAAAACACACAAAAATCAGCACAATCCCATGCCATCCATGCCCTCCATGATGTTTACATTAAAGAGACCCCACAGAAAGACTCAGTCCATGCACCACTCACTGCCCCTCGGCAAAAGGCCCGAACAGCAGCAAAAAAAATCAAAAAACACACAAAAATCAGCACAATCCCATGCCATCCATGCCCTCAATGATGTTTAAATTCAAGACACCCCTCAGAAAGACTAGGCTCATGCACCACTCACTACCCCCGGGCATAAAGGATGAAAGCTAGGCAAAATGGGTGCAGGCCTGAGAACACTGCCTGCCTTCAAAATGGCCCCTTGCCCCCCAGCACATGGCCAGGGCTTGCCTGTACCAGCACTCAAAACTGCCCCCACCCACATGGCCAGTCCCCATCAACACCCCAAAAAATCGAAAAACACACAAAATCAGCACATTCCCATGCCATCTATGCCCTCCATGATGTTTACATTAATGAGACCTCACAGAAAGACTCAGTCCATGCACCACTCACTACCCCTGGGTAAAAGGCCCCAACAACAGCCCGAAAATCGAAAATTCCAAAATTGTAGTTGCAGCAACTGTAATGCCCCAAACAAACTTACTTGTGAACTTTCTAATCCAAAAGTGATCCAAAGAAAGTCAAAAAGGCCTCAAATCCAAATAAGTCTTATGTAAACAAAGAGATTCTATCAACATGTGATGGTGATATTTTTATTTTGATGTATTTACAGTGAAAAAAACTCTCTTATACAGTGGAAAGATGCGAGCATTTGTGTGCTTTTTAAAATACCCCTCACACACTAAAAAAATCCAATAGTGTCATGGGGGTCTTCCCGTCCCGTCCCTCTACGGGGCAGGGCGTGATACAACCTACGGACTACGCGGGAGCACTAGGTAATCGTGACAAAGGCTATGTGATGGTGCAGAAGTGTCAGTGAAGTGTAGGGACCTAACTAGTGAATGTGAAAAAAATGAAAAAATTAAAAATTCCCTGGCTAGTAGAAAAAATTATTTATTCACTTCTCTGGCTGGGAATATTAAGAAGAAGGTTTTGTGGTAGATCAGTTAGCTTGCTACCTGGTCAACATGTTTTGTAGGCAGTCCCCTACTGCCTACTCATCAGGACCTTCTAATGGTCCCTACTAGGAGATGCTCAGTTTTATAAGATTGTAAGCCTGTTGTCCTACAAACTGGCAGCAAAAATTAGCTGCTAGTTTGGACTATGGGGCATGAGCTGGCCCCATTGAAAAACTTAATAGTATCTCAAATATTGTCAAAAATATTGACCTATTGCGGTCTCTGTAAAAGAAAATGGAAAAAGAGACAAAGCACAATGAATATACTCGTATTGGACACCGGTGCACATATTGCAGTATCCAAACTACCACTGCTTCTTGGCAAATTCACATACAGGAAGCACGCACTACAGGCTTCATATGTGAGGGGGCGGAATAGTGTCACTCCCCTGATTATTCAGTTCGTTAGCCTCATTATTTGTGTGGGCTATATCATCTCTAAATACACACACACTCGTCACTCAATGCAGACAAACAGCATTTCTAAAAAGGAAAGGTTCCTAGGAGACCGAATACACTTTCAATTAAAAACAATGCACATTTTAGCTTTGTGCGCAAAATCACCCGGGCCAAAAAAGATGTTAATACATACTCGTTGAACACAAGTTTCATGCCCCATGAGCCGGCAGACGAGGTGTTTTCCTTTCGGTAGACTGTAAAAGAAAACCGCACCCTTTTGTGAATCACGGATACCTCCGTAAATAGTTTGTTGCCTCCAAGACCAAAATTGTTAGAGATTCGTGGTCAGAGTCTATTACTTACATTTACCGCCTGAGTTCAATGCCTCATTCCTACCCCTGTGCCGCACCCTGGATTACTGGCGTCTCGCTCTTCGCGGCTTTAAAAACAAACCCGGTTGCATAGTCATCTAGTGTGTCTCGTGTAGATGAGACGCTAGACTGCTAACCCAAGATGGCCGCCTTCTGTGGGACATCGGGCGAAAGGGAAGTTGATTCCCGGTAGTCTTTCTTCTAACTTAATAACCTGTAAAATAAATTTTAACTCCAAAAACCAAGAGAGAGGCTAATGTTAATACCAATCTATCGAAAAACAGTATTTTGGTAAATGAACGCGTTGTATTGCACAGTCTGTAAATGCACATAGTTCGTATTTCGTGTTTCGAAAGGAAGAAACATTTAAATACTCATGCCAACAGGTGACCATACATTCATGTATATTGAAAAATGTGGATTGTTCAGAAGAAAACAAGGTAGAATCTTAGCGTTAGAAAATAAGACAATGCTGCACAGTGGTTTGATGGAGGCATTGGCGATGACACAATTGTCCTACGCGTGACGGTCTTCTTCTAAAAAGACCTAGAGATATCTTTTTCACACCACTTTGGTTATTTGTAGAATCGATATGGTGAGATTGCTTCTACATCGGAATTTGAGGGAGGCAAAGCGAGCAAGGTTCAATTTCAATGCTTGGTGTTGCACGTGTGTTTGGCACAGGGAGGACTTTTGGGACAGGCGAACATGGTTCAATTTCAACGCTTGGTGTTGCACATGTGTTTGGCACATGGAGGACTTTTGGGACAGGCAATACGGAGTCACTCAGGACCTTTTCATCCGACTTGCTGGAGGGCGATTACGACCTTGATCACAGTGGGCCCCAGGGTATTTCATCGTTCAGGCCATTTTTATTGGATTTGATTTGAAAAACCCACCGTTGTTCTTTTTCGAGAAGGTAGTTCTCATTATCCACCTGTTCTATGACAGTCCAAGAAATGTCTTCAGGTTTGTGACCCCTCTCTATGAAGTGGTTGGTCAGTTTTGTGCTGTTTTTTTTGCATTTTATGGTACTTTTGTGTTCGCTTATTCTGATCTTCACAGCCCTGCTTGTCATGCCGACATACTCAAGTTTGCACGGGCAGGTGATTAAGTACACAACATTGAGACTGTTGCAGTTACTGAAGCCTCTCTGTTCCCATTTTGTTCCATTGTTAAAAGTCAATGTCTTACTCTTTTTGGTCAAGCAACACACCTTGCACCCTCCACATGGATAGTGTCCTTGTACAAAATTGGGATTTCTTGATGGATTGATTCTTTCTGTTTTTGGTCTGGTATGCACATAGCTGGTCTCTATGTGCACCAACTGGAGGTCACGAAGATACTAAACCCCAGGAACCCTTTCAGACCAAACATCAGAGTTTGGAAAAGATACATCGATGATATCCTTATCATCTGGGATGGAGATGAGAGGACCTCAAAACAGATCCTAACCTGATTGAACTTCCAAGACAAGTTACTCACATTCACCAGCGTCACCTCTAACAGCAACCTTGTATTTCTGGATCTGAACATCTTTCCAAAAAATGGCAGATTGATGACGACAACCCATTTCAAGAGCACTTCAAAAAACTGTTTTCTCATGTATCAGAGCTTCCACCCGAAACACTTTCTGGACAATCTACCATATGGCCAGTTCCTGCGCCTCCGGAGGAACTGTACAGAAATTGGCAATTTTAAACAACAGTCAAAAGACCTGCAAAGGAAATTGGGGACCCGAAGGTACCCTAGCAGGATCATTGATCAAGCTTATAAGAGGGCGAGAAACAGCTGCAGAGAAAGCCTCCTTGAAGACAAAACATCGAAGGCGGAAGAACGGAGACCCATCTGTGTCACCACTTATAATACAAGCTCAGATCAAGTAACCAAAATCATCACAAAAAATTGGAAAATTCTGAATAGTGGTGGTTTAGAGATACCTAAACCAATTTTCTCCCACAAAAAAGCGCAAAGTGTCAAAGACATTCTGGTGCATACCAGACCAAAAACAGAAAGAATCAATCCATCAAGAAATCCCAATTTTGTACAAGGACACTATCCATGTGGAGGGTGCAAGGTGTGTTGCTTGACCAAAAAGAGTAAGACATTGACTTTTAACAATGGAACAAAATGGGAACAGAGAGGCTTCAGTAACTGCAACAGTTTCAATGTTGTGTACTCAATCACCTGCCCGTGCAAACTTGAGTATGTCGGCATGACAAGCAGGGCTGTGAAGATCAGAATAGGCGAACACAAAAGTACCATAAAATGCAAAAAAAACAGCACAAAACTGACCAACCACTTCATAGAGAGGGGTCACAAACCTGAAGACATTTCTTGGACTGTCATAGAACAGGTGGATAATGAGAACTACCTTCTCGAAAAAGAACAACGTTGGGTTTTTCGAATCAAATCCAATAAAAATGGCCTGAACGATGAAATACCCTGGGGCCAACTGTGATCAAGGTCGTAATCGCCCTCCAGCAAGTCGGATGAAAAAGTCCTGAGTGACTCCGTATTGCCTGTCCCCAAAGTCCTCCATGTGCCAAACACATGTGCAACACCAAGCGTTGAAATTGAACCATGTTCGCCTGTCCCAAAAGTCCTCCCTGTGCCAAACACACGTGCAACACCAAGCATTGAAATTGAACCTTGTTCGCTTTGCCTCCCTCAAATTCCGATGTAGAAGCGATCTCACCATATCGATTCTACAAATAACCAAAGTGGTGTGAAACTGATACCTCTAGGTCTTTTTAGAAGAAGACCGTCACGCGTAGGACAATTGTGTCACCGCTAATGCCTCCATCAAACCACGGTGCAGCATTGTCTTATTTTCTAACGCTAAGATTCTACCTTGTTTTCTTCTGAACAATCCACATTTTTCAATATACATGAATGTATGGTCACCTGTTGGCATGAGTATTTAAATGTTTCTTCCTTTAGAAACACGAAATACGAACTGTGTGCATTTACAGACTGTGCAATACAACGCGTTCATTTACCAAAATACCGTTTTTCGATAGATTGGTATTAACATTAGCCTCTCTCTTAGTTTTCGGAGTTAAAATTTATTTTACAGGTTATTAAGTTAGAAGAAAGACTACCGGGAATCAACTTCCCTTTCGCCCGTTGTCCCACAGAAGGCGGCCATCTTGGGTTAGAAGTCTAGCGTCTCATCTACACGAGACACACTAGATGACTATGCAACCGGGTTTGTTTTTAAAGCCGCGAAGAGCGAGACGCCAGTAATCCACGGAGCGGCACAGGGGTAGGAATGAGGCATTGAACTCAGGCGGTAAATGTAAGTAATAGACTCTGACCACGAGTCTCTAACAATTTTGGTCTTGGATGCAACACACTATTTACGAAGGTATCCGTGATTCACAAAAGGGTGCGTTTTTCTTTTACAGTCTACCGAAAGGAAAACCCCTCATCTGCCGGCTCATGGGGCGTGTATGTATTAACATCTTTTTTGGCCCGGGTGATTTTGCGCACAAAGCTAAAATGTGCATTGTTTTTAATTGAGAGTGTATTCGGTCTCCTAGGAACCTTTCCTTTTTAGAAATGCTGTTTGTCTGCATTGAGTGACGAGTGTGTGTGTATTTAGAGATGATATAGCCCACACAAATAATGAGGCTAACGAACTGAATAATCAGGGGAGTGACATTATTCCGCCCCCTCACATATGAAGCCTGTAGTGCGTGCTTCCTGTAAGTGAATTTGCCAAGAAGCAGTCGTATTTTGGATACAAAAATATGTGCACAAGTGTCCAATACGAGTATATTCATTGTGCTTTGTCTCTTTTTCCATTTTCTTTTACAGAGACCGCAATAGGTCAATATTTTTGACAATATTTGAGATACTATTTGATTTTTCAATGGGGCCAGCTCATGCCCCATAGTCCAAACTAGCAGCTGATTTTTGCTGCCAGTTTGTAGGACAATAGGCTTACCATCTTATAAAACCGAGCATCTCCTAGTAGGGACCATTAGAAGGTCCTGATGAGTAGGCAGTAGGGGACTGCCTACGAAACATGTTGACCAGGTAGCAAGCTAACTGCTCTACCACAAAACCCCCTTCTTAATATTCTCAGCCAGAGAAGTGAATAAATTATTTTTTCTACTAGCCAGGGAATTTTTTATTTTTTCATTTTTTTCACATTCACTAGTTAGGTCCCTACACTTCACTGACACTTCTGCACCATCACATAGCCTTTGTCACGATTACCTAGTGCTCCCGCGTAGTCCGTAGGTCGTAGCACGCCCGCCCCGTAGAGGGACGGGAAAACCCCCATGATGAAGCATGACACTATTGGATTTTTTTAGTGTGTGAGGGGTATTTTAAAAAGCACACAAATGCTCCCATCTTTCCACTGTATAAGAGAGAGTTTTTTTCACTGTAAATACATCAAAATCAAAATAAAAATATCACCATCACACGTTGATAGAATCTCTTTGTTTACATAAGACTTTTTAGGAGGGTGATTCTATCATTGCCACTACGCTTCCTCTTTTGTTTTGGAACTCAAATTCAAATATCCAGCAGCATCCACAAAAAGTAATCCTTCAAGGTCAAGATCCGAATGAAAGTGACCAGCACATGAAGAAAGCACTGGGAGAAGCCTGCTAGACAGGAACAGGAAGTTGGAGACTGTGGGGCACTTCCTTCCTCCCACCCCCCCCCCCCCAAAATGGACTCCTTGCAAAACAAAGTGCAGGCAAATGTCAACCTAAGGAGTTATTCTGATAAAAATCATCATTTTCAGAAGGTTTATGCTGCTTGCTGGTGGATTTCTTGTGCAGAATTGCAAATTTTGCAATTTCGCAAGTGCGAGATTGTTGCTGCGCGCCGCATCTACGGGTTCACAATTGCGAACTCTCGCGATGCGTGCTGTGCAAGGTGGCAAGCCGCGATGACGTAATCGCGGTCGCCAAACTCCTGCGGGATCCCGCAGCAAGATCGAAATCGGCGTAGCACACGCAAAACATGGAGAAAAACAACTCTGCAAACGCTGAATGACGGTAAGTTAACGCCGCACGCCGCAATATTGTCTCACCAAGCACAAAAATCTGCTGCATGCGAATTTGCGAATTTTCGGCAAATTCGCGAGAGTTCGCGGATTGTGAATTTGCTTAAAACACGCAAATTCCGCGAGCGGAACGGATTTTACGCCCATGCTTATTCATCATACATACATAAGTAGAACCACAAAGGCACTTAACAGTCTAGAAATATATTAAAACATTACGATACCAAGGTATATATTGTATTCAGTATTTATTAAAAAAAATGTTTTCTTTTATAAATTCCCCAATAGGGATACTTTAAAAATTTCTACATGTACAAATCATGTGCATTTACACTATTTCTAATGATATCATTTCTTTTCTCATTGCACTAAATCCACATATATAAAAAACAGATACAAAACAAATACAATCAATCAATAAAGTTAAAATTGAAACCATAAAGGTTTGAAATGTCGACGCGTTTTGGTGGATCCTGCTCTCGCACCACCTTCCTCAGGACTAATAATATCAAAGAAATCTGCGTTTTTTTTTTTTTTTAAACCACATGAATCAGTTTGTACCCTTGGCCATCGTTTACATAGTGTCAGAAATACTTCATTGCTAAATCAATAAACATACCTATATATATCTCATACATTGCTAGTCCTCAAATAGGATATACATACATCCTGTGCTGTTTATGGATCCCCTTATACACTCAACCAAAAGCACATAACTTGTTTGTAATTTATCTACTATACCAGTCATATCCTTACTTACAGATCCCTATCGTAAGGAGGCGTTCTTACAGAATCATACCTCATAATTTATTGAATAAATCATCTTATAAGCATACCGTAATATGCTCCAGCACTTTGCCTGATCTTAATTTACTTCTTTAATACGAAGGAATTAGGGTCAGCTTGTTATTCATACATTCAGTAAGGTCAAAGAGAATGCTGGATGACATACTATTCACACCACATGGTGAAACTACTAACATTGTGGTCTGTTCCATACTCATTCTACACTGGAATATTTCAGAGTGTTAGATTCAATTGCACTCCTCGGCCATATGCTAGAACAACTACGTATCTTTGTTTGACGTCTATTTCTCTCTGCCGATTACACCTATATCAAGGATAAAGGGCCACTTTAAAGCCTGCACTTCATAATCAATGATGGTCAGGTCTATAAATAAAATTCGGTATTTCTCACCCTTTTATGAGTAGTGTAGTCTCATATTCCTGATGTATTTAATATTTGTGCACGGTTCATGCGTGATGTTGGATTCACCTTCCTTACACCAATATTGGGGTTATTCAATTATCCCACAGTTGATTGTTCTGTAACAGAATTAGATCGTTTAATAGGTTTCATATCCCAATAGAGTCTTCCTCAGTCCAATACCAATTAATTAAATTTCTCTGCGGCTGTATTACCTATGTGAGGTTGTTTTTTTGGAACATTTTCCTACATAAAAGTTCATATTGCTACAGATAATCTTTTTCATTTATCACGTATTGCCCAATCTCTTACCAGCATATAACAATTCAATCTTCTGAATCGCCCTGCTTTATATCTTATAAGCTTCCTCAGCACGATATATTGTCTCATTCAAAATATTCTCGATATGGCCATAATGTCCCATATTGGGAGAAAAATATTCTTCACTGATTCTGCATAGGTCGGGCGCCCCTTCATTTTGCCACTCATTGTGCACATTAATCTCTCACAATAATTATAGCCTACTTCATACTAAGCCTCAAAAACTTCATTTTAACTATTTACTCATGGCCATTAGTTAAGACTCACTTATCTCCTGTCAGCCGATTGAGGTGTGGCACTTGCGAGTGTTAATTTCACATGTATCTTTTAATTATCATGGAGAATGTTTTGCCTATGTAACTAATATCCCGCCCACCTTCCCTCAATAAGTATATCCATTTCCGTGCTAGCTCTTACCTCGTGCAGCCGTGTTTGCGCTCTTCCTATCGCCCGATTCACCATATAAACAGAAGTCATTCCCATCTACCAGTTTTTAAATTCTGTTCCAGAATCACGTGATGTTTTAGTTCCAGTTTTTACGTCAGACTAAATGCATTCAATAGCACTAGGAAACGGCCGCCATCTTAGCCTAGTTTTTTTATACTTTCGTCACTTATAAATTTAGTATATACTCAGTGTCCAAAAACTCGTATGTAGTACATATTTGATCTTTTACAAAAAAGCTGCGTGTTTATACGCATTCCTATTTCTCATATGAAACGCGATTATAAATGATGACGCCACATAAAATTTCTACTTTATTTGGTGCACATCATTTATAAACACCAGCCCAAGTGGGTTTAATCAACTATCTATTTCATAGATGTTCTGTCTCATCTCTTTATGCTATAAATATATATATCCCCCTTAATCTCTTATTCCTATATACATGCTGGAAAGAGTATATAGCGTTATGTTCTCTATTTCTAATATTAAGGGGTTGCTTAATGATCTTTGAAAGTATTA
This sequence comes from Lissotriton vulgaris, assembly GCF_964263255.1. Taxonomy (NCBI): domain Eukaryota; kingdom Metazoa; phylum Chordata; class Amphibia; order Caudata; family Salamandridae; genus Lissotriton; species Lissotriton vulgaris. The sequence continues at coordinate 837,143,940 of NC_141689.1, read as the reverse complement.
ATATGGGGGAGTGCATCTTCAGTGTTTCTTGATGCGGTAATTATTAAACCCAATATATTGTCCTACCGCATTACCCATATTCAAGACAAATATACAAGTAGTTCTATTATATTTTTTGTTTGTTTTCCATCTATACAGCCTTTACCACTCTTCTCTGCTGTTTAGTTTTTGTGTAAACATTTAAAATTTGCACATAAAGAACTGCTCCCTCATTTTGCGCTTATTGTCTATGTTGCCACCTCTTCTGGATATTTCAGTTCTTTCCAATACGCACCAGCGTATTTCTTCTGTTTTATGATTGATGAAACTGTTTCCAGTGTTCAGTAAGTGGGGCATTACACTTATGAGTTTTTAGTGCTGATCTGTGTTCATTAAGACGAATCCTGATTTCCCTGCTCGTCTCGCCCACGTAGCCCAATCCGCAGGGACACATGAATCAATAAATAACATTCTTAGTTCTGCAGTTAAACATTTCTTTAAATGTATGCTCTATCTCGTTTACTTTAATTTTTTGTCCTGTTATCACCGCCTTACAGTTGGAGCAGGCACTGCATGGATGTGTGCCAATATTTTTACAATTGGTATCAAGGCTTCTCTGTTGAAACCCCCCTTTCTCTTTATATGTTTTCACCAATCTGTTCCTAATGCTCTTATTTCTTCTGTATGAAAACAGAGGTTTCTCCAATTTAGCATTATTTTTATCCTGCAGCAATTTCCAATTCCTGTTAATTATATTTTTGATGCTATTACCTAATGCAGAATAATTTGTCACGTAAGTTATTCTATTTAGTTCAGGGCTAGCGCATTCATGACCTTCAAAGAGGGAATCAAGATTAAAATATTTCGTTCTTTTATAGGCCTGTTTTATAATCTTCTTAGGATAACCCCTATTAGATAGTTTCTCTTTCAAGTAATCAGCATGTTTTTCAAAATCTTTTCTGTTGGTGCAGTTTCTGTGTAAACGCAGAAACTGCCCGAACGGGATGTTATCCTTCTGACATTTAGGATGATCACTGCCATAATGTAACATAGTGTTTCTGTCTGTTGGTTTAACAAATAGATCAACATTAAGACAGTTCCCTTTATTGTATAATTTAAAGTCCAAAAAATCACACAATAGTTGGCTCATGGTTGAAGTGAATCTAAGGTTTTGATTACCACAGTTCAGCCACTCTAATAAAGGAGGTCAACTCTTCCCTACTTCCAGTCCAGATAAAAAAAATATCATCTATGAAACACGACCAATGGGTCACGTTTTCATAGAAGGGTGCGGCTTTGTTATATATATGTTTGTCTTCAAAAACACCAACATAGAGGCAAGCTAGACTTGGAGCACAGTTAGCCCCCATGCTGGTGCCCTTGATCTGACAAAACAAATCCTCTTCAAAGATAAAAATGTTATTTTTAAGAATCAATTCAGTCAGCTCCACTATAAAATATGCATGCTTCGATAGGTCGCCATTTTCATCCTTTAGGATATCCGTCAGTGTATTAACTGTGGCAGTTTGCTGTATGTTTGTATATAATGCTTCAATGTCAAGACTGACTAGCCATTGATTACTACCATCAAACTCAAGATTTTCAACTTTTTTAATCATGTCTGTGGTATCCTTGATGTAGGATTTTTGTTTTGCCACCAGTGGTCTTAAATATTTATCCATGTAAATACTTAGCGGTTCCGTTAAGGAATTAAAACTAGACACAATAGGTCTCATCTGGGGATTTTCTATATTCTTGTGAACTGTAGGCAGTCCGTATATGGCGGGCAGAACTGAGTGGCAGTTGTTCAAAAATTCATACTCTTCACCACATATTATATTGTCCTCTTTTGCTAGATCTAAAAGTCTTTTAATGTTAATCTGAAGATTCTTCCACTCATCATATGATGATTTTCTGTAATGTTCTTTTACTTGTAGCAAGGACATCATTCTCTTTCTGTAGTCCTCGGTGTCTAGTAGGACTATGCTCCCTTCTTTATTCCCTGGCTTGATGGTCACGTTGCCACATTTTTCGGGACTCACTAAGGCTTCACTACATTCTTTAGACAAATTATTGTTGTATGATTTTATTTCTACACTTAAGAGATCCTCTATATCTTTCTCTACTGATCACTCAAAAAGTTCTACATTTTTATGTAGAACTTTTATTTTTATGACTTTCCTCCTCAGATTCAGTACTCGCATAGGATGTGTCTGAAAAGCTGACATTTTTCCTCACTCCAGCACGGAATCTGAGGAGGAAAGTCATCCAGAAAATAGCAATAGAAACAGGAGTGAAGTCAATAATGGTCAACACAGGGAGCTAAGACCTTTTTTCGGACAGCAACAGCAAAGGCAACATCAGGGCACCAGGGGAAGAGGCCGGGGGAATTTGCAATGACCAGCTCCACAATACAGACCACCTTATATGATAACTCGGAGTCAAAAACAGTGGGACTAAACCCAAAAGACAAAGCCCAAAATTATTAATCTGTCGAAAAAAGTGATAAATGAAGCAGAGAAGAAGGTCTTAAATTTAGGTTTAGGATTTGCACCTGTATCAAAACCCAACTCTTATGATATCCAAAAAGATATTAAAAATCTTTTTAGAAAAATTAGATTGAAATATTTTTTCCTAAATTAGCAGCCCGATTCATCAAGCGTAATGCGCTCGCAAAAGGGCCAGATTCTGAGAATCTGGCCCTTTGCGAGTGCAATTTTTGCATTTGGGATTCATCATCCCAAATGCAAAACTCGGTAATAGCGAATTCGCAAATTTGCGAGGAATTACATTTAGGGAATCTCTATTTGAGATTCCTTAAATGCAATTCATCATCCATTTTCAAATTGCGAAATCGCAATTTCGGGCCGCTATTTACCGCGAGGTCAAACCCCGTGGTAAATAGTAAAAACTCAGAAAAATGCTTTTAAAAGCATTTTTCTGAGTTGCATGTTGCACACACACACATGTCCTTTGGACATGTGTGTGCGCAGCACCTGTTTAAATTAGCATTTAAGGGGTGCTACAGGGTGTCCTCTGGACACCCCTGGCACCCTTTAAATCGCTATCTTATTTGCGATTAGCTAATTGCTAATCGCAAATAAGGAATACTCCCCATTCATTCCTATGGGCCTTTTTGGCCCATAGGAATGAATGGGGAGTTATTCCTTATTTGCGATTAGCAATTTGCTAATCGCAAATAAGGAATCTGGAGGAATCGCAAAACATATTGCTATTCCTACATGAATCCCGTTTTGCGAGTCTGGAATAGCAATTCCTTATGATTCGCTATTTCAGACTCGCAAAACCTCCCAATGATGAATCAGGCTGAAAGAACCTATTGATAGAATGAATAACTCGGGATTGAAACCTGCGTCCATATGGACTCCAGCTTGCAACATGGTACATAAAAATGTAGAACTTTTTGAGAGATCAGTAGAGAAAGATATAGAGGATCTCTTAAGTGTAGAAAAAAAAAACATACAACAATAATTTCTCTAAAGAATGTAGGGAAGCCTTAGTGAGTCTCAAAAAATGTGACAACGTGACCATCAAGCCAGGGGATAAAGGAGGAGCATAGTCCTACTAGACACTGAGGACTACTGAAAAAGAATGATGTCCTTGCTACAAGTAAAAGAACATTACAGAAAATCATCACATGATGAGTGGAAGAATCTCCAGATTAACATTAAAAGACTTTTAGATTCACTTCAACCATGAGCCGACTATCGTGTGATTTTTTGGACATTAAAATATACAATAAAGGGAACTGTCTTAAAGTTGATATATTTGTTAAACCAATAGACAGAAACACTATGTTACATTATGGCAGTGATCATCCTAAATGTCTGAAGAATAACATCCCGTTCGGGCAGTTTCTGCGTTTACACAGAAACTGCACCGACAGAGAAGATTTTGAAAAATATGCAGATTACTTGAAAGAGAAACTATCTAATAGGGGTTATACTAAGAAGATTATAAAACAGGCCTATAAAAGAGCGAAATATTACACCCCTGCTGTATCTTGGTTTTTCTTGTAATTTTGTTGTAATTTTGTCGTATTTTTGTGCATTTACCGTTTTGCCTGTCTAGCCCCGCTCCCCGCCGCCGTTCTCGCGGCCACGCCCCCTTTCTCCGTGTCCTCCCCGCTCCTGCCTCCCAGCTGCTCCTCCCTCCCACTTGTCCTTAAATGGCGAGTGTGACCTGTTCTCAGGACACCCCCGCGCCGCACGGCCCCCCAGCTGTGTGTGTGCCCCTCGTGTGCCCCTCGCCGCTGCTCGCAGTCTCGATCAGCCATTTTTCCTGCTTCCCTAGCTGGTATTGTTGCCACTGCCTCACTGTATTGTACCCCTGCTGTATCCTGGTTTTTGTTGTAATTTTGTTGTAATTTTGTCGTATTTTTGTGCATTTACCGTTTTGCCTGTCTAGCCCCGCTCCCCATTTCCCGCCGCCGTTCTCACGGCCACGCCCCTTTTCTCCATGTCCTCCCCGCTCCTGCCTCCCAGCTGCTCCTCCCTCTCACTTAGCCTTAAATGGCAACCGCACGGACGCGCAGCGGTCACGCACAGCGGACGTGCTGATTATGCGCCCGCGCCTGGGCCGTGCCCAGGGACAGAACCCCTGGTCCCCGCAGACGCCTGCTCACACGACGGACCTACGACACCGCCACCCTCAATGCACTCAACACCGGACCAAACCCCTGCCTGCTACCGAGCCACCCTGAAACGCACCCACGGACCCTTCACCTGCCAAGCCTGCAAATTCACCTGCCTTCGGACCTGCACCGCACCCGCCAAGCCGAGCACCCGCAGCAACCACCTGAAGTGCATCCTGCTCAACACCTGCTCCGTCCACAGACACGCCGTTGAACTCTGGAACCTGCTCGACACCACATCTCCAGACGTCGCCTTCCTCACGGAAACCTGGATGAACGCCTCCTCAGCGCCCGACATCGCCATCGCCATCCCGGATGGATACAAGATCACCCGGAGGGACCGCGTCAACCAAACTGGAGGAGGCATCGCCATCGTACACAAGAACACCATCCGCATCACGACCAACTCCAACGACACCTTTCCCGCCGCCAAGCACCTCCACTTCCAGATACACACTGACCCAAAGACAACCCTCAGAGGCACTCTCGTCTACAGACCCCCGGGACCACGCACACAATTCAGCGAAGACATCACGGACTTCATCTACCCGCACGCCCTCCCCTCGCCAGACTACATCCTCCTAGGGGACCTCAACTTCCTCCTGGAGAACAATAAGGACCGCAACACCGCAGGCCTGCTGGACAACCACGCAAACCTCGGACTCAAGTAACTGGTCAACACCCCCACTCACTACGCAGGCCAAACGCTTGATGGCGTCTTCTCATCCAGCAAGCACATCACCTTCAGCCACTCCACCGGACTTCACTGGACCGACCATAGCTGCGTCCACTTCAGCTTCAAAAGAACAACGACCCACCACCACCCGCAACAGGTTCCTCACAGGAGCTGGAGCAAGATCACCGCCAAGCAGCTCACCACCTCCCTCAGCCAGAACCCGCCCGCCAGCACAACGGACCCCAACGAAGCAGCCCGCAACTTCACACAGTGGCTGACCGCCTGCGTAGACGACCTTGCGCCACTGAAGAACCCTCCCAGCAGACCCAGAAGCAAGAAAGCCACCTGGTTCACCGACGAACTCAAGGACTCCAAGAAGAACTGCCGCACCCTCGAGAAAGCCTGGCTCCTCGACCAGACCACAGACAAAATGACCACCCTCAAACAAGCCACCCGCAAGCACCACCAGCTCATCCGCACCACCAAGAAGAAAACACTGAAGGAATGACTGGACAACAACGCCCACAACAGCAAGGAACTCTTCAGCATCGTCAAGGAGTTCTCCAACCCCAGCACCGGCAACAACGACATCACTCCTTCACAAGACCTCTGCGACTCTCTCACCTCGGTCTTCCACCGCAAGATCGCCGACATCCACAACAGCTTCGGCGCACCATCCACGCACCCTACCATCGAACCAACGCCCCCCACCGCCACCCTCCGCACATGGACCACGGTGACGCACCGAAGACACAACCCGCACGATGAACACCATTCACTCCGGATCTCCAACCGACCCCTGCCCCCACCACGTCTTCAACAAGGCCGACTCCATCATAGCACCCCAACTCCGGGACATCATCAACATCTCCTTCAACACCGCCACCTTCCCGGAGAGCTGAAAGTACGCCGAGCTCAGCGCCCTACTGAAGAAACCAACAGCGGATCACACCGACCTCAAGAACTTTCGCCCCATCTCGCTCCTCCCTTTCCCTACCAAAGTCATCGAGAAGACCGTCAACAGACAGCTTGCCGCCTTCCTCGAGATGAACGGATCCCTTGACCCCTCGAAGTCCGGTTTCCGAGCCACAGCAGCGAGACCGCCCTCATCGCAGCCACCGACGACATCAGAACCCTACTCGACAACGGGGAAACAGCGGCCCTCATCCTCCTGGACCTCTCCGCAGCGTTCAACACTGTCTGCCACCGCACCCTAGTCCAACACCTCAGCAACACAGGTGTCTAAGAGAAGGCACTGGAATGGATCATCTTGTTCCTCGCCGGAAGAACACAGAGAGTCCCCCTCCCCCCGTTTCGATCCGAGGCCACCGAAGTCATCTGCGGCATACCTCAAGGATCATCACTCAGCCCCACCCTCTTCAACGTCTACATGGAACCCCTTGCAGCCATCGCACGACCAACACAACCTCAACATCATCTCCTACGCCGACGACACCCAACTGATCCTCTCCCTCAGCAGAGACCCCGTCACTTTCAGAACTAGCCTACACGAAGGAATGAAAGACGTCGCCGAGTGGATGAAGAACAGCCGCCTGAAACTGAACTCAGACAAGACGGAAGTCCTCATCCTGGGACCATCGCCCTCCGCCTGGGGCGACTCCTGGTGGCCCCCAGCCCTAGGCAGCGCACCTAAGCCAACAGACCACTCACGCAACCTGGGCTTCATCCTCGACTCCTCCCTCTCGATGACCAGACAAGTCAACGCCGTCTCATCATCATGCTTCAACACCCTACGCATGCTCCGCAAGATCTTCCGATGGATCCCAACCGAAACCAGGAAGACGGTCACCCAGGCACTCGTCACAAGCCGACTGGACTACGGAAACACCCTCTACGCCGGAACCACAGCCAAGCTACAGAAAATACTCCAACGCTTCCAGAACGCCTCCGCCCGACTCATCCTGGGCATCCCCCGACGCAGCCACATCTCCGGCCACCTTAGGGACCTGCACTGGCTCCCCATCAGCAAGAGAATCACGATCAGACTCCTCACCCATGCACACAAATCCCTCCACGACCTGGGCCCCAAGTACCTCAACAACCGCTTCACCTTCTACACACCCACCCACCAGCTACGTTCGACAAGCCTCGCCCTCGCCGCCGTACCACGCATCCGAAGAGCCACCGCCGGAGAAAGACCCTTCTCCTACCTGGCGGCCAAGACATGGAACTCCCTCCCCATCTGCCTTTGGCTGACCCAGGACCATCTCGCCTTCAGGAGACAACTCAAGACCTGGCTGTTCGAGCAATAGCAGACCCCCCTTCCCCCAAGTGCCTTAAGACCCTCCGGGTGAGTAGTGCGCTATACAAATGCTATGATTGATTGATTGATTGATTTAATGTAATCATAAAACAGAAGAAATATGCTGGTGCGTATTGGAAAGAACAGAAATATCCAGAAGAGGTGGCAACACCGGAGCACAAGCAGGCAACAGAGGCACACGCAAAACCCGAGCACAAGCAGGCAACAGAGGCACACGCAAAACCGGAGCACAAGCTGGCAACAGAGGCACACGTAAAACGGAATCACAAGCAGGCAACAGAGGCACATGCAAAGCCCGAGCACAAGCAGGCAACAGAGGCACAAGCAAAACCGGAGCACAAGCAGGCAAAACTTGCCTGTGTGAGATTCTTCAGTTCAAAGGCAGATGCCTGCTGCTTTGGACCTGACTTGGGGGCACTTCTGGCCGCTCTCCTCTAGGCAGGTGGTTATGCCATGCCTCACCGGACCTTTGGAGTGCATGCTCACAATTGCCTCGGTTGTTGGTGGGCTTCTCTTCCATTGTGCAAAGGCAATTTCCAGAATGGTGTGGGCTCTCACTGGAGGGTGTTCTGGGGCTGTTCTGGCATCTCGTGACACAAACAAATATGACTACTCTCCTCAACATATTTTTTTGCTCCAGGAACTACTGTCGCTAAGACCTATCTAAGAAGGCGAAGGCTTCCTTGTTTCTGGCATGAAAAACTTTCCAATCCAAGATGGACTATTTTGTTTCCAGTTCTCGTGGCTTTTGTAAGTGTCAAAATCAGCCTTCACTGTATGTATCACAACCCACTTGAAGTATTTTTCGGTAACATCAGTGCCCCTCGTGCATTTATTTTTGTCCCTGTATTTTTCTTATGATCTCCAGCGTTTGTTTCTTTTGGAATTGGGCTCACTCCAGCTGTGTTGCCACACTGGACTGAGTGGTCACGAGTTCCTTCAAGCCTCCTCTGATTCTTCAACGTTTTACAGCATTCCTGGAGGGATTTTCTGCAGTTGGGCTTTTTCACCAGATTCTGTGGCCCTTCGCTAGACACAGATTCCTCATATATGTAGTTTATTTGTGTGAAGAGCACAGTGGCCTTACATCGGGCAAGGCCTTTCATGGCCTAAGGAGTTCTCTGTCCATCCAGCGCATAACAAGACCTTTACAAGGATTTTTTTACATATGTGAAGTATTCCACCGGTCATGCATGACGCACTACTAACATCAATATGTAAATGCATCTCTTGGCAGTGTTGAAACACATTCCAAAGGCAACAGCCTCGACATGACTATATCTGCTTCGTCTTACCCATCATGCAAAGACAGGCTTCTTCCAGATCGGACTGGCCATCTAGTAATTTCTAATCATATAGCTAGCCCAGGCCCCTACTCAACAGACAAACAAAATGCTCTGGAACACCTCCATGATCATTAAAAAAAAATCCCATTCAGCATATTCACACAATGGTTCCACTACCCCGGCTGGCCCTGGTACCCCATTCCCTGAAAGGACCAATGCACGTAAAGCTTTAGTGGGCGTCTGTGATTTCTCTGTGTTCGAGAAATGTCAGATCAAATCCCTCTGCACCCTCGTACATTGAAGGACTGAACTCTAACAGAAGAAACATCACAGAAAAATTAATAGGATTTGGATTATTTATTCCTGCAGGGAGAGGGTTGGGAGACGTGGTAAGCTAATAGAGGGAATCCTTATGATATGCACGGTCTATGTAATATCCCTATATGCCTATTAAGTTATTTTTTTTTAAAAACACCCCCAAACATGAAAAAGCTTGGTGGAAATGGACAGCACCAGCAATCCACACCCTCCAGTAATAAAAAAGCCAGAGAGGGGGGGTGGGGGGGCGTCAAAGATGATTAGTACTTAGAAATCACTGCCACGGACAGCAACCAGAGCAAGGCATTATTCAAAAGTGAAAAATAGGGGCTCAAGCCGCTTCCACCTATACCTACTTCCTACTCCGTAAAAGGTCCATTAAGATGTTGATGAAATGCGTGTTTCATGGCTGGTTGTTGTAACTGCTAGTGTGCAGTAGTCCATCTTTACACAATGCCTGTGCGTGACAGAATGTATAGCACTCGTTCTCATGCTCTAGGTACTGTGCAATGTAGGGGAGAGGGCTGCTCCTAATGTAGGACAAGGAGCTCGGAACATATGTGAATAGACCGACAGGGTGGAATCCTGGGGTCATGGAATATTCGCTTGCCAGCCCCTGCCACACGAAACATTACTGAAGCGGCAGCTGTGGGCCCTGCAAGAGGAGGGGTTGAGGGGCGCTCACGCGCCAGGGGCATAACACAAGCTGAAACGCAGGACGGGCAGTGCTGGACTTTTGTGTGATAGCGAAATGCCTTCTGGGTGTTGTAGTCTTTTTTTTGCTTTAATTTAACTCATTAGAGGAACACACCTGAAATCACTGATCCGTGGATCAAATGTTGGTCCGCACACCTTTCCAACCAACTCGCCGGCTCCAAACACATGTGCAAGTTCGTGTCCCAGGTCTCTGCAGCAGGCGCACCGGCCCACGCAGCTATGAGTGACCTACACGTGCGACCTTCAAACCACATCAATGAAACTTCACCACATTGACTGTCCTGCCCAAAGTTCTGACTGAAGATAAACTAAGACCGGCCTCACCCGTCCCTAAAATGACATATTTACCTGATAGCCCCTAAAATGTGCCATCAGACCCCGAAAAGAAACCAAGCAACGTTCACAAAAAATGCAGGAAGAGCCGCTCGGCGGGTGGAAGGCCTCGTAGTGTGTACTCTGGGCACAACCTGTAAATCAAGGATTCATGCCTCAAAGACGCCCGCAGAGCCCCCCTGGTGCAGACTGTATTTTCAAATGATCTTACAACCCACGTGAAAAAAGAAAATTCAGCACCCACACCCTCGCAGAGGGGACTTCTAGGAGAAGACGCCGTGAGTGACCTCATCGGAGCAGTGGCGCTGTAGCAGTCACAGGTCTCTCAACGAGGTTCAACCATCACAGACATGCTGCGCCCGGCCAGGGCTGGGGTTCATGTATGTGAGGGGTGCCCCTGCTGCTGAGGGATGGGGAGTTAAAGCACATAACACACGTGTCTGGACCCTTCCTCACTGCCAGACCCCCACCACCAGCCACTGCCCTGCGCATAAGCGGCAGCTGTGGGCCCTGCAAGAGGAGGGGGAGGGGGGGCTCAAGCGCCAGGGGCATAACAAAAGCTGAAACGCAGGACGGGCAGCTCGGAGCTCCGGAGCCCCCTGCCCCCCACCACCACCACTGGCAAGTCCCTAGCATTAGAGCTCAGGACTGGGTCAGGAGCCGGGGGGGGGGGGGATGTACTTTGTAGGAACGGGAGGCTACATTTTTGTTACGCCACTGCCCTGCGCATCTGTGAGAAGCGGCAGGCTCTGGGCTCATTCAGCACTCCGAGGCTTCTCCAGGGGGATACGAACGCTATTGTCGGTCTACGTTCTGAGATCTGTGAAAAAATATTTCTTTAAAAAAAAAAGCTAACAACGTCAGATCAGAGTGGGCACATCAGTAAAAACACTTTACACTTGAACACAAAAATGTTTCACCTGTTGCATAAGTCAGACCCAACTCAGCGAGGCAAACTTTCCTTGCAGAAGCCAACCCTCCTTCAGACGTAACTAGCTGCAGCGGGCGAGTTCTTCCCCTTCCCTGCTCGTCCATCGCCAAACAGCTCCATAGGGCACGGATTAGGGCATTTTACCAAAGGACATAAAAAAAAAAATTCTAACCGTCGACCAACAAGGAAATATGTATGGTGAAGGTGGGGGTAGCAATAAATAGAAACAAGCAACGGAGTGAAAGGGGAGGGGGCAGGAACGGGCACAGGGGGAGGGGGGCGGAACGGACACACGGGGAGGGGGCAGAACAGACACACGGACAGCGGGAGGGGGGGGTCGGGAACGGGATAAATATTAAAAAATGCTGCTTACCTGATCAGCGGCCTCAGTGCACAGCCCACCCCTGCAAAAGACACGGTGGAAATGGAGTAAACATGACGAGAACAAAAAAAAAAAATGCACACACCCACCGCCGCAATGACGTTCGGAAAGGGGTGGAGAGGGAAAAAATCGCGGGAACACCCCCGAATCTGGTCCGGCCTTGATGGACAGATCCGGCTCCCAATGGATAGCCTCCATTTATGGAGCTAGCCAATGGGAGCCGGGGGACGTTCCTGAAGCACTTATAGTTAACAATGGATTTCGCCTGCGCCGAAATGCTGCGTAGAGCGCAGCCTTCGGCAGGCGAAACCCAAAAACCGGTAGATGGGAATGACTTCTGTTGATCTGGTGAATCGGGCGATAGGAAGAGAGCAAACACGGCTGCACGAGGTAAGAGCTAGCACGTAAATGTATATACTTATTAAGGGAAGGTGCGCGGGATATTAGTTACATAGGCAAAACATTCTCCGTGATAATTAAAAGATACGAGTGAAATTATCACTCGCAAGTGCCGCGCCTCAATCGGCTGCGAGGAGATAAGTGAGCCTTAACTAATGGCCATGAGTAAATAGTTAAAATGAGGTTTTTGAAGCGTAGTATGAAGTAGGCTCACGTATATAATTATCGTGAGAGATTAATGTGCACAGTGAGTGACAAAATGAAGGGGCGCCCGACCTATGAAGAATCAGTGAAGAATATTTCTTTCCCAATATGGGACATTATCACCATATCGTGAGTATTTTGAATGAGACAATATGTTGTGCTGAGAAATCTTATAAGATAAAAAGCAGGGCGATTCAGAAGATTGAATTGTTATATGCTGGTAAGAGATTGGGCAATACGTGATAAATGTAAGAGATTACCTGTAGCAATATGAACTTTTATGTAGGATAATGTTCCAAAAAAACAACCTCATATAGGTAATACAGCCGCAGAGAAATGTAATTAAGTGGTATTGGACTGATGAAGACTTTATTGGGATATGAAACCTATTGAGTGATCTAATTCTGTTACAGAACAATCAACTGTGGGATAATTGAATAACCCCAATATTGGTGTAAGGAAGGTGAATCCAACATCACTCAGGAATCGTGCACAAATATTAAATACATTAAGAATATGAGACTACACTACTCATAAAAGGGTGAGAAATACTGAATTTTATTTATAGACCTGACCATCATTAATTAAGAAGTGCATAATTTAAAGTGGCCCTTTATCCTTGATATAGGTGTAATCGTCAGAGAGAAATAGACGTTAAACAAAGATAGGTAGTTGTTCTAGCATATGACCGAGGAGTGCAATTGAATCTAACACTCTGAACTATTTCAGTGTAGGGTGAGTATGAAACAGACCACAATGTTAATAGTTTGACCATGTGGTGTGAATAGTATGTCATCCAGCATTCTCTTTGACCTTTCAGAATGTATGAATAACAAGCTGACCCTAATTCCTTCATATTAAAGAAGTAAATTAAGATCAGGCAAAGTGCTGGAGCATATTAAGGAATGCTTATAAAATGATTTATTCAATGAATTATGAGGTATGATTCTGTAAGAACGCCTGCTTCTGATAGGGATATATAAGTAAGGATCAGACTGGTACAGTAGATAAGTTACAAACAAGTTATGTGCTTTTGGTTGAGTCTATAAGGGGATCCAAAAACAGCACAGGATGTATGTATATCCTATTTGAGGACTAGCAATGTATGAGATATATATAGGTATGTTTATTGATTTAACAATGAAGTATTTGTGACACTATGTAAACGATGGCCAAGGGTGCAAACTGATTCTTGTGTTTAAAAAAAAGAAAAAAAGAGATTTCTTTGATTTTAATTGTCCTGAGAAAGGTGGTGCGAGAGCAGGATCCATCGAAACGCATCAACATTTCAAACCTTCATAGTTTCAATTTTAACTTTATTGATTGATTGTATTTGTTTTGTATCTGTTTTTTATATATGTGGATTTAGTGCATTGAGAAAAGAAATTATATCATTAGAAATAGTGTAAATGCACATGATTTGTACATGTAGAAATTTTTTAAAGTATCCATGTTGGGGAATTTATAAAAGAAAAATATTTTTTTAATAAACACTGAATACAATATATACCTTGGCATCGTAATGTTTTAATATATTTCTAGACTGTTAAGTGCCTTTGTGGTTCTACTTATGTATGTATGATGAAGATGCATGATTAAGGGAGGTCCTTGAACGAGAAGAAGTTTAGTGCAGGGAAGTGAATAGTGGAGTTGAAGTGTAGTCTAGTACATCAACTGTGATCAAGGGAACTTTACTTTGTTTATATTGGTATTTACCCTGTTCCCTTGTGCTTAAGCGTTGCTCTCTATAATCTTAGTTTATTTAATTCCATTACTCCGAGTTTTAACACATTTATTTATCTAATATTTTTAATCTTTCTTTATACACTGCAAGGGATACTGTTATTTGTCTAGAATCACATTATAAATTGGTGTCCATTTGGCAAAATTGAGAGAGAATGATTTGATTGGTTGATGTGTTTGCAGTTACATAAGTACGTACACTCTTGCAGTAAGCCAGGCTGTAGGGTATGCACTGCTTCAAATTACTATGCATTATGCATGTATTGGTGTAAACACCTTCACATTTGTGCTTCAGGCCTACAATTCCCCAGTCACTATCCATATACTACCGCAAACACAGTGTGACTGCTGTTGCAAATTCATAATAACTCTTTCAGTACCATATAGTAATTCATTCACTAAAGTAAAAGTTAACCAATTATTAATTCACCCAGTGCCTTTACTTACATTAATGTAATCATTCAGTCAGGAAGCATGTAGTCAAGCAGTGAGCCAGGATTTAGGGAATGGAGTGATTCAAAGTTCTATGTATTATGCATGTAGTGGTGTAATAACCTTCACATTTGTGCTTCAGGACTACAATTCCCCACTCACTGTACATACCAGGGGTCTCCAACCAGTATTTTGGGAGCTACTGGTAGGGCACCAGCACCCGGAAAGTAGCTCTCAGAGGTGAAGCCAAACCAAGCCAATCTCAGAAATTCTGTGTATATTAAAGAACGTAGAACTGCTCATTTCACTACCCTTAAGAGTTACAGACAGCCAAACCAATGGCAGAGCCTGTTGATAACACTCAAACATACACTGTGGTGGCTTATAAATTAAGCCATACCATACCAAATCTTTATTTCGATCAAATGATCATAAAAGATGTACAAAATTATCACATCAGTTAAAAGTCCAGAATATCATTATATCATTAATATAAAATACATTGAAAATTAAAAGAGGAATAATAATGAAAAATGGGTACCAATGAATCAAGGGGTGAAAGTTTATCAAGAGTCTCCTACCCTCTTTATCAATCGGGTTCAGGCATACCACATTGCAGTTAGGAATTTTGCCAAAGCAAACACAATTGGCGGGGATAAATAAGTCTTTAAAACTCTGTATGCGGGTAAGAGTGTTCTAAATCCCATGTTTTTAAGGAGGGGGACAAGCCAGTGTTTCCTGCTTTTCTGGTAGGCTCAACAGGAGAAGACCACGTGCACATCGTTCTCCTTTGTGTGGGCACATGCAGGGCACGTCTCTGTGGGAGGCCGACAGGACCATGCTTTGGTAAAAGACCCTAAGGGAATAGTTTTCTTGTTAAAGCCAGAGTCATGCCATCTAAAACACTTTCAAGATTATATGAATCTTTAATTTTTATGAAGTGATGTCAGGGATCCTTCACGAGTGCTATCCAGGGCTCGGAGAAGCGTTTTATCATAGTACGCTCTGGACAGCGCTTTCCTCAGAATCCTGTTGCTTGTACTTTCCGAGTCTGACCATAGTTCTGGTAATCCAAGGGTCTCGCAGGTTCTCTTGATGTAATTTAACCAAGGCGTCTTGGTGGCGTTGGGCAGAGATAAAAAATTCCTGTAGCTCAGTTCTATAGGTTGTGAGGTCCTGACTGCTCCAGAGGCGACGCCAAAAGGTTAATGGTTTGAGCCCTAGTTCCTCCGTGATGAGCCTCAGACCCAGGTCCAGTCTCAAGGGCAGGAGTGGAGTACTTGGGGGAAGAGCTGTCAGCTGCTTGAGGAATTTATTTTCTGTGGTCAGCAAATTAGGCGATGGAATATGGCCCCACAACTCTCCCCCATAGGTGACTCCCCCCCGCGCCTGGGCTTTGTAAATTTGGATTGCAGGGCTGAGTGGGCGATATGATGACTTACTCGCAATTCTCATAATGCCACCTGCCTTCTTGGCCAGTTTCATGTTTACTTTTGTCTGATGTGCCAACCATGTTAGATTTTGATTTAGGGTTATCCCCAGGTACTCTATTGTGTAAACCCTTTCCAAACGCACTGTGCCAAGCAAGGGGTTGGGGCGGTTGAAGGACATAGGGTTCAGGATCATCAATTTGGTTTTCTGCTGGTTGATTTCAAATCCCCTTTCTGTGCAGAACTCCAGAAAACCATCCAACACCCGCTGTATGCCCATCGGGGATTTGGACAGCAGCAGGGTGTCGTCCGCAAACATGATTGCGGGCACCCTGCTGCCGGTCAGTTTTGGGGCGTCGTTGTTGGCAATCCTTGTCAGGTGCGCGATTACCCCATTCACAAAAAGGCAGAACAGGGTCGGTGCAAGCACACAACCCTGTCTCACCCCTCTGCGAACTGGGAATCTTTCAGTTAGGTTACCGCTTCTCCCGCACCTGACACGTGCGAAGTTATTTTGATGTAGTTTCATCAGGATTGCGAGGATGTCTTTCGGGACACCTAACTCCTCCATTACCTTCCACAATTTTGATCTTGGCACCAAATCGAAGGCGGCGCGTAAATCAACGAAAACCGTGTACAGAGTGCCGCCCTCGATCAGTGCTGTCCGCCAATAAATGAGATTTAACCTGAATATTTGATCATTTGTGGACACCCCCCTCCTGAATCCTGCCTGGTATGGGGTCAGGGTATCTGTCTCCTCCAGCCAGTTCTGCAACTGGTCCAATATTAGCCTACCGAAAAGCTTCTGTGATACATCGATGAGGCTTATTGGGCGATAGTTGGCTGGAAGCAGAGGGGATCCCTTTTTGAATATTGGAACCACCTCTGCACCCAGCCAAGTATCCGGGACCTCCATTCCCTTGAGGACCGCATTGAATATCAGCAGGAGATAGGGGGCCCATACCCCTGGGTCCTGCTTGAATAAATCGCCCGGCACCCCATCGAGCCCCGAGGCTTTGCCTGTTGACAACCCCGCAATAGCTACCCGAACTTCTTTTTCAGTGAAAGGTTCGCCCTCCGGGTCATTCACTAACGTGCAGTGGGGGGTACTCGGGGCCTCATCCTCTATTGCATATAAGGACTGGAAATGGTTTTGCCATATACTGGGGGCAATGTTGGGTTCAATTGCCGAGGGGAGATCTTCTGATCCATTATTGACTACCCGCCAGAATTTGCGAGAGTCTCTGGTGGCTAATGCGCTAGAGAGTTCCTCCCAGTGTTGTTGGTCCCATTCGACCTTGGCGTTTGCCAGCAATTTCTTATATGCCCGTCTCCTAGCTTGTATCTCCTCCCGGCTTCTGCACGCCTTGATTGGAAGTAGAAGTTCACGTTTGGAATCCCGGCATGTGGCATTTTACCAGGTCTTCTTGTGTGTCCCGCTGGTTCTACCTGCACCCTTTACGAAAAGATCTAACTCCATGGTGTTTATTAGATCTTCATGGGTTCGCCATAACTGCTCTCTATTTTTCCCATCGCTAAGTTCCTCACCAATAGCGAATGCCTTTTCCAACACTGGGGTGATTCTGGAATAGAGCCTGGGTAACTTACGCCACTTGTGGCCAGTTTTCCCCACCTTACTCTCCTTCGGTTGTTCTCCAGGAGTAGCCCTGTCTTTACACTTGTGTGTGTCCCGCTGGTTCTACCTGCACCCTTTACGAAAAGATCTAACTCCATGGTGTTTATTAGATCTTTATTAGATCTTCATGGGTTCGCCATAACTGCTCTCTATTTTTCCCATCGCTAAGTTCCTCACCAATAGCGAATGCCTTTTCCAACACTGGGGTGATTCTGGAATAGAGCCTGGGTAACTTAGGCCACTTGTGGCCAGTTTTCCCCACCTTACTCTCCTTCGGTTGTTCTCCAGGAGTAGCCCTGTCTTTACACTTTGTTTGCCCTGTCCCATGTCCTCGATACCTGGCAAGGCATATTCGAGTTCCAGGGCGTTGTGGTCACTGTCCCATCTATCAGTTACCCTGAAGTCGATGATTCGTGACCAGGATGACAATTGGACTATGATATAATCTAATCTAGATTCGCTTCCTGCTTTGTTAAAAGTGCATTTGCTTGGCGTATCTGATTTAGTGCGCCCATTGCAGGCCCTTAGGCCATGATTCAGAGTGAGGGTGGTTATCTGCAGTGCGAGGGAAGTCCAAGCTCTTGGTGGTGGTGCCACCGTGGCGGGTATCAGCCATCTTGAATCCTCCTCTAGGGAGGGTCCATCAAGAAGGGCGGGCAGTGGCTCAAAATGCGAGTTCAAGTCCCCTCCAACCACGTAGTGGAGCTCCCTTGGAATTTCGCTCAGAAAAGCATAGAGTTCCTCAATGGTATTCGATTCTCGTGGTGTGGCTACAGGTCTTGAATAGACGTTTATTATCACCAATTTGGAGGAATTTGGCCATTCTAAAAGGACAGCTAATATGTTGTCTGAATCCACAGTTAGGCATCTGGCCTGACAACCCAATTGGGAGGCTACCCAAATTGCCAGCCCTCCAGACGGTCGTCCCCGACCCCCCCATTTAGCTGGTTTTGAAAATACTGCAAACCCCTGGCATGTATACTCCTCTCTTGCCCAGGTTTCCTGGAAGAGACAGATACTTTTTGAGTTGATGAAAGAAACCCACTCCTGACAATCCATTTTATTACCCAGCCCAGCTACGTTCCATGAGATCAGGATCAGTGTTTGGGGTCTTGTAGACGGTGGCCCGATGTCAGAGTAGTTGTTCTCGTTTGTGCCTAGATTTACCATTGGGTGTTGTAGCAATTCCCCCTGACCAACCCATAGATTACTTTCATTGCCAGATGTATCTGTTCTAAAGTAGCCGGGATCTCGACAATGCGCAAGTTCAGTGGGAGGAGCTATCTGTTCCCGTGAAGCCGGGGCTTGTTCAGGGGAGATGGTTCTATCCTCGCTACCATCTATTGAATGGAAGTAGTACTGATCCCTCCCTTTGGATTCGAGCTGTCAATCTACCATTTCAAGGCTGCTGTACCTATTAAAGGTAGGAAGGTAGGCTGGCTGGTGGATTCTATGGGGCCCAGGAACTCCTCTTATTCTTCCCCCCCCTCCGCCCCCTCCTCCTAGTGCTAATCTCCCATCCTTCCTCATCGCCGTATGGAGGTAAATACTCGGGCACCATACTCCTATGATGGTAGGGTTCCCTCCTCCCTCTGCAATTTCTCTCCCATTCTCCCAACATTTCCTGATGGTACCCCCATCTCTGATCTTCTGATGTATACATACTCGATGGGTAGAAGAATGAGAGAGGGAGAGACTGGATGTGGCTCCCTTGATCGTCAGGGGCCCAACTGCAGATGTAGGAGGCTGTACTTGGTTCTCTAAAGCTAACCAAGACACAATCGCCACTGATTGTTTTTCTCATATTTCCCACCCACGTAGCCCGTCTTACCATAAGAACATCGCTAGTTGTGCCTTGTAGGAGAGGTCTGTATATGGACAGCCAGCTGATGACTTTGTTCTTAAGGGAGACGGTCGTTTCTATAGCCGTGAGTTTTAACTCGGGCACGCCCGCTAAGATTACTGTGTAGGGGGACGCCTCAGGTGGTAGGTTCACAGGTTTAGTTTTCCAGACAATATTTTGCATGTTATCTGGGGGTTTTGACTCGCTCTGTGGTTTGTCAGGAAGAATAGCAATGTCTTTGAGATGTGTAGTTGTATTTGGGGGTGGAAGTAATGGTGCCTGGGTTTTTGTGGGAGGGTTGTTTGTATTTGCGTTGGCCAAGGGTTGAGGGATCTTATTTTGGTTGGGTTTGGGTTGTGTATGTTGAGAAGTGGCTAGGCCATTTTTCTTCGTCAAGGTTATTTGCTCAACACCCTTTTTAGGCTTTTGATCCGGCCCCCCTTTGGATCCCTTGATTTCTAATTTCAGGGTATCTGCCAGCTCAACTGTGGATTTTTCAATGTTAACCAGCCTAGCTTCAATCTTTATCAGGCGGGCTTCAAGGGGGCTTAAAAGAGACCTAAGGAGTGTACCTATGTCTGCCAGTGTAATATCCTCACTGGGGAATTCCATTGAAATATTGTTAGAGTGAGATGGTGTGTCCGTAGGTACAATAACTATAGGTGGGGCCACTACGCTGTCCTTGGGTGAGTGGGCAGAGCTAGTATCGCCAGCACTAACAGCGTCCCTTACGGGATTGGGCTTAGGGGTTTTTGGCTTACTCCCTCCCTTATTTTGCCCCCTTTCTTCCTTTTTTGGATAGCTCCTTCCCTGGCTCCCCTTGTGAGATCGGAAGCATTCTCACTGGTGGTAGCTATGGCTGAGTCAAGACCAAGGGTTGGAAGTGGGGTTTGAAGTGGGGTTTGTGCTATTTGGCCCGTCGGTAGGGTCATTAGGCTCATGTCCTCAAGATCACTTAAAGCCTCCATTGTGAGGTCTGGGTTGGTAGGTGATTGATTGACCCCCGAAGCCCCATGTCTAGAATTGTTGGCCTCTAGCCTACCATCAGGAGTCTTGGCTAGAGCCATTGGGCCCATTGATGATCTCCTTACCCAGTCAATTTCCTGAGAAATACGTCTCTCGAGTACAGCAATATCCTCTATCAAAAGTGATCCTGCTTTAACAAAATAGTTATCGATGGTACCTTTAGCAGCTCCTGCCGCAGCCAGTGAAGATTTGCTCCTTGTTTTAGTGGAGTGGTGTGGCTCACTGGTTAGAGGTGGCAGACCCGTAAGCAGAGGACGGCCCGGGACCAGGGTTCGATTCCCGACGCGGCAGGGTCGTGGACCAGGGTCAGCGGGCTCGATAATTCTCGCCTCGGTGCCTACTCCAGTCAGGGACCACACTCGGCAACTCTGGACATTAGCTTGCCTCATCTTCACAATGGCCCCCCCAGACCGCCGAGGATGCTTGGTCGCACCTTAGAGATACCCATTAGGGACCACCTCTCAGGTGAGCCAGGACGGGTTCCCCAGCGGTCGAAGCACGGAGATACTCCTCCGGGAGTCGATTCTAGCGCTATATAAACCCGCAATTAAATTAAATTAAATTAAATTAAATTTTCCTGGTACACATTCCGACGTCTGAGTAATCCGTTCCTTGTATGGATTGGGATGATAGAGTGGTCCGACCAGGGGGAGTGGCCCGGTCCGGGTCTCTCCCGTCCTTGAACGGCCTCAAACGGCCCGCCCTTTGCCCGGGCTTCGCTCCGCGCTTCATTCCGAGTGCGTCCCGCGTACGCGGGTATTGGTCTGGCTATGTACGTGTACGCTGTGGGCGTGGCATACAGGGAGAGCGGGCCAGGTGTCAGCTATTGGCTACGCAGGGACTCCTGGTCAATGGAGTCCCTGCCGTCACGCTCGCAGCCCTGTTTCACCGCTGCAGCCCCTTCTAGCTGCCCTTGTGATGTGGGACCCGCGAAGCGGGTCCGGCGAACAGTGTCTGGTGCTCAGGAAGCGGGGCAGAGCAGGTCAGTGAAAGGCAGAAAGTCCTATGATCCGCTTGTATCATGATGCCGCAGAGAAGAATCCCACCAGGTCAGGAGAGAAGGGCTGGTTTTCACGAAGCCGGTGCACTGTGGGCGTGGCTTACAGGGAGAGCGGGATAGGTGTCAGCTATTGGCCATGCAGGGACTCCTGGTCAATGGAGTCCCTGCCGTCACGCTTGCAGCCCTGTTTCGCCGCCGCAGCCCCTGCTAGCTGCCCTTGTGATGCGGGACCCGCGAAGCGGGTCCGGCGAACAGTGTCCGGTGCTCAGGAAGCGGGGCAGAGCAGGTCAGTGAAAGGCAGAAAGTCCTATGATCCGCTTGTATCACGATGCCGCAGAGAAGAATTAAGCAATTAGGGATATATAGAGCACACTACTCACCTGTGAGGGTTTCCAGGCACTGGGGGAGTTTGTGGGGGGGATTTGTGCAGCTTTGATCATTCGCGGTGTTCTAGACAGTCTGAAGTTTGTGGAGTAGAGATTTGTTGATTCCGGCATAGAGGGCATTCCTGTAGTCCAGCCTGCTGGTGATGAGTGCTTGGGTGATGGTCTTCCTTGATTCGTGGGGTGGGTCTGTTTGAAAGTCTTGCTGAGTATGTGGAGGGTGTTGAAGTATGTGGAAGCTGCAGAATTGGCCTATGGGTTTGTCACATGAAACATGCTTACCCACTTTAAATCTACGTTGAGGAGACTTACTGCTGTGATAATACCATTTGTGGCACACTGCATGTGATGATTTTAATTTTGCTTGATTAGAAGCATTTAATATTGATAAACGTTTTCCTAGCATTCTGCTGATAACTTCACCTGAAATTTTTTGGTGGTTACTACTGATAATTGTGCTTAGGGTGGTCACAGTATAATGTTAATACTGACCCCCAGCAGAACCCCTACACTTCACAAATACCACTATACTACTCTAAACCCTAAAGCACTACCCCCAGCATGAACCATTACACTACATAAACACCACTGCACTACCCTAAACCCTAAAACACTACCTCCTACAGTAGATGAACACCACTGGACTATCCTAAACCCTAAAAAACTACCCCCAGCATGACCCCCTACACTCCACACACACCACTGTACTACCCTAAACCCTAAAACACTACCACCAGCACTAACCCCTACACTACACAAACACCACTGCACTACCCTGAATCCTAAATCTGCACCATGGTGCAAGGGTGCCTGTATCACCACATGCCTGCAGTTTAGAAAGGTGCGCAGAGGGAAGCACAGACTTGCAACATATTTATATACATATGTTGCATCCCTGTGCTTCGGAAGTACCACAGCATGCTGTAGTTACACACTTTACAGTGTCATGCTGCAGCACTTCCTTATAATTATGCGCTCATGCATTCACCACAAATCACAAATGCATTCTTTTAGTCAATTATGCAGTACACATACATTCATCTAAACTTTCACACACTAGCATACAAGTTTAGCTCTTTTTAACCAGAGTAGGTAGTTCTGAAAAGAACTTTTTTTTCTGTATTGTAGTTTTGTATTTTTTTTGTTTTTTTGAACGATTTATTTGATTTTTTTTTTTAAATGAAAAAAAACTTAACGGGGTGAACAGAACAATGAACTTTAGGGCAAAAAAAACAGTCTAACAATGATGGTTCTCCAGAGCCCTGTAAACCAAATCAACTGTTTGCTCCCCATAGCAAAGCAACCTATTGCATTTTATGCAATGAATTTTAGCATTTGCCAGTTGGGGCTGGATGTCCAAAGTAGTTATCGAAGTGGACGCCCCAGAAGTGCTTGCAACTTGAGGTGGTAGTGTTCCAGTCTGTTGCAGTCTCTTGCACTCCTCTCTTGCCAGATTACCAGGATGCAAACTGTGCAGATGTTTAAACATGCTGGCAGTTCCACCAGAATATTTTTGTTGGGGTCTCCTCTTGATTAAATTGCCTTGC
This sequence comes from Lissotriton vulgaris, assembly GCF_964263255.1. Taxonomy (NCBI): domain Eukaryota; kingdom Metazoa; phylum Chordata; class Amphibia; order Caudata; family Salamandridae; genus Lissotriton; species Lissotriton vulgaris. The sequence continues at coordinate 837,120,737 of NC_141689.1, read as the reverse complement.
AAATTTTGCAGGTTACCTTTGTAGCATTTGTTTTCTTCAATCCTTCTGAGAATGTAAAACATCTCCAGACAATTGATTCAAATCTCTTGGGGCATGGTGGTTCAGGAGCAAACCTCCCTCCTCATAGGACTGTTCGGAATCAAAAGAAGGCTGATTTGAAGTCATTTTTGCAATATTAAGATGAAACAGGCCTGTAATCAACAAAAACAACACGTTTTGGTAGCTGAGGTCTTCTCCCATGGAAGGTCTAACACAAGTGATTGAAATGGGTGGGGTCCTTCAATACTTACAATAAGAGATGGAATGAACCAATCAAATCTCTTTTTTTCTGGTCACATGGTGTCCGCGTAGGGTGCGCGCATGTAGCTCGCACCTAGCGCTACTTCGTGAAATTACATTTAAAAGTAATGTAGTTTATTTGAAAGTTAAAAAATATTATTTTTATAATTAGTTCAGATAACGTCTTGTCTTAATATTTATAATAAATATATATATATAAGTTTTTGAACATTAAAAAAAATTTCACTGGGGTCACGCACCCACTGCGTCTGATGCGCGTATGACGTCACACGGAACCACGTGACCGTCGTGTTGCGTAATATGTACATGTTGCATATGTGCTATAAGTCGTGTACCAATTGCATAGCGTCCGCGTTGGGAAAGTCGTACTCGCCACAGATCCAACACGGATCCTACACAGCAATCCTAAAATAGCGGACACGTTCAGCGCAGTGAACGAGAAGGGTGCACATTGGGTGCGCGGCTCCAAACTGAATGGAAAAAATATAGAAAATAATATAAATATATTTAAATGAGCAAAAAACTATAAAATATATATATTAAAATGTTTAAAAATATATATTTTTAATAAATATGTTTAATGTAATTTAAAAAATAAGAAATCTAAAAAAAAGATAAAAAAAATATGTAAAACAATATGAAAAAAAAATAATACATTATCATTATAAAAACTTTAGAAATTCACTGAAAAAACCATAGGTTTCACGCAAGTTATATTTAGGAATTAGCATTTAAAAAACTTTTGAAATTCACTGAAAAAAACGTAAGTTTTGAGAGTGTTATAGTTAGCTGGTCATTTCACTTGTACAAAACCATTGAAATTCCTCCGTTATAGTTAGTTGTACTAACTGTAACTTGCGCGCCCGCAATCCACTGCTGATGATGTCACATATTACATCATTCATGACATGTTCAGTGACATCACTGATGACATCTTAAATGATATCACTGATGACATCACTGATGACATCATCCAGGTGACAATCTGATACAGCTCATCATACACTAATATAACCTGTCAACACTAATTATAAAATATGGAATACCATATTGCAAATCATTGACACACCAATACAAGACTCTAAAAACGTACTCAGTGATTCGTACATCTATATACATATCTAAGCACTTACCTGTAGATTCACTCATTCGTGCTAACAAAGATCAATATAAAAAAATTAAATATACTTATACACCTACATCGATATTACACAGCAGCACACATCCTATTCTCGTATGCAGTCATCCTACTCATTTATGCAAACAATTGATCATACTTACATTTACTCAGCTACACACTTATACAAACACCACTTTATTTATTAACATAAATATTAACTCGTACATAAAATCACTATTACAAGTATACACTTTTTAATAGTCACTGATACAATCACTGAGTCTTATATATACTTATTTATAAACAACAACTGTCACATACAGTACCTTTTATATTTCTACTTTGTTGGATATTTATCATTGAGAAATATATTTACTAATCAGCACACCCAGAAAGAGATTCAGTCACCCAAACAACTGTTTTCACGTGCAGTCTTAACCTCATATACCTACTAAATCAACTATTTACACATCTTTGGATAGTCACACGCCTCCCACTCAACCATACACACAGATTCAATATGCCATACAAATACTTAATTAACTAATTAATACTAATATTAACTTACACACACATAGTTATCAACTTATGTGGTAGTTTACACAACAACAGAAAAAGTCAAACACAGATCGACACAATTGAATCACTATTCCATATATTTAGTGAGACACTTTAAATTACTCACTTAGACAGTCAATCACAGTGCTACTAAATCCACTATCGAGACACTTATACATCCACTCATTCTTCAATGCACATTTTTATATATATAATACTTATTTAAATATTGAACCAAACAACATTCACCGGATGATGTCATCAGTGATGTCATTGAGGTGTCATCACTGATGCCATCAGTGATGTCACTGACCATGTCATGAATGATGTAATATGTGACAGACATCATCAGCAGTGGATTGCGGGCACGCAAATTACAGTTAGTACAACTAACTATAACGTAGGAATTTCAATTGTTTTGTACGATTGAAATGACCAGCTAACTATAACACTCCTAAAACCTATGTTTTTTTCAGTGAATATATATCTATACTACTATTATAATGGAAGAACTTTAAACCTTTGAGGCGGGTAAACTCTGGAACCACAGCGCCAATCCACACACCCGATACATCGTTGTAATTGTCAGGGTGTGCAGATGGACATAGGCTATATAAATTTAAAAAATATAAGTTATTTAAAAAATTTACGAGAACAAAAAAGTAGTCCCATGGAAGTAGCGCCGGCCGCGACGTGCGTGCTGACATCAGGAGAGCGGGAAGGAGCAGCGTCCAGGAGCGCGAGGAGGAGCGGCAGACATGAGCGCGGGGAGGAGCGGCGGACAGGCGGGGATGAGCGGTGAGGAGCAGCGGACAGGCTGGGAGGAGCAGAGAGGAGCGGCAGACAGGCGGGAGGAGCGGCAAGGAGTGGCGGACCGGTGAACTCAGGACCGTGTGGAGGTGAGGCGGATGGGGTAAGGCTCCGGGGGACCCTCGGACAATGTCGGGGCAGGCGGGGGCCCTGAAGCCAAGGTCGGGACGGGCTGCTACTCCAGGGGACCCACGGACAATGTCGGGGCGGGCGGGGGCCCTGAAGCCCGATTGCTCCTGGACAAGGTCGGGACAGGCTGCTAGTGTAGATATATAGATTATATATATATATATATATATATATATATATATATATATATATATATATATATATATATATATATATATATATATATATATATATAGAAAGCCACTTCTCAATAGAAGAAATCAGAGGTCAGAGGGGGAAACAGGGTTCACAGACAGCTTTATTCACACGATCTCGAAGGCTGCGAATGCATTTCGGCCATGACGGCCTTCCTCAGTGCCTTGCCTTCTGACGAGTCCTGCACCAATGAGCTCCATCCTGTAGAAATACTGGCCCACACCAAAGACACTCCCCTTAATGCTGTAGGCACACCTGAAGAAGTTTGTGTTGATTAGAAGAACTCCAAGTAACAGAATGCACTGTAGCGGCATGCTAGGGTAGGTGGCATAGGGGGTGAGTAAGGACAGTAGGTCCATGTTGGCTTCCAGGTGGGTGGTGAAGGGAACCTCAAGGTCATGCAAAAGTCCGCAGCTGCAAACCCTGACACCCCTTGTGCCGCTGCTACCAGATCACACAAGTCCGCAGTGGAACAGAGGCTGTCTAGTGGAGACATGGCGCCCTGTCGAGTTAAAATAACTCAGTCTGCCTTTGCCGGCTTGCAGATTCTGGCGATCTCCGGATTTATCGATACCTCGATCTACAAAGATTGCGTGCAGTCGGGTGCCAGTTGAATCCGTGATGCTTGTTGCAGCAGGACCTGCTGTGCAGCGCCTCTGGCCGGCGCAGGAAATATGGAAAGCCACTTCTCAATAGAAGAAATCAGAGGTCAGAGGGGGAAACAGAGTTCACAGACTGCTTTATTCACACGATCTCGAAGGCTGCAAATGCATTTCTGCCATGACGGCCTTCCTCAGCGCCTTGCCTTCTGACGAGTCCTGCACCAATGAGCTCCATCCTGTAGAAATACTTACCCACACTAAAGACTCCTCCCCTTAATGCGGTAGGCAAACCTGAAGAAGTTTGTGTTGATTAGAAGAACTCCAAGTACCAGAATGCACTGTAGCGGCATGCTAGGGTAGGTGGCATAGGGGGTGAGTAAGGACAGTAGGTCCGTGTCGGCTTCCAGGTGGGTGGTGAAGGGAACCTCAAGGTCACTCAAAAGTCCGCAGCTGCAAACCCTGAGTCCCCTCGTGCCGCTGCTACCAGATCACACAAGTCCACAGTGGAGCAGAGGCTGTCTAGTGGAAACATGGCGCCCTGTCGAATTAAAATAACTAAGTCTGCCTTTGCCGGCTTGCAGATTCTGGCGATCTCCGGATTTATCGATACCTCGATCTACAAAGACTGCGTGCAGTCGGGTGCCAGTTGAATCTGTGATGCTTGTTGCAGCAGGACCTGCTGTGCTGCGTCTCTGGCCGGCGCAGGAAATATGGAAAGCCACTTCTCAATAGAAGAAATCAGAGGTCAGAGGGGGATTCGGGTTCACAGACTGCTTTATTCACACGATCTCGAAGGCTGCAAATGCATTTCGGCCATGACGGCCTTCCTCAGCGCCTTGCCTTCTGACGAGTCCTGCACCAATGAGCTCCATCCTGTAGAAATACTGGCTCACACCAAAAACTCCTCCCCTTAATGCGGTAGGCACACCTGAAGGAGTTTGTGTTAATTAGAAGAACTCCAAGTACCAGAATGCACTGTAGCGGCATGCTAGGGTAGGTGGCATAGGGGGTGAGTAAGGACAGTAGGTCCGTGTCGGCTTCCAGGTGGGTGGTGAAGGGAACCTCAAGGTCACGCAAAAGTCCGCAGCTGCAAACCCTGAGTCCCCTCGTGCCGCTGCTACCAGATCACACAAGTCCGCAGTGGAGCAGAGGCTGTCTAGTGGAGACATGGCGCCCTGTTGAGTTAAAATAACTCGGTCTGCCTTTGCCGGCTTGCAGATTCTGGCGATCTCCGGATTTATCGATACCTCGATCTACAAACACTGCGTGCAGTCGGGTGCCAGTTGAATCCGTGATGCTTGTTGCAGCAGGACCTATATATATATATATATATTTCCAACAATGAAATCCGCTGGAACAGAGATCAGACGAGCACACAGATCGATAAAGCAGGTAAAGTTTTTAATTTTGGCAGCTAGGGATGATGCGTTTCTGACTACAGCAGTAGTCTTGGTCAAATGTATATATATCATACAAGTCTCTCGCCATTTTCTTTCCAAAAGGTGGTGGCCTGCTCAGATTTGCCCATGATCAGTCTCGTTCACAGGGCATCATCATATTGTTGTCAATGAGATGCAGCCCTGTGTAGCCAATTTGTATGTGCGTGGTGTTGAGGCAAGGAGGCCAATGTGACACTCTGCCGCCTCTCCAGTCAATATGCCCCTTTGCTTGTTCATGTTGCCCTTATTTTGTAGTCTGATGTAAATGCTTTTTTTCTATATTTTGGATACATTTTCTGTGCAGATTTCCAAGTCTGTGACACCACCAATATGTGTCTTTCAATATATTCAGTGACTAAGGTGATATATGGCTATACCCCCAGGGACCAGAGTATCTGGGACAAGATCTGAAGTCTGTGTGGGTGTGAACTGTGGGATATTGATTTGGGCATGAGTATCATTGGTCCCATCCACTGTCGTCCCCCCAGTACCTGGTTGTTACTTACCGTGTTGCTGATGTAGCGGGTCATGTTCAGCACTATCCTGTCCCTGGACTCCAACCACCGACTCCTCGCCGATGACCATGGACACCTATTCCATGGCATCCAGCTCCTCTTGTGGCACTGGACTCCCAACTCCAGTCTGCAGTGCTGCCTGGCGATTGTTGGACAGTTTCTGCTTCGTCTTGTGCCTGGCATCATGTCAGCTCTTTTTGCAATCGGTCACTGTCCTCTTGACCTCTGCGACAGCATTCACCTTCCCTAGGATGGACTGCCATATTGCATTGTTGGTCCCCAATGACATAGTGGAGCTGACAAACAGCTGGTGTTATTTTCCTGTCACCTCCCAATCAGGATCTCATTTTCCTGCTGGCTGAATCTGGTTTTCCTCTTCCTCTTCTCCTGGTTCCCTAGCTGGTCTTCCTGGCTGTTTGTGGGGTTGCGGGGTTGTTCTCTCCTGCATTACTGGGTCCAGCTTCCTCCATGGTTCTTCTCCTTTTTTTTGTGGTGTTTTGGGTACTTCACGGGCGTGTTGTAGTTAATTTTTCCACTAAAAGTGAGAAAAGTGGCGTCACACTGATCAGCGTGCAGTTTCTAGCCGCTGAGATGCCGGCCACCACTTTTATCACATTTGCAGCAAGATTTTTATTGCCGTAACGCAGAGGTTAACGTCAACAAATCCCGATGCAATGAGAAACTATCGCTATCTAGTGATGTATTGTTAATACGTCGGTACCATGGCGATAGATTTCAGCGGTGGGAAAATTGCTGCTAACGCTAACGATAGTTAGCAGTAATTCTTGTCCATATACCCCTAAGTCATAGAGTGTGAAAACATCTTTTGAAATTGACCCCTCAATAAGTGCCCTGGTGTTTGTTCTACCATCTACTAGTGTTCCTTCACAGCATCCAATCTATTCTTTCCCGTAGGTAATTCTCAGATTTTGAGTATTCATGTGCGGTCAGCAGGATCTTGTATTATTCTCTATCTAAAGTTAAGAAGTTCAAGGAGTTTAGCACACTCAACATATTTTCCTCTCCTGCGAATCTGCTTGTGTGCTAAGACGAAGTTCAGAACACAATAGGAGACAGTTTCTCTTTTTTTTGCAAAACACTTGCTTCATATCAATACCGAACTGGCAGTCTTCAGCTTTTTTTCCGGCATTATGAATCAGCTAGCATTGAAAAGATCTGCCAGGATAGTGGCTGTAAATTATTCAAGTCTTTCCCACAGCAGTTTAAAATGAGAATATCCAGAAAACTCAAAAATCAATCATGCAGCACAAAAAACGCCTCAGTCTGCCAAGGAAAATTAGAAGAGACAAAGCCTCACAGGCTTTTCAAAATGACTGTATCACGCGGGCAGTACTGGAGAGGAAAATGATCTGGAAAATGTCGTAATGCTGGACACCGTGGGGCGGACTTTCTTTATGGAATCGCATCGTTCATCGCCTTGTCTTTCTTTTCTTTCATGAAGAGCGCACCAAATACCGTCTGTGAAGATGCACATTTCAAGGCTTCTGGCTGTATTCTTTTACTTAATGTTTTACAAAATAGTAATTCACCTTTTTGAATCCTTGTAGGCACTCACTAGAAGAGCCACGCAAACATAAAAGAAAGTTCAAACCTGCCAGCTAGAAATTCGGATTCAATTAGTACATTGATCAGTTTGTTTATTTGTAAATTTGTATAAGTAATTAAATGTATTGAACGACTGTGCATGTTGCTTGTCAGGCACGTTAGTTTCACAAATAAATTGCTTGTTTGCACTATCTTTTAGTATCTATTTTCTTCTGGCCTGTGCATGGCTGCAAACTAATCACCTCTTTTCTAAAGGCTCTTAGGCAATAGTTCAACTGGGTTGATGTATTTTGTATAGCTAGCTGAAACTTCTGCTCTGAAAGTGTTTAAAAACAAGCGTTTGCAATGCAACAGGTCTTGCATTACTGATAGTTTGAGGTATTGGTGTTGCAAATAACAGCGCAACGCCAATAGCTCATAGTTTCAGTAATGCTAGACCTGGGGCCTCATTTATGAGAAATGACGCATCGCTGCGTGAAAGCAGCGATGCGTCACTTCTCAATGAGCACTCCTTGCGACATTCCTGATGCGTCATATTTAATGTATGACGCATCATGTCGCAAGGAGTTACAGATACGTCAGTATTTCTGACGTATCTGTAAGCGCAAAAGTGACGCATTGCTGGAGTGTGTCACAAAAGTGACGCAACTCCAGCAATGCGTCCTTTCACATGGGGCAAGCCCCATGTGAAAGGGCCTGCGTCAGTCTTACGCCTGCTGTGGGGCAGGTGCAAGATTTTGATGCAACAGCGTCCTAAAAGTGACGCAGTGAAATCTCATAGATTTCACTGCGTCACTTCTACGACCCTTTCTTGCGTCAATACGCCCACCCTGCATACATTATACCTGGCGCAGGTATAATGTGGCTCAGGGGTTTACAAAGTGACGCATCTACCTAGATGCGTCACTTTGTAAATATGGTGCAACAAGGAGCATTTTTTACGCCACTGGTGCGTCACAAAAAGTGACGCACCGGCGTCGTAAAAGTGACGCACAGCGTCATAAATGAGGCCCCTAGTGTATTGCAAATACTTACACAGTGAGCCAGGAACCAGCATTGTATGTCTCACTGAAGTACTGCAAGCTTCTCCTAGAGGTCCCTATTGAGCAAGGCACAAGCACTGCATGTCTAGATGCAGTACCATAAGTTGTTCCTAGAGGTCCCTAGTGAGAGAGGCACCAGCACTGCATGTCTAGGTGCAATACTGGAAGCTGCTTCTTGAGGTCCCTAGTAAGCAAGGCACCAGCACTGCATGTCTACAAAGTTGGAGTTATTGGCAATTATAAATGGCAATTTTTTTTGCCTAGCCTTGTTGCAGGGTTCTGTACCATACGTGGCCAAAAGAAGACCTATTTTGGCCACATATGGTACTGCACCCTGCAGAAGATATGGTAAATCCACCCCACCCATAATGCATTGCATGCAAGACAGTACTACATGTACATTCAAATAGCTATGTCCATATATACAATTAGTGTCTTTGAAATGTGACAAAATAAATATTGCATTAATTTCGGATTAGGTTGTGTGGAGCTGATGAAGGGAAATTTATAGACGGTCTCATATGAATGTGAGATGTTCTAGTGAGTGAAGTACCCACTGCCAGCCTAACTTAGGACCAAGTTTGTGTCCGGCCTGAAGCCTTTTAAGAAAATAGTGCCTTGATGCTGTAATTGAAACCTAGGGAGTAACAACAGATGTAACAGAGGGTGTCCATAAAGGAGGTTACAAGAAGAGACAAGGCAGTACTAAGGAAGGACTACTAAGCCTATTGACCAATGAAAAGCCACCATTTACAAAGGGCAGGGACAGGAGCCAATTAAAAGATCGGTGGAATGTGGGCAGAGCTTTATGCCCATATCCTGAATGCAATGTCTCGACCGATTTCAATGAGGAAGGCAGATACGCAGGTATGTACACGGCATTACAAGGTAGCAAAGATAGGAGAGCCTCCTGGTATTTTTTCAAAAGTGCTCATGGCATCATATATTAAATTCACAGTTTATACAGGACAGTTATAACTCCACTGTGGGCATAAAATGCAAAGGCAACCCAAGGGAACTTTGTGCACGTAGTGCTTGTGAAACAAAGAGGGACAGCGCGAGTGACAAGTGGAAACACAGCGAAGGTCGCAAGGTGACAAGGTGAAGAGAAATATTATATACAAAAACAATGGTTTCTCTTCAATGATTGGAAGACATATAACTGTTTGTGAACCAAGGTTGAGAATGCTCTGTGAGTTGCGCTGTATGATCGGTTGATGGCGTTTCGATCAGGATCATCATCAGGACCGGGTTGCCATTATTAAAGGTGCTGTATAAGAGAAGTAAAGGCAGAATTGAGGGTCAGGATGGGGACAGGAGGAAGCGAGGCGGGCGGATGAAGCGAAGGCCATTCCGGAAATGTGTTGGGAATGCGGTGAAGTGTGGAGCAGGGTGGGGTGGTGGGTGCGTAGGGGGGAAAGAGGGGTAAGAATAGAGGGAGGAGTGGGAGAGGGGAAAAGGAAGGGTGGAGGGAAAAGGGAGAAGAACTGGCTTGTGTGGTGACCAGAGGGGACAGGTAGAGGGGATAAATGGAACCAAGGATGTGGGGTGGGGAGATGCTGTGTCATCTAGGGGAAAGCAGGAGGGAGTATGGGCCAAAGGAGCAAGAGAGGTTTGGTGAGCAGGAAGGAAGGTGAGTGAGGCCGCAGAGGAGCTTGCAAGAACTGTGGCGGTGGGATGCTGTGTCATCTTAGGGAATGTGCAGGGAGTACAGGTCGGAGGAGCAGGAGAGGTTATTGGGCAAGCAGGGAGGAGGGTGAGTGAGGCAGCAGAGGAAGGTTGCAGGCCTGTGATGGTAAGGGGGTATGTGTAGCAAGTGTGAGCAGAGCGTAGGTAGGCGGCCAGGTAAAGCAGTTGCAGGCCACTGGCCCAACGCATGGGCCAATCGGGCTGAAGATGGAGAGGAGGGGGGAGCATTAAGAGGGAGTGGTGGGAGGAACTTAAATGATGGGGAGGAAGGGAGGGAGCCGGAGTAAGGCGGACTTGTAGGTCAAGTGCTGTACAAGGATTTGGCTGTAGACGGGAATCAGCAGCCCTGGGACGGAGGAAAGGGAAGGTTAGGAAGGGAGGGCGTGAGAGCAAAGAGGAGTGGGAGATGCACAGGGGAGGGGTAAACTCAAGCGGTATACAACCTTGGTGAGCGGAGGAGGAGACAAGGCGCAGGGTTGGATACTCGATCCACTGTGTGGCTCCCAGAGGGGTGACCTGGTTGAGGAAGGAGGAAACGCATTAAGGGAAGGCAATTGCTGGCAGGGAACCATTGTGAGGGAAGGCTGGAATAAAGGTTATGCGTTTACCTGGGAGGCAAGGGAGAATGTAGGCAGGGTGGGAGCCTCGATCCACTGCAAGGGTCCTGGGACAGGTACTTAGAACATCTCACATTCATATGAGACTGTCTATAAATTTCATTGTTGTTTAAAAACGTATACTTACCCAGATCTCAAACCGGTCTATGGGTTATACTCCAGTTGTTCTTTATCATATCCTGAATACAGCATGTCCCAAGAGACCACACAAGCGCTGCCTAGGCGAGACCCAACAGGGGCCTAATTGATGGGGAATTAGCGTAGGGTAGTGCCGCAAATATTCTTGCTGTGCTTCCTTACGCCAAGGTGAAATACAGTGCATTCCTGTCCTTTCCCCCTGTGCTGGCACACAATTTGCTGCCAAAGCAGGGACCCTTGCCTTATGGTGCAAGGGTGTCTGTGTTGCATGCAGGATTATTTTTGTGCCGGAAGAGGCACCTTAGTGCACAAAAACAATCCCAAGATGCAGTTTCCTCTTTCCATGTGTGCAGCAGAATGCAGCACACATGAAAAAAGGAAAAAACAAGGAGAAATAAAAATATTTTTCCTCGTTATCCCTGCCCTGGGGAAGCGTATGGTTTTGGCGCTGCCCCAGGTTTACATGATTAAGTAAATCTGGGTCAGTGTCAAAATGCATAGGTGTTACATAGGAAAACCCACCGCAGCACCCATTGAGGGCCTCATTTATTAGGTTTTACCGTGGGGCAATGCCGCAGTCCTCCCTGCTGCACTGCCCTAGGGTAAAAGAAAAGGGAATGTGCTCTATCTATAAGATACAGCGTGTTCCTGTCCTTTTCCCCTGCGCCAGCGCACAATAGACTGCCGTGTGCCAATGCAGGCAGCTTTGCACCATGGTGCAACGATGCCTGCATTGAGGGGATGATTGTTTTTGTGCAGGAAGAGAAAACTTCCTACACCCTACACAAAAACAATCTCAAGAGGCTTTCTCCTTTTTCTATGTCTGCTGCAGAATGCAGCAGACATAGAAAAAGGAAAAACCAGGAGAAATAAATATATGTCATCACTTTGTGCCTTGCTTACGTCTCCCCTGGGATTTCTCGTAAATCTGGGGCTGTGCCAAAATGCCATGGATGTTGCTGAGAACGCCCCTAACAACACCCTTTGCATGCACCTTTAACACAGAAAGCTGTGTTGAAGGGGACAATATTTATGAGGCAGCATTAAGCCAAAAAAAGTGGCTTACTGCTGGCTCATAAATATGGAGCAGGCTCCTGCACCACGGAACGTCACAAACAGTGACATTCTGATGGCGCAAGGGGCCTCATAAATGAGGGTCTGAATGTCTGTCTGGTGCAGATTGAGCCAACACAGCAACTTGATCTGCTTTGTCTTACTCCATACCTACGAGGCTATGCAGAGCCATGCAAAGTGGCATTATGTGGCATCATAGACATGATTGAGAGGTTTGCACCAACTGGGCATCGGAAAATTTGACTCTCCTGAGGCCCAAGCCCCTCATAAATAAGTCCCCACATGGTGTTCTCTATTCAGGAAATCTATCTGTCTCAGCTCAAACTGCCCAGTCTCCCAAAGTTGGCACCAAACCTGTTTGTGCTGGTATAAAAGTAAAACACGTAGGACCTCACCTCAGAACTGATGCATTGCTGTGGTAAGGCAACACAGCGTCAGAAAAGGTTGTGCTGTGGTACGACAGTTTGAAACGCCTTGGTTGCATCATATTTATGGTTTGGTGTGCCATGGCGTAAGGTACCTGGGAACGTTAAAAAAACTGACTCTTTCATAGGATGGCTGCCACAGAAAAAACTGGCACATGTGCAGGCAAAGTGACACAAGGGTGCTTTGTGGGTTGTAAACCAATGGTTATGTGCCGCAAAGTATGTTAGCATCAGGTTGCAGTGTGTCATGAGTCATAAATCTCTTTAAAAGTGAAGCATTTTGAAAACAAACATATTACCACGCCTCACAACAGAAAGATAGAGCAGGTAGTAGCAGCCATGGTAAGAATTCCAACAACCCCAGCCAGGATGTCCAGGCTCCCAGGGGAAGAGGAAGGGAATTTGTAGTGAGGAGGAGAATGAAATGCTGATAACTGAGATGAAAAAAGCATGAACATTGACTCTTTTTCACATCAAAATTTCCATTAGGAAAGAGAGAGACCAATTAGCAGTCCATAGTGGGCAAGACTAATAGTGTTAGGCTAGTTAGGAGGATGGTGCCAGAGTGCAAGAAGCGCTGGCATGATTATAAGCATTGGACCAAGGAGAAATTGCCCATGAACCTGAGGGCAGCCATGCGAACCGGAGGAGGAGGACCTGAGGAGCCAGAGGTGCTGACCATCTTGGAGGAGCAGGTGGCAGCAGTCATCCCTGCAGAGTTGGTGGCAAGAGTGGAAGAACAGGACATTGCTGACCATGAGGACCCACAAGACCTACAGGGTAAGTGGCAAGAAGGGACAATGTGGGCCACAAAATGTAATTCTGTGCAGCACAGTAACCTATGTCCCAGCACTGCATTGGGTGAAAATCTTTCTCATATATAGTCATAAATCACATTAATGTAAGTCATACCTCCCAGTTACATCTTGTAAAGCTAAGTCCAGCTCAGGCAAGAATGTCCATTTCATGTGTGATGTGCAGCACCAGTGCATGAGTCACACAAACTGCAAGTCTCAAAATACACAGCAACAAACACGAAGAGGAACAACACATCATGCATGGATACTTGAACCCAGTCCAACCTGACGATGAAAATGCAGGTCCTCTTACACTATGAGGCTAGTGTGTATTACTTGTGCCCATGAAGCCAAATCTGGACTGGAAAGCAATGGAATGGAGTGGGGTTGTCAGAGGATAAACTCCTCACCTGAAAGGGGTGTCAGGTCTGGGCCATGAGAAGTACTACCACATAGGAACAAATGGAGAGCCATGTGCACAGTCACTAGCATGAAGCTACATATCCCAAAGCTGTCCCAATGTGTGGGCAGAGAGGACACAGGTGTTGCCTGCCATGGTAGAGACAACCCTAACTCCTGTCATGTACAAATTCATACTGGTGGTGGGTTTGAATACAAGTGATGCACACCAGATGACCATGGGCATCATTGATGGAAATTTGGCATACGGCAGGGCAACAAGTTGCCTTTCTGCTCTGCCCTAAACCAAAGGTAAAGTGCAGGAATGTACTGTATTAATGCAATATGGTGTATTCCTGCCCTTTCTCCCTGGCCTTGCTCCATTTTGGCAGTCTGGCGCCAATGCAGGCACCCTTGCACCAGGGTGAAAGGAAGCACTATTGTATTGCCCGGTGATTCCTGATCCGTGTTTTTACACCGACCACTGATTGTAGCGAGCAAGGAAGATGCCAGCTGCCTCGCTGTTCCCAGCTCCCAGCCTGCGCCCCCGTTGATCTCCACACAGCGGGGCTCTAACAGAGCTCCATTGAGTCGTCGGCAGCAGGCAGGGGGTGCCAAGATTCAACCCACCGAGGGCGCTGTGATGCTCCATCGCTAAACTGCAGTATCAGCTGCAGCAGGATCAGCTTCGGCTCAGGGTCCTCACAGCTGCATGGGAGACAACTGTCCCGGGTGAGTCTTTGCAGCAGGCACCACCACGGTAAGCGGTATAGTGGCAAGTGTGCCTCCGCCATTAGTCAGCGGTCGCAGTGAGTTTGAGCCCTCGGCAGTCTCACGGAGGCGGCCTGATAAGATCAGGTGCAGCCTGTGACCTGTCCAGAGTGCCCCGCATGCCTCCCCTCTACCTGCTTCCTGCTGCGACCCTGTTGAAAACAATCCCACACCTCTGGAAAAAGCACACAACAGTGCCTACCCCCAAAGGCTACACTCCGCCAAAAATAACAGCCCAAGTAATCTCAATAGTACAACTACCTGCATGCAAATCCAAATTGACGAACAGACGCTTAGTGGTCCAGCCCAGCCCCCATGATCAGCTTGTGTCCCACGGTGCTTGGCAAGCTCATTAGTCCGATTAGAGTGTGGGCTACAAAAATGTGGTAAAATCCGGAAATGCGGTCATGGAGAACAAGAGGAGGGGATTAAGAAGACAAACATCCACAAGTCACATCAAAAAATGAAAAGGATAAGAACAAGGAGGGAGCCTTGATCGATACTACGGGTCAGATGCACAACCCCCCGGTATGTCCTTTGCAGATCCTGGCCCACCAAACATAGACGATGTGGAAGCCATAGAAGCATGGCACGAGTGCGGAGCCACAACAGACGTACCTGCAGTTATGGCAAGGACCTTACTAATTACAGTAAAAAACTCCACAGAATCAGCACAACAAGCAAAGTGTGTTGGAAATAAGAAAGTAACTCATACTGCTCTAAATAGGCACAACTCCTGCCCGAACAGCAGCAGCACTAATTACGGATTTTCTAAAGGTTGCAATTAAAACAACGGAGGAAAACCGGAGTTGTCATGTTCTCAAACAGATCAAATCTACTAACCTAATCAACCTAACCAATAATGACAAAGATTACCAAAACGATGCCTACATGAATCCTTCCGGTGACAGAAGTACCAATAGTAGTGAGGGTGAAAGGAAAGAAATAAAAGAACCTCTCTGCCTACGGGATCGGATACCATGGGCGACAAAAATAAAGAAATTCAAAGCCCCCAATTATTAACAACCAATGCTCTCCATACTCCGGAAACCTGTCAAAGCAATCATTTATAGGGACTGAGCACTAATTCATTACCACTCGTCTCACCAAGATAATCATTGTCAGTTCCAACAACAAATATTTTCATCTGGATACAGCAGACTCAGTGGATACAGCGGACAAGACAGACATATCGAAAGCGACTCAACACATCAGTCTAACATAAACACTTAGAGTCCTTTGGGCAAGCCATATTCGCTGTTGGGAGTCCACTCCCTCATTTGTCAGGGGAATGCTAACCCAAACACTGCCAATAAAGATACACCTGATCCACACATCGGAAGTAGAAGAGCACCTTTGCCAGGACCTCTGTCAGGTTAAACCAAATGACGTGACATCATGCCAACTAAATAATCTGGGATCCACCACTCTGATATCACCAACCTAAATAAGGTATCACCTAGTAGGTCTCCAAGCAGTCTGAGCGTGCCATTCTCAGGGTGCCCGCCTCACCGGGAAAATCGTGCTCGCTTATTATCAGTAGAACAAAGCTGTCCATCAACATCTCCAGTCTGGCCTCACCTGCTAAACACTATGGACACAATGGGCAAAGCAATGATCCTCCATGCAGACAAACTGGACACCCAAGTAGACCTCCTAAATATCATAGCGATTCACGTCCAGGGGGTTGAACAAAAGTTGCACAGCTTCAAAAGATGATCCTGAAGGTGCAGCGAGACCGGGAAGCAGCTTATCAAATGCGTCACTGTCACTGCACCCAAATAATTGATAAATTAGCTTCAGTTCCAACCCTATTGGTTGCAAGGATCCTCCATGCAGACAAACTGGACACCAAAGTAGTAGACCTCCTAAATATCCTAGCAATTCACGTCCAGGGGGTTGAACAAAAGTTGCAAAGCTTCAATGAGATGATCCTAAAGGTGCAGCAAGACCGGGAAGCAGCTTATCAAATGTGTCACTGTTACTGCACCCAAATAATTGATAAATTAGCTTCAGTTCCAACCCTATTGACAGAATTACTGGGTACAACAAGGGAAGTCTTAACAAAGCCTGCAACATCAACAGAGAAAGAAAAAGAAGCTTTAAAGGAAGAAGACTTGGAATGTCTCAATTCAGTAGTGGGGCAAAAAAGCTGCGAAATAGGATCAACCCCCGCACCAATCAAGGCAATTACACCCATACCCAATCCGCCATGTGTACTTGACAACTCAGGTGTCTCAGATTTCTCACTCAAAGATCAACACAAGCAGTCTCCAGCAAGGCAATTAAAAGTAACTAAGCCATTATCTAAACAGGAGAGAAAACTAATGAGAAAGTCCATAAAGTGTAAACAAACAAGCCAGGCATCAGATCTAATCTTGGCAACGTCCCTTTAAAAAGGAATCCATTAAGAAGACAAACTAATTCAAAATAGCAAGGAAGTAGCAAGCCTTAAGGAGCAACCAATTTCATCTCCTCATTTGCCTGCTATTCCTAGTATCTCAAATTAATAAAACAAGGGAGCTACCTCCGCCAGGAAAAATATATGGTTTATTCAAACTGGCAGCAAGGAAGGAGAAATACAATCCAAAAACTCAGGGCAAGCAATTAATAGCAGGGAGCACCATGACGGTAATAAAGAAAACCTGCCAGGGTGAGGCTACCTTGTCCGAGGAAAATTATATAGACGTAAGCCATCATCCGGAAACAAATTACAACCAAAATCAGGGAGGCCACAAAGGCACTCATGCTAGGGGAAGCGAAACCCATCTACAAAAAGACACACCGGTCTTCGGAATTCATCCCTGATTTTCTTAGAGTCTATGGTGATGAAGAAAGAAACCGAAAGGAGCTCAGCTAATGACTAGCAGTATGACCTTCCAAATAACAACAAATTGGTCTTTAATCCCCAATATGTCTCAAGGGGCACGCATGATATTCTTAATAGAAGTGTATTGCTCAAACTATTTAAAGCTCTTCCCCCTCTGACGTTACAAAAGGGGGTGGTGATGGACGGAGCATCTGAATCAATCAAACACTCACACCCAGTCAAAAGATCTGGGTTTAATCCATTACCGTTCTTTAGCCCACTCTGCCACCCCAGTTCGGACATGGCCATATGCAAATCAGTCTGACCCTGTGCCTGATGGGAACAGTCCAGCCCGAACTGCTAAGCCACGTCTTCCCTGGACTGGAAACAAGCTTCCGAGGACCGGTTTCGGGCATTCCAGCCGTCTTCCTACCCTCCTTCTCGTACAGCTCAGCAATTCTGAACATTAAAGATGCCACAGTAACTAGCGTTGCTCCAGTTGAGAATGGTATTGGTTGTCATATTGTTTTTCTTATATCTTATTCTTTTCTACAGGCTTTTGCCTACACTTATTCAGGCTTGAATTAAGAAAAGTCCTGATGATGTTCCAGCTATCCCCCTAATAGATCGAAACGTCGTTGACTACAGTTAACAGTCGTACACATTAATCACATTGATAAAAGAAGTGTTACTACTGTTTTTTTAAGCTTGTCATAACAATATTCTACATTCTACAAGCCTTTTTGTTTCACCTGAAAAGTCTTTGTTTTATATGTACATGTATTGTTTTTTTGTGTAGGATACAGGAATGTGTCTCATATTATTGTTGTGTTGTATTTATGTCCATCAACAATTTAATGAATTATTAAACTTTGTGTCCGGCCGGACACTTAAAATATAGTACTAATTTTAGCTTATATTTGTCTCTTTAGTATATTGGTTAATGTAAGGGCCATTGTTCCCAGTACATAACTACTACCCAAGGTCCTTTCTTACCTGATTGGGTTCCCTTGTTGTTGAGAATACAGTTTTAAACACAGCACAATCCACATTTTTAAGAGGATTTTTTAATACCGCTACATACATCACAGGCACAAATCTGCCTAGAATATGGATTCAAAAGATCCCGGCCAGAGAAGGCTCACTGGTAAAGTATTACTGGAGGATGAGGGAAGCAGAAGACAACACCCTAGCCCACCACTGCTGGGTAGAGATTGAAAATCAAGTAAGGCTAGCAAATTCAACCACAACAGTCCTGAAGGAATCCTTGTCCGCATTGCAGCTAGAGGAGTCTTGGTTCGCCACTGCAATGTACTCCGGGTTCAAAAGCATGGTGAATAATGCCATCAAGTAGATCTCTTTATTAACAGACAAAACCATCTTTGCAAAAAAACATCATGCTTGTTCTGTGATACAGGCATACGAGAGGCTGAACCCGCAACAGTATCTGACTGAACATTTCTCCCACCAGAAAAAGCACTATCTGACGTTGCTATGAATGGGGTCATTTACCCCAAAGGATCTGACCTCGAAATGGAAACACACGTGGCCATCCAAGGAATGCCGCCTTTGCGGTTAATGGGACGAGTCACTATTACCCCTACTATGCACTTGCCCTTTATTATTGGAAACTCTAAAAACCTTCCTTCACGAGGCTCTAAGGAAGTAACAAATAAGGGATGACAAAGAAGAGGATTTTGGTGTACTACATCCTACATGTGATGTGGACTTGGGTGAAGCTGTTGCACGGTCAGGAGTAAGCCGGAAAAAGAAATGCCTTACCATGCCACATATGTCAAAGCAGAAGGATGTGAAACAGGAAATTGTGAAGTGAAAGGGTGAGGGAGGTTGCCACAACTAAGGGCAGGACTCAGGGATGGTTGGCGGGTGAGGTGTATGGGCCTAGTTGTGTGGCAAACCTGGGCAGGTACATGTCACAGAATATCATCACTATTAGCATTTGGGGTACAGCTTGACCCATAGCTCTCAAATACAGGCAGCCATGTCATTCAAATTGATATGGTGATTGACATTGTTGGTATTGGTGTCACATGAGAGTCAATGTATGATTTTGGTGCCATCAGTGTGACAGTAAGTGGAGTCCCTGAGACTAAATCTGGATTGCCAGAGGAGTACTCAAAACATCGAAGCAACAACAAAGACAGGTTAGACAGAGCAGATTATCTCCTGCCATAATTTTTAAACCTTTTATTTGTAACGTTCACCTGCTCACATTTGTGCCCCCCTGGTCCACCTCGGCTTGTGCCGTTTGAGCTGAGGGGACAAGCAGCACCATTTTAGCCCACAATCACTCTGACACAAGAAGTCAGCGCTCTACACGCTGTTGCAGTCCCTCCCACTTCCTGTGTCTCAAAAGGAAGTGCACAGAGCTGACGTGCAGCGTACTCACAACACCGAAGCAACAAAGAAGGCAGGTTAGGCAGAGCAGATTGTCTCCTGCCAGAATTTTTAAGCCTTTTAATTGCGCCCCTCACCTGCTCACATTTGTGCCCCCCTGGTCTGCCGCGGCTTGTGCATTTGGGCGGAGGGGACAAGCACCACCATTTTAGCCCACAATCACTCTGACACCAGAGGTCAGCGCTCTACACGCTGTCCCAGTCCCGCCCACTTCCTGTCTCTCAAAAGGAAGTGCGCAGAGCGAACGCACAGCCGATGCGTGAAGCGGCGCAGTGTCGAGGCAAGCCCGTCTGCGCCTGACCACCGTCAGCCAACAGCCACTCTGCCCGATTACCTACCGATCTCCCTCCTCAAGCCCACGATGGCTATCCTTCAGTATACCAGTCAGGAGCTCCACTCACTCAATAAAGTATCCCCCCTTGAGGAAGGCAACATCCCCTCAACCGACCACGGGTCTCGCGACCCACGAAAACTCTCCACTCAGCGTGCAACCCACAATAGCAAGCCGCAGTATCAAAAACTCCCAAAAACACCCGCAACACCAAAGCATAAGCACATGGAAGGCCTATACTGCAATGCACGCTCCCTTCCAAACCAAGCCCTTGAAATTTGGTCCCTGCTGGACTCATGGAAACCTGACTTCTTCTTTATTGCTTAGACATGGCTCGACGAATCTTCTCAACCCGACACCTCCGTAACCCTCCCTCACGATTATCAGCTGACTAGACTGGGTAGAAAGGATGAAAGGGGTGGCGGGATAGCTATTGCTTTTAGAACAAACACCAACATACACACCATAGAGTCCTTTCAGGCAGAATGGGGCAAAATCTGCATTTTTAAAATAGAGAGCACCAGCAAGGCGTCATGGAGAGGTGCACTTCTCTACCGGCCCCCTGGCAACAGAGCCCACTTCTCTAGCAATCTAATAGAGGCAATTGCGCCGCACGTCCTGGCCGCTGATAACTTCCTCCTATAAGGGGATTTTAACTATCACGCAGAACTCCTATCTGATCCACACTCAAATGATCTTATTTCCAGCTTAAACACATTAGGCCTGAAACAACTGGTGATAGGTCCCACCCACAGCGCTGTGACACCTTAGACCTACTATTCACAAACTCCCTCAAAGTAAAGAGCAACTACTTCCAGTCCTATGGTCTGACCACTATGTAACAAGGTTCTGAATTCATGAAATACCGACCCAACTACACCCCACGAAAGAATCCAAACTAAGTGGGCCCTAGAATAAGGTACATTTTTAGTCCTTTTCTGCACACTTTGTCCCCCTCTCTCCTTCGGAGCTGGCCCTCCCCAATGAGGCAGCCAAATGTCTTGAACAAGCCATCAGCACGACCCTAGACATAATCGCTCCTAGGAAAAAAATCAAATGTCCAAACAAACTCTCCCCCTAGTTCATCCCAGACTTGAAAATTGACAAACTTGCTGTTAGGAAGGCAGAACATAAATGGAGGGATAAAAACAATGCAACAGACAGACAGCACTACAAAACAACACACCAGCACTATATGGATAATATAGCCACAGCCCCCAAAAAATATTTAGGCCACAGTATTAATCAGGCCTCCAACTCTTACAAAGAGCTGTACAAGATTGTGAAGGAATTCACAAAACCCCTCTCCTGCCAATCAAGACATGACGCTTCCCAGGAGTGGGTCGACTCCCTTTCATCCTTTTTTGTGAATAAAATAAATGATATTCACAAACTCTTTCCCCAACCGACCGACATACCACCAAAAGAGAGACACACTAAGAATCTTCTTTTGCACACAAACTCTTTCAGAGAATTTCACGCAGTCACAGAGGAAGAAGTATTTTCCACTCTAAGTAGGATTAAATCTGGCTCACCGACCGACCCTGCCTTCTCCCAGATTCTATCTAAAATTGGACCAGCCCTTCTCCCCAATCTGACCAAAATCTTCAATCTCTTATTATCTCAATCCACTGTACCTTCACTCTGGAAAGAGGCCATAGTCAGACCCATCCTAAAAAAGATGACAGCCAACCCTAAACGGCTCCCTAACTACTGACAACGCTCTCTCCTACCCCTGTTTGTTAAAATCATGGAATCACTGGTCAACAGCCAATTATCCAAACACCTAGAAAGCAATAACCTGCAGGACCCATCTCAATCGGGGTTTCGGTCCTTCCACAACACCAAAACGACCTTACTAGAGATGGTCGATAACATCAGGCTCTCTCTTGACGCCAGACAATCTGCTATCCTGGTCTGACTTGACCTATCAGCAGCTTTCGACACCATATCACATAGCATCCTCTTGGAGCGCCTATCGGAGTTTGGTGTCGACGCCATCACCGAACTGGGTCAAGAGCTACCAGACGGACTGATCATCCAAGGTCCAAATAGGAGCCTTTTCCTCCAGTAGCCAGACCATTGACAAGGGCTTCCCACAGGGATCCAGCCCAAGCCCTACACTATTTAATTTGTATGTGTCTCACTTAGCCAAGATAATCAAAGCCTATGGCTTTAAAACAGTGTCATACGCGGATGACATACAATTACTAATTACCCTTGGACCCGATCCCACCAACACTAAATGCAGATACAAACATTGCATGTCGGTCATAAATGCCTGAATGACAAACAGCCATCTTCTTCTTAATGAGGGTAAAACAGAAATCATGCTCTTTGGTGATGCACAGAAACTATGGACCAACGACTGGTGGCCACCCTCTCTGGGACTCTGCCCCCCACCCAAGACGACAGCCCACAATCTTGGAGTGTTAATAGATTATAAAAATCTCCATGTCAAACCACATTAATAATGTGGTTCGCACCAGCTATGGTCTAATGCGTAGTCTTAGAAAAATCTTTAAATGGATTCATTTATCCTATCGCATGACCCTAGTACAGGGACTAATCATAAGCCACTTGGACTACAGAAACGCATTACTAGCACCCATAAATGAAGAACATCTAACAAAGCTTCAGGTCCTGCAGAACTTTGGGCCAGGCTGGCCCTAAACCTCCCCCCCCCGCTCACCCTCGGCTCCCAGCGTGGAGACCCTCCACTGGCTCCCCATCAGAAAGCGGATACATTTCAAACTCTGCTGTCTGGTACACATAACCCTCAACAGTAAAGGACCGCAATATCTAGCAAAGAAACTGATAAAACATCAACCAGTAAAAACCCTTCATTCCACCAGAAAAACGACTTCTAACTGTACCTAAGGTCCACACAGTCAGGAACGGTGGTAGATCCTTTTCTAGAACTGCCCCTATAATATGGAACACATTGCCTTTACATCTCCGATTCGAAACCGATCACAAGAAATTCTTCAGATCCCTCAAAACCTGGCTATTTTAGCTCTTTTGCCCCTGTTCTTTCTGGATTCTGAGTATAAGCTAGCACTGTGATACCTAGGGGTGATATATGCGCTTAACTAATACCAAATACAAATCATGTACCATACAAGTGAACGGGACTGAGACAAATGTTGTGGTATATTCTGCAGATGATCAACTCTGGCAATTATGAAATTGCCAGAGCGGAAGTTCTAGCAATCTACCTAGTTTGACAGGGCTAACCCTACAGAGTTGATACACTGTGTCCAATTTTCTGAACTATTGAGCCAACTGTGTGTGTAATGAAAGCATGAGTATACACAATTAAGAAAAGCATGGTCTTCACATCCTTGGAGTGTAGCAAGGTTACTAGCTGTGTAGAGTTGGATGCATGCATGTGGAATATTAGCCCTTGGACACATGAATGCACAATGTGCATGCTATAAATCACAAAATGAAGGCATCAGGGAGCTAATAAAAGGTCCAGAATCCTCCAAAATACTGATATGGTAACTGTTCCTGTAGTTGCTTGTCTCACGGTGAGAACAATGAGTGGGGTCTTCCTTATTAGGAAGTGGTGACCTCACACACCAGAAAGGGTGTCATCAGACTATGCTCCTCGTCGGGTCAGTGCTGCAATGCCCCATGGGCCCCATGAGAGGGCTCTTAGGTGGAGATTTTTTGGATGAAAATAGCAGTGATGATGAGTGCTGGTTTGTTGGATAAGTGAAATAGTGAGTTTAAAAGCAGCTAGGGGGTACCAAACATGTGACCCATGTGGCACATCATCATCTATACATTGCATTGCATTGTTCACACTATGTCCACATGACATAAGGGCCTGGATGTTTGGGAGAGTGGCTCTGTGCGGTGCAGCATGCCACCTTTCTGCACTGCACACTGTCACTAAGAACCAGCAGTAGTGCACAGTATTTAGACCATAGAGCACATTCCAGACCTTTCACCATATACTATCACACAATACAAACACTTGTGGAGCCCCTCCCTTGCACACAATGAGGCTATACTTCATTTTGGTCAGTGTTGCATTGCTCTGTACCTTTACACCATCCAAAGGCACGGTAAGTGGCTTTTCATGTTTTAAAAGGTGTGGCTTAGGGGTTAGCCTTACATATGTACAGTGATGCATGGTTCATGTATGAGGAACACCCCTCACACATATGGCCCTATCTGCATCTACAGACACAGAGATGGCTATTATGTCATACATTTCTAACTGTCAGTAGACCGGTTGTGCACTTGAGTTTTGCTTACCTAAAAGTAGGCCATTCCCATATCGCCTATTCTGGAAGTGCTCATTGGTGGTGGAGTGCCTGAAGATATAGGCACCATGCCCACTCCCTGGGTATTTTTCCACCACGTTGGTAAAGTTCCCCAAATGGTCTGCACAAGCCTGTTGATGATAGAGTCAGTGTGCTTCTGGTTCCTTTACAGGTGTGATGTTGCTTCAGGGGGAACCAGTTGCACATGTGTGCAATCCATGGCACCTAGCACATGTGGGTATTCCACAGCGGCATTGAAGTCTTGCTTGGTCTCCAGCTGCATTGTTGGGTGTTGGGGAAGAGGAAGTACTGGGGTGTTAGGCGGGAGACATCATCCAGGACAGAGGGTAGGAAGGCAGAAAAAGATGTCAGAGATATCCCTGCTACTCTGGATTTTGTGGTTTAAAATAAACCTGATGTCAGCATGTAGAGGACAGCTATAAGCTTGGTCTGCAGGGGAATGTTGGTGGACTTGCAAGTTGGTGGCTGGAGCCTTGGCATTATTTTGTTCAGCAGTTCAATTATGGACTCACTCCTGAGTTAGTAGCATGTGATGACCTCATCCTCTCTGAGGTCAATGAATGCAGTTTGCTGGCAGAAAATGAGTTCTCTTCTCCTGCCCTGCCTTTGTGATGGTGGTGGTCTCCTCACAACTCCCAGCTGCACAATAAGCACCTCCATGGCACAGTTGAGTTAGCAAGACTGTGTTGTGGGACTTGTCTTTATGTGTAACAACAAAAATGGTAGGGTGGGATCCCAGGGAATTTAGTTTAAAGACCATCGGGAGAGCTTCCCCTAAACATAATCAATAACACAATACTACTTCCGGTCTATATGTTAGCACATGAATTGTGTGTGATGAATGCACAGGTTCTCTTAGAAAATTTGTGAATAAATACAACCAATAAGGGGGAATTATCCCTTAACTCCATGCGCGCTAGCGGAATTCCGCTCGCACGCTGAGATTTGCGAAAACGCATGTTACGTGACGAGCTGGGCTCGTCATCAGCGTGCGAGGAGGCTACGCCATGACGAGCCCAGCTCGTCATCAGCGTCGAAGGGGTTAAGGACTAGAGCCCTCACCCACACAAAGGTGACATGCTTCATCAGATGGGTTCCTCCTCCCAGCAGGAAATCCTAGTCCAACTGTGGGCTACAACTCCCTCACTGTGAGGAAGAAGCTCAGGGATGTTTTAAAGAGATGTTCACTAGTGTAACTAGGATGCTAGAATCCCATATGTGAAGTGTATGTTGTAGTGAGGGTGCAGCGCAAAAATAATAAGACTAATCGTGATATAAAACTGCCTAGGAAGATGCAAAAAATTTTGGATTGCTCTCACTGGCAGGATTAAAAAGCAGTGCAGAGAGCAGTATAGATTTAAAACTACTCAAAAGTCAGGTCGACATGTTTCAGCCTAGTGATCAATACTTTGTATCAGTGGCTTACTTCAAGACCAAAGAAATGTTGTTAATGCTGCTGCTATTATTTATACTTGTGATGATGAAAAGAATAATAAAACAAAAAAGATACACCACCAATAATCCTGCGCAGCGATGTCAGGTTTTACTGGGAATATCTGTGAACAATAAGAGAGAAAAACAAACAACGTACATAAATTTAAGTGCTATGCTTATGACATATTTTAGTTCATAATATTGTCAATAGCCATATATGTTATATTTTATGTTGTCCAACTTACCCTCAAAGTTAGGAAAAAACCCCTCACCTCTACCTGGCAACAGCTCAGGGAAGTAGGCCCCGCTCTGTGGGGAATACAATTCAAAGTTACACCTGACAAAATCTCTATGTGGGCTTTATATTTAAAATAATGCTCTAGTGTGTCCATGCTTCAGTGCGTTGTCAACCCCACCAACGCTTGTAATCTCATATCTGGGGTTTCTGAATCTTAATGTTGGTAATAAGCAAAGGAGGGAAAACCCTAAGGGGACTTGTGCTGATATACCCCTAGGTACCTCCCCTCCAAGTTTACAATTATTACACTCTTTAAAAAACGCCAATCCATTCACTTACAGCTATTTGGGTCAGAGAAGGAAACCTATAAAGTTTTGCTAGGAAGCTTCTAAAGACTAGTAACAAGCTTAAGAAGGGGCTTTAGATAAGTAAAACTAAGAATTTTAACAAAGTCAAGTGAGTCACGAGCCTAGGCTGCCGTACCTGTCCGTCTGTACCTCGTCTCGGTACAGAACTGCCACCGGAGGTACTAGACGGGCAAGTAGGCTCTCTTTTTATAGTGTCTCAATTAGCAAACAAACGCTCCCAGTTGTGACCAGGAGTGTCTATTGCACTGCCTGTAAGACCCAATCTTTTGCCTATCGTGCATGTGTGGGAAAGGAAAAACTGTACTAAAGGCTAAACGATCTTCACTGCGCATGCGCGAAGCAAAGCAGCTAATTTACTGATACTGCGCCGTAGCGTCTGTATCTAACTCAATATCAGCTGCGCTTTAATTAAAAAAAGAAGAACACAAAGGGACATGTTTACTCGTACAAAGGCATTATCAATGTACAATACCATCGATGCATCGCATTGTACACTTTCTAAGTAATGCGCACAGCATATAGAGCAAAGTATGTATGCCAAAGGGCGATGCTACTCTTCCTCACAAACGCATAGTGTCAGTGGAAGTCCAGGTTACTGCGCCGTATTGTAGACTTTCACGATAATGCGTACAGCAATCAGAGTATGGTACAAAGTGTGTATCTATGTACATACACGGAGGAGCGATACTGCTCAACCTCCAGAGCGCATAATATCAATGGAAGTTCTGCTTACGGCAGCAACCATTTCTGGTCAAATTACCACGGCCAATAGCAAAGGTCCTGTCTATTTGTGTAACCTGCTCACGTACGGAAGGTTATCCAGCAGATGTTTATTATCGGTGTAAAAATATTCTGTAAAAATATATACAAATGTATTATACCTTATACAGAGGGCACTCGGCAGGAGCACAATAATTATCTGCCCAAATCTCACAGATGTATAAATGGTGCTATCTATCGTATAAGAGATCATCAAATAACCTGCGTTGGGGGTGCTCTATGTCTGTTTCATCGATTCGATACACATATTAACCCACTGGTTCCTTAATGTAGAGATAACCGAGGTATCTCATCATTTAGCCCATTAGTATCGCTTTTTAGCATGAACACCCAAAGTTGTTCATGATGAAAAAGGAATTTAGAAATATCCTGTAATTAGTGACGGCATCCATGGTTGTTCTAAAACCATCCAAAGTAGATCAGATTCAGCATGCTGTTAGTCAAGAAAATGGTTAGTCAGTTTTGTTGCTCTCTTTTTGCACCGAATGGTACTTTTGTGTTCCGAGATTCTTATTTTGATTTTACGTGACGTCATCCCGACATAGCGGAGCTTACACGGACACTAAATCAAATAGATTTGTTTTTCGCTGTTGCAATTCGTATGTTTTGTGAGTGTCCATGGTCTCTCTGTGTCTATGTAGATTTCTGTTGTTTTCTCCATTTGGGGACACACAGCACGCATGTCACATTGGAAGTGCCCCCTCACAGGAGGAAGATTCCATAGAGCTGTGGGCCCATCATTCTTCTTTTTTTCTCTTGGGCGAGTATGGACCAACCTATCTCTAATGTTGGTGCTTCTTTTGTAAGCAAACATGGGGACAGGGAGTTTCTCTTTTACTGTGATGAGTATCCTCCTACGGTGATTGATACTTTTTTTGATTTGATTAGAATAACCAGAAAATGTATTGACAAAGGTCAGTCTAGAATTCTTTTCTTAGGGTGCTTGGATTTCTAACAGCACTTCCCGTTTGTTGTTAGCTGCTCTTTTTCGTGATTTTCATATTGTTGATATAGGATAGTTTTTTACCTTCAAGTCATTAGTCAACATTTTCACATGTTTGTTGTATTTCTCCATTGTTGAGCATTTTCGCTTTATCCTGAAAAATTGCCCAAAGGGCACATTTCCCAGAGGGATTTAGGGTGGTAGCTCTGATATGGTAACAAAGAGTTACAAGCAATAAGCTTCTTATATAGCTCTGTACCTATTCCATCATCCTTCAGAAAGATTCGATCATCAAGGAAGGAGAGACTTTCTTTTGAGAATTCCAGGGTGAAGCGTAAGTATTAATTTCTCTCGTAAATCCTAGATTGGAAGGCCTTTATTGTCTCAAGGTTACCCCTCCATACAACAAAGATATCATCTATATAGCGCTTCCAGACACAAATGTGTCTGTAGAAGGGGTTACATTCTTGTAATATCGATGTCTGCTCAAACTGATGGACGTACAGGTTCGCAAAGCTCAGGATCACAAACACTGCCCATTGATGTGCCCGAGATTTGTAGATACAAGGTATCCTCAAACTTGAAAACGTTTTCTTTCGTTACTTTATGGGCGTATAACATGATTAATTGCACTGGTGTTATGCTTTCTGTCAAGTGTTCTTTCAGCATCATTTGTATAGTTGCTAAAGCCTCAACATCAAAAGAGACCAAGAAATCTTGGTTTCTGTCTAAAGGAATCTCTGTTAGTTGGCGCAGTAGGTCTTTTGTGTCTAACAAGAAGATTGGCATTGCAGATACCATTGGTCTCAAAAAGAAATTCCCTGACCCAAATAGCTGTAAGTGAATGGAATTGCCTTTTTTAAAGAGTGTAATAATTGTAAACTTGGAAGAGAGGTACCTATGGGTATATCAGCACAAGTCGCCGTAGGGTTTTCCCTCCTTTGCTTATTACCAATATTAGGATTCAGAAACCCCAGATACGAGATTACAAGCTTCGGTGGGGTTGACACAGCACTTAAGCATGGACACTAGACCATTATCTTAAATATAAAGCCCACCTAGAGATTTGGTCAGGTGTGACTTTGAATTTTGTTCCCCACAGAGTGGAGCCTCCTTCCCTGAGCTGTTGCCAGGTAGAGGTGAGGTGTTTTATCCTACCTTTGAGGGTAAGTTGGACAACATAGAATATAAAATATATGGCTATTGACAATATGATGAACTAAAATATGTCATAAGCATAGCACTTAAATTTACTGTGTGCGTTGTTTGTTTTTCTCTCTTGTTGTTCACAGATATTCTCAGTAATACCTGACATCGCTACGCAGGATTATTGGTGCTGTATCTTTTTTGTTGTGTTATTCTTTTCGTCATCACGAGTATAAATAATAGCAGCAGCATTAACAACATTTCTTTGGTCCTGAAGAAAGCCACTGATACAAAGTATTGATCACTAGGCTGAAATTTGTTGACCTGTATTTTGAGTAGTTATAAATCTATACGGCTCTCTGCACTGCTTTTTAACCCTGCCAGTGAGAGCAATAAAACAAAAAGAAATTTGCATCTTCCTAGGCAGTTTTAAATCACCATTAGTCTTCTTTTATTTTTGTGCTGCACCCTCACTACACCATTATCTTCATATATGGGATTCTAGCATCCTAGTTACATTAGTGAACATCTTTTGAAAACATCCCTGAGCTCCTTCCTCACAGTGAGGGAGTTATAGCCCCCAGTAGGACTAGGATTTCCTGCTGGGAGGAGGAACCCATTTGATGAAGCATGTCACCTTCGGGTGAGTGAGGGTTCTAGTCCTTAAAGGATAATTCCCCCTTATTGGTTGTATTTATTCACAAATTTTCTGAGAGAACCTGTACATTCATCACACACAATTCATGTGCTAACATGTAGACCCGAGGTAATATTGTGTTATTGAATTTGTCTTTATGTACCACAGCCAATCGTTATTTCCTATGCCTGGGCTGCCGAAACGCAGGAATTTCGATGCATTGTAGTATCTGCTCTCCTTTTCCCGACGATTTGTTACACATTTTGAAAACCATAAATATCACTGCATCGGTTTTGCTCTGGATTTTACCAGGGAATGCCTACCTTGCATATATTAAGTTCTGGTGCATGTATATTCTGACACAGGCCTACAAAACAGATGCACTTGGCTATGTGCGTCTAGTTGTAAATATAGAGTACTGCCTGCGCCACTGGTGAATCAAAAAAATGTAAGCATCACCAATGTTGTGGCAAACTACCCAGAGAGTGTGCAGGCTGCTCGTAAATAAGTCCTGTAATGTAGAAGTACTCCATCAAGCAAGTCATAATACCTTTAAGATTTATTACACCACATTTTGTCCCAGGCATACTTAATTGCAATTATTCAAATCTGGTGAGGAATTTGAATCAATATGGTGCTCATTAGATCAGTTTTAGTTTACTATTAACTTGTTCAGAAGTTTTGTTTTTAGGATGTTTTAGGTACATTATTCTGCTTTGCTGTTATTTATTTGTGAGCACTGCTTCACAAAGCTGCTATTATAAAATAATTCATTGGTATCTGTTCAGTATAAGCTCTTTAGTATTTAAACGTCAGTGTTGGGATGGCCTCTTGGCACCCTGGTCAGCTTGAAACGTCCAGTGTGTGGGCTGAGGTTTTTGGTCCTGGCCCATTCATGACTCCATACCCCCTATTCTGTTTATGTAATGGACAGTGGAGGTGTTGTTCGAGACAAAATGAATGGCACTCCCTGATATGGAGGAAATAAAGCTGCCAGTACTAACACATTGCAATGTGATATGCTTTACATTGTCTCTGAGCCATCAAGTTCTAGAAGTGACTTCTGTAAAAGATTATTAGGCTCCGCTATTCTTCTTAATGCATTTGCTTAACCAGCCTTCTTTGTTTAAATCCCTGCTTGTGGTCCATTTTGTAAAATGTTAGCTTTACATATTTCCTCCAACTCCACTTGGTGCTCAATGGGATTTTAATCTTGTGTAAACATTCCTTACGGCATTCCCATTTGAGTTGTTGGGCAGTTACCCATTTTACCCTCCGACTCTGAAAATTGTCTTATTCTGGAATGGCTTCGCCACTTAGTGTTGGTGGCCCCAGATACTTTTCAGAGTGGTATCTGAATTTCGAATAAGTCAGTCTGTCTCTCTTAAATCCTTTTCTTGTCCTCCTCATCCCACCAAAGAGGAAGAGTGGCAGCATAGATTGGACCTCAGATGTACAGTTTCTTACTTCTTGTATGCAAGGACAGAGTGTATGACAACCTCTTTGTAAGCTGTGCAAGAACAAAAAAGAGCACAGCAGTGGCAAAGTGCACAACTTTGAATTATGTTACCATTTGTTTTAAGAAATGCTATTGCATGGCCAAAGAAGATCCCCCAGCTGGCATCTGTGCCCTCTACATCAGGACAATGGCTGACTCAACGGCTCTCACCAAAGGTGTACCAGTGGTTGACTTCTATCGGGTGGTCACAAGGTCATCTTTACATACCTTCCCAAAAATGTATTGATTTAAATCTCAAGCAAGCAGAGATGGATACTTTGGAATGGATGTGTTGCATGAATTTCCTTGTTAATGAGCACTACTCAATCTCACCTCCCACACAATATTGCTATGGAAGTCATTCATAATGTGCTGATTCTGTAGGTAGGTAAAAATATGTATAATTGTTTGGACACATGTCTATAAAATAATATACACCCATTATTTATAGTAAAAATCTCCAACCACAGTTACCCCCTGAATCCTATGCACAATCATCAAAACAACAGACTCCTGGCCCCCACACATGACCACCATCTAAAAGATACAGCATAAAATCACTTGGTGTCATGTTAGTCACTTCTACCCTCCTCCAGCAGATACAACATGGAGTTCAAACAGTATTAAGTAATGTTAACCTCTAACAATAATTTTAGCCCAACTTATTTTTAAAAGAATTTGCTAATGCACGGGCAATGTCGAAGAACTCTATGTTCGTGAAAAGTGCCAATGCGTCATTGTGATGATGAATATTATATTTTAAAAAGAGCCGCTTTAAAATCTGGCATTGTATCTTATAAAGGTGCAGACAATCTGATCAAAAATGAAAATTTAGATTTGAGACCCCAAATCTACAACAGAAATTATTATCAGAGTCAAAACGTGCATTAAATACTTCCACTTTTAAAACTTGGAAATTCAGTGCCATTGTGAGAAGCCAGGACCTGTTTACAGGGTCCAGTCACTATTTGCCCCCATTTTAACTACTAGATGCTGGTTGTCTGACTATGATTGTGCCCTGCGCTCTGCTAACCAGACCCAGGGCCTGTGCTCTGATTAAAAGTACCTGGTAATTAGATATAATTGCAATTGGTACTGACAAGCTACATGTAAGTCCCCAGTATATGGTCGGTCATTAGGGTCTTGAGGCCAGGTATATTTAATGTACTTACATGTGCACTACTGTGGTGCCTGCTGTCAATTTAAAAGTCAGCCCTGCCTTGCAGGCTGCTTTTAATCCTTAATTATATGTAAATTTGACTTTTGAATTAACGGTACTTCCAAAGACTCAAACTACCTTCTTTTGCATATAGGTCACCCCTAAGGTCCCTCCTAGGTGCCTCAGGGGTAGAGTACCTTGTAACTATAAGCAGGGTCATGATAAAAGGTGTTGTATATGCCCTTGTGAGAGAAAAACAGCAGATTTTGTTTTTCCCCATTGTAGCAAAATGGCTCTATAGGCTAAAATGCGAATACTTTATTAACCCTTTCGATGCTCATGACGAGCTCAGCTCGTCATGATGCACAGTTGAGCTGTGCTGATGACGAGCTGAGCTCGTCATGAAACATGGAGTAAATGAAAAGTCAGCACAGGGGGGGGGGGAAACGCCTAGCAGCCAAGGTGTTAAAGTGTAACTATTGAAAGAAAGAAGCTAAAAATGTATTTCCAATTATCAAAATTATCAATACATCTAAAAACTTTCCACTGTTAGCTTTATTATAACTATCACAGACAAGAAGTTACAGAACTTTCTTTTTGTAAGCCAAATTCCAGCCTTCCAGCAGTCCTGCTCTGATTGGTCATCCCCTGCCAGGCTGACCCAAGATGTCTTAATGAAGTGTGAAGTGGCCTGACTAGAGGCAATGGATTTCCTGTGGGGGGAGATCTGCAAGCTGCAGAGCAAAAGCCAGGATGGTGTGGAATAGTCAAACTGGTCTTCAAAGGGAGAATGACAGTTTCAGGCAGCAGAGGGTTAACCCCCACATCATCCACCCCCAGCCAGAGAGGAGCCCCAGTAATAAGATTAGTAAAGGTGCTGGAAGGGGTGTGTTAGGGAAACTGAGCCACACCAGCGGGACAGGTTACCAAGATCGTAACCTCTAGGGGAAAGTTTCTCCATTCTGGATTTTGGAAGAATAGTGCTTTCTGGGGCATGAATATGAAGGAAGTTTTCATATTTCTGGGTGTCAGTCTGTACCCCATTTTCCAGGGATGCCCCCTGCTTGTCACCGAGGAACACTGGATAAAAATGGGAGAGCTACAGAGCGACTCTGGAATTACCAAGAGAAGAAGGACTGATTACCAAGAGAAGAAGGACTGCCCCGCTGGTAGCCCTGATATGCACACCAAGAGGACTGCACTGATAAGGACTGCAATTTCTGCACACTGTGAAACTACAACCCTGAGGATTTTGCCTTGTTTAAAAAGGATTAAGGATGTTTATATTTTCATTTTTTTGTAACTACCCACTAGTGATGCATTTGTGCATCTAACTAATTGCACATATAGTTGGGATTATGTATTGTCTCAATGTTTGTGACCTTTAAGGCATAATAAAGTATTTATACTGGAAACAGGATTAAGGAGGGACTCCCTGAAAGCCACGGGTACAAAACAGCTTCAATAGATCCCTGTCCAACACTACAGAAGAAGAAGGCCTGACCTACTGGAACCCTGGCCTGTACCTTAAGGATTGCTCTCTGGTTGACTGCATCTGCTGCTCACTTGGAAGAACAGTCCTAAGGACTTTGCCCAGCTTCAAAAGTGGAAGTACTGGACTCCCTGACACCAACAGGTTAGAAGAGCTCCACCTGCATCATCTCCACCAAGAAGAACCCAACTGGAGTGCATTCAGTGGACGTTTAAGGATTTGGCCAGTTGCATTGTGGGAAACGTACTCCCAACTTCCCAAAAACCATTTCAGAAATTCTAGACCCTTGGATTGGTATTTTGGACACTTTGAACCCATAAGAGGAACTTCAGTAAGAAGTTCCAAAGGTTTGTTGAAGTCTGGAACATTTTTTGTAAAAAGCTCCATAATTTTACACGGTGCATTGTGGGAGTTGTAGTTCCAGACCCCAAGAAAGCAAACCAGAGCATCTGAACCCTTGGCTGGTGCTTGTTGTTTTGGTGCTATTTTAATCATAAAAATATTTACTATTTTTATAAATTGGTGTTGTATTTTTAAATGTGTATTGTGTCTTACTTATTATTTACAGTATTGGTGTTTTTAAATGCTTTACACACCTGTCTCCTAAGTTAAGCCTGCCTACTTGGTGCCAGTTACCAAGGAAGGAGCAGGGTAATAATTTATTGAGACCTTGACTGGACCTTTTTATTGTGATTGTGGTCTTTATACTAGAGGCAGGTACTTACTTACCCCTAATAATAAACCACTTTCCAACAGCCACCAAAACTATTAATAGCAGCATGCGCATTTGAGAAATCAGAAACGCTTACGTATAAGGATACCTCCTCAGGTTGTCCCAGGATTCTAACATATAACTCACAGAGAGATTTATTTAAGCTTGGTACCCTGGATTCTCTTTTGCAGACCTCTCTCATCTCCTGTTTGGATGGGTGGGATGCCTCCATTAATCTAAATGTTCCCACCTTCAGGGTTGCTGCGATTTTCACTAATCTATTTCTAACATGCGCCGACGACTTTAATTCACTTCTTGATATTTCCAAAGCACAAAGGCTTGATACTTTTTGACCTTCAGAGGTCCAAAGAGTATCCCAAAATCGTAAGGGAGACTTAAATGATAGATAATTTAATGCCTGCAGGTTTCCTTACAATTGTATTGGCAGGCACATAGAGCTTTTGGACAGCCCTAATACATTTTTAGACATTTGCCCTCACACTTCTCTCAGCTTGCCTCTGTGCTGAAAGTCAGGAAGTCTGCCCCATATAGGCATTGAATTGGAATCATAGCATTATAAGTGGTCAATACCGGAGACAGAGATGGTCCACCAAATTATTTTTTAAATTTTACTAGACCTCTTATAGTAAAAAGTGCACATGCCTCTGCCGTTTCTTTATGCAAGGTCCAATGTAATTTATTATGAAACAGCATCCCTAAATATTTATATGAGATTACCACTTCTGTCGTATCGTTGCCTTGCACCCACCTATATGCTTTGTTATTTTAACAAAATGAAATTATTTTTATCTCCAAATCAACATTGAATTTATTAGCCACACAGTATGAGTTGAATCTTTCCAGCTTCCTCTGGCCACCCACCTGTGTCAGATATAAAATGGGCAAATCATCCATGTAGAGGAGGTACGAGATGTGCCTACACCCCATTTTTGGCAAGAAAAATTCAGTACTATTGAGGTCTCAAAACAAATAAAACACTGTGGAAGCCTGGACACAGCCCTGCTGTAGCCCATTACCTAATGGGATAGTTATAGGTAGGAGCCTATTTGGATCTAGATCTACCTGAGCCCAATTCTAGTGAAGTAGTTCCTAAAGGATTGCAAGTAAGCTAATGGGGATAGCCAGATATTGCAGCTTCTCCAACAGAATAGTATGACCCATACGGTCAAAGGCTGAACTAAAATCCACAAAATAACAAGAGATTCCTTGTTGTTCATATTGCCTTCTGCCCAAGAGCCCACAAACTGAAGAAATGGTCCACCATAGAGTGACCTTGTTTAAAACCTCCCTATTCTATCGGGATGAGATTATTAGTCTCGACCTAATCTTTCAGGGACAATTAGATCACCTTGAAGTACAGTTTAGCCCCGATATCAAGCAAACGATAATTTTGTGAGTCATCATGCTCATTTTTCTTGTAAATAGGCTTATTTTTTGCACCCTTCCAACTAGGTGGAAAACCCGTCTTTGTTGCAAAAATAAAGACCTTAGAAAAGAAGCAAGCCCACCACTTAGGGTTCGATTTTATAATAATGATGGGTAAATTGTACGGACATGCTGCCTTAATCATTTTTAGGGAGGTTGTGGGTTATGTAGTGTTGTGCTAGGTGGGCGCAACCACCCTGGCCCACAAACAGTGTTACTGTATTTGTTATCTCCCCCCTAAGCGTATGTTGAATGGCTCCGCACGTTCGATAAGTAATAAAAAGCCCAGGACCCTGGGCGTGGCAGGCACTTGACTGACCACCAAAAGCACACACGTGTGGTCTCCTTTTGTGTCGCCTTTAGGCCTATTCACGACACCACATTGGCGACGAGGTGGTCTCTCCACCCCACCGCGTGCCACGCTCTGCCCCTCTGCACCGGGCGAGCCCCTGCCGTGCGGCCCGCTCTACAGTCTCGGCACGGCCCTCCTGCGGAGCACCCCCGGCCACCCTGCACCCAGCTCCCTACCTTGCCGAGCGGAGGCCCAGCCACGACAATCCGGCACCCTACCGCCCTGCAGCCCTGCCGCCCTGCCTCGCAACGGTGTCCAGCGTGCAAAGCCGCAGTCTCCACACCTGCCAGCAAGCGGCCCCGCCGCCTTCGCCCAGCAGAATCGGCCTCGCGGCCTCAGGTGCGTGCTCCCCGCCTCTGTGCCCCGGCCGTGCTCCGGCACTCGCCTCATTCCGGCCCCGACGCCATGCCTGCCTGCCTGGCCTGCCGCGCACCTCCCGCACTGTCCCTCACGCATCCCGCATGCACCGCTGCGGCCCGCCTGCTTTCTCCCACGCATCTCGCATGAGGTGTACCTGCCGTTTTACACGCATTTCGCGTGCAACACTGCCAAGCCTCGCCGCTGCCGCCTGGAATACCCTGCAGGCGCCCCCAGCGTGTTACTGGACTCCTAGCCATCTAGTGACTGAGCTCTTCCTAGCCGTTGGCCCCTCCCGCCTTCCCCGATGGCCATGGCCGCTGTGCCGCCACTTGAACCCTTCACAGTCACAGGCACGCCTCCTTCCCAAGCTGCCCGGTGGAAGAAGTGGGTAGAACGCCTGGAAAACTACTTTGTGGCGGCGGACGTTGCAGTTGAGCAGCGGCGTGCAATGCTTTTACACCTGGGAGGGAAGCTATTCACGACATGTCGAAGGACGTGGTAGAAGGCGTCTCGCCCCGGATTTACACCACGCTGCGCGACGCCATAACGGAGTACTTTTAACCTTTTGCCAGCGCGGATTACGAACGATTCTTACTCCGCCAAGGCCGCCAGCTCCCAGAGGAGTCCGTCGATGTTTTCTATGCGAGACTCAAAATGCTAGCCAGCACATGCACCCTCCCGGATGTGGACGACGAGATCCGCACTCAATTTATACAAGGCTGCGCCTCCTCAAAACTACGAGAAAGAGTCCTAGAGACAGACAACATGCCCATGCGCGACATCCTAGCGCTCGGTCGATCTAAAGAACTATCAAAAGCTCAAGCAGCACATATGGAGCCAAAACCAACGGTCACAGTCAAAGTTGAACCCGTGTACGCCATCAAGACAAATACCGCAGACACGCGCACGAAACCACCCCGGAGACCTCGGCCAAGCCCAGCTCAGTCACCTCACGACCGCCCCTGCATGTGGTGCGGAGGAGCAACCCCCCACAGCGGGCATGCCCTGCACATGGTAAAATCTGCAGCACCTGTGGAAAGGCCAACCACTTTGCGAGTGTGTGCTTATCTTCACAGAGGAAAAAGTCCAACGGCCCGCCCCGAAGAGTAAGACAAATAGAACCGATGCCAGATACCGCCGCCAACAGCGACATGGACGATGATGAAGCGGACGCAGCATCCGTCCACGTAGTGCGAATGCTCAACACGTTAGCTGCAACACCATCCGCAGAACCTATGTGCACAGTGATTGTACAAGATCAAGCATAAGCAGCCCTCATCGACACCGGGGCAACGATCAACCTAATGGCAGCCAGCGTATACCAGACATTAAACGAACCACCGGTGCTCCATCCCACGAGGGTATAGGTGTACGCCTACGGCACCAGTCGACCCCTCCGCATCTGCGGAGTGTTCCGGACAACGGTATCACACGACTCCCATCACGTACACACCAAAATCGATGTGTTGCAAGAAGGGTCCGGGTTCCTGCTCGGCTGCTGGACCGCGCAAGACCTAAGGCTGATCCACTTCGCCCTCACGGTCCAAGCCCACAGCCTCGACCATCTCGTATTACAACACACCTCGCTGTTCGACGGGATCAGCTGTTTGAGAGGACCCGCCGTCCGCCTTCACATAGATCACTCAGTTGCTCCAGTGGCCCTCAGACACCGGCGCATAGCGTTCCACCTACGGCCCAAAGTGGAAGCAGAACTACGTGTGCTCGAGAGAGCCGGAATCATAGAAAGAGTCAGCGGACCCACTCCATGGGTGTCGCCCATCGTAGTAGCCAAGAAACCGAAACAACCAGATGCCGTGCGGATCTGCGTGGACATGCGCATTCCTAACCTCGCGATCAAGAGAGAACGCCATCTGACACCAACCATAGACAACATCATCGGTGAGCTGTCAGGTTCAAAGTGGTTTTCGAAGATGGACCTGAGGTCCGGATACCACCAGATCCCTCTGCACCCGGACTCCCGCCCGATAATGACCTTCTCCACACATGCAGGCCTGTGGAGATACACCAGACTCAACTTCTGGATATCCAGTGCAGCCAAAGTATTTCAAAACATCATTCAAAACGTCCTGCAAGGCTTAGACGGCGTACTGAACGTGAGCGATGACATCTTGGTCCACGTGGCGACGCTGGACGAACACATCCGACGCCTCCAAGCTGTTTTCGCCAGGCTGCAAGAGAGGGGTCTGACCCTTCACAGGGAGAAGTGCGAGTTCCTCCGGAAGGACATCAGCTTCTTCGGGTACAGATTCTCCGACCAGGGCGTGGGGCCGGACCCGGAAAAAGTCAAAGACATCCATGATGCCCCCGCCCCAACATCAGTGACCGCTGTCCGCAGTTTCCTTGGGATGGAGACGTACTGTGGGCGTTTCATTAAAGACCTGTCCGACCTCACCGGCCCTCTTCGTGACCTCACAAAGTTCACAGCCACCTGGGAATGGGGACGAGAACAGCAAGAGGCCTTCCAGAAGACCAAAGCGGCACTCTCAGCAGACACGAACCTGGCCTACTTCAACCCTCGATACGAGTCCCAACTCGTGGTAGATGCCAGTCCGACCGGCCTCGGCGCTGTCCTGACCCAACAACAACCATGCGGAGAGTGGGCACCCATCGCGTACGCAAGCAGGACTCTCACTGCAACAGAACAAAGATATTCACAAATCGAAAGAGAGGCCATCGCCATTCTATGGGGGTGCCGTCACTTCCATATCTACTTGTACGGACACCCATTTGTGGTGATCACAGACCACAAACCACTTCTCCCACTGTTCCAAGGGTCCTCCTCACGGCCTCCTCCACGCATCGAGAAATGGGTACTCCAGCTCCAAGAATACCAATTCGCAGTGGAATATCGACCGGGCTCCAGAAACCCCACCGACTATCTGTTGCGACATGCCCGCCCGGTCACTGAAACAGAGGCCGCGGAAGCCGACGCCACTGAAGAGTATGTTAGAATGATTGTGGAGCGTTCGAGGCCACTGCCAATCTCCCTTGAAGACGTGACACGAGCCACCAAGGATGACGACTGCCTGCAAATCGCCATCCAGGCCATTCAGTCAGGAAACTGGAAACCACTACAGAGCCCGGCGTCGTTCCGCACCCTAGAAGCCCAGGCCACACTAAAAGCACTTTACCAAGTCCAGAGCGAGCTATCCATCTCGCCAGAAGGATGCCTCATGAGAGGCCCCCGCCTAGTTTTGCCCGACAGCCTCACCCAGCAAGCGGTCCTCCTAGCCCATGGCGCTCACCAGGGCATTGTGAAATCGAAGAATCGCATCCGGACCAAGCTCTGGTTCCCAGGGCTCGACAAGAAAGTCGAAGAAGTCATCCAACGATGTCCGGTGTGCATAGCGACCAGCCTGCCCAACCCCCCAGCACCAGTAATCACAGAAGAAGGACCGACCGCCCCGTGGGCACGAGCCAGCGCAGACTTCGGCAGCCTCCCGGGCGGGAAGTACATGTTTGTTGTGGTAGACGACTTCTCAAGATACCCCAAAATTGAAATCTTGCCCTCCACCGCAGCCTCCGAAGTGATCCCAAAGCTAGAGAAAATCATTGCGACCCATGGCCTCATAGGGGAATTACGCACTGATAACGGACCTCCCTTCAATGGCGGTGAACTGGCAGAATATCTACAATCACATCGCATCAAACACCGGAAGATAACCCCAAGGTGGCCTCAAGCCAATGGCGAAGTCGAGAGACTGATGAGAACTCTAAATAAGACTATCCAAATTGCCATGGAAGATGGCCAAAACCTAGAATTAGCCCTCTTCCAGTTTTTTAGAGAGTACAGACTGACACCCCACTGCACCACTGGGATCCCTCCAAGCCGCCTATGCTTCAACAGAGCAGTGGTGGATACTCTTCCACACCATCCCATGTGGGCCTCAGCTCCAACTCCGAACTACCGGTCCATGGAACAGCGAACCAAGTCTAACAAGGAGGCGTCAAGACGGAGGAGAGCTGCAGACAGCCCCATTCAGGTTGGCGACCGGGTGCTGGTGAAAGATCGCCACCCGGGAGGGAAGTTCAGCCTCCCGTTCGAGTTACACCCGTGGACTGTCTCCAGCGTCAATGGCACCATGATCACTGCAGTAAAAGGGAGAGAGACAGTCACCAGAAACGTGTCATTTTTCAAAAGACTCTTGAATAGGGAAGACGACGGGTTCCTGGACTCAGCTGAGCAATACCCAAGGCTGACCCAAAGCCCACGAGAAACAGAAGGAGAGGACGCTCCCAGCGAAGAAGAAACTCCGCAAGCAGACCCAACCACACCAATCAGGAATGAACATGAACCGCAGGTGGCCCAAAACCACCCTGGAACTGTTGTAGCCAAGGACTCTGAAGAACTGACCCCCACCCAGTCGGGCGAGCGCAGCCAGAGCAGGTACAATCTGCGCCCCTGCCCGAAGCCATCCCAGAAGTACCAGGACTTTGTGGCCTGTTGCGGACGCTGAGAGAGTCTGAGCTGCACCGCAACCACCTTATAAGTAAGACTGTTCCTTTTTGCATTTGAAAACCTCAGAGACTGTAAGCAGAAAGGTTGATACATGAGGTCATGTTGTTTTTGTTTGTTTTTCTTTAGGGTAAAGGAGGAATGTAGTGTTGTGCTAGGTGGGCGCAACCACCCTGGCCCACAAACAGTGTTACTGTATTTGTTCTCTCCCCCCTAAACGTATGTTGAATGGCTCCGCCCGACGTAGGGACGGAGAGCACGTTCGATAAGTAATAAAAAGCCCAGGACCCTGGGCGTGGCAGGCACTTGACTGACCACCAAAAGCACACACGTGTGGTCTCCTTTTGTGTCGCCTTTAGGCCTAGTCACAACACCACAGGTTACACTAAGGAGGCCTCCGAAAAGGACTTCAATTTACTCTCCCACGAAGTGGGCCACCTTTCTCTCTGATATTCCACTCTAGCCTTACCAATATTACTTAGGAATGAGACTCAAGCATTATCCGGGACCACACACCTAAGGGGCTCCTTTGATTTGCTGCATCCTCTTTGGACTAACTTCCAAAATGCTTGCATATCTTTTAGCCTGGACAGTTCGGTTCATCAAACCCCAATGTGCCTGGTAGTAGCAATGCTTCTTTCTTCTAAGCAACACAGCAAATTTCTTTTTTACGGTACTGTACCTTTTATTTTCTCTAGAATGAGTAGAAAAGGTTTCCATGAAACGAAACAGTTACTTAGCTTTGATAATGATGTTTCTGGTAGTTACGAAGAGCCTTATGTACTGCCTGGTGGGCTGTACTCCCTTGTGCCGGGGCAGCAAACGGATGTATTCCTAGACATGCAGACAACAACCCCCATATTTAGAGGTCTCTTCCTGCTTGATAGAGAGACATATGCCTTCAGAGGAGTCTTCACCACAGCAGCTTTGCTCAAGTCAGTGTAGCTTTGCAGTGCAGTTACTACGTTCAATGTATCCACATAGAATACTGATTTATATTACAAAAAACTCCAAAAGCTAGCGTTTGTTTTTGCAAAACAAAAAACAAATCCCTCTGATGTGCTTGAACGTTTCTTCTTTTGTGTTGTGGGTCCTTTCTTTGTTTTCCACTTCAAATGGAGTCCACCAGGCTTTCTCCTGGTGGTCCAGGACAGGAAAATAATATGCCTAATTAGAGTGGACAATCTGAGGTACTGAGACTAACAGCCGGATGTCTGTAGGGCCGCCATTTTAAAATTTCCGCTGGTGGAAATTGAGAATGCCCAACTGATGAAACATGATGGTTACGCTGAATCGAACTAGAGTGGGCTTGCCAAGAGGTTGGCAATCAGGTTACATTTGTAGTACAGTACCTTCTCCACCAAATGGTATGTAAGGCCCCATATTTTCTCACACATTCCTCAACACCCTCCCTTCTCCTCTGATGAGTTAGTGACTCAATTAATAAGAGCCCCTGCAAATATAACATATATTAAAATCACGCTGTCACTGGTGTGCTCTCTGTTCATCTCTGTATGCATTTAACTGAAACCAGTGTTCTGGTTGGTGTCTGCGGCTCATAGCGATTGCTTTGGAAAACATTGCTGGATCTTGTCTGCCTTATGAAGTTCACTCATAAGATGACGAATCTGCTGAAAGACATAGGGACAGATTTAACATTGAGTTGCAGTCGCACTTGCGCCACACAAGGGGGCGCAAGGATGACACAACTGCTAAGTCAGATTTATCGAGACTTGCAAGGCCAGACTCAGGGGCTCGCTACGGTGGAGTTCCACGCCTCCACGTAGCACCTGTGAGCCGTGCTGCGACTCCTCCCCTCCACGAGGCTGACTCTGATGGCGGCGGATGCGAAGTATGTGCAGCTACCTT
Organism: Lissotriton vulgaris; assembly: GCF_964263255.1. Lineage (NCBI taxonomy): Eukaryota > Metazoa > Chordata > Amphibia > Caudata > Salamandridae > Lissotriton > Lissotriton vulgaris. Next base: position 837,077,783 of record NC_141689.1, on the reverse strand, counting down.
CTCCGGCGTTTGGAATTCCCTTCTTCAGCTAGCAGGCAGACAGCTATCCTGAAAACGGCGGAACGGAATGACAGAGCTGAAGGACTGGGTTCTTTAAGACCCAGCGGTGCCAGGGGACAACACCTGAAACCTTCGTGGGTAACCTGCTCCGGCGTACGAATCACAGAGACACGGGACACTTCCTTCGGCGTCAAAGATTCAAGGTTTATTTACTGCAGGGAAACACTGAAGTCACAGGAAGTACAACGAGTGTAGTTCGGGGAGACTGCTTCAAATTGGTTCAGTGGATCGCTCCTTTTATACAGAATTCTCCCATAGGTTTGCATAGCACACAAAAGTTTATGACCCGGTTCCCACAATCATCCCCCAGAGGGGTCGCTTTGGTCACTTTGATACACACAAGGTCCGGAATATAAGTGCGGAAACATTTGGCGGTTCCCAACTGTAGAAACCCATCTTCCCACCATTAGTACATTCCAATCAGCAGTAAAACAGATCGAAGAAGGAACAAGAACAGGTGTGGAGGAAGATGGAAACAGTGGGGAGATTGGAAAAGGGTGTAAAAGGGGAGGTATCGGGAAACACGAGCTACAGGCATCAAAGGGACGTGCCTAATGAGATGCACGGCTGAGACAATAAACCGACACGGCGAGATGAGCCTCGAGCGGGGCCATCTGCCTTACAGTATCATCCCCCTCATCATAAAGACACTTACAAAGGACATGTGTCCTCCGCAAATATCTTGGGAGCCCCAGGGTCGCGAAGCGGACAACGTCCGTTCGCTGGCTACTTGAGGGCAAGAGACAAAATGGATGCCGTATCTAAGATGGAACCCGTGGGTACAGATGAAAAACCCACGTAACAAACAAATGGTTTAAGTTAGCACAGCGAAACTGCACACACTTACTAAACTCGTCATTTGCGGTTCGTAGATACCAGACTCGACCATATTCGTGCGAGTCAAAAAACACCACTTACAATTGTCACGGAACCTCAGACGCTCCTTTTGCCCTCATGTAGGCAAGCACTAGTCGGAATCATACTCGATATTCATCAGACCATCTAGATGTTGCTGTAGCATAGCTCTGTCCAACCGAGTTCCATTGGTAACAGGCGGCTGTCTCATACACGTTGTAGCACAGAGGCCACATAAGGCAGGACCGCACTGCACACAAAGGCAACACGTGAACAGGAACGCCACAACGACTCCGATAATCATCAGAATCTTCCAACCCCAAGTCGACATCAGGCCCCAAAACCACCCAAGTAGCGTCCAATCCCCTACATCCACGTGTATGGATTCAGAGATTTTATGCAACTTCGAGATGGCTTGATAGACAGTCGGAGCGTTATCAGGAATGAAAATACAGCAGCTCGAATGGATCACCTTACATACCCCACCTCGATCTGCTAAGATCACGTCTAAAACCATGCGGTTTTGTAACGTCATAAGTCTATCCGCCTGAAGTTCTGTGGTAATATTACCAAGGGCACTGGCAGTAATATTAGCTGTCGATTCTACCACTCGAGTCAATTGTCTCAGGTTCCTACTATTAACCATAGGTCCCCAAAACGGGAGGAAACCCTTGAAAAAGTCTCCTGCCTCTTGACCGGCAGTATCCTCTTCGCTAATTACGCCTCTCACAACTCTAGTCTTGTGATAATCTGCATCTACAGTAAACGTCGGAGGCAACAAGTTTGCGATAAAACATGAGCCCATGAAGTCAGAGGGCAACCATGCATACGCACGATCATGACAGACAAAGTAGGTACCCTTGGCAGCCAGAAACACAGGGGACGGGATCATCGGCAGCATGTAATTTTCAGTGCAAGCACTCTCTCCAAGTCGGGCTTTCGATCTTCGACCACGACCCATGAGACAAAAATTACCAATGTGGGGTACGACCTATATCGGAGGCGAGCTTTTAAGCTGTTTATCACTCGTGAGCGCACTGTACTCGACCTTACTCAGGACCCTATAGGCTTGTACCTCTTCCACTGGAATGAGCGACGGCTCATAGATATCTCTATCTAAGTCTTCTATCGCTATGGACAAAGGCTTATAGTACGAGCCAGGGCCAAGGTAGGGAGAACGTGGCTCTCGATTGGGGTGAGAATCTAGTGCGCTTCGAAACATTGTTTGAAATGCTCGAGCGGACCCTTGGGAACTATACGGTAACACCAGATATGGAATTCCCTTATCCGTGGTATGTGGCATCAACCCACACACCCAACAATTAGTAGTGTTAACCACTAACTGGTGCTGGTGAAGGAGCTGAATAAAGGAATTGTTGCGGAATTCTGCACGTCTAGCCTGCTCGTGTTCGGGTAAGATGTGAAAAGAATGGGGAGATGCAACAGTGGTAGGTTTAGGATCAGGGGTAGGAGTAGGTATGGCAGAAGATAAGAAACAAGACATCATATAATACACCCCACCCGCCAGAAACAGTCAAAAGCAATACGAATATTTGGAACATAAAACATTTGGTACGACTAAGTTGTTGCAACTGGAACCTTTGCACCTGAGCTTCTTCCAAGTCCATCAGCTTCGAAAATGCCATCCCCTACGACCGTCCGCAACGTTTCTTGACGCACTTCGTTCTGTGTAGCAGTAGCCAATCCCTAGGAGTTCCCAGGAACCGACGGTCTTTAACCTAGCGTCAAGACCTGCTAACCAGAAGGAAGTACACGCGCGGCCCTACGGACTTTATTCACAATTATGTGTATGCAAAGTGTCTCTCAGCTGTGGAAGCAAAAATATGAGGAACGAAACTCAATGTATATAAACAAAAATAATTACAATGGTACGAGTGTTCAAACTGATCGTGGAAAACGGGATAATGCAATTGTCAAGGGACAGAACAGGATCTTTTATTAGTCCTTAGTGCTGGATCGCAAAAAGTATCGGGTTTTCCCAGGACGTGTCTGTTCGTCAAACAAAGGATCCGTTGAAGAGACAGCGTTCTGTTGATCAGTTGAATGTTCTGGTCTTGAGTCTTTTGATGACAAATGTTCAACAGTGTCTTTCTGCTGCACTGAGGATTCTCTGACAGGTTGTGCGTCGCTGAAAGGTACAAACGCCGGCAATCCTTCGGTTTCAGTTGATGCAATGCCTCTCCTCACCCACGAGTCTGCCGGCAACGGAATAGGGACTTTTTTCGTATGGGTGGCATGCACCCAGTTTTTCCGACCCTCTAGACGAACAGCAGTTCTCGTGGCGAGGAGGACCTGGAAGGGTCCAGTGAATCTGGGCTCCAAATTCTTCTTGCGCGAGAAATTTCGCGTCACCACCCAGTCTCCGGGCTGGAGCTGGTGGCCTGGACCCTCCGTCTGCGTCGGCAATGCTTCGTAAACCTGTTGGTGAATTAACCTCAGTTTAGCAGTCAAGTCATGTAGATAATCGATCAACATTGGATACTCAAGATCACAGAACACACCCGGTCTAGGGACCCCCCAAACATTTGCAGGACGACCGAACACTATTTCATAGGGACTAAGCCCTACTCGGGAGTGTACGGTTGCCCTTGTTGACAGTAATGCCAAGGGTAAAGCGTCAGGCCACGAGAGACCAGTCGTAGCCTGAATCTTCGCTAGCTTTAGTTTAAGGGTGCCGTTATACCCTTCAACCAAACCAGCTGACTGGGGATGATTGGCGCTGTGGAATTTTTGATTAATTCCAAGGCCCTTACACACACTCTTCATCACACTCCCCACAAACTCACTTCCGTTATCCGACCATACAATCCGAGGCATTCCATACCGAGGAAAGTATTCCTTCAGTAGGATTTTCGCAGTTGACAAAGCAGTGTTGTCCTTAAGAGGGTAGGCTTCGATCCATCGGGAGAACGCGCAAACCACAACTAAAACATACTTCAAGGTATTGCATCTCTCCATATGGATGAAGTCTAATTGGATCACCTCAAAGGGACATGAAGGGGGAGCAAAACTACCAGGAGGAGTTGGGGTTCCCTTACCAGGATTGTACAACATACATACCATACAATTCTTAACCAATCGTTCAGCACATTTCGTGATACCATCATTCTTCCACACAGGAGACAGCAACTTGCAAATACCTTTCACGCTAATATGTGCTAACCCATGCGCCATTGTCACAACAGCTAGCACATATGCATCCGGTAACATCCATCTCTTATGTTCCGACAAATCAACCCAACAACCATTCGCATCCAACTTTCCCGTACTTTCTTTCCACTTCGTCTTTTCAGTCACGGTGGCCTCATTCTGAATTGCTTTCACACTCTCGATAGTGTCCTCACACATACTCGATTCTGTAGGCCACCTAACCGAACTCGTCACATACATTCGAGTACTAAGGTTCCGGGCAGTCTCCTTAGCAGTCTCATCCGCAAACGCATTACCACGACCAACATCATCCGTCACCTTACGATGCGCACTACATTTAACAATCGCTACCTGCTTAGGCAACGTAAGTGCATCCAAAAGATCATTCACAAGCTGGCCATGCTGAATCTTCGTACCATGCGATGTCAGAAAACCTCTCTCTCTCCACAACCGTCCAAAGCTATGGGCGACGCCAAAAGCGTATTGGCTGTCGGTAAACACATTCACACGTTTCCCTTTCGCTAACACACACGCTCTGGTGAGAGCGATCAGTTCTGCAGCTTGGGCAGAATTCTGATTTAATCTTGCAGCCTCAACAACAGTATTCAACGTTACAACAGCATACGCAGTAGTCACATCGCCATTCGGTAATTTAAAACATGAACCATCCACATACAGCGTTCCATCTGGGTCTTCCAAAGGAGTGTTTTTAAGGTCCACTCGACCTTTTGTTTCCTCTTCCGTTCTCAAATAGCAGTCGTGTTCTGTTATTTCATCTGACTCTGAACTAATTGGTAACAAAGTCGCCGGGTTCAGAACATTGCAACGTTTTATCTGAATATGACTTGCCAGCAGCGTCAGCTCGTACCCAGACAATCTCGCACTCGTCAAGTGCTGGGTTTTCGTACGATTCAAAAGAGTATCGACTGCATGCGGAACCATCACCGTAAGCATATTATCCATGACCAGTCCTGCTGATTGTCGGATGGACACCGCAGCTGCCGCTGTTGCTCTCAAACAACTCGGCAATGCTCTAGCTACCGGGTCCAAGGTCGAGGAAAAATATGCACATGGACGTTGCTTACCACCAAAAGGTTGCGTTAAGACACTCAAAGCACAACCTTCCCTCTCGTGAACATATAATGTAAACGGCTTACTGTAGTCAGGAGTACCTAACACAGGAGCCGAACACAATGAATCACGCAATTCAGAAAAACTTTTCTGACATTCTTCCGTCCATGGTAAAGGAGTTGAAACATCCTTGCACGTGAGAGCTACCAATGGTTTCACTAGCAATGAAAAATTTGGAATCCATTGCCTGCAATACGACGTGATACCTAGAAAGGCACGCACATCTCTTTGGGTTGTTGGCACAGCCATTCGCGCAATTGCTGCAATTCTCTCTGGGGTCAACCGCCTTCCCTCCTTTGACAATAAGTGACCTAGATAGGTTACTTCTTGACAACAATATTGGAGTTTAGAAGGTGACACCTTGTGATTTAACTCGCAGAGATGTTGCAGCAGCGACACCGTAGCAATTTTGCAAATGTCCTGAGTATCTGCAGCTACCAATAAGTCGTCGACATATTGGATTAAGGCCGCACCAGCCGGCAATAAAAACGCATCCAGTTGACCCTTCAAGGCTTGACTGTAAATCGATGGACTCTCACAGTAGCCCTGAGGAGCGCGTTTAAACCGGAAGCTGCGTCCACCAAGAGAGAAACCGAAAAGGTCTCTGCTCTCTTCTGCGATCGGGATGCTGAAGAACGCATTCTTCAAATCAATCACCGAAAACCAAGATGCAGAAGCTGGGATCAGAGTCAGTAGCGCCGTGATGTCAGGCACAACGGGGAACTGAGGAATCACAATTTTATTTACCTCCCGTAAATCGATAACAAAACGATAAACAGGTGGTTTCGAAGGATCAGTACGTTTAAGAATGGGCAGTACAGGGCTGTTGCACACGTTTCCCCGCGTTTCCTCAATAACGTCTTTCTCGATCAGATCATAGATGATCGCTAACAATGCTCGTTCACCATCAAGGGAGATACGATACTGGGGAATACGTGGCAACCGCACATTAGATTTCAACTGAACAACATAAGGGGATATGTCAAGCAGGCCCACGTCATTGGGACCTGTTGCCCACAAAGATGCAGGAAGAGAACTCAATTCCGGTGGAAGCTTATCGAGAGACAAGTACATAGGAGAGAAAACCCTCTCTCCTAAAGTAAGCTTTACACCCGCAGGAGAACAATACAGAGTTGCATACAAACGCTTAAGCAAATCCAGACCCAAAAGATTTTCACCACAACCCGTGGTCAAAATCAACGGAGCTTCTAGCTCACGAGGCCCAATTGTAAGGGGCAAAGGGCGCGAAACTGGATTGCTAACGGGGGCGCCAGAGAATCCAACGGAAACATTTGTTAAGCCAGACAAAGGTGCGCCAGGGAGTTTCGAATGCTTTATGGAACTTTTCGCTGCACCAGTGTCCAACAGAAAAGGCTCAACGACGCCCGATGTAGCAACTGCGACATAAGGCCCTCTCTGATCAACCGGAACTGATACCACTCCCTCTCCTTGTCTATGGCTGTCCTAGTAATTACTGTCGTCAGTTCCCTGATCGACGTAATAATCGTCTACATTGTACTGCGCAGATCGTCCTTGTGATGATCCACGTTGATCAAAACAATTGTCGGAATTTGATGAGTTATCTGAACGGTCATTCTGAGCACCACGACCCCTACCGCGTGATGTCTGCTGTGAACCACCACGACCTCCTCTAGATGAATTACCGCTATTACGATCGTTTAGAACAGGACAATTGAATTTAATATGACCCTCCTGTCTACAATAGGCACATTGGTTGTACCCTAACGAAGATCTTTGGGAAGAGGAGTCATTACGAGATTGTGATCGATTCGATTGTGGCTGCGATCTATTTTGCTGCGAAGCATTCTGATTCGAACGCGGAGGATAGGCCTGCTGTAACAACACTTTAGTTTTGAGTTCTTTCGTCTTTTTATCGGCGCGGTCGTTCTCTTCTTTTTCTCTATTTTCATAGTATTGTGCTGTGGCCAATATTTGAGCCGAGGTAGAAACGGCCCACGCACTTTCTGAATTCTTCAATTTATTGCTCAAATCGGGCAATAAGTTCGAAACAAATTTATCCACAAACAACCGTTGACCACCCTCAGTGCTCATATCCTGGCCACTATGGTCGATGAATGCCTCCTCGAACCTCGTAAAGAAGTCGGAGACACTCTCGTCCTTCTTCTGTCTACAAGCTGACAATTTGTCCCAATTCACCCTCATAGCTGGCATTAGAGTTTTCATAAGCGTGATTATTCTCTGGGGAAGAGCAGCAATCAACTGCTCGGGTTTAGCACCACCAGTTTGTCGACCATCCGCTGCTGTAATGGCAGCCCAATCACCACCTAATTCGTTTGCGTGATTTTCCTGCCGAATCTTAGCCCATACCGGTTGCGGTACAACATTGCCAAACAGCATATCAATATCGGCAAGATTCATTACCGTAGCATCTACGAGCTGCGATAATTCTTTATAATACCCAGCAGGATTTTTGCGAGGGTCAGGCAGAGATTGCTTCACCTGCAACACTTCTGAGCGTTTCCATGGGAGATGTATCCACACTCTCTGAAAGAACGGCAAGATCGGGGGGTTTGCCGCAGGATTCCCTGGCATCCATACTGGTGGAACCTCTTGCATGGGAAACTGACCAGACTCATCTGGCTGTCTTTCAACATCTTCAACAAACAGGGCTTGAGGTATAGGAGTGGGACGAAAAGATAGCAACCGCTCAACAGCACGTCGAACGTTGGTATCCACTATCAGTCCAGTCGAGAACTGAAGCTGTAGGTCAGACAAAGCGGTCAGCACCTCGTCAGGTGCATCGGCCGATATCTGATCACGAAGAACCTTACACATTTCTTCGAACACGAATCTTTGAGTTGGTATATTGAATTGACAGAACGTATCGAGTACAACACGTGGTGGATTTCTAAGAGGATGTGTCATCCAACCCATCGCCATATTATATAGCGAAGCGCGTTCCCTGTTACCAGGAAGCTGACTACGTCTTTGAGGACCATCTGAACCAGCGGACCCAAGGACAGGTCCGAGAGAATGAAAGAAGCTAGCCGCAAGAGGAGAAGTACGACTACGAGTAGAGGGAGAAGTATAGGACACAGGACTAACAAGCGAAGGAGTAGAGACAGAAGCAACAGCAGGAGTTAACAGAGCAGGAGCAGTAGCGGGAGCAGGAGTATGTGGAAGCGGAGGAGCAGTAGGGATAGCAACAGGCAGAGGAGCAGGAACAGTCGGAAGAACGGGTGCAGGTTGAGGAACAGGCGGAGGAAGAATGGGTGGAAGAATAGGCACAGGGGGAACCACAGGAGCTGCGGCGCCCTGTACATACGGAGGTGGCGACTTCATAAGATAAGACATTAAAGGATCCTCAACTGCTTCTTCCTTCTTTTCCGACTCCGTAGGCAAAGCAGGATAGCATTTATCTATAGTCATGCGCTGTAGCCTATCAAACACTTCCTTTTCCTTAACCTCCTTGTCACGCTGAAATTGCTCTGCTTTCTTTACAATGGTAGCAACACCATCTCTCTGATTTCGTTTAGTCTGTCTGATTTCTTTCTGTCGGGCTTCTTTGCGCCACAACCGAAAGGCATCAAACATGGCCGGCCTTGACTTTTTCTCGAACAATTTAACCTCTAGATTATCTAAGATCGGGGTCTCAAAGCTACCGTGAGGTGGCCAACTAAGGACACCGTCCTTCTTAGTATAGCGAATCCAATAATCATTAAAAGTAATCGGGCCTAGCCCATGTTTACTGTACAGTTCATAAGTCGGAGTTCCAACCGGAGGTATCGGACACGAGCCCTCCAGTCGGGAATCCGCACCACAACGTCTGAAACAACTAAACAAAGTACTACGACCAGGCATCTTGCACACTAGCCGAGTTTCACAAACTTCAAGGGTTACGGGATTTACCAAGTCCCAGCAAGAAGCAAAAACCCTCGGTTTTTGGCGGCTGCAGTCGTCAAACAACACAACAAAGTACCAAGAACCACAAATGCAATGGAACCATGCAACCACTAAGCAACCACAACCAAGAACTCTGGGAGAGACCCACAAATACTTAACTCAAAGATCGATGGCGTCACCAGGAAGGCCCGTCAATCGTCTCGCTCTACCAAGGTCTACGCCAGGCGCCAAAACAGGTCTACAGTCAGGGCAGCAGTCCGTCGCAGCCGTCAGGAGGCGGGAATCTTCGCGGGAAAAGTCTTCGGGCCACTTGTTTCGACAACAGGATCGATGAAGCGGAGTGCACCTTCCCTCGGAGATTTCACACGAAGCTCCTCACGATCGTCGGGCTTGGACCGGTACCACTGATGCAGCCCCACGTGGGGCGCCAACTGAAGGACTGGGTTCTTTAAGACCCAGCGGTGCCAGGGGACAACACCTGAAACCTTCGTGGGTAACCTGCTCCAGCGTACGAATCACAGAGACACGGGACACTTCCTTTGGCGTCAAAGATTCAAGGTTTATTTACTGCAGGGAAACACAGAAGTCACAGGAAGTACAACGAGTGTAGTTCGGGGAGACTGCTTCAAATTGGTTCAGTGGATCGCTCCTTTTATACAGAATTCTCCCATAGGTTTGCATAGCACACAAAAGTTTATGACCCGGTTCCCACAATCATCCCCCAGAGGGGTCGCTTTGGTCACTTTGATACACACAAGGTCCGGAATATAAGTGCGGAAACATTTGGCGGTTCCCAACTGTAGAAACCCATCTTCCCACCATTAGTACATTCCAATCAGCAGTAAAACAGATCGAAGAAGGAACAAGAACAGGTGTGGAGGAAGATGGAAACAGTGGGGAGATTGGAAAAGGGTGTAAAAGGGGAGGTATCGGGAAACACGAGCTACAGGCATCAAAGGGACGTGCCTAATGAGATGCACGGCTGAGACAATAAACCGACACGGCGAGATGAGCCTCGAGCGGGGCCATCTGCCTTACAGTATCATCCCCCTCATCATAAAGACACTTACAAAGGACATGTGTCCTCCGCAAATATCTTGGGAGCCCCAGGGTCGCGAAGCGGACAACGTCCGTTCGCTGGCTACTTGAGGGCAAGAGACAAAATGGATGCCGTATCTAAGATGGAACCCGTGGGTACAGATGAAAAACCCACGTAACAAACGAACGGTTTAAGTTAGCACAGCGAAACTGCGCACACTTACTAAACTCGTCATTTGCGGTTCGTAGATACCAGACTCGACCATATTCGTGCGAGTCAAAAAACACCACTTACAATTGTCACGGAACCTCAGAGCGCTTCTCCTTTAATATCATTCAGGCGCCCGGACTTTCTGCTGTTTCAATTTAATTGAAATTCTTCGGACACACACCGGGAGCGGTGGGCATATTTTTTCCGGCATCTGCAGCATCTGGGCCGTCGATATGAATGCAATTCCGACGGTAGGAAAGGCAGAGCACTGTATTTCTGTCTGTTAAAGCGGATTAAGCACTTTCATAAAAAATCTCGTGCATTTAACAAGGCTGCAGAGATTGTTTAAGGCAGTGCTTTAACAGTTAATAGTTAAAGTGCCAGTAAAAGCCCCGGAAAAGGTATTGAGAAGGAGAAGTAGCAAGGAAGCAGTAAAGAAATGGCCAGTGCAGTTTTTGTTTGGTGAATATCGAATTGGGAGCTTTACCAAGATACACACAGCATTTCTGGATGGTACTAACTGGCTTGGACGTATAAAACTGTAAGCTTCCCTTCCGTTTTTTTTTTTTTTTTTTTTTTTTTCTGTTGCCTATTGACTGTTGCCTGTAGTGTGGGGCTGAACCAAGCAAACAAGCAAGGAAGAAAAGAAGGAAGCAAAAAAAGGGTTTGTCTGATATCTAACTCCTAGCTGTTTATAATAATTCCAAGACTACTTAAAGACTACTTAAAGACTAATTAAAGACTCAAATACTATTCAGAGCCTTTTTTGCGACCCTAATCCAGCCTAGTGTGAGCACAATGGGGAAACTGCTTAACGCTCGTCTCAAAGCCAAACAACGGCGACAGCAGGCAAAGGAGGCAGTTGCTAAATTAACAGAAGGAAACTCTCTGAAGGATGACGACTCAGTACATTCATCTGATAACTCTGAGGTCGAGGATTTGTTAACAGACAGTCAGTCGCAAATGGGAGATAATTTGACTGAAGCTCTCCTTGGTGATGTATCTCATACCCATGACTCATCTCATCCACTTCCACCTCTGCCGCCTCCACCTATTTCTTCGGCGGCTAAGCAGTTACCCCTTTTCGCAAAAAAAATCTCGCCTCTCTCACCTAATTTGGTCCCCCCAAAGAATTTACCAAACATAGATGCAATACAAAATCATTCAATTGGCATAATCTCTGCAAAGGATCCGTGTATAGCAGCGACCCCTTCAAACTTGGTATCTCTCACTAATTCTGCTCATGACTCAAAGCAAGCATTCGATTCCTCTGAAGACAAAACGATAGATAAATTAAGTGCAGCAACGGTGCCACTTCAAGATTTCGATATGGAAGCAGGAGGGGGACAAAAGGGGGAGCGGCGGACCACCTTGGGCCCTTGCTTGAGATGAATACGGAAACAGAGGGAGAGATGCGAATGTCTGTGAAGGATATGCTCAACCTGATTCTCGATGAAGTTAGAGAAATAAAAAGGTCGCAAAATGCAGAACTTTCGGCAATCCACCAGAGACTGGATAAAATGGACAAAATCGAGGAATTAGTATCTACTTTCCCAGCCCGCTTAGTGGAAGTAGAAAAACGGATTTCAACACTGGAGGATCAAATGGTCAAAGTTAAAAAAGACACTAAAGGGACTATAAAAACCACAAGGGCTCTTGAACTAAAACTTGATGAGTTGGAAAACTATAATAGGAGGTCCAACCTACGTATCGTAGGAGTTCCGGAAGGAATTGAGGGGTCAGATACATTGGCATGGGTAACCTCTTTTCTTCAACAAGGGGTGATAGCGGAATATAAAGGAGACCTCACTATAACAAGAGCCCACAGAGTTCCTGCTCGACCATTTCCGAACTCTACCCTTCCGCGTACTATTGTACTAAATTTTGCAGACGTTAGGGTAAAGGAACAAATATTGTCTAAGGCTATCAAACAAAGACAATTTCCTGTGAATGCTACGGTGAAATGCCGAATATTCTCAGATATGTCAGCTATTGCGGCCAGACGTAGGAAAGAATTTGTAAAGATGCTCCAACTGTTTAAGGCTCAAGGGGCTCAGGCGATGATAGCACAGCAATCTAAACTTAGAGTTCTGATTAAGGGTAAATTCTATCTACTTTCCGATATTGAGGAAGCACAGGATTTGCTGCACGAAATACAAAATGTATAATAGTGATAGAACAATTAAATTTTTTACTTCTCTTTTGTTACTCTTAAACACCATTATGGCTATACTCTTTGGTTTTGGGAGGGGAGAGAGGAGCACGGGTCCAGGGGTTAGGGGGTGTTCTATCACTACACCCCAGGGTTAAAAGAAAGGGTGCTGTGGCAAGCGTGGGGGGAATGGACAGTGAGTTAGTAGGGAGCCACAGGCAAGGGGGGGTAGGGGGGAATTTTTTTTTTTTTAAAGTGTTCTTGGTGGAGAGACGTTGCATTGTGCTATTTTTGTTTGATGATTAATATATTTTGTAAGCACAGAGTGGATGGTTCTAAGAAGTTTGGGGAAATAAGGGCTGAAATGCACGCTATGCACTTTAATTATATGTTTGTACTATGTCTAAGTTGGGTCTGAAAATTATTTCTTTTAATGTTAACGGTCTCAATAATAAGAAGAAAATGAGGGCAATGGAGGCATGGATTCTAACAGAGAACCCTGCAGTCATTATGATACAAGAGACTCATATTGCAATTTCTAAGGCAGATACATTTTCCATGTTTAAAGGATGGGCCGACTATCGAGGTTTCTCTTTCTTTTCAGAGTCCCAGCGGGGGGTTGCACTATTCTTTAGTAAGAAATTAGAGGCAGAAATAATTCTTACCGAAGCAGATACACAGGGCCGTTGGTGCTGGGCTAACTGTAAAATTAAGAATAGACCATCTCCCATTACTTTTGTGAACTTCTATGCTCCCATTAACGATTGCCCTTTAATATATGAAGAAATGTTTCAATCTCTCCTTATGGTCAACGGAGATATAGTTATTGGAGGGGATTTTAATATATTGATGAACCCACAATTTGATTCAACTTTGGGCGGAAAAAAGCAGTCTAAACCTAAATCTTATCAGATTATTCTTAACAATATTAGGACTTTAGATCTAGCTGAGTGTTGGCGGTTAGCAAACCCTCATAAAAGAGAATATACATGCTGGTCGGGGAGGCACAAGTCATTTTCTCGTATAGATTTTTTTCTAATTTCCTCAATACTCACTAGTCGAGATCATAAGTTTTTACATAATGGCTTCTCCGATCACGCAATGCTTGTCCTTGAAATTGAGCTAGATGTAAGGACTAATGTGGTGAAACGCTGGGTCTTCAATAAATCCTATTTGAATGATGAACCTTGGGTTATGTCTGTCCAGGCAGAGATTAAGGACTTTGTAGAACGAAATATGGGGACAGCACCAATTCATAATATATGGGACACCTTGAAGGCGTATATCCGGGGCATTATTATTAGTAGGGACGCAAGGGAGGCAGCTATATTTCGTGATACAAAAAACCAGCTACAGCAAAAAATACAAGCCTTAATACATCAAAAATATTATAATCCCTCGGTAGAGTTAAAAAACCTATTAAATGCAGCAAAACGTGAACTGAGTGCTCACTATTTCTTAAAAAGTGAGGAAATCTTTTATAGGCAAGCGCAGAAATCCTATGAGCATAGCAACTTTACTGGAAATTTTTTGGCATGGCAAGTAAAAGAACAAGCCGCAGCCAATCTTATTCGTTCTCTAAAATCGCCTACCACCGGAGAAGATACCTCAGATCAGGCGGAAATAGGAGCAATTATGTTAACCCATTACGAAAATATCTACTCTTCTTCCCATATTTTGGATCAAATTAGTTTAAATGTATTTCTAGATAAATACTCTCTTCCATCACTTTCCAATATGGATCAAGAAGAAATGGCTTCTCTTTTCTCTATTAGAGAATTGGAGCAGGTAGTTAAAAACTTGCCACATGGTAAGGCTTGCGGCCCAGATGGATTTCCAGCCGAATTTGTTGTCACCTTTTTTGGCTCTCTTTCAGAAATACTTCTTTTATTAGTAAATTCAATGCTTCAGGGGGACCAATCCCGACATCTTTCTATGATGGTACAGTGGTTAGCTTTTTGAAAAAAGGAAAAGAAGCAAAAGACCCAAATTCCTATAGACCTATAACTTTATTAAACTCGGATTACAAAATCATTACAAAATTGCTTTCTATTCGTTTCAATAAGGTTGCGTCACAGTTAATTCATACACATCAGAATGGATTTATAACTGGCCGCCAACTGCTCACTAACACACATTATTTAGCAGAAGCACTAGATTTTTTTGAAACTCATAAGGTATCAGCTTTAATTCTTCTTTTAGACGCAGAAAAAGCTTTTGATTTAGTAGTTTGGGACACTCTTTTTTTTATTTTATATCGATTTGGTATACCTTCTCAAGTCATCACTTTAATTAGAAATTTGTACCAGGGAGCAAAAGCCCATATTCTAATCAATAAATTGATGGTTGGGTCTATTCCTGTTCAAAGAGGAACGAGACAAGGTTGCCCTCTCTCCCCCACTCTTTTTGCTTTTTTTATCGAGCCTCTAGCATCTGCAATAAGAAAAAATAAAAATATTTCTCCACCGATAGATGGTATGGATAAGATCAAACTGTACGCAGATGATATTATGCTTCTGTTGAAATCCGATATGCAGTCACAAGAACAAGCCTTTCTCATTTTTTCACAATTTGAAGCATTGGGGGGGTATCGCATTAATACGCGGAAAACTGAGATTATTATCAGCGGGAATAACAACCCGGACCTGCATCCAGATATTCGGAGATGTATAACCAATAAACCCAAAAGATAACTAGGGGTTTATTTTTCATCTACAGTACGCGATCTATATACACTTAATTTTGAACCCTTGATTAGGAAAGTCCGTGCTATGTTCCTAAGATGGGATACACTTCCTTTATCTATTTTGGGCCGAGTAGAATTAATTAAGATGTCAATACTCCCACTTTTCAACTTTTTGTTTTCAACCATTTCTTGTTCCCTTCCTGGCCTTTTTTTTCCAAGATTGAATCTCTTTTTTCAGACTTCATTTGGGCAAAAAAGACTCCAAGATTAGCTATAGAAACCTTATATGTAGATAAGGAACACGGTGGATTGGGCCTACCAAATTTAAAAGACTATTACTATGCATATTTTGTGCAGTATCTTTCGAGATTTAAATATCCAGCACTTAGAGATGTATTGTTTATTAATTTCTTTTTTGACTTAATCTGCAAAGAATCCAAAATACCTTCTCCTCTCGCGATTTTTAAATCACCCAAATTAGTCAGATACAAGACTCTGCGTTGGTTTCTTAAAAAGCGAGATGTTATGCTGAAAAGGTACTCACTCTCTCTCCTGTCCCTAGTAACTCCATTAAGAGAGGCTGTTTTTGGATTAGGGACCAGATTAGAATTAGACATCACACTTACCTGAGCAAGATATGGGTTCATTAACTTATCAAATTTAATTAAATTTGGAGTCTGGTTGACTCCCGATGAGATGGCAGTGTCAATAGGTGGTAATTTTCTTCTTATGGGCTCATATGTAGCGCTGTATAGGTTACTGAGTATTATTGATATAACACAATTAAGTCAGATCTCTAATTTAACGAACGATATCTTTTGGTCCCCAGTATTCAAGAGGGCGGGAACATGGAGGAAAAGTTTGGCAGAAAATAGGGAGGAGGATCTGAGTGCCAAAGCGATAAATAAATGGCAGAAACATGAAAGCTTCAATTTAAAGGAAATAAACTGGACAACACTAAATAAATTAAACTTCACGGTCCTTAGAGGGGCGAACTGGAGACATATGCTTTTCTTTAGCAAATGGCTATTGTATTATACACCGGCAACGATGTCCAAAATGTACAGTAATGCAACGTCTAATTGTTTTAGATGCACTCAACCTGATTTGGCTAATTGGTCACATATTATTGCCTTTTGTCCCAAAATCAAGGTTTTCTGGGAAAATATGTTTTTTATATTGTCTCAATATTTACATTTTACGATCGATAACTATAATAATTTGATTATACTTGGGGTTGATCCAGAGCTTAATTTGGAAGATTCCTTGGTGAAGCTTTTGTACATCATTGTTGCAATTGCCAGATCTCTTATTCTTAAATATTGGAAATCAGAAATAATTCCAACTGCAGATGAATGTTATCAAAAAATCAAGAGAGTTAGAAATAGTGAATTGAGGTATGCAAAAAGGATTGGAGCTTTACGTAAATTTACTAAAATCTGGAAAGATTACTTTGACTGAGAAAAGCGTACAACGCTGGATATCTGGGATCTGGGACAGTATGTTTTTGTTTAAATACAATTTTTTGTGTGATCTGTACCTATCTTGGGCAATTTCAATGTATTTTCAGTTTAGTATGTTTAGATTTACATGTCGGATATTTGGTAATCATTATGTCATTGATTCTCTGCCAAGAACTTAATAAAAATATGTTAAAAAAAAAAGAGACTTGCAAGGCCATCCATGGACTTTGGTACATTACCAAATTTAACATTTCTGGTAGACCTAGAAATGCATCAAAATGCTATGTCTCCGCAGGTGAAGCGTAACAAGTAGAAACATCTTTATTTCTACTTGTTTCTTCATCTTTCTATGTGCTACATTACGCATCACACATAGAAAGAGGAAACGGACTCACAGGATTGTTTTTGTGCAGGAAAGTGTTCCTTCCTGCACAAAAACAATCCTGTGTGCAAATGCAGTCACCCTTGTACCACAGTGCAAGGAGATCTGTGTTAGCACTAGGCAGTACATTGTGCGCCAGCGCAAGGAAAGGCCACGAATGGTAAATGTGCCGTAGGATGTTAAATATGGCTCATTCCTGCCCTTTCTCTTTCACGCAACACTACGCTTTGTAGCAAGGTGGCTTGTGAGCTGCTCTGCATGAAATAATGATGAATCCGCCCCACAGTATCCACTGAAAATATCATGACCAAGTTCGTTTTTTTTTTCCTGACGGAAATAGGCTTTTAAATCTAAGTATGAAACGTGCAAGGAATGCAATTAAGTCACGTCGGTACACTCAAACTTGTGTGTTTCCCTCTGCATGCTGATTATTGCATCTGGCATTACCCACACTGTTTACTGTCCCCTGCCTTTGTAGTTGTGTCACGAACTTGTTAGTTTCATTAATTCTAAACTGTGGCAAAGACTCTGGGCACTCACATTAAAAAACTCTTTATGTTCTATTTCAAAAGCTTTGTGTGACAAACTGCACAATCCCGATTGTGTCTCTTATCATCAATTATAATGACATCGACATAAGCCAGTTTGACATGGAATTGTAGACACCTTTCATAGAAAAGTGTTCACAGGGAGAAGCAATAGTAAAAAAAAAAAAAGCACTTTCTAGCAACCATTGCTTCATTAATAAATGCACCGTGATATAAACTGCTTGCTTTTATATCCTGGGGTGAACACATTTAAGGATTTTTAAAAAGCGAGCTCTGCCTTTAAGTGTTTCTGCCATGCCTGGAGCACCGTGCCATGCTGTTTTTACCATGGATAATGCATCATCAGCATGGCCTCCCTGCTCACGAGGGCAGCGTCGCTGTCTCGAGCAGCAGCTGCTGCTGCTGCGTATACGACTGCCCTGCCTGGCAGTGCATATTGTTCCTGCTCTTCTAAGTACGTCCACGGGCGTTTAAACACCGGAAGCCAGGTAAGTAGGCATATGCAAGCACCTGCTGAAAATCACTTGTGGGTGCATAAAAGAGGCAGAGCTCCATCTGCGAGTCAGCTAAACATAAAATCTTGGTGGTGGAGGAGTTTAAAAGCAATAAAGCCAAGTAAGGAGAAACCCGGGGGACAGACGCAACATTTTACTTGCTTTCAAGTGATTTCATTCGTTTATTCCCTTCCAACATTTGTTTGCTTTATACGCGAATTAAACTTTTAACGCTCTCCAACGCTTTTTTATTTATAACCCGGTTTACGTTGATTCCACCGTTGTGCTCACCTATGAGGCGTATGTTCTTGTACGGCAGGCCGCAGGTTTATAAATCTAAATTATGAATGCTGCATTCAGCACACCATACTCGTGTGATTTAAGAGCAAACATTTTTTTGCAAGACGGCAGGGTTCATGAATTTATAAACTGCTTTAAACTCTCGGGTATGTTGAGTATCAGAAATGTTAAAAAATGTTTTGGGGACTGTTTAAAACAGCAATTTACGCCTGTGATTAATTGACATGTGTAATTTACCCTTTTGAGTAACTTTACTACTTTTGGCAGCTAAAAAATTGTAAAAAGGAAATGAAAGAGGAGGCCAGGAGAGCCACATTCAAGGCATTTATTTGTAAAGGTAATTGATACTTTTCGAGTAATTTACATTTTTAATAAAAAAAAATAGTAGGCCCAGCACCACCCATGGCCAGTAACGGTCCTGCAACACCCTCCCATAGAAAATGATTGCGGTAAGGATCAAACTAAACTTGGTAGGAAATGATGTTGAATTAAATCAATGTATTCAAAATAGTTAACAATAAAAATAAATACAAATTAATGTTAAACATATTTTAAAAGTACATATTTTTTATGTATTCATAAAACAAGATAATTTCCTATTTTGAATTTACAAACCAATGTAACAATATTTTTATTGAGACATTACTAAATTATTTTATAAAATAATCATTATTTTATACATCACTTAAAATATTTATTGATGCATAATAAAACACTTTTTTCGATAGGAATGTAGTTTTAATTAAAATCTTTAGGAAAATATTTTTGAATCATTTAATATATTTACATTAATTGAATATTTATTTCAAAATTAAATTAATAGGGATGTAGCATTTTTTGTTGTTGTTCTACATTCAAATATATAAAATCTCCATAATCATTAAAATGAGTTTACAATATTATTTACTACAAACCTATATGCAATATTTATTTTCGAGTAAAATAAATGCTTACAATTTTCCCTGTTCTTTATTATAGGGTGACTTCGCAGTGGGCTGGAGAATCAGAACAGAATCAGGCAAGAGAAATGTAAGTTATACTGCCAAAAACAACCATTAATAAATCGAGCACCACAGATTGCCAACCAATGTTACTGGAACATCCTCCCACAGAAAATAATGAAGCTAGGGACTTAAAATTAAAGCCCTGAGGAATAATTGGTCAAATAAATTACATTATTTTAAATAGTTACAAATAAATATACTTTAATGTTAAAGGAAAAATATATAAAAATAACTAAACATTTTATGAATGATGCAGTATTTTATAGTAAATTACATTTAACTACTTTCCATACTTATCATTTAAAAATTATTAATGATTGTAAACATATTCTCTTTAATTCAGGTGTCATTTTTATTTTAAACTTTAAAAATATTTTTATTTAACTTTATATGTTTACAGTAATTAGAGATTTAATTCAAAATTAAGTTAATAGTGCTGTAGCATTTTTATTTATTTTGGTCTTCATTTAAAATAAATGTCTTTCAAACAGTCCAACTTTCAATCGGAAACAAGGCGACACACCAATTCAAACCACGAGTGATTTATTGTGCAGAAAACAACGTGATTTGGCCGGAACGGCCTCTGTCAAGTTACTATACAACCGCCAGTGGTGCCCTTAAATAAGTCATAGTATAGTAAGTCATAGTAGAAATGGAAAGCATACTGCAATGCATTTCGATAGGAATTGATGATCGGTCTGAGCCAATAGTTTGAAATTATGTTAGGTTTCCTATATTTGATGTGTTCTATGCACTATGTATATTTTTCTTGATTATCATAAGCATTTTATTTATGTGTTGCTCACAAGTTAATTATTTATGGTCAAGAGTATAATCAGTATTACTCGGTATTTCTTTTATGTGCCCAAATTAGTGTGAACTACTAGAATCTTTTTACCATATCGATTAGAAGGTAAAAGGTCACCGGAACGTAAACAATACCGCTACTGATTGCCACACAAAAAATGGTAATTATTTTGTGATTGCGCCATTATTTGTATATAATTGTTTATTAATTTCTTTAATAATAGCTATAAAATTCTACATTATGATCAACATATGCCTTTTGATGGCGTTGTGATTATCGCTAAAATCGCGCCTTGCAGTATACTTTTCATTTTTATTATGAAGTATCTAAGGGTACTGCCTGCGGTTGTATAGTAACTTGACAAAGTCCGTTCCGTCCGAAACGCGTTGTTTTCTGCACAATAAATCCCCTGTGGATTGAATTGGTGTGCCGTCTTCTCTCCGATTGGAATTCGGACTGTTTGAAAGACATTTGTGGCGATTAATGGGCAACGTACGGCGTAACAGGCAGACCTCTGGATTTGTATGTAAAATAAATATATAACATTAATTTAAATGAATATTTAACCTAAAAATATTTTTACTGATTTATTATAAAGTTCAATAAACTTTTAACATTCTCTATATACTTTACCATATGGAGATCTTCGCCATCACTGTGGTCAAGCACACAGATATATTCCCCAGTGAACCATCTACACCCTTCCCTAAAGAGTATCCTTACTACAGGTATTTATTAAAGAACAGAGTGAGTGAGCAAATTCATCTCTTAAGTGCCTTTGATAAGAGAACTGTTTTTAGATATTAAACTATTTGTTTGTGAATTGAAGATACCTGTAAGGCCCTAGAGATAAATTGCCAATAACCATATTCCACCTCTTCCTTTGAATACCTGTTTTTTTGTTGGATTATGTCACTGAAAAAAGCCCAATAGCCCAATAGGATTTTTTTTTATTATCAGTAGATACCCATGGCAGCAATTGTGCAGCAAATTATTTGGAATATATTGTAGCACCAGATCTACATGAATTAGTCCACGGTCCAATTCAATAATCAGATTAGACACTGGACATAGTCTTTCCATGCCATTTTAATCAACCACCCTCACAATAAAACTTACCGTCCCAATTAGAGTTTGGTGGACAGGGATTTCCATCACAACCATGTTTAAGTACTTGTGCGCCAAACTCATGGTTTACCTGCTCTATTTAGAGTCAGATGAACGTCATGTTTCCCCCAATGAAGTCTTCTCTTTCAGCAGGACCTTAAGTATGATTGATCATCTGACATTGGGCTGTTGGTCTAATCCTCAGGATCATCAACATTTTTACTGTTCACAACAGCCAGGGAAACCCCGGCAGATCCAAACAGGAAAACAAATAAATTACCTCCACATTATTTTGTTTTACATAAACAAATACATAAACGACCTTTCAGGATTTTGTATTTATAAAACGAAAGGAGTGCCCGCATAGCAAAGCCATAGTGCCACCAATGAAGCTCCTGTGAAGGAACTGCAACTGTTGCTATGTTCATTTGACCCACCTGCACAAGCTGTAGAGAATACAATATGTATGTCTATAGGGGAGAACAATGTTCTACACATCTTTGTTTCACAGTTCAGAATTATCAGAATGAATAGTAATACAAAAAATTTTAAAATAATATATATATTTTTTTTACATAAACAAGCTTTCAGGATTTTGTATTTATACAACTAAAGGAGTGTCCGCATAGCAAAGCTGTAGTGCCACCAGTGAAGCTCTGCGACTGTTGCTATGTCCATTTGACCCTACCTGTATGCGCTGTAGAGAATACAATATTTATGTCTCTAGGGGAGAACAATGTTCTACACATATTTGTTTCACAATTCAGAATTTTCAGAGGTGTGATGAGGGCAGTTCCTAAAGCATTCATTTTCACCTCCCTTGATGTGATCCTCAAACAAAAGGGTTGATGGACAGAGTATTTTGTGAAATATCCATCATTCTTAACAAGCATTAATAGCGTTATTGATGCTCATATAATGACCAGAGATGTTAACACTATCTGAGATGTAGACTTTAATTGTTTAGCTAGAGGTGAGAAAGGATTCACCAAGTTGGTGCAGAAGAGTATACAAATTCTATACTAAAACACATACATGCATTTGGTGATTTCCTTAACCTTATAGGAGAGATTTTACCTTTTTACCTCAATGATATATGATACAGACTTTAAATTAGATTATATTACAGTCTTTATAGGAGTGTTTGCTAGTGTACACTATTTTTCTATGTATGCTTTCCCCACAGTTGCCTGTGTAGCCCCTAGAACAGCAGGCATATGTGATGATTTGAAGCTCTACCTCTTGACTGATTTTGGAAGCCCTAGATGAAATTGTGTTTGGGGTCATTACAAAAGGTACACTATGCTGCCTATTTAAGCATATAAAAGTACGGTGAACCATAGTGCACTCTGACGTGGACCATCCATTTTTCATCAGGAGGCTTTCAGATTTTTGAAAACTATTAGAAATGTTATCTGGCACCATGGTCTAGGGTTTTTATTAATATTAGAATTTCAAGTATAGTTAAACTAAGGTGGGCAACGAAACTGGAGTGACTTCTATCACCCTTCCTGTTGGCCTTGAAGTATGAAACATAATCTGAACTGATCACAAGAGAGACTTACCCACACAGTGAATTCCATGTGAACAGTAGCTAATGATCTGCTTCCTATAGATAAATGGAAGGCTTCTATATAGTCAAGTCAAGTCAAGAAATTTATATAGCGCGCTGCATACCCAGAGGGTCTCAAGGTGCTTGAGGAGGGGTAGGGAATTACTTCTCGAATATCCAGGTTTTAAGTTGCTTTCTGAATGCTAGGTGGTTTTGAGTGAGGCGAAGGTGCAAGGGAAGTGAGTTCCAGGTTTTGGCCGCTAGGTAGGAGAATGATCTTCCTCCCATGGTGGTTTTGTTGACGCGGGGAACAGCAGCGAGGGCTTGGTTGGAAGAGCGTAGCTGGCGGGAGGGGGTGTAGAAGGAAAGACGTGTATTGAGGCAATCGGGTCCAAGTTCGTAGAGAGCTCTGTGTGCGTGGGTGAGGAGGCGGAAAGTTATCCTCTTATTGACGGGGAGCCAGTGAGGGTTTTTCAGGTGAGCAGAGATGTGTTCTTTGCGCGGGATGTCTAGTATGAGTCTGGCTGATGCGTTCTGGATGCGTTGGAGTTTTTTCTGAAGTTTTGCGGTGGTACCGGCGTAAAGGGTGTTTCCGTAGTCCAGGCGGCTTGTGACCAGTGCGTGGGTGACCGTTTTTCTAGTTTCGGTGGGGATCCAGCGAAATGTTTTTTTGAGCATGCGAAGAATGTTGAAGCAAGATGAAGAGACGGCGTTGACTTGTCTGGTCATCGAGAGTGAGGAATCCAGGATGACGCCAAGGTTCCGTGCGTGATCCGTCGGGATGGGTGCTTTTCCAAGGGCTTCTGGCCACCAAGAGTCGTCCCAGGCGGAGGGGGAGGTGCCTAAGATAAGGACTTCTGTTTTGTCTGAATTCAGTTTCAGACGGCTATGCTTCATCCATTCGGCTACCTCTTTTATTCCTTCATGAAGGTTGGTTTTGGCGGTGTTTGGGTCTTTGGTGAGTGAGAGGATCAGTTGAGTGTCATCGGCGTAGGAGATGATGTTGAGGTTGTGTTGGCGTGCGATGGTCGCGAGGGGGCTCATGTATACGTTGAAGAGGGTAGGGCTGAGTGAAGATCCTTGTGGAATGCCGCAGATGACTTCAGTGGCCTCTGACTTGAATGGTGGGAGGCGTACTCTCTGAGTTCTTCCGGCAAGGAATGAGGTGATCCATTCCAGTGCTATTCCTTGGATTCCGATGTTTCTGAGTCGTTGTAACAGGGTGTTATGGCAGACTGTGTTGAAGGCTGCGGAGAGGTCGAGGAGGATGAGGGCGACTGTGTCTCCATTGTCCAGTAGAGTTCGGATGTCGTCTGTTGCTGCGATGAGTGCGGTCTCAGTACTGTGTTTGGCTCGGAAGCCGGATTGTGAGGAGTCTAGGGATTTGTTGGCTTCGAGGAAGGCGGCGAGTTGGTTGTTGACAGCTTTCTCGATGACTTTGGCCGGGAATGGAAGGAGCGAGATGGGGCGGTAGTTTTTGAGTTCGGAGGGGTCAGCTGTGGGTTTTTTCAGAAGGGCGCTGAGTTCGGTGTGTTTCCAGCTTTCTGGGAAGGTGCCGGAGTTGAGGGAGCAGTTGATGACGTCTCTGAGGTGTGGTGCTATGATGGAGTCTGCTTTGTTGAAGATGTGGTGAGGGCATGGGTCTGTGGGGGATCCTGAGTGGATGGAGTTCATCAGGCGGATGGCGTCTTTAATGGAGATTGGGTTCCAGTCATTGAGGATGTTCAAGGGGGGTGAAGGTGCGGCTGAGGGTTGGTCTTCGGGTTGGTTGCCAAAGCTGTTGTGGATGTCAGCGATTTTGTCGTGGAAGAACGAAGCTAGGGAGTCGCAAAGGGTTTGAGAGGGGGTGATGTCGTTGGAGTTGGCAGTGGGGTTGGTAAACTCTTTGACGATGTTGAATAATTCCTTGCTGTTGTGGGCGTTTTTGTCTAGTCGGTCTTTGAATGCGGTTTTCTTGGCAGTCTGGATCAATTGGTGGTGTATGCGGGTGGTGTTTTTGAAGGCGTCCCTGGTGTTGGTGTTAGGGTCTTTTTTCCAGGCCTTCTCAAGGAAGCGACAGAGTTTCTTGGATTTCTTAAGATCCTCATTGAACCAGGGGGCGTTTTTGCTGCCTAGTTTGATTTGACGTTTTTTCAAAGGTGCTAGGTTGTCGGCGGTGTTGGTTAGCCATTGAGTGAGGTTAATGGCTGCTTGGTTGGGGTTCGATGAGTGGGCGGGGGGGTTATGAAGAAGCGATGTGGAGATCTGGTCGATGGTGATTTTGTTCCAGTTTCTTCGCAGGGTAGGTTGAGGGTGGTTGTGGGTTATGGTCTTATTGTAAACAAAGTGAATGCAGCTGTGGTCCGTCCATTGGAGAACTGTGGTGTGACTGAAGGAAATATGTTTGCTGGAGGTGAAGATAGGGTCGAGGGTGTGTCCTGTGTGGTGTGTGGGGGTATTAACAAGTTGTTTGAGTCCGAGGTTGGCGAGATTGTCCAGAAGGGTGGTGGTGTTGTTGTCGTTGCTCTTTTCCAGGTGAAAATTGAGGTCTCCCAATAGAATGTAGTCCTCGGAGGAGAGGGCGTGTTGGGTGATAAAATCAGTGATGTCTTCAGTGAATTGTGCACGGGGTCCTAGTGGCCTGTAGAGGAGGGTGCCTCTGAGTGTGGTCTTGGGGTCGGTGTGGATCTGGAAGTGAAGGTGTTCGGCGCTAGAGAGGTTGACTTCCGAGCTGGTTGTGATGCGGAAGGAGTTCTTATGGACGATGGCGATGCCTCCTCCTGTTTGGTTGGTGCGATCTTTTCGGATGATCTTGTAGCCTTCCGGGATGGCTATGGCGATATCTGGGGCTGAAGAGGCGTTCATCCAAGTCTCAGTTAGGAAGGCGACGTCTGGAGAGATGGTGTCTAGTAGATTCCAAAGGTTGATGGCGTGGCTGTGGACCGATCGGGTGTTGAGTAAGATGCATTTTAGGTAGTTGGCGTCAGGTCTATGTTTGGTGTTAGTGGATGAGGAATTGGTTTTTGTGCCGTCAAATTTGCAGGAGTTGCATGTGAAGGGTCCATGGGTGTGTCCGGGAGCAGCTTGGGCTCAGTTGGGGAGTCAGCCGGGGTTAAGTGCAAGGAGGGAGGAGGAATCATATGTAATGCGGGTGGGCTGGGCCTTACCGGAACCAGGGGGTCTGGCGCTGGGCGCGGTCCAGGCGCGGACGGGCGTAGACGGGCTTACCTTTGGCGCACCTTCGGCGCGGCCGTAGCGCGTGGACACTGCGCGTTGGGTCATCAACCTTAAATGGATAGTGGAGGGGGCGGAGCGTGGAAGGGTCAGCAGCTGGGAGGCGTTAACGGGGAGGAGGGGCGGGCCAGGGAAGAAGCAGCAAAACAAAATGGAGGTCAAAGGGGAGGCGAGGCAGGGGCAGCAAAACAACTGTGATACCGAGTGCAGCTAAAGTCTCACCAGGCACTTCTAAGACTCAGCAATGTTGCGCTTCTCCTAACAACAATGCAAGCGGCACTATGGTAGCGCAATATATTGTAATATGCAGGCGACGCGATGTAGATCTAATACCATTCACAAAAGCACAATTCAAGCACAATGACAAATGCCAAAACGATGCCACTGGATTTCTAATGCGTGGCGCGATATTGCAGGCTGCTTCCAAAGGTGCGATCAGCAGATGAATGCAGCGTGAGGTCGGGGAGCTGAGGGGGAGCGGCCGATCCGGAGCGAGTCCAGGCGGTCAGAAATGGCTAGAGGCAGAGGAGAGCCCTCTGTTCGTGGGTGGGAGGGACAGCAGCTGGGAGGCGTTAGCGGGGAGGAGGGGCGGGCCAGGGAAGAGGCAGCAAAACAAAATGGAGGTCAAAGGGGAGGCGAGGCAGGGGCAGCAAAACAACTGTGATACCGAGTGCAGCTAAAGTCTCACCAGGCACTTCTAAGACTCAGCAATGTCGCGCTTCTCCTAACAACAATGCAAGCGGCACTATGGTAGCGCTATATATTGTAATATGCAGGCGACGCGATGTAGATCTACTACCAGTTACAAAAGCACAATTCAAGCACAATGACAAATGCCAAAACGATACCACTGGATTTCTAATGCGTGGCGCGATATTGCAGGCTGCTTCCAAAGGTGCGATCAGCAGATGAATGCAGCGTGAGGTCGGGGAGCTGAGGGGGAGCGGCCGATCCAGAGCGAGTCCAGGCGGTCACAAATGGCTAGAGGCGGAGGAGAGCCCTCTGTTCGTGGGTGGGAGGGTCAGCAGCTGGGAGGCGTTAGCGGGGAGGAGGGGCGGGCCAGGGAAGAGGCAGCAAAACAAAATGGAGGTCAAAGGGGAGGCGAGGCAGGGGCAGCAAAACAACTGTGATACCGAGTGCAGCTAAAGTCTCACCAGGCACTTCTAAGACTCAGCAATGTTGCGCTTCTCCTAACAACAATGCAAGCGGCACTATGGTAGCGCTTTATATTGTAATATGCAGGCGACGCGATGTAGATCTAATACTAGTCACAAAAGCACAATTCAAGCACAATGACAAATGCCAAAACGATACCACTGGATTTCTAATGCGTGGCGCGATATTGCAGGCTGCTTCCAAAGGTGCGATCAGCAGATGAATGCAGCGTGAGGTCGGGGAGCTGAGGGGGAGCGGCCGATCCGGAGCGAATCCAGGCGGTCACAAATGGCTAGAGGCGGAGGAGAGCCCTCTGTTGGTGGGTGGGAGGGTCAGCAGCTGGGAGGCCTTAGCGGGGAGGAGGGGCGGGCCAGGGAAGAGGCAGCAAAACAAAATGGAGGTCAAAGGGGAGGCGAGGCAGGGGCAGCAAAACAACTGTGATACCGAGTGCAGCTAAAGTCTCACCAGGCACTTCTAAGACTCAGCAATGTCATAGCAAACCCAGTGGGCTTCCTTGTGCTAACCACCTCAGATGTTAATGCCCTATTACTTACCATTAATCTTCATTGCTCCTGGTCTCATTGTCCTCGTCCCATAACTGATCTTGCTGCAAGTATCGTGTTATCCTCACCTAACTTCACTTTGTTGGGGATCTCAACTTGCATCTAGATGATCCTCACGACACTGCAGCAACCACTCTTTGTTCCAACCTTCAAGCGCTGGACCTTCATCAAAAGGGCTTTCATGTAACGCATAACAGAGGTCATCTTCTCGACCACATCTATAGCAATATTGATGTTTTGATGGTTAAGCCCTCTATTCCATTACCTTGGACCGACCATTTTTTGATACCTTTTATTTGGTGTACAAACCCCCCCCCCTCCACTCACTGCCTAGCTAAACACCGAGGTAGGAAATGGTCCTCACTCCCCCTCCCTGCATGGGAAGACGCCTTGGCTAGAGATCCTCCTAGAAAGGCATTGAATCCCAACATAGCAGCCAGTAATTTCGATGGTTGGATCTCTTCTACACTTGACATGGTCCTTCCTGTACAAACTAATAACCCCACGAAAAGACCCAAAGCTGCCCCTTGGTTCACATCCTCCCTCAAAACCATGAAATTAGCCTGTCGTAAACATGAGAGAGCCTGGAGACAGGACTATTCCCAACTTAGGAAGGAGGAATATAGAGCTACCATTAGGCTTTATAAACAAGAGATAAAAGCGGCACAAGCTTCCTTCTACGGTAGCAAAATTAATGCAGCCGCCAACGCCCCAAGGGAAATTTTTAAAATTGTTAAATCCCTCATCTCACCCCCTGTGGAATGCTCTTCTGCTGATGGTGCTCAAAATCGTTGCAATGATTTGGCTGATTTTTTTTCTCAAAAAATTCAGACTATATACTCCTCATTCAAGGATGTTAACAATGATTTGGAACTCCCCGCCTTCACAACCTCTGATGCCTCTGTCCCTTGTAGGCTTGACATTATCCCACTCTTAGACATTCCGGTCTTAGATAAACTCATCTCCAAAATTACTTCCGGCTCTCCTAACGATCCGGCACCCCCCCAGACTCTCATTAAGGCTATGGACGTGATTCGCCCGGTCATATTGGACATTCTCAACACTTCCATCTCCTCTAAATCCGTACCCCCGTCATGGAAGTGCGCGATGGTGAGGGCCTTGTTGAAGAAGCCCAATCTTGACCAGAACAACTTGGCGAATTACCGTCCTATTTCCTTGCTCCCTTGGCTGAGCAAACTGCTTGAGAGGCACGTAAATAACATCCTGATGAACTATTTGGAGTCAAATAGTCTATTGCGTGCCTCTCAGACAGGGTTTCGTCCTTTACATGGGACTGAAACCGCTCTCCTAGCGGTAACGGAAGAAGCAAGAGCAGTGTTGGACCAGGGCGGAAAAGTTGCCATTATCCTATTAGACCTTAGCGCCGCGTTCGACACGGTTAACCATGTCACGCTGTTACAACGACTGGCGGACATGGACGTGTCGGGCGCGGCCCTGGAATGGCTAACATCCTTCCTGGCTGACCGTTTCTTCCAGGTTTTTGAGGGTGAGGCAGTGTCCCCTAAACACCCACTCAGGTGTGGGGTTCCTCAGGGCTCCTCCCTGAGTCCCACCCTGTTTAATGCCTACATGGAACCCCTAGACAGGATAGTCCAGCCCTTCGGTGTGCGTATTGTCACCTACGCGGACGATACCCAACTGGTGGTCTCATTAGACCACGCGGAGGGATCGTCCCACACCTTAGGCCCCTGTCTAGAGTGAGGAAATATGAATTTTTATGGTCAATTGTGTCCCCTATCTTAGACCCCAACGGCTCCATGTACGTGCTACAAGTACATGTATGTTCCCTCCACTTCCAGCTATGAAGACGCAAATACATTTGCGTCCAACGTTAATATGTCCTCTTTCAGATCCACCATGAATGGGTCGAATATACCGTTCCTAAGTATGCCTTGCCAACGTCTTTATATGGTGTACTTTACACGTTTTTCAGCTCTGGCGAGTTAGGCCCTGAATTCTGCCATCAAGCCTTTTCTTGCTTTCTGCCTCTGAATGCTCCAGCCTGGACCTGCATCTGTATCCATGACCTTTGTCTTACTCCCTGCGCGGCTAACAGTGCCTGGCTCGGCCTGTTGTCTGCCAAGACTGTATTCAGCCTTCAAGTTATCTGCTCCGCTCCTCGAAACATACATTCCTGTCTAGTAGTTTAGGTAAACATCCTTCCAGCTGCAGAGCAAAGGGCCCGGCCTCGCTGTCTCCGTGCAAGTAATTCATAGCTCCTGTTACCATGGTAGGCCCATGCCCCCTTGCATCTCATGCAGACACGTAGACGCTTATACACGCACTAACAGTCAGTATAGACTAGCCTCTGCCCGAGAGACCTTTTCCTTTCAGATAATACAGTTCCTTAAACACAAGATATTAGATACGATTTGGGATTAGGTTGATCTGACATCCCAGACTTCTGTCTCCTCATGTAGGGCTAAATGTCAAGTCCCCTTCACCCTCCAGTTACACGTCAATCACACGTCATGCTGCTGCGCGCGCATCTCTGCCATATATTTCTGCTGACACTGCAGGATTCTCTTATGGATCCACCCACCTGTGACATCCTCATAATGACGTTTCTAGTACATGCCCTCATGCACACCTATTGTAACGCCTTCTTCATTACGTATGTGTACTCTTATCTCTCCTCTCAGCTGTTACGCCTTCTGCATCTGCTTTTACTGTAATGCATTGACTATATATATGATAATCTGTCAATAAAGTATTGTCTATCCCTTCCCGAACCTTCGTGGTGACGGAATGCGATCTGCCTGGTTCGAACCAATTCCTTTTTAAGGAATAAAACCCCTTTTAAAACCTCAAATACCACGGATTCTGCCTCTTATTTTTTGACTGAGTTATTCTTATTGAACTTTACCGCATAAATTAAGCATAGGTAATTAAAATTTACCACATAATTGGCGCCCGAATAGGGACCCCTCCCCCACCCCACGCGCCGGAGGTGCGTTGCAGGCCCGGTCCCCTGCCACAGCTGGACAGACAACTACGCGTACCCGCAGGATTTCCTGTACCTCCCTCAGGCCAACGGAGGTGACTGAGGCTGCGATCAACACCCAGACGAGGCGGTGAGGAGTGCGGAGGATCCCGACCAGAGCCTAGCTGAGAGAGCAAGATCCGAGGTATACAGAGGCCCACCAGGTTCCGAAGTTCCGAAGTACCTACGTCACGTCGAGTCGAGTCCAGTCCGGTCAGTCCAGTCCAGAGTTTCCGAGGCCTTCCGTTCCGTGCTTCCCGGTGAGTACCATTGCTGGGGACGCATCTAGACGTGCGCATTAATTTGTGCCGGTCAAGACGGGTTTGGGTACACAGACCCGGTCTGCACTGTTTTAGCGGTGTATCTGTACTGTTTAGCAGTACATCCGGTCTGCACTGTTTTAGCGGTGTATCTGTACTGTTTAGCAGTACATCTAGTATTATGCAGTTAGCTAGTTTTATTCTAATTATTGTTGTTCGTTTTAAAATGTTTTAATGTGTTTTAAAATGTCGTGGTATGAGTGATTGTTCGATTTTCATTATTGTGATTATTGTATTAATTGTGTTCAAGTCCGAGTAGGAATCAAGTAGCAAGGTTTAAGATGCCGTTATTCTCAAAATTAAGACAGATAAAAACTAGAAAAGGGATACTCGAGGAAGCTGTTCCCATTCCACCTAGGGACACTCCAGGGTACTTTATGTACCACAAACATGGCCTAGATGCCGTATTATTCCTTGATCTATGGGTGGACTACACCAAGGATTTAGCAGAGACTCAGAGATGGCCCGCTGCTGGGACATGGGATGCAGATTGCATCATGAGAGTAGAAGAAGCATTATGGAAAAAGAAAGCCAGACAGTCACAGAAAGATGCCATTGAATTATGGCGTAAAGAATCGCATAGACGCACAGAAAAAGCACTCAGAAAAGAAGAGAAAAGTAGAGAGGATTCAGACAAAGCCCGCGAAAACGTATTAGTTGAGGAAGGTATCCGAGTAAAAACAGAACAAGTAGACAGACAACGAAACACCCTTATGAACGGTATGTATCCTCTTCTGGCCGAGGGTTTACCTAAGGCCACCCCGGAAGTACCAAAAGATCTGCCACCTCCATTGCTTCCGACCAAATTGCACCAAAAGACCGCAAAGGACATTTTCCTTTCTTCCTATCTAGACGATGCAGCACCCGAATATGTTAATGTTCCACCGCCACGCACTCCACCTGCTGGCGGCGCTCGACCCCGAGATAATCCGCCCCCACTTCCGCAGCAACATACTCCTCCTCCCGTTCCAACCCTTCCGCCCGTTCCTCCACTCCTTCCTGCACCTATTCTCCCTACTCTACACCCAACAAATCCTTTTGGACCTGGCACCTCAGGAGGTGCAACAGGTTTTCAAACCCCACCACCAACACATCGATTGACTTATAGGGATTTAGCATACCAACGTACACCCCAATCAGCGAATTACGACATACTTAATGAGCCTCTTACAGACTGTAGATATGATCCAGTACCCGGTAAAGACGACAGAATGATGTTATCATCAGTACGTCTACGACGAGTTGCGAACTATTTAATGATACTACCAAGAATGACTGATCATCTAGACAAAATATATCACTTCATCCAAACAGGGGAAGGTCCCGAAAGCATTGGCGAGGCCATGGCATACCAGAAAGTTGACACGCAAAAACTATTGTTACGTTTCTTTATAAACTGCTTGATAAGAAACAGAGATAGGCCTGGTGCAGACCAGGAAGAAATGAAAGCACTTAACAAATGGGGCCAGAATATAGCCGACGGAAAACATGATAAACAGAGTAGTATAGAAAATATGTACCGAAGGATCCGAAAAGTAGTAGAAGAGATACATGAAAGAGAACAGCCTGAAAGAGAAAGAGATGCAGATAAGACTGAATCCTCAGAGGAGGAGGAACCACCAGAAACGACAACAGGACAATTACAATTACCGACTAGAGAAATGATAGCTTATGTAGGCAAGGGAAGACCCTTTAATAATTCAATGCGTCCAGTACGTCCAGAGAGTAAGAGAATTTTTCAAGCAGCCATGTCAAACCCGAGGACCCCTGAACACTTATTTCAGGCCACTGATAAAATACTTCAAGAACGAATGGGGTACCATGTGCTTGATTCTATGGACGAACAAGAATTAGCCAGGTCAGCAGTACAGTGGGCTGACAGTTCTGATAAATACAGTGATGATGCGCTAGCACACACGTTTTTAAATCTTTCACCAGACAAACAGCGTTTAGCTGGTATGTACATGATACAACACCTCCTTATATTGTATAAAAGCCAACACTCCGATCCAGGTCCCCTGCCTGATATATTGATAGAACTAATCATGAGGAAATGGAGAGGTCTAGGTACCGATCTAATTAAAATAATTCTAGAACATCGGCACAGATATAGTGCCTTCCTGTGTCCACAGCCTGATTCAGCTCCATCCCTGGAAAGAAAAATGTATTACATAGACAGACAAAATCCCTTGCGAGAAGTGCACCCAGTTAAAAATGATGATAATACTTTTAGACGCGTGTTTGTGTACACGCCCATAACTAAAATAGAACTATTGGAAATGAAAAAATTAGTGCCCAGCCATGACAAAGATCCAGCAGGTTTTCACCGTGAAATAAAGGACATGTTACTCATGGGTGATTATACCTATCCTGACATTATGAAAATATTGAAAGTATTATTGCCCGCTGGTATTTATGAGAAACTAAAAGAAAAAGAATGGGAGGTGGGAGAGCAGAAGATTGATTGGGCGGCATTAGAAAACGAAGAAAATACCCGAACTCCAGGCCTAGGGCTTGGGGAGAAAACTAAAGCGTTACCTGGATTGTTAGTACAAGTATTGCCACGTTTATTAACTACGAAAAAGGAAGACTGGGGTGCAATTTCAGCCTGCAAACAGAAACCCGATGAAGACACTAGTGAGTTTTATTCCCGATTTGAAAAATGTTTCGGTATTAATAGCGGCCTGAAAGCAAGTAGCGATTCATATCCACATCTTTTTGTAACAAAATTAGTCGAGAATTCCCTGCCCCAGGTTAAGAACAGAGTACTGAAAGTCGAGAGCACTTGGCTAGCTAATACCCCTTCACAAATGCTACAAATGTTACAGTACCATCAGAATAGAATTAGAGAAGAACAAGAACACGAACAAAGACGTATGAAAGACACGAAAATGAAAATGTTAGTTGCCCAGTCAGTTCCAGCTGACAGTCATAAAAAGGGTGCGACACAGTCCAGTAATTCAACGGCTCCTGTTAAAGGGACATGCAATTATTGTAAACAGCCAGGTCATTATATAAACGATGGTGCAGTTCTGAAACACAATATTTCCACGGGTAAAACGAAGGAGAGACCGCGTCCACCTAGACAAGATCAGGCCCAACAACAAGTACCCCAGAATATACAGAATATACAGCCTATGCAAGCTTCACAACAGACCGTAGCAGTACCACAGCCACAGCCTATTGCCGCAACACAAAACACGACACAACAGATGTATCAGTATGCACAAAATGACTACCCCGATTATCAACGTTACACATGAAACAGCCTAGAGAGGGAGGTTGGCTTGCCTCTTATTGAGGTTCCTGTAGATCAAGAGGGTCCTTATGTACACAGTCAAGTATTAGGGAAAGACAGAAAGTTTTTAATTGATACAGGGGCAAGCAGAACAACTATAAGTCACAACGAGGTTCCAGGGGCACCCCTCTCAGGCTCACAGAATGTTTCCCTTGGATTTTCAGGAAAGCCTATTATTAACGAAGTATCGCAACCTCTTCCTCTTGCAGTTGGTCCATTGACACGGACTACAGATTTATTACTTACCAAATCATGCCCAGAAAACTTGTTAGGTATAAAGACACTGAAAGCTCTAGGAGCTGTAATATGCTGTTCTCCGGAAGGAGTACGACTATTTTTGCGAGACTTTAAAGGTCACTATGTATTGAGAGACATGGATCACCGGTTACAGAATGTTCCTGCACATTTATGGGCACAAGGCCCCACTGATGTAGGTTGTATGCACATTACACCATATCGAGTCACACTCAAGGCAGGAGTGGTATTACCACGAATTCGACAATACAAGTTACCCCCAGATGCTGTAGTGGCTTTGCTGCAAATCATTGACGAGCTCATTGCACAGGGAGTGGTCGTGGAAACCGACTCCAATGTATGTAATTCTCCTATCATTCCAATTCTTAAGCGTACTGATCCAAATGCACCCCCAGTTTATCGATTAGTTATTGATCTGCGCGAATTGAATAAATGCATTGTACCACAGTATCCCGTGGTTCCAGATATCTCTTCATTATTGACAGCTATTGATTCAGAAGCAACGTTCTTTACTGTAATTGACCTCAAGAACGCCTTCTTTAGCGTCCCAATCGATCCGGAAAGCCAATACCTTTTCGGATTCTGTTTAAATGGACGAAGTTTCAAATTTGCACGCGCACCTCAAGGATTCACAGAAAGCCCCAGCATCTATAGCCAAGCACTGAAAAGACAACTTGATAGTATCCACATGCCTGTTAACACTGCCCTGCTTCAATATGTCGATGATCTGCTGATCACCGCCCGAAGCGAACCTGAATGTGAAAAAGCATCACTGACGGTTTTACATTTTCTGGCCGACAAGGGGCACAAGGTGTCCCCTTCGAAGCTGCAATTCTGTGTTCAGCAAGTTGTTTACCTTGGGCACTTGCTGTCCAAAGGGGGGAGACAGCTCACACCTGATCGCATCCAGTTAATTGTAAATATGTCACCACCCAAGACACAAAAGGAGGTGCGGGCCTTCATAGGCCTCACTTCGTACTGCAGACAATGGATTCCCCAATATGCATTTCTAGCAAAGCCACTCATTCAGTTGACAACTCAGGAGGCAGCGACATCGACTGCCCTTCCTTGGACACAGGAACATACACAGGCTTTTGAAGACATGAAGAAAGCCTTATGTCAAGCACCTGTCTTAGCGACACCATGTTACAGCAAGCCTTTTACACTTTTTGTCACAGAACGCGAAGGTACTGCCTTGTCAGTACTCACTCAGGAACAAGCAGGTTCACACAAGCCGTGTGCTTACTTTTCTAGCACATTAGATCCAGTAGCCC
Source organism: Lissotriton vulgaris (assembly GCF_964263255.1). Classification (NCBI taxonomy): domain Eukaryota; kingdom Metazoa; phylum Chordata; class Amphibia; order Caudata; family Salamandridae; genus Lissotriton; species Lissotriton vulgaris. The sequence continues at coordinate 837,041,854 of NC_141689.1, read as the reverse complement.
AGGCTCTGCCTGCGTGCTTGAAATCAGTTGCAGCGACAGCTCTAGCAATCAGACAAAGCGATTCCATAGTATTAGGACATCAATTGACAGTACAAGTTCCACATTCCGTGGAAGTTCTTTTAAACCGTACACAGACCCAGCACTTGACTATAGCACGACTGACAGGTTATGAATTGACATTGTTTCCGCCACACATAGAAGTCAGACGCTGTAGTACATTAAATCCTGCCACACTGTTGCCATTAAGTGGAACAGACCCATTGGCACATGATTGTATTGAAGTCATTACTATTACGACGAAACCCAGACAAGACTTGACAGACACTCCATTACCAGATCCAGACCTGACACTCTATGTGGATGGTTCATGCATGAGAACAAGTACAGGAGAATTAGTGGCCGCCTACGCGGTCACGACAGACACCGAAGTTATTGAAACAAATTGTATCGACACCTTGTCAGCTCAAGCAGCAGAGCTCATCGCTCTGACACAAGCCTGTATTCAAGCCAAAAATAAGAGAGTTAACATATACACAGATTCGCGTTATGCATTCGGAGTTGTACACGACTTCGGAGTCCTCTGGCGAGAGAGAGGTTATTTAACTTCTCACGGTGCCAATATCCAGCACGGTCCCCTCATTCAAGCTCTGTTAGATGCAATACATTTGCCTACTGCGATATCTATCATGAAGTGTAAGGCACATACAAAAGTCACCGATATCATCTCCCAGGGTAACGATCTGGCAGACCAAACAGCTAAGCAAACTGCCCAGAATCGAACTCATGCAACCGACTTGACAAAGACAATAGTTCCGACATTGACACACTGCATGACAGTTAGGGATCCCGCCCATGATGTAATTGACATACAGACACATGCTACACCAGATGAAATCAAGAAATGGACTGAACTAGGAGGGATCCAAACAGATCAGGGATGGATGACGAAGGGAAAATCTATATGCTTTCTCCCCGACTCTATGGTACAAGTTATCATTAACACAGTACATAGTCCAGCGCACCTAGGAGAAAAAGCTATGCTAGACAGTATTCAAAACATATGGTTTAATAAACACTTACGAGCAGCAGCCAAACAGAAAGTGCGTACTTGCATGATTTGTTGTCAGTTCAACCCAGGTAAAAGCATTCCTGTAGAGCAAGGTAGATTTCAACCTCCCGATCACCCTTTTGAAGTCCTCCAGATGGATTATATTCAGATGGAGCGTTGTCGAGGATTCAAATATGTCCTCGTAGTTGTATGCGCACTTTCCCGATGGACAGAAGCATATCCAGTCCCAGATTACACTGCTCCGACCACTGCCAAGCAGCTGGTTCGTGAATTCTTCCCACGGTATGGTTTGCCCCGTATCGTGTACTCAGATAACGGTCAACCGTTCTCATCCGAGCTTGTGAAACACATTACACTCTTGTTAGGCTATCAGTGGAAATTCCACTGTGTCCGGCATCCCGAGGCAGCAGGTCTCGTGGAGCGCCATAATCAGACCCTGAAAATTCGACTTTCTAAAATCTGCAGAGAGAAAGGCGTTGACTGGATAGTAGCCTTACCAGTTGCGCTCTTTTATATGAGAATGATAGCGCATTCTCGAACAGGGCTATCCCCGTATGAAGTGGTCTTCGGTAGGCCACCAAATATGTGGGGGACGCCTATACCTCGTAAAATAACTGATGTTGATTGTAATATGCTGACAGATTACCTTGCCTCCTTGATGTCTGCACTACAATCTTGTCGTTCACAGGTAGCTGCAGCCTTTCCCGACAACACCGAGGTGAAGCCCCATGAAGTGGTCCCTGGGGATTATGTGTTTGTGAGAAATTTCGACAGGAGGAGCCCGCTGGAGCCCCGCTGGCAAACCCCGAAATTGGTGCTTCTGACTACAAGGACAGCTGTGAAGATTGAGGGCCGAAAAGGGTGGCTGCACTCGAGCCACATCAAGAAGTTTCACGGACTGCCTTCCGATTTGAACTCTCAGCCCTGCCCTCCTCCACAGACTGACTCAAAACTCCCCCTGGTTGAGAAAACCCCTTCCCAAGAATACAAACTGAAACTAAGGTCTAGCAAGTCAGACAGTTTAATTGTTTAAGTCCTCCCCTAGGTGAATCGGTTAAATTAGTTTCTGACATGTATCCCCTAGACCGAAATAGAGAGAGAGATAGACAGAAACAGCTCAAGAAACATGCATATTGTAAATCACTTCGTAGTCACTGTATAGTGACATTATTGATCATGTTTTTCCTAAGTCTTCTGATTATTGCTGCAAGCATACTATTGCACATCTACTACCCTTTTTTCAAGCATGCACATTCTGCTTTCAACATTACTGCCGAACACTCTTTTAGTGAATTACCTCCGCATGAGTTGTCCTACAGACTTGCGCTGCGCAACAACACCTTCATTAGTATGTTACATCACTCCCATCAGACCAACAACGCTACAAATTGTTGGATATGTGGCCGACTCCCTCCCTACCAGAAATACAAGGGAGTTCTGCCCCTCTTTCCGTACCCGTTCACACACAATGGTTCATGTGGTGCATGGTTTAGTTTGATTAATTCTTTAGATTCAGATACCGTAGTTTACCAGGGCAGCTGGGTTTGGGGAAACCTGAACTTAGTTTTGCTTAAAGCCTGCTACCCTAACAAGGAGGGACTGCCCAAAAGAACAGGAACTGATCTAGAAAATGAAGTATATGGATTAGGTAACTTTACACTTAACCTCATGATTCTGAATGTTGAATCCGAAGCTGCACCAGTCTTGCCTGCTATGTCAGTATTACCAGTCAAAGGCGAATTATGTGTAAGAAAAAATGGTTCAGTACACCTGGGTCATAGTAAATGTACTACTGTGGTCGAATTCAGTGATCAAGGCAAGTCTACATTTAGAGCTTCCCGTCATTCCTACTTCATTTGTGGCCATACCGCATATATACGCTTACCTCTAGATTGGGATGGTACCTGTTACATTGCATTCCTTCTGCCACCTGTTTTCCTAGCCCCTCCTGATTATCACAGAAATACCCATCTAGTAAACAATAGACTCCGGAGAGATCTCCCGATTGTCGACTACACTGAAACGGCATGGGAGCAATACACAGACTTCAATAAAGGTTTCTTTCCCTACTTAGGTGCTGTTTTTAATAGTAAACTGATACGCAAATTAACCCGAACCCTCGAAGCAGTAGTGAATGAAACTACTTCTGCCCTAGGCAACTTAACGGAGGAGCAGTCTGCGATGCGGATTGTTGTTCTCCAAAATCGTCTTGTTCTTGATGTCATCCTAGCCGATAGGGGCGGAGCCTGTAGAGTCATCGGATCGAGCTGCTGTGTTTTCATTCCAGAAAACGCGCCATCAGTATATAGAGCCATAACCCGTCTTCATAAGATTGCAAGTTTGATACACCAGAATCCAGGCACCTGGACTTGGTCCGGTTGGTTCAGGAGCGTGTTGTCAGCCTGGGGATGGAAGGTCCTATCCTTCTTAGGTATTGCCCTTCTCATAGTATTCAGTTGCTGCCTATGTTTACAATGTGGGCCAGCGATTTGCGGCTTGTGCGCCACATCATGTATTCCACATTCAAGTTCCCATTCAAAACGCCATAAGAAGAAAGAAGAGCAAATGATGTTACGTGAGCAGATCGATAGATTCATGAGGATCGATATATCATGAAGGGTCCGTAGGGGACAAGGAGGGAATGAGGAAATATGAATTTTTATGGTCAATTGTGTCCCCTATCTTAGACCCCAACGGCTCCATGTACGTGCTACAAGTACATGTATGTTCCCTCCACTTCCAGCTATGAAGACGCAAATACATTTGCGTCCAACGTTAATATGTCCTCTTTCAGATCCACCATGAATGGGTCGAATATTCCGTTCCTAAGTATGCCTTGCCAACGTCTTTATATGGTGTACTTTACACGTTTTTCAGCTCTGGCGAGTTAGGCCCTGAATTCTGCCATCGAGCCTTTTCTTGCTTTCTGCCTCTGAATGCTCCAGCCTGGACCTGCATCTGTATCCATGACCTTTGTCTTACTCCCTGCGCGGCTAACGGTGCCTGGCTCGGCCTGTTGTCTGCCAAGACTGTATTCAGCCTTCAAGTTATCTGCTCCGCTCCTCGAAACATACATTCCTGTCTAGTAGTTTAGGTAAACATCCTTCCAGCTGCAGAGCAAAGGGCCCGGCCTCACTGTCTCCATGCAAGTAATTCATAGCTCCTGTTACCATGGTAGGCCCATGCCCCCTTGCATCTCATGCAGACACGTAGACGCTTATACACGCACTAACAGTCAGTATAGAATAGCCTCTGCCCGAGAGACCTTTTCCTTCCAGATAATACAGTTCCTTAAACACAAGATATTAGATACGATTTGGGATTAGGTTGATCTGACATCCCAGACTTCTGTCTCCTCATGTAGGGCTAAATGTCAAGTCCCCTTCACCCTCCAGTTACACGTCAATCACACGTCATGCTGCTGCGCGCGCATCTCTGCCATATATTTCTGCTGACACTGCAGGATTCTCTTATGGATCCACCCACCTGTGACATCCTCATAATGACGTTTCTAGTACATGCCCTCATGCACACCTATTGTAACGCCTTCTTCATTACGTATGTGTACTCTTATCTCTCCTCTCAGCTGTTACGCCTTCTGCATCTGCTTTTACTGTAATGCATTGACTATATATATGATAATCTGTCAATAAAGTATTGTCTATCCCTTCCCGAACCTTCGTGGTGACGGAATGCGATCTGCCTGGTTCGAACCAATTCCTTTTTAAGGAATAAAACCCCTTTTAAAACCTCAAATACCACGGATTCTGCCTCTTATTTTTTGACTGAGTTATTCTTATTGAACTTTACCGCATAAATTAAGCATAGGTAATTAAAATTTACCACAAGAGGCTGTTGCCAGATGGATGCAATCCTCCTGTTTAAAACTCAATGGGGAGAAGACAGATGTCATCTTATTGGGTAATTCTTCTCCCTCTGTATTTGCATCCATCTGGCCACCATGTCTGGGCCTGCCCCCCGTTCCCAAGTCCCAAATAAAAAGCCTCTGGATTTGGTTTGATACAGCCTTGAACTTCTCGGTCCAAGCCACAAAGACCGCGGCTACCTGTTTTGGGCTGATGAAGATGTTGCGGAAGGTGCTCCCCCTGCTTCCATTCCAGGCTAGGAGGATCCTGGTCCAGGCCCTTATACTATCTCGCCTGGACTACGGGAATGTCCTCTATATGGGAGCCCCTTCCTTTGTCATCCAGAAGCTCCAAGTCACCCAAAATAGTGCAGCCCGCCTACTCTATAATCTTCCTCGCTGGCAGTCAGCAAGGAATGCCCTAAGGGAGCTTCACTGGCTTCCTATTGCGGCTAGAGTACAATTCAAGGCAATGTGTATTTTACACAAAGCCTTTCATCGCACAGGCCCTGCAATCTTACAGCCCCTGGTCACTCCCTATGTCCCGTCCCGCTCCCTCCGTTCCTGTACCCTTCAGCTGTCTACCTCCATCAGAGTTAGGAAATCCCGCTGGGGAGGTCGTTCCTTTTCATATACTGCGTCCAAGCTCTGGAACACCCTCCCTTTATCCCTCCGGAGAACGACTAATCATCTCTCCTTCAGGAAAGCCCTGAAAACTCACTTGTATGCTAAATCTTGCTGATCCGCCCTGAGCCCGCGCTAAGTAAGCTGTCAGTCACAAGCGCTACGAGGCCTCCGGGTAGATAGTGCTATACAAGTGCAGTTTCAATTCAATTCAATTCAATTCAATTACTTGTGGAGATAACCATCTCCGTGACAGAAAAAACAGCAGCGGAAAACAGAGTCCCTAACCCCACGTCATCCCACTGTGAGTACATAACCAGTACTTACCCAGCCTTCCTCCTGAACTACCAAGAAACCAACAGGGAGGCCGGCTGTCTGGGAGAGGGGGAGGGGTGTAATGAATGGGATGCGAACAACAGGACCAGGAGTAATGAAGATTTCTGTCAGGTAACAGGGCATTACCCCAGGTCCCTCCATTCCTAATCACATTCATTACTTGTGGAGTATACTAAAGCCAGGAATATGGCCTTCTGAACCCTCAAAGAACTCCCAGGACACCACACTGAAAAAAGCATCCCAAGCAAAGCAAATAGGAGAACCACAGGAAAAAAACAGACAGGTGCAAACAGCCTGCAATGTACCCAACCAAACAAATGGGCCACACCACCCAGAACAAGCAGCAGACCACCCAGGAGAACAAAACAGCAACCCCCGCCCTGGTGCCACCACCCAGAGGGAAGTCAACCTACACCGGGAACAACCCTGAACCAAAAACGGGGGAGGAGCATCTGCCAAGGAAGCACCAGAGACCGCCAAGCACAGAAGCACAGCTAGGAGGCCACAGAAGCAAGAAGACCCAAAATGGCCAGACACACCAGCAAGCCAGGGACACAAACAAGGGCCAGAAGCACCAGGACCCCAGAAAGGAGAAGCCACCAGCATATCACAGAGGCAGCTAACCACAGAAAAATGACAAGATGGGCACCGAGGCCCCACCTGCCCTAACCCCCAAAAAATGCAGGACGGAAGGAAGGCAGCCAGGAAATCACCAAGAAGACGACCAGGCAAGTACAAACAAAACCTAGGCCAGAAAGGAGACACATCATCCAGACCCCAAGCTCAAAGGCCAAACCCAGGATGGAAACAGAGGCCGAAGCAAACGCACCAGCAGAACAACATGCACCAGGAGGACCAGAAGAGAACCAGTGCTCCACAGGGCACAGAAAATCCGGAAGGGCACCCGCAGGGTCAGAGTGCTGCAGCGCACAACACTACCAAGCTGCCCCATAGCCATGGCAACAGAACTGAGACAGAGCGCACCACAGCTAACAATGGAAGGAGCGCCCACAAATGTTGAAAAGTCACACAACCAACCCCTGAAGAAAGCCAAGGGGAAGCAGGGGGAAGACCCAAAAACCCCTGACACAACCAGGAAACAAAAGTTACAGGGCCAGCAACAGAACAAACCCCATCATCACCAGGGACGCCACAGCAGAGCAGCCCCCAAAAAAGATCCGGCAACACGGTCAAGGTACACACCCTGAGGACAGAGCAAGGGCAGGAAAACACAGACCAAACCAGGGAGAGCGGATGCACCAACCAAAGTGCAAGCCCGCTGCTAACTTGACCGACCCTTCCACCTGTGAGGTCAGAAGACATCACCATCACTAAAATCCCCAGAAGAGGACCAGGGCACAAGTCAAGATCCACCAGCTCCAACCACCAGCACCTGCACTAGATGACCTCTAAAGCACCCAGACTGGGAGAAGGAGCAGAGGCACCCACAAAGAATGCAGGGGACACAACCAGCAGAACCCCACCCAACAAAGGCAAAGCCATGGCCCAAAAGAGGCAGGCCTGAATAGCACCAGAATCCTCAGCTGCCCGTAGACCAACCAGGAGAACCAGGCAGCCAGAAACAGATACCCCACCCAGACAAGAAAAGGCAGGAGAGCCAGAGGTCAGACCCAGCAAAGCAAAACACCCCACCAGGAAAGAAATCAACCACAGGTCACCGGCAAAAGAAAGATACCAACCAAGAGGTGGACAGCACCATACCCGGAATTGGACTAAACCAGACAGTATCCACTTTCACCCTGGCCAACCAGGGACTCCACAGAACACCAGATCCCACAGTCCCGGTTCCACAGTAGCAAACAGCAACAAAAAAAGGAAAGGTAAACCACTATGTGTTACTCACCCCAAGTGCCGGCAGGCCCCGGATTGCATCACCATGCCATCACCACGGCCTCACCAGCCAGCCCAGGTGCGCACCAAAAGCCAGAGTGCCTGGGCAAAAGTCACCATCACACCAGCAGCCAGGCAGGCCAGGGGGCACCACCATCACAGCCCGAGCCACCAAGCAGGCACCACAGCATGTATTCCAACCAGCCAAGCCATCAGGAAGAAATGCCAGAGCGCCGAGGCAGAAGTCACCGTGCCACCGGCACCCAGGCAGGCCAGAGGCACCACCAGCACAGCCCCCGAGCTGCCAAGAAGGCTCCACAATGCATCCTAGTCATCACGATGATGCGCCCTGCTACCAGAAAGTGACCAGAAGAACTGGTGCAAAACTGCAAAGGGCCGGCCGTTAACAACCATGCCTCCTGGCAAGCCCAGCAGGCCGGGAAACACACAAGCAAATCTCACATCCAGACAGCCCAGCAGCCGAACGGAGACTACGAAGATCCCCACTCCATCCCGCAGGAGCAGCACCCAGAACCTCGTCCCAATTCAGTCAGCAAGCAGAAAAAAGGACAGGTGGAATGCTGGGTAAGTGCTGGTTATGTGCTCCCAGTGGGAGGGGGTGGGATTAGGGTTTTAGCATTCCTGTGTTCTTTTTTTCTGTCAGGGAGATGTTTATTTCCACAAGTAATGAAGGAGAAAAGGACTGGGGGTACTTGGGGGTAATATGTTTGGTGGTTTCCTTGAAAATTAAATGTGAGAACCCAATCTTGCTTACCCCAAAGAGGAACCAGAGACAGGTATAGTAAGTTGGCCAACCAAGCTCTTAAAATATTTTTGTCTACATATATATTATGATGACAGAAAAGTGTTCAAGTACGGCTTTAAGAAATATCTGAACAGGACTTCAATATCTGCATGCAGTTTCTGATATGATTATGTTTCAGGGTGTCATTAGTTAAAAAAATATATAATATCACTGAAAATACGTTTCAGAAATTCGGATTTTTCTATATGAAAACATCTCTTATGGGCTGTACTCCATAATAACAGTGCTTTCATGGGATTTCAGGTTCCAAAAATGCAGGAATGGATTTGGGTAACCTCACTAGACCCTTTTAACAATGTGGGTTGTGACACATGATTTTGAATATTTTTCAGTTTTACATGTGTAGTACCACATGCCAGAGCAACCCAGAAAATAAATATCTGCATGTATCACTTTCTGGATTCCTTTTCTTCTCATGAAGAAATTGAGAAATCATATGTGCAGTACCCTGTGAGGTGCACATTGTAAGTTTATGTCACATTTTATCATCTACCAAACAACATCATGGGAAAACCCTTATTAACGGCCTACGGATTAGTAAGGGGGAGAGAGGCCATGGTCACTGTCACCTTGGTGAAAGAGCTTTTGCCCTTTTTAGAGATTCCAACCCGCTGTCAGGCCTATCTTTGTGGTGAATGGAGGCACCACTGCCACCGCTTTCTTCCCAGCACTGAAGGTCTGCTGATATGACATCAAGTTTAAAGCACCCCCTCAGCAACTTCTTTTGTAAAGAGAAAAAAAACTCTCAAAAAAAGAGTTGTTTTCACCAAATAAAATAAAAACAAGCATAGCGTTTTCTTCTTGTGCTTGGAGGCCATTCTGCATTTTTCCATTCTGTGCTTGGCCTGAATAACCCTCAATAATGGAAGCCAACGGCCACTATGGCCGGGTGGTCTAGTCACAGACAGACAGCTGGGCCAGGGAGTTACGATAGTAAAATAGTGGAGGCTCTACTGAACGCTAATCCAGCAGTTCCCCCATCATTTAATGGAGCTGGTGAACTGTGGGTTAAGCCGGGTTGGAGAACCACCATTTTTTCAGCATTTCTTCTGCTTCAATACACACTAGATGATGCCCATAAACTGCAAAATATTTTATGAAAAAAAATAGAGTCCTCTAAACTGGATCTTTTATGAACTCCATCCAACAAATATATTAAAGTAATCTAATGCTATGTTTAAGCAAATGCCCCCGAATACTAAAGCACACGATTTCAAAAAGGAAATTAACCCACTAATAAAATGTATGTAAACATGTTTGACTGGATCTAGGAATTAAATAAAGTTCCAAATTCATGTCACGACCGATTCATATTTGGGCAACTTATATCTTGGAATCCATGTTTTAACAGTCTTCTTACCACTATTGAGCATGTCAGTGTCCTATATCTATGAAAAGTTATTGATGGTAATATGACAACTAACCGCAATGCACAGTTTAGTACACACAGAGGGCCCCATTTACAAACTTTTGATGCATGGCAGGACAGCAGAATTTCCTACTGCGCTGCCGTGCGTAAAAAAAGGTCAGGAATGCGCTGAATCTTCAAGATATGATACATTCTTGTCCTTCTCTCCTGCGCCAGCGCACAAACAGCAGCTGTGCGCCAACGCAGATACCCTTGCGTCATGTTGCAACGGTGCCTGCATTATGGGGATGCCTTCCTGCATTAAAACAATCACTGTTGACATTTTCCTCTTTCAATGCATGCTGTAATTTTATTTAAAAAGGATTTATTTTATTTTGATTTTTCTGTGATAGAAATGCTTGGCTTTGAGATATTTTGATATTATTGTTGATGATTAGCAATATAAAAAATAGTTGCATGTTTGTAACCAATATTTATATGAATTACATTATAAAATAATGACGTCATACACGTTTCCATTTTAATTTTTTCTATTTTAAAATAATGATATAAATAACAAATTTTGCCATTATTTTTATTAGAAAAAAATGTAATTATATTTATATACATTTGTATGATGTACATTTTTTACTTTTATTTTCCATTATTTGACCAATGTGTTACCTTTTTTATATACATATTTTCTACATTATTTTTAGACATGTTTTATTAGTAGATACTAAACAATTGTAGACATTTTATACTAATATTTAATTCATACTTTACAATTTTTTCATTTTTATAATATTGTTGGATATGTTATACATGTTTAATATTCTTTTACTTACATTAAAAACATGTCGTCAAAATGTTTACAATATCTCTCATTCATTACTGTGGGGAGATAGTCTTTTTTGAAATTGGAATTTTGCTGTCATTTTCTTTTACCACAACCTTCTTTTTTGCAATTTATCTGTGTTATTTTTAGTCTGTTTTCCTGGAACCAGGTCGTGGTATGGTGCTGCTGTTTACCGGAACAGGTAAGTCCGTTTTTAAGGATGTTTTTAAGGGTTTTGAGAGTAGGGGGACCTTAGGAGAGAGGACTAGAAGTTAGTTGTAGTGTTGTTTTGGATTTTCTGTATATTTAGATATATTACTGTTTTTCACTAGTTTGTAGTTTTATGTTTTTGTACACTATGCTATGTTAAATTAGGTGATGTTAACTATAGTTTTATAATTCCCTGTTATACATGTTTTTTCAGAATGTTATGTGGTTCATGGATGAGTATTTTTATTTACTTTTCAGATTTTTGGCCACGACTGAGTCTTATGAGCATTTGGAGTTTATGTTACTTTTTTTTTGGGGGGGGGGGGGGTAATAAGGAAATCAGTTTTGGTTTATAATAACCCAATGGCTTTTAATTTGATTTCCTTTTCATAAGGTTTCCTGGAGCTTTTAGTTTATGGATTCTAGACTTTGGATTGCTTCAAGGGATTTCTGTTGGATTCATTATAATATTGCATTTTTGGGGGGGACTTTTGCATATTATTTATCTATTTTGGTGGACTTGTATTTTTATTAAGTGGATATAGAAGAAGATCTGTAAGTCAGCTACAGAACAGTCCGTTTTCTCTTTTTCTTTTCTTTGGGGTGGGAAATGTGATATTCTATTGTTTACACCATAATTATGTGATTGTAATGTGGAATTGTTTGGTAAATGTGCTGGACTGAATTTATTTTCAACTACCTTAGTTGATGACAGTCACATTTAAAAAAATACTTATATATAATGTTATATATCTTTATTAACATTTGGATTGTAAATATTTGTTTGACTGCTCTAATCAAATATTTTATATATATATATATATATATGTATATATATATATATATATATATATATATATATATATATATATATATATATATATATATATATATATATATATATATATATATACAACAGAACTCCTTCTTTCGAGAGAGCAGAGACCACGCAGGGGAAGACTTTGGAAGCAGCTTTTATTTCTTATTATGGGGAATGCATTTCGGCAATTTGTCAGCCTTCATCAGCGCCCAAGAATCCAGGAGGCTTCCAACATCGCGAGTGTGAGTTTTGCCACCCTCTTATTGGCAGAGGGCCCGCTCCGCCCCCTAGCGTTGTCGGCTCACCTGTTGTCAGTTCACAAAGTGTGTGTGAAACACAACACCCAGAATGCAAGATGTTGAGTCCAGTTAGGTGTTGCAGAGGGAGTGTGTCAACAAGTGGTTTTTGCGGGGTGGCAATACAGTTCATGAGTTGCAGCCGATTTCCTGCTTGTTTAAGGTTTGGTATCTTGGTTTATAGTTTATCATAGTTTTTACAGACTTTAGTAGGTTACTATTTATTTAATAATATTCTTTTGGCGATGGTTTCTAAGTAATCTACTCCATGGTTATTTATGAAGAATTTGACTTTAAACTGTACAATGTTGTACATACTTTTGGTTTGTTTGCAAATTTGACTAACAGATTGCTCAATTTGTAGTTGTTGGTAGATTCGCTCTTTATGTAATCCTTCTATACATTTATAGAGTGTAGGCTGGGTTCTGCCTGGTGTAGATTGGAAGGTGATGTGCCATCCATTCACTGCATTGTTTGTTTTGGCTTTCCGTGCCAAGGTCCTGTCATGGACATTCCACCATGGTATTTGGGATTTGGGTTGGTATCTGTGTCAGGAGTGACGCAGTCTGTCAACCAAATAGTCTTCGAAATAGTCCATTAGGGGACTAAGTTTGTCTTCATTTTGTTCATAGAAAGGGTTTTCTATTAGTAGATTTCAGTGGTTGGCTATGTCTGTGACATGGACCTAGGCTAGTGCTACAATTTATTTTAATTTGAAGGGGAATTGGCTGTTTGTAGCATATTCTACACTTAGGGCCTGATTACGATGCTGGTCTGACCGGCTTCCGCGGTCCTGTTGGACGCAGTCTGACCACTTCGGTTTCATCGGAAGTGGTCGTTCAAGGGGTAGGTTTGACTGCCTGGTTACCTTGCATACATCCTGTACTCCGACTAACTGCTTAAAGACCACAGACACCGACAGCCTTTCTCTGACCACCGAGATGGCAGTTGGAGATAAACAGCATCCACAGGACAGTACAGGGATCTCCGACTGACGTCCCGATTACAATGTCAGATGACCCAACTGTGGTGGTCTGACCACCTGCCTCGAGTCATAGCAAACAATGGATTTTGGGTGCATACTCACCCAAATCAGCTTCTCACCAAAAAGTCTTTGGAGTGGATCCCTTTCTCCATGCCCCCCGGCACTGCGGTAGCTGAACCCTGAAGACTATGAATGTGTGGGGGGCAGAATGCAGGTATGTCTATAGGTGGCATATAAAATCCCCATTGACCTGACGGTGGAGATTTCCACACTCCAGCGATGGAGTACCTGGCGCACAAGGCATATTCCTACATATGTCATGCATGTGTGTATACCTATAATATGTTTCCTGTGATTTTGCACACATTTGCTTCAACATATTTGGGGTATATCCACCGCCGTAGATTACACCGCCGCAGTCGCAGCTGTCGCAGTGTAATACGGTCGGGGGAACTTTCCTGGCTGTCAGAATCAGATCGCAGCTGCAGCAGTCAGACAGTCGGTCCAACTGGCATTATAATCAGGCCCTTATTGAAGATTTTTGAAGGTGTCTTGATATCCTTTGATAGTAAATGCTGCTTTGTTTATTGGGGTAGTAGGGTATATATGAAAGGGATTTTTGCATTTTGATATTCACCATGTATGGTGTACAACTAAGAGAATGGTTTGGGATACATTTTCAAGGTTCAATCTGTCATCCCGATATGTCATTGGGTACGTTTTAATAAGTTGTCTGCTGTCGAGAATATTAGGATTTGTTTCTCATTCTTCTGCTGTCATGTAAGAGGAAAGGCTCCACAATATGTGTTATTGTTAAATGTTCAGGTATGTGCAGTGGCGGCCCGTGGTGGGAGTGATGCCGGGCGCTGACATGGGGCAGGGGAGGGGCAGGGTGGGGTGTAGGAAACTGCTCAATACAACCGCACAGAGGTAAGTACACAAACAAATAAATAAAACGAATTTCGTTGCGAGTGCTGCATCGCCAAATGCAATGTTTTGTGACACAAACATAGAGTTAACTCATAGTAAATTGACCCCTTGGTCTCGAATATATGAAGAAAACATGGTATAGTAGGTGCTGCCAAAGAGCATATTTTTCCTTGAAATGCCATCCAAATTGGCTTCAGGCATGCATATATGAAGCACATTCAGCGTAAAATGTCTTGGTTTGTTTTGATCCTGTTGAAATCGATTTTCATCACACTCCAGGATTATTAGAAAAAAAAGAAAGCAACATGCCTCATTTGCACTTTCCTGGGTGCTGATACATTTTAAAATATTTCCGTAGTTTACTCACAGCTTTTTGATTGTTGTTGTGTAATATAAAGTATTTGACATCTTACAGCCTACATACCCCCGAGCAAGAATACCTCTTTGTTCACATTGCAGATGTCCATCACCAAGCAGATAGAAAAAAGAAAGATAAACGCCATCACGATATAAAGCAGCAAATTGTGCGTTGTATAACATTTGACTTCTGTCTTTAAATGAACAGAAAATGCAACAAGATTACAAAAAATTAAAGGCCTCTTTCTCCTCCTGACCCCCTGCCAGGTGTTTTTGTGGCGTGCTGCAACACCTCTCACTGCCCTACTTCCAGCCCCCCTGTAATGCCTCTTTATTCACAGAAACAGGGCGTCTGCTTATGCTAGCAAAATTTCTAATTCTCATAAATAGGAACCAATTAGCAACGTGTTCCTGACAATGTAGGCGAAAGATGAAGGTGTCTGACATTTTAAAATGGTTGGTTAAAAGGTGGCGGCCCTGCACGTACATGAACAATTACCACTAGAGTGTGTTATGGTAACAACCCTGCAGAATATAAAGGCAATAAAGAATGCCCATTTGCTCTCTAACGAGACCGACTGCTCTTCGCTCTGGCATGTCAGCCCTCCCAAATGTGTATTTATGTGAACATGACGGTCTCAGAAGGCCTTATTCTTCATGTATGGCGTCATTAAAGCACTCTGCAGCCCTCTTTCGAAATGTAATTAGATGTCATCGGAGAGCACTGTTCCCAGCAGAGGGCGCTGTTAGATTGTCCACCACATGAACCCATCACAATCTCTGCAAGCAGTAATCAAAGTAAGTGCCTTTAAAACAAGCATTTGCAATGCAATCGGTGTCGCCTTTGGGACCTTATATGTATTTAGCTATGCAGCACATTAGTCTGGGTGCTGAAACATCTACTGTTCTTTAACAGGAAAAAAAGTAAGCTCCAACCTGCGTGACATGCCAGATATGGGAATACACAGAGAGAAATATTGACTTTCAGCGGGAAATGGTATAGTCCAAAGCTCTGTTTTTAATATAAAATGGTCATATCACTGACCATACAAGATTTGTAACAAATATTGTCTAAGCATTTGTATTCAGGGTAGTTGAAGATATAGAAAGGAAGTAACTAAGGTTTTCTGCACTAAATAACTTTAAGAACCCTTTAACTTTTAATGACACCTTGCAACAAACCCATGTAAATATAATAAAACTTAAAAATTCAAAAAGTGTATTTCATTAACATGCAGCTCACCTTAGTACTTCAGTTCATATCACTGAATTGAGAAGTGTTTTTTAAAGTGATATTCATGCTTCCTTCGACAATCACAGAAGTGAACAAAAAGGCCAATTACTTGTTAAGTGTCCTCTTTCAGAGGCCTGGTTTCGTATTATGCATGGACAGCATTATACTTTATGAAACCATACACAGGAGAAGGTTTCGTACAGCGCACCTCCTGAAGTCACAAAGTTCTGTATTTCAAAGTTCTCTTATATGTGATAAGGAAAATAAGCATTGGCATAGCCAATCGGTTTCGCCTTAGGAACCTTGCAAGTGTTTAGTCAGTGCTATTGGCTTTGCCAATGTCTTTAAACTATGCAGTAGAGCATTTTGGCTGCTGTGCAGCATGTTGAAAAGTTATAATAAAAAAGTGTTATAAGCATTTTTGCAACCTTATATTTAACCAAGAAGACATTATTTACAACTGAAAGACCATATTAAAAAAACTTGACATACAAAATGTCTTCTGTTTTTTTGGTCCTTGCAATGCTGGCAACTTCTTCCTGCCTGTTATGATGCTTGTTTGTTATAGCTTTAGAAGTGTCTAAGGGAGATTAAGTTTACAGCGTACTATGCAATAAGAAAACATCATTGTTAGACGCCTACCTGTGGATACTTTGATCTAAAATGGAAGGATTATATATTTAAAACTGTTAATGAAAAGAATTCTTGGTCTGTGCTTAATCACCCTTTTAACCTATATTTTGAATATTTTTTTCTTTCCGCACAGACACACTCAAAAACCATCTTTACTAGTCCAAATAGTGGGTGGGCCACTCCAGGGTCAAAGTCTTCACATTCCTGAATGGCCTCAAGTTTGGCAGTGATGTGTAAAGTTTGGGCGGTCGCAGCCCACAACACAGTGATTTTGTATTCTCTGCTGTAATACAAATTATCATGAACAGTGTGCGTTTTTTTTCACTGTGAATCGTCGCTCTGAATTCAATAGCCCTGTAACTCACAAGGGGCACACATTAAAACAGAAGCACGCCTGAGCAATTCAATAGTGATGGATGAGAGAAGGAGAGAGATGGATGGATGGATGGATGGATGGATGGATGGATGGATGGATGGATGGATGGATGGATGGATGGATGGATGGATGGGTGGGTGGGTGGGTGGGTGGGTGGGATGGATGGATGGATGGATGGATGGATGGATGGATGGATGGATGGATGGATGGATGGATGGATGGATGGATGGATGGATGGATGCATGGATGGATGGATGGATGGATGGATGGAGAGGAGGTGGGCGTTGAATGGATGAGAGGACAGAGATGATGGATGTATGAATGGACAGATGGGTAGGAGAGGAGATTGGCATTGGATGGATGAGAGTACGACAGAGGTGATGGATTGATGGATCGGTGTGTGAATATAGAATATAGAAATGGATGGATGGATGGATCGATCGATCGATCGAATGGATGAATAGTACTGAGCAGATAGAAGAGGATAGATTGAAGTGGATGGATGGATGAAGAGAGAGAAGTAATGGATTCATGGATGGATGGATGAATGGAAAGTTTGTCATTGAATGGATGAGAGGAGAGATAAGATGGTGCATGGATGGACAGGAAGAGGATTTGGAAGGATGACAGTAGTATAGAAGGGATGGATGAATGAGGATGTGGACGTTGAATGGATGAGGGAAGGACAGTGGTAATGGATGGATGTGTGGGAATTATATGAATGCGAAAAAGAGATAGAGGTGATGCACAGATGGGGAGTTTGTCGATAAATTGATGAGAGACGAGATGAAGGATGGATGGCATTGATAAATGGAGGCAATGAGAATGTTGGGTGGATGGATGGATCCCAGCTCACAGAACGGCTGCTCCTCATATTACAATGGCCCAGAAACTGTGAAGACCTGTGTTTTAAAAACGTTTCGGTAATCACAGCCCCTGTGAGGACAGTTCACATTTGAATGCACTCCAACTAAGAGAGTCTGTTTATTAGAAACTACTCGGTAATGTTTGCCCTTTTGGGGGCTGGTAAAATGTTATGTTGGTGTGTTGCCTTAAAATGGAGACGTGCTGTAGGAACTACAGTGCAGTTAGAGTACCTGGCAAGTGAGGTGACATCTGAAGGTCAGTGTATTAGAAGTTTGGTAATCTCACCTACTGGGGCGTAGGGTTTCATCTGAAGGTCGGTGTGTTTGAAGCTGCTGGTTAAGCCCAATGTCTGGCACGTGGGAACACAGCTGGAGACCCGGGCACGCTACCATCTGATTGGGTCATTACATTTTGGGCACGGGTAGCTCGGCTCCCCGAAAGGTGTCCAGCTGCCACCTGGAAGAGTTTGTTTAGATCCTGCAGAGCCCACCTCTTCCCACCACTGTAATGGAGCCCTGGCAGTCCGGGGGAGACAGGCAGCATCTTTTCCATTTAAAGTGGAATTCGGGAAAGGCATTCAACTAGCTACCTATCAAAGCGTTTTTTTTAAATGTTCCTGTCCTAATATTTAGTTCCTGTCTCTCTTGCAACATATGACTCCAGCCGGTTACCTATGGATATGACTGCAGCTGTGTGTGCGTGTGTGTGTGGGGGGGGGGGGAGGTCACAAATTGGTTCGACTAAAGAGGGGTGGTAAGGAAGCAAACAAAATCCTCACAAATACAATGAGTGGACCTAAACACTTGGAGAAAACGAACAAATCGGAGTTCCTATTTGGTTCTAGTAGGTCCAATTAGTCAGTCAGTGCATAGCTGCCCTTTTTGAGATGCCTACATGCAACCTTCAAGTTGCATCTTAGAATAGTGGCAGGGCCTATTCAGGGTGTCATCCTACATACGCCACTGACGTCGAGGTAAATAATAACACGTGGAACATGCAGCAATAATTCTAGACACAGTAAGGTGTCAGTAAGTGTAATGATGCAAAAACAACACGTTGTCTAACAGGGCTGTCTCTGCTTTTCATCATTCAGACAACATGGGCGACATCGAAATAGCTAATAATTGTCCCCAGTATGTACAGTAGTGCTATATTATCTTACTAAGAGATTCGTCGGTGTGCAAGTGTTATAGTAAACAAAAATATGTTATTGTCTGACAGAGGTTCCTCTGGCTTTCATATTTCTAAAAAGAGTGGCATCAATTTGAGAATTAATAGTAAAAGCCGAGTGGAGGGCACTACGATCACTGGTCACCGGTGCTGCAGAGTGGAGTTCATTCTTCTTCACTACACACATGGGACAGCTGTGAATTTATTTGGAATGACTGGAGAAGTGCTGCACAGGGCTAAACTATCTAACTGGATTTACTGCTGCAAAAAGGCACCTCCTCTTATTCCAGTTCAAATCCAGTGTCCTCCTGGGAACTGCACCAGGAGCAGTGTTGCTGTAAGTTCTTCAAATGGTTCACTGGAAACGGTATTGCGCTGCGGTCGTCGTCGTAATTTTGCTGCTTAACACATCCAGTGCAAGGTAGAGAAGTGCTGCTAAGGCACTGTTGTTGCAGTGTCAGTTTCCCCTTCTTCCCTGCACCCATTGCACTTCCAGGACCAAGAGCACTGCTTTACTACAGTCATTGCTGGTCTGGACTCCCTCTGCTTCCTATAGCATTCATGGCACCGCATGGCGGGTGCCCCCTACAGCTCTGTTTCCTTTCTGTTGTCCAGCTTTACAGCTCTGCCCAAGAGCTGCGGTGCTGCCAGAGCGCTACGCTGTGCCCAATACACTGCTGCTGCTTCTCGTGCAGCCCATTTGTGCACAATATCGAGGGAGTAGGGGGCAGGAGATTTAAGATCCAGGAGTGCCGAAGTGGAGGGTAGAACAAGGATGGGGGAGTGGCCGGTGATATGCTTCCCTGCATCCTGTGCACTTCCAGGACCAAGAGCACTGCTTTACTACAATCAGTGCTGGTCTTGAGCCCTCTGCTTCTTAAAGCATTCACAGCACCGCGTGGAGGGCACCCCTATAGCTCTGTTTCCTTTTTGTTGTTGAGCTTTACGGTTTTGCCCAAGAGCCTAGGTGTTCCCAGAGCGCTACGCTTGGCCAAATACACTGCTGCTGCTTCTCATGCAGCCCATTTGTGCACCGTGTCGAGGCGGGAGGGAGTAGGGGTGGGAGATTTAAGATCCAGGAGTGTAGAGTGGAGGTTAGAACAAGGGTGAGGGAGTGACCGGGGTAATAATAGGGAAGGAAGGCTTGGGGTGAGTGGGGGTAAAAGCTGCGAGAGGGGATGTCTGGAGGAACAGGGGTGGTAGCTGTGCCTGGGGTTGCAAGACCGCTTGGCTTTTTAAACACTGGTGAAAACCTGCGCACTGAACTTCTACCCTGGGAGCGCCGCACGCACCGGACCCCAGACACACACGGGACTCTAGACACACACTCACAGACAAACATGGACACTGCGTCTACATACTCAAACATAGAGTGGATACTCGCGCTATGAAATACTGCACGCTCGCACCCATCACCAGTGATGGCAGCGGTCACCAAAAGCATGTCCATGGCCCACGAGCTGCGAGACAACAGACAGCGAGAGGGGGGCGGGAACAAAAGGAAAGCAGACAATGAGAGGCAGGTGGGAACAAGAAACTAAACAGAGCAGCACCAGCGTGCTGGCTCAGGTTCCATGTAAAACAATACTTGCGGAGCAACCGAGGGTTCTTTTCTGGTGCCCGGGCCTGCCTCAAAATTACTGCACACTACTTTAAAACAAGCATTTGCAATGCAATATGGCTCGCATTTACGCAAGCCGTATTGCATTATAAATACGAGTGCAGTCGTTTAAGAAGGCACAAATGGGAGTGGAGAGGTGAGGGTGTGGCAATAAGTGACGAATTGAGAGGGTGCGGGGGACACAGGACAGAATATAGTGTTTGAGTAAAGGGACATGGAGATCAGGAGGAGGGACTGACAAGACGAACAACAATCAGAAGGCAGCATTTAGGATGTAAGCCAAAGAAAAAGATGGGGGGAGAGTGGGCGGAGCTTATTCAAAGCTTCCCCACTCTAGTATATACTACATGCCTCGCAAAGCGAGCAACGCATGCGCTGAAATGCTAGGCGAGACCTAAAAAGACTTTCTGATCTTTTAGTCAAATATTACAGGTTTGGTTTTGTAGATTTGTTCTGAGTAGTCAGATCTAATTGTGTTTTTGTCATCTTATACCAAGATCTAACCATTAGTTTCTCGTTTCCATATCATCATTGGTATTTGCGAGTTACAACAATATTAGCTGGTTCAATTAATGCGATGCTGTGGTGTCTTCAAAGCCCAGGGCTCAAGATGAATGTACTATTAACCAACCACCAACCACTAAACTCTTGGGCACTTGACAACAGCAAAGTAATCCACGGATCATGGTTACACAAAATTAGACATCATAAACTGAACATATATCATATTAACAATGCAGATTGTTGTATCTGTAACAGCAGATGTGTATTTCCTCTTAGAAAATAAACACAAGCTTAAATATGCTCATTAATATATGCTAAAGGTTTTTAACCTGGACGAAGATGCATTGTTTGTCAGAGCTGGAGAAGGCTATTTATTGCGGCATAAATAATGTGCTAAAAGAAGCCACTAAGCTTCACATCCGCATCACGCAAGTTTTCCCTGACCAGGCTGCAATGTATTCCTGGACTGGAACACAGATTGTTGTTGTGTGTATATTCCACTTGCTCTCCAGTGCCTTCATTACGGTTTGCTCTGTTACCATTCATAATGTAACCTAGCTTTAACTAGCGGACATTTCTTGATTCTGTGAATCTGCTATAACCATGCAATCCATTGTAAAGTGCAATGACAACTGGTGACCTTGCCAATGCTATACAAAAACACAAAATAAATAAGTAAACGGGCACTTGCACAAGCCCCCATGAGTAAGGGGTCCACGCCAAGTTCCATTATTGTCGGCTGCAACATTGATGGTGTATGGAATTACCCGGAACCTTATTACACTAAGTAAGTTTTATGCATCTCAAGGCACTTTGGTATTACCGAAGAGGCTGCAGATGCTTGCATGACATCTTCTGTTATACAGATCCTGCTGATACACATGCATCACAAATGGGATTTCAAAGGAGCGTTCTCTCATTTTTATGGGCTATGGCTCCATACAAATGAGAAAACATTACACCTCTTCATCAAAGCTGTATTGGAAACCCAGAGGCAAAGGAAATGTGAATGTGTACACTGACTGTACCCCACAAAAAGGTGGCACACAGCCAGTGTGCCTCAAGAGTGTACCTTGAAAGGTGAGCAAAGGGGATCTTATGTGGACACCCCAAACATCCCCCTCCAGCCAGGTGCAGTCACTCAATACTACCACCTGCAGGGCTCACTACTGCCACCTGCAGGGCTCACTACTGCCACCTGCAGTGGGTCTCTACCCATCTTTAAAAGGGAGGCAATATTCTCAAGAACGTGTGATAATCATCGCAAAATTAGCTTAACGCAACACTTCACATCGCAGTCTATCGCAGGAAAATAATGCTGTGTTAACGTTGTATTCTCAATACGGCGGTACCATGCCATAGTCTCCCATAGTCTCACGATAACGCGTCAAATGACCACGTTAAAATCAATGCAACGCCGCAAAAATGCAAACACAAATGCAAAAAAAAGCTGCAATGTCCCAAACCGTGATACAAAAATCAGCGATAACCAGCGACAGGCCTGCAATTCCCATGCGTCATGCGGGAAAATGCACCATAAAAGCAGAGAAAAAAACAGTGACAAGACAATGTATGAGTACAACCTCACATCTGCGAGGTAGAACAAATGTCCATTGTCCCGCATCAAATAGGCATCTCCTCACAAACAGTCACAATATACATTGACATGCAGTCTGTATGTACACTGCGCCAATGCGTATACGTAATGAACACACTGTGAAACTGCATCTCCCATTCACATTGCAGAGAGACAATCAACACCTCCTGCACACAGACGTGACATGTCTATGACCAACCAATTATGAAAGCATAGACGAATGTAGGGGCAATGACTCTCCCTTACGTACATGTTGCTCTTGTTCTGGGACTTGAGTCACAGGGTGCATTCCTGCATCGTGGTGGTACAAATGTAACCCCAAAAGAAGCCCTGTTATCACATGTAGGTCAAACATGACATCCAATATGTAATGATGTGGGACACATGTGAAATGCTGAAGAGTGGGATACCGTACTATCTGTGACACACAGGAATGGTATTTCGAATACGTGACACACTAATAAGCCTCTCTGTACAGAAGTAGCACAACCACCATCTATTCAAATTATGAAACTGTTAGCACCATATGTTGCACTTACACACTTACACTTGTCTGAATGATGTGCTTGTACAGATGAGTAACATGCACTCAGGGACTGTGTGTTGTAATGCATTTATTTCCACATTTTGTGCCAGTGGTCACTTTGTACACAACCATGATTGCTAAGGATTGTCACAATGTGAGAAATTGTCTTTGATGGTGTTCCTTCCGGCTGTTCCTGCTGCGGCTGCCATTGAATGTGGTCCACCTGCCTCATCCTCATCATCGTCCGGTGTATCTGGCACCTGTATCCATGGGGCATTGTTACGTACACATATGTTGTGCAACACACAACATGCAACGATTACCTTCCCCACGATGTCTGGGCTGTACACGAGCTTTCCACCTGTGATGGCTAGGCACCTGAAACATGACTTTAACAGGCCAAAGGTGCATTCCACAATGTCCCTAGTGCATTTGTGGGTCGCATTGTACTGCCTCTGGGCTTGTGTGTTCGGGGCTCGGAGGGGTGTCATCATCCAAGCGCATAGTGCATATCCTTGATCACCTGTGACAGTGCAGAGAGACATGAGTTTTAAAGTTAGTTCGGCATGATGTATTGGCAGGCTTACTGGTACATTGGTGTGTGACATATGTGACTTAGTGATTCCTGTTTGACATGTACTGCTTGAAGCAAATGAGCGGCATCAATGTGTATTACGTAGCCTCATTGCTGCTCCTCCATCCCCTCTGGCCTATTTACTAGTGTGCTTAGAGCGGTTGCATCACTTGAACCCCTACAGCACAGCATTTTCATGCCTGTCTGCGCATTTCCACAAGCCTGACAACTAAGCATGGGCGAATTTTGCGAATTCGCGAATTTGCGGATTTGCGAATTCGCGATCCGCAAAATTCGCGAATTTGTGCGATTTTGCGGATTTTTGTTTTTTGCGTGTTCGCTGGGTTTTTTGCGTGTTCGCGGGGTTTTTTGCGTGTTCGCGGGATTTGTGCGTCTTCGCGAGCCGCTTGCATAGCGAAGTTACCCATGCAGTCGTTTATGGGAGAGGGAGAGAGAGATAGATAGATAGATAGATAGATAGATAGATAGATAGATAGATAGATAGATGGATGGATGGATGGATAGATAGATAGATAGATAGATAGATAGATAGATAGATAGATAGATAGATAGATAGATAGATAGATAGATAGATAGATAGATAGATAGATAGATAGATAGATAGATAGATAGATAGATAGATAGATAGATAGATAGATAGATAGATAGATAGATAGATAGATAGATAGATAGATAGAGAAGTGTGGCTCACTGGTTTGAGCAGGCAGACCCTGAAGCAGAGGTCAGACCCGGGACCAGGGTTCGATTCCCGACGCGGCAGGGTGTTGATCTCAAATGTCCACGGACTCGATAATTCTCGCTTCGGTGCCTGACCTAATCATGGGTTCACACTATGCAACTCTGGGCATTAAGCTTGCTTAATCTCCACAACGGCCCCCCGCGGCGGGATGCCTGGCTTTCACCTTGGGGATGCCCTGTAGGGGCTATCTCACAGGGAAAAACCAGGACGGGTTCCCAAGGCAAGCGCGGAGATACCCCTTCGGGGGTTGATTCTGGCGCTATATAAGAAATGCAATAATAATAGATAGATAGATAGATAGATAGAAAGAGAGGGAAAGAGAGAGGGAGAGAGAGAACGAGAGAAAGAAAGAGAGGCCGGATCTCTGAAGGGCCAGATTCCTGAGTTGCCCCTACAGAACATACAGCTTTTTATTTTTAGCAAAATGCATATGAAAATTGTGCTGTAAAGGTCTCTTTTAGTTTAACCCCTCCTGACAACTCAAAATGGGTGTATTTGCCATCCTCTCCCTTCTTCCTGTTTTTTATATCTGTAAGTGCTTCCTGATGAGGTTTAATTCCGTGGGCAGGTGCCTCGTTGCCTACCTGTAACTATTCTCTGACCCTGCTTCAAGGGTCAGAGCAGGGTCAGAGAATAGTTGCAAGTAGGCAACGAGGCGCCAGGAAGCAATTAGCAGCAGGTGTCCAAGTTGAAGTTAATTTGTTTGTAACCCTTTTGTAAAAAGTTACAAAGAAATTAGGTTCAACTTTTGCACCTGCTGCTGTAACCCTTGCTTGGCTGAAAATTCGTCCCCGCTGATTCCCGGATTTTACCACGATTTCGCGAGATTCGCGGAACGCGAAATCGCAGAAAATCCGCAAATTTGCCCGCGAAACGGATTTTACGCCCACCCTTACGGACAACAACACTGTGATGTTATGTGCCGAGGGTGGGCAGCCAAGTGTGTAGGCCTATGATAAGGATAGGGAGGACACGGATGTATAGTTCATGGCAGGCTGAACTCACCATGTGGTTGAGGGTAGACCTTGGCTTATGCAGCGGCAATAGCGACACACACAACAGTTGACATGCATGAGCCCTGATCCTGAGCGGGCTTGTGCTCCCTCATTTACCCCTTCGGCTGAGCACGCACTCAGGGGGCATGCTACATTGCAACATAGTCTATTACAAGACGGGTTGGCGCCAACACTACAACAGCAACACACACATTAGTTACTTTTTTGGCAAGGCCAAAACTTTACCACGCCCAGAGCCCCGGGTTGATCAACCACACCCCTATGCTGGACTGTCGTATGCCAGTCCACATTGCTTACGATTACAGTGGGGTACGGCACTGCTACATGTCCAAGGTCTACCCCACTGCCTGAGGTGACACGGTTGCCTCCGCTGTAAACAGCACAATGTAATGTGGTAGGGCCTACACGGATACACTGAGATAGTTTGTGGGACTGGCTACAGGCACGTGCGGCCAGCTCTTTTTTTGCCAAGGTCACATGTCCAGTGGCGCCTGTGCTGGATGGGTGTGGGGTGAGTGTAAGCCACCCCTCAGGGGCTGGTTGGTGCTGGCAACAAATACAACAGTGATCAGGCAATAAGAAGTTCAAAGTTCAAACAGCAAGTGTCCATGAATTGAGCTGCACAGAGTTAATGGCCCCGGATGCACTGCGGCCAGCACAGGCACACGCCACAGGACGGTGACTTCGCGGTGCACTGAGGTAGGGCCATGCGAGCTGAGCGGGTCCACATCAATGTCCAAGGTGAATGTCACGGCGGGATGC
Source organism: Lissotriton vulgaris (assembly GCF_964263255.1). Lineage (NCBI taxonomy): Eukaryota > Metazoa > Chordata > Amphibia > Caudata > Salamandridae > Lissotriton > Lissotriton vulgaris. The sequence continues at coordinate 837,015,859 of NC_141689.1, read as the reverse complement.
AGGGGACAGTGGAAGATGTTCTTCCAGGGCATGATGCAGAGGGCAGAGCCACGCAGAAACAGGCAATATGGAGGAGAAGAATGCTACAGACTCATTTTTACCACCAAATCAGTATCAGTAACATGATGATGAGGACAACCCCCAGGCCATATACTCAGATGCCACAAAAGTTCAACCAGTGAGTGTCCATGTATGTCGGGGAACAGACTTAGTGGCACCGGAGCTGAAAGGGTATGCAGTCTGCAAAGAGGCATGTACAGTGATATAAACTCTGCCATAAATAAATCTAGGCTCAGTTCATAGATAAGAAACACAGCAATAGATGTCCATTGCTAACAAGCTGGCTTTCAATGGAAAGTGTTGACGGGGGGGCAACTAACCAGAAGTGAAATGGAATTAAAAACTGTCTAGGGGGAAAAGGGATTAAAGACATATATTCGCATGGCCTGTGGTCCTAGAAAATTACCATGAAAGACCCTACACCGAGGGTAGGAGAGGGGGAGAGGGCGCATAGGCTCCGAGTCCCCGAGAGCAAGAAAACCTCCACCTTTATATTTCAGGTGGAGGTTTTCTTGCACTCGGGTACTCGGAGCCTACGTGCCCTCTTCCCCCTCTCCTACCCTTAGTGTAGGGTCTTTCATGGTAATTTTCTAGAACCACAGGTTTCACTTGTGTTTTAGGTGCCGCCCCCCCCTTCACAGTCCTGAGGAAGACCCCTTAGTAAGGTAGCCAGTTACGTACGAGTTCATGGGGTTGAAACGTCGACACTTTCCACTGAAAGCCAGCTTGAAAACAATGGAAATCTATTGCTGTGTTTCTTATCAATGAAGCTTGACTTGTGTTGAAATGATTCATTTTCAGTAGTGGCTAAACGAGAATGCCGTCATTGTCGTGTGATATGAACATGTTTTATGTCACTAATTACTTTTGTCTATCCCTCACACCACCATCCTCACAAATCTTCTTGATTTTACCCGCTTCCCCCTTCCTTCAGGGCATTACATGCAATTTTCTTAGGATTCAATGCAGATATTGGTGTCATAATGTTGGTGTGATTAAATAACACTATACATGTCATCGCTAGATCCTTTTGATCATTTTTTCTTTATGTTTTATGAATATTTGTACTAGATTGTCTTTTTAAAACTATTCTAAGACTTGGAACACCCCACGCTGTACTGTGATGGTCGGAGGAGGTTGCCAAGGTCACGGCCTTGGGCTTGGAACTTGCACTGGCATGTGGGGGCCCTCTTTGACACATGTCGGTGTTGGAAGAGGAGTAGTGATGCCTGGGTGCGCAGGGGCTGGCAAGGCGGGTTCAGGGACTGGTGGTCCGGGGTGCAGCAAGCGCACAGGATCACAGGCACCACAACTCATGGTGTCGGCCTCATGGCGGGGTACGAGGCACCGCCCTGGCAGACAAGTTGGGCATTCCAGAAGAGAACCAGGCCCAGAGCCACGTGCTTTTTATTCACACCCCTACGCTGGCCTGGCGTATGCCGGGCCAGAACACTCCGCTCACACTTACAGGTTGGGGCATAACAAGCTACATTTCTGCGATCTTCCCTACTGGCTGGGGTGATATGGTTGCGTCCACTGTCCATTATACTCCAAACACCAGCAGTGTATGTCGACATGGATATGTCTGTGGTCTGCATTGTGTACATTCTCATTCATGGTGCACTTGCCTCCTTAGCACATCTCTGGTTCCCACCTCTCCCCACATCCTGCTATTGTGTGGCTGAGGTGCCATGCCGTTGATGGCTTGTGTACATTGCTAGCCCAGGTTACCACAGTAAGTTGTGCTGTCATGTATGATGGGTGGTAATGTTGTTTGGCATGTTGTATGTGAGTTTGTTGCATGTGCATTCCCAGAGTTGTGAGTTGCATGATTGTGGAGTTGTTGTGTGTGGGGTGTTCATTTGGAACGTACCAACGAGCAGATCATTTCTGTAGGTGCCGTCTTGGAAAAGCCGGTTGATGATGGACTGTCGGAAGATGTAGGAATTATGCACACTGCCAGGGTAGTTGGTGACGACATTCGTGAAGAGTCCCTTGTGGTCCTCTATTGCATGCACATTGATGGAATGCGTGTGCTTTCTGTTGTGGTAATTGTGTGCAGTGTCAGCAGGGGGCACAAGTAGGACATGTGTGCTATCAATTGCCCCCAACACGTGCGGGAAGCCAGCTATGGCGTAGAAGCCTTGCTTGGTCTCCAGCTGTTCCTTTACAGTGTGGGGGAAGTGAAGGTACTGGGGTACCAGGTTGATGGCATCCGAGACAGTTGTAATGAACTTTGATAGGGCTGGCTGTGAGACACCGGTACCAGAGGCCAACAGATGCAGCACAGCCAGAAGCGTTGTCTGCCGCGGGATGTTGGTTGTCGGCTGTGTTGGTACCGTTAGTCTGTGGGCTATGATGTTCAGGATGCGGAGTAAGGTTGACCTTTTGAGCCTGCAGTAGGCAATGACAGCCTCTGGTGTTATGTCTGTGAGGCTGGTGCATTTTCTGAGGTCCGCTGTCTTTGTCTGCACTGCTTCTGTGCTGTGGTAGTCCGGGGGAGCTAAGCCGGGGGGTGGGGTGGCAGGCCTGGTGGTGGTGGCAATGGGTGTGGTGGCCCTCTTGGGGCTCCGAACTGCAGGATCAGTAGCTCCATGGCATCTGTTGTTCTTCATGTGTGGCTCTGGGCTGGGCTCCCTTTTATGGTGCAGATTGTCGTCGGACTTTAGGCCAGGTAAGAGCAGGTGTTAGATCCCTGCTGCTAACGTACCTTATCACCTGTTTTGGAATCTTATCGCCGAACTGCCTGGTGGTTGAGAATGTTGCGGAGTGGTGTTTTTGCTGTTTTTTGCGTGGGACACCTACTCTGCATATCATTAGCATTAGTTGTCGGTGTCATCTGTGGTGATGTATTTTGTGACTGCTATCGCAGGTAAACTGGTGATATGGGCTGTTAGCAACAGCTTGTAAATGAGGCGATAATTTTATCGCCACTTTGGCTGCAATAAAGTGCTGTTAACTTAGCGATAAGTCCTTGAGAATATGCCCCGTAGATTTTTGACACCTATTCAACGAAAGGCAGACCAGCCTGTTATGCAGCTATCATAAGTGCAGCAAGTTTGGTGGCATCAGTGATCCAGAACACTGAGGGGCCCACGGAATCCTGACAAATGCTGTAATTTACAAACCTTAGAGCAGTGAAAGGGTCCATTTTCTTTGCTTGCTCCACACTTTGTAGCATTCTTGCTACAATGCAGGGACCAGCAGCTTTAAACAGCTGAGTTTGTCTTCAAAACTCAAAATGATCTACTGCACAGTCTTGATTATTCTGCTTCAAGCCTGCAGCATCAACACCACCCTTTTCCAACTTGTCAAAGGGTGGGATGAGTTCAGTCAGGATTACTGACACTGCCCCACACTGTGCCCTGTTAGGAAAGGGTGGGGTAAGTTCTGTGAGAATCACTAACCCTGCCCCACCCAGCGACCTGTTGGGAAAGGTTGGGGTGATTTCAGTGAAGATCACTCACCCTACCCCACCCTGCGACCTGTTGGGAAAGGTTGGGGTGATTTCAGTGAGGATCACTCACCCTACCCCACCCTGCGACCAGTTGGGAAAGGGTTGGGTGACAATGCTTTCCCAGCCGCGGTCGGTATTAGGAGTTCCTGCAGGGCGGTGACGTGGGGAGGGGCAGGGTGGGGGGTAGTAATGTATGGATTATGGAGTTTAACAGGTAAGTAAACATATAAATAAATAAAACGAATTTCGTTGCGCGCACTGCATCGCATTTTGTGATGCAGTGCAGGCAACGAAATTCACAAATATGGACATATGGCTACAAAGTCCTGCACAGAAGGAATTTATTGTTTTTTCTAAAATGGAACAATTAACAATATTCACAAAGCATTAAGCATTAAAAACTAATAGACCAGACTTGTTACAGCAATCCTGCAAAGTCTATGGAAAAATAGTGTAGATATTTTTCAATTTCTCGCATTTGAAATTACTTTGACCTGTGTTATGGTGTATTAGGGAATGAATTGGACACCAAAAAGCAATTCACCTTTTCTAATGTCAGCTTGACCTTTAAAAATCAATCAAAGTCTTCTTTTTCACACTTCAACTGATAAAGACTTCAAGAAATATAGAGAAAAGCTGAATCAAAGATGAGTGTGTTTCATTCACTCAATTTAAACTTACAATTGACCTGTTAATCAATAATGTATTGATTTTGTTCCACCAAGAATGCAGGTGCTTGAGTGGTAAATGTCAAATGCGTTCTCAAATATAAACAATGTAACAAGTAGGAAGCATTACAGGCAAAGTAAACAGGATTTCACAAAGAGGTTTCCACAATCATGATAAATTAAAAAATGAGTCAATTTGATGCACCATCGATTACCTTTGTGCGTAAAGACAATTGAAGATCAGGAAAGTACGAGTGAACATGATCCATAAAGGCATAAAATCAGACCGTATCGCAACCATAAATCAGATAAATTTTAAAACAGATGACTCTTCTTTAAAGAGTTTCACAAGTTGTCTTCAGGAACAGAGAAGATTGGGGAATCTTACAGTCACTCGAAAGGAAATACAGCTTTCTAATAATAATAAAAAGGAGGTACATGGCCAAGACTCATTTGCCTATTTATTTATTTAAGGTTTTAATACAGCACAGCCCTTACCCTTATTGACGATCAGCGTAATTTCGAAATAACAAACTCAACATAAAAATGACAATAGGTCTGGCATAGGCTGCGGCCTTTTTGGCTTTTCAAATGCTTGCTTTGACAATTGTTTTTGTAATAAAGTTTGAAAAAATGCATTTCAGCGTAGTCACCTACGCTTTTACAATTCCATATATTCACATGAATGGGTGATCATCTCTGAATGTCTTTTTCGTTTGTAAGAACCTATCAAAGATATCTGCCTGAGCATTCATTCATACATGCATACAGACTGGTCGCCATCTTTGAATGTGCTTTATAAAAGAGAAAACATCAAAGATAATCTCCTATGTGTGCCCATGCAGTGTTACTGGTTTCTCTTGTTACACTTTTTCTCTCCCCCTGTTACCATTTGCTACTTGGCTTAGGTGAAATCGCCATTATTCATATTCGGCTACTTGGTGATTCCTGGTCACCGGATGACTAGTTACAGCTGGCCTCTTCACTACAAATTGCAGGACATTACCTATCTGTTGTATTATCTTACTGTAAATGTGTTTCTTTCTCTTAAGTGCCTCATAATCCCCCTCCATGTATAAAGGAAGGCTGGCTTTATAAAACAACATTACATTTGACCAATTGCAACTTCACACAGATAACGGCCCACTGCAGTTGGCTTTGGGTTCCAGGAGGTCTTTGCTGGCCAAAAGCCCCTCCCCTTGCTTACCAAAATCCCCTGATGTGCAAGGCAACAAGGGATGGTTGTTATACTTTTTTCTGCTCATAACACATTAATGTCCATTTGACAAAAATCTGTCTCTCAAGTTGGCCAGCTATTAATAGCTATACAAATCATAACTCATGTTCCTGCCATGCACTGCTCATGATTTCACACATGCCATCACTGCTGACATTCCAAATGACATCGTCAATACCATCACTGATGACATCGCTGTATGAGCAGTCATAACATGGAATCCACCCTTTGTGCATGCCAAACAAGCACAAGAAATAATTGAAGTCCACAATGTACACCTCTCTGAAAGGCAGAGGAACCTAACAGCCTGCACTTCTAATACTGCAGAGAAGAGTTGGGATCCGTCTGTGTGCTAGTATAGTGTTTGTTTGTATAACATGTAATAGGCATAAGTGGACTCTGCATGCCAAGGGTGCAGGGTGCTGATCTACTTCAGACCATGGCACATTTTTTAATTTTTTCATTTTAGTCAGCTCGAATACTTTCTGAACGTAACAGAGCGCTTTACATGAGCACCAGTTGCGTTATAGACGGTCTCATTTATTTTGTTAGGCCCAGAATCACAGGATGCTGAGTGTCCCTGCTGAGACTGAACCCAGTTCCCCAGCTTTGAGGTTGACTGCTCTAGCCCTTAGGCCACATCGTCTCCCGTAATAACACTTAACTCCGGGTGGAAGAAGTGAGCCCACAGAGTGGAATTGAAAGAGGTACCTTGTGCATAATATTATCCAAAACATAAATGTACTGTGTGTACAGTATATTCCGGGAGACAATCACAATGACAGTACGTTTAAAGTTCACATATTTAAATACAGCATCTACTTGAAAAATCCAAGAGGCATATTATCAAGAACCGTGTTGAAAATTACCACCGTTTTTTTTTGCAGTTTTAAAGAGCGCGAACTTGACCCGCAACCGAATCGGGAATCAGAGCGCTTTACATAGCACCAGTTACGTTACATGAGGACACATTCAATTTTGTTAGGCACGGGGAGATTAAGTGATTTGCCCAGAATCAAAGGATGTTTAGTGTAATTACTGAGACTTGAACCCAGTTCCCCAGGTCCAAGGTCGCGCGCCCTAGCCGTTAGGCTAGGCTTCTATTGGAATTCTCTAGGGCTTATTATCAAGCCCATTATCGCCGCTTTAGCGGCAGTTTTCTGCCTCTAAACCAGCGATAATTTTAACGCCATTCTTGATAATACGCCTCCAAGTTCTTTTCACATAGATGTTGGAGTTAAGAGTAGTTTATATGATCTAGTAATTTAAATCTGTATGTTCCACCTGTTAACAAAAGCAGGGAAGATGGTGATCTTCACACCACAAACCCTTTGCTGTTACTATTTGCAGGGGAAAAACAGACACTTTCTTCTGCAGCAATTCTTCCTCTTTTTCCCAAAAACCCCAAACATTAGCTGTATATTGGATAATTTCTCAGCCCCCTACAAGGGAATCCACAAATACTGGCAACCATTAACCCCTTCGCTGCGGTGTTAATTTTGCCGAGACGTGGGCGGGGCTAGGGGTGTACGTGGCGCCACGGTGCTCATGACGGCTCCCAGACGTCATTATTCACGGTGGGCGTGTGCTCATGACAACCGGGAGCCATCAGAACTCCGCCCACTGATTAATACGCCCGCACAGGCGGTGAATTAATCGCGTGTGGGCGGAGCGGCAACGTTCTGATGGCTCCCGGCCGTTATGAGCACACACCTACTGGGGCTCATGACAACCGGGAACCGTCATGAGCACCGAAGTTGTAAAATCCACAGGATGTTGTCAAAAGAGAACTCAAATTTGGCATGGATACCTTATGCGGACAAAAAGTTATGGGGGCCTTAGTGCAAACTACCCCAAATAGCCAAAATAGCCTTAGCACAGAGTGGGGAAAAGGCCGAGCAGCGAAAGGGTTAAAGAAATTTTACTGCAGCAGAGAAGAGATCAATGGGCAATTTAAATGTTTTGGAAGTCACATTCATGATAGGTTATCTAAAATGAGGAAAATATTCTAGGGTACTGATAATGGGCCACCACTGGACATTGTTTATATGTAGCAACTATGACTCAGACACTTCCGGCAAGGAATATTTTATCACTATAAGAGATTATAGGTGCCTACCTTTATCCACCATAAATGTCTTCCACACTATTTTAAATGTCTCACCTTCTCTTCCATCTGATATTGTCTAAAGATGGAGCACATATAATAGGAAATCAGACTTAATGTAAGTCAGTGGGATGCAAGTTGCCCACACATAGGTACCTACCGAGGCTGACCATCTGGAAAATGGATCCAGCAACATCTCAGCTTTTTCAAGCAGCCTAGACACTAAATCCTCGTTGTAAAGCTATTAAACTTTTTTTTCTGACCTTCAAGAAAATTCTCTATAACCTCTTCGCCTGTGCTACACATATCTTCAAACATTCATAGATGCCTTGTAGTATACCAGGACGTGGGCTAGCTGTAATTTGCACATACGTAAAGTTCAGGCGCAACAAGATAACCCCGGTTACCGCTTAGCATTTTTTTGGTGCTATGTTGAACCATAAACTTTAAATTATTGTTCTCACCTCCCAAACTAATGCCCTAATTTCTAGCACTAGTGTTCAGCTGTGGGATCCAGGATGTATGTTGTACTCCTCAGTGATTTAAGGTAAAAGCTAAAATCCCCTTTGTAATCTAGAATCAAAGTCGACTTTTTATTTTTCAAGTTGACTTTTTGATTTTTAATAGGCCCTTTCTGATCTTTCATATATTTAATTTCGTTCCTCCTGTTTTCCACCTGTGATTTTAGAATGGATAGATGTGGATTTGAGCAACTTTGAGAGCGTCAGCACAACACACATGAGGAAGAGAGAGAGGACTGAAGCTGGCAAAAGGGGTCCAAGAAAGGGGACTACCAGATAGCCCTACGAACATGGGGGGAATTCCGCCTGCCATAGTCCATGACATAGGAGCAAGGGACTTCTGAGGCAGGGGATGAATAAGGGAAATTAAACAGCGTGATAGAAGCCTCAGAGCCAGAGGAGGAGGTGCCAATTGGATCCCGCCACCTACCTTATCCAGAGTTGGGAGCAATGTGTCCTTACACTGTCTGACCAGTCAGAGATAAAGTCCAGGCAAACAGACAGAAATCTAAAGCTATAACTGGCTATCCTTGCCCTAGAGTGAATTACAATGACACTGGCCATTGAGGAGAAGAAACGAACTTTGACCTTGGAGGAGAATAAGTCCCTATTGGCTCATGAACTAAGCCAGAATGAATTGGACCTGAAAGCAGAAAGGGCCTCTCAGTTCAATAATGATGGTGACAGTGACAGTGAAGTGCTTAGGAGAGAGCCCACATATCCAAAGTACTGGTGCAGGGCTATATGGTGGAGGAAGACTCTGATAAGTGGTTTGCTAATTAGGAGAATAGTCTCCTCTATAGTCAACCTAAAGTCCCTGAGCTATGGTCAAAGCAAGTATTGGTGGTCCCCCAGTGCTATAGGATATTTTTTACTGGAGTTGGCTCATGACATCTCCCTAGTAGGACATCTGGGCCAGGCCAAAAACTTTAACCAGGTGGTCTCAGATGAGGACTAAATTAGATGCATTCTGTATATCTTGTGTTACTTGCCAGGACAGTGGTAAGTGGGGGTAAAGCGTAGCATTCCCTTACAGTCTTTCTCCATGGTAAGAACAGCCTTTGAGAGGGTGAGTATTGATATTGTTGGTCCTCGAGATCCCAAGACAGCCTAAGGCAACATTTGTATCCTGGTCTTGATGAACCATCTCATAGGGTACCTCAAGGACATATCCCTACAAACAATGACTTGTGTCATGGTAGCCAGAGCACTAATGAAAATCTTTACCTGTGTGGGTTTCCCCAATAGATTATGTCTGACAGGGACACCAACTTCATGCAAGCCTGCAGGAAATCAATTTTGGATCAAAGTGGTGGTAACCTACAACTTCTCCACTCCATACCACACCCAAAAAAATGAGTTTGATGAGCGGTTCAGCAAGACATTGAAATGTATGATTATGGGCATGTCAGAGCCAATGAGGCATAAGTGAAACAGCATGTAACCATGTCTGACAAATGCCTACAGAGATGTGCCACAGAAGGGATTGGGTTTCAGCCTCTTTGAACTACTGTTTGCCGACCTTGTGAGCGGACCTCTCAGTATTATGAAGGGCGGGTGGGAAGAAGTTCCCTCGAAAACCCCATAAAATGTAATATGCTACATGCTAAGCCCTCAGAGCTCAGATGAAATGCTTCATGAAGGAAGACATTGAGAATCTTGTGGCCATCCAGGAGATGATAAAGAAATGGTATGACCAGAAGGCCCATCTAGTAGATTAATAACCTGCCAGAATGTTTGGGTCATGGTGCCCATGGAACCTGGAGCCTTACAGGACCAGTGGGCAGGGCCTATAAGATTAAGGAGAAAAAGAATGATATTACCTACCTGGTGGACCTCTAGATTTCCATGAACCATATAAAGGTACAGCATGCAACTCACCTCATGCCACACTTTGAGAGGTTTGAGTTGATAATGCTCATGGTGAGAGATGGTGGTGATGAGGAATTAAGTTAACCTCTCCCAGTCCTTTTATCCTCCAATTAGCAGGATAAGTCAGTGGAGGAAGTTGTTCTCTCCTCCATACTGATAGCAGAGAGGGAGAAAGACTGTCACCAGTTACTTTTACAATACTGCTTTGATTTCTCCCTTATACCTTGCCTCACCCTCTGATGTACCCATGAAATTGATACAGGGGTAGCACGTCTGTCAAAAACAGGATTTACATGCTGTATGATAAGCTGGGTGCCTGTATAAAAAAAGAAAGATCTAAAAAGCAGGAGCTTGGGGTGAGTCATCCCTTCTGTAGTCCTTGGTACAGCCCAGTGAGTTTGGCACCAAAGACAGCCTCACATTAGGCACCACCCTGGGACTGAGGCTCAGTGTAGAATACAGGGGCCTCAACTGGATCACCAAGAATTACGCGCACCCCATTCCCCAAGCCGATGAGCTCATTGATTGGTTAGGGGCTGCCAAGTTCCCCAGGTTAGGGGCTGCCGAGTTCCCCTGCTTCTTTGACTTGATATCAGACTATAGGCAGATTGCCCTATTTGGGGAGCCAAAGAGAGGACAGGAGTCTCCATCCCAGAAGGTCACTTTACTTCCAATTCAAAGTGATGCCATGTGGGTTCCAGAACACCCCTGCCACCTTCCAGAGGTTGGTCAACTGGGTCCTATCTGGCATGGAGACTTTTGTGCACCCTACCTAGAAGGCATTGCTGTCTTCAGGTCCAGGTGCGGTGATCACCTGTATTACCGCAAGGCCAATAAGTGCCTGATATGGCAGAGGATAGTGGTGTAGTTGGGCTGCCAAGTTGGTGGATGTCATGCACTACCTCTCCAGCCAACGAAACAGACTATTGTGACTTGAGGGCATCCCAAGACCCAAACAGAAGTTATACCCTTCTTACATCTAACTGGATATTACAAGAGATTTGACAATAGCACCATTGTTGCCCCCATGACTGGGCTGACTTCCAAGAAGCAGCAAAAGAAGGTGATATGGACAGAGGTGTGGCAAAAAACATTTGATACCCTAAATGAAGCCATGTGTTCTGCACCAGCACTTGAAGCACTTGTCGACTTTCTTGTGCTGGTAGATGAATCAGAGCATTGTAGTGGGGATGTTCTGACACAGCTAAATGATGAGGGTCTTTACCAACGGCAAACACCCATCACAACGAAGTGATCAGTTCACAAGGACATTACATCGCAATTACAACATAGCAATAACATTTACATCGCAAGGCACAGCAACGCTTATACGTTTACATCGTAAGGCATAGCAACATAAGCCTCAACACTGCAACTTTACGATGTAAACATTAATGCGATGATGTCATATACTGTCACGCTCTGACAAAATTGACTGCCACATAAGCACAAAAGTAAAATTTACTGCACTGTCACGCTCCGACTATAAAGTCATAAAAAGACGGCAAAGTAAGCGCGATGAAAAATTGACTGCATTGCCACAAAATACTGCACGGTTGACTGGTACACAAGTAAGCGAATGCACAAAACTAAAATTGACTGCACTGTCACGCTCCGACTCCAAATAAAGCCATACAAAGACGGCAAAGTAAGCGCAATGTAAAAGTGACTGCATTGCCACAAAAGACTGCACTGTCACGCTCCGACAGCATTCTATACCCCAAAAAAGTCATAAAAAGATGTAGAAGTACATAAATAAGTGATGACATTGACTGCATTGCCACAAACGACTGCACTGTTCACTGGCACATAAGTAAGGGAATGCACAAAAGTAAAATTAACTGCACTGTCAAGCTCCAAAAAAGACTGCACTGTCACACTCTGACTGCATTCTATACCCAAAAAAGTAATAAAAAGACAGGGAAGTACATAAGTAAGCGATGACATTGACTGCATTGCCACAAAAGACTGCACTGTTGACTGGCACATAAGTAAGCGAATGCACAAAAGTAAAATTGACTGCACTGTCAAGCTTCACAAAAGAATGCACTGTCACACTCCGACTGCATTCGATACCCAAAAGACGGAGAAGTACATAAGTAAGCGATGGCATTTACTGCATTGCCACAAAAGACTGCACTGTTGACTGGCACATAAGTAAGCGAATGCACAAAGGTAAAGTTGACTGCACTGTCATGCTCCACAAAAGACTCCACTGTCACACTCTGACTGCATTCTATACCTCAGAAAAGTCATAAAAAAGACGGGAAGTACATTAGTAAGTGAAGACGGCAAAGTAAGCGCTATGTCAAATGGACTGCATTGGTACAAAAGGCTGGAAAGTAAGCGCGAAGAAGTAATTAAAAATTAAGCACAATGTCACACTCCAGCATTAAAGTAAAATGCATACGCTCATTTTATACACGCCCCAAATAAAATGATAAAAAAACGGAAAAGTAAGCACGATGTCACGCTCCGGCACACACATTGAATGCAACATTCCTCTGTTGAAAGGGTGGATGGATGGAGGATGTATGGTCGGATGGGTAAAAGGGTGGGTGAACCGATGGATGTATGAAAAGGTGCGGGATGTGGATGTATGAATGGATGTATGAAAGGGTGGATGGATGAATGAAAGGGTGGATGGATGTGTGAAAAGGACGAGTGATGAATAGGGTGGGAGGATAAATGATGGATGGATGGATGGACGGATGGGTGAAAAGGTGGGTGGATGAATGATGGATGGATGGATGGATGAAGGATGGGTGGATTGATGAAAGGGTGGGTGGATGAATGGATGGATAAAAGGGTGGATGGATGATTGATGAGTTGATGGAAGAAAGTTTGGTGGATGGATGATGGGTGGGTGGATGGATGTGTGAAATGGTGGGTGGCAGGATGTATGAAGAACAGATGTTTGGCAAGGCTGTTCCCTCTGTGTCGGAGTCACGCAGGGGAGGGGCAGGTGGAAGATAACTTTATTCTTAGACTTGGGTGTGGGGCGCGGGCTGTACAAAGCACAACAATGCAAACAGCACGTCTGGCAGTGTTTCAGCAGGCTTACTGTAACAGGAACAGCACGTACAAACAGGATCGGGGGACGGCATGCAGTGTCTTGCAAATTGACGAGAGTTAGGAAAGCCCCTGGCATCTGGAGCTCGGGCTGCAGCCGCAGAGACTTACCTGCCCGCTGCGGAGACATGACTTGAAGAGCCAGCCTAGCACGTGCTTAGAAATGGGTGCTGGAATATAGCGCTTCTTCATTCTGGAATAAAGGGTAGTATATCCGGGCCTTGGCTCGGGCAGACCTCAGATTAAAACAAAAACGTCTTTGAGGAGAGAAATTATTTTTACTTTATGTGAAGCAATTACAAAGAGCGGATTTGACGGACTATCCACATGTAAGTTAGTGCCTATAATTATTGAGATAGGTGGGTGGCACCAGTGGCATCCGTAACACAATCTATGTACAACTGCAATGTTTTAGAAGAAGTAAACAAAAAAAAAGGGGAAAATAGGAAAGAATTTGTGACGTGGGGATGGCGGGGCAGTGTGGGTGCCAGGGCTTAGAGGCGGGATCACGCATTCGGACAAAAGAATGCAAAAACTGTAGTAGCACACAAAGAACGCGTTGTCAGGACTGAGGTTCTGTAATTCTGAACCCGTTTTATAAAGGTCGTCGTATCGTGACGATTTTGGTAACCGCGGACCGCAAATGACGAGTGCGGTATGTAAGAGTGTTTTCATCATGTTCGATTGATGGATTCACTGTGTATTCAGGGATATTGTTTTGAACCTTCGGGTTCCATTTTGTGTACGGCAGCCATTTTGTGGTTGCCCTCACATAGGCCGGTGACTACGGTCGAGCGAGTCCTTGGGACACGTACACCTTTATCTGACTTCTGTGTAACCTGAGTGAGCTAACTCCATTGCCCGAAGCTAAACTTGTTGAGCCAGTTCCTTGTTCGGCAGCTGGTCAAGATAGAGATCACAGAGCAGAACATTGCTGAGTTTATGGTACACGCACACACCCTTCTATCTTGCTTCTCATCTGTTTCTGCTCCTTCTTTTATTGCCTATTTATGGTTTGGGTTGAGGTCTTTTATTATGGGTTTGTTCGGCCTGTCCGAACAAAAATGTTGGGTCTTCCTGTGTAATTGATGGTGGGCTGGACAACTGAAAAGTGGGATTGTCGTTATGTGATACCTTTTGCAATGTCACTTGAGATTGGATAGTTTGTAAATAATTGTTGCTAGTCAGGAATGTGATTTTTGGCATAAAAGACGATGTCTCGCAATACGAAATTTTGCAGTCTCTAGCGAACCACCCGTGTTGTGCTTTGTAGACCTCTGTTTCTGGTTGCAGCCAATAAATTTGCTCTTTGACGTCACCGAGAAGTATCCCGTGTCTCTGTATTCTAAGACAGGTGAACCCGAAGACATTGGGCGTGCCCCTGGCGCGCTGGGTTCTAAAACCCGGTTCTTCACTTGGCGCCCAACGTGGGGCGACTTCAGCGGTACTGGTCCAAGCCTGAAGATCGTGAGGAGCTTTGTGTGAAAATTCTGGAGGAAGGCCTACCACTTCATCGACCCCTGTATGTCGTCGTGGTCCGAAAGTCTTTGCTGCGAGGTTCCCCACTTTCCGACAGCTGCGAAGGACTGCTGCACTGACTGTCGCCCTGTCTTGGACCCCTTTGACGATTTATAGAGCGAGACGATAGACGGGTCTTCTGGCGACGTCATCGATATTTCAGTTAAGTATGAGTGGAGCGTCTCCCAGTCCTTAGTTTTTGGGAATCCCTTGGGATCTTTGATTTGGAACTTGCAAGCTCCAAAGCTGAGGGACTTGTGTATTCGTGAGACTATCGTATTCGATATTTCCTTGAAGTTTGAAGCTAGACTAGTGAGCGAAGATGCCTGGTCTTAGCAGACTTGGAAAGATATTTTGTTGTGGTTGAAATAGGGATTCCCGATTGGAGGATTCGTGACCGGTGCCTCCAATTGGAACTCCAACCTATGAGCTCCATTTGAAACATGGCGTGGGCCCCATCACGTATAATGAAGTGTGGATTCGCTACACTAGGAAGGATGGTGTCCTAAAGTGGCCCCAATATGGTAGTTATGATACAGAGATTTTAGATAATCTGGAAGTTAAACTCTTTAAAAAGAAAGCCCGGCCGCCGATGTTTGACTCTTTCCGCCTATGGCGAAAGGAAGCCAAACGGAAAGAAATTAAATTAGCGAAGAGAAATAAAAGAGAGAAGGGTATCTCGATAATGCAGGCTGCTATACAGTTTAAAGATAACGAAGAAGAACAAGCGAGTGAGCAGTTGCACATGCAAGGTAAAATGGCGATTGATAAATGTTATACAGCTTTGCCACCTCATCAGCAAGGTGCAACGAAGAAACTTGAGAAAGATCCTTTGATGTCACATTTGTTGAGTTTGCCACCCCCTTATGTGCAGAGTGCTACAGCACCTCCGCAACCTTTAATTGCGCAACCTCTGGTTGCTTTGCCTCCTGTTATTGCACAGCCGCCAGCTCCTCTTCAGTTGGCTCCTATTCCTCTGGTGCAGCCTTCTCAAGGGCCGCCGACTTTGCTACCTGCTCCGTCTCCAATTTCTACGACTTTGTCTCCTGTACTTGCTACTTCTTCTGCTACTGCTCCTACATTGGTTTCCTCTCAGTCTGCTTTGTCTCCTGTCCTTTTGTCAACTTCTCCTTCTGTTCGACAAAGAATGACTGATACTGTTACTGGTCTTTTGTCTCCTTTCTTTGGGTCATTGAGTATGACCCCTGTTTCAGCGCGTAAACAGTTGCGTAGCCAAATGCCTGGTCCCAAAGAGCGGGAAGTATTGAATAGTTTAGCGCGTAAATGGGTTACTAATTCCTTAAGATATGATTTAGAGTCTGTTATGGATGTCTTCCGCCAATGGGAAGCACTGAAGCAGAGATATGTTTTAGATAAGATGTGTACTTTCCTTCGTGAAGAATGGGAAGATAGTGATTTGGGACAGACTCCGCCTGAGTTGTTCTGCGTACAGTCTGAGTTTGCGAAGGGAACTATAGTGGGTCTCGACGTTGAAAGAGCAGTTGCGACACTGCTTTCGTTTAGGAGCGGGTCTCCTTCTCAGCTGTTGTTTGAGCCTGATTCTTCTGTTAGGAGAAAAGTGCGACAAATATCCGATGAGAGAAGTTCTTCCGGTATGGAAAGAGGCAGTTCAGGCCAATGTGCAGGCTGGTATTGTAGCTGCGCCGGCTCATTTTCAGCGTGTTTGGGTACATGTTCCGTGGAAGCGAGCTGAAGTTTTGGCTCTTAAGCAGACTTTACCTGACCCCCGTAAAAATACTGCAGGGTATTATAAGGAATTATCACAGACTGCAGACTCATGTGTTATGAATCTAGCTGATATAGATATGTTGTTTGGAAATGTGGTACCACAGCCTTTATGGGGATTGATTCGTCATACGGATCATGCGCAAGAGTTAGGTGATACATGGAATAATATTGGTGCTGCGGATGGTCGACAAGATGGTGGTGCTAAACCTGAGCCTTTAGTTGCAGAACTTCCTGGTAGGATCATTACTTACATGAAAACTTTAATGCCTGCTATGCTAGTAAACTGGGACAAATTGTCTGCATGTAAGGAGAAGAAAGACGAAAGTGTGTCTGATTTCTTCACTAGGTTTGAAGAGACCTTTATTGACCATAGTGGTCAAGACATGAGTACGGAAGGTGGTCAACGGTTGTTTGTTCATAAGTTCGTGCATAACTTGCTTCCCGAGTTGTGTACTAAGTTGAAGGATTCAGAGCGTTCTTGGGCTGTTTCTTCGTCAGCGCAGATATTGGCTACTGCGCAGTACTATGAGGATAGGGATAAGGATGAGAAAGATAGAGCAGACAAGAAGACTAAAGATCTGAAGACGAAGGTTCTTTTGCAGCAAGCGTATCCACCTCGTAATAATCAACGTGATTATCAGCAACCTCAGCAGTTTCAGAGGAACTCGCAAAGGTTTGAGTCTTCTCAACCGCGTTTTCCTGTAGGCCCTAATCAGTGTGCATATTGTAAAGAAGAAGGTCATTTCAAGAATAGTTGTCCGGTTCTGTTGCAGCGCACGAATGGTGTTTCTGGTGTGAGAGGTCGAGGTGTTCAGCAAGCTCCTAGAGGTAGGGGACGTGGTGTGTTCCCCCAGAATGCGCTTTCCTTTCCTCCACAGAATTCGATTAATTGCTTTGATCAGCAGAATGGTGCGTCTGGTAGGACGACTCAGTACTATGCTGACGACAACTATGTTGAAGCTGAGAATATGGACGGTAATGATTGCTAGGACAGCCATAGACAAAGAGAGGGAGATGTTTCAGTTCCAGTAGATCAGAGTGGACCTTATGTTGAAGTGATTACATCAGGTGTGTCAGAGCCTTTTTTGTTGGATACTGGTGCTGCGAAGAGTTCTATCATGCACTCTAAACTCCCTGGCGCACCTTTGGCTGGCTTGACAAATGTTTCAGTAGGTTTTTATGGCACCCCAGTTAGAAATCCGATTTCTAGTCCTTTGTCTCTTTCAGTTGGACCTTGTGAATTTGAAGCACCCCTTATTCTAACGACAGGTTGTGGTGAGAACTTGTTGGGATTGGATCTGTTGAAATGATTGTATGCGACGCTACATTGTTCTCCTTCAGGAGTACAGCTTACATTGAGTAAGAGAGTGATCTCTCTGATGTATTTGTCCAAAGATCGACTTCCGGCAGAATTGTCTTCTCTTCCTGATTCTCTTTGGGCTATTGGTCCTAATGATGTGGGTCTTTTGGAGATCCCGTCATATGTTGTGATGCTGAAAGCGAATGCTAGATTGCCACGTATTCCCCAATATCGGATTTCTAGTGATGGTGAAAGAGCGCTCCTAGCGATCATCTATGATCTGATTGAGAAAGGTGTGATTGAAGAAACGAGAGGTAATGTGTGCAATAGTCCAGTTTTGCCTGTTTTGAAACATACTGATTCTTCGCAACCGCCTGTACATAGGTTCGTGATCGATCTCCGCGAGGTGAATAAGATTGTAGTTTCGCAATTCCCTGTTGTGCCAGATATCACTGCTTTACTGACCATGATTCCAGCTTCTGCTACCTGGTTTTCGGTGATTGATTTGAAGAATGCTTTCTTCAGCATCCCGATTGCCAAGGAGAGTAGAGATATTTTTGGCTTCTCTTTAGAAGGCGGAAGTTTCCGGTTCAAGCACGCTTCTCAAGGCTATTTTGAGAGTCCATCGATCTAAAGTCAGGCTTTGAAAACACAGCTTGATACGATTGTCTTACCTGATGGTGCCGCTCTTATTCAGTATGTCGACGATTTGTTAGTTGCTGCTGATAATGAGGAGATTTGTAAAGAAGCTACTTTATTGTTGTTGCAACATTTGTCTGACTTCCAACATAAAGTGTCTCTTTCGAAGTTGCAGTATTGTCAACAAGAAGTGACCTACTTAGGTCATCTCTTATCGAAGGAGGGAAGAAGATTGACCCCAGAACGAATTCAAGCGATTGCGAAAATGAGTGTGCCAACTACACAGAGAGAAGTGTGTGCTTTTCTGGGTATTACGTCGTATTGTAGACAGTGGATTCCAAATGTTTCGCTTCTTGCGAAACCTTTGTTAGCTCTTACTGTTAAGGATACTCCGAATCCTATTCCTTGTACTGACGAATGCCAGAAGAGTTTTTCAGAATTGGGTGATGCATTGTGTTCGGCTCCTGTGTTGGGTACTCCCGATTATAGTAAGCCTTTTACACTCTATGTCCACGATAGAGAGGGATGTGCATTGTCAGTTTTGACACAGCAGTTCGGCAATAAACAACGTCCATGTGCATATTTCTCGTCGACTTTGGATCCGGTAGCTAGAGCGTTGCCGAGTTGTTTGAGAGCTACAGCAGCAGCGGATGTCTCTATTCGACAGTCCGCTGGTTTGGTGATGGATAATACGTTGATTGTGATGGTTCCACATGCAGTGGATACCTTGTTGAATAGGACCAAGACACAGCACTTAACTAGTGCTCGATTGTCAGGTTATGAGTTGACACTCTTAGCGAGTCATGTGCATATAAAGAGATGCAATACGTTGAATCCAGCTACGTTGTTGCCGATTTCAGTAAAGACAGATGTTTCTCAACAGCATGATTGCTTTCTTAGGACAGAGGAGGAAACGAAAGGGAGAATAGACCTTAGGGACACTCCTCTTCCGAAGTGTGATGGTACCTTATGGGTAGATGGTTCGTGCTTCAAGCTTCCGAATGGTGAAACAAATGCGGCATATGCTGTTACGACTTTGCATACAATTGTTGAAGCTGCACGTATCCCACATAATTCAGCTCAAGCAGCAAAGTTGATTGCATTGACAAGAGCGTGTGTGTTGTCGAAAGGGAAACGAGTGACTGTATATACTGATAGCCAGTATGCGTTTGGTGTGGCTCACAGTTTTGGTCGCTTGTGGAAGGAACGCGGATTCCTCATGTCTTGTGGAACAAGATTCAGCATGGTTAGTTGGTGAATGAACTTCTTGAGTCACTTAACTTGCCGTTGCAAGTTGCGATCGTGAAATGCAGTGCACATAAGAAAGGTTACTGATGATGTTGGTCGTGGTAATGCGTTTGCATATGAAGTTGCGAAAGATGTGGCGAGGGATGTGATGAGTCGAATGTATGTTGCGGGTCCGGCCAGATGTGTTCCGGATAGAAGTATGTGTGAAGATACGATAGAGAGTGTGAAGTCAATTCAAGCTGAAGCTACAGAGAAAGAGTTGAGCGTATGGAGAGAGAGTACGGGTAAATTGGATTTGAATGGTTGTTGGGTTGAGTTGTCAGAGCATCAGCGATGGTTGTTACCTGATGCGTACGTGCTTGCAGTGGTTACGATGGTGCATGAAATGGCTCATATTAGTGCAAAAGGGGTTTGTAAGTTGTTTGCACCAGTATAGCAAAATGCTGGAATTCCTAAGTGTGCCGAGAATCTGGTTAAGAATTGTATGGTTTGTCTGATGTACAATCGTGGTAAGGGAACTCCAACTCCAGCTGGTCATTTTGCGCCTCCGACGTATCCGTTTGAGGTTTTGCAATTAGATTTTATCCACATGGAGAGGTGCAACAACTCGAAATACGTACTCGTAGTTGTTTGTGCCTTTTCGAGATGGGTAGAATCATATCCCCTGAAAGATAATCCTGCCTTGTCCACAGCTAAAGCCCTTGTTAAGGAATTCTTCCCTAGGTATGGTTTGCCGAGAATGGTCTGGAGTGATAATGGGAGTGAATTTGTGGGTCAAGTGATGAAGAGAGTGTGTGATGGTTTAGGTATCCGACAAAAGTTTCATGCTGCAATTCGGTACACAGTCAAAATATCGAGTTGATAATATCGAATAGACAAAATATCGAGTCAGAAAAATCGAAGGTATGTAATATCGACAACATAAATATCGACGTTCAAAATATCGATTTATGTGTGTGGAAATAATAAAGAGGACATTAATATCGAAATAGGAAATATCGAAGTTAAAAATATCGATTATAAAAAATATCGACATTTTAAATAGTGTATTTTTTAATCAATGTAAAGTATTGATATTGTAAAATGTTAGGTATATACAATTTTAGTATTAATTATTAGTGAAATAAATTGTGAAAAATGTTTAGGAGCGGGATGTAGGGTTTATAGGGGATAAGGGTGGGTAGTGTTTTAAAATGTATGTAATAAAAAAATATTATTATTAACAATAAATTTACATTAAAAAATATTGCAATATAGAGAAGAAGTTGTAAATATTAGTTAATTAATAATGTCTAATAAAATTGTACTGTAATGTTTAGTAGCGGGTTATAGTGTTTATAGGGGCTAAGGGTGGGTAGTGTATTAAAAAATAATATTGAAATAATTTTTTGAAATTTCAAATTTGAAAAAAAATTGAACTACAATTTCGAATTAGATTACATTTTTCTAAATTTAGCGAAATAATATATAAAAAATTCAAATGATGTTCCATGTTTGCTAGTGTTTTATTGGGTATATAGTGGATAAGTGTGGATTAATAATGTATAATAAAATTGTATTGTAATGTTTAGTAGCGGGTTATAGTGTTTATAGGAGTTAAGGGTGGGTAGTGTTTTTAAAAAAAAATTGAAATATTTGAATCAAATTTCGATTTAGATATAAAATTGAAATAAAATTTTGAATTTGAATAAAAATTTCAGTAGTTTGCGAAATTGTATTTAAAAGATTTAAATGATGTTTAATGTTTGCTAGTGTGTTATTGGGTATATAGTGGATAAGTGTGGATCAATAATGTATAATAAAATTGTATTGTAATGTTTAGTAGCGGGTTATAGTGTTTATAGGGGTTAAGGGTGGGTAGTGTTTTAAAAATATAATTTATAAATTTTAAAACTATTTAATTTTTTTAAAAAATTGAAATAAAATTTCGAATTTGAATAAAAATTTTGAAAATTTGAGAAATAGTATTTTTAAATTTTAAATGATGTTTAATGTTTGGTAGTGTGTTATTGGGTATATAGTGGATAAGTGTGGATATTGTCTTAAATAGTATGTTTGTAGATAATAAGTATTTTAAGTAAATTAAATAGGTTCAGTGTCCAGCACTTACCCTAGTTAAATGGTGATTGGAGTTGGAATAGTACATTAAATAGCTTCAGTGTCCAACACCTACCCTAATTAAATGTAGATAGGAGTAGGAATAGTAAATTAGATAGGTTCAGTGTCCAGCACCTACCCTAATTAAATGGTGATTGGAGTTGGAATAGTAAATTAAATAGTTTCAGTGTCCAGCACTTACCCTAATTATATGTTTATTGGAGTTGGAATAGTAAATTAGATAGGTTCAGTGTCCAGCACCTACCCAAATTAAATGTTGATTGGAGTTGGAATAGTCAATTAAATAGGTTCACTGTCCAGCACCTACCATAATTAAATGTTGAATGGAGTTGGAATAGTAAATTAGATAGGTTCAGTGTCCAGCACCTACCATAATTAGATGTTTATTGGATTTGGAATAGTAAATTATATAGGTTCAGTGTCAAGCACTTACCCTAATTAAATGGTGATTGGAGTTGGAATAGTAAATTACATAACTTCTGTGTCCAGCTCCTACCCTAATTAAATGTTGATTGGAGTTGAAATAGTAAATTAAATAGGTTCACTGTCCACCACCTACCCTAATTAAATGTTGATTGGAGTTGGAATAGTAAATTAAATAGGTTCAGTGTCCAGCACTTACCCTACTTAAATTTAGATTGGAGTTGGAATAGTAAATTAAATAGGTTCAGTGTCCAGCACCTACCCTAATTAAATGGTGATTGGAGTTGGAATAGTAAATTAAATAGGTTCAATGTCCAGCACTTACCCTAATTAAATGGTGATTGGAGTTGGAATAGTAAATAAAATAGGTTATGTGTCCAACACCTACCCTAATTAAAAGTAGATTAGAGTTGGAATAGTAAATAAAATAGGTTCAGTGTCCAGCACTTACTCTAATTAAATGGTGATTTGAGTTGGAATAGTAAATTAAATAGGTACAGTGTCCAGCACCTACCCTAATTAAATATTGATTGGAGTTGGAATAGTAAAATAAATAGGTTCAGTGTCCACCACCTACCCTAATTAAATGTTGATTGGAGTTGGAATAGTAAATTAAATAGGTTCAGTGTCCAGCACTTACCCTAATTAAATGGTGATTGGAGTTGGAATAGTAAATAAAATAGGTTCAGTGTCCAGCACCTACCCTAATTAAATGGTGATTGGAGTTGGAAAAGTAAATTAAATAACTTCTGTGTCCAGCACCTACCCTAATTAAATATTGATTGGAGTTGGAATAGTAAATTAAATAGGTTCAGTGTCCACCACCTACCCTAATTAAATGTAGATTGGAGTTGGAATAGTAAATTAAATAGGTTCAGTGTCCAGCACTTACCCTAATTAAATGGTGATTGGAGTTGGAATAGTAAATTAAATAGGTTCAGTGTCCAGCACCTACCCTAAATAAATGTTGATTGGAGTTGGAATGGTAAATTAAATAGGTTCAGTGTCCACCACCTACCCTAATTAAATGTTGATTGGAGTTGGAATAGTCCATTAAATAGGTTCAGTGTCCAGCACCTACCCTAATTAAATGGTGATTGGAGTTGGAATAGTAAATTAAATAGGTTCAATGTCCAGCACCTACCCTAATTAAATGTTAATTGGAGTTGGAATAGTAAATTAAATAGGTTCAGTGTCCACCACCTACCCTAATTAAATGTTGATTGGAGTTGGAATAGTAAATTAAATAGGTTCAGTGTCCAGCACCTACCATAATTAAATGGTGATTGGAGTTGGAATAGTAAATTATATAGGTTCAGTGTCCAGCACCTACCCTAATTAAATGGTGATTGGAGTTGGAATAGTAAATAAAATAGGTTCAGTGTTCACCACCTACCCTAATTAAATGCTGATTGGAGTTGGAATAGTAAATTAAATAGGTTCAGTGTTCAGCACCTACCCTAATTAAATGGTGATTGGAGTTGGAATCGTAAATTAAATAGGTTCAGTGTCCAGCACCTACCCTAATTAAATGTTGATTGGAGTTGGAATAGTAAATTAAATAGGTTCAGTGTCCAGCACCTACCCTAATTAAATGTTGATTGGAGTTGGAATAGTAAATTAACTAGGTTCAGTGTCCAGCACCTACCCTAATTAAATGCTGATTGGAGTTGGAATAGTAAATTAAATAGGTTCAGTGTCCAGCACTTACCCTAGTTAAATGGTGATTGGAGTTGGAATAGTACATTAAATAGCTTCAGTGTCCAACACCTACCCTAATTAAATGTAGATAGGAGTAGGAATAGTAAATTAGATAGGTTCAGTGTCCAGCACCTACCCTAATTAAATGGTGACTGGAGTTGGAATAGTAAATTAAATAGTTTCAGTGTCCAGCACTTACCCTAATTATATGTTTATTGGAGTTGGAATAGTAAATTAGATAGGTTCAGTGTCCAGCACCTACCCAAATTAAATGTTGATTGGAGTTGGAATAGTCAATTAAATAGGTTCACTGTCTAGCACCTACCATAATTAATTGTTGATTGGAGTTGGAATAGTAAGTTAGATAGGTTCAGTGTCCAGCACCTACCATAATTAGATGTTTATTGGATTTGGAATAGTAAATTATATAGGTTCATTGTCAAGCACTTACCCTAATTAAATGGTGATTGGAGTTGGAATAGTAAATTACATAACTTCTGTGTCCAGCACCTACCCTAATTAAATGTTGATTGGAGTTGAAATTGTAAATTAAATAGGTTCACTGTCCACCACCTACCCTAATTAAATATTGATTGGAGTTGGAATAGTAAATTAAATAGGTTCAGTGTCCAGCACCTACCCTAATTAAATGTTGATTGGAGTTGGAACAGTATATTAAATAGGTTCAGTGTCCACCACCTACTCTAATTAAATGTTGATTGGAGTTGGAATAGTAAATTAAATAGGTTCAGTGTCCAGCACCTACCCTAATTAAATGTAGATTGGAGTTGGAATAGTAAATTAAATAGGTTCAGTGTCCAGCACCTACCCTATTTAAATGTTGATTGGAGTTGGAATAGTAAATTAAATAGGTTCAGTGTCCACCACCTACCCTAATTAAATGTGGTTTGGAGTTGGAATAGTAAATTAAATAGGTTCAGTGTCCAGCACCTACCCTAATTAAATGTAGATTGGAGTTGGAATAGTAAATTAAATAGGTTCAGTGTCCAGCACCTACCCTAATTAAATGGTGATTGGAGTTGGAATAGTAAATAAAATAGGTTATGTGTCCAACACCTACCCTAATTAAAAGTAGATTGGAGTTGGAATAGTAAATTAAATAGGTTCATTGTCCAGCACCTACCCTAATTAAATGGTGATTGGAGTTGGAATAGTAAATTAAATAGGTTCAGTGTCCAGCACCTACCTTAATTAAATGTAGATTGGAGTTGGAATAGTAAATTAAATAGGTTCAGTGTCCAGCACCTACCCTAATTAAATGGTGATTGGAGTTGGAATAGAAAATAAAATAGGTTATGTGTCCAACACCTGCCCTAATTAAAAGTAGATTGAAGTTGGAATAGTAAATTAAATAGGTTCAGTGTCCAGCACGTACCCTAATTAAATGGTGATTGGAGTTGGATTAGTAAATTAAATAGGTTCAGTGTCCAGCACCTACCCTAATTAAATGTTGATTGGAGTTGGAATAGTAAATGAAATAGGTTCAGTGTTCAGCATGTACTCTAATTACATGTGGTATATTTAAATAGATTGTACATTATATTAAAAAACCATTTGTAATAATAATATACATGAATTTGCAATAGCTACAAGATAAAAATTACACAGATGTTTTTCAAACAAATCTTTATTTTTTTACATCTCAAAATAAGGACAATATGTATGTATTATAAAGCAATGTATAGTGTAATGAATACAAAATATAAGGACAATGCAGTTTGAAAAATCACATTTTTGAGTCGTTGTTTAGGACAGTACATTTTCAGTACAGAGAAAAAAAAGTAGTTGAAGATTATGCAATGAATGCTACTATACATACGTATAAAATTATTTGATATCTTTTTAATAAATTTTACAATTGTAATAAAATAAATGTTTTTAATATTTACATATAATCCAGTGCAGTAGAAATGATGATATAAAATAATGAACATTTTTAAAAGATATTTGGATATTAATAATATTGAACATCATACCATTAACATCATTTTCTGCATATTTGTAAAGTATACAATATTTTTATATAAAATTATTATTATTAATAAATAAGTTTTAATAATAATAATTTTAACATGTTAGTCATATTGTTAAAAAAGTAATACAGCAGAAACAGATAGTATATTAGATATTTTTCACAGATTATTTTTCAATAAATATTACATTAAAAATTAAAATGTATTAATATTTAATGTAATAAATATTAAAAGTATGAAAAAAATACATTAGTAATTTTAAAAAATACATATATATTTAAACATGTTGCAAAGTATTTTTTAACAATTATACATACTTTTCTGCTGTAAAAAAAAATGTTTTGGGCATTTATAGGACTATTTTTTACAGTATAGTATAATTTGGGTCTTTCATTTTGTAACCGCTCATTGTCTTTTTGGGTCATTTTGGTAGAGTGAAGGTCGCGGTTGGAAGCAGGTTCACGTCTGAGCAGGTAAGAGTCTAATTTGATATATTTTAACTATTTTATCTAACTTTAGAAAGTAGTTGTTTGTTATTTAGGGGTTTTGGATTACTGTATGAGTATTTAGATAGTATGGAGTTGACTCGATGCGTATTTCGGTTATCGAGGCTTTTTGTTCTTTGAAGTAGTTGGAGTTAGTGAGTTTGTGCTAGGATTTGGCTATTTAATAAAAATGCAAGTATGTAATGTTTATATTATATGCTATTTTGCTAAGTGGTATGTGGGTGGGATTGTTTAATGTTTGTTTCTAGGTATTTTGAAACAGCTATTTCTGTTTCCGAGCTGTGATTTTTTCTTTTCATCTAAGGAAGTGTGTTTCAGTTGTTTGAACTGAGATGTATAGCATATTTCCTTTATTTTTCGGGTTTCCTGGACCGTTTCTTACATTTGTAGATTTTTTTCAGGTTTTTTAATGCATTTAGAACAATCGATTTATTTGGATGAAGGATACATTTTGCACAGTTGTATTTTTACATTTTCAAGGGATATTTTACTTCTTTTTTTCGAGAATTTCTCACTACATGGATTGTAATGGATTATTGGTTATGATGTTGTTGTGCAAGGTAAGTGAATAATTTTTAATATTTATTTGGGGTGGGAAAAGTGTTTTTATGAAATGTATTTAATATACTGACATAATTATTTTGTCTATTTATAATTAAGAAAAAAATATATTAGACAAAATAATTAAATAATTGTTATATTATAATATGTGTGGTTGCATATTTAAGGATATTTGCGGATGTTGACCCTTTTATTTAGTTATTATTGTTAGTTTAATGTTTTGGCTATCATTTTTAAGTATTCTAGTCCTCTTGTTGTAGGGTAAAGTTGTACTTGCTGTTGTAAATATTGATACATTTGAGCAGTTTGTCTTGAGAGTTTGGGTTTCAGTTGTAAGACAGATTGCTCCATTCGTAATTCTTGAAAACTTTGCTCTTTTTGGATTGCTGTGAGGAGTTTGTGTAATGTGGGAGTTGTACGTCCAGTAGAAGATAGGAAGGCATTATGCTAACCTTCAACAGCGTTGTTTATTTTGGCTTCTTGGTTCAGGGTTGGTAGGTATACATTCCACCAGGGAATTAAGAATTTAGGTTGGCGTCTGTGGCCTGACCTGTGTAGTCTCCCTACCCAGTTGTCCTCAAGTAATCCAAAAGTGGGGCAAGTTTTTGTTCGTTTTGTGTGTAGAAAAGACTTTCAATTAATAGATTATAATGTTCAGCCACGTCAGTTATTGGCATATATGCCAGAGCTATTAGGTGTTTAATTTGGTATGCAAAGGTAATATTGGTTGCATACTCAACACTAAGTGCAGATTTTTGTAAATGTCTCCATAGACATTGGTTAAAATGAAAATAACATCCTTGAATGGATGTGTGTGGATAAGTTTTAAGAATGGAATTAATCATAGCTTGTTCGAAGTCTATTATTATTTTTAGTGGAAAGTAGTCTGATGTTTGTTCTTTTATTTTGAGCAATATTTCTGTATAAGTTGCTGTTTGTTTGTTTGGTAACAAACAGTAGATGAATGGGATACAGGTATTATGATATTGCCCATGTATTGTATACAATTGGTAGAATGGTTTTGGGCATATGTAAAAAGTGCCATCCATCATCCATGTTTGCCTTTCTTTTAATTTTTTAATGTTGGTATTTGTGGCAAACATGATTATTCTTTTCTCTTTGCTATGATTATCATAAAAGATAAAAGGTTCATCATTATGTGTGATGGCAAGGTCAGGTGGAATTATGACTTCCTCAAAAGTTGTAGCTATTGGTATAGTGGGTCTACTAGATTTTTTGGTCCTAGCTATGGTTCTTTTGATTGAAGAAATTGATGGTAACTGACCTCTTGCTTCTCTGGGTACTCTTTCAGAATTACGCTGCTTGGTAGGTCAGATGTGCTACTTAATTCTTTTATATTTTCGAGAGTGGCTCTAACCTCGATTTCAGAGATGTTTGGTGGATGGTTATGTTCAGTAGTATTAATAACACTTGTTTCTCTGGTTGTAGCACGCCCATAGCATTTATTAGAGTAATACTTAGTACATTTCCAGTTAACTTTAAGGTCTTTTTGTTTCTCCTGAGTATAAGTATGACCCATATAGCATAATAAAAATGTTCCTTTCTGAGATGTAATAAATCTTGCATCTTCTGTCATTCTTGTGTTCTTTTATCTAGAAAATTTATTTTAAACATATTAGGAAAATGTGTAATGTTATAATCATTTTAAATAAAGCAAGTACCATTTGTAGCTTCTTACTTACCAATAGTAAAGTAGTATCTTTAGAAAGTAGGTGCATTTTCAGTCAGATGGTGTTCTAATGTTTGTAGGTCTGTCGAAAAAAAGTAAAGTCTGTTATAGGAATTGTTTAATTGTGTATTTTGGTTAGACATTTGCTAGTGTGTAACCTTTAATAATGAATAAGTTACTTTTTAGGGATTACAAAAGAGAACATTTTAAGAAAATACTAACAGAAGTACTCACAAATGAAGTATTAACATTGTACATTCTATTGAGCATACAATGAGTATATATGTTTGCATTTTGTACTTACCAAGTGTTTATGATTATTTGCTGAATGTCTGTTCTTGGATTTGAAATTTCCGCTTTTTGAAGTTCGGTTGTCTTTTTTTGGGAAACATTTATAGTAAATTAACAAAGGTTATTTATGTGGAAAAAGTAAGTGGCATTTTTTACCAAAGCAGCGTTACTTATTTGGTGAAAAGAACCTGGGATAACACATTTCTTATGAGTTAAAACAGAAGAAACATATTAGAAAACATTTATTCTTTAAACTATTTGTCTAATGGTTTTAAGATAAAAGAAGATTTAGGTAGATACCTTTTTTATAGTTAATGTGTCGATTTTCTTGAAGACAATGTTCAACTTTATTTTTTAGTAGAGTCTGTTGTAGGAAAAAGTAGATAGAGAGCCAACATTTTAGTGTTAAAAAGTAGTATATAAGTAATAGGTTACAAAACCTTAAAAAATATGTACCAGAGCTATATGAATACTTACTTGTAGTATTTAGTAGTATTTTCATGCACAGAAGAATAAAGAGGGTGCTCCAAAAACTGACAGTATGTCGTCACGCTGAATCTAGGCTGCCGGTTTTAGGGATAACTGTAAATGGTTTATATAGGGTATGTCTAATTAGTGTTTAAATCTGATTGGTCACACATGTTCAGAAGAGTTACCATTGGTTAGTTTGAATTTTTTTAAGTAAAATAATTAACTTATATGTGACTTTATGGTTTATATAGAGGAATAGTGAAATAGTATGTATTTAGTAAAAAACGCTTTTAACTATATATTGATGTTAAAATAGTTTAATAATATGTAAAAAATTGTATGTCTAAAAAGAGTGTTTATATAAATATAGTAAGAACAAAATAAAAAAGAAATGTAAGTAAATGGATATATCAGTTAATAAACGTATGCAAAATTATTTAAATATATTTATATGTGTGTATTAGTAAGAGTGTTGATGTGTAGGGGTTATATAAGAAAAATAGACTTATTTAAGGCTATCGATATTTTTTGAGAGACAAAATTAGTGCAGTCGATATTATAGTTATCGATATTTTTGTAGAGTACTATATGTAGTACTGAGTGTCGATATTATGGTAGTCGATAATTGTGGTATCGATATTTGTGTAGTCAATATTTTTGTGCATCGATATTGTGAGGTCGATATTTTAGTAAATTTAATGTAATGAATAGGGAGTCGCTATTATTGATGTCGATGTTTGAGACTCGATGTTAGTGTAGGTCGATTTTTGTGAAATCGAAATTCTGTCAGTGATTCCTGCAATTCACCCCCAATCTGCAGGTTTAGTTGAGTGCTATAATGGCACCCTCAAATTGAAATTGGCCAAGATACAGGCGAGCTCTGGTCTACAATGGCCCGATGCTTTGCCATTAGCACTTTTGTCAACTAGGATGACTGTAAATTCTCGAGTGGGACTTAGTCCATATGAGATTGTTTTTGGTCGCCCGGCAAACATATGGGGAGTGCCGAGGCCAACCAAATTCAGTGAGATTGAACACCCTATATGATTTGACGGCTAAATTGCGTGTCTTACACCAACAGGTTCATGATACATTGCCTCAGGCTTCTGAAGATTCAGGACACGCCATTGATCCGGGTTCCTGGTCAAGAATTTTCAGCGGACAAAGAATGATCAGCCCCGCTGGACCGGACCCTACTTGGTGCTATTATCTACGGGATCTGCTGTGCGAGTGCACGGGAAAAAGAACTGGATCCACAGCGTACATTGTAAGAGAGCTCCTTTGCCTTTGCCGTACGACCGGGGGGTCCAGGAGGGTCTTCCTGATTCAGAAACTGACACCGTGCCTCATTTTCTGCCTTTTAGCGATGCACGTTTAATTGGGACAAATTCTGAGCGTGAAAGCGACGATCTTCTGCAAGAAGCTGTGGCACCGTCAGTTCGACTGGACACTACTGAACCTGAACTTTTGTTTTGTGATCAGACATTGCCTGGTAAAGGCCGTTATAATTTGCGACCAAGAGTCGTGGGACTAATAAAGTGAATAATCTTTTCTTTGCTATTTTTGAAGCTAAGCTCTCCCATCTGAGAAACTGTTTTGACCGATTTTTGTTTTTCCTTAAAGACTTAGAGCGTACTGCCGTGTAGACACAAGGTCGACGGATCTGGTTTGTTCTAGGGCGTTCCCTGGGGCATTCAGAGGTACACTAAGCGAATCAAACCAACTGCCGCGAACAGCACGGTTAGAGGATGGAGTTTTTCGAGCTGGAGAGACCTGTTGAAGAAATTAGCTTTAAGAGCAAAATGTGCCAAATTATGAGTAGAAAGTGTTTCTTGATATTATGTCTTTTCATGTTACTTAGTTTGATGATGTTCCTGACGGGATATATTATATTCTCGTTTCAAGTGACGTTTGCACCCACTACACAACCCATACCTTCTTCTACTGTTTCTTTGCATTCTTTTCACCCTCTGCCTGAACATGAATCCATTAGAAGACTGGAATTTGTTAATAACTCCTTTGTTCAGCTTCTGCACCAACACCAGCTAGTAGTGAACACGACTAACTGCTGGATGTGTGGTCTCATGCCTCATACTACTGATAAAGGTATTCCTTACCTGGTCCTGCCATTCAGCTATAATGGTTCTGTGTGGGCATACAGAACGATGTTCATCTATGCTCTTGAAGTCTACCCCCTACGTTCTGTGAAAGACAATCCAAAGAATAGTGCTCTAGTTAAGGGTATAGTCGATATGATTAGAGGAATTAGCTCCTATGAGACTATCCCGAGAGATGAGACACTAGCGTATATTGGATGGAACGTTACTTGATATGGAGTTAGTCTGAGTGAGAACCAGCGAGCGAAAAGATCCTCTCCGATTTGGATTGTACCCCATTAGGGTCATTTTTGTCTGCAAGGTAATGGGAGGAATCCGAGAGCTCAGTTGGGGAAGAGTATCTACACTGAGACTCATGTTTTTGCATCCCAGACTTCCCCATCGTTTTTAGCAGCTAAGGGTACCTATTTTGTCTGTTACGATAGAGCATACACATGGTTGCCCCCTGATTTCTCGGGCACGTGTTTTGTCTCGTTACTGTTGCCTCCTACGTATACAGCTGTGGCAGATTACCACAAGACGATAGTTGTGAGAGGTATCTTCAGTAAGGAAGATACTCCAGGACAAGAATTAGGAGATTTCTTGAAAGGTTTTCTGTCGTTTTGGGGACCTTTCGTTAACAGCAGGAACATACAGCAATTGACGAGAGTGGTTGAGTCCACCATAGTTGAAACTGCCGGTGCCCTTAGTAACTTGACTGCTGAGCTCCAGTCGGATCGTCTTATGACTCTTCAGAACAGAGTTGCGTTAGATGTCATACTTGCAGATAGAGGAGGGGTATGTAAATTGATTCAATCGAGCTGCTGCGTTTTCATTCCAGACAACGCTCCGACAGTGTACCAAGCCATTTTCAAGCTACATAAGATCTCCGAGTCTATACATGTGGACGAAGAAGATTGGTTGTTAATGGGATGGGTCTGGGGATTGTTATCCACCTGCGGATGGAGGATTATGATGATCATTGGGATGGTTTTAGCCATTCTTTTCCTGTTCTGTCTTTGTGTACAGTGTGCTCCTGCTATATGTGGCCTTCGTGCTACTTCGTGTGCGAGGAGACCTGTCCAGAGAGAGCTACTAGGTACTAGGATGATGCTACAGCAACATCTTGATGATCTGATGAATATAGACCTGGATTCAGACTGACGTGAGTTTAGGTTATTGCCTATGTAAGGGCAAAAGGAGGGTCTGAGGTTCCGTAATTCTGAACCCATTGTATAAAGGTTGTCGTATTGTGACGATTTTGGTAACAGCGGACCGCAAATGACGATTGCGGTATGTACGAGTGTTTTCGTCATGTTCGATTGATGGATTCACTGTGTATTCAGGGATTTCGTTTTGAATCTTCGGGTTCCATTTTGTGTACGGCAGCCATTTTGTGGTTGCCCTCACAAAGGCTGGTGACTACGACTGAGCGAGTCCTTGGGACACGTACACCTTTAGCTGACTTCTGTGTGACCTGAGTGAGCTGACTCCATTGCCCGAAGCTAAACTTGTTGAGCCAGTTCCTTGTTCGGCAGCTGGTCAAAATAGAGATCAAAGAGCAGGACATTGCTGAGTTTATTGTACACACACACACCCTTCTATCTTGCTTCTCATCTGTTTTTGTTCCTTCTTTTATGGCCTATTTATGGTTTGGTTTGAGGTCTTTTATTATGGGTTTGTCTGGCCTGTCTGAGCAAAAATGTTGGGTCTTCCCGTGTAATTGATGGTGGGCTGGACAACTGAAAAGTGGGCTTGTCGTTATGTGATACCTTTTGCAATATCACTTGTGATTGGATAGTTTGTAAATAATTGGTGCTAGTCAGGTATGTGATTTTTGGCATAAAAGACGATGTCTCGCAATACGAAATTGTGCAGTCTCTAGCGAACCACCTGTGTTGTGCTTCGTAGACCTCTGTTCCTGGTTTCAGCCAATAAATGTGATCTTTGACCTCACTGAGAAGTATCCTGTGTCTCTGTATTCTAAGACAGGTGAACCCGAAGACATTGAGCGTGCCCCTGGCGTCGCTGGGTTCTAAATCCCGGTTCTTCCGGACGCGCGATTTCGTAGTCTGCGAAGTAATGTACTAGCCAATAGCAATCAACGCATTGGCGTTGCAACAACGTACAATGTAAAATTTGGCGATGTTGTGGAGCTTACGATGTAGTAATCGCGTGGTAAAAGCATGCGATGGAATGGTGGCGATGTTTCGTCATACATTCTTACCAACCTGTAGCCTTTATTAGCAGGTGGCTACTATCTAGGGTTGAACTGTGGAATGCAATCAACAGGGAAGTGTAAGAAATTGGGTTGTTGGTTGACTGGGGTGTGAGCCCTGATCAAGCAGCAACCACAGTCCTTGTCAGGGTGAGGAACATGCCAACCCTAAATGAATCTGTGCTCAACTCTCTGGTAGCTTAACACAGAGCATTCAGGCTTAACTTCTGAAGTAGTTGTGCAACACTTCAAACACTAGCAGAGTAAAAAAATTCACACAAAACGGATCCCATAACAAGTTAGGAAAAAAGAGTAGAATTTCATAAATAAAAATTGAACTAAATGACAAAAATTCCAATCAGTAGAACTAGTTCTATGAATTTTTAAACAGTGCAGTGAAAATGGCTACAAAAACCACAAAGCACCAACTAGGGATATGTGGTCTAACTGGACTGGATGAAAGGCGCACTTTCAGGCCAACTTCTGGGCCAAGAGAGCTGTTCAGGACGGAGAGGACCGCAAGGAGCAGGGAGAGAGTCGCTAGAGGATGCTGGCGTAGTGTGAGGAGCAGGCCAGGTGCTACGGGCTGGCGTTGCTAGAGCTTTCCATTGGTGGTTTCCCACTAGCATCGATGCTGTAGTACAAAGAGGCAGCTGTGGGAGCTTCACATTTAATCGCGGTGCAAGCTGCAAGGTCTTGGTGCAAACTGACCCGTTCATGGTCATGAAGATCCCAAAAGCTTGAATGTAGCTCCCTGAGTCACACCAAGGGTTCAGGATCTGGGGGCAGCACTTGGGGGGACCTGCAGCTGGGTCGAGGGGCTGTTGCAGGATGTTGGGGAGCCTTTTATGTCTCCGAGGATCAGATCAGGAGACCAGCAGACTAGCCCGTTGAGTCACTCTGGTGTTCTTAGTTTAATGATGAAGTTGCAGGTCCAGTGCTCTTCTCACTCTGGTAGAAGCTTTGAGAGGTATTCTTTTGAAGTTCACAGTTGCCCTGCCTTCCTGGCCCGACTGCTCCAGACTATGTACATGGAGTATGCAGCCCTTTGTGTGGAGATAGAACACATCCTATTCAAGTGTAAGTGAGGCTGGGAACAGCTCCTCCTTCCCATCCTGCCAGTGATAGCCCATTCAGTCACACCTAAGCTCCCCAATGTTTGTGGCTGCCAACTACACTCATTAATGTGACCACAAGACAGGCTGCAGGCACCATATGACTAAGGCAAGAAAATGCCAACTTTCTAAATAAAACTGCCATTTTCAAAATTGTAATTTGAAATCCGAATTCACCAGAAGCTTGTATTTTTCATTGCAATTCTTAAGGGTTTTTTGGAAATGACACTTACAAAATGTAATAAGGTAAGTCCAATGTCACCCTATGGGAGAGTTAGGCCCTGCTGTAGGGAATAATTAATTTAAGAGTATTACACTAACAGGACAGGTAAAACTTAACAGTACATGTCCAAATTTTTTAAAACATTGCACCCTGCCCTCTAGGCTGTCCAGGGTCTACCCTAGTGGTGGCTTGTATGTGTTAAAAAGGAAGGTTTTGGCCTGGCAAAGGTTTCATATTGCCAGGTTGAAATGGCAGTTTAAAACTGCACACAGACAGGCTGCAATGGCAGGCCTTAGACATGTTTAAAGTGCTATTTAAGTGGATAGCACACTCAGTGCAGCAGGGCCACTGGTAGGATTTATTTTTCAGGCCCTGGGCAGAGGTAGTGCCACTTTCCTAGCTTCTTACAAGTAAACTAAATATGCCAATTGGATGTAAGCCAATTCTACCATGTTTTAAGGAGAGAGCACAAGCACTTTAGCACTGGTCATCGGTGGCAAAGTGCACAGAGCCATAAGGTTAGCAAAAACGAAGTCAGCAAAAATAGAGGGTCTGAAGGCAAAAGCTTAGGGGGGAAACAACTCCAAGGATGCCTGGTCTTACAGGAAGAATTTACAGCGATCTGGCACATAAGAAACTGAGATCCCACCTATTTTGCACTCATTTCTGCATTCAGATAGGCTGATGGAAATGTTAGGTGAGAATCATAATTGTTCAAGTGGTCCATCTTGGTTCATGGTGTGGACTTTACAGTGGAACTCTTCCCTAGGACTGACCATGTAAATGCTCTTGGTCTTTCCAGGTTTTCCTTCTTGGTGATGAGAACTCCCACGGCAGTAGGTAGTTCTCCCTCGATTCTGCTAGGGGGACTTGTATTGGAAATTATAATTTTTGCACGTTGTCTCCCCAGATTTTAGCTTTGACTGTTTTTGTTAGCTGAAGACCTCCGTGCACCTTAGCCCTGCTAACCAGAGGTAAGGTGCATGTGCTCTCCCCTTGAACATGATGAAACTGGCTCATCCTTAATTGGCATATTTAACTTACCTATAGGTCCCTATTATATGGAACAAAAGTGTTCATAGGGCCTAAAACAGAAACGTCCTTCCGAGCACTCAACAGTTAGTAATATAATATCAATGAAAAGAGTTTCTTTCTTCAGTTGTAGGTCCAGTCAGTACAGTTTCCCGGATTTATTAGTTCCAATAATCAAAGACAATTCAGTTCCAATTCAAAGAGAATTCAGTACATCCAGTTCCAATTCACAAGATATACGCACAGCCAACACGTGTTCCGTCTTGCCAGTATAAGTCAATTGACTTCTTCAGGGCTTATTCCAATCTTGAAATACAAAGTTTCCTCACTGTGGTAAATAAATTCAACTCATAAAAATAACGGTATTCTTCGAATCAAAACAATGATCACTATAAACAGTCTTCAACAGTATTCCAATAAGTAAAGTAATTCCTCCGTAATCCACAGTGCTACTTCTGCACAGCAGGACTCCGGCTTGGGTGGGTTGAGTATGTCCCATGCTGTCCAGCCTTAAAAGCAGCCTCATTTTCCTGCTAGCCAACTAAAAGGTTAAACTGAGCCCCAAATGGCCAAACTGCGCTTAAAGTAAACATAAGGATTGCATAAAGGTACTCCAATTTATATTTATAGTTCAGTGCAACAGTATTGCGTTTGTCTATAGCTGTCATTTGCACACTTTTCATCATCCTAACTCAGTTTTCCTTTTCTTAACAAATGTATTACAGGTTCATGACCGCCATTTTCAACTTTAATGAGTTGGTTGTGAGTTATCATTGGTTGATTTCATCTGCACATGGCCCCCCCCAGCTTTCTAATGACAGTCCACTCATTTGTTTAAAGTATATGTCTTTGGAAAGCGGAGAAATCTGTCACGTCGACCTGATACCTTACTGATGGTCGTCGAAGGAACAATGGCTACTTGTGGAATCTTTCTGACTTCACGTCATTCATCACCATGACATTTTAGACATGGTGGTCGCTCTTTGAACTGGATACTGTTGATAGATTTAGATACAAGTATCTCAGCATCTTTATGCTTTCTATGATTCCCACCAAAGTACTTCTCAGATTGTCTCTTTTTACCAGGCCAGTATCATTTTTGTTGGTTTGGGAAAAAAACACTGAAATAATTGACATGTTAAAGTTCTTCTAAGAAACATGCAATGCTTATTCAAATTAGTGTTTTAAGGTTTTTATCAGTTAATTAAAATTCCTGTTTCACTGTTAATGGCACAGAGGGACCAGCAAAGATCTGAGCATTGTCACATTGAGGCGCAAGAATTATTACGCTAACTCCCCTTCCTTCTATTCTTGGTTTATATTCCATGTATACTTTTCAGGCCGAGTAAGATGCATCTTCTAAGCCAGGCCTGCTTGTTTCATAGTCTACGCTCCCAAAATTCTAGAGACCAATCAACAACACAAACAGCCTCAGAAATCCATATTAAGTTTCAAAGTATAGCAGAGATGCAAATATGTTGAGTGAGGCATACAATATCTCAGCTTGGTTTTGATTATCTTCTTGCGCGGTGTTGAAAATAATATGAACACTGTGTGTAATCCAATCGAGGCTCATAAAACCAAGAAACATTTGTGTGCTAAATGAATAATTAATTAACGATGGGGCACAAAATCATGTACTCCTTTACTGATCCATCCTTGACAATACCCAAGATTGCATTCTGCCCCAACTAGGAGGCATGTCTTGGTTGATGTTGCGGAGGCAATGTTTATCAATTGATTTTCAATGATTCTGTTTACTATCTCCATTTGAATATTGGTTATAGTTCAATGTTTTGCACCACTACATTTTAGGGTCGAAAGCCCCATTGATGCAAAGATACTATAGATATTTAAAATGTAGTTGGCATCAGTCTCATAAAGGTAGATTAGGCAGGCATTCTACTGTTGAGATGTGCGATAACGCATGCCTTGAGGATTACTTTACTTATCTCTTGGGTAAGAGACTCACACTCTCACAGTCAAAAACTTCTGTTAGTTGGCTTTGTTCTGGATATTTTATACACATTTTCCTTTTGTTTCACCCCTAAACCTCTGCCTGTTTTAGAGGGAAATAGGCTTGCAGAGGTATTTGAGCCACACTAGCGTACATTAGTGCAAAATGTAATCAGAAATGTTTCAAATGTAGAGAAAGTGAGATTTAACTGTGCCAAGTTAAAGAAAAGGATTACAAAAGTTTCCTATAAACACTGCAGTATGAATAGTGTCTTAGAAGCAAATTAAGTGATTGACAAATGCAAGGCATGTGCCAAAAAAGGAAGACGCTTCAACCTTATGGCTTGGCAGATTGAAATCCTTCTTCTGGGAGCCAGTGTGCCACACAAACACTTGATCGAACAGACGAGAATCTGATATTAGAGCAGACATTGCTTTGCCAAGGGGTCCTCCAAACTATAATTCCTATCTTTTTGATCCACAAAGCTTGCCTGACTGCCTAAAACAGTGTATTCAGTGTATGCCTGGTAAGTGTGTGTAACATAAAAGCAGTTGCAGGATCCTTGATCAAAGTATCAAAAAACAGTTTTTTTAGACACATCGGCCGTGGTAAAAGCAGCTATTGGGCCCTTGTTAAAAGTGAAGATATGGCCAGTGGCGGTTCCTCCCAATGTGATCTGGTAGGGTGGGAATACAAATATACAAACAAAAACATTAAACAAAAATGACCACTTACCTGATGCTACGACCCCCAACTTCCTCCTCTCCTGATCCTCGACTGGTGCACACTGCGCAATCTTCCAGATGCTAATCCCGACGCTGCTCTCATGCTGGGAATGCTATTACTCAGTATGAGAGAAGTGCTGGGATTGGTCTGAGTGGCCTGGTTTGCCATTCAGACAGGGCCTGGGGGACTGTTTGTTCTCTACCTCACTGTACAACACACCTCAGGTTGGAGAATGCTAAGTGCACATGTCGGTTTGACCGCCCTAAGACAGCCGGCCAAACTGAAATGATGAACTTCATTACTACAGTCTTGTTGAGTAGCTGTGCGCTCTACAAATGCTTTCATTCATTCAATAATTCACATTGCTTGGTTATCAAAAAAAATTAAAGATTCTAATGTAGTATGCACAACGAATCAGATGTTTCATGGATGTTGTCGCTCCATTCCACTTTCATAAAATGGCTTATTAAACTGCAAACGTAAGGCTCTGGATATCCTTTTGAAAACCAAACTCACTAGTGCTCCTTAAGTGAACACCATGACAAAGTATATAAACATGCAACTCTTCTGTCTTCTATAAACTCTTCAACTACTCCACAACCAACCACCAAATGAAGATGACAAGAAACCTTGCCAATGCTTTAATTGACTGATGTATTGCTACTCTGACTGCTTTGAAAAACAGGCTGCAAAAACTTCACAATCAGGAGCTTGATTTTGCTTTAAACTTAGTAAGAGGGCCACAATAAACCCACCCTTAAAACACTCCATTGGTTACTACTAGTAGATGGTAGGATTACATTTAAAGTTTCTGCATCATTCATAACCCTTACTGGAGCAAATGCCCTAATGACTTGGATAAATGTCCACCTCACATAGACCTCCGCTTGATGCCCACCATCCTGATTAAACTTCAATCTTTCACAGAAATGAAACTGGGAAGATAATTGGATGTACACAGGTCCACACTATGTAGTGCCCTTAAACACAACTTGCGATCCTACAACTGAACTCTGCTTAGACGACTGCTGACAATTGCACAATATCAAACACTATTGCTCATCTGAGCTGATTGGACTCCAACTTTTATTAACATAACTATCAGCCACATGCATCAAGTGATTTAGGAATCGCAAACGGTGCGAATCGCAAATTTCGTCCGTTTGCGATTCCTAAATCACTATTTGGGATGCATCAATCAAAAATACATAAAATCGCTATTTTTTGTTTTTTCTGAAAATGCGATTGCATTTAAGGAATCGCAATTTGCGATTCCTTAAATGCAATGCATGACACCTAAAAAAATGGTGAATTCGCAATTAGGAGGAAAAAATTACCATGAGGTAGGACCTCATGGTAATTTGCGAAAAATCTGAAAAATGCAATTTAGTGCATTTTTCAAACTGTCATGTTGTGCACACACATGCCCTTAGGGCATGTGTGTGCACAACATATGTGCATAGATTGATTTCAGGGGTGCAACAGGATGTCCTCTGGACACCCCTGCACCCTTGAAATCGCAATCTCAATTTGCGATCAGCTAATTGCGAATCGCAAATTGAGATTGTCTTCCCATTCATTCCTATGGGCCTTTTGGCCCATAGGAATCAATGGAAAGGGATTCCTTAATTCGCAAATTGTGAATCGCAATTAAGGAAAAATAAGGAATCACTAAAGAAATTGCGATTTTTTGATGCATTGCCGTTTGTGATTCCTTAATTGCGATTCCTTAATTTTCGCGAATAAGGAATCGCAAACGGCAACAATGATGCATGTACCTGTTAGTTCTTTTTTTCTCTCAGTAGTCTAAGGGAACTGTAAAGTGACATGCTGTGCTCTGAAAAACACTTCAATAAATAAGCAAATCCTTTTGGGCCGCACTATGACAATGGCAAATGTTTTAAACAAAGTTTCTCCAAGCTACTTTTATGTTTGCCAAGGATCAAACACTTTACATTTATTTCCCTCGGTGACAAATATTTACTTCTACAATAACTTGTAGAACAAGATTGGAGCCTATGTTGGGAGTCGTCAATTCTAGCTATTACAGTGGCATTGCCTGCAAATAGGAGCCATGCAAGAGCCACCCTATTAAGAACTGGAACATTTGCAGGAATATACGGAAAATTAGCAGAAAGATTATTACTCAACACATTAACATGCATAAATGCCAAAAGGCAACCCTGATGGATTTCCTTATTAATTGCAATCTGCCGATACTATCACCCATCATTCCAAGACGGGCCGCTGCATGATTATCATGGTATAACATACATTCAACACTAATCAGAGGTTCCAGGACATAATGGCATCACAGGGCAATTCTAGAAAGACCTTCATCAGCATTATCAAATGTTGCTTGTAGATCTAAAAAAAAGCTGAAAAAAAGGGCTTCCTCTTTTTCCGGAAAACCTATTTTAACAACAAGGATACTATGAGAATATGGTTTGTAAAGGTGTGTTTTCTATTTTGCTGCAAGGATGTTCTCACTTCCCCAGGCATCTATCATTTGTAAGCAAATATATTTGTCAATTGAGCTGCATTCTGAAGAACCTTTTTCAACTTTCTCTTTAGATATCTCTCTAATTTATGAAAAAAAGTGTGAACTTATTTATTTTTCGTGCTATATGTGAAGCAGGATTAAACACAAAAGTGGTGGTACATTCTGAACTGTGTTGCCAATCTTTGTGCAGCCTTGAATGTTACACATATACTCATCTTGGGTATTTTTGTTGAAAACTACTGGTATAAAATGAAGCTGATTGAAAACGTTGGGTTAAAAAACAATGGAACAGGAACTTTTCGATAGATAACACTTTTTTAGTAAAGTGTAATAAAGCCACCGCAGTATTAGTTAAACAAACAATATTGAACTTAAAATTTAGGTGTATAAGATGTAGATTTGTATTGGTAGTAGAAATACAAAATCACTGATAAGAAGGTCAGGTTGGTGAAAGGCATTTTGTATCAGATCAGTATCACTGCCCCTCACACCCTAGGATTTAAGATAGAATAGCTTTTACACTAGTTCCACGATTTTTTTTGGTTAAAGACAAACTATTTCTAACCATTTTTTCCATGTAAAACGTTTAAAAACTAAATCTACTAAGTAATGTAAAGGGTGTATTTTTAACCTTAATATCTCTGTCAATTTGTTTCTACAAAATGAAATGTCGACTATTGCCTTAAAAAAAAAGTGCCTAGATCCAATGGGCTTGCTTCCCGTATGAACCAAATGAAATGGGAATTGTGCATGACAGAACTATGAATTCTTTCTGTAAAAATAAAGTTTAAAAAAAAGAGATATATGTTAGCCTAACATATATAAATAAAGTAAAATATTTAATATAATTTGTGTATCACTGTCTTTTGGCTGCAATTTTATTTCAGTTGAACCACTGGATAAATAAAAGAAAAAATCACACTACAATACTTTAAAAAAATATCCGACTCAGATCATATTTTTTAAATATATTGTTATAGGAATACAAAATTCAGAAAACTTGCACCGACCAATTTGAAATATCACTTAGCCTGGAAAAAATCAAGAAAACTGTACAATAATGTAGAAATGTAGAGCAGTTATCGTTTTTATAAGGGTACTAAATGAGTTCTATATTTTGATGTTTAATTTA
Source organism: Lissotriton vulgaris (assembly GCF_964263255.1). Taxonomy (NCBI): domain Eukaryota; kingdom Metazoa; phylum Chordata; class Amphibia; order Caudata; family Salamandridae; genus Lissotriton; species Lissotriton vulgaris. Next base: position 836,973,654 of record NC_141689.1, on the reverse strand, counting down.
CAATCCTATCAAACCAAACTGTTTACCATTTTGCAAAAATGAATGTATTTAGTTGGGTCAGAGAAGGGGAATTTTGTGAAACTCCAGAGTTATTCTGTAAACCATACACTTTCTCTTGAACAACTCGGTCGCCTTAAAACCCCTCTCCAGAAATAGAAAGTTATGCCCTTATAAGCAAATGTGTGTGAAAGTGCCTACAATTTAGTGGATCTTTTGAACATGGGGGTCCATGGATAATCAAGTGTTCTTGGCATTACTAAGCATACAATTGGCCACTCCGGGACGCCGGTGTTAGTAGCAGGATGTCGCTACGGAGTTCAGATCACGTACACGTGAAGTTGAGGGTTGATTACTGGGTGCAGATCGAGAGGAAGATAAACTTTAAATTATGGTATAGATGGGATTACAGGATGTGATTTTTTTGTCAAGTTTGACTGTGGATTATGGAGAAATTTCTTTACTTATTGGAATACTGTGGAAGACTGTTTATAGTGATCATTGTTTTGATTCGAAGAATACCGTTATTTTTATGAGTTGAATTTATTTACCACAGTGAGGAAACTTTGTATTTCAAGATTGGAATAAGCCCTGAAGAAGTCAATTGCCTTATACTGGCAAGACAAAACACGTGTTGGCTGTGCGTATATCTTGTGAATTGGAACTGGATGTACTGAATTCTCTTTGAATTGGAACTGAATTGTCTTTGATTATTGGAACTAATAAATCGGGGAAACTGTGCCGACTGAACCTACAACTGAAGAAATAAACTTTTTTCATTGATATTATATTACTGACTGTTGAGTACTCGGAAGGACATTTCTGTTTCATTTCTGTTACTCCACCTGTGGAGATAAATAAGGGGTTGTGGTAACCAACCCTGGATCTTCCTGGAGCACCATTTACGTACATTCTGTTTGTTACTTTCCATGAATTGCTGTGTGCCTGTTCTTGCTTAACTGGTTACCACATTTTTTATATTGTTCCCAGGGCCTGTAAGTTTAATGTCACAAATTGACTGTAGCACACCTTACCCACAATTAGGAAAACATTTCCCAAAGCTTGCAACACATCCTGTTTGCTTTACTGCAAACTATCCCACATTACACTGTTCCGAGTAAAATCAAGGATACCATAGCTTTTCAGCTTGTGAGCCAGCCAAGAGTGGTTTTGGGGAAATGAAGAGTCTTTTTCTCTTCAGCAGCACCAAACTGGGTCTGGAACCAGTTGGCCCTTGCACAATGCTACTACCAATCTGACTACAGAGAACCTAGGAAACAAAAGGTTTCTTACCCCGGGTCTCCTTTTATACTCTTTCTGACCCTACACTATTGTTTCTGCTCTGAGAGCAGTTTTCACACCTCAATAAAGAGAAGCACTGACAGTCCAACAGACAGGTCTGCAAATTAGCCTACCAGAGATTCTGGCACTCTGAAAAGTATTTTTATTAAAACTGTTATTTTCAAAATTGCAATTTGAAATCCAACTTCACCATAAGTTTAAATTTTTCATTAAAATTCTAGAGACACCAAACCAAGCCTGCAAAAAAAAACTCTGCCGGGCTACGGGAAGCTCCGCAAGTCGCGAAGTTTCTTTAGCTAAATGCCATTTGCTGTGATTTTCAGTGCCAGGTGCTTGTCCGCACTGTGCAATGATCGCGAACGGCACCATGCACAGCGCAAGTGGGCGCTGCTTCCTTTCTACCGCTCGAGTAGATTTTTACTCAAGCGGCAGATTTCTTAATGCGAACAGACGGTTTCTCAATGCGAGTGGTCTCGAGCATACACGACCACTCGCAATGAGAAATCTGACTGCCCGCATTTGAGAAATCTTGCCGGGAAGTTGGTCTTTCCTGCTCGCCAACTTGATGTTGATGATTGCGAATGAGGAAAATTCTCACCGGTAGGTGGATTTTCATTGCTTGCGCTCACCAACTTGACGTTGATGACCACAAGCAAGGAAAACGTGGAGTGCAGAAAACTCTGCAAACTCTGCGAGTGGAGCAGCAGAGTTCACAACCCAGACTTGCACCAAACATTAAGGGGTTGCCGTTTCCCATTTGGAAATTACACTTACAAAATGTAATAAGGTAAATCGGCATCCTATGGGAGAAGTAGGCCATGCAACAGTGAATATCGAATGCAAGAATTTTAATAAAACAGGCTTCACCATATAATAGGATTTTAAAAAAACATGAAAACTCATGTTTGAAATATTCCTGTAGCTTGTCCCAAACCAAAGTTAGCAGAATTATGATTTTATTATGAACTACATTTTTTCTTATTGGACAGCTACACTAAATTTTTGTATATGCCACTTTTAAACAGTGGGAACTCTACCTTGTGGTTACAAGGTGCCTACTTAGAGGTGATTTATTTAATATTTAAAAGCAGGATTCTTTCCTGTCAAAAAGGTTAATTTTCCCAGTTTGCATGGAGTGTTGAAAACTGCATGACTCAGACTACTATGTTAGGCCTATTATGTTATGCAGATTTGTACATCACCCGGAAGGGCATTCTGGAGCTGAGGAAGTGTGAATCTAGGCACACCTTAGGACTTGTGGGACTATTTAAAATCCCTGGTTTTCAGCTTCTTGTGAAATTCAAGAAGGGAGGAGGCGGCTCTTTTGTTTAGTGGCAGGTTGTTCATGCTTTAGGGGGGATGTAGGAGACGGCTCATCTGCCACATGTGGTTTTCCATATGCATGGGATTTGTGCAAGTAGGAGTCCAGATGAGTGGAGGTGTCTGGAAGGGTTGTGAAAGCAGATACAATTGTTGAGGTATGTTGGGCCATTGTTATATAGTGCATTGAGAGTGTGGGTGAGGAGTTTGAATGTGCACCTTTTCAGAATGGGGAGCCAATGGAGCTCATTCAGGCATGGTTTGCTGTGAGTTCAGCATGGGAGGATTAGAATCTTTCTGGTCGCTGAGTCCTGAAGGGTTAAAAGCCTTCTGATTAGCTTTTTGTTGATTCTGGCATAGAGTGTGTTCCTCTGGTCTAACTTGCTTGTGGCCATGCCATACATGATGGTTTTCCAGGTGCTGATTGGGAGATATTTGAAAATCTTCCCTAGCAGCTTCAGGGTATGGAAGCATGAGCTGGTGATGACATTGACTTGGGCTGTCATGTTGAGTTTGCTTTTGATGATGATTGCAAGATTTTTGGCATGGATGGTGGAGGTGGGTGTCAGTTCTAGCTCTGTTACAGCAATTGTTCTTTTTGAAGATCATGATTGCAGTCTTGTTAGTGTTCAGCTTTAGGCAGTTGGTCTTCATTCAGTGGGTGATTTCAGTTTTGCAGGCATTATTATTATTATTATTGCATTTCTTATATAGCGCCAGAATCGACCCCCAAAGGGGTATCTCCGCGCTTGCCTTGGGAACCCATCCTGGTTTTTCCCTGTGAGATAGCGCCTACAGGGCATCCCCAAGGTGAAAGCCAGGCATCCCGCCGCAGGAGGGCCGTTGTGGAGATTAAGCAAGCTTAATGCCCAGAGTTGCAGAGTGTGAACCCATGATTAGGTCAGGCACCGAAGCGACAATTATCGAGTCCGTGAACATTTGAGTTCAACACCCTGCCGCGTCGGGAATCGAACCCTGGTCCCGGGTCTGACCTCTGCTTCAGGGTCTGCCTGCTCTAACCAGTGAGCCACACTTCTCCACATTTGCATTTGATCCGAGTACTGAGAGTCTTGTCTGTGAAGGAGAGAATGAGTTGCATGTTGTCAGTGTAGGGGAGGACATTGATATCATGAGAGCAGTTAATGCTGGCTAGGGGGATCATGTATGGGTTGAAGTAGGTCGGGCACAGCAGGATTATTTTTTAATTCTGCGGATGAGATTGCAGGCATCCGAGGTGTACAATGCCAGGCGCACAGAATGACCACAAGAGCGCCCTGAAGGAATACCACCAGCGCATAGGAAACACCAAACAGACCTTCATGAGAGACAGACCAACGTGACCAATGCCAAGGAGTTGTTCAACGTCATACAGCAGTTTGCAAAACCAACATGAGACGCCACAGACATCACACCTTCCCAGGAACTCTGCGACAAGCTCAGCTCCTAAGTCCCTCTACAACAACTTCAGCGAACTAACTAAGAGCACCACCCCCCTACCCACCACCGCTGATAAGCCGACCATCACTTCTGGGATCCCACTACCGTCAAACTTATCACAGCGACCATGAAGAAAACCCACTCAGGAGTAACCCTGGGCGAAGCACTACGCTACGCTCGCGTAGTTTGCGAAGTTTGCGCAACTTCGCACTATGCGAGCTGCACGTAGCACAGTGCGAACACGCGTAGTGCAGCGTAGCATAGTGCAGCGGTCATTTTTCGCTTCTTTGCGGTCCTCAACGTCATGTTCGCGACTGTGAGCAAGCAAAATGACATCCCGGCAAGATTCTCATCGCGGAAAGGTCAGGTTTCTCATTGCGAGTGGTTGCGCATGCTCGCAACCGCTCACAATGAGAAACTACCAGTTCGCGTTGAGAAAGCTGCCGCTCGAGTAAAAATCTACTCGAGCAGCAGAAAACTACAGCTCGCACTGTGCAAGATGCCATTTTCAATGATTGCACAGAGCCGGATGCTTGTCCGCACTGTGCAATCATTGAAAACGCATCTTGCACAGTGCGAACATGCTACTACGCAGCTCGCGTAGTGTTACGTGAAGTTCGCGTAGTGCGAAGTGCACTTCACGTAGCTTCACATAGCGCTACTACGCGAACTACGCCCACCCCCAGGAGCCCCAACAGACCCTGCCAACCGCACATCTTCCACAGAGCCGCCACCATCATCGCACCCGAATTAGGATGCACCATCAGCGCCTCTCTCAGATCAGGCATCTACCCAGATGACTGGAAATGGGCAGAGGTAAAACCCCTCCTCAAGAAACCATCGGCCGACCCAACGTACCTGAAAAACGACAGGCCCATCTCTCCCCACCCCTTTGCGGCCAAAGTCACAGAGAGACTCATAAACACCCAGCTGACTGCATTCATAGAAGATAACTCCATCCTGGATGCCTCCCAGTCTGGATTCCCCAGCAACCACAGCACCAAGACTGTCCTCCTCATCGCCACTGATGACATTTGCATGCTACTCAACCAGGGACACACCGTGGCCCACATCCTTCTAGACCTCTCTGCAGCTTTTGACACTGTCTCTCATCGCACTCTCGCAGCCAGACTGCACTACACAGGAAGACAAGGAGCTGCCCTCAACTGGTTCCAATCCTTCCTCTCCGAAGAACCCAGAGGATCCGACTCCCTCCCTTCCTCTCCAAACCCACAGAAATCAACTGCAGAATACCCCATGGATCATCACTGAGCCCCACGTCTACATGGCCCGCCTCGCCGCCATCATCAGATGGCATGGGCTCAGCATCGTATCCTACGCCGATGACACCCAGCTCATCCTCTTGCTCTCAAAAAACCCGGAAGACACCAGATTCAGTTTCCAGGGAGGTATGAAGAACATGGCAGCCTGGATGATGGACAGCTGCCTGAGGCTAAACTCAGAGAAGACCGAGGTCCTCATCCTCGGTCACTGCACCTCTGCCTGGGAAAACACCTGGTGGCCCTTTGCCCTGGGGAGCCCACCCTCCCCTACAGACCACGCTCAGAACCTAGGCATCATCCTTGACTGCTCCCTTTTCATGAACCGCCAGATCAACGCCGTCATCTCCACTAGTTTCAACTGCCTCCGCATCCTCCGTAAGACCTTCAAGTGGATCCCCTGACTGCAGATGGCCTGTCACCCACACATTCATTACTAGCCGACTGGACTACGGCAATGCCCTCTACGGCAGAATCAACAAGACTTTTCAGCACAGGATTCAGATCATACAGAACACGGGAGCCAGACTGATCCTCTGGACACCACGCCATGAGCACATGACCCAACACCTACGAGGCCTCTACTGGCTCCCCGTCAAGGAGAGGTCACCTTCAAACTCCTCACCCTTCCCTACAGATCCCTCCACAACATAGTACCCAAATACCTCAATGAGAAAGTATCTTTCCACGCACCAAAGAGGAACCTTCGCTCCGCCAACATCGCCCTGGCAGAAGTCCCCCATCCGAAGAAACAGGACCAGCAGGAGAGCTTTCTCCTACATCACAGCCAAAAACTGGATCCAGCTCCCTGTGAACATCAGACTCTCCCCGACCCTGCAAACGTCCAGGAAGGACCTCAAGACCTGGCTCTTTGACTGATCCGGAGCTTCCCCTCCACGCCTTTAGACCCTCGCGAGTGAGTAGCACGCTTCACAAACACCTGATTGATTGATTAATTGGGTCCTTCCAGTCAGGAAGGAGCAGATCCAATGGAGTGTGTGTTCTTGGATACTGACTTCTTATAGGTGTTGGATGAGGATGAGGATGGGGTGGGAGACTGACAAATTCTACAGAGAGGTCCAGGAGAATGAGGGCTACTGCATCTCCTCTGTCCAGAGTTATGCAGATGTCCTCCATGGCAGTTTCCATGCTGTAGTTTGGTCTGAAACCAAACTGTGGTGTCAAGGAATTAGTGGTCCTTGAGGTATTGGGCGGGATGTCTGTTGATGGTTTTCTCTAAGAACTTGGCCAGGAATGGTAGCTGGGAGATTAGTCTGTAGTTGGTGAGTCCTCAGAGGATTTCTTCAGTGATCAGAGGGTGGTTGCATGTTTTCAAGTATCTGGGAAGGTCTCTCTCTCTGCTAAATTGCAACTGTAAAATCTTCTCTAAGATCTTAGCAGAGAGGCACGTTTTCCACTGGCCTCATTCTCATGTTAGACGACCATGATAAATTCAATGACAAGGTCAAGGACCATGCAAAGACATTGGTAGACATTGTGCCGCAACATAAGGATCACGCTGACTAGTTATATCAGATGCAAAAGCAGTTAAATACTCTCCAGGACAGGGTCAAAGATGTGGAGGGGTGGGCCAGATGCAACAACATGCGTGTTATTGGTCTGCCTCAACGATCAGAGGGCCTGAATGCAACCCAGTTTGTCGAACAGTGGCTGAAGGACTACATAGCCCCAGAAGGCCTTTCTTCCTTCTTCTGTGTGAAATGGGTTCATCAAATCCTTACGGGCAGACCAACGGTGAGGAAGTGTGGCTCAATGCTTAGAGCCGGTGGAGAAGTGTGGCTCAATGCTTAGAGTGGTAGACCCTGATGCAGAGGTCTGGCTTGGGACCAGAGTTCAATTCCCCGCCTCGGCGGGTCTTGGGCTCAAAATTCCACGGACCTGATTATTCTCGCCTCGGTGCCTATTCCAATCATGGAGTCCCACTCTGCAACTCTGGGCAATAGCTTGCTTAATCTCCACAACGGCCCCCAAAACGCTAAGGATGCCTGGCCTCTACCTTGGGGGTGCCCAGGAGTGGACGCCTCACAGGGAAAGCCAGGATGGGTTCCACAGCGGTATTCGTACAAGCGCCTTGAGACCCTTGCGGGTGAGTAGTGGCTATACAAGTATCAATTTACAATTTACAATTTAGACCTCCCAGACAACTAATAGCTTGTATTCTCAACTATAGGGACTGTGACCATCTTCTACAAAAAGCCCCCCAAAATGCTCCCATACGATATGAAAGCACCCAGATTTCTCTTTATCCGGACTATACGGTGCAGGTGCAATGTCATAGAGCCTCCTACCAGCCACTCAAAACAAAACTTCCAGTCCTTGGCCTACAGTATGCCCTGTTATTTCCTGCACGGCTAAAAATTAACCACAATCAGGATTTATACTTTTTTGAGTACCCTGACACAGCAAATACCTGGATTGAGGCTACTCTGCCTGCACAGACTCTGGCCAATATTATCAACAGTTGAGACATGTTCAATCACAGACGACCCTTACTGGCTCCCATCACAAAGGAGCAACGCAAACTCTCTAGTCTACAAAACCAACACCAGGACAGACCCTGTTGGGGCAGGAATCGGCATTGATGGTGGCTGCCTCTCTGCGGGACCCTGTGCACATCGCGTCCTCGGAACACTCAGATGATAACAATTTGCCGTCGGACTCTGAGAGCTATGATCTCCTGTTCCTGACGATTACCCAGCAGATGGTGAAGGACCTCTTTGGATGATGATGCAGTTCGACCATATGACTCTCTCAAACTCAAGGCCTTATCCGGACCTCATGGAGGGAAGTACGATAATATCACTGTATGCATAATCTAACCTTCTTTTTTCTCCCCAGGTGTCCGATTAATATAACTTGGTATAGGGTCCCGGCACGTGTGTAGCTCCGTGGGTGTGGGTGTGAGTTCCTACAAGATCTGAATAGCTACCACCCTCCCTGCAGATACTGCAATATATAACCGTTTGGAATTAGTGCATTGCAACATGGGTTTGGACCAACATATTTTGTCTGTTGGCCCTAGTATTGGGTGTTAAGGTTCATGGGAAGTTAATTGGTTCCTGGTCCAGCTGGTCTTACCTACCATTTTGTATTCTACCTATACATCCTGGGCAATTCTTTATATTGACTTGATCCGATATGGCAGGGTTAGGAAAATATAAAATACTGACATGGAATGTACATGGCATGGGGTCAGTCCACAGATGACACAGGATTTTTGCCCAGGTAAATAGGCAGCAAGTTCAAATAGCTCTTATTCAGGAGTAACACTTAACAGATTCGGAAGTCAGTAAACTGCGCAAGAAATGGAAGGGAAATATTTTTAATACTTCTTACTCAGCCTTTTCAAGGGGCTCTCTTGTTTGGTTTTGAAATAGGGTTCCTATTGTGCTGATGGAACAACGGATAGACACAGCGGGGCATTGTGTACTCTTGTTGGGTAAGCTATATGGGGTCCCAAAAGTTATCTGTAGAATGTATGCTCCCAATTATGAGCAGAATAATTTTCTCAATAACTTAAACACATCATTAATGGATTGGGTAGGATGCCCCAGAGTTATTGGCGGAGACTTTAACTCTGTTTTGGATGTCAGCTTGGATCCCTCTCACCACCAAAATGCGGACTTCCTACAAGCTTGGGCGGTTGGTTGGACAATACAGGATGCATAGCGTATAATCCCTCCCAATAGCAGGGAATATTAATTCTACCCTCCCAAGCAGCAATTACACACCAGGATAGACAGAATTGTTTGCTCTATGCCCCTGCTGTCCCATATTGTTGAGTCTACCTACCTTGGGAACTCTCTGTCTGATCATAACCCACTTGAAATTCTCCTGGCATGGGGGAGGGTTTCCACCCCAGTCCCAACTGTGCAACTCTGGCCGAATCCCTTATAACCAGGTTTTTAGAGACACATCAGGCGCATCCATTACTAATTACTTCACAGAAAATGGCAATTCTGCCTCCTCCTGCCTAATTGAATGGGATGCATTTAAATCAGTGATCAGAGGCACAGCAATAGGGCTACTGTGGAGGCCTGGAAGGAAACGCACAAGAACCTATCCGCAGTGGAGAACTCTCTCCACAATTTGGAGACCGTACTGTTTCTAATCCCTCTCAGCAGGCGCAGCTACAATAAGCCAGAATTCAACACGCAGAACTTCTTGAGCGACTTCCCCTAATCGACTATACCACATACACGCAGCATTGTCATAAAGATGCAGATAAATCATGGACCCTATTGGCTCATCTTATATGGGATGTTCCCTCCCCAGTCCCAATAACTTAAATCGCCCTTCTGGATGGTACTGTTGTCTCTACTCAAGCAGACATTAACATGGCGTTCTGTACATATTACAGCAAACTGTATAGCGCCCTAGCGGCTGCATCCCCCGATCTCCTGATGGCCTTCTTGGGGGACCTCACATTCCCCACAATATCCACAGATGATCATTCAGAATTGGAAGCCCCTATCACCCAACTTGACATTAAGGCAGCTATCAAAGACCTTCCCAGAAACAACACTTCCGACCTAGTTGGGTTACCTGCAGAGTGTTAGGCGACATATGTGGCACAACTCTCCCCATGTCTAGAAAGTCTTTACAAAACAGCACTGGAAAACATACTCTTCCCTTGACGACCATGCAAGAGCTGGTTACCTCTCTCCCCAAGCCACATAGAGATCAATCAATCAATCAATCAATCATAACACTTGTATAGCGTGCTAATTACCCGGGAGGGTCTCAAGGCGCTTGGGGGAGGGGGTCCGCTACTGCTCGAATAGCAAGGTCTTGAGTTGTCTCCTGAAGGCGAGATGGTCCTGGGTCAGTCGAAGGTGGATGGGGAGGGAGTTCCATGTCTTGGCCACCAGGTAGGAGAAGGATCTGTCTCCGGCGGTGGCTCTTCGGATGCATGGTACAGCGGCGACGGCGAGGCTGGTAGATCGTAGCTGGCGGGTGGGCGTGTAGAAGGTCAGTCGGTCTTTGAGGTACTTGGGGCCCAGGTCGTGGAGAGACTTGTGTGCGTGGATGAGGAGCCTGAACGTGATCTTCTTGTTGATGGGGAGCCAGTGCAGGTCCCTCAGGTGGCCAGAGATGTGGCTGCATTGGGGGATGTTCAGGATGAGTCGGGCGGAGGCGTTCTGGATGCGTTGGAGTCTCCTCTGTAGCTTGGCTGTTGTTCCGGCGTAGAGGGTGTTTCTATAGTCCAGTCAGCTGGTGATGAGTGCCTGGGTGACCGTCTTCCTGGTTTCAGTCGGGATCCATTGGAAGATATTGCGGAGCATGCGTAGGGTGTTGAAGCACGATGAGGAGATGGCGTTGACTTGTCTGGTCATCGAGAGGGAACAGTCCAGGATGGAGCCCAGGTTGCGTGAGTGGTCTGTTGGTTTGGGAGCGGTGCCCAGGGCGGGAGGCCACCAGGAATCATCCCAGGCGGAGGGCGATGGTCCCAGGATGAGGACTTCCGTCTTGTCCACGTTCAGTTTCAGGCGGCTGTTCTTCATCCACTCGGCAACGTCTTTCATCCCTTCGTGTAGGCTGGTTCTGGCGGTGTCGGGGTCCCTGGTGAGGGAGAGGATCAGCTGGGTGTCGTCGGCATAGGAGATGATGTTGAGGTCTGTGTTGGCGTGCGATGGCTGCAAGTGGTCTCATGTAGACGTTGAAGAGGGTGGGGCTGAGTGATGATCCTTGTGGTACGCCGCAGATGACTTCGGTGGCCTCGGATCGAAACGGGGGGAGGCGAACACTCTGTGTTCTTCCGGCGAGGAACAAGATGATCCACTCCAGTGCCTTCTCTTGGATGCCGATGTTGCTGAGGCGTTGAACTAGGGTGCGGTGGCAGACCGCGTCGAACGCTGAGGAGAGGTCCAGGAGGATGAGTGCCGCTGTTTCTCCGTTGCCGAGCAGAGCTCGGATGTCGTCGGTACTGCGATCAGGGCGGTCTCGGTGCTGTGGTTGGCTCTGAAACCGGATTGCCAGGGGTCGAGGGATCCGTTCGTCTCGAGGAAGGCGGCCAGCTGTCTGTTGACAATCTTCTCAATGACTTTCGCAGGAAAAGGGAGGAGCGAGATGGGGCGGAAGTTCTTGAGGTTGTTGGGGTCCTCTGTTGGTTTCTTCAGTAGGGCGCTGAGCTCGGCATGCTTCCAGCTCTCCGGGAAGGTGGCAGTGTTGAAGGAGGTGTTGATGATGTTCCAGAGTTGGGGTGCGATGGTGGAGTCGGCCTTGTTGGAGACGTGGTGAGGGCAGGGGTCGGTCGGAGATCCTGAGTGGATGGTGTTCATCGTGCGAGCTGTGTCTTCGGTGGTCACCGTGGTCCAGGTGCGGAGGGTGGCGGTGGGGGGCGTTGGTTCAACGGTTGGGTGCGTGGATGGTGCGCCGAAGCTGTTGTGGATGTCAGCGATCTAGCGGTGGAAGAACGAGGCAAGAGAGTCGCAGAGATCTTGTGAAGGAGTGATGTTGTTGTTGCCGGTACAGGGGTTGGAGAACTCCTTGACGATGCTGAAGAGTTCCTTGCTGTCGTGGGCGTTGTTGTCCAGTCGTTCCTTCAGTGATTTCTTCTTGGTGGTGCGGATGAGCTGGTGGTGCTTGCGGGTGGCTTGTTTGAGGGCGGTCATGTTGTCTGTGGTCTGGTCGAGGAGCCAGGCTTTCTCGAGGGTGCAGCAGTTCTTCTTGGAGTCCTTGAGTTCGCCAGTAAACCATTAGGCCTTCTTGCTTCTGGGTCTGCTGGGAGGTTTCTTCAGTGGTGCGATGTCGTCGGCGCAGGCGGTCAGCCACTGTGTGAAGTTGTGGGCTGCTTTGTTGGGGTCCGTTGTGCTGACGGGTGGGCTCTGGCTAAGGGAGGTGGTGAGCTGGTCGGCGGTGATCTTGCTCCCGCTCCTGTGAGGAACCTGTGCGGGTGGTGGTGGGTCGTGGTTCTTCTGAAGCTGAAGTGGACGCAGCTGTGGTCGGTCCAGTGGAGTCCGGTGGCGTGGCTGAAGGTGATGTGCTTGCTGGAAGAGAAGACGGGATCGAGCGTGTGGCCGGCGTAGTGGGTGGGGGTGTTGACCAGTTGCTTGAGTCCGAGGTTGGCGAGCTTTTCCAGCAGGGCGGCAGTGTTGCGGTCCTTGTTGTTCTCCAGGTGGAAGTTGAGGTCCCCTAGGAGGATGTAGTCGGCGGAGGGGAGGGCGTGTGGGCTGATGAAGTCCGTGATGTCTTCGCTGAATTGGGTGCGTGGTCCCCGGGGTCTGTAGACGAGGGTGCCTCTGAGAGTCGTCTTTGGGTCGGTGTGTATCTGGAAGTGGAGGTGCTCCGCGGTGGCGAAGGTGTTGTTGGAATCGGTCGAGATGCGGATGGTGTTCTTGTGGACGATGGCGATGCCTCCTCCGGTCTGGTTGATGCAGTCCCTCCTGATGATCTTGTACCCGTCCGGGATGGCAATGGCGATGTCGGGGGCTGAGGAGGCGTTCATCCAGGTTTCTGTGAGGAAGGTGATGTCTGGTGATGTTGTGTCTAGGAGGTACCAGAGTTCCACGGCGTGTCTGTGGACGGAGCGGGTGTTGAGCAGGATACACTTGAGGTGGTTGCTGCTGGTGTCTGACTTGGCGGGTGCGGTGCAGGTTCGGAGGCAGGTGAACTTGCATATTTTGCAGGTGAAGGGTCCGTGGATGCGCTTCGGGGTGGCCCTGCAGCAGGCGGGGTTCCAGCCAGCATTGAGTGCGTTGAAGGTGGCGGCGTCATAGGTCTGTTGGGCCGTCTTGCATCGGCGAGGGCCAGGGCTCCAGGCGCGGACGGGCTTGCCTTTGGCGCGCCTTCGGCGCACAATCGCCGCGCCCGCTGCACGTCAACGCTGCGCGTACGCATGGGCGTCATAAGAAGATAGCCGGGAGGGCGGGTCAGCTGGGTGGCGGGAGCGGGGCGGCGAATGGGCTGGCGGGGGGCGGGCCGCAGGGAGGCAGCGGCGGGAAAAGACTGTGGCAAGCGGGCGGCTCAGCGGCGGCTGGGTGGCTCGAGACAGGCAGAAAACAGGGGGCAGGCAGCGGCAACAGCGGTGACGCATGGGGGCGACCTCGCCCGGAGCAGGTTCAGCGGTTCTTGTGATTTATCAGGGTATCGCCCCTTCTTATTGCTATCCACCGAGTAAAAAATACTCAGCAAAATCCAGGCGCCTCCTCCCTACCTCCCAAAGCTTATCCACACTGACCAATGTGGTTTTATACCAGGCCGCAATACGTTCTTAAATATCAGATGACTCCATTATATAATGAAATCTGCGGCAGACCTTTCTCGTACAATCTGGTGCATTTCTCTTGATATGCGCCAGACGTTTGACACCCTTGATTGGAACTATATGTTGTCCTCCATGGAAAAGTTTGGTATCCCCAAAGGTTACTTGCAGTGGGTTAAACTATTGTATTCCGCTCCTACAGCACAGGCCAGGAATGGCTCTCATATCACTTCGGCATATGCTATAAACAGGGGTATACGACAAGGATGTCCCTTGTCACCGTTGCTGTTTGTTTTAGCATTAGAACCCCTCCTGATTAAACTTCACATTGAGGCCAGGGACCAGGGGATTGTACTCAATAACACCACATACTTAGTGTCCGCATATGCAGATGACACTATATTATATATAAACGATCCTACTACCAACCTGGAACCTGTCCATGCCATATTTAAACACTTTGAACAGATTTCGGGACTGGCTATTAACGAAACTAAATCCTATGCTTTTTACATGCGATATCAGGCTACCCTGGAGGCTGTGCATTTTGATAACTTATTATTAACTACTGCCCCAGACACCTTTAAATATCTAGGTATATACATTTAGAGATGCTCCCAGGACCTTATAGATGACAATTTGCTGAAGGCTATTACATCACTCTGAAGCCAGGTCTCCTTTTGGACCTTGCTGCCCCTGTCGGTGATGGGTAGAGTATCCATTTTTAAAATGGTGATGCTTCCTCATCTCCTATATTTCTTCACTAACCTACCGATCACTATCTCTGTGGTATTCAAAAACCTTGGAGTCCTTTAAAAGCAGTGAGAGACTGACACAGAATTCTGAAATATCAAAGGACAATTTATTACACTCATATGAGGTGAGGCTGCGTCGCCCAAAAGCCATGACAAATGAATGAAGCAGTCTGAGGAGGTCAGAAGGCTGGCGCCTTATATACATTTTCAGACTTACACAGTTAGCATACATAAAAGGGGGCAGTCTTGGTTCCTGTGAGCACACAAGGAATACCAAGTAAGGACATATGGAACCAAGTGGGAGGAGCTAACAGTTTCAGAACGTAGTGAACACATTCCTATGTAAAACTTAATCAGTAACAGATGCAGACTCTACCAGGCATTTCTGAGCATGCGTGGAAGTGGGGGAGGCTAAATATATCCTGTTACTAGGCAGACTTCAGGCGCAGCAAAAAGGAAGGTAGGACAATGCACATGGCAGCACATGGTAGCCAAGATGGCCTCCAGAAACTAAAATGGCTTCTAAAAAGCGGATAAGATAACTTCTAAATGCAAGATGGCTTCTGCTAACGCTAACCCATTTATGCTAATTTACAACAGATGGCCCTTTTAGCGTTTGCTGAAGACATTCGTATTATTCAGTAGAAACATGGAAAACAGGTGCTCATTAATTTGAACACAATTTCGTCAATTTTCTAATTCATTGCTAGATAACCATTTCCATTCTAAACATGTCAGCAAGGGTATGACCAGGAACACTAAAGAACGGGACATTAGGTCATAAGCATACATACAAACAGTAGGAGGAAATAATGACCACTATTACAGAGAAAATTAGCATTTTCACAACCCTAAGCAATAGCAAATCCTAAAATCTTTCAGAAAACACTGTATACTCATGTAAAATGGTGGCAATGCAATCCTTCAATGCTCTCAAATGGGATAAGGATATTCTTCACAGAGAATGAACTTCTATTCTACCTGTGCTAAAAAGAATACTACTCTAAAATACTGCAGGCAAAACAATAAAAATTAATTCCACAACACCCAGTATCTCAACATTTCAGGAATCACTTCTATAACCACGACTTATGCCCAGAGTCCAATTCCAAGTCTCTCTGGCAGACTATTATTGTTCATTGAATCTCTTCATCCATCGCAGCAAGGCCTCTTCATTTCAGACCTTCCATAGAAATGTATCTCAGCATCCGTTGGAGTGTCCTTTTTGGCAAACACTCATAGTTCAGTCAAAAGTCTCAATGTCACAAGGGCAGTGCACCAGTGTCTCTCATCTGCGGCAGACACTTACGGTAGACACTACAAATGATGTACTCTTCGTGATCAAGGGCACAAAGCATCTCGTGCAGATCCAAGCACTGTCAAGAAAACTCCTTCAGCAAATCAGCAGCACTTTCAAACTCCAACACTCCTTGTTCAGTGTCAGAGGACGC
Organism: Lissotriton vulgaris; assembly: GCF_964263255.1. Lineage (NCBI taxonomy): Eukaryota > Metazoa > Chordata > Amphibia > Caudata > Salamandridae > Lissotriton > Lissotriton vulgaris. Next base: position 836,957,888 of record NC_141689.1, on the reverse strand, counting down.
TCAAGCTGCTCGTTCATGGGCACCATAAGATAGTGCCTCTCGCCAATCTCGAATTCTCCATTTCATTTCTTTTTCGTTGGAGCAAAGGTGAAAAAGGGAACGGTGTGGCCAACTTAGACCAAGGCTCAGGCCAAGACGCAGACCAAAGGACTCAATGGGTTCAGGCCAAAACTTAGGCCAAGGGCTCAAGGGGCTGTACACTGTCAGAGGTTGCCAGTACATAACAGGTACCTTTTTGCGCTTTTTTTTCCCAATTCAAATTCTGTTGCAAAACCAAAGGGACTCCTTTTCTTCTGTCGTGGAACGCTGGGCAGTAGAGCGAACAAAGAACTAGGGTATACCATTGATGGCGTGCAGATTCCTTACTGGGTGCTGGGACTATAAACCAAAACTTCCTGCTTTTATCTATGGCTGTCAAGGATAGGAATTCGAATTCATCTTTGTCATTCGTTCTGCAGGTGTCACTCTCCCTTTGACTCTGGAGAATCCTGCAGAACCTATCAATGTAGAAGATATGACACAATTGTTAGTTTCCTTCAATTGTTGTACAAAAACAATTCAATATTTAACAAGGGGATTGCAATCAGTTACCCTACAATCTTCAAGAGAGTGGTCATACGCCATGAGACTATCATAATCTAAAATGCATTATCATTCTCATAGAACGCAAAGCAATGACTCTAGCCTCTTCAATTGTGCTTCCATATGAGAGCATGTCTTCTATCATCTAAGGGTAGACAATTACATAAACATTTTATCTGAGTGGAAGTCCTTACATATAGGGGCATCATCTAATGGGTAAACATTTTCCTAAATGAGAAAATCTAAGTGTTCCTAAATCCCTCACCTAAAACATTTCAAAAACGAAATCACATAACAGATGATCAGGGGCATTCAGACAATGGCTAATTTATCAAAAATGTGAAAACAGAGAAAAAACAAGAGTACAAACTCCTAATGTTTCCATTATTAGAACACATGTGGTCCATCAAACATTAAAACAGCAGCTTAAAGAACTGAGAACCTAATTAGAATGGGCATTAAATTTTTTCCACATTCAAGAATGAACATACAGTGTCTCCTATTGAGATGAGAAACTTTCCTTATTATATTATTAAATCAGTTAACCAGTCTATCACTAAGCTGACAGTCAGACTGGAAAGCATCAAAAATATAGGCCTAAAGAAAAAGTCTAAAGAGAAAGAAACAGTCTGGTCAGGTCATACTAAAGGGAATTATGCATAATGTTGTTGTTCCTATTACATCTCTGCAGTCTGGACACAATGCAACATCTGGGGAGAAGCGCTACACCATACACAGTAATCTCAGTTAATGGTCCAGTTCCTCCTTCAAGGGAAAAAATGAAAAATGTAGAAAAAATGAAAAAGTTAGGTCACCTTTTAACAAGAGCCACGAATCTATAATTGCATCCTTGGGTCCAATCAAGGATATGTATATAAATCTAGGCCTGCCTGTTCCTTAAGGGAGAAAGGGCAGTATCTGTATTGTGGCTTCCTGTATATCTCTTTTATTTTACTTCAATACTATTATGGTCAAATTTTAACAACCACTGGTGAGGCGAATGTATTTTCATGATCACAGTATGCAAATATCATATCTGTGAAATTTAGTATAAACGCAGATATTAACCACGTGGTGTAGAGCGACACATACCGTCATACATGTCTCTTCACAACACAGGCAAATTTGTAATAATATCAAAAAGCAGCTAATAAAACAAAACAACATCATGATCAAGCCATCAAATATACATGCAGTATAATAAGCGCAAAAAGCATAAACAAAGCACAATGGCATTTGTAATCAAGCAGAAAAACACATGCATTCATGCAACTGAAAACCTGAAATCCAGACCTGCTTAATTTGTCAAAAACGAAATCAAAATCAAATTGTACCAAACTTACGCTTTTTAATTTACTCACACCCCGCTTTTACCAGGTGATCACCAGTTGCTGGCTATCAAACTGGTCAATAAACTTACAGTGTGACTTGTGATACACAAGGGTCAGCAAGAACCATTCAGAAGGGAAAAATGCAAAATCATGAAAAAAACACACAAACATTTCATTTCAAAGAAGTCATAATAAAACCCATCTCTTTGCAACATACTACTAACACAGCGCATAACAGAGTAAATCTCAACTGTTAACCAACCATCCTTATTGTAAAACATGCTAACCCACTTTCATATTGACTGTAAAACTTTTTCACAGACACACTGCATCCCTTGCACCAGCTTTTCCATGTGGCCCCGTCAGACCCCCTGCCCTCAAGGCCCTGAGAGCCTGCGGCCCCTCATGGCCCTGGGAGCCTGCGGCCCTTCATAGCCCTGGGAGCCTGCGAGCCCCTCATGGTCCCCCCTCTCCCCAAAGCCCCTGAGGGCCTGCTGTTTTCCTTTCTTCAAGGCTGGTCAAGAATGCACTTCTCAAAAACAAAAACCCTCATGTAACCCATCTAATGTACAAGCTTGAAATTCTGCTAATCAGAGAAGCTTTTCACCAAGCAGTCGTTGCTCCATCTGTTCACTTACTCCTAAACCCCCTTCTCATTGACCTTAAGGTCAAATTCTACCAGGCGTACCGTGCGGTCCTCTCAGGCCCTAGATCCTATTTCCTCCCTTAAACTGACAAAGTCAGAAACCATTCCCCACTCATTCTAAGCTACAAGATCAACCCTGTTGAAAAACACATGTTATATAAATGACTTCTTTCAGGGATGAAATGCATTTAGTAAAACATTTACTGTGAACAATTTGCAGAACATGACAACAGAGCATACCAGCATTATATTAAATGTTTGCTACCACCCTATACAGTGGTACCCAGTTATCGACTCTAAAAAGATAAAAGACAGAATAGGCCCTGCCGAAATTTGAGTTTTTAATCCTGATATTAAACATAACCCTCTGCACCAGGCACAATAGGTCACTGAGCTATGAAGAACAACCTCGACTAATACCAACCCACAGTTTGTAATATACACAAATATGCATTTTACTGAAAGCCAAAAAACACTGCAATGCTATGGTAAATGACTAGAATGCTCGTTAAAAGTCCATTTTAACTAGATTTCGACTTTTGACTTTGGGGTACATAAAAATGAAAATCCTACACTTGCATTACATATTAATCAACCCCAGAATGTGCTTTACAAATTACAAAGAGTAAACATGAAGTATCTCGCATGTAATGGCTTAGAAAAAATGAGCTTTCAGCCTGCGCCAAGTAAACCCTTAACATGCAAATGTCCTATTTATGCAGTCACACATTACTTTAATCAAATTGTAATTTTAGGAGGTCATAGTGTGAGGATTAAGCTTTATAAATATCTAAAAACGATTTTGAAAAACACATATTTTTTTTCAAATAATTTTTCCATGTTTAATAATTCATTTATTTATTGATTTTTTTTTTCCTAAACCCAATCCAAATTGACTTAAATCCACATTTAAAACCCAACTGCATCTTTTACCTATCTGTTTAAATGCAGTCATGTAAGAGCCTATGCGCAGAAGCCTAACTTAGAACAAGACATATTTCTGCGCCAGAATTTCAAAAGAGGACATTTGAGCAACAACCCAAGAATATAGTTTGAGAAACTTTTTAAAAGAGAGGAGACCCACACTTGAAATGTCTTCCTGTAATATAAAATAATGCAACTTACTTTTGTAACCCTTTAAAACACTTATTCTGAGTTCCTAAATTCAGCCCGTATTAAAACTACCAGCTAGTCTCTGGCCTGAATAAACATTCCAGTGTCTTTTATTGCCTTTCAAAAACAACACATGCTGTTCTCAAGGCAGGAAATGGCCTGCACGAAGCTGACCCCAGAACTTTCAGGAAACAGACATTTTTTTAGAAAAGTGTGTGCCACAAAATACATTTAAACGTAGCAAAGATTCACTTTTAGCTGAAACTTTAACATTTTACATGTATGAAAATGCATGTAAGCAAAGGAGGGCTTCAAATTCGTTTTTCCCTACAGAACACACAATTTAATTTTGATGCCTTTCATGTTCCTAGTGAATGTAAATTCTAACTTTATCTATTTTAAGCCTTTAACATTTTGCACATATGCGCCTTTGCTTAGTCTATAAATTAAAAGGCAACATATAACTATTTTTGCAGGTAACATGGCAAATTACTGCATTCTTATTTAATTTTCACCTAATATCAATTAATGCAACATTTTCCTTAACAGACTGAAAACATCAAGAAATCCACAATCACGCATTGAGCTCATTTCACACAGAAACAGAAATATTTCAAACATACAGGACACACAATACAGCGCTTAAGGCATGTGTTTCATAAATTCGCGCCAACGCTATTCACAAGCAGAAATTACACTAACAGGAAAAAAAACCACATTTAAACACACATTAAACCCACAGATCAACACATAAGACTGAAACAAAAAGACACCCCACAAACAGAACTTAAACCAAACCAATTGTAAATGCTAGTTGTATGTCATATTTACAAGAAACGTTTGGCAATGATGTTTCAATTCACAAGTTTTAACTGGCAGAGCACCAAAAACCGCTCTGCATTCCCCATTCAGAAAAGTGCACAGAACAAAGGATCCTTACATGTATTATGGCCATATTTTAGTTCCCTGGGGATACAATATCACCAAGGAAGAAATATGTTTTCACACCTAAACCTATTTAGGTATCCCTTCTAAGGGAAGCCGGCTCATTTACTTCACATCACATTATGGTACCGTTCACAAAAGCAACACATTTTAACATGTGAGCTTAACCAAGGACAACAGGCATGCCAAAAAATAGTGCAGAGTATACACTACTATCAAAGGTGGAGGAAATATCCTCGCATTACCTGCCTATATGAGTTGCAACACATACATATCAAATCAAATCACATCAAATCATATTCATATCATATTCTTCGAAGATCACACACAATTCAAAGTAGACAAGTCTATCACAAATTCAAAATATGCCACAGTAAGCGTTCCTAAGACTACCTTACCATACAAAGGCATCCAAAACTTAGAACAGGCGCCGCAAAATTACTTTTACCAAACATAAGCTGTCCAAATTCTAACTGCCAAGTCTTATCTAACAGTCTATCTTTGTATGTCACATTTTAATACTCACGCCAAAAGTGTTCTCAGTCAGGGGGGTGACATCCTTGGTAGGACCAGAGGTCGGGAAGGACAGAAAACACACCGAGCTGCAGACACAAAGAATCACCAGAAGCGCGCCGTGCACAGCATACCTCCTTGCAGAAACCAGTCCCATGCTGCTCAGCAGTTTTCTGCCTCCTGGCAAGTTGATCACTCCTCCAGATTGTCACCTCTCTGAGGAGTCCCTTCATCGTGGTCGCCAATTGTGGTATTCAAAAACCTTGGAGTCCTTTAAAAGCAGTGAGAGACTGACACAGAATTCTGAAATATCAAAGGACAATTTATTACACTCATATGAGGTGAGGCTGCGTCGCCCAAAAGCCATGACAAATGAATGAGGCAGTCTGAGGAAGTCAGAAGGCTGGCGCCTTATATACATTTTCAGACTTACACAGTAAGCATACATAAAAGGGGGCAGTCTTGGTTCCTGTGAGCACACAAGGAATACCAAGTAAGGACATATGGAACCAAGTGGGAGGAGCTAACAGTTTCAGAACGTAGTGAACACATTCCTTTGTAAAACTTAATCAGTAACAGATGCAGACTCTACCAGGCATTTCTGAGCATGCGTGGAAGTGGGGGAGGCTAAATATATCCTGTTACTAGGCAGACTTCAGGCGCAGCAAAAAGGAAGGTAGGACAATGCACATGGCAGCACATGGTAGCCAAGATGGCCTCCAGAAACTAAAATGGCTTCTAAAAAGCGGATAAGAAAACTTCTAAATGCAAGATGGCTTCTGCTAACGCTAACCCATTTATGCTAATTTACGACATCTCAACCCACATTTTTTGTACACTAGACACACTCCTGTTAGAAGGGGCGTAGGAAGGTCAGCCTTGCTAAGTTACAGCTGCAACCTGAGGAGGGAGGACTTGGAGCTCCGGATTTCAAAGCTTATTGAATGGCCAGCCAACTGCAGTGGTTATCTCATTGGCTAGCGGGATACATTCTGGAAATTGGCTACATGTCTCAGCTTATTGACCGGGGTCTCCTTCCTAATTTACTCCTGCCACAGACTAGGATTTCACCTACAGCCCCCCCTTGCTCAAAACTGCATTATTACACTGGAAGAAGGCACTTGAATACACCAAAAGGGCCCCCCATACCTCCCCAACATTACCTTGCGTGGGATACTTACTACTACTAGTTTAATCTCGAAAAGGGCTTTACCCTTATGGGTTCAGGAAGGTGTATCAACAATAAGAGCATTATTCACTGAGGGCACACTAGCAGATTACTATAACTTTGTCCGTACACTGGCGGTCCACCTGACACTTTTTCTTTTACACACAGCTATCTCTCACTACATCAAACGCTGGTGATCCCCTTTCGGGATTAAACCCCCTAAGCAATAACTAATATACGCAACAAATCTCATGGGAAGGGGACACCACCTCACTCGCTTGTATTCAAGCACACTCAGGGATATCGTTACTGCCACTCCGTGTTAAATGGTCGCTAGAGCTTGGAAGAGAAATGAAAGACAAGGAATGGTCCTCTGTTAGAATTTCCTAAAAAAGTGTCACGCAATGCTAAATTTAAATACATTCAGTACATGATCTTACATAGGGCATACCTCACACCACATCGCCATAATTGTACATTTCCTAACATACAACTCACCTGCATTAGGTGTCAGGAAGAAAATGCAGACCTACTCCACATGCTGTGGGAGTGCCGGGTTTACGCATATACTGGCAAGCTGTTGGTTACGGAGTGCAGGAAGTCACTGGTATGACTGTATGGTCATCGACAGAAAGCTGTCTGCTGGGTCTGCATAAACGACCCAAGGAGCAGAAGGTCCAATATAGATTTGCTGACTTGGCTGTACTTATAGCAAAACATGCGGCGGAAATCTGCTTCCCCCCTACACCGCTCTCATAGCAGAGAGAAATGGTCCGCTGGGGAAACGCTGTGAGTACGATTATTAGGCAAGAGGACTTTAGAGGACTACATAGGATCTCTATCTCTCTTGATTGGGAGCTTATGCTTGAAACATTTAAAGCCATTGATATGCTAACCCCTCCAACATCTCAGAGTAGGCCCGGCCTAACGCCACATTCTGCATCCCCAAGAGCTGAACTTTCTGCTACCTGATAATGCCGTTCCCCCTGATCTCTCAGAGGACCTAGAGACCTATACATATGTATGCTATGAAATAATCTGTTATTTAATGTGGGAATACAATCTTTATTCGTGTCACGCTCTAGGTTAGTGGAGCAGGAACTGGGGGGGGTGGGCGGTAGTTCTAAGTTTTCGTATTAGTTTATGAAGTTTAGTTTGTCACATTCCCTCATACTCGGATAGCTCGTTATATCAATGGCATGTCTGTTCTGTATTTTTTGCTCCTTAGATAATGTGACATTGTCTTGATATGTGTTCTTGGTAACGAATGTCCACATTGTCATTTACATTTTGGAAATTAAATGTGTATTCATGTTTGATACCTTTTCATTCTTACCATCCAATTGCTTGGAAGATGTGCTGCATTTATTAGGCTGCTTGAAATCTCAATAAAATTGTGTTTAAAAGAAAACAGATCTCAGCAGAGAGGTTAAATGGGGGTTGGGGGGCCTTCTGCATGAGGATCAAAAAGCTTTGTTCGAGGAAGCAGGATTCAGGGCCTGACTTACAATCTAATTGGAGCTATAGAATCAGCTACACTTCACAAAACTACCCTGGCCATTATCACTTTAGATGCCACTAAAGCGTTTGACAGGGTAAATTGGTCCTGCAAAAAATATTAAGGCAGTGCAACTTAGGAAACAACTTCTGTAAGACCGTGAGCCTGATATGTCAAATGCTCACAGCCAGGGTCATGTTGAACGGGAATCTATCCGCCTCTTTTGAAATCCAGAGGGGAACTAGACAGGGGTGCCCTTTATTTAATTTATATATAGAGCTCCTGGCTGTAAAAATTAGGCAGGAAGGCAGAATCCTTCCTTTTAAATAAAACAGCTTGGAGAAGAACGTGGCTTTGTACACTGAGGATTTGATGGTGTACACCTTAGAAATGCCCTCGGCGGTTCCAATATTGTATAATTTAGTCGTATTTCAGGCTCAGGTTATGAAGTAAATGCAACAAAAACAGAGTCCATGGCCTGGAATATGATCACACAACAAGGGAACATCAAAACGGAGATAAGATATCTGGGCATCATGGTCATACAGGACATTGAGAGAATTCCAGAAATAAACTTTAAAAAAGTTGATAAAGGCAAGGATATTAGCAAGTCATTGCAAGCTGGGCTAGTTTACCATTGATCATAAGTGGAAGTGAAAATCTGATAAACCTGAAGATCTTCCCCAAACTCATTTTTATATTTCAAAACATCCCCTTGGTGTTCAGTGAAATCTGGCTTAAGAAATTGCAGTCCAAGATAAGTAGTTTTATCTGGGCCTCCAAAGGCACACGTATTTCGTGGAAAAAGCTTTGCAGGAAGAAAATTAAGGGAGGACTGTGCCTGCCATATTTAATTTATTATGCATGGGTTTTTGCTACTGAGGAATGGGAAAATGCTGTTGAATGAACCAGATGGTTCGGATATCTGAATAATGTTCAAGGTGATGCTCTTAGATGTGAAAGGAGGGGAGCAAGGTTTCATCTATAAATTTGGAGATCCCAAATACTTTAAAAAGAACCACTTAAAGATCGTGCGCGGACTAGCCACCACATGGTACAGAATTTGAAAGTAGCTAAAAATCAATTATCATAGTGCCATAGCTTCGATTTGGCATGCCCCTGACTCTCCAGAATGGACAAAAGACTCTTTGGCGGTTCCTCTGAGGAAAGCCGAAATATCGTGTTGAAAGCAGCTAGTCGATGATGGTGCTCTACTACCTTCGGAAAAGTTGCTGGACAGAACGGATAATGAATTAGCTAGTTTCAAAAATTTGCAATTGTGAAGTTGGCACCAAGCAGGCTGACCAGGTTTTGGCACCCCGAATGAGTGGGAATCAGCGCTAACAGAGAAAGTGGCAAAACAGAAAGAGGTGACACACCTATATTGGCTCTAGATGGATCTTAAGGAGGGGGATTTTAAACTGCTGATGGAGCTGTGGGAAAAGAGCTTGCCAGGGATCCAGCTAGAAGAATTATGGCAAGTATTTTCCAACATATTGTATTGTACGGTGCAGGCTGCAAATTTGAAGAGAAACCATATTTTTTGTCTCCATAGGGTTTATTGGACACCCTTAAGGCTTTCCAAATTTGGAAAGGTGCCACTCCGAAATGTCCCCAGTGCTTCTAAGAAAGGATAGGGGATACCTACATGCTCTTGTACTGTCCAGCACTGCAATATTTCTGGGCCGATGTAATTAATGGCATTTTCTACAATGCTTGGAAGGCAACTACAGGTAAGCCCAGAATTGGTCCTTTTTGGGGTTCCGATATGGCAAGAATCTCTATCTATTTACAACAAAAAACTGATGTTTTATTTAATTATACGGGCCTGAAGGGAAATTTGTAAAAACTGGATAACAAATGTCCCCCCAACTGTAAGAGATTGGATTAATACTGTGAAATATATAATTAAGTTGGACAGGCTGTCACCGAAAAAGAAGAGAGATTTTTGGTTACCTTGTGCAAGTTGGCTGGAATCTGTGGTCCTATAATTATGCCTCTACACTGAGATACTTCACCACCCCAGTAACCTTCTGGATAGCTCTGAGAGAGAGACGATTTTACCCATGTAAGGAGAGGTTCTGTGTAAAGTGCAATACCTTTGGAACAGAGCTCTCTGGCCGGTGCCGATCAAGAAGGGGGGCCCCAGAGAATCACCTACTTTCTCTGTTTTAATCTAAGGGCAATAAGGACTAAAAAATGCAAAAATTTAAAAAAAGTATTTGGTAAGGTCGTGGAAGAAGTGGTGGCACACAGAATGGGTGTGAGCATGCCACTGATAGATTGCAGTCCTCTGGAATATGTGTGCTAATGGTCGGGGTCTGATGGGGCCCCTGAATGGGTAGACTTCATGGTGGCATTCGTTTCTTCTGGGGTGATGACAGGCCATGTCGTTAGCATTGGTTCTTTGGATAAGATCGGTATGTTGGGTTGGTTGCAGACTGAAGTTGCTGTATATATTGGTGATTTTATTGCTGAAGAATTGAGAGAGATTGTTGCAGAGGTCCTGAAAGGGGGTGATCGAGTTGGAGGTGGTCGGTGGTGAGATAAAATCTTTTACAATGGTGAAGATTTCTTTGCTTCTATTGGTGCTAGCATTCATGCTGTCTACCAGAGCGGTGCATTTGCTGTTTTGGGTCTTTTGCTGGTAGCACCTCAAGGCAAATTAGTAGATGTTCCTGTCTACGTTGCCGTGGCACATTCTCCATTTGCAGAGTTTTGGAGTTTCTCCATGTACCAGCTGGCCTGTTGGAGGCTGTTGCTGTGCTTAGGTCAGTGGGTGCAAAAAGTGGCATTCCAGTCCATGCCAGTGGTGATTCATTTTTGGCAGACTGGTCTAGTGATGGTGAATACGTGCTGGAATAACAGGGATGCTGAACTTGATGAGTGAGTGGTCTGTCCAGGGAGCTGATGTGGGCTTGTGAACTTGGATGTTGCAGAAGTTGGTGAAAATAGGGTTCTGGAGGTGTCCTGCGACATGGGTAGGCTCATTTAATTAATGTGTGAGACCCAGGCTCCCAGGTTCCTCAATGAGGGCTCATGAGCTGAGGTCAGCGTGGTCTTCCAGGTGGATGTTCAAGTCTCCAAGTATAATGTGATTGCCATCTTCTAGGGTGAGTGGTACGAGTCCATGATTTTGGTGCACTGTCCCGGTGGTCTGTAGATGAGAGTGCTGCTTAGATTGAAATTGGCTGAGACGTGCAGCTTGAACAACAGGTGTTCGATGTCTCAGATGATATGTCTGTGGTGCAGCTGAAGGTGTTCTTGTGGATGATGGCGATTCCGCCTCAAAGCTTGTGACCTATGTCTTGCCTGAAAGTCTTGTAGCCAGCAGGGATAGGTGTGCTGAAGCAGCGTTCAGCTAAGTTTTCATAAGAAAAAGTAGTTCAGGGTGTTGTGTAGTTCCTACCTGCACATTTCTTGGACAACATAAACTTTGGGTGAGGTGCCTAGACTGAATTCGGGCACCCACGCAGGATATGTTCCCCTAGAGACCAGCTAGCTCACAGTGCCATCACAAGCCCCTCTAACCCTACCGGGAGCACATTGTTTCTGGTAATCAATGAACATGACAACCCTGACCCATAAAGGATCGTGAAAAAAGATCAGAACCTTTAGCTCAGTTACTCATGCTTACTTGACTCGCACTTCGCTTTGGCCGGAGTGGTCGCTCCCAGTGTCCCTGGCGACTATTGGTATCGTTAGGCAGCGCTTATTGTTAATATTGCCTCAATATTATTGCCTGCAGCTCTGCCTTGGTTTCCGCTTGGCTTTTAATGCAATTGTGATTTACCAGCTTTACTTTAACTGTGTCTGCGCGTTTTCCCCAAGCGCTTTGCTGTGCTCCCCCCTCCGCTGCCATTTTGTTTGTTGTTGTCGTCTTGTGCAGCCCGCCCCGCCTCCCAGCTGAGCCGCCCTCCCACACTCTACAAACAGCACTCCCTTGCCTAGAAGCGCTGTGACTCGCTCTTCGCTTTGGCCGGAGTGGTCGCTCCCAGTGTCCCTGGCGACTATTGGTATCGTTAGGCAGCGCTTATTGTTAATATTGCCTCAATATTATTGCCTGCAGCTCTGCCTTGGTTTCCGCTTGGCTTTTAATGCAATTGTGATTTACCAGCTTTACTTTAACTGTGTCTGCGCGTTTTCCCCAAGCGCTTTGCTGTGCTCCCCCCTCCGCTGCCATTTTGTTTGTTGTTGTCGTCTTGTGCAGCCCGCCCCGCCTCCCAGCTGAGCCGCCCTCCCACAGTCTACAAACAGCGCTCCCTTGCCTGGAAGCGCTGTGACTCGCTCTTTGCTTTGGCCGGAGTGGTCGCTCCCAGTGTCCCTGGCGACTATTGGTATCGTTAGGCAGCGCTTATTGTTAATATTGCCTCAATATTATTACCTGCAGCTCTGCCTTGGTTTCCGCTTGGCTTTTAATGCAATTGTGATTTACCAGCTTTACTTTAACTGTGTCTGCGCGTTTTCCCCAAGCGCTTTGCTGTGCTCCCCCCTCCGCTGCCATTTTGTTTGTTGTTGTCGTCTTGTGCAGCCCGCCCCGCCTCCCAGCTGAGCCGCCCTCGCCCCTCCCCCTCCACTATCCATATATGACAGCTGTTCCCGCGCGCAGCGTTTACGCGCAGCGACCGCGCCCAATCCGCGCCGAAGGTGCGCCATAGGTAAGCCCGTCTACGCCTGTCCGCGCCTGGACCGCACCCAGCGCCAGACCCCCTGTCCCTCGCATTGCCCAGCCCTCCCGCATTACCTATGATGCCACCACCCTCCCAGCCCTTAACCCCGGCCGCTCCCCCAACTGCGTCCAAGCCGCTCCTGGACACACCCATGGACCTTTCTCATGCTACTCATGCAAATTCATCGGCACCGTCAACAACTCCGCTACGATCACACCACAGACTCCCGACCCCAACCACCTACAATGCATCTTGCTCAACACCCGATCGGTCCACAGGCACGCCATTGACCTATGGAATCTACTAGACACCATCTCTCCGGACGTCGCCTTCCTAACAGAAACATGGATGAACGCCTCTTCCGCCCCAGACATCACCATTGCCATCCCAGAAGATTATAAGATCACACGTAAGGACCGTACCGGCCACACAGGAGGAGGAATCGCTATCGTCCATAAGAAATCCATCCACATCTCAACCAGCTCTGACGTCAATCTCGCCAACTCTGAACACCTTCACTTCCAGATCCACATCGACCCCAGGACCACAATCAGAGGCACCCTCCTTTACAGGCCACCAGGACCCCGCGCACAATTTAGTGAGGACATCTCGGACTTCATCACTCCACACGCACTCCCCTCCAAAGATTACATCCTTCTGGGAGACCTCAATTTTCACCTTGAAAAGAACAACGACCACAACTCCACCACCCTGTTGGAAAACCTCGCCAACCTCGGACTTAAACAACTGGTCACTTCCCCCACCCACATCGCAGGTCACACTCTCGACCCTATCTTCACCTCCAGCAATCATGTCTCCTTCAGCCACACTACAGCTCTCCTCTGGACTGACCACAGCTGCGTTCACTTCACTTACAACAAGCCCAAACCCAACAACCACCCACAACCAACTCTGCAAAGAAACTGGAACAAAATCACCATCGACCAGATCTCCTCATCGCTTCTTCTAAACCCCCCAGCCTACTCCTCAAACCCCGACCAAGCCGCCACCAACCTCACCCTTTGGTTATCCAACAGCGCCGACATCCTAGCACCACTGAAAAAACGACAAAGCAAACTTGGCAGCAAGAAGGCCTCCTGGTTCAACGATGATCTTAAGAAATCCAAGAAACTCTGCCGCTCCCTTGAGAAGGCCTGGAAAAAAGACCCATCCACCAACACCAAGGACGCCTTCAAAAACGCCACCCGCATACACCACCAACTGATCCGAAAGGCCAAGAAAACCACCTTCAAGGACCGACTAGATAACAACGCCCACAACAGCAAGGAACTCTTCAACATCGTCAAGGAATTTACCAACGCCTCGGCCAACTCTAACGACATCACCCCCTCTCAAGCCCTCTGCGACTCCCTAGCTTCATTCTTCCACAACAAAATTGCAGACATCCACAACAGCTTCGACAACCAACCCGGAGACCAACCCACCCAACCATCTGCTGGACCTTCACCCCCCTCGAACATCCTTAATGACTGGAACCCAATCTCCACTGAGGACACCATCCGCCTGATGAACTCCATCCACTCAGGATCCCCCACTGACCCATGCCCTCACCACATCTTTAACAAAGCTAACTCCATCATAGCACCGCACCTCCGAGACGTCATCAACCGCTCCCTCGACTCCGCAACCTTCCCGGAAAGCTGGAAACATGCCGAACTCAGTGCCCTCCTGAAGAAACCCACAGCTGACCCCACCGAACTCAAAAATTACCGCCCCATCTCGCTCCTTCCATTCCCAGCCAAAGTCATCGAGAAAGCTGTCAACAACCAGCTCGCCGCCTTCCTCGAAGCTAACAAATCCCTCGACTCCTCACAGTCCGGCTTCCGAGCAAAACACAGCACTGAGACCGCCCTCATCGCAGCAACAGACGACATTCGTACTCTACTGGACAATGGAGACACAGTCGCCCTCATCCTCCTCGACATCTCCGCAGCCTTCGACACAGTCTGCCATAGCACCCTTCTACAGCGCCTCAGAAACATCGGAATCCAAGGAAAAGCACTAGAATGGATCACCTCGTTCCTCACCGGAAGAACACAGAGAGTCCGCCTTCCACCATTCAAATCAGTGGCCACTGAAGTCATCTGCGGCGTACCACAAGGGTCTTCACTCAGCCCCACCCTTTTCAACGTATACATGAGCCCCCTCGCGACCATCGCCCGACAACACAACCTCAACATCATCTCCTACGCGGATGACACTCAACTTATCTTATCACTCACCAATGGCCCTAGCACCGCCAAAACTAACCTACACAAAGGAATGAAAGAAGTAGCCGAATGGATGAAACTCAGCGGTCTGAAACTGAACTCAGATAAAACAGAAGTCCTCATCTTAGGTACCTCCCCATCCGCATGGGACGACTCCTGGTGGCCAGAAGCCCTTGGAAATGCACCAATCCCGACAAACCACGCACGGAACCTGGGCGTCATCCTGGATTCCTCACTTTCAATGAACAGACAAGTCAACGCCGTCTCCTCATCCTGCTTCAACATTCTTCGCATGCTCAAAAAAACATTTCGTTGGATCCCCACCGAGACTAGGAAAATGGTCACCCACGCTCTGGTCACGAGCCGACTGGACTATGGAAACACCCTCTACGCCGGTACTACCGCTAAACTCCAGAAAAAACTCCAACGAATCCAAAACGCCTCAGCCAGGCTCATATTAGACATCCCGCGTAAAGAACATATCTCTGGTCACCTGAAAAACCGTCACTGGCTTCCCGTCAATAAGAGGATCACTTTCCGGCTCCTAACCCACGCACACAAAGCACTCTACGAAATCGGACCAGAATGCCTCAACACACGACTGTCCTTCTACATCCCCTCCCGCCAGCTACGATCTTCCAACCAAGCCCTTGCCACTGTACCTCGCATCCACAAAACCACCATGGGAGGTAGATCCTTCTCCTACCTGGCAGCTAAAACCTGGAACTCGCTTCCCACTTACCTTCGCCTTACCCAGAACCACCTAGCATTCAGAAAACAACTTAAAACGTGGATATTTGACAAGTAATTCAACCCCCCCCACCAAAAGCGCCTTGAGACCCTCTGGGTATGTAGTGCGCTATATAAATTCTCTGACTTGACTTGACTTGACTTGACTTGTGCTCAGAGAAATATAGGGCCTGATTCACGGAACTAACTTAGGACAAAATCCTAAACCTACTACCATTTTGGTATTCACAGAAGGCCCTTACTTACTTTGGTATTCACAGAAGGCACTTACTCATTTCGGTATTCACAGAAGTTAGGAGTGCTAACTTTAGGACTCCTAAATGCCTTCTGTGAATACCGAAAGTCTTAAAGTTAGGATTTTTCTCAGTTTAGGAGTAGTAAAATTAGGCCTCCTAACTTTAGGACTTCTAAACTGAGAAAAATCCTAACTTTAAGACTTTTGGTATTCACAGAAGGCATTTAGGAGGCCTAAAGTTAGGAGTCCTAACTTTACTTCTCCTAAACTGAGAAAAATCCCAACTTTAAGACTTTACGTATTCACAGAAGGCATTTAGGAGTCCTAAAGTTAGGGATCCTAACTTTACTACTCCTAAACTGAGAAAAATCCCACCTTTAAGACTTTTGGTATCCACAGAAGGCATTTAGGAGTCCTAAAGTTAGGTCTCCTAACTTCTTTAAGTACCGAAATGAGTAAGTGCCTTCTGTGAATACCAAAATGAGTAAGTGCCTTCTGTGAATACCAAGATGGTAGTAAGTTTAAGATTTTGTCTTAAGTTAGTTCTGTGTATCAGGCCCCATATAGAATACACAGTGAATACCATGGTGCTAAAACGACGGTGTATATATGCAGGCATATCAACAAGGCAGTAATCAGGCATACTCCTGCTCTGTGTGTACCTAGAGTGTGTAGGTGTGAAGCCAAGATTCCCCCAAGGGATGATTCAACCCCATTACCTGGTGGGAGAGAATGTAGCACCCCATCTTGTTCACAAACTGGACACTCTTCATGAGATGTCGGACCTCTGCGTAGGGAAGTGTCAGCATGCACAGACCCACAATGTCATCTGAAGTGCCTCCGCTGCTCATCTTTTGGGATGTTCATTATTTATAATAGAAAGCAGTCTTGCTATGTACGTGAAGATTAGCGATTTTATGGATATGTAGATAGCCCTGTCGCCCGTGGATGTAGATAGAATGACACTTGTACATAGTGCATAAAGAGGCATTGTGATAATGTAATGCAAAGCTAGATGTGTTAAAAAAGTAGTTTCAGAGAACTTAATCCAACATTGTCTTGCACGCAATTATGTGCCAAAGGTCATGGCATAATTGTTATTGTGAAAAAGAGGGCAATGTAGAAATGAGAAGCTTCGCTACATGGGCCTAACCCAGACACATGATAAAGGGTATTGTCATGAAGCAGGACCCAGATCTCTGTGGCATGTTTGGTGAGTGTTAGAAATGGTCTTTCTGGCTGGCTATGGTATACGCCATGGCCAGGCAGAACCCACCACTGTAGTCAGGGTAAGCGAGATACACAACTGAGCTAATCTATACTCACCGTCTGGTAGCTTAGCGCAGAGCAGGCAGGCTTATCAAAAGAGACAATGTGTAAAGTATTTGTAAAACACACACAGCAGCACAATGAGTCCACCACATAAATACTTCACAATGGTTTAGAAAAATAGGTTAGTATATTATAACCAAAACAAGACCAGAACAAACAAAATTAAATGCACTCTTTTTAAGGTATGAGTTACTGAATATGCAGGAAAACCAAAGTGCTACATAACATCTTTGCCCCTCCTAGATCATTTATGGTAATGTTAAATGCTGTGAGTGCCGGGAATAGCACTCTCCTTTATCATGCTCGCCCTGGTCTCACTGGACTGGGGTGACTAATACAGAACCCAGCAGGGGATCGAAAGCTAGGCATTCGTACAGTGTATGGATAAGACCAGCTCCCAGGCACTACCAATGTAAAGGGGGCCATGGGTCACTTGGGACCAGTGTATGAAAATTGTTTTAGCTGAACACAGATGAGGTGATCTCCACTTCACAGGAGTGGTAACTTTTGAGCATGGCCTCTGGTGACGTAGACAGTCTGCCCTGAGGCGTCGTCATGCAGGAGATTCCAGTTACCACAGCGACACTGGGGACACACTGGAAGGGCTTCCCTTGGCTCTACGGCATAGGCTCCAGCTCAAAGGGGCAATTTCAGTCAGTATGTAGACCTTATTTTTTTTAGTTAGTAGTTTCAGGTCAAAAGAAAGCACTGGACCTTTGTAGCGCAAAGCACTTAATATTTTTGAAGCAAAGTCTTTGATGGCCCTAAAACTTTAGGTCAGCGCAGTCAAAAGGTTTTAGGAGCAGGCCAGCACAACAAGGCAGGTAGCAAAGTGGCAGTCCATCCTGCAGCTCAACAAGCAACAGGCCAACACAGCAGAGCATTTATCAATGTAGTAATCCCTCCTGGCAGCACAGCATTCCTTCTGGAAAGGTGCAGAGGTAGAGACAGCAGTGTCTGGTTACAGCTCCAAAAAAATCTGATTTGAAGGGGTCAGAGCCCCATTACCTATACCCAAAAGCGCCTTTGATATAGGTAGTGACTTCAAAAGAGCCCTCTGAAGTGCACATGGATCCCTTTCAACCCATTCCTGTCTACCAGGCTATCTGTGGAGGGTGTTTAGCACTTTGTGTTTGGACAGGAACTACCTATTGAAGTGTAACTTTCAGTCCCTCCCATTTGTCCCTGCCCAACAAGACCCATTGGTATGTAAGTGAATGCAGTTCAGTGCCTTGTGCTGTGGCTGTCTAGAGGGAATGCACAAGTGGAGCTCTCACCCAGCCCTGCCGAGTATTGGAGGCAGGCTGTCAGGCGCATAGAGAAGGAAGTGCAGAGAAATGACCACTTTCTAAAAGTGCCATTTCTAAACTAACAATGTCAAATCCAACTTAACCAGTAAGGAGGATTTATTATTACCAATCCAAAGATATACAACATGAAAACGCTGTCCCTCTCTGATCAGGAATTACCACTCAAAAGGATATAAGGGAATTGCCAATGCAAACCTATGAGGGGGTATGCTTCACAGTATTGAAAAATGAAAGTAGCTCCTTGTCACTACCAGGGCATGCAAAGCACAACAGTATATGTCCTCCCTTTTACTTATATAACACCCTGCCCTTGGGGTGACTTATATGCAATAAAAGGGGAGTTGTAGGCTTGATAAATAGTTTTAAATGCCAAGACTAAGTGGTATTAAACTGCCCACACAGGCACTGCAGTGGCAGGCCTGAGACAGGTTTGAAAGGCTACTTCTGTGGGTGGCACAATCAATGCTGCAGCCCACTAGTAGCATTTAACTTACAGGCTCTGGGTATATGGCATAACACTTTACAAGGGATTTGCAAGTAAATTACATATGTCAATCAGGTATACACCAATTGCACACATCTTTAGGGAAGAAGCACATGCACTTTAGCAATGATTAGCATTGGTACTGTTCTCAGAGACCCAAGGCCAACAAAAAGATACAGCAAAAAGTGGAGGTAAAAAGTAAAAGGTTTGATGGAAGACCACCCTAAGGATTCTAGGTCCAACAGTGAGTGAACGGGTATTAGTGTTGAGTAGCATGCATGCTAGTGTGGACTGTTGTGTAGGTGGTTGTGGACTATGTGATTGCCAGAGAGTGGGATGTTGGGTGTTGGCAGAGACGGACTTGCTTTTGTCCACACTGTAGAAGCCATTATGTAGGCCCTGAGAGAGATGAGGAGTAATGTCACTCCCTGTGTAAATGAATGATGGGAAATCCATTGATGTCCCTTTCTGTGCAGATGGATGATGAGAAACCCAATGATGTCACTTCCTGTGCAAATGAATGGCAGGAAATCAAGTGATGTCACTTCCTGTGCAGATGGATGATGGAAATGACTCCTCTTGCTTGGATTCTTCTTTTTCTGGGCTAAAGCCATATTTTTTTATCAGCCTAGTGCATGGCACAACAGTAGCTGCACTCCATGAGTGACATATACATTTCCGATGTCATTGGTGATTTTTCCCACCACGTATGCAATGGTCTTATTGGAAAGTTAAGTAGCCCAAATAGGAATTAGCCAATTCTACTATGTTTTGGGGGTCAGAGCTGATACAGAGCACCTAGACAGCAGTGCCTCAATGTGCTGAGTTAAAGAAAAACAGCAAAATCAGTCAGTGGAAAATATAGGGAAATATGTAAAGTGAGGTACTTTCTCACACTTGTGTACATAGTGTTCTATAACTTCTTGTGTCTTTATTGTGTAAGTTTTATTCTCGCTGGAAGTGCCTCAAACTCAAAGAAACAACCACATTGGAACATTTCTTATGGTGCTTTGTGAGTAACCACTGTTGCTTATAAAGGTAGCATGGGTCACAGCAGTTTTACTGTAAAATTCTGTTTGTGTTTTATGGCTATGAACATATATTGTAAGGCCAGCAAAATTGGCCAGGTTTTGAGCTATGATTGATGTAAGTTGGACTGCATGTCATTCTGGTTGATGTGGGTGATATGTCATCGCAGAAGGGAATATTTTACTTGCCAAAGTAATAGGATGGACTCTATAAATAGCTCCAATAAATGACATGGAGCGTATATTTAGAGAAGTTTCCATCCCATCGCCAATAATGCTTCACCAATGAAAATGCAAGCATGCTGAGGGGTATATTTTTCAGCCATATGCAGTTCCTTGTATCTGGATGAACAGTTCTGAACATAAAGATGTTATTGTAAATACAGAATTTCAACATTTCAAGTATAATTTTATTCAGGATTCGGTAATGAGCAGATATGGTTGCAAGAGACTTTTTTGTTGCCCTAAGTCAATCTCCCTATTCAATTGAGTTATTCAGCTGGGTGAAATCTACAATTGCAAGTAGGAAGGCCTGTTGCACCTGAATGTCTTCCAGTTTAAGAATGTCTTTAGTATGTTTTTTTGTTTAGAGGATTTTAGGTTTATTGGTGAAATAGAGTGGGTGGCATTTTAAATAAAATTATGTATTTTGTTAATTATTATTTCAATAATGATTAGTTTAATTATTTTAATAATTGTATACTTAATTTGCCTAGAGATGGTATTGTATTTCGAGGATGATGAAGAAGGGGGAGAATAAAAATAAATAAATTAAATATTATTAAACCTCTACTTAATTTAATCAAAAACAGTTCTTTAATTATGCTTT
Organism: Lissotriton vulgaris; assembly: GCF_964263255.1. Lineage (NCBI taxonomy): Eukaryota > Metazoa > Chordata > Amphibia > Caudata > Salamandridae > Lissotriton > Lissotriton vulgaris. The sequence goes on along the minus strand of NC_141689.1, from coordinate 836,937,223 downwards.
AGTATTTGTTTTAAAACAAATAGAAATATGTAATTGATATTTAATGTTTTTTACTTATTTGATTTATTAAGACATTATTACTTATTTTAGATTGCATGAAAATAAGATTATTTATAATGTTTGTATTTATACTGTTTATGTTTGAAAATGTATTACTACTGGAAATAACTTAATACAATAATGCACTTCCCCAAGGATTGTGGGTCAGCAACTACAATAGGCAATGTGCCTCTGCTCATTATTTGCACGTTTCCCAAGTTTGTAGCACTGGATTTGGAATAATAATTGAATGATGACTTGACCCCAACCATTCAATATATATACTTTCCCAATGTTGGCAGGAATGCAGTTTGAGTAGTAATTATGACACCCCCAATTATATACATTTACCCCAATATTAGTGGCACTGGAGTAAGAACCTTTGACACCGGACAAATATGTATACATTTCCTAATGCTTGCCAGATTAGAGGTAGAATACTAAGTTTAACACCCACAAATATATGCTGTTTCTCTTAACGTTTGAATGAATAGAATAATAATGTTACATTTGTCACCCACAAATATATTCCATTTCCCCAATGTTACTGAGACTGCAATTTTTGGATATCAAAATAAATGTCCTTATTCCATTGTTTGTAGGATTGAAAATTAGGAATTATTTGGGGTTGCTGAGCAGGCTGCCATATCCTTGGAACGTAGTATCTCTCCAGGCGCTCAGGTGCCTCTCCACAAGCTCGTCAGCCCACAGCGGCTCAAGGGAGCCTTCAAGTAGAAAATTGGTGTATGAGCACACTGCTTCACCTCCCAGCAGGGTCGCCCCTAAGCATCATGGTACTGCAGTCCGACAAGCGAGTACACTTGCAAAGCCTTTAGAGTGTTTCACCATGTGGGTGCAGATTAGTGCTGGCCATCTCTGGACACGTGTTTCTAGATTATTATCTGTCATCAGCATAGATTAGGCATTATTTTGGGGTTGCTGAGCAGGCTGCCGTATCCTTGGAATGTATTATCTCTCCAGGCGCGCAGGTGCCTCTCCACGAGCTCGTCAGCCCACAGCGGCTCGAGAGAGAGCCATCAAGTAGAAAATTGGTGTGGGAGCACACTGCTTCACCTCCCAGCAGGGTCGCCTCTAAGCATCATGGTAGATGCAGTCCGACAAGCGAGTACACTTGCAAAGCCTTTAGAGTGTTTCACCAGGTGGGTGCAGATTAGTGCTGGCCATCTCTGGACACGTGTTTCTAGATTATTATCTGTCATCAGCATAGATTAGGCATTATTTTGGGGTTGCTGAGCAGGCTGCCGTATCCTTGGAATGTATTATCTCTCCAGGCGCGCAGGTGCCTCTCCACGAGCTCGTCAGCCCACAGCGGCTCGAGAAAGCCTTCAAGTAGAAAATTGGTGTGGGAGCACACTGCTTCACCTCCCAGCAGGGTCGCCTCTAAGCATCATGGTAGATGCAGTCCGACAAGCGAGTACACTTGCAAAGTCTTTAGAGTGTTTCACCAGGTGGGTGCAGATTAGTGCTGGCCATCTCTGGACACGTGTTTGTAGATTATTATCTGTCATCAGCAGAGATTAGGCATTATTTGGGGTTGCTGAGCAGACTGCCGAATCCTTGGAACGTAGTATCTCTCAATGCTCGTCGGTGCCTCTCCACGAGCTCGTCAGCCCACAGTGGCTCGAGGGAGCCTTCAAGTAGAAAATTGGTGTGGGAGCACACTGCTTCACCTCCCAGCAGTGTCGCCCCTAAGCATCATGGTAGATGCAGTCTGACAAGCAAGTACACTTGCAAAGGCTTTGGAGTGTTTCACCAGGTGGGTGCAGGTTAGTGCTGGCCATCTCTGGACACGTGCTGTGGGCTGACGAGCTCGTGGAGAGGCACCTGCGCGCCTGGAGAGATACTGCGTTTCAAGGATACGGCAGCCTGTTCAGCAACCCCAAATAATGCCTAATCTCTGCTGATGACAGATAATAATCTAGAAACACGTGTCCAGAGATGGCCAGCACTAATCTGCACCCACCTGGTGAAACACTCTAAAGACTTTGCAAGTGTACTCGCTTGTCGAACTGCATCTACCATGATGCTTAGGTGCGACCCTGCTGGGAGGTGAAGCAGTGTGCTCCCGCACCAATTTTCTACTTGAAGTCTCCCTCGAGCCGCTTTGGGCCTACGAGCTCGTGGAGAGGCACCTAGGCGCCTGGAGAGATACTACGTTCTAAGGATACAGCAGCTTGCTCAGCAACCCCAAATAATTCCTAATCTCTGCTGATGACAGATAATAATAATCTAGAAGCACGTGTCCAGAGATGGTCAGCACTAATCTGCACCCACCTGGTGAAACACTCTAAAGACTTTCCAAGTATACTTGCTTGTCGGACTGCATCTACCATGATGCTTAGGGGCGACCCTGCTGGGAGGTGAAGCAGTGTGCTCCCACACCAATTTTCAACTTAAAGGCTCCCTCGAGCCGCTGTGGGCTGACGAGCTCTTGGAGAGGCACCTGCGCGCCTGGAGAGATACTATGTTCCAAGGATACGACCGCCTGTTCAGCATCCCCAAATAATGCCTAATCTCTGCTGATGACAGATAATAATCTAGAAACCCGTGTCCGGAGATGGCCAGCACTAATCTGCGCCCACCTGGTGAAACACTCTAAAGATTTTGCAAGTGTATCCGCTTGTCGGACTGCATCTACCGTGATGCTTAGGGGCGACCCTGCTGAGTGGTGAAGCAGTGTGCTCCCACACCAATTTTCTACTTGAAGGCTCCGTCGAGCCGCTGTGGGCTGACGAGCTCATTGAGAGGCACCTGCGCGCCTGGAGAGATACTACGTTCCAAGGATACGGCAGCCTGCTCAGCAACCCCAAATGATGCCTAATCTCTGCTGATGACAGATAATAATCTAGAAACACGTGTCCAGAGATGGCCAGCACTAATCTGCACCCACCTGATGAAACACTCTAAAGACTTTGCAAGTGTACTCGCTTGTCGAACTGCATCTACCATGATGCCTAGGTGCGACCCTGCTGGGAGGTGAAGCAGTGTGCTCCCACACCAATTTTCTACTTGAAGTCTCCCTCGAGCCGCTTTGGGCCTACGAGCTTGTGGAGAGGCACCTAGGTGCCTGGAGAGATACTACGTTCTAAAGATACATCAGCTTGCTCAGCAACCCCAAATAATTCCTAATCTCTGCTGATGACAGATAATAATAATCTAGAAACACGTGTCCAGAGATGGTCAGCACTAATCTGCACCCACCTGGTGAAACACTCTAAAGACTTTCCAAGTATACTCGCTTGTCGGACTGCATCTACCATGATGCTTAGGGGCGACCCTGCTGGGAGGTGAAGCAGTGTGCTCCCACACCAATTTTCTACTTGAAGGCTCCCTCGAGCCGCTGTGGGCTGACGAGCTCATAGAGAGGCACCTGCGCGCCTGGAGAGATACTACGTTCCAAGAATACGGCAGCCTGCTCAGCAACCCCAAATGATGCCTAATCTCTGCTGATGACAGATAATAATCTAGAAACATGTGTCCAGAGATGGCCAGCACTAATCTGCACCCACCTGGTGAAACACTCTAAAGACTTTGCAAGTGTACTCGCTTGTCGAACTGCATCTACCATGATGCTTAGGTGCGACCCTGCTGGGAGGTGAAGCAGTGTGCTCCCACACCAATTTTCTACTTGAAGTCTCCCTCGAGCCGCTGTGGGCCTACGAGCTCGTGGAGAGGCACCTAGGCGCCTGGAGAGATACTACATTCCAAGGATACAGCAGCTTGCTCAGCAACCCCAAATAATTCCTAATCTCTGCTGATGACAGATAATAATAATCTAGAAACACGTGTCCAGAGATGGTCATAACTAATCTGCACCCACCTGGTGAAACACTCTGATGACTTTGCAAGTGTACTCGCTTGTCTGACTGCATCTACCATGATGCTTAGGGACGACCCTGCTGGGATGTGAAGCAGTGTGCTCCCACACCAATTTTCTACTTGAAGGCTCCCTTGAACCGCTGTGGGCTTACGAGCTCGTCGAGAGGCATCTGCTCGCCTGGAGAGATACTACGTTTCAAGGATACGGCAGATTTCTCAGCAACCCCAAATAATGCCTAATCTCTGCTGATGACAGGTAATAATCTAGAAACACGTGTCCAGAGATGGCCAGCACTAATCTGCACCCACCTGGTGAAACACTCTGAAGACTTTGCAAGTGTACTCGCTTGTCGGACTGCATCTACCATGATGCTTAGGGGCGACCCTGCTGGGAGGTGAAGCAGTGTGCTCCCACACCAATTTTCGACTTGAAGTCTCCCTCGAGCTGCTGTGGGCTTACGAGCTCGTGGAGAGGCAGCTGCGCGCCTGGAGAGATACTACGTTCCAAGGATACAGCAGCCTGTTCAGCAACACCAAATAATGCCTAATCTCTGCTGATGACAGATAATAATCTAGAAACACGTGTCCGGAGATGGCCAGCATAATCTGCACCCACCTGGTGAAACACTCTAATGACTTTCCAAGTGTACTCGCTTGTCGGACTGCAATTACCATGATGCTTAGGGGCGACCCTGCTGGGAGGTGAAGCAGTGAGCTCCCACACCAATTTTCTACTTGAAGGCTCCCTCGAGCCGCTGTGGGCTGACGAGCTCGTGGAGAGGCACCTGCGCCTGGAGAGATACTACGTTCCAAGGATACGGCAGCCTGCTCAGCAAGCCCAAATAATGCCTAATCTCTGCCGATGACAGATAATAACCTAGAAACACGAGTTCAGAGATGGCCAGTACTAATCTGCACCCACTTTGTGAAACACTCTAAAGACTTTGCAAGTTTACTCGCTTGACGAACTGCATCTACCATGATGCTTAGGGGCGACCCTGCTGGGAGGTGAAGCAGTGTGCTCCCACACCAATTTTCTAATTCAAGGCTCCCTCGAGCCGCTGTGGGCTGACGAGCTCGTGGAGAGGCACCTGCGTCCCTGGAGAGATACTACGTTCCAAGGATACGGCAGCCTGCCCAGCAAGCCCAAATAATGCCTAATTTCTGCCGATGACAGATAATAACCTAGAAACACGAGTCCAGAGATGGCCAGTACTAATCTGCACCCACTTGGTGAAACAATCTAAAGACTTTGCAAGTTTACTTGCTTGTCGGCCTGCATCTACCATGATGCTTAGGGGTGACCCTGCTGGGAGGTGAAGCAGTGTGCTCCCACACCAATTTTCTACTTGAAGGCTTCCTCGAGCCGCTGTGGGCTGACGAGCTCGTGGAGAGGCACCTGCGCGCCTGGAGAGATACTACGTTCCAAGGATACAGCAACCTGCTCAGCAACCCCAAATAATGCGTAATCTCTGCTGATGACAGATAATAATCTAAAAACATGTGTCCAGAGATGGCCAGCACCAATCTGCACCCACCTGGTGAAACAATCTAAAGACTTTGCAAGTGTATTCGCTTGTCGGACTGCATCTACCATGATGTTTAGGGGCGACCCTGCTGGGAGGTGAAGCAGTGTGCTCCCACACCAATTTTCTACTTGAAGGCTCCCTTGAACCGCTGTGGGCTTACGAGCTCGTGGAGAGGCACCTGCGGGCCTGGAGAGATACTACGTTCCAAGGATACGGCAGCCTGCTCAGCAACCCCAAATAATGTGTAATCTCGGCTGATGACAGATAATAATCTAAAACACGTGTCCAGAGATGGCCAGCACTAATCTGCACCCACCTGGTGAAACACTCTGAAGACTTTGCAAGTGTACTCGCTTGTCAGACTGCATCTACCATGATGCTTAGGGGCGACCCTGCTGGGAGGTGAAGCAGTGTGCTCCCACACCAATTTTCTACTTGAAGGCTCCCTTGAACAACTGTGGGCTTACGAGCTCGTGAGAGGCACCTGCGCGCCTGGAGAGATACTACATTCCAAGGATACGGCAGCCTGCTCAGCAACCCCAAATAATGCCTAATCTCTGCTGATGACAGATAATAATCTAGAAACACGTGTCCAGAGATGGCCAGCACTAATCTGCACCCACCTGGTGAAACACTCTAAAGACTTTGCAAGTGTACTCGCTTGTCGGACTGCATCTACCATGATGCTGAGGGGTGACCCTGCTGGGAGGTGAAGCAGTGTGCTCCCACACCAATTTTCTACTTGAAGGCTCCCTCGAGCCGCTGTGGGCTGACGAGCTTGTGGACAGGCACTTGCGTGCCTGGAGAGATACTACGTTCCAAGGATACGGCAGCCTGCTCAGCAAGCCCAAATAATGCCTAATCTCTGCTGATGACAGATAATAACCTAGAAACACGTGTCCACAGATTGCCATTACTAATCTGCACCCACCTGGTGAAACACTGTTGTTATTGTTATTGTTATTTTGGATTTGTATCGCGCCCAATCCCCTGCAGGTCTCTAGGCGCTCGGAAATCGGTGGTAAGAACAATAACTTGGCAATCACAGAATAAAAGGCATCTACTGGCCTATATAGCACGCATGATTCTTCTGAACAGCAGTTTTTTTAGCACCTTTCTAAAACGTAGGAGGTTCCCTTGCCTGCGCAGCGTCTCAGGTAGCGTGTTCCATAACTGGGGGATTAACACAGAGAAGGCTCTCCCTCCCTTGGTTACAAGTTTGTACCGGGGACAGACCAATAACTGAGAATCTGAGGATCTAAGAATTCTCATTCGACTGTACACCACCAAGCGATCTGTAATGTAGGCGGGTGCCAGTCAGTAGATTGCCTTGTGAGCTGTGCACAGATTCTTAAATTCCACTCGCTCTTTGATAGGGAGCCAGTGCAGGCTCTGTAACAAGGGAGATGCTTTAGTTCGTCTTGGGAGCCTGAAAATGAGTCGTGCAGCATCGTTCATGACGACCTGTAGCCTATTGGTCAGGGTTTTTTTTACAGGCCGAGATAGAGAGCATTACCGTAATCTATCCTTGAGATAACAGTGGCTCCTACGATTGAGCGCAACATCGATTGAGAAAGGACGGGAGCTAGCTTCCATAGCTGCCGGATGATATTAGTGCAGCTTCCCACAAACAGAAGAGATCTGACTGGCCATTGATAGATCACAGTCCAGTTTGATCCCCAGGCTCTTTACATTCAAGCTAGGTTTTGGAGCCGGGCCTAACTCCGCAGGCCAGTAGAGGTCACACCATGGTGAGGTGGTAGATGGAATCACCAATACCTCGGTCTTATCTGGATTGATTTTCAAAAGATTTTCCGTCATCCATTGTACAGTTTACCTCAAGATATTCTGGGCTTGGAGTTGTGCGGCGCTTGTGTTATCGACACTCAGCAACAGCTGCGTGTCGTCCGCATAGTTAAATACTCTACAGCCCATGCTTGCCAAGGAAGCAATCAGAGGTTGCAGGTAGAGATTGAATAGAAGTGGGGACAGGGCCGAGCCCTGAGGCACCCCACATTCTAAAGTCCCCACCTCGGATGTTTCGTCCCCCAGTTGTATCCTTTGGGTCCTTCCAAAAAAGAAGGATTGCAACCATCTGAAGGCCAGGCCTTTGATCCTGAAGTCACTCAATCTATCCAGAAGCAGGGCATGGCTGCTAAAGACTTTGAAAGTTTACTCGCTTGTCGGACTGCATCTACCATGATGCTTAGGGGCGACCCTGCTGGGAGGTGAAGCAGTGTGCTCCCACACCAATTTTCTACTTGAAGGCTTCCTCGAGCCGCTGTGGGCTGACAAGCTCAAGGAGAGGCACCTGCGCGCCTGGAGAGATACTACATTCCAAAGATACGGCAGCCTGCTCAGCAACCCCAAATAATCCGTAATCTCTACTGATGACAGATAATAATCTAAAAACACGTGTCCAGAGATGGCCAGCACTAATCTGCACCCACCTGGTGAAACACTCTGAAGACTTTGCAAGTGTACTCGCTTGTCAGACTGCATCTACCATGATGCTTAGGGGTGACCCTGCTGGGAGGTGAAGCAGTGTGCTTTCACACCAATTTTCTACTTGAAGGCTCCCTTGAACCGCTGTGGGCTTACGAGCTCGTGGAGAGGCACCTGCACGCCTGGAGAGATACTACATTCCAAGGATACGGCAGCCTGCTCAGCAACCCCAAATAATGCCTAATCTCTGCTGATGACAGATAATAATCTAGAAACACGTGTCCAGAGATGGCCAGCACTAATCTGCACCCACCTGGTGAAACACTCTAAAGACTTTCCAAGTGTACTCACTTGTCGGACTGCATCTACCATGATGCTTAGGGACAACCCTGCTGTGAGGTGAAGCAGTGTGCTCCCACACCAATTTTCTACTTGAAGGCTCCCTCGAGCCGCTTTGGCTGACGAGCTCGTGGAGAGGCACCTGCGCGCCTGGAGAGATACTACGTTCCAAGGATACGACGGCCTGCTCAGCAACCCCAAATAAAGCCTAATCTCTGCTGATGACAGATAATAATCTAGAAACACGTGTCCAGAGATGGCCAGCACTAATCTGCACCCACCTGGTGAAACACTCTAAAGACTTTGCAAGTGTACTGGCTTGTCGGACTGCATCTACCATGATGCTTAGGGGCGACCCTGCTGGGAGGTGAAGCAGTGTGCTCCCACACCAATTTTCTACTTGAAGGCTCCCTCGAGCCGCTGTGGGCTGACGAGCTCATGGAGAGGCACCTGCGCCTGGAGAGATACTACGTTCCAAGGATACAGCAGCCTGCTCAGCAAGCCCAAATAATGCCTAATCTCTGCCGATGACAGATAATAACCTAGAAACACAAGCCCAGAGATGGCCAGTACTAATCTGCACCCACTTGGTGAAACACTCTAAAGACTTTGCAAGTTTACTCGCTTGTCGGACTGCATCTACCATGATGCTTAGGGGCGACACTGCTGGGAGGTGAAGCAGTGTGCTCCCACACCAATTTTCTACTTGAAGGCTTCCTCGAGCCGCTGTGGGCTGACGAGCTCGTGGAGAAGCACCTGCGAGCCTGGAGAGATACTACGTTCCAAGGATACGGCAGCCTGCTCAGCAAGCCCAAATAATGCCTAATCTCTGCTGATGACAGATAATAACCTAGAAACACGTGTCCAGAGATTGCCATTACTAATCTGCACCCACCTGGTGAAACACTGTTGTTATTGTTATTGTTATTTTGGATTTGTATCGCACCCAATCACCTGCAGGTCTCTAGGCGCTCGGAAATCGGTGGTAAGAACAATAACTTGGCAATCACAGAATAAAAGGCATCTACTGGCCTATATAGCACGCATGATTCTTCTGAACAGCAGTGTTTTTAGCACCTTTCTAACCGTAGGAGGTTCCCTTGCCTGCGCAGCGTCTCAGGTAGCGTGTTCCATAACTGGGGGACTAACACAGAGAAGGTTCTCCCTCCCTTGGTTACAAGTTTGTACCGGCGACAGACCAAAAACTGAGAATCTGAGGATCTAAGAATTCTCATTGAACTGTACACAACCAAGCGATCTGTAATGTAGGCGGGTGCCAGTCCGTAGATTGCCTTGTGAGCTGTGCACAGATTCTTAAATTCCACTCGCTCTTTGATAGGGAGCCAGTGCAGGCTCTGTAACAAGGGAGATGCTTTAGTTCATCTTGGGAGCCTGAAAATGAGTCGTGCAGCATCGTTCATGATGACCTGTAGCCTATTGGTCAGGGTTTTTTTTACAGGCCGAGATAGAGAGCATTACCATAATCTATCCTTGAGATAACAGTGGCTGCTACGATTGAGCGCAACATGGATTGAGAAAGGACGGGAGCTAGCTTCCGTAGCTGTCGGATGATAGAAGTGCAGCTTCCCACCACAGAAGAGATCTGACTGGCCATTGATAGATCACAGTCCAGTTTGATCCCCAGGCTCTTTACATTCAAGCTAGGCTTTGGAGCCGGGCATAACTCCGCAGGCCAGTAGAGGTCACACCATGGTGAGGTGGTAGATGGAATCACCAATACCTCGGTCTTATCTGGATTGATTTTCAAAAGATTTTCCGTCATCCATTGTACAGTTTACCTCAAGATATTCTGGGCTTGGAGTTGTGCGGCGCTTGTGTTATCGACACTCAGCAACAGCTGCGTGTCGTCCGCATAGTTAAATACTCTACAGCCCATGCTTGCCAAGGAAGCAATCAGAGGTTGCAGGTAGAGATTGAATAGAAGTGGGGACAGGGCCGAGCCCTGAGGCGCCCCACATTCTAAAGTCCCCACCTTGGATGTTTCGTCCCCCAGTTGTATCCTTTGGGTCCTTCCAAAAAAGAAGGATTGCAACCATCTGAAGGCCAGGCCTTTGATCCCGAAGTCACTCAATCTATCCAGAAGCAGGGCATGGCTGCTAAAGACTTTGAAAGTTTACTCGCTTGTCGGACTGCATCTACCATGATGCTTAGGGGCGACCCTGCTGGGAGGTGAAGCAGTGTGCTCCCACACCAATTTTCTACTTGAAGGCTTCCTCGTGCCGCTGTGTGCTGACAAGCTCAAGGAGAGGCACCTGCGCGCCTGGAGAGATACTACATTCCAAAGATACGGCAGCCTGCTCAGCAACCCCAAATAATCCGTAATCTCTACTGATGACAGATAATAATCTAAAAACACGTGTCCAGAGATGGCCAGCACTAATCTGCACCCACCTGGTGAAACACTCTGAAGACTTTGCAAGTGTACTCGCTTGTCAGACTGCATCTACCATGATGCTTAGGGCTGACCCTGCTGGGAGGTGAAGCAGTGTGCTTCCACACCAATTTTCTACTTGAAGGCTCCCTCGAGCCGCTTTGGCTGACGAGCTCGTGGAGAGGCACCTGCGCGCCTAGAGAGATACTACGTTCCAAGGATACGGCAGCCTGCTCAGCAACCCCAAATGATGCCTAATCTCTGCTGATGACAGATAATAATCTAGAAACACGTGTCCAGAGATGGCCAGCACTAATCTGCACCCACCTGATGAAACACTCTAAAGACTTTGCAAGTGTACTCGCTTGTCGAACTGCATCTACCATGATGCCTAGGTGCGACCCTGCTGGGAGGTGAAGCAGTGTGCTCCCACACCAATTTTCTACTTGAAGTCTCCCTCGAGCCGCTTTGGGCCTACGAGCTTGTGGAGAGGCACCTAGGCGCCTGGAGAGATACTACGTTCTAAAGATACATCAGCTTGCTCAGCAACCCCAAATAATTCCTAATCTCTGCTGATGACAGATAATAATAATCTAGAAACACGTGTCCAGAGATGGTCAGCACTAATCTGCACCCACCTGGTGAAACACTCTAAAGACTTTCCAAGTATACTCGCTTGTCGGACTGCATCTACCATGATGCTTAGGGGCGACCCTGCTGGGAGGTGAAGCAGTGTGCTCCCACACCAATTTTCTACTTGAAGGCTCCCTCGAGCCGCTGTGGGCTGACGAGCTCATGGAGAGGCACCTGCGCGCCTGGAGAGATACTACGTTCCAAGAATACGGCAGCCTGCTCAGCAACCCCAAATGATGCCTAATCTCTGCTGATGACAGATAATAATCTAGAAACATGTGTCCAGAGATGGCCAGCACTAATCTGCACCCACCTGGTGAAACACTCTAAAGACTTTGCAAGTGTACTCGCTTGTCGAACTGCATCTACCATGATGCTTAGGTGCGACCCTGCTGGGAGGTGAAGCAGTGTGCTCCCACACCAATTTTCTACTTGAAGTCTCCCTCGAGCCGCTGTGGGCCTACGAGCTCGTGGAGAGGCACCTAGGCGCCTGGAGAGATACTACATTCCAAGGATACAGCAGCTTGCTCAGCAACCCCAAATAATTCCTAATCTCTGCTGATGACAGATAATAATAATCTAGAAACACGTGTCCAGAGATGGTCATAACTAATCTGCACCCACCTGGTGAAACACTCTGATGACTTTGCAAGTGTACTCGCTTGTCTGACTGCATCTACCATGATGCTTAGGGACGACCCTGCTGGGATGTGAAGCAGTGTGCTCCCACACCAATTTTCTACTTGAAGGCTCCCTTGAACCGCTGTGGGCTTACGAGCTCGTCGAGAGGCATCTGCTCGCCTGGAGAGATACTACGTTTCAAGGATACGGCAGATTTCTCAGCAACCCCAAATAATGCCTAATCTCTGCTGATGACAGGTAATAATCTAGAAACACGTGTCCAGAGATGGCCAGCACTAATCTGCACCCACCTGGTGAAACACTCTGAAGACTTTGCAAGTGTACTCGCTTGTCGGACTGCATCTACCATGATGCTTAGGGGCGACCCTGCTGGGAGGTGAAGCAGTGTGCTCCCACACCAATTTTCGACTTGAAGTCTCCCTCGAGCTGCTGTGGGCTTACGAGCTCGTGGAGAGGCAGCTGCGCGCCTGGAGAGATACTACGTTCCAAGGATACAGCAGCCTGTTCAGCAACACCAAATAATGCCTAATCTCTGCTGATGACAGATAATAATCTAGAAACACGTGTCCGGAGATGGCCAGCATAATCTGCACCCACCTGGTGAAACACTCTAATGACTTTCCAAGTGTACTCGCTTGTCGGACTGCAATTACCATGATGCTTAGGGGCGACCCTGCTGGGAGGTGAAGCAGTGAGCTCCCACACCAATTTTCTACTTGAAGGCTCCCTCGAGCCGCTGTGGGCTGACGAGCTCGTGGAGAGGCACCTGCGCCTGGAGAGATACTACGTTCCAAGGATACGGCAGCCTGCTCAGCAAGCCCAAATAATGCCTAATCTCTGCCGATGACAGATAATAACCTAGAAACACGAGTTCAGAGATGGCCAGTACTAATCTGCACCCACTTTGTGAAACACTCTAAAGACTTTGCAAGTTTACTCGCTTGACGAACTGCATCTACCATGATGCTTAGGGGCGACCCTGCTGGGAGGTGAAGCAGTGTGCTCCCACACCAATTTTCTAATTCAAGGCTCCCTCGAGCCGCTGTGGGCTGACGAGCTCGTGGAGAGGCACCTGCGTCCCTGGAGAGATACTACGTTCCAAGGATACGGCAGCCTGCCCAGCAAGCCCAAATAATGCCTAATTTCTGCCGATGACAGATAATAACCTAGAAACACGAGTCCAGAGATGGCCAGTACTAATCTGCACCCACTTGGTGAAACAATCTAAAGACTTTGCAAGTTTACTTGCTTGTCGGCCTGCATCTACCATGATGCTTAGGGGTGACCCTGCTGGGAGGTGAAGCAGTGTGCTCCCACACCAATTTTCTACTTGAAGGCTTCCTCGAGCCGCTGTGGGCTGACGAGCTCGTGGAGAGGCACCTGCGCGCCTGGAGAGATACTACGTTCCAAGGATACAGCAACCTGCTCAGCAACCCCAAATAATGCGTAATCTCTGCTGATGACAGATAATAATCTAAAAACACGTGTCCAGAGATGGCCAGCACCAATCTGCACCCACCTGGTGAAACAATCTAAAGACTTTGCAAGTGTATTCGCTTGTCGGACTGCATCTACCATGATGTTTAGGGGCGACCCTGCTGGGAGGTGAAGCAGTGTGCTCCCACACCAATTTTCTACTTGAAGGCTCCCTTGAACCGCTGTGGGCTTACGAGCTCGTGGAGAGGCACCTGCGGGCCTGGAGAGATACTACGTTCCAAGGATACGGCAGCCTGCTCAGCAACCCCAAATAATGTGTGATCTCGGCTGATGACAGATAATAATCTAAAACACGTGTCCAGAGATGGCCAGCACTAATCTGCACCCACCTGGTGAAACACTCTGAAGACTTTGCAAGTGTACTCGCTTGTCAGACTGCATCTACCATGATGCTTAGGGGCGACCCTGCTGGGAGGTGAAGCAGTGTGCTCCCACACCAATTTTCTACTTGAAGGCTCCCTTGAACCACTGTGGGCTTACGAGCTCGTGAGAGGCACCTGCGCGCCTGGAGAGATACTACATTCCAAGGATACGGCAGCCTGCTCAGCAACCCCAAATAATGCCTAATCTCTGCTGATGACAGATAATAATCTAGAAACACGTGTCCAGAGATGGCCAGCACTAATCTGCACCCACCTGGTGAAACACTCTAAAGACTTTGCAAGTGTACTCGCTTGTCGGACTGCATCTACCATGATGCTGAGGGGTGACCCTGCTGGGAGGTGAAGCAGTGTGCTCCCACACCAATTTTCTACTTGAAGGCTCCCTCGAGCCGCTGTGGGCTGACGAGCTTGTGGACAGGCACTTGCGTGCCTGGAGAGATACTACGTTCCAAGGATACGGCAGCCTGCTCAGCAAGCCCAAATAATGCCTAATCTCTGCTGATGACAGATAATAACCTAGAAACACGTGTCCAGAGATTGCCATTACTAATCTGCACCCACCTGGTGAAACACTGTTGTTATTGTTATTGTTATTTTGGATTTGTATCGCGCCCAATCCCCTGCAGGTCTCTAGGCGCTCGGAAATCGGTGGTAAGAACAATAACTTGGCAATCACAGAATAAAAGGCATCTACTGGCCTATATAGCACGCATGATTCTTCTGAACAGCAGTTTTTTTAGCACCTTTCTAAAACGTAGGAGGTTCCCTTGCCTGCGCAGCGTCTCAGGTAGCGTGTTCCATAACTGGGGGATTAACACAGAGAAGGCTCTCCCTCCCTTGGTTACAAGTTTGTACCGGGGACAGACCAATAACTGAGAATCTGAGGATCTAAGAATTCTCATTCGACTGTACACCACCAAGCGATCTGTAATGTAGGCGGGTGCCAGTCAGTAGATTGCCTTGTGAGCTGTGCACAGATTCTTAAATTCCACTCGCTCTTTGATAGGGAGCCAGTGCAGGCTCTGTAACAAGGGAGATGCTTTAGTTCGTCTTGGGAGCCTGAAAATGAGTCGTGCAGCATCGTTCATGACGACCTGTAGCCTATTGGTCAGGGTTTTTTTTACAGGCCGAGATAGAGAGCATTACCGTAATCTATCCTTGAGATAACAGTGGCTGCTACGATTGAGCGCAACATGTATTGAGAAAGGACGGGAGCTAGCTTCCATAGCTGCCGGATGATATTAGTGCAGCTTCCCACAAACAGAAGAGATCTGACTGGCCATTGATAGATCACAGTCCAGTTTGATCCCCAGGCTCTTTACATTCAAGCTAGGTTTTGGAGCCGGGCCTAACTCCGCAGGCCAGTAGAGGTCACACCATGGTGAGGTGGTAGATGGAATCACCAATACCTCGGTCTTATCTGGATTGATTTTCAAAAGATTTTCCGTCATCCATTGTACAGTTTACCTCAAGATATTCTGGGCTTGGAGTTGTGCGGCGCTTGTGTTATCGACACTCAGCAACAGCTGCGTGTCGTCCGCATAGTTAAATACTCTACAGCCCATGCTTGCCAAGGAAGCAATCAGAGGTTGCAGGTAGAGATTGAATAGAAGTGGGGACAGGGCCGAGCCCTGAGGCACCCCACATTCTAAAGTCCCCACCTCGGATGTTTCGTCCCCCAGTTGTATCCTTTGGGTCCTTCCAAAAAAGAAGGATTGCAACCATCTGAAGGCCAGGCCTTTGATCCTGAAGTCACTCAATCTATCCAGAAGCAGGGCATGGCTGCTAAAGACTTTGAAAGTTTACTCGCTTGTCGGACTGCATCTACCATGATGCTTAGGGGCGACCCTGCTGGGAGGTGAAGCAGTGTGCTCCCACACCAATTTTCTACTTGAAGGCTTCCTCGAGCCGCTGTGGGCTGACAAGCTCAAGGAGAGGCACCTGCGCGCCTGGAGAGATACTACATTCCAAAGATACGGCAGCCTGCTCAGCAACCCCAAATAATCCGTAATCTCTACTGATGACAGATAATAATCTAAAAACACGTGTCCAGAGATGGCCAGCACTAATCTGCACCCACCTGGTGAAACACTCTGAAGACTTTGCAAGTGTACTCGCTTGTCAGACTGCATCTACCATGATGCTTAGGGGTGACCCTGCTGGGAGGTGAAGCAGTGTGCTTTCACACCAATTTTCTACTTGAAGGCTCCCTTGAACCGCTGTGGGCTTACGAGCTCGTGGAGAGGCACCTGCACGCCTGGAGAGATACTACATTCCAAGGATACGGCAGCCTGCTCAGCAACCCCAAATAATGCCTAATCTCTGCTGATGACAGATAATAATCTAGAAACACGTGTCCAGAGATGGCCAGCACTAATCTGCACCCACCTGGTGAAACACTCTAAAGACTTTCCAAGTGTACTCACTTGTCGGACTGCATCTACCATGATGCTTAGGGACAACCCTGCTGTGAGGTGAAGCAGTGTGCTCCCACACCAATTTTCTACTTGAAGGCTCCCTCGAGCCGCTTTGGCTGACGAGCTCGTGGAGAGGCACCTGCGCGCCTGGAGAGATACTACGTTCCAAGGATACGACGGCCTGCTCAGCAACCCCAAATAAAGCCTAATCTCTGCTGATGACAGATAATAATCTAGAAACACGTGTCCAGAGATGGCCAGCACTAATCTGCACCCACCTGGTGAAACACTCTAAAGACTTTGCAAGTGTACTGGCTTGTCGGACTGCATCTACCATGATGCTTAGGGGCGACCCTGCTGGGAGGTGAAGCAGTGTGCTCCCACACCAATTTTCTACTTGAAGGCTCCCTCGAGCCGCTGTGGGCTGACGAGCTCATGGAGAGGCACCTGCGCCTGGAGAGATACTACGTTCCAAGGATACAGCAGCCTGCTCAGCAAGCCCAAATAATGCCTAATCTCTGCCGATGACAGATAATAACCTAGAAACACAAGCCCAGAGATGGCCAGTACTAATCTGCACCCACTTGGTGAAACACTCTAAAGACTTTGCAAGTTTACTCGCTTGTCGGACTGCATCTACCATGATGCTTAGGGGCGACACTGCTGGGAGGTGAAGCAGTGTGCTCCCACACCAATTTTCTACTTGAAGGCTTCCTCGAGCCGCTGTGGGCTGACGAGCTCGTGGAGAAGCACCTGCGAGCCTGGAGAGATACTACGTTCCAAGGATACGGCAGCCTGCTCAGCAAGCCCAAATAATGCCTAATCTCTGCTGATGACAGATAATAACCTAGAAACACGTGTCCAGAGATTGCCATTACTAATCTGCACCCACCTGGTGAAACACTGTTGTTATTGTTATTGTTATTTTGGATTTGTATCGCACCCAATCACCTGCAGGTCTCTAGGCGCTCGGAAATCGGTGGTAAGAACAATAACTTGGCAATCACAGAATAAAAGGCATCTACTGGCCTATATAGCACGCATGATTCTTCTGAACAGCAGTGTTTTTAGCACCTTTCTAACCGTAGGAGGTTCCCTTGCCTGCGCAGCGTCTCAGGTAGCGTGTTCCATAACTGGGGGACTAACACAGAGAAGGTTCTCCCTCCCTTGGTTACAAGTTTGTACCGGCGACAGACCAAAAACTGAGAATCTGAGGATCTAAGAATTCTCATTGAACTGTACACAACCAAGCGATCTGTAATGTAGGCGGGTGCCAGTCCGTAGATTGCCTTGTGAGCTGTGCACAGATTCTTAAATTCCACTCGCTCTTTGATAGGGAGCCAGTGCAGGCTCTGTAACAAGGGAGATGCTTTAGTTCATCTTGGGAGCCTGAAAATGAGTCGTGCAGCATCGTTCATGATGACCTGTAGCCTATTGGTCAGGGTTTTTTTTACAGGCCGAGATAGAGAGCATTACCATAATCTATCCTTGAGATAACAGTGGCTGCTACGATTGAGCGCAACATGGATTGAGAAAGGACGGGAGCTAGCTTCCGTAGCTGTCGGATGATAGAAGTGCAGCTTCCCACCACAGAAGAGATCTGACTGGCCATTGATAGATCACAGTCCAGTTTGATCCCCAGGCTCTTTACATTCAAGCTAGGCTTTGGAGCCGGGCATAACTCCGCAGGCCAGTAGAGGTCACACCATGGTGAGGTGGTAGATGGAATCACCAATACCTCGGTCTTATCTGGATTGATTTTCAAAAGATTTTCCGTCATCCATTGTACAGTTTACCTCAAGATATTCTGGGCTTGGAGTTGTGCGGCGCTTGTGTTATCGACACTCAGCAACAGCTGCGTGTCGTCCGCATAGTTAAATACTCTACAGCCCATGCTTGCCAAGGAAGCAATCAGAGGTTGCAGGTAGAGATTGAATAGAAGTGGGGACAGGGCCGAGCCCTGAGGCGCCCCACATTCTAAAGTCCCCACCTTGGATGTTTCGTCCCCCAGTTGTATCCTTTGGGTCCTTCCAAAAAAGAAGGATTGCAACCATCTGAAGGCCAGGCCTTTGATCCCGAAGTCACTCAATCTATCCAGAAGCAGGGCATGGCTGCTAAAGACTTTGAAAGTTTACTCGCTTGTCGGACTGCATCTACCATGATGCTTAGGGGCGACCCTGCTGGGAGGTGAAGCAGTGTGCTCCCACACCAATTTTCTACTTGAAGGCTTCCTCGTGCCGCTGTGTGCTGACAAGCTCAAGGAGAGGCACCTGCGCGCCTGGAGAGATACTACATTCCAAAGATACGGCAGCCTGCTCAGCAACCCCAAATAATCCGTAATCTCTACTGATGACAGATAATAATCTAAAAACACGTGTCTCCAGAGATGGCCAGCACTAATCTGCACCCACCTGGTGAAACACTCTGAAGACTTTGCAAGTGTACTCGCTTGTCAGACTGCATCTACCATGATGCTTAGGGCTGACCCTGCTGGGAGGTGAAGCAGTGTGCTTCCACACCAATTTTCTACTTGAAGGCTCCCTCGAGCCGCTTTGGCTGACGAGCTCGTGGAGAGGCACCTGCGCGCCTAGAGAGATACTACGTTCCAAGGATACGACGGCCTGCTCAGCAACCCCAAATAAAGCCTAATCTCTGCTGATGACAGATAATAATCTAGAAACACGTGTCCAGAGATGGCCAGCACTAATCTGCACCCACCTGGTGAAACACTCTAAAGACTTTGCAAGTGTACTGGCTTGTCGGACTGCATCTACCATGATGCTTAGGGGCGACCCTGCTGGGAGGTGAAGCAGTGTGCTCCCACACCAATTTTCTACTTGAAGGCTCCCTCGAGCCGCTGTGGGCTGACGAGCTCATGGAGAGGCACCTGCGCCTGGAGAGATACTACGTTCCAAGGATACAGCAGCCTGCTCAGCAAGCCCAAATAATGCCTAATCTCTGCCGATGACAGATAATAACCTAGAAACACAAGCCCAGAGATGGCCAGTACTAATCTGCACCCACTTGGTGAAACACTCTAAAGACTTTGCAAGTTTACTCGCTTGTCGGACTGCATCTACCATGATGCTTAGGGGCGACACTGCTGGGAGGTGAAGCAGTGTGCTCCCACACCAATGTTCTACTTGAAGGCTTCCTCGAGCCGCTGTGGGCTGACGAGCTCGTGGAGAAGCACCTGCGAGCCTGGAGAGATACTACGTTCCAAGGATACGGCAGCCTGCTCAGCAAGCCCAAATAATGCCTAATCTCTGCTGATGACAGATAATAACCTAGAAACACGTGTCCAGAGATTGCCATTACTAATCTGCACCCACCTGGTGAAACCCTGTTGTTATTGTTATTGTTATTTTGGATTTGTATCGCGCCCAATCACCTGCAGGTCTCTAGGCGCTCGGAAATCGGTGGTAAGAACAATAACTTGGCAATCACAGAATAAAAGGCATCTACTGGCCTATATAGCACGCATGATTCTTCTAAACAGCAGTGTTTTTAGCACCTTTCTAACCGTAGGAGGTTCCCTTGCCTGCGCAGCGTCTCAGGTATCGTGTTCCATAACTGGGGGACTAACACAGAGAAGGTTCTCCCTCCCTTGGTTACAAGTTTGTACCGGGGACAGACCAATAACTGAGAATCTGAGGATCTAAGAATTCTCATTGGACTGTACACAACCAAGCGATCTGTAATGTAGGCGGGTGCCAGTCCGTAGATTGCCTTGTGAGCTGTGCACAGATTCTTAAATTCCACTCGCTCTTTGATAGGGAGCCAGTGCAGGCTCTGTAACAAGGGAGATGCTTTAGTTCATCTTGGGAGCCTGAAAATGAGTCGTGCAGTATCGTTCATGATGACCTGTAGCCTATTGGTCAGGGTTTTTTTTACAGGCCGAGATAGAGAGCATTACCATAATCTATCCTTGAGATAACAGTGGCTGCTACGATTGAGCGCAACATGGATTGAGAAAGGACGGGAGCTAGCTTCCGTAGCTGTCGGATGATAGAAGTGCAGCTTCCCACCACAGAAGAGATCTGACTGGCCATTGATAGATCACAGTCCAGTTTGATCCCCAGGCTCTTTACATTCAAGCTAGGCTTTGGAGCCGGGCATAACTCCGCAGGCCAGTAGAGGTCACACCATGGTGAGGTGGTAGATGGAATCACCAATACCTCGGTCTTATCTGGATTGATTTTCAAAAGATTTTTCGTCATCCATTGTACAGTTTACCTCAAGATATTCTGGGCTTGGAGTTGTGCGGCGCTTGTGTTATCGACACTCAGCAACAGCTGCGTGTCGTCCGCATAGTTAAATACTCTACAGCCCATGCTTGCCAAGGAAGCAATCAGAGGTTGCAGGTAGAGATTGAATAGAAGTGGGGACCGGGCCGAGCCCTGAGGCACCCCACATTCTAAAGTCCCCACCTTGGATGTTTCGTCCCCCAGTTGTATCCTTTGGATCCTTCCAAAAAAGAAGGATTGCAACCATCTGAAGGCCAGGCCTTTGATCCCGAAGTCACTCATCTATCCAGAAGCAGGGCATGGCTGCTAAAGACTTTGAAAGTTTACTCGCTTGTCGGACTGCATCTACCATGATGCTTAGGGGCGACCCTGCTGGGAGGTGAAGCAGTGTGCTCCCACACCAATTTTCTACTTGAAGGCTTCCTCGAGCCGCTGTGTGCTGACAAGCTCAAGGAGAGGCACCTGCGCGCCTGAAGAGATACTACATTCCAAGGATACGGCAGCCTGCTCAGCAACCCCAAATAATCCGTAATCTCTGCTGATGACAGATAATAATCTAAAAACACGTGTCCAGAGATGGCCAGCACTAATCTGCACCCACCTGGTGAAACACTCTGAAGACTTTGCAAGTGTACTCGCTTGTCAGACTGCATCTACCATGATGCTTAGGGGTGACCCTGCTGGGAGGTGAAGCAGTGTGCTTCCACACCAATTTTCTACTTGAAGGCTCCCTTCAACCGCTGTGGGTTACGAGCTCGTGGAGAGGCACCTGCGCGCCTGGATAGATACTACATTCCAAGGATACGGCAGCCTGCTCAGCAACCCCAAATAATGCCTAATCTCTGCTGATGACAGATAATAATCTAGAAACACGTGTCCAGAGATGGCCAGCACTAATCTGCACCCACCTGGTGAAACACTCTAGAGACTTTCCAAGTGTACTCACTTGTCGGACTGCATCTACCATGATGCTTAGGGACAACCCTGCTGTGAGGTGAAGCAGTGTGCTCCCACACCAATTTTCTACTTGAAGGCTCCCTCGAGCCGCTTTGGCTGACGAGCTCGTGTAGAGGCACCTGCGCGCCTGGAGAGATACTACGTTCCAAGGATACGACCGCCTGCTCAGCAACCCCAAATAAAGCCTAATCTCTGCTGATGACAGATAATAATCTAGAAACACGTGTCCAGAGATGGCCAGCACTAATCTGCACCCACCTGGTGAAACACTCTAAAGACTTTGCAAGTGTACTCGCTTGTCGGACTGCATCTAGCATGATGCTTAGGGGCGACCCTGCTGGGAGGTGAAGCAGTGTGCTCCCACACCAGTTTTCTACTTGAAGGCTCCCTCGAGCCGCTGTGGGCTGACGAGCTCGTGGAGAGGCACCTGTGCGCCTGGAGATATACTACGTTCCAAGGATACAGCAGCCTGCTCAGCAACTCCAAATAATGCCTAATCTCTGCTGATGACAGATAATAATCTAGGAACATGTGTCCAGAGATGGCCAGCACTAATCTGCACCTACCTGGTGAAACACTCTAAAGACTTTGCAAGTGTACTCGCTTGTCGGACTGCATCTATCATGATGCTTAGGGGCGACCCTGCTGGGAGGTGAAGCAGTGTGCTCCGACACCAATTTTCTACTTGAAGGCTCCCTCGAGCCGCTGTGGGCTGACGAGCTTGTGGACAGGCACTTGCGTGCCTGGAGAGATACTACGTTCCAAGGATACGGCAGCCTGCTCAGCAAGCCCAAATAATGCCTAATCTCTGCTGATGACAGATAATAACCTAGAAACACGTGTCCAGAGATTGCCATTACTAATCTGCACCCACCTGGTGAAACACTGTTGTTATTGTTATTGTTATTTTGGATTTGTATCGCGCCCAATCCCCTGCAGGTCTCTAGGCGCTCGGAAATCGGTGGTAAGAACAATAACTTGGCAATCACAGAATAAAAGGCATCTACTGGCCTATATAGCACGCATGATTCTTCTGAACAGCAGTGTTTTTAGCACCTTTCTAAACCGTAGGAGGTTCCCTTGCCTGCGCAGCGTCTCAGGTAGCGTGTTCCATAACTGGGGGATTAACACAGAGAAGGCTCTCCCTCCCTTGGTTACAAGTTTGTACCGGGGACAGACCAATAACTGAGAATCTGAGGATCTAAGAATTCTCATTCGACTGTACACCACCAAGCGATCTGTAATGTAGGCGGGTGCCAGTCAGTAGATTGCCTTGTGAGCTGTGCACAGATTCTTAAATTCCACTCGCTCTTTGATAGGGAGCCAGTGCAGGCTCTGTAACAAGGGAGATGCTTTAGTTCGTCTTGGGAGCCTGAAAATGAGTCGTGCAGCATCGTTCATGACGACCTGTAGCCTATTGGTCAGGGTTTTTTTTACAGGCCGAGATAGAGAGCATTACCGTAATCTATCCTTGAGATAACAGTGGCTGCTACGATTGAGCGCAACATGGATTGAGAAAGGACGGGAGCTAGCTTCCATAGCTGCCGGATGATATTAGTGCAGCTTCCCACAAACAGAAGAGATCTGACTGGCCATTGATAGATCACAGTCCAGTTTGATCCCCAGGCTCTTTACATTCAAGCTAGGTTTTGGAGCCGGGCCTAACTCCGCAGGCCAGTAGAGGTCACACCATGGTGAGGTGGTAGATGGAATCACCAATACCTCGGTCTTATCTGGATTGATTTTCAAAAGATTTTCCGTCATCCATTGTACAGTTTACCTCAAGATATTCTGGGCTTGGAGTTGTGCGGCGCTTGTGTTATCGACACTCAGCAACAGCTGCGTGTCGTCCGCATAGTTAAATACTCTACAGCCCATGCTTGCCAAGGAAGCAATCAGAGGTTGCAGGTAGAGATTGAATAGAAGTGGGGACAGGGCCGAGCCCTGAGGCACCCCACATTCTAAAGTCCCCACCTCGGATGTTTCGTCCCCCAGTTGTATCCTTTGGGTCCTTCCAAAAAAGAAGGATTGCAACCATCTGAAGGCCAGGCCTTTGATCCTGAAGTCACTCAATCTATCCAGAAGCAGGGCATGGCTGCTAAAGACTTTGAAAGTTTACTCGCTTGTCGGACTGCATCTACCATGATGCTTAGGGGCGACCCTGCTGGGAGGTGAAGCAGTGTGCTCCCACACCAATTTTCTACTTGAAGGCTTCCTCGAGCCGCTGTGGGCTGACAAGCTCAAGGAGAGGCACCTGCACGCCTGGAGAGATACTACATTCCAAAGATACGGCAGCCTGCTCAGCAACCCCAAATAATCCGTAATCTCTACTGATGACAGATAATAATCTAAAAACACGTGTCCAGAGATGGCCAGCACTAATCTGCACCCACCTGGTGAAACACTCTGAAGACTTTGCAAGTGTACTCGCTTGTCAGACTGCATCTACCATGATGCTTAGGGGTGACCCTGCTGGGTGGTGAAGCAGTGTGCTTTCACACCAATTTTCTACTTGAAGGCTCCCTTGAACCGCTGTGGGCTTACGAGCTCGTGGAGAGGCACCTGCACGCCTGGAGAGATACTACATTCCAAGGATACGGCAGCCTGCTCAGCAACCCCAAATAATGCCTAATCTCTGCTGATGACAGATAATAATCTAGAAACACGTGTCCAGAGATGGCCAGCACTAATCTGCACCCACCTGGTGAAACACTCTAAAGACTTTCCAAGTGTACTCACTTGTCGGACTGCATCTACCATGATGCTTAGGGACAACCCTGCTGTGAGGTGAAGCAGTGTGCTCCCACACCAATTTTCTACTTGAAGGCTCCCTCGAGCCGCTTTGGCTGACGAGCTCGTGGAGAGGCACCTGCGCGCCTGGAGAGATACTACGTTCCAAGGATACGACGGCCTGCTCAGCAACCCCAAATAAAGCCTAATCTCTGCTGATGACAGATAATAATCTAGAAACACGTGTCCAGAGATGGCCAGCACTAATCTGCACCCACCTGGTGAAACACTCTAAAGACTTTGCAAGTGTACTGGCTTGTCGGACTGCATCTACCATGATGCTTAGGGGCGACCCTGCTGGGAGGTGAAGCAGTGTGCTCCCACACCAATTTTCTACTTGAAGGCTCCCTCGAGCCGCTGTGGGCTGACGAGCTCATGGAGAGGCACCTGCGCCTGGAGAGATACTACGTTCCAAGGATACAGCAGCCTGCTCAGCAAGCCCAAATAATGCCTAATCTCTGCCGATGACAGATAATAACCTAGAAACACAAGCCCAGAGATGGCCAGTACTAATCTGCACCCACTTGGTGAAACACTCTAAAGACTTTGCAAGTTTACTCGCTTGTCGGACTGCATCTACCATGATGCTTAGGGGCGACACTGCTGGGAGGTGAAGCAGTGTGCTCCCACACCAATTTTCTACTTGAAGGCTTCCTCGAGCCGCTGTGGGCTGACGAGCTCGTGGAGAAGCACCTGCGAGCCTGGAGAGATACTACGTTCCAAGGATACGGCAGCCTGCTCAGCAAGCCCAAATAATGCCTAATCTCTGCTGATGACAGATAATAACCTAGAAACACGTGTCCAGAGATTGCCATTACTAATCTGCACCCACCTGGTGAAACACTGTTGTTATTGTTATTGTTATTTTGGATTTGTATCGCACCCAATCACCTGCAGGTCTCTAGGCGCTCGGAAATCGGTGGTAAGAACAATAACTTGGCAATCACAGAATAAAAGGCATCTACTGGCCTATATAGCACGCATGATTCTTCTGAACAGCAGTGTTTTTAGCACCTTTCTAACCGTAGGAGGTTCCCTTGCCTGCGCAGCGTCTCAGGTAGCGTGTTCCATAACTGGGGGACTAACACAGAGAAGGTTCTCCCTCCCTTGGTTACAAGTTTGTACCGGCGACAGACCAAAAACTGAGAATCTGAGGATCTAAGAATTCTCATTGGACTGTACACAACCAAGCGATCTGTAATGTAGGCAGGTGCCAGTCCGTAGATTGCCTTGTGAGCTGTGCACAGATTCTTAAATTCCACTCGCTCTTTGATAGGGAGCCAGTGCAGGCTCTGTAACAAGGGAGATGCTTTAGTTCATCTTGGGAGCCTGAAAATGAGTCGTGCAGCATCGTTCATGATGACCTGTAGCCTATTGGTCAGGGTTTTTTTTACAGGCCGAGATAGAGAGCATTACCATAATCTATCCTTGAGATAACAGTGGCTGCTACGATTGAGCGCAACATGGATTGAGAAAGGACGGGAGCTAGCTTCCGTAGCTGTCGGATGATAGAAGTGCAGCTTCCCACCACAGAAGAGATCTGACTGGCCATTGATAGATCACAGTCCAGTTTGATCCCCAGGCTCTTTACATTCAAGCTAGGCTTTGGAGCCGGGCATAACTCCGCAGGCCAGTAGAGGTCACACCATGGTGAGGTGGTAGATGGAATCACCAATACCTCGGTCTTATCTGGATTGATTTTCAAAAGATTTTCCGTCATCCATTGTACAGTTTACCTCAAGATATTCTGGGCTTGGAGTTGTGCGGCGCTTGTGTTATCGACACTCAGCAACAGCTGCGTGTCGTCCGCATAGTTAAATACTCTACAGCCCATGCTTGCCAAGGAAGCAATCAGAGGTTGCAGGTAGAGATTGAATAGAAGTGGGGACAGGGCCGAGCCCTGAGGCGCCCCACATTCTAAAGTCCCCACCTTGGATGTTTCGTCCCCCAGTTGTATCCTTTGGGTCCTTCCAAAAAAGAAGGATTGCAACCATCTGAAGGCCAGGCCTTTGATCCCGAAGTCACTCAATCTATCCAGAAGCAGGGCATGGCTGCTAAAGACTTTGAAAGTTTACTCGCTTGTCGGACTGCATCTACCATGATGCTTAGGGGCGACCCTGCTGGGAGGTGAAGCAGTGTGCTCCCACACCAATTTTCTACTTGAAGGCTTCCTCGTGCCGCTGTGTGCTGACAAGCTCAAGGAGAGGCACCTGCGCGCCTGGAGAGATACTACATTCCAAAGATACGGCAGCCTGCTCAGCAACCCCAAATAATCCGTAATCTCTACTGATGACAGATAATAATCTAAAAACACGTGTCCAGAGATGGCCAGCACTAATCTGCACCCACCTGGTGAAACACTCTGAAGACTTTGCAAGTGTACTCGCTTGTCAGACTGCATCTACCATGATGCTTAGGGCTGACCCTGCTGGGAGGTGAAGCAGTGTGCTTCCACACCAATTTTCTACTTGAAGGCTCCCTTCAACCGCTGTGGGTTACGAGCTCGTGGAGAGGCACCTGCGCGCCTGGAGAGATACTACATTCCAAGGATACGGCAGCCTGCTCAGCAACCCCAAATAATGCCTAATCTCTGCTGATGACAGATAATAATCTAGAAACACGTGTCCAGAGATGGCCAGCACTAATCTGCACCCACCTGGTGAAACACTCTAAAGACTTTCCAAGTGTACTCACTTGTCGGACTGCATCTACCATGATGCTTAGGGACAACCCTGCTGTGAGGTGAAGCAGTGTGCTCCCACACCAATTTTCTACTTGAAGGCTCCCTCGAGCCGCTTTGGCTGACGAGCTCGTGTAGAGGCACCTGCGCGCCTGGAGAGATACTACGTTCCAAGGATACGACCGCCTGCTCAGCAACCCCAAATAAAGCCTAATCTCTGCTGATGACAGATAATAATCTAGAAACACGTGTCCAGAGATGGCCAGCACTAATCTGCACCCACCTGGTGAAACACTCTAAAGACTTTGCAAGTGTACTCGCTTGTCGGACTGCATCTAGCATGATGCTTAGGGGCGACCCTGCTGGGAGGTGAAGCAGTGTGCTCCCACACCAGTTTTCTACTTGAAGGCTCCCTCGAGCCGCTGTGGGCTGACGAGCTCGTGGAGAGGCACCTGTGCGCCTGGAGAGATACTACGTTCCAAGGATACAGCAGCCTGCTCAGCAACTCCAAATAATGCCTAATCTCTGCTGATGACAGATAATAATCTAGGAACATGTGTCCAGAGATGGCCAGCACTAATCTGCACCTACCTGGTGAAACACTCTAAAGACTTTGCAAGTGTACTCGCTTGTCGGACTGCATCTATCATGATGCTTAGGGGCGACCCTGCTGGGAGGTGAAGCAGTGTGCTCCGACACCAATTTTCTACTTGAAGGCTCACTCGAGCCGCTGTGGGCTGACGAGCTCGAGGAGAGGCACCTGAGCGCCTGGAGAGATACTACGTTCCAAGGATACGGCAGCCTGCTCAGCAACCCCAAATAATGCCTAATCTCTGCTGATGACAGATAATTATCTAGAAACACGTGTCCAGAGATGGCCAGCACTAATCTGCACCCACCTGGTGAAACACTCTAAAGACTTTGCAAGTGTACTCGCTTGTCGGACTGCATCTACCATGATGCTTAGGGGCGACCCTGCTGGGAGGTGAAGCAGTGTGCTCCCACACCAATTTTCTACTTGAAGGCTCCCTCGAGCCGCTGTTGGCTGACGAGCTCGTGGAGAGGCACCTGCGCCTGGAGAGATACTACGTTCCAAGGATACAGCAGCCTGCTCAGCAAGCCCAAATAATGCCTAATCTCTGCCGATGACAGATAATAACCTAGAAACACAAGCCCAGAGATGGCCAGTACTAATCTGCACCCACTTGGTGAAACACTCTAAAGACTTTGCATGTTTACTCGCTTGTCGGACTGCATCTACCATGATGCTTAGGGGCGACACTGCTGGGAGGTGAAGCAGTGTGCTCCCACACCAATTTTGTACTTGAAGGTTTCCTCGAGCCGCTGTGGGCTGACGAGCTCGTGGAGAGGCACCTGCGAGCCTGGAGAGATACTACGTTCCAAGGATACAGCAGCCTGCACAGCAACTCCAAATAATGCATAATCTCTGCTGATGACAGATAATAATCTAAAAACATGTGTCCAGAGATGGCCAGCACTAATCTGCACCCACCTAGTGAAACAATCTGAAGACTTTGCAAGTGTATTCGCTTGTCGGACTGCATCTACCATGATGCTTAGGAGCGACCCTGCTGGGAGGTGAAGCGGTGTGCTCCCACACCAATTTTCTACTTGAAGGCTCCCTTGAACCGCTGTGGGCTTACGAGCTCGTGGAGAGGCACCTGCACGCCTGGAGAGATACTACGTTCCAAGGATACGGCAGCCTGCTCAGCAACCCCAAATAATGCGTAATCTCTGCTGATGACAGATAATAATCTAAAAACACGTGTCCATAGATGGCCAGCACTAATCTGCACCCACCTGGTGAAACACTCTGAAGACTTTGCAAGTGTACTCGCTTGTCAGACTGGATCTACCATGATGCTTAGGGGCGACCTTGCTGGGAGGTGAAGCAGTGTGCTCCAACACCAATTTTCTACTTGAAGGCTCCCTTGAACCGCTGTGGGCTTACGAGCTTGTGGACAGGCACTTTCCGTGCCCAGAGAGATACTACGTTCCAAGGATACGGCAGCCTGCTCAGCAAGCCCAAATAATGCCTAATCTCTGCTGATGACAGATAATAACCTAGAAACACGTGTCCAGAGATTGCCAGTACTAATCTGCACCCACCTGGTGAAACACTTTAAAGATTTTGCAAGTTTACTCGCTTGTCTGACTGCATCTACCATGATGCTTAGGGGCGACCCTGCTGGGAGGTGAAGCAGTGTGCTCCCACACCAATTTTCTACTTGAAGGCTTCCTCGAGCCGCTGTGGGCTGACGAGCTCGTGGAGAGGCACCTGCGCGCCTGGAGAGATACTACATTCCAAGGATACGGCAGCCTGCTCAGCAACCCCAAATAATGCCTAATCTCTGCTGATGACAGATAATAATCTAGAAACACGTGTCCAGAGATGGCCAGCACTAATCTGCACCCACCTGGTGAAACACTCTAAAGACTTTCCAAGTGTACTCACTTGTCGGACTGCATCTACCATGATGCTTAGGGACAACCCTGCTGTGAGGTGAAGCAGTGTGCTCCCACACCAATTTTCTACTTGAAGGCTCCCTCGAGCCGCTTTGGCTGACGAGCTCGTGTAGAGGCACCTGCGCGCCTGGAGAGATACTACGTTCCAAGGATACGGCAGCCTGCTCAGCAAGCCCAAATAATGCCTAATCTCTGCTGATGACAGATAATAACCTAGAAACACGTGTCCAGAGATTGCCAGTACTAATCTGCACCCACCTGGTGAAACACTCTAAAGATTTTGCAAGTTTACTCGCTTGTCTGACTGCATCTACCATGATGCTTAGGGGCGACCCTGCTGGGAGGTGAAGCAGTGTGCTCCCACACCAATTTTCTACTTGAAGGCTTCCTCGAGCCGCTGTGGGCTGACGAGCTCGTGGAGAGGCACCTGCGCGCCTGGAGAGATACTACATTCCAAGGATACGGCAGCCTGCTCAGCAACCCCAAATAATGCGTAATCTCTGCTGATGACAGATAATAATCTAAAAACACGTGTCCAGAGATGGCCAGAACTAATCTGCACCCACCTGGTGAAACACTCTGAAGACTTTGCAAGTGTACTCGCTTTTTCAGACTGCATCTACCATGATGCTTAGGGGCGACCCTGCTGGGAGGTGAAACAGTGAGCTCCCACACCAATTTTCTACTTGAAGGCTCCCTTAAACCGCTGTGGGCTTACGAGCTCGTGGAGAGGCACCTGCGCGACTGGAGAGATATTACGTTCCATGGATACGGCAGCCTGCTCAGCAACCCCAAATAATGCGTCATTTCTGCTGATGACAGATAATAATCTAAAAACACGTGACCAGAGATGGCCAGCACTAATCTGCACCCACCTGGTGAAACACTCTGAAGACTTTGCAAGTGTACTCGCTTGTCAGACAGCATCTACCATGATGCTTAGGGGCGACCCTGCTGGGAGGTGAAGCAGTGTGCTCCCACTCCAATTTTCTACTTGAAGGCTCCCTTGAACCGCTGTCGGCTTACGAGCTCGTGGAGAGGCACCTGCGTGCCTGGAGAGATACTACATTCCAAGGATACGGCAGCCAGCTCAGCAACCCCAAATAATGCCTAATCTCTGCTGATGACAGAGAATAACCTAGAAACACGTGTCCAGATATTGCCAGTACTAATCTGCACCCACCTGGTGAAACACTCTAAAGACTTTGCAAGTTTACTCGGTTGTCGGACTGCATCTACCATGATGCTTAGGGGCGACCCTGCTGGGAGGTGAAGCAGTGTGCTCCCACACCAATTTTCTACTTGAAGGCTTCCTCGAGCCGCTGTGTTCTGACAAGCTCGTGGAGAGGCACCTGCGCGCCTGGAGAGATACTACATTCCAAGGATACGGCAGCCTGCTCAGCAACCCCAAATAATGCGTAATCTCTGCTGATAACAGATAATAATCTAAAAACACGTGTCCAGAGATGGCCAGCACTAATCTGCACCCACCTGGTGAAACACTCTGAAGACTTTGCAAGTGTACTCGCTTTTCAGACTGCATCTACCATGATGCTTAGGGGCGACCCTGCTGGGAGGTGAAGCAGTGTGCTCCCACACCAATTTTCTACTTGAAGGCTCCCTTGAACCGCTGTGGGCTTACGAGCCAGTGGAGAGGCACCTGTGCACCTGGAGAGATACTACATTCCAAGGATACGGCAGCCTGCTCAGCAACCCCAAATAATGCCTAATCTCTGCTGATGACAGATAATAATCAAGAAACACGTGTCAAGAGATGGCCAGCACTAATCTGCACCCACCTGGTGAAACACTCTAAAGACTTTCCAAGTGTACTCGCTTGTCGGACTGCATCTACCATGATGCTTAGGGGCGACCCTGCTGGGAGGTGAAGCAGTGTGCTCCCACACCAATTTTCTACTTGAAGGCTCCCTCGAGCCGCTGTGGGCTGACGAGCTTGTGGACAGGCACTTGCGTGCCTGGAGAGATACTACGTTCCAAGGATACGGCAGCCTGCTCAGCAATCCCAAATAATGCCTAATCTCTGCTGATGACAGAGAATAACCTAGAAACACGTGTCCAGATATTGCCAGTACTAATCTGCACCCACCTGGTGAAACACTCTAAAGACTTTGCAAGTTTACTCGCTTGTCGGACTGCATCTACCATGATGCTTAGGGGCGACCCTGCTGGGAGGTGAAGCAGTGTGCTCCCACACCAATTTTCTACTTGAAGGCTTCCTCGAGCCGTAGTGGGCTGACAAGCTCGTGGAGAGGCACCTGCGCCCCTGGAGAGATACTACATTCCAAGGATACGGCAGCCTGCTCAGCAACCCCAAATAATGCGTAATCTCTGCTGATAACAGATAATAATCTAAAAACACGTGTCCAGAGATGGCCAGCACTAATCTGCACCCACCTGGTGAAACACTCTGAAGACTTTGCAAGTGTACTCGCTTGTCAGACTGCATCTACCATGATGCTTAGGGGCGACCCTGCTGGGAGGTGAAGCAGTGTGCTCCCACACCAATTTTCTACTTGAAGGCTCCCTTGAACCGCTGTGGGCTTACGAGCCAGTGGAGAGGCACCTGTGCACCTAGAGAGATACTACATTCCAAGGATACGGCAGCCTGCTCAGCAACCCTCAAATAATGCCTAATCTCTGCTGATGACAGATAATAATCTAGAAGCACGTGTCCAGAGATGGCCAGCACTAATCTGCACCCACCTGGTGAAACACTCTAAAGACTTTCCAAGTGTACTCGCTTGTCGGACTGCATCTACCATGATGCTTAGGGGCGACCCTGCTGGGAGGTGAAGCAGTGTGCTCCCACACCAATTTTCTACTTGAAGGCTCCCTCGAGCCGCTGTGGGCTGACAAGCTTGTGGACAGGCACTTGCATGCCTGGAGAGATACTACGTTCCAAGGATACGGCAGCCTGCTCAGCAACCCCAAATAATGCCTAATCTCTGCTGATGACAGATAATATTCTAGAAACACGTGTCCAGAGATAGCCAGCACTAATCTGCACCCACCTGGTGAAACACTCTAAAGACTTTGCAAGTTTACTCGCTTGTCGGACTGCATCTACAATGATGCTTAGGGGCGACCCTGCTGGGAGGTGAAGCAGTGTGCTCCCACACCAATTTTCGACTTGAAGTCTCCCTCGAGCCGCTGTGGGCTGACGAGCTCGTGGAGAGGCAGCTGCGCGCCTGGAGAGATACTACGTTCCAAGGATACAGCAGCCTGCTCAGCAACCCCAAGTAATGCCTAATCTCTGCTAATGACAGATAATAATCTAGAAACACGTGTCCAGAGATGGCCAGCATAATCTGCACCCACCTGGTGAAACACTCTAAAGACTTTCCAAGTGTACTCGCTTGTCGGACTGCATTTACCATGATGCTTAGGGGCGACCCTGCTGGGAGGTGAAGCAGTGTGCTCCCACACCAATTTTCTACTTGAAGGCTCCCTCGAGCCGCTGTGGGCTGACGAGCTCGTGGAGAGGCACCTGCGCCTGGAGAGATACTACGTTCCAGGGATACGGCAGCCTGCTCAGCAAGCCCAAATAATGCCTAATCTCTGCCGATGACAGATAATAACCTAGAAACACGAGTCCAGAGATGGCCAGTACTAATCTGCACCCACTTTGTGAAACACTCTAAAGACTTTGCAAGTTTACTCGCTTGTCGGGCTGCATCTACCATGATGCTTAGGGGCGACCCTGCTGGGAGGTGAAGCAGTGTGCTCCCACACCAATTTTCTAATTCAAGGCTCCCTCGAGCCGCTGTGGGCTGACGAGCTCGTGGAGAGGCGCCTGCGTGCCTGGAGACATACTACGTTCCAAGGATATGGCAGCCTGCTCAGCAAGCCCAAATAATGCCTAATCTCTGCTGATGACAGATAATAATCTAAAAACACGTGTCCAGAGATGGCCAGCACTAATCTGCACCCACCTGGTGAAACACTCTAAAGACTTTCCAAGTGTACTCGCTTGTCGGACTGCATCTACCATGATGCTTAGGGGCGACCCTGCTGGGAGGTGAAGCAGTGTGCTCCCACACCAATTTTCTACTTGAAGGCTCCCTCGAGCCGCTGTGGGCTGACGAGCTTGTGGAAAGGCACTTGCGTGCCTGGAGAGATACTACGTTCCAAGGATACGGCAGCCTGCTCAGCAACCCCAAATAATGCGTAATCTCTGTGGATGACAGATAATAATCTAAAAACACGTGTCCAGAGATGGCCAGCACTAATCTGCACCCACCTGGTGAAACAATCTAAAGACTTTGCAAGTGTATTCGCTTGTCGGACTACATCTACTATGATGCTTAGGGGCCACCCTGCTGGGAGGTGAAGCAGTGTGCTCCCACACCAATTTTCTACTGGAAGGCTCCCTTGAACCGCTGTGGGCTTACGAGCTCATGGAGAGGCACCTGCGGGCCTGGAGAGATACTACGTTCCAAGGATACAGCAGCCTGCTCAGCAACCCCAAATAATGCGTAATCTCTGCTGATGACAGATAATAATCTAAAAACACGTGTCCAGAGATGGCCAGCACTAATCTGCACCCACCTGGTGAAACACTTTGAAGTCTTTGCAAGTGTACTCGCTTGTCAGACTGCATCTACCATGATGCTTAGGGGCGACCCTGCTGGGAGGTGAAGCAGTGTGCTCCCACACCAATTTTCTACTTGAAGGCTCCCTTGAACCACTGTGGGCTTACGAGCTCGTGGAGAGGCACCTGTGCGCCTGGAGAGATACTACATTCCAAGGCTACGGCAGCCTGCTCAGCAACCCCAAATAATGCCTAATCGCTGCTGATGACAGATAATAATCTAGAAACACGTGTCCAGAGATGGCCAGCACTAATCTGCACCCACCTGGTGAAACACTCTAAAGACTTTCCAAGTGTACTCGCTTGTCGGACTGCATCTACCATGATGCTTAGGGGCGACCCTGCTGGGAGGTGAAGCAGTGTGCTCCCACACCAATTTTCTACTTGAAGGCTCCCTCGAGCCGCTGTGGGCTGACGAGCTTGTGGACAGGCACTTGCGTGCCTGGAGAGATACTACGTTCCAAGGATACAGCAGCCTGCTCAGCAAGCCCAAATAATGCCTAATCTCTGCTGATGACAGATAATAACCTAGAAACACGTGTCCAGAGATTGCCATCACTAATCTGCACCCACCTGGTGAAACACTGTTGTTATTGTTATTGTTATTTTGGATTTGTATCGCGCCCAATCACCTGCAGGTCTCTAGGCGCTCGGAAATCGGTGGTAAGAACAATAGCTTGGGAACCACAGAATAAAAGGCATCTACTGGCCTATATAGCACGCATGATTCTTCTGAACAGCAGTGTTTTTAGCACCTTTCTAAACCGTAGGAGGTTCCCTTGCCTGCGCAGCGTCTCAGGTAGCGTGTTCCATAACTGGGGGACTAACACAGAGAAGGCTCTCCCTCTCTTGGTTACAAGTTTGTACCGGGGACAGACCAATACCTGAGAATCTGAGGATCTAAGAATTCTCATTGGACTGTACACCACCAAGCGATCTTTAATGTAGGCGGGTGCCAGACCGTAGATTGCCTTGTGAGCTGTGCACAGATTCTTAAATTCCACTCGCTCTTTGATAGGGAGCTAGTGCAGGCTCTGTAACAAGGGAGATGCTTTAGTTCGTCTTGGAAGCCTGAAAATGAGTCGTGTAGCATCGTTCATGATGACCTGTAGCCTATTGGTCAGGGTTTTTGGCAGGCCGAGATAGAGAGCATTACCGTAATCTATCCTTGAAATAACAGTGGCTGCTACGATTGAGCGCAACATGGATTGAGAAAGGACGGGAGCTAGCTTCCGTAGCTGTCGGATGATATTAGTGCAGTTTCCCACCACAGAAGAGATCTGACTGGCCATTGATAGATCACAGTCCAGTTTGATCCCCAGGCTCTTTACATTCAAGCTAGGTTTTGGAGCCGGGCCTAACTCCGCAGGCCAGTAGAGGTCACACCATGGTGAGGTGGTAGATGGAATCACCAATACCTCGCTCTTATCTGGATTGATTTTCAAAAGATTTTCCGCCATCCATTGTACAGTGTACCTCAAGATATTCTGGGCTTGGAGTTGTGCGGCGCTTGTGTTATCGACACTCAGCAACAGCTGCCTGTCGTCCGCAAAGTTCAATACTCTACATCCCATGCTTGCCAAGGAAGCAATCAGAGGTTGCAGGTAGAGATTGAATAGAAGTAGGGACAGGGCCGAGCCCTGAGGCACCCCACATTCTAAAGTCTCCACCTTGAATGTTTCGTCCCCCAGTTGTATCCTTTGGGTCCTTCCAAAAAAGAAGGATTGCAACCATCTGAAGGCCAGGCCTTTGATCCCGAAGTCACTCAATCTATCCAGAAGCAGGGCATGGCTGCTAAAGACTTTGCAAGTTTACTCGCTTGTCAGACTGCATCACCCATGATGCTTAGTGGCGACCCTGCTGGGAGGTGAAGCAGTGTGCTCCCACACCAATTTTCTACTTGAAGGCTTCCTCGAGCCGCTTTG
Organism: Lissotriton vulgaris; assembly: GCF_964263255.1. Lineage (NCBI taxonomy): Eukaryota > Metazoa > Chordata > Amphibia > Caudata > Salamandridae > Lissotriton > Lissotriton vulgaris. Next base: position 836,901,369 of record NC_141689.1, on the reverse strand, counting down.
GGCTGACGAGCTCAATGAGACCACCTGCGCGCCTGGAGAGATACTACATTCCAAGGATACGGCAGCCTGCTCAGCAACCCCAAATAATCCGTAATCTCTGCTGATGACAGATAATAATCTAAAAACACGTGTCCAGAGATGGCCAGCACTAATCTGCACCCACCTGGTGAAACACTCTGAAGACTATGCAAGTGTACTCGCTTGTCAGACTGCATCTACCATGATGCTTAGGGGTGACCCTGCTGGGAGGTGAAGCAGTGTGCTTCCACACCAATTTTCTACTTGAAGGCTCCCTTGAACCGCTGTGGGCTTATGAGTTCGTGGAGAGGCACCTGCGCGCCTGGAGAGATACTACATTCCAAGGATACGGCAGCCTGCTCAGCAACCCCAAATAATGCCTAATCTCTGCTGATTACAGATAATAATCTAGAAACACGTGTCCAGAGATGGCCAGCACTAATCTGCACCCACCTGGTGAAACACTCTAAAGACTTTCCAAGTGTACTCGCTTGTCGGACTGCATCTACCATGATGCTTAGGGACAACCCTGCTGTGAGGTGAAGCAGTGTGCTCCCACACCAATTTTCTACTTGAAGGCTCCCTCGAGCCGCTTTGGCTGACGAGCTCGTGGAGAGGCACCTGCGCGCCTGGAGAGATACTACGTTCCAAGGATACGACCGCCTGTTCAGCAACCCCAAATAAAGCCTAATCTCTGCTGATGACAGATAATAATCTAGAAACACGTGTCCAGAGATGGCCAGCACTAATCTGCACCCACCTGGTGAAACACTCTGAAGACTTTGCAAGTGTACTCGCTTGTCGGACTGCATCTAGCATGATGCGTAGGGGCTACCCTGCTGGGAGGTGAAGCAGTGTGCTCCCACTCCAACTTTCTACTTGAAGGCTCCCTCAAGCCGCTGTGGGCTGACGAGCTCATGGAGAGGCACCTGTGCGCCTGGAGAGATACTACATTTCAAGGATACAGCAGCCTGCTCGGCAACTCCAAATAATGCCTAATCTCTGCTGATGACAGATAATAATCTAGGAACACGTGTCCAGAGATGGCCATCACTAATCTGCACCTACCTGGTGAAACACTCTAAAGACTTTGCAAGTTTACTCGCTTGTCGGACTGCATCTACCATGATGCTTAGGGGCGACACTGCTGGGAGGTGAAGCAGTGTGCTCCCACACCAATTTTCTACTTGAAGGCTTCCTCGGGCCGCTGTGGGCTGACAAGCTCGTGGAGAGGCACCTGCGAGCCTGGAGAGATACTACGTTCCAAGGATACAGCAGCCTGCACAGCAACTCCAAATAATGCGTAATCTCTACTGATGACAGATAATAATCTAAAAACACGTGTCCAGAGATGGCCAGCACTAATCTGCACCCACCTGGTGAAACAATCTAAAGATTTTGCAAGTGTATTCGCTTGTCGGACTGCATCTACCATGATGCTTAGGGGCGACCCTGCTGGGAGGTGAAGCGGTGTGCTCCCACACCAATTTTCTACTTGAAGGCTCCCTTGAACCGCTGTGGGCTTACGAGCTCGTGGAGAGGCACCTGCGCGCCTGGAGAGATACTACGTTCCAAGGATACAGCAGCCTGCTCAGCAACCCCAAATAATGCGTAATCTCTGCTGATTACAGATAATAATCTAAAAACACGTGTCCAGAGATGGCCAGCACTAATCTGCACCCACCTGGTGAAACACTCTGAAGACTTTGCAAGTGTACTCGCTTGTCAGACTGGATCTACCATGATGCTTAGGGGCGACCCTGCTGGGAGGTGAAGCAGTGTGCTCCCACACCAATTTTCTACTTGAAGGCTCCCTTGAACCGCTGTGGGCTTACGAGCTCGTGGAGAGGCACCTGCGCGCCTGGAGAGATACTACATTCCAAGGATACGGCAGCCTGCTCAGCAACCCCAAATAATGCATAATCTCTGCTGATGACAGATAATAATCTAGAAACACGTGTCCAGAGATGGCCAGCACTAATCTGCACCCACCTGGTGAAACACTCTGAAGACTTTGCAAGTGTACTCGCTTGTCAGACTGGATCTACCATGATGCTTAGGGGCGACCCTGCTGGGAGGTGAAGCAGTGTGCTCCCACACCAATTTTCTACTTGAAGGCTCCCTTGAACCGCTGTGGGCTTACGAGCTCGTGGAGAGGCACCTGCGCGCCTGGAGAGATACTACATTCCAAGGATACGGCATCCTGCTCAGCAACCCCAAATAATGCCTAATCTCTGCTGATGACAGATAATAATCTAGAAACACGTGTCCAGAGATGGCCAGCACTAATCTGCACCCACCTGGTGCAACACTCTAATGACATTCCAAGTGTACTCGCTTGTCGGACTGCATCTACCACGATGCTTCGGGGCGACCCTGCTGGGACGTGAAGCAGTGTGCTCCCACACCAATTTTCTACTTGAAGGCTCCCTAGAGCCGCTGTGGGCTGACGAGCTTGTGGACAGGCACTTGCGTGCCTGGAGAGATACTACGTTCCAAGGATACGGCAGCCTGCTCAGCAAGCCCAAATAATGCCTAATCTCTACTGATGACAGATAATAACCTAGAAACACGTGTCCAGAGATTGCCAGTACTAATCTGCACCCACCTGGTGAAACACTCTAAAGACTTTGCAAGTTTACTCGCTTGTCGGAATGCATCTACCATGATGCTTAGGAGCGACCCTGCTAGGAGGTGAAGCAGTGTGCTCCCACACCAATTTTCTACTTGAAGGCTTCCTCAAGCCGCTGTGGGATGATGAGCTCGTGGAGAGGCACATGCGCGCCTGGAGGGATACTGCATTCCAAGGATACGGCAGCCTGCTCAGCAACCCCAAATAATGCGTAATCTCTGCTGATGACAGATAATAATCTAAAAACACGTGTCCAGAGATGGCCAGCACTAATCTGCACCCACCTGGTGAAACAATCTAAAGACTTTGCAAGTGTATTCGCTTGTCGGACTGCATCTACCATGATGCTTAGGGGCGACCCTGCTGGGAGGTGAAGCGGTGTGCTACCACACCAATTTTCTACTTGAAGGCTCCCTTGAACCGCTGTGGGCTTACGAGCTCGTGGAGAGGCACCAGCGCGCCTGGAGAGATACTACGTTCCAAGGATACGGCAGCCTGCTCAGCAACCCCAAATAATGCGTAATCTCTGCTGATGACAGATAATAATCTAAAAACACGTGTCCAGAGATGGCCAGCACTAATCTGCACCCACCTGGTGAAACACTCTGAAGACTTTGCAAGTGTACTCGCTTGTCAGACTGGATCTACCATGATGCTTAGGGGCGACCCTGCTGGGAGGTGAAGCAGTGTGCTCCCACACCAATTTTCTACTTGAAGGCTCCCTTGAACCGCTGTGGGCTTACGAGCTCGTGGAGAGGCACCTGCGCGCCTGGAGAGATACTACATTCCAAGGATACGGCAGCCTGCTCAGCAAGCCCAAATAATGCCTAATCTCTGCTGATGACAGATAATAACCTAGAAACACGTGTCCAGAGATTGCCAGTACTAATCTGCACCCACCTGGTGAAACACTCTAAAGACTTTGCAAGTTTACTCGCTTGTCGGAATGCATCTACCATGATGCTTAGGGGCGACCCTGCTGGGAGGTGAAGCAGTGTGGTCCCGCACCAATTTTCTACTTGAAGGCTTCCTCGAGCCGCTGTGGGCTGACGAGCTCGTGGAGAGGCACCTGCGCGCCTGGAGAGATACTACGTTCCAAGGATACGGCAGCCTGCTCAGCAAGCCCAAATAATGCCTAATCTCTGCTGATGACAGATAATAATCTAAAAACACGTGTCCAGAGATGGCCAGCACTAATCTGCACCCACCTGGTGAAACAATCTAAAGACTTTGCAAGTGTATTCGCTTGTCGGACCTCATCTACCATGATGCTTAGGGGCGACCCTGCTGGGAGGTGAAGCGGTGTGCTACCACACCAATTTTCTACTTGAAGGCTCCCTTGAACCGCTGTGGGCTTACGAGCTCGTGGAGAGGCACCTGCGCGCCTGGAGAGATACTACATTCCAAGGATACGGCAGCCTGCTCAGCAAGCCCAAATAATGCCTAATCTCTGCTGATGACAGATAATAACCTAGAAACACGTGTCCAGAGATTGCCAGTACTAATCTGCACCCACCTGGTGAAACACTCTAAAGACTTTGCAAGTTTACTCGCTTGTCGGAATGCATCTACCATGATGCTTAGGGGCGACCCTGCTGGGAGGTGAAGCAGTGTGGTCCCGCACCAATTTTCTACTTGAAGGCTTCCTCGAGCCGCTGTGGGCTGACGAGCTCGTGGAGAGGCACCTGCGCGCCTGGAGAGATACTACGTTCCAAGGATACGGCAGCCTGCTCAGCAAGCCCAAATAATGCCTAATCTCTGCTGATGACAGATAATAACCTAGAAACACGTGTCCAGAGATTGCCAGTACTAATCTGCACCCACCTGGTGAAACACTCTAAAGACTTTGCAAGTTTACTCGCTTGTCGGAATGCATCTACCATGATGCTTAGGGGCGACCCTGCTGGGAGGTGAAGCAGTGTGCTCCCACACCAATTTTCTACTTGAAGGCTTCCTCGAGCCGCTGTGGGCTGACGAGCTTGTGGAGAGGCACCTGCGCGCCTGGAGAGATACTACATTCCAAGGATACGGCAGCCTGCTCAGCAACCCCAAATAATGCGTAATATCTGCTGATGACAGATAATAATCTAAAAACACGTGTCCAGAGATGGCCAGCACTAATCTGCACCCACCTGGTGAAACAATCTAAAGACTTTGCAAGTGTATTCGCTTGTCGGACCTCATCTACCATGATGCTTAGGGGCGACCCTGCTGGGAGGTGAAGCGGTGTGCTACCACACCAATTTTCTACTTGAAGGCTCCCTTGAACCGCTGTGGGCTTACGAGCTCGTGGAGAGGCACCTGCGCGCCTGGAGGGATACTATGTTCCAAGGATACGGCAGCCTGCTCAGCAACCCCAAATAATGCGTAATCTCTGCTGATGACAGATAATAATCTAAAAACACGTGTCCAGAGATGGCCAGCACTAATCTGCACCCACCTGGTGAAACACTCTGAAGACTTTGCAAGTGTACTCGCTTGTCAGACTGGATCTACCATGATGCTTAGGGGCGACCCTGCTGGGAGGTGAAGCAGTGTGCTCCCACACCAATTTTCTACTTGAAGGCTCCCTTGAACCGCTGTGGGCTTACGAGCTTGTGGAGAGGCACCTGCGCGCCTGGAGAGATACTACATTCCAAGGATACGGCAGCCTGCTCAGCAACCCCAAATAATGCCTAATCTCTGCTGATGACAGATAATAATCTAGAATCACATGTCCAGAGATGGCCAGCACTAATCTGCACCCACCTGGTGCAACACTCTAAAGACATTCCAAGTGTACTCGCTTGTCGGACTGCATCTACCATGATGCGTAGGGGCGACCCTGCTGGGAGGTGAAGCAGTGTGCTCCCACACCAATTTTCTATTTGAAGGCTCCCTCGAGCCGCTGTGGGCTGACGAGCTTGTGGACAGGCACTTGTGTGCCTGGAGAGATACTACGTTCCAAGGATACGGCAGCCTGCTCAGCAAGCCCAAATAATGCCTAATCTCTGCTGATGACAGATAATAACCTAGAAACACGTGTCCAGAGATTGCCAGTACTAATTTGCACCCACCTGGTGAAACACTCTAAAGACTTTGCAAGTTTACTCGCTTGTCGGAATGCATCTACCATGATGCTTAGGGGCGACCCTGCTGGGAGGTGAAGCAGTGTGCTCCCACACCAATTTTCTACTTGAAGGCTTCCTCGAGCCGCTGTGGGCTGACGAGCTCGTGGAGAGGCACCTGCGCGTCTGGAGAGATACTACATTCCAAGGATACGGCAGCCTGCTCAGCAACCCCAAATAATGCGTAATCTCTGCTGATGACAGATAATAATCTAAAAACACGTGTCCAGAGATGGCCAGCACTAATCTGCACCCACCTGGTGAAACAATCTAAAGACTTTGCAAGTGTATTCGCTTGTCGGACTACATCTACTATGATGCTTAGGGGCGACCCTGCTGGGAGGTGAAGCGGTGTGCTACCACACCAATTTTCTACTTGAAGGCTCCCTTGAACCGCTGTGGGCTTACGAGCTCGCGGAGAGGCACATGCGCGCCTGGAGAGATACTACGTTCCAAGGATACGGCAGCCTGCTCAGCAACCCCAAATAATGCGTAATCTCTGCTGATGACAGATAATAATCTAAAAACACGTGTCCAGAGATGGCCAGCACTAATCTGCACCTACCTGGTGAAACACTCTGAAGACTTTGCAAGTGTACTCGCTTGTCAGACTGGATCTACCATGATGCTTAGGGGCGACCCTGCTGGGAGGTGAAGCAGTGTGCTCCCACACCAATTTTCTACTTGAAGGCTCCCTTGAACCGCTGTGGGCTTACGAGCTCGTGGAGAGGCACCTGCGCGCCTGGAGAGATACTACATTCCAAGGATACGGCAGCCTGCTCAGCAACCCCAAATAATGCCTAATCTCTGCTTATGACAGATAATAATCTAGAAACACGTGTCCAGAGATGGCCAGCACTAATCTGCACCCACCTGGTGCAACACTCTAAAGACATTCCAAGTGTACTCGCTTGTCGGACTGCATCTACCATGATGCGTAGGGGCGACCCTGCTGGGAGGTGAAGCAGTGTGCTCCCACACCAATTTTCTACTTGAAGGCTCCCTCGAGCCGCTGTGGGCTGACGAGCTTGTGGACAGGCACTTGCGTGCCTGGAGAGATACTACGTTCCAAGGATACGGCAGCCTGCTCAGCAAGCCCAAATATTGCCTAATCTCTGCTGATGACAGATAATAACCTAGAAACACGTGTCCAGAGATTACCAGTACTAATCTGCACCCACCTGGTGAAACACTCTAAAGACTTTGCAAGTTTACTCGCTTGTCGGAATGCATCTACCATGATGCTTAGGGGCGACCCTGCTGGGAGGTGAAGCAGTGTGCTCCCACACCAATATTCTACTTGAAGGCTTCCTCGAGCCGCTGTGGGCTGACGAGCTCGTGGAGAGGCACCTGCGCGCCTGGAGAGATACTACATTCCAAGGATACGGCAGCCTGCTCAGCAACCCCAAATAATGCGTAATCTCTGCTGATGACAGATAATAATCTAAAAACACGTGTCCAGAGATGGCCAGATGTTGGACAGGCCACATGAAGGGCTCGCTCCCTCCCCGCACGACAGGGCCCGGGCACCGGCTCTCCAGGTGCTACCCACAGAAGCAACTCACAAACCGTCCCCCACGGGACCCCTGCTCCCGGACATCTCTATATTACCGGGCCGGGCCACCGTCAGCACCCTTGCCCGACCCGGCCGCCATCTTAGACACTGCACCACGAGGCCGCGTGGCCTCAGCTCGACCCCAACCCTGGGCCTGGCCAGGCCCCGACAGCCCGGCACCACCATCCACCCAGGAGGTGAACGGACCACTTGGCAGGTCAATGGGAGAAAGGAGTGTCGATGGCTCTCCCCCGCTAGGTGCCGATCGCCCCCAGCCTCCCCGGGCGCTGGCTCCACCCCCCTGCTGGTTGTCTGGACTCCCTCATCCCGGACCTCCTGACCTCCAAGTGCGAGGGTCCGGACATCAAAGGGCGCCAGACCTATAACTGGGGCAGCTCCAGAGCAGGAAGGCAGTTGTATCCTGGAGTCGAGAGACGCCTTGAAGAACTCATCCTTGACGGACTGCTGGCGCTGCCGCAGCCCTACCTTGTGAACTGTCGTCCTACCGCTGGCGCTGCCGCGGCCCTCTGCAATCTACCATCTTCGTTGGGACCTGCTGGCGCTGCCGCGATCCGTTGTAACTACCATCTTCGTTGGGACCTGCTGGCGCTGCCGCGATCCGTTGTAACTACCATCTTCGTTGGGACCTGCTGGCGCTGCCGCGATCCGTTGTAACTACCATCTTCGTCGGGACCTGCTGGCGCTGCCGCGGACCTTTGCCACCTTCGACCACTCCGGGATCTGCTGGCGCTGCCGCAACCCGTCCTTCAAGAACGCCGAGCTCGAGGATTGAGAGCTATCCACCATCTCATCGTAACCACCAGATTGGTAATAAGACTGTCCCGCTACCCCTTTCCTATCCAAGAGACTAGAATCGAGGGGACCCCTGGGTCCAGACCTCCTTGTACCATCCTACCGTACTTCAAGATTACTTATAAAGAACGTTAAATCTTATCCTTGTGTGGTGCCTATTCTGTGGGGGGAAGTTACTTGTCTGTACGATCGCTGGAGACGGCTCTCCCCGGAGACCTCTCCCCTTGTCCTCGGCCGACTCTCCAGGTCCCGTCTAACATTGGTGGCCAGCGGCGCGATCCTAACCAACGCGTAATCGTACAGAAAGCAACTCACCCCACGACTAAACCACAATGCCGGCCCAAGAGAGCGGGTCTACAGAGAAATTCCAAATGGACAAGCTGGAGGAGTACAACCATCGAGAATTAAAACAATTTTGTATAGAACTGGGCATTGCTACCACCGGTCTGAGCACAAAAGATGACTTTAAAAACGCCCTAGAAGCATGGGCGGAGGTAAACTCCGCTGGTCCCCGGGACCAACACAGCGAAGCCCCGGAAACTGACCCCGCTCCTCCCAAGGAAAGGAGAGCAGGTCTCTCCCGGGAAGAGATCCAAGAGCGAGAGAAAACCAGACTGCATGAATTAGAGTTGGCACGGCTCAAAATGGATGGAGAACTAAAACTAGCGGAACAAAAACTGAACCTAGAACACTTACGGCTCCGAGAAGAGCGAGAGGAAAAACAAAGACAAAGAGAGCTTGAAGTAAAAAAACTGGCATATGAACACGAGCGCAAACTAGCCGAAATAGAACTACGTAAGCAGGGCAAGGACCTGGGGTTGCCCGAGCGACCACGCACCCCAGGGACTTCAGAATCAAAGGTCCACATTCCCAAAGATGTCGTCCGAGAGTTCTTCCGAAACGACGACATACAGCAGTGGTTCAAGGCCTATGAGATCGCCATGTCCTCTCACCGGATCGATCGAAGCGACTGGGGAGCCGGTCTATGGGGGAGGTTCGTCAACGAAGGCCGTGATGCCCTGTTACAGCTCCCAGATCACCAAATGACGTCCTATGATCACATGAAGGCCGCCCTCCTCACTCGATATGGGCTGACACCCGAAATGTACCGCCAGAGGTTCCGCGACTGCACCCGAATCCCGGGTACAACTTGGGTGGAATATGTGAACTATTTCAGCCGAGCCCTCGAGGGGTGGATCAAGGGGAGCAACGTAACGACCTACGAGCAGCTTTTTAACCTTGTTGTGTGGGAGGCGGGAGCACCTCTCCAATAACTGCTTTGTCGAGCTCAGGCAGCACCTTCTCGACAGTAAAATGACTGATCCACGGCAGCTCGCCGCCGAGGCTGACCGATGGGAGAGCACCCGAGTGGGCCGGGGTGGCCCGAACGAGCAGAACAGGAACAACCAAGGCCATCACCGCCCCCGAGGAGGAGGAGGAGGCCAGGGCCGGGGGAAAGACACCGTCCCGGCCGCTCCCGCCACCAGCACCCCGCCCCCGGCCAACAGGGGCAACCCCCCGATGCGCCCGGAGTTCAGAGCCAATGTCACGTGTCACCGATGCCAGCGAGTCGGTCACTACGCCAGTGACCCGAACTGTCCACAGAACCAGACTCCGAGGCCCCGCCAGGTAGCGGCCGCCGCCCTCAGAGAAGAGCAAGCCTCCGAGGACCAGGAAGAGTACGAACACGAGCAGCAAGAGTGGGAGCCGGCCGCCATGGTCCTGGCGTGCCTGGGGGGAAGAGACATGGTTCCGCGGGCTCCCCTACCCGCCAACACCAGAAAGTATAGTCAGTGGGTGAGCATCAATGGGCGCAAGGCCGAAGCCCTATGCGACACCGGGGCCAGTGTGACGGCCGTCCGCTGTCACCTGGTGACCCCCGAGCAAATAATACCGAACATTCTCTGCCCCGTCCGATCGGCCGACAATTCAGAGAGCATGTGTCGGATGGCCTGCGTCCCCTTCGAGTGGGGAGGAGTATCCGGCATGCTGAAGGTGACGGTCCGCGATGATGCCCCCGTGGACTGTCTCCTGGGAACGATCTCGAGAGTTCCCCATGGGCCGCCGTAGAAAGAAGAGAACACCTGGGGATGTTGGGCCTGCCGGACTGGGCCTGCGTAACCACCCGGTCCATGGCGGCCCGCACCATCCCCCGACCAGAAGAACCCGAATGGCCAGCACCTCCTCCCCCGATCGCTCCAGTGGTGGACGCCGACACCGTCGACCTCCCAGAACAAACCCAAGAAGAACTCGTTCAGCCCCAGGATCTCCCAGACCTGGCTCAGTGGCTTCAAGAAGGGGGACCCACACAGGAGCAATTCCGTCAAGAACAGAAGACATGTCCCTCCCTCGAGGGACTACGACAACAAGCCCTCGCCCAGAGCGCGGGAGATACCGCCGGGGCCCACTGGATCTATTGGGACAATGATTTGTTGTACAGTGAACAAAGAATCGCCGAGTTGGGGGCCAGTCGAGTGTTAGTGGTGCCCCTCCGTTTTAGAGACTTCCTGCTGAACTTGGCCCACGATGTCCCCCTAGCCGGCCACCTGGGTCAGGACAAAACCTACAACCGCCTGGTGACCCATTTTTACTGGCCCAAAATGAGAAATGACGTGCTCAACCACTGCCGGTCCTGTCCCACTTGTCAGGCCAGCGGGAAGAGCGGCCGCAAACTCAAGGCACCTCTGCAGGCCTTTCCAGTGGTTACTACCCCGTTTGAAAAAGTGGGAATAGACATTGTGGGGCCCCTAGACCCCCGAACAGCCCAAGGACATCGTTTTATCCTGGTACTGGTGGACCATGCCACCCGCTATCCCGAGGCCAATCCCCCTTCGAACTGTAACCGCCCCGGTGGTCGGCCGAGCCTTAATGGGGATCTTCTCCTGAGTGGGCTTCCCCCGGGAAGTCGTCAGCGACAGAGGCACGAACTTCATTTCGAAATACATGAAATCCCTCTGGCAGCAGTGCGGGGTCACCTACCGATTCACAACCCCCTATCACCCACAGGGGATCGGACTGGTTGAGCGGTTCAACCGTACCCTCAAGGGAATGATTATGGGATTAGAAGAGCCCCTCCGCCGCCAGTGGGATGTGCTTCTCCCGTGCCTCCTCTTCGCCTACCGAGAAGTCCCTCAGAAGTCCCTCGGCTTCAGCCCCTTCGAGCTCTTGTACGGGCACCCTGTTCGAGGGCCCCTCAGCCTAGTCAAAGAAGGTTGGGAGATGGCCCCCCTGAAAACCCCTCCAGACGTCTATAAGTACCTCCTGACCCTCCGCAATCAGACCAGGCGGTTCCGAGAAATCGCCAAAGCCAATCTTGAAGCCAGTCAGGAGGACATGAAGAAATGGTACGATCAGAACGCCTCCTCCATAGAGTTCGTACCTGGCCAGCAAGTATGGGCGATGTCCCCCACCGAACCTTGTGCCCTGCAAGATAAGTGGACGGGGCCCTTCAAGGTGGTCGAGCGCAAGAGCCCCGTCACCTATCTCATCGACATGGAATCTTCCCGGAACCCCCTCTGGGTCCTCCACGCCAACAGACTGAAGCCTCACTTTGTGCGCTCGGAGCTTAGCCTATTGATGGCTACAGACAGTGGGACAGAAGAAGACTCCGAGCCCCTCCCTGACCTACTGAGGACCCGTGAAAAGGATGGTTCGGTAGACGGGGTCCGGCTGTCAGACGCCCTGACCACAGAGCAGCGCCAAGACTGTCGGGCGCTCCTGCTGCAGTTCGCAGCTCTCTTTTCCCTCACCCCAGGGGTCACCCCCTGGTGCCTACACGACGTGGACACGGGGGACAGTCCCCCCATCAGACATCGGGCGTACCGCGTGCCAGATCGGGTACGTGCCTGCATCCAAGAAGAAGTCTCCAAGATGCTCACCCTTGGAGGCATCAAACCCTCGGACAGCCCCTGGGCCAGCCCAGTCGTACTGGTCCCCAAAGCTGCTGCCCCCGGCACCACCCCTGAGCTCCGATTCTGCGTCGACTATCGGGGCCTGAACGCTGTCACCCGAACCGACGCTCACCCCATTCCCCGAGCAGATGAACTGGTCGACCGCATGGGGGCTGCCCGCTACCTCAGCATCTTCGACCTGACAGCGGGCTACTGGCAGATCGGCCTCACCCCCAGGGCCCAAGAACGATCCGCTTTCTCCACCCCGGATGGCCACTACCAATTCAAAGTGATGCCATTCGGCATGAAAAATGCTCCAGCCACTTTCTAGCGACTGGTGAACCAGGTATTGGCGGGCCTCGAAGACTTCAGCGCTGCCTACCTGGACGATAGCGCAGTGTACAGCCGCCACTGGTCAGACCACCTCAACCACCTCCGAGAGGTCCTGCAGGCCCTCCAACAGGCCGGCCTCACAATCAAGGCCAGCAAATGCCAGATTGGCCAGGGGTACGTGACCTACCTCGGACACCAAGTGGGGAGCGGTCTGGTGGCCCCCCTCCAGCTCAAGATCGCTGCCATCCAGTCCTGGCAACCACCCATCACCCAAACCGAGGTCCGAGCCTTCTTGGGGCTCACCGGCTACTACCGGCGGTTTGTGAAGGACTATGGCAGCATTGTGGGGCCCCTCACGGCACTTACATCCAAGAACCAGCTGAGAAGAGTCAACTGGACTCCTGACTGTCAAGCGGCCTTCGAGAAGCTGAAGGCCGCCATGTGCACCGCCCCTGTGCTCCAGGCTCCCGACTACAGCCGAGAGTTCATCGTCCAGACTGATGCCTCCGACCATGGCATTGGGGCCGTCCTCTCCCAACTGAACCCCGAGGGAGTCGGCCAACCAGTGGCCTTCATCAGCAGACGCCTACTGGACCGGGAACAGCGCTGGAGCACCATCGAGAGGGAGGCCTTCGCAGTAGTGTGGGCCCTCAAGAAGCTCCGGCCCTACCTCTTCGGTACCCACTTCCGGGTGCAAACAGATCATCGCCCCCTGCAATGGTTAATGCAGATGCGGGGGGAGAATCCCAAGCTGTTGCGATGGTCCATCTCCCTGCAGGGGATGGACTTCACTGTAGAGTACCGCCCTGGCCAGGATCACGCCAACGCGGATGGCCTGTCACGCTTTTTCCGCCTCGACGAGGAAAGTCCCCAAGAAGATGGGTGACTCTCCCCGCCTTCAGCTGGGGGGGACGCATGCTGGACAGGCCACATGAAGGGCTCGCTCCCTCCCCGCACGACAGGGCCCGGGCACTGGCTCTCCAGGTGCTACCCACAGAAGCAACTCACAAACCGTCCCCCACGGGACCCCTGCTCCCGGACATCTCTATATTACCGGGCCGGGCCACCGTCAGCACCCTTGCCCGACCCGGCCGCCATCTTAGACACTGCACCACGAGGCCGCGTGGCCTCAGCTCGACCCCAACCCTGGGCCTGGCCAGGCCCCGACAGCCCGGCACCACCATCCACCCAGGAGGTGAACGGACCACTTGGCAGGTCAATGGGAGAAAGGAGTGTCGATGGCTCTCCCCCGCTAGGTGCCGATCGCCCCCAGCCTCCCCGGGCGCTGGCTCCACCCCCCTGCTGGGTGTCTGGACTCCCTCATCCCGGACCTCCCGACCTCCAAGTGCGAGGGTCCGGACACCAAAGGGCGCCAGACCTATAACTGGGGCAGCTCCAGAGCAGGAAGGCAGTTGTATCCTGGAGTCGAGAGACGCCTTGAAGAACTCATCCTTGACGGACTGCTGGCGCTGCTGCAGCCCTACCTTGTGAACTGTCGTCCTGCCGCTGGTGCTGCCGCGGCCCTCTGCAATCTACCATCTTCGTTGGGACCTGCTGGCGCTGCCGCGATCCGTTGTAACTACCATCTTCGTTGGGACCTGCTGGCGCTGCCGCGATCCGTTGTAACTACCATCTTCGTTGGGACCTGCTGGCGCTGCCGCGATCAGTTGTAACTACCATCTTCATCGGGACCTGCTGGCGCTGCCGCGGACCGTTGCCACCTTCGACCACTCCGGGATCTGCTGGCGCTGCCGCAACCCTTCCTTCAAGAACGCCGAGCTCGAGGATTGAGAGCTATACACCATCTCATCGTAACCACCAGATTGGTAATAAGACTGTCCCGCTACCCCTTTCCTATCCAAGAGACTAGAATCGAGGGGACCCCTGGGTCCAGACCTCCTTGTACCATCCTACCGTACTTCAAGATTACTTATAAAGAACGTTAAATCTTATCCTTGTGTGGTGCCTATTCTGTGGGGGGGAAGTTACTTGTCTGTACGATCGCTGGAGACGGCTCTCCCCGGAGACCTCTCCCCTTGTCCTCAGCCGACCCTCCAGGTCCCGTCTAACACCAGAACTAATCTGAACCCACCTGGTGAAACACTCTGAAGACTTTGCAAGTGTACTCGCTTGTCAGACTGCATCTACCATGATGCCTAGGGGCGACCCTGCTGGGAGGTGAAACACTGAGCTCCCACACCAATTTTCTACTTGAAGGCTCCCTTAAACCGCTGTGGGCTTACGAGCTCGTGGAGAGGCACCTGCGCGACTGGAGAGATATTACGTTCCAAGGATACGGCAGCCTGCTCAGCAACCCCAAATAATGCGTAATTTCTGCTGATGACAGATAATAATCTAAAAACACGTGTCCAGAGATGGCCAGCACTAATCTGCACCCACCTGGTGAAACACTCTGAAGACTTTGCAAGTGTACTCGCTTGTCAGACTGTATCTACCATGATGCTTAGGGGCGACCCTGCTGGGAGGTGAAGCAATGTGCTCCCACACCAATTTTCTACTTGAAGGCTCCCTTGAACCGCTGTGGGCTTACGAGCCAATGGAGAGGCACCTGTGCACCTGGAGAGATACTACATTCCAAGGATACGGCAGCCTGCTCAGCAACCCCAAATAATGCCTAATCTCTGCTGATGACAGATAATAATCTAGAAACACGTGTCCAGAGATGGCCAGCACTAATCTGCACCCACCTGGTGAAACACTCTAAAGACTTTCCAAGTGTACTCGCTTGTCGGACTGCATCTACCATGATGCTTAGGGGCGACCCTGCTGGGAGGTGAAGCAGTGTGCTCCCACACCAATTTTCTACTTGAAGGCTCCCTCGAGCCGCTGTGGGCTGACGAGCTTGTGGACAGGCACTTGCGTGCCTGGACACATACTACGTTCCAAGGATACGGCAGCCTGCTCAGAAAGCCCAAATAATGCCTAATCTCTGCTGATGACAGAGAATAACCTAGAAACACGTGTCCAGATATTGCCAGTACTAATCTGCACCCACCTGGTGAAACACTCTAAAGACTTTGCAAGTTTACTCGCTTGTCGGACTGCATCTACCATGATGTTTAGGGGCGACCCTGCTGGGAGGTGAAGCAGTGTGCTCCCACACCAATTTTCTACTTGAAGGCTTCCTCGAGCCGCTGTGGGCTGACAAGCTCGTGGAGAGGCACCTGCGCGCCTGGAGAGATACTACATTCCAAGGATACGGCAGCCTGCTCAGCAACCCCAAATAATGCGTAATCTCTGCTGATAACAGATAATAATCTAAAAACACGTGTCCAGAGATGGCCAGCACTAATCTGCACCCACCTGGTGAAACACTCTGAAGACTTTGCAAGTGTACTCGCTTGTCAGACTGCATCTACCATGATGCTCAGGGGCGACCCTGCTGGGAGGTGAAGCAGTGTGCTCCCACACCAATTTTCTACTTGAAGGCTCCCTTGAACCGCTGTGGGCTTACGAGCCAGTGGAGAGGCACCTTTGCACCTGGAGAGATACTACATTCCAAGGATACGGCAGCCTGCTCAGCAACCCCAAATAATGCCTAATCTCTGCTGATGACAGATAATAATCTAGAAACACGTGTCCAGAGATGGCCAGTACTAATCTGCACCCACCTGGTGAAACACTCTAAAGACTTTCCAAGTGTACTCGCTTGTCGGACTGCATCTACCATGATGCTTAGGGGCGACCCTGCTGGGAGGTGAAGCAGTGTGCTCCCACACCAATTTTCTACTTGAAGGCTCCCTCGAGCCTCTGTGGGCTGACGAGCTTGTGGACAGGCACTTGCGTGCCTGGAGAGATACTACGTTCCAAGGATACGGCAGCCTGCTCAGCATGCCCAAATAATGCCTAATCTCTGCTGATGGCAGAGAATAACCTAGAAACACGTGTCCAGATATTGCCAGTACTAATCTGCACCCACCTGGTGAAACACTCTAAAGACTTTGCAAGTTTACTCGCTTGTCGGACTGCATCTACCATGATGCTTAGGGGCGACCCTGCTGGGAGGTGAAGCAGTGTGCTCCCACACCAATTTTCTACTTGAAGGCTTCCTCGAGCCGCTGTGGGCTGACAAGCTCATGGAGAGGCACCTGTGCACCTGGAGAGATACTACATTCCAAGGATACGGCAGCCTGCTCAGCAACCCCAAATAATGCCTAATATCTGCTGATGACAGATAATAATCTAGAAACACGTGTCCAGAGATGGCCAGCACTAATCTGCACCCACCTGGTGAAACACTCTAAAGACTTTCCAAGTTTACTCGCTTGTCGGACTGCATCTACCATGATGCTTAGGGGCGACCCTGCTGGGAGGTGAAGCAGTGTGCTCCCACACCAATTTTCTACTTGAAGGCTCCCTCGAGCCGCTGTGGGCTGACGAGCTTGTGGACAGGCACTTGCGTGCCTGGAGAGATACTACATTCCAAGGATAGGGCAGCCTGCTCAGCAACCCCAAATAATGCGTAATCTCTGCTGATAACAGATCATAATCTAAAAACACGTGTCCAGAGATGGCCAGCACTAATCTGCACCCACCTGGTGAAACACTCTGAAGACTTTGCAAGTGTATTCGCTTGTCAGACTGCATCTACCATGATGCTTAGGGGCGACCCTGCTGGGAGGTGAAGCAGTGTGCTCCCACACCAATTTTCTACTTGAAGGCTCCCTTGAACCGCTGTGGGCTTACGAGCCAGTAGAGAGGCACCTTTGCACCTGGAGAGATACTACATTCCAAGGATACGGCAGCCTGCTCAGCAACCCCAAATAATGCCTAATCTCTGCTGATGACAGATAATAATCTAGAAACACGTGTCCAGAGATGGCCAGCACTAATCTGCACCCACCTGGTGAAACACTCTAAAGACTTTCCAAGTGTACTCGCTTGTCGGACTGCATCTACCATGATGCTTAGGGGCGACCCTGCTGGGAGGTGAAGCAGTGTGCTCCCACACCAATTTTCTACTTGAAGGCTCCCTCGAGCCGCTGTGGGCTGACGAGCTTGTGGACAGGCACTTGCGTGCCTGGAGAGATACTATGTTCCAAGGATACGGCAGCCTGCTCAGCAAGCCCAAATAATGCCTAATCTCTGCTGATGACAGAGAATAACCTAGAAACACGTGTCCAGATATTGCCAGTACTAATCTGCACCCACCTGGTGAAACACTCTAAAGACTTTGCAAGTTTAGTCGCTTGTTGGACTGCATCTACCATGATGCTTAGGGGCGACCCTGCTGGGAGGTGAAGCAGTGTGCTCCCACACCAATTTTCTACTTGAAGGCTTCCTCGAGCCGCCGTGGGCTGACAAGCTCGTGGAGAGGCACCTGCGCGCCTGGAGAGATACTACATTCCAAATATACGGCAGCCTGCTCTGCTCAGCAACCCCAAAGAATGCGTAATCTCTGCTGATAACAGATAATAATCTAAAAACACGTGTCCAGAGATGGCCAGCACTAATCTGCACTTACCTGGTGAAACACTCTGAAGACTTTGCAAGTGTGCTCGCTTGTCAGACTGCATCTACCATGATGCTTAGGGGCGACCCTGCTGGGAGGTGAAGCAGTGTGCTCCCACACCAATTTTCTACTTGAAGGCTCCATTGAACCGCTGTGGGTTTACGAGCCAGTGGAGAGGCACCTGCGCGCCTGGAGAGATACTACATTCCAAGGATACGGCAGCCTGCTCAGCAACCCCAAATAATGCCTAATCTCTGCTGCTGACAGATAATAATCTAGAAACACGTGTCCAGAGATAGCCAGCACTAATCTGCACCCACCTGGTGAAACACTCTAAAGACTTTCCAAGTGTACTCGCTTGTCGGACTGCATCTACTATGATGCTTAGGGGCGACCCTGCTGGGAGGTGAAGCAGTGTGCTCCCACACCAATTTTCTACTTGAAGGCTCCCTCGAGCCGCTGTGGGCTGACGAGCTTGTGGAGAGGCACTTGCGTGCCTGGAGAGATACTACGTTCCAAGGATACGGCAGCCTGCTCAGCAAGCCCAAATAATGCCTAATCTCTGCCGATGACATCTAATAACCTAGAAACACGTGTCCAGAGATTGCCAGTACTAATCTGCACCCACCTGGTGAAAAACTCTAAAGACTTTGCAAGTTTACTCGCTTGTCGGACTGCATCTACCATGATGCTTAGGGGCGACCCTGCTGGGAGGTGAAGCAGTGTGCTCCCACACCAATTTCTACTTGAAGGCTTCCTCGAGCCGCTGTGGGCTGACGAGCTCGTGGAGAGCAACCTGCGCGCCTGGAGAGATACTACGTTCCAAGGATACGGCAGCCTGCTCAGCAACCCCAAATAATGCCTAATCTCTGCTGATGACAAATAATAATCTAGAAACACATGTCCAGAGATAGCCAGCACTAATCTGCACCCACCTGGTGAAACACTCTAAAGACTTTCCAAGTGTACTCGCTTGTCGGACTGCATCTACCATGATGCTTAGGGGCGACCCTGGTGGGAGGTGAAGCAGTGTGCTCCCACACCAATTTTCTACTTGAAGGCTCCCTCGAGCCGCTGTGGGCTGACAAGCTTGTGGAGAGGCACTTGCGTGCCTGGAGAGATACTACGTTCCAAGGATACGGCAGCCTGCTCAGCAAGCCCAAATAATGCCTAATCTCTGCCGACGACATCTAATAACCTAGAAACACGTGTCCAGAGATTGCCGGTACTAATCTGCACCCACCTGGTGAAACACTCTAAAGACTTTGCAAGTTTACTCGCTTGTCGGACTGCATCTACCATGATGCTTAGGGGCGACCCTGCTGGGAGGTGAAGCAGTGTGCTCCCACACCAATTTTTACTTGAAGGATCCCTCGAGCCGCTGTGGGCTGACGAGCTTGTGGACAGGCACTTGCGTGCCTGGAGAGATACTACGTTCCAAGGATACGGCAGCCTGCTCAGCAAGCCCAAATAATGCCTAATCTCTGCTGATGACAGAGAATAACCTAGAAACACGTGTCCAGATATTGCCAGTACTAATCTGCACCCACCTGGTGAAACACTCTAAAGACTTTGCAAGTTTAGTCGCTTGTTGGACTGCATCTACCATGATGCTTAGGGGCGACCTTGCTGGGAGGTGAAGCAGTGTGCTCCCACACCAATTTTCTACTTGAAGGCTTCCTCGAGCCGCTGTGGGCTGACAAGCTCGTGGAGAGGCACCTGCGCGCCTGGAGAGATACTACATTCCAAATATACGGCAGCCTGCTCAGCAACCCCAAATAATGCGTAATCTCTGCTGATAACAGATAATAATCTAAAAACACGTGTCCAGAGATGGCCAGCACTAATCTGCACCCACCTGGTGAAACACTCTGAAGACTTTGCAAGTGTGCTCGCTTGTCAGACTGCATCTACCATGATGCTTAGGGGCGACCCTGCTGGGAGGTGAAGCAGGGTGCTCCCACACCAATTTTCTACTTGAAGGCTCCATTGAACCGCTGTGGGCTTACGAGCCAGTGGAGAGGCACCTGCGCGCCTGGAGAGATACTACATTCCAAGGATACGGCAGCCTGCTCAGCAACCCCAAATAATGCCTAATCTCTGCTGCTGACAGATAATAATCTAGAAACACGTGTCCAGAGATAGCCAGCACTAATCTGCACCCACCTGGTGAAACACTCTAAAGACTTTCCAAGTGTACTCGCTTGTCGGACTGCATCTACCATGATGCTTAGGGGCGACCCTGCTGGGAGGTGAAGCAGTGTGCTCCCACACCAATTTTCTACTTGAAGGCTTCCTCGAGCCGCTGTGGGCTGATGAGCTCATGGAGAGCAACCTGCGCGCCTGGAGAGATACTACGTTCCAAGGATACGGCAGCCTGCTCAGCAACCCCAAATAATGCCTAATCTCTGCTGATGACAGATAATAATCTAGAAACACGTGTCCAGAGATAGCCAGCACTAATCTGCACCCACCTGGTGAAACACTCTAAAGACTTTCCAAGTGTACTCGCTTGTCGGACTGCATCTACCATGATGCTTAGGGGCGACCCTGCTGGGAGGTGAAGCAGTGTGCTCCCACACCAATTTTCTACTTGAAGGCTCCCTCGAGCCGCTGTGGGCTGACGAGCTTGTGGAGAGGCACTTGCGTGCCTGGAGAGATACTACGTTCCAAGGATACGGCAGCCTGCTCAGCAAGCCCAAATAATGCCTAATCTCTGCAGACGACATCTAATAACCTAGAAACACGTGTCCAGAGATTGCCAGTACTAATCTGCACCCACCTGGTGAAACACTCTAAAGACTTTGCAAGTTTACTCGCTTGTCGGACTGCATCTACCATGATGCTTAGGGGCGACCCTGCTCGGAGGTGAAGCAGTGTTCTCCCACACCAATTTTCTACTTGAAGGCTCCCTTGAACCGCTGTGGGCTTACGAGCCAGTGGAAAGGCACCTGTGCACCTGGAGAGATACTACATTCCAAGGATACGGCAGCCTGCTCAGCAACCCCAAATAATGCCTAATCTCTGCTGATGACAGATAATATTCTAGAAACACGTGTCCAGAGATGGCCAGCACTAATCTGCACCCACCTGGTGAAACACTCTAAAGACTTTCCAAGTGTACTCGCTTGTCGGACTGCATCTACCATGATGCTTAGGGGCGACCCTGCTGGGAGGTGAAGCAGTGTGCTCCCACACCAATTTTCTACTTGAAGGCTCCCTCGAGCCGCTGTGGGCTGACGAGCTTGTGGACAGGCACTTGCGTGCCTGGAGAGATACTACGTTCCAAGGATACGGCAGCCTGCTCAGAAAGCCCAAATAATGCCTAATCTCTGCTGATGACAGATAATAATCTAGAAACACGGGTCCAGAGATGGCCAGGACTAATCTGCACCCACCTGGTGAAACACTCTAAAGACTTTCCAAGTGTACTCGCTTTTCGGACTGCATCTACCATGATGCTTAGGGGTGACCCTGCTGGGAGGTGAAGCAGTGTGCTCCCACACAAATTTTCTACTTGAAGGCGCCATCGAGCCGCTGTTGGCTGACGAGCTCGTGGAGAGGCACCTGCACGCCTGGATAGATACTACGTTCCAAGGATATGGCAGCCTGCTCAGCAACCCCAAAAAATGGCTAATGTCTGCTGATGACAGATAATAATCTAGAAACACGTGTCCAGAGATGGCCAGCACTAATCTGCACCCACCTGGTGAAACACTCTGAAGACTTTGCAAGTGTACTCGCTTGTCAGACTGCATCTACCATGATGCTTAGGGGCGACCCTGCTCGGAGGTGAAGCAGTGTACTCCCACACCAATTTTCTACTTGAAGGCTCCCTTGAACCGCTGTGGGCTTACGAGCCAGTGGAGAGGCACCTGTGCACCTGGAGAGAAACTACATTCCAAGGATACGGCAGCCTGCTCAGCAACCCCAAATAATGCCTAATCTCTGCTGATGACAGATAATAATCTAGAAACACGTGTCCAGAGATGGCCAGCACTAATCTGCACCCACCTGGTGAAACACTCTAAAGACTTTCCAAGTGTACTCGCTTGTCGGACTGCATCTACCATGATGCTTAGGGGCGACCCTGCTGGAAGGTGAAGCAGTTTGCTCCCACACCAATTTTCTACTTGAAGGCTCCCTCGAGCCGCTGCGGGCTGACGAGCTTGTGGACAGGCACTTGCGTGCCTGGAGAGATACTACGTTCCAAGGATACGGCAGCCTGCTCAGCAAGCCCAAATAATGCCTAATCTCTGCTGATGACAGAGAATAACCTAGAAACACGTGTTCAGATATTGCCAGTACTACTCTGCACCCACCTGGTGAAACACTCTAAAGACTTTGCAAGTTTACTCGCTTGTCGGACTGCATCTACCATGATGCTGAGGGGCGACCCTGCTGGGAGGTGAAGCAGTGTGCTCCCACACCAATTTTCTATTTGAAGGCTTCCTCGAGCCGCTGTGGGCTGACAAGCTCGTGAAGAGGCACCTGCGCGCCTGGAGAGATACTACATTCCAAGGATACGGCAGCCTGCTCAGCAACCCCAAATAATGCGTAATCTCTGCTGATAACAGATAATAATCTAAAAACACGTGGCCAGAGATGGCCAGCACTAATCTGCACCCACCTGGTGAAACACTCTGAAGACTTTGCAAGTGTACTCGCTTGTCAGACTGCATCTACCATGATGCTTAGGGGCGACCCTGCTGGGAGGTGAAGCAGTGTGCCCCCACACCAATTTTCTACTTGAAGGCTCCCTTGAACCGCTGTGGGCTTACGACCCAGTGGAGAGGCACCTTTGCACCTGGAGAGATACTACATTCCAAGGATACGGCAGCCTGCTCAGCAAGCCCAAATAATGCCTAATCTCTGCTGATGACAGAGAATAACCTAGAAACACGTGTTCAGATATTGCCAGTACTACTCTGCACCCACCTGGTGAAACACTCTAAAGACTTTGCAAGTTTACTCGCTTGTCGGACTGCATCTACCATGATGCTTAGGGGCGACCCTGCTGGGAGTGAAGGACTGGGTTCTTTTGGACCCAGCGGTGCCAGGGCACAACACCTGAAACCTTCGTGGGTAACCTGCTCCGGCGTACAAGTCACAGAGACACGGGACACTTCCTTCGGCGTCAAAGAGTCAAGGTTTATTTACTGCAGGGAACACAGAAGTCACAGGAAGTACATCGAGTGTAGTTCGGGGAGACTGCTTCAAATTGTATTTGTGGATCGCTCCTTTTATACAGTTTTTACCCATAGGATAACATGATACACAATAGTTTACAACCTGGTTCCCACAAGTTGCTCTCAGAGGGGTCGCTTTGGTCACTTTGAAACACACAAGGTCCGGAACATAAGTGCGGAAACATTTGTCGGTTCCCAACTGTAAAAACCCATCTTCCCACCATTAGCAAATTCCAATCAGCAGTAAAGTAGATCGAAATAGGAACGAAGACAGGTGCAGAGGAAGACGGAGACAGTAGGGAGATCGGAAAGGGTGTAAAAAGGGGAGGTATCGAGAAGCACGAGATACAGGCATCAAAGGGACGTGCCTAATGAGATGCACAGCTGAGACAATGAGTCCGTGCGGCAAGATGAGCCTCGAGCGGCGTCATCTGCCTTACAGCAGCAACCCCCTCGTCATAAAGACACTTTCAAAGAACATGTGTCTTCCGCTTGGGAGTCCCAGGGTCGCGAAGCGGACAGCGTCCGTTCGCTGGCTACTTGAGGGCAAGAGACAAAATGGATGCCGTATCTAAGATGGAACCCGTGGGTACAAATGAAAAACCCACGTAACAAACGAACGGTTTAAGTTAGCACAGCGAAACTGCACACACTTACTAAACTCGTCATTTGCGGTTCATAGATACTAGACTCGCCCATATTCGTGCGAGTCGAAAACACCACTTACAATTGTCACGGAACCTCAGACGCTCCTTTTGCCCTCATGTAGGCAAGCACTAGTCGGAATCATATTCGATATTCATCAGACCATCAAGATGTCGTTGTAGCATAGCTCTGTCCGATCGAGTCCCCTTGGTAACAGATGGTTGTCTCATACACGTTGTAGCACAGAGGCCACATAAGGCAGGACCACACTGCACACAAAGGCAACACGTGAACAGGAACACTACCACAACCCCGATGATCGTCAGAATCTTCCAACCCCAAGCCGACACCAGGCCCCAAAACCAACCAAGTAGCGTCCAATCCCCTACATCCACGTGTATGGATTCGGAGATCTTATGCAACTTCGAGATGGCTTGATAGACAGTAGGAGCATTATCTGGAATGAAAATGCAACAGCTCGAATGGATCACTTTACACACCCCACCGCGATCTGCTAGGACAACATCTAAAACCATACGGTTTTGTAATGTCATAAGTCTCTCCGCCTGAAGTTCTGTGGTGATATTACCAAGGGCACTGGCAGTAATATTAGCTGTCGATTCTACCACTCGAGTCAAATGTCTCAGGTTCCTACTATTAACCATAGGTCCCCAAAACGGGAGGAAACCCTTGAAAAAGTCTCCTGCCTCTTGACCGGCAGTATCCTCTTCGCTAATTACGCCTCGTACAACTCTAGTCTTATGATAATCGGCATCTACAGTAAACGTCGGAGACAACAGATTTGCAACGAAACATGAGCCCATGAAGTCTGCGGGCAACCATGTGTATGCACGATCATGACAGATAAAGTATGTACCCTTGGCAGCCAGAAACACAGGGGACGGGGACATTGGCAGAACGTAACTTTCAGTGCAAGCACTTACTCCAAGTGAGGCTTGCGAGCCACGACCCACAAGACAAAGATTACCAGTGTGGGGTACGACCCATATTGGAGACGAGCTTTTAAGCTGCTTTTCATTAGTGAACATACTATATTCCCCTCTACTTAAGACCCTATAGGCTTGTACCTCTTCTCTAGGGATGAGAAAAGGATCATGGATCTCATCTTCCATATCCTCTATAGCCATCGATAGCAGCCTCTGATACGAGGTAGGACCAAAGTTGGGGGAACGTTGTTCTTGCGTGGGGTGGGAACCCAGTGCGCTTCGAAACATTGTTTGGAATGCTCGAGCTGACCCTTGGGAACTATACGGTAACACCAGATATGGAATTCCCTTACCCGTAGTATGTGGCATCAACCCACACACCAGTGTTAACCACTAACTGATGCTGATGGAGGAGCTGGATAAAGGAATTATTGCGGAATTCTACACGTCTAGCCTGTTCGTGTTCTGGTAACATATGAAAGGAATGAGGAGAAGCAGTAGAAGTAAGGTTAGGGTAAGGAGTAGGAGTAGGAGTAGCAAGGAAAAAGTAAGACATAGTGTAATACACCCCACCCGCCAAAAATGCAGAAGCAGTCAAAAACAAAACAAACAATTGGGATACAAAACATTTCGTACGACTAAGTTTCTGCAGCTTGACTCTATACGCCTGAGCTCCTTCCAAATCATTCAGCTTCGAAAATGCCATTTCCCTACGACCGTCCGCAACGTTTCTTGACACACTTCGTTCTGTGCAGCAATAGTCAATCCCCAGGAGTTCCTAGGAACCGACGGTCTTTAACCTAGCGTCAAGACCTACTGTCCAGAAGGAAGTACGCGCGCGGCCCTACGGCCCTCAATACACAACATGTATTTATTTAGCACAATATTTCTCAGCTGTGGAAGGAAAAAGATACAAGGAAGAAGTTTGATATATATATATACAAAAACTTTCAATGATATGAATGTTCAAAATTGATCATGGGAAACGAGGATATTGCAGTTATCAATCTCAGCAAAGCAAGCAAATTTATTTGTCCTTAGTGTGAGATCGCAAAGAATATCGATGTTTCCCTGGACGTGTCTGCTCGTCGAACAAAGGATCTGTTGAAGAGACAGCGTCCTGCTGATCAGTTCGTTGATCTGGTCTTGAGTCTTTTGCTGACAAATGTTCAACAGTGGCTTTCTGCTGCGCTGAGGGTTCTCCAACAAGCTGTGCGTCGCTAAAAGGTACAAACGCCGGCAATGTTTCTGTTTCTGTTGACGCGATGCCTTTCCTTATCCACGAGTCTGCCGGCAAAGGAATAGGGACTCGCTTACAATGGGTAGCATGTACCCAATTTTTCCGCCCCTCAAGACGAACGGCAGTCCTCGTGGCCAGGAGCACCTGGTAAGGTCCGGTGAATCGGGGGTCCAGATTGTTTTTTCGTGAAAAGTTACGAGTAACCACCCAGTTCCCGGGCTGGAGCTGGTGGCCTGGACCCTCCGTCTGCGTCGGCAAGGCGTCGTAAACCTGTTGATGAATTAACCTCAGTTTAGCAGTCAAGTCATGTAAGTAATCGATCAACATCGGAAACTCAAGATCAGAGAATATTCCTGGCCTAGGAACCCCCCACACATTCGCAGGACGGCCGAACACTATTTCATAGGGACTAAGCCCTATTCGGGAGTGTACAGTCGCCCTAGTTGACAGTAATGCTAGGGGCAAAGCATCAGGCCACGAAAGTCCAGTCGTAGCTTGAATCTTCGCTAATTTTAGTTTAAGGGTGCCATTGTACCCTTCAACCAATCCAGCTGACTGAGGATGATTGGCGCTATGGAATTTCTGATTGATTCCAAGGCCCTTACACACACTCTTCATCACACTTCCAACAAACTCACTTCCGTTATCTGACCACACGACTCTAGGCATTCCATACCGAGGAAAGTATTCCTTCAGTAGGATTTTCGCAGTAGACAAAGCAGTATTGTCTTTGAGGGGATAGGCCTCAATCCATCGGGAGAATGCGCAAACCACAACCAAAACGTATTTTAGGTTATTGCATCGCTCCATATGGACGAAGTCCAATTGGATCACCTCAAAGGGATACGAAGGAGGAGCAAAACTGCCAGGAGGAGTTGGGGTTCCTTTGCCAGGATTGTACATTATACACACCATACAATTCTTCACCAAACGTTCAGCACACTTAGTAATTCCATCATTCTTCCACACATCAGCCAGCAACTTGCAAATACCTTTCGCGCTAATATGTGCTAACCCATGTGCCATTTGCACAACGGCCAGTACATACGCGTCAGGCAACATCCATCTTTTCTGATCCGACAAATCAATCCAGCAACCATTCACATCCAACCTTCCCGTACTTTCTTTCCACTTCATCTTTTCAGTGTCGGTGGCCTCATTCTGAATAGCTTTCACACTCTCTATGGTATTTTCACACATACTTGATTCTGTAGGCCACCTAACCGAACTTGTCACATACATTCGAGTGCTAAGGTTCCGAGCAGTCTCCTTAGCAATCTCATCTGCAAACGCATTACCACGACCAACATCATCCGTCACTTTACGATGCGCACTACACTTAACAATTGCAATTTGAGCAGGCAAAGTCAATGCATCCAAAAGATCGTTCACAAGCTGGCCATGCTGTATTTTCGTGCCATGCGACGTCAAGAAACCACGCTCTCGCCACAACCGTCCAAAACTATGCGCTACACCGAAAGCATACTGACTATCGGTGTACACATTCACACGTTTACCTTTTGCTAATACACATGCTCTAGTGAGAGCAATCAGCTCTGCAGCTTGGGCAGAATTCTGATTCAATCTCGCAGTCTCAACAACAGTATTCAATGTCACCACAGCATAAGCAGTAGTCACATCACCATTCGGCAACTTAAAACATGACCCATCCACATACAGGGTGCCATCCGGGTCTTCCAATGGGGTGTTTTTAAGGTCCACACGACCTTTTGTTTCCTCTTCTGTCCGCAAGTAACAGTCATGTTCTGCTACTTCATCTGACTCTGCACTAACTGGTAACAAAGTTGCCGGATTTAGGACATTACAACGTTTTATCTGAATGTGGCTTGCCAAAAGCGTCAATTCGTACCCAGACAACCTCGCACTCGTCAAGTGCTGAGTTTTCGTACGATTCAAAAGAGTATCGACTGCATGCGGAACCATCACCGTAAGCATATTATCCATGACCAATCCTGCTGATTGTCGGATGGAGACCGCAGCTGCCGCAGTTGCTCTCAAACAGCTCGGTAATGCTCTAGCTACTGGGTCTAAGGTCGAGGAAAAATATGCACATGGACGCTGTTTACCACCAAAAGGTTGCGTTAAGACACTCAAAGCACAACCTTCCCTCTCGTGAACATATAACGTGAACGGTTTACTGTAATCAGGGGTACCTAACACAGGAGCCGAACACAATGAATCACGTAATTCAGAAAAACTTTTCTGGCATTCTTCCGTCCATGGTAAAGGAGTCGAAACATCCTTGCACGTAAGAGCCACCAATGGTTTCGCTAGCAATGAAAAATTAGGAATCCACTGCCTGCAGTACGACGTGATACCTAAAAAGGCAACAACACAGGAGCAGTAGCGTGAGCAGTAGCGGGAACAGGAGTATGTGGAAGCGGAGGAGCAGTAGGAATAGAACCAGGCAAAGGAGCAGGAACAGTCGGAAGTGCGGGTGCAGGTTGAGGAACTGGTGGAGGAATAACAGGTGGAAGAACAGGTACGGCAGGGACCACAGGAGCTGCGATACCCTGTACGTACGGGGGTGGCGACTTCATAAGATAAGACATTAAAGAATCCTCAACTGCCTCTTCCTTCTTATCCGACTCCGTAGGCAAAGCAGGATAGCATTTGTCTATGGACATACGCTGTAATCTCTCAAACACTTCCTTATCCTTATCCTCCTTATCACGCTGAAACTGCTCAGCTTTCTTCACTATAGTAGCAACAGTATCTCGCTGACTACGTTTATTTTGTCTGATCTCTTTCTGTCGGGCTTCTTTGCGCCAGAACCGAAAGGCATCAAACATGGCCGGCCTAGACTTGCGTTCGAACAACTTTATTTCCAAATTATCTAAGATCGACGCTTCGAAGCTACCGTGAGGTGGCCAACGAAGATCGCCGTCTTTCTTTGTATATTTTATCCAATAATCGTTAAAAGCAATCGGGCCTAGCCCATGTTTGCTATATAAATCATAAGTAGGAGTTCCAACCGGAGGTATCGGACACGAGTCCTCCAGCAGGGAATCCGCACCACAAGGTCTAAAGCAACTGAACAAAGTACTACGACCAGGCATCTCGCACACTAGCCGAGTTTCACAAACTTCAAGGGTTACGGGATTTCGGGATTTACCAAGTCCCAGCAAAGAACTAAACCCTCGGTCTTTGGCGGCTGCAGTCGTCAAACAAATACAACAACAACGAAGTACGCTAGCAAAGTGTCACCGACAAAAACACTCACACAGCGTGTACAACAAAGACACCTGCTAAAGTGTCTACAACAAAAACACTCGCTAAAGTGTTTACAACAAAGACACTCGCTAAAGTGTCTACAACCAAGAACTCTGGGAGCGACCCACAAATACTTAACTCAAAGATCAATGGCGTCCTCAGGAAGGCCCGTCAATCGTCTCGCTATACCAAGGCCTACGCCAGGCGCCAAAACAGGTCTACAGTCAGGGCAGCAGTCCGTCGCAGCCGTTAGGAGGCGGGAATCTTCGCGGGAAAAGTCTTCGGGCCACTTATTTCGACAACAGGATCGATGAAGCGGGGTGCACCTTCCCTCGGAGATTTCACACGAAGTTCCTCACGATCGTCGGGCTTGGACCGGTACCACTGATGAAGCCCCACGTTGGGCGCCAACTGAAGGACTGGGTTCTTTTGGACCCAGCGGTGCCAGGGCACAACACCTGAAACCTTCGTGGGTAACCTGCTCCGGCGTACAAGTCACAGAGACACGGGACACTTCCTTCGGCGTCAAAGAGTCAAGGTTTATTTACTGCAGGGAACACAGAAGTCACAGGAAGTACATCGAGTGTAGTTCGGGGAGACTGCTTCAAATTGTATTTGTGGATCGCTCCTTTTATACAGTTTTTACCCATAGGATAACATGATACACAATAGTTTACAACCTGGTTCCCACAAGTTGCTCTCAGAGGGGTCGCTTTGGTCACTTTGAAACACACAAGGTCCGGAACATAAGTGCGGAAACATTTGTCGGTTCCCAACTGTAAAAACCCATCTTCCCACCATTAGCAAATTCCAATCAGCAGTAAAGTAGATCGAAATAGGAACGAAGACAGGTGCAGAGGAAGACGGAGACAGTAGGGAGATCGGAAAGGGTGTAAAAAGGGGAGGTATCGAGAAGCACGAGATACAGGCATCAAAGGGACGTGCCTAATGAGATGCACAGCTGAGACAATGAGTCCGTGCGGCAAGATGAGCCTCGAGCGGCGTCATCTGCCTTACAGCAGCAACCCCCTCGTCATAAAGACACTTTCAAAGAACATGTGTCTTCCGCTTGGGAGTCCCAGGGTCGCGAAGCGGACAGCGTCCGTTCGCTGGCTACTTGAGGGCAAGAGACAAAATGGATGCCGTATCTAAGATGGAACCCGTGGGTACAAATGAAAAACCCACGTAACAAACGAACGGTTTAAGTTAGCACAGCGAAACTGCACACACTTACTAAACTCGTCATTTGCGGTTCATAGATACTAGACTCGCCCATATTCGTGCGAGTCGAAAACACCACTTACAATTGTCACGGAACCTCAGGAGGTGAAGCAGTATGCTCCCACACCAATTTTCTACTTGAAGGCTTCCTCGAGCCGCTGTGGGCTGACAAGCTCGTGGAGAGGCACCTGCGCGCCTGGAGAGATACTACATTCCAAATATACGGCAGCCTGCTCAGCAACCCCAAATAATGCGTAATCTCTGCTGATAACAGATAATAATCTAAAAACACGTGTCCAGAGATGGCCAGCACTAATCTGCACCCACCTGGTGAAACACTCTGAAGACTTTGCAAGTGTGCTCGCTTGTCAGACTGCATCTACCATGATGCTTAGGGGCGACCCTGCTGGGAGGTGAAGCAGTGTGCTCCCACACCAATTTTCTACTTGAAGGCTCCATTGAACCGCTGTGGGCTTACGAGCCAGTGGAGAGGCACCTGCGCGCCTGGAGAGATACTGCATTCCAAGGATACGGCAGCCTGCTCAGCAACCCCAAATAATGCCTAATCTCTGCTGCTGACAGATAATAATCTAGAAACACGTGTCCAGAGATAGCCAGCACTAATCTGCACCCACCTGGTGAAACACTCTAAAGACTTTCCAAGTGTACTCGCTTGTCGGACTGCATCTACCATGATGCTTAGGGGCGACCCTGCTGGGAGGTGAAGCAGTGTGCTCCCACACCAATTTTCTACTTGAAGGCTCCCTCGAGCCGCTGTGGGCTGACGAGCTTGTGGAGAGGCACTTGCGTGCCTGGAGAGATACTACGTTCCAAGGATATGGCAGCCTGCTCAGCAAGCCCAAATAATGCCTAATCTCTGCCGACGACATCTAATAACCTAGTAACACGGGTCCAGAGATTGCCAGTACTAATCTGCACCCACCTGGTGAAACACTCTAAAGACTTTGCAAGTTTACTCGCTTGTCGGACTGCATCTACCATGATGCTTAGGGGCGACCCTGCTGGGAGGTGAAGCAGTGTGCTCCCACACCAATTTTCTACTTGAAGGCTTCCTCGAGCCGCTGTGGGCTGACGAGCTCGTGGAGAGCAACCTGCACGCCTGGAGAGATACTACGTTCCAAGGATACGGCAGTCTGCTCAGCAACCCCAAATAATGCCTAATCTCTGCTGATGACAGATAATGATCTAGAAACACGTGTCCAGAGATAGCCAGCACTAATCTGCACCCACCTGGTGAAACACTCTAAAGACTTTGCAAGTTTACTCGCTTATCGGACTGCATCTACCAGGATGCTTAGGGGCGACCCTGCTCGGGGGTGAAGCAGTGTGCTCCCACACCAATTTTCTACTTGAAGGCTCCCTTGAACCGCTGTGGGCTTACGAGCCAGTGGAGAGGCACCTGTGCACCTGGAGAGATACTACATTCCAAGGATACGGCAGCCTGCTCAGCAACCCCAAATAATGCGTAATCTCTGCTGATAACAGATAATAATCTAAAAACACATGTCCAGAGATGGCCAGCACTAATCTGCACCCACCTGGTGAAACACTCTAAAGACTTTCCAAGTGTACTCGCTTGTCGGACTGCATCTACCATGATGCTTAGGGGCGACCCTGCTGGGAGGTGAAGCAGTGTGCTCCCACACCAATTTTCTACTTGAAGGCTCCCTCGAGCCGCTGTGGGCTGACGAGCTTGTGGACAGGCACTTGCGTGCCTGGAGAGATACTACGTTCCAAGGATACGGCAGCCTGCTCAGCAAGCCCAAATAATGCCTAATCTCTGCTGATGACAGATAATAATCTAGAAACACGGGTCCAGAGATGGCCAGGACTAATCTGCAAAATGAAATGATAAGGTGGATGGCACTCCTATTTTTTTGTAAGAAAAATATTATTTTAGTACTCCTTCTTTAACACATGCGTGCTGCAGAGGTGGCACGTTTGTCCACACTCCGTGCCTACAATACTATCAACCTAACTTGAGTGAATGAACCACTCAACCCCTGCGCACTGTTGCAACTAGTGGAAGGATCCCACTAGATATATCATCATTCTAAATTTTTATCCTGATTACAACACTTTAAATTTTCACATATACTAATTTCACCATTCTTATTCGGAAATATGATTTTTAATCATCAGTTCATTTTAAATAAATTTCAACATGTATTGAAAAATCAAAACATTTCAAAACATTTCACTGCATCAACAAAATCTTTCTTGACTGTGTATAGTTGATGTAGCCCGATGCATTTCGAGTCCTCTGTGGACTCTTCCTCAGGGGCCTGTGAATATGAACATCTTGTATCAACAATTTCATAATATTGTCTTCTAGTATCAGATTCAAGTTTCAAAAATATACGGATGTACAAAACAACAAAATCACTTTACATTTCATCTTAAAGTATAATGACAAAATCATGCACTTATACAACTCAAAACTCCACCACCACACCTCAAAAGTGAATGTGTGAACCAGTACGCTATACTCACAACAGAACCAAGAAATTGGTGTTCCTGCAAACACAAAATGCTTAACTTTAAACAACTGCTGAGTTCATATACCAATATCCTGAAACCAACAAAGCGCCAAACTAAGCATTCTCTTACCTCGATTCTTTTAAATGGAAACCACCGCGTTTCCGTATATATACGAGTATACCACCTACAAAAATACAAAACCATCCTTAGCTTCGTTTTACTAGTTAAATGAATTCATAACGCTATCTCTCCAAAACGCCACTTCTTACCGTGAGGCTAATCACCAGCACCTTCATCTACTTCCTACCGATTACAAAGTAAACACCGGACTTTCCGGGTTAAGAAGCGTCATACTCAGGGTTGAGCTCACAACAGTGAAAACGGACTCAACAAAATCAATGGGTAACGCCATTTTAGAGCGGTCACTGAACGAAACAGAAATAGACCTCCGGACCGGTAAACCACAACGCTCACAAAATAACAAAAGAGAAATGAAGAGTGAAGATAAAACAAACTGAAAACCAAGTGACGATCAAGTGCTCAAAATTCTCAAAATAAAAATACTTAGAATGGGTTTCAATACAAATTTAAAAAATAATAACAGTGCATTATTTCATTTCACTCGACTCTCAGAAACACATATAAAGTGGAAGATTGGGATAAATCATTAAATGACATAAACATCACGTTGGAAAAATACACCAAGGAAATTCAAGAAGGTAAATTAAGAAAATTCAAAAGGGACACGCTTGATTACAAGCTTAATGAAGTATACTCTTGGGCTGAAGTATATGCCCAGAGGAGAGCTTATCAACCAAGGAAAAAACCCAACACAACTTCAGAGGAAAGCTTAGTCTCAGATACAGATTTAAGTGCTTCCAGACCACAAATTGGAGAGGCAGCAGGTTCTAATGAACAAACAGAACCTGATCAAACAGCAACTACATCTAAGCCGTCTTCTTTTCCCCAGGCAGGGGATTTAACTCAACCGCCAGGAAAACCAAAACCAAAACAAGGAGAAGTCAGAGAAGGAGCAAGAACAAGAAGCACCAGGTAAACTTGGTGATGAATATTTCAAAAACAGAGTTAACATCAGATGAACTTCAAGTGCTAAATAGAGGACTAGGTTTTGTTCCGACCTATGACACAAATATTTTAGAATGTGAAATAGCATTGTTCAAATTTATGAGGGTGTTAAGACTCAGGCATTTCTTCACCAATGTGGTCCCCACACAAGAAGTTAAAGAGCCCACTGAACTAAAGGAATTCAAAGTCAAATCCAAATACCAATCACCGGTTTCGCACAAAATTTTGGATGCATTCGAAAAATCAGTAAGGAATGACCTAGAGAAACTGAGTTTTCACAGATCTAAAACGAAGAATTTATCTGTTTTTGAAAGGAACATTTTGAAAAAACTTCAAATGAATGAGAATATTCATATTCAAAAGGCGGACAAGGGAGGAGCAATAATTGTGATGGATAAGGAATTTTATGTGGCAAAAGTCAATGAACATGTGTCTGATGAGTTAACATATCTGGAATTAGATAAAGACCCCATCTATGAATTGGAAGTAACCCTAAAAATCATCTTGGATAAAGCTTGTGAACTTGGTCACATCTCAATGGCTACGAAACAATTCCTCTCGGTGCAGCATCCCAGGCGACCCCGCCTCTATATGTTGCCTAAAGTTCATAAAGACAAATTGAACCCTCCCATGAGACCTATTGTCACAGGTTGTGGCACGATTTTTGAACCATTGGGGCAGTACATAGATACTTTTTTACAGCAATTTGTTCAAGAGTGGCCATCCTACACAAAAGACACTAATCATTTTTTACAAAAATTGAAGAACACCACTATAACACAAGATCTATTACTCTGTACTATAGATGTCAAATCTCTTTATACTTCGATACCTCACCAAGCAGGACTGGAAGCTGTGGAATGGGCGCTGTTGGGGCTTGAAACCATTAGAGCAGAAAAATCTTTAATCTTAGAATTGTTGCACTTCTGCTTGTACCATAGCTATTTTCAATGGGACTCAAAATTTTTCTTGCAACAGAATGGTACATCAATGGGATTTGCGGGGGCCCCCGCATATGCCAATACGTACATGGCTAAATTTGAAGCAGACTACATTTACTCGGACAAAGAATGGCGAGACCATAGCCTGATATATCAAAGATTTATAGATGACATTTTTGTATTGTGGTCAGGCAACAGAGAAATGTTGGAACAAAAAATCTTGACTTTAAATACCCATGTGGATCAAATTAAGTTCACTCACACCATTAGTGATCACGAAATTGCATTTTTGGATGTATTATTGACATTAAAACAAGGAACATTACAAACTGAAGTGTTTCGGAAGGAGACAGATGTCAACAATTCTCTATTGTTTCAGAGTTTTCACCCTCAGAATCTAAAAATGAACTTGCCTTTGTCACAATATATGAGGATAAAACGAATTTGTTCAGAGTCCGCGACTCTGGAAAAACATTTGGATATACAAGAAGAAAAATATGTATCCAGAGGTTACCCAGAGAGTGTGTTGAAGAAAACAAAAGATAAGATTGTCACGTTTAGTAGAGAGAATCTCCTGGAAAAGAAACCCAAGAAGATTTTTGACAGACAGGTATTTGTTTCAAAATACTCTACAAGTTCATCTAAAATCAAAAATATAATAACAAGACACTGGGAACTTCTTCAACATGAACCAGACTTTGGGGGTATTTTTTCGCAAAAACCAATGTTTGCGTATAAAAGATCAAAAAACTTGAAAGAGTTACTGAAGACACCCACAATTAAAAAGAGACAAACACACAAAGGGATGAAAAGATGCAGTAACTGTGTGCACTGTCATAATGTGATAGTTGGGACTACGTTACATCACCCCCAGACAGGAAAGACTATTGATCTACACCATGACAGTGATTGTAACTCTAAAAGCGTGATTTACTACATCAAATGCCCATGTGGCAAATTGTACGTGGGGAAGACGGAAAGAAAACTAAAAACAAGAATATCTGAACATAAGAGTACTATTAGGAACGTCAATATCAAAAGCAATTTAGCTAGACATTGGTCAGAAAATAGGCATAACATCTCCCAGCTACAGTTTTCGGTTTTGGAGAAAACCGAATTCCAAGAAGGAGTGGATCTTACCAGATCCCTCCTACAAAGAGAGATATTCTGGATCAGGTTCCTAGGGACACAGGAACCAAAAGGTTTAAATGAAAAAATAGACTATACATGTTTTCTGTAATTTGTACACTGTAAGCCAGGCCAGAGGCATGTAGAGGTTTTGGCAAGCCTCTCTTTAGCATGAGTATATCTGAAAAATTCACTTTATATGTGTTTCTGAGAGTCGAGTGAAATGAAATAATGCACTGTTATTATTTTTTAAATTTGTATTGAAACCCATTCTAAGTATTTTTATTTTGATAATTTTGAGCACTTGATCGTCACTTGGTTTTCAGTTTGTTTTATCTTCACTCTTCATTTCTCTTTTGTTATTTTGTGAGCGTTGTGGTTTACCGGTCCGGAGGTCTATTTCTGTTTCGTTCAGTGACCGCTCTAAAATGGCGTTACCCATTGATTTTGTTGAGTCCGTTTTCACTGTTGTGAGCTCAACCCTGAGTATGACGCTTCTTAACCCGGAAAGTCCGGTGTTTACTTGGTAATCGGTAGGAAGTAGATGAAGGTGCTGGTGATTAGCCTCACGGTAAGAAGTGGCGTTTTGGAGAGATAGCGTTATTAATTCATCTAACTAGTAAAACGAAGCTAAGGATGGTTTTGTATTTTTGTAGGTGGTATACTCGTATAGATACGGAAACGCGGTGGTTTCCATTTAAAACAATCGAGGTAAGAGAATGCTTAGTTTGGCGCTTTGTTAGTTTCAGGATATTGGTATATGAACTCAGCAGTTGTTTAAAGTTAAGCATTTTGTGTTTGCAGGAACACCAGTTTCTTGGTTCTGTTGTGAGTATAGCGTACTGGTTCACACATTCACTTTTGAGGTGTGGTGGTGGAGTTTTGAGTTGTATAAGTGCATGATTTTGTCATTATACTTTAAGATGAAATGTAAAGTGATTTTGTTGTTTTGTACATCCGTATATTTTTGAAACTTGAATCTGATACTAGAAGACAATATTATGAAATTGTTGATACAAGATGTTCATATTCACAGGCCCCTGAGGAAGAGTCCACAGAGGATTCGAAATGCATCGGGCTACATCAACTATACACAGTCAAGAAAGATTTTGTTGATGCAGTGAAATGTTTTGAAATGTTTTGATTTTTCAATACATGTTGAAATTTATTTAAAATGAACTGATGATTAAAAATCATATTTCCGAATAAGAATGGTGAAATTAGTATACGTGAAAATTTAAAGTGTTGTAATCAGGATAAAAATTTAGAATGATGATATATCTAGTGGGATCCTTCCACTAGTTGCAACAGTGCGCAGGGGTTGAGTGGTTCATTCACTCAAGTTAGGTTGACAGGACTAATCTGCACCCACCTGGTGAAACACTCTAAAGACTTTCCAAGTGTACTCGCTTTTCGGACTGCATCTACCATGATGCTTAGGGGCGACCCTGCTGGGAGGTGAAGCAGTGTGCTCCCACACAAATTTTGTACTTGAAGGCGCCATCGAGCCGCTGTGGGCTGACGAGCTGGTGGAGAGGCACCTGCTCGCCTGGATAGATACTACGTTCCAAGGATACGGCAGCCTGCTCAGCAACCCCAAAAAATGGCTAATCTCTGCTGATGACAGATAATAATCTAGAAACACGTGTCAAGAGATGGCCAGCACTAATCTGCACCCACCTGATGAAACACTCTGAAGACTTTGCAAGTGTACTCGCTTGTCAGACTGCATCTACCATGATGCTTAGGGGCGACCCTGCTCGGAGGTGAAGCAGTGTGCTCCCACACCAATTTTCTACTTGAAGGCTCCCTTGAACCGCTGTGGGCTTACGAGCCAGTGGAGAGGCACCTGTGCATCTGGAGAGATACTACATTCCAAGGATACGGCAGCCTGCTCAGCAACCCCAAATAATGCCTAATCTCTGCTGATGACAGATAATAATCTAGAAACACGTGTCCAGAGATGGCCAGCACTAATCTGCACCCACCTGGTGAAACACTCTAAAGACTTTCCAAGTGTACTCGCTTGTCGGACTGCATCTACCATGATGCTTAGGGGCGACCCTGCTGGGAGAGGAAGCAGTGTGCTCCCACACCAATTTTCTACTTGAAGGCTCCCTCGAGCCGCTGTGGGCTGACGAGCTTGTGGACAGGCACTTGCGTGCCTGGAGAGATACTACGTTCCAAGAATACGGAAGCCTGCTCAGCAAGCCCAAATAATGCCTAATCTCTGCTGATGACAGAGAATAACCTAGAAACACGTGTTCAGATATTGCCAGTACTACTCTGCACCCACCTGGTGAAACACTCTAAAGACTTTGCAAGTTTACTCGCTTGTCGGACTGCATCTACCATGATGCTTAGGGGCGACCCTGCTGGGAGGTGAAGCAGTG
The DNA here is from genome assembly GCF_964263255.1 of Lissotriton vulgaris. Classification (NCBI taxonomy): domain Eukaryota; kingdom Metazoa; phylum Chordata; class Amphibia; order Caudata; family Salamandridae; genus Lissotriton; species Lissotriton vulgaris. The sequence goes on along the minus strand of NC_141689.1, from coordinate 836,863,022 downwards.
TGCTCCCACACCAATTTTCTACTTGAAGGCTTCCTCGAGCCGCTGTGGGCTGACAAGCTCGTGGAGAGGCACCTGCGCGCCTGGAGAGATACTACATTCCAAGGATACGGCAGCCTGTTCAGCGACCCCAAATAATGCGTAATCTCTGCTGATAACAGATAATAATCTAAAAACACGTGTCCAGAGATGGCCAGCACTAATCTGCACCCACCTGGTGAAACACTCTGAAGATTTTGCAAGTGTACTCGCTTTTAAGACTGCATCTACCATGATGCTTAGGGGCGACCCTGCTGGGAGGTGAAGCAGTGTACTCCCACACCAATTTTCTACTTGAAAGCTCCCTTGAACCGCTGTGGGCTTACGAGCCAGTGGAGAGGCACCTTTGCACCTGGAGAGATACTACATTCCAAGGATACGGCAGCCTGCTCAGCAACCCCAAATAATGCCTAATCTCTGCTGATGACAGATAATAATCTAGAAACACGTGTCCAGAGATGGCCAGCACTAATCTGCACCCACCTGGTGAAACACTCTAAAGAATTTCCAAGTGTACTCCTTGTCGGACTGCATCTACCATGATGCTTAGGGGCGACCCTGCTGGGAGGTGAAGCAGTGTGCTCCCACACCAATTTTCTACATGAAGGCTCCCTCGAGCTGCTGTGGGCTGACGAGCTTGTGGACAGGCACTTGCGTGCCTGGATAGATACTACGTTCCAAGGATAGGGCAGCCTGCTCAGCAACCCCAAATAATGCCTAATCTCTGCTGATGACAGATAATAATCTAGAATCACGTGTCCAGAGATGGCCAGCACTATTCTGCACCCACCTGGTGAAACACTCTGAAGACTTTGCAAGTGTACTCGCTTGTCAGACTGCATCTACCATGATGCTTAGGGGCGACCCTGCTCGGAGGTGAAGCAGTGTGCTCCCACACCAATTTTCTACTTGAAGGCTCCCTTGAACCGCTGTGGGCTTACGAGCCAGTGGAGAGGCACCTGTGCACCTGGAGAGATACTACATTCCAAGGATACGGCAGCCTGCTGTGCAACCCCAAATAATGCCTAATCTCTGCTGATGACAGATAATAATCTAGAAACACGTGTCCAGAGATGACCAGCACTAATCTGCACCCACCTGGTGAAACACTCTAAAGACTTTCCAAGTGTACTCGCTTGTCGGACTGCATCTACCATGATGCTTAGGGGCGACCCTGCTGGGAGGTGAAGCAGTGTGCTCCCACACCAATTTTCTACTTGAAGGCTCCATCGAGCCGCTGTGGGCTGACGAGCTTGTGGACAGGCACTTGCGTGCCTGGAGAGATACTACGTTCCAAGGATACGGCAGCCTGCTCAGCAAGCCCAAATAATGCCTAATCTCTGCTGATGACAGAGAATAACCTAGAAACACGTGTCCAGATATGGCCAGTACTAATCTGCACCCACCTGGTGAAACACTCTAAAGACTTTGCAAGTTTACTCGCTTGTCGGACTGCATCTACCATGATGCTTAGGGGCGACCCTGCTGGGAGGTGAAGCAGTGTGCTCCCACACCAATTTTCTACTTGAAGGCTTCTTCGAGCCGCTGTGGGCTGACAAGCTCGTGGAGAGGCACCTGCGCGCCTGGAGAGATACTACATTCCAAGGATACGGCAGCCTGCTCAGCAAACCCAAATAATGTGTAATCTCTGCTGATAACAGATAATAATCTAAAATAACGTGTCCAGAGATGGCCAGCACTAATCTGCACCCACCTGGTGAAACACTCTGAAGACTTTGCAAGTGTGCTCACTTGTCAGACTGCATCTACCATGATGCTTAGGGGCGACCCTGCTGGGAGGTGAAGCAGTGTGCTCCCACACCAATTTTCTACTTGAAGGCTCCCTTGAACCGCTGTGGGCTTACGAGCCAGTGGAGAGGCACCTGCGCACCTGGAGAGATACTACATTCCAAGGATACGGCAGCCTGCTCAGCAACCCCAAATAATGCCTAATCTCTGCTGATGAAAGATAATAATCTAGAAACACGTGTCCAGAGATAGCCAGCACTAATCTGCACCCACCTGGTGAAACACTCTAAAGACTTTCCAAGTGTACTCGCTTGTCGGACTGCATTTACCATGATGCTTAGGGGCGACCCTGCTGGGAGGTGAAGCAGTGCACTCCCACACCAATTTTCTACTTGAAGGCTCCCTCGAGCCGCTGTGGGCTGACGAGCTTGTGGAGAGGCACTTGCGTGCCTGGAGAGATACTACGTTCCAAGGATACGGCAGCCTGCTCAGCAAGCCCAAATAATGCCTAATCTCTGCCGACGACATCTAATAACCTAGAAACACGTGTCCAGAGATTGCCAGTACTAATCTGCACCCACCTGGTGAAACACTCTAAAGACTTTGCAAGTTTACTCGCTTGTCGGACTGCATCTACCATGATGCTTAGGGGCGACCCAGCTGGGAGGTGAAGCAGTGTGCTCCCACACCAATTTTCTACTTGAAGGCTTCCTCGAGCCGCTGTGGGCTGACGAGCTCGTGGAGAACAACCTGCGCGCCTGGAGAGATACTACGTTCCAAGGATACGGCAGCCTGCTCAGCAACCCCAAATAATGCCTAATCTCTGCTGATGACAGATAATAATCTAGAAACACGGGTCCAGAGATGGCCAGCACTAATCTGCACCCACCTGGTGAAACACTCTAAAGAATTTCCAAGTGTACACGCTTTTCGGACTGCATCTACCATGATGCTTAGGGGCGACCCTGCTGGGAGGTGAAGCAGTGTTCTCCCACACAAATTTTCTACTTGAAGGCGCCCTCGAGCCGCTGTGGGCTGACGAGCTCGTGCAGAGGCACCTGCACGCCTGGATAGATACTACGTTCCAAGGATAGGGCAGCCTGCTCAGCAACCCCAAATAATGCCTAATCTCTGCTGATGACAGATAATAATCTAGAATCACGTGTCAAGAGATGGCCAGCACTAATCTGCACCCACCTGATGAAACACTCTGAAGACTTTGCAAGTGTACTCGCTTGTCAGACTGCATCTACCATGATGCTTAGGGGCGACCCTGCTCGGAGGTGAAGCAGTGTGCTCCCACACCAATTTTCTACTTGAAGGCTCCCTTGAACCGCTGTGGGCTTACGAGCCAGTGGAGAGGCACCTGTGCACCTGGAGAGATACTACATTCCAAGGATACGGCAGCCTGCTCAGCAACCCCAAATAATGCCTAATCTCTGCTGATGACAGATAATAATCTAGAAACACGTGTCCAGAGATGGCCAGCACTAATCTGCACCCACCTGGTGAAACACTCTAAAGACTTTCCAAGTGTACTCGCTTGTCGGACTGCATCTACCATGATGCTTAGGGGCGACCCTGCTGGGAGAGGAAGCAGTGTGCTCCCACACCAATTTTCTACTTGAAGGCTCCCTCGAGCCGCTGTGGGCTGACGAGCTTGTGGACAGGCACTTGCGTGCCTGGAGAGATACTACGTTCCAAGAATACGGAAGCCTGCTCAGCAAGCCCAAATAATGCCTAATCTCTGCTGATGACAGAGAATAACCTAGAAACACGTGTTCAGATATTGCCAGTACTACTCTGCACCCACCTGGTGAAACACTCTAAAGACTTTGCAAGTTTACTCGCTTGTCGGACTGCATCTACCATGATGCTTAGGGGCGACCCTGCTGGGAGGTGAAGCAGTGTGCTCCCACACCAATTTTCTACTTGAAGGCTTCCTCGAGCCGCTGTGGGCTGACAAGCTCGTGGAGAGGCACCTGCGCGCCTGGAGAGATACTACATTCCAAGGATACGGCATCCTGTTCAGCGACCCCAAATAATGCGTAATCTCTGCTGATAACAGATAATAATCTAAAAACACGTGTCCAGAGATGGCCAGCACTAATCTGCACCCACCTGGTGAAACACTCTGAAGATTTTGCAAGTGTACTCGCTTTTAAGACTGCATCTACCATGATGCTTAGGGGCGACCCTGCTGGGAGGTGAAGCAGTGTACTCCCACACCAATTTTCTACTTGAAAGCTCCCTTGAACCGCTGTGGGCTTACGAGCCAGTGGAGAGGCACCTTTGCACCTGGAGAGATACTACATTCCAAGGATACGGCAGCCTGCTCAGCAACCCCAAATAATGCCTAATCTCTGCTGATGACAGATAATAATCTAGAAACACGTGTCCAGAGATGGCCAGCACTAATCTGCACCCACCTGGTGAAACACTCTAAAGAATTTCCAAGTGTACTCCTTGTCGGACTGCATCTACCATGATGCTTAGGGGCGACCCTGCTGGGAGGTGAAGCAGTGTGCTCCCACACCAATTTTCTACATGAAGGCTCCCTCGAGCTGCTGTGGGCTGACGAGCTTGTGGACAGGCACTTGCGTGCCTGGATAGATACTACGTTCCAAGGATAGGGCAGCCTGCTCAGCAACCCCAAATAATGCCTAATCTCTGCTGATGACAGATAATAATCTAGAATCACGTGTCCAGAGATGGCCAGCACTATTCTGCACCCACCCGGTGAAACACTCTGAAGACTTTGCAAGTGTACTCGCTTGTCAGACTGCATCTACCATGATGCTTAGGGGCGACCCTGCTCGGAGGTGAAGCAGTGTGCTCCCACACCAATTTTCTACTTGAAGGCTCCCTTGAACCGCTGTGGGCTTACGAGCCAGTGGAGAGGCACCTGTGCACCTGGAGAGATACTACATTCCAAGGATACGGCAGCCTGCTGTGCAACCCCAAATAATGCCTAATCTCTGCTGATGACAGATAATAATCTAGAAACACGTGTCCAGAGATGGCAGCACTAATCTGCACCCACCTGGTGAAACACTCTAAAGACTTTCCAAGTGTACTCGCTTGTCGGACTGCATCTACCATGATGCTTAGGGGCGACCCTGCTGGGAGGTGAAGCAGTGTGCTCCCACACCAATTTTCTACTTGAAGGCTCCATCGAGCCGCTGTGGGCTGACGAGCTTGTGGACAGGCACTTGCGTGCCTGGAGAGATACTACGTTCCAAGGATACGGCAGCCTGCTAAGCAAGCCCAAATAATGCCTAATCTCTGCTGATGACAGAGAATAACCTAGAAACACGTGTCCAGATATTGCCAGTACTAATCTGCACCCACCTGGTGAAACACTCTAAAGACTTTGCAAGTTTACTCGCTTGTCGGACTGCATCTACCATGATGCTTAGGGGCGACCCTGCTGGGAGGTGAAGCAGTGTACTCCCACACCAATTTTCTACTTGAAGGCTTCTTCGAGCCGCTGTGGGCTGACAAGCTCGTGGAGAGGCACCTGCGCGCCTGGAGAGATACTACATTCCAAGGATACGGCAGCCTGCTCAGCAAACCCAAATAATGTGTAATCTCTGCTGATAACAGATAATAATCTAAAATAACGTGTCCAGAGATGGCCAGCACTAATCTGCACCCACCTGGTGAAACACTCTGAAGACTTTGCAAGTGTGCTCACTTGTCAGACTGCATCTACCATGATGCTTAGGGGCGACCCTGCTGGGAGGTGAAGCAGTGTGCTCCCACACCAATTTTCTACTTGAAGGCTCCCTTGAACCGCTGTGGGCTTACGAGCCAGTGGAGAGGCACCTGCGCACCTGGAGAGATACTACATTCCAAGGATACGGCAGCCTGCTCAGCAACCCCAAATAATGCCTAATCTCTGCTGATGAAAGATAATAATCTAGAAACACATGTCCAGAGATAGCCAGCACTAATCTGCACCCACCTGGTGAAACACTCTAAAGACTTTCCAAGTGTACTCGCTTGTCGGACTGCATTTACCATGATGCTTAGGGGCGACCCTGCTGGGAGGTGAAGCAGTGCACTCCCACACCAATTTTCTACTTGAAGGCTCCCTCGAGCCGCTGTGGGCTGACGAGCTTGTGGAGAGGCACTTGCGTGCCTGGAGAGATACTACGTTCCAAGGATACGGCAGCCTGCTCAGCAAGCCCAAATAATGCCTAATCTCTGCCGACGACATCTAATAACCTAGAAACACGTGTCCAGAGATTGCCAGTACTAATCTGCACCCACCTGGTGAAACACTCTAAAGACTTTGCAAGTTTACTCGCTTGTCGGACTGCATCTACCATGATGCTTAGGGGCGACCCAGCTGGGAGGTGAAGCAGTGTGCTCCCACACCAATTTTCTACTTGAAGGCTTCCTCGAGCCGCTGTGGGCTGACGAGCTCGTGGAGAACAACCTGCGCGCCTGGAGAGATACTACGTTCCAAGGATACGGCAGCCTGCTCAGCAACCCCAAATAATGCCTAATCTCTGCTGATGACAGATAATAATCTAGAAACACGGGTCCAGAGATGGCCAGCACTAATCTGCACCCACCTGGTGAAACACTCTAAAGAATTTCCAAGTGTACACGCTTTTCGGACTGCATCTACCATGATGCTTAGGGGCGACCCTGCTGGGAGGTGAAGCAGTGTTCTCCCACACAAATTTTCTACTTGAAGGCGCCCTCGAGCCGCTGTGGGCTGACGAGCTCGTGCAGAGGCACCTGCACGCCTGGATAGATACTACGTTCCAAGGATAGGGCAGCCTGCTCAGCAACCCCAAATAATGCCTAATCTCTGCTGATGACAGATAATAATCTAGAATCACGTGTCAAGAGATGGCCAGCACTAATCTGCACCCACCTGATGAAACACTCTGAAGACTTTGCAAGTGTACTCGCTTGTCAGACTGCATCTACCATGATGCTTAGGGGCGACCCTGCTCGGAGGTGAAGCAGTGTGCTCCCACACCAATTTTCTACTTGAAGGCTCCCTTGAACCGCTGTGGGCTTACGAGCCAGTGGAGAGGCACCTGTGCACCTGGAGAGATACTACATTCCAAGGATACGGCAGCCTGCTCAGCAACCCCAAATAATGCCTAATCTCTGCTGATGACAGATAATAATCTAGAAACACGTGTCCAGAGATGGCCAGCACTAATCTGCACCCACCTGGTGAAACACTCTAAAGACTTTCCAAGTGTACTCGCTTGTCGGACTGCATCTACCATGATGCTTAGGGGCGACCCTGCTGGGAGAGGAAGCAGTGTGCTCCCACACCAATTTTCTACTTGAAGGCTCCCTCGAGCCGCTGTGGGCTGACGAGCTTGTGGACAGGCACTTGCGTGCCTGGAGAGATACTACGTTCCAAGAATACGGAAGCCTGCTCAGCAAGCCCAAATAATGCCTAATCTCTGCTGATGACAGAGAATAACCTAGAAACACGTGTTCAGATATTGCCAGTACTACTCTGCACCCACCTGGTGAAACACTCTAAAGACTTTGCAAGTTTACTCGCTTGTCGGACTGCATCTACCATGATGCTTAGGGGCGACCCTGCTGGGAGGTGAAGCAGTGTGCTCCCACACCAATTTTCTACTTGAAGGCTTCCTCGAGCCGCTGTGGGCTGACAAGCTCGTGGAGAGGCACCTGCGCGCCTGGAGAGATACTACATTCCAAGGATACGGCAGCCTGTTCAGCGACCCCAAATAAGGCGTAATCTCTGCTGATAACAGATAATAATCTAAAAACACGTGTCCAGAGATGGCCAGCACTAATCTGCACCCACCTGGTGAAACACTCTGAAGATTTTGCAAGTGTACTCGCTTTTAAGACTGCATCTACCATGATGCTTAGGGGCGACCCTGCTGGGAGGTGAAGCAGTGTACTCCCACACCAATTTTCTACTTGAAAGCTCCCTTGAACCGCTGTGGGCTTACGAGCCAGTGGAGAGGCACCTTTGCACCTGGAGAGATACTACATTCCAAGGATACGGCAGCCTGCTCAGCAACCCCAAATAATGCCTAATCTCTGCTGATGACAGATAATAATCTAGAAACACGTGTCCAGAGATGGCCAGCACTAATCTGCACCCACCTGGTGAAACACTCTAAAGAATTTCCAAGTGTACTCCTTGTCGGACTGCATCTACCATGATGCTTAGGGGCGACCCTGCTGGGAGGTGAAGCAGTGTGCTCCCACACCAATTTTCTACATGAAGGCTCCCTCGAGCTGCTGTGGGCTGACGAGCTTGTGGACAGGCACTTGCGTGCCTGGATAGATACTACGTTCCAAGGATAGGGCAGCCTGCTCAGCAACCCCAAATAATGCCTAATCTCTGCTGATGACAGATAATAATCTAGAATCACGTGTCCAGAGATGGCCAGCACTATTCTGCACCCACCTGGTGAAACACTCTGAAGACTTTGCAAGTGTACTCGCTTGTCAGACTGCATCTACCATGATGCTTAGGGGCGACCCTGCTCGGAGGTGAAGCAGTGTGCTCCCACACCAATTTTCTACTTGAAGGCTCCCTTGAACCGCTGTGGGCTTACGAGCCAGTGGAGAGGCACCTGTGCACCTGGAGAGATACTACATTCCAAGGATACGGCAGCCTGCTGTGCAACCCCAAATAATGCCTAATCTCTGCTGATGACAGATAATAATCTAGAAACACGTGTCCAGAGATGGCCAGCACTAATCTGCACCCACCTGGTGAAACACTCTAAAGACTTTCCAAGTGTACTCGCTTGTCGGACTGCATCTACCATGATGCTTAGGGGCGACCCTGCTGGGAGGTGAAGCAGTGTGCTCCCACACCAATTTTCTACTTGAAGGCTCCATCGAGCCGCTGTGGGCTGACGAGCTTGTGGACAGGCACTTGCGTGCCTGGAGAGATACTACGTTCCAAGGATACGGCAGCCTGCTAAGCAAGCCCAAATAATGCCTAATCTCTGCTGATGACAGAGAATAACCTAGAAACACGTGTCCAGATATTGCCAGTACTAATCTGCACCCACCTGGTGAAACACTCTAAAGACTTTGCAAGTTTACTCGCTTGTCGGACTGCATCTACCATGATGCTTAGGGGCGACCCTGCTGGGAGGTGAAGCAGTGTACTCCCACACCAATTTTCTACTTGAAGGCTTCTTCGAGCCGCTGTGGGCTGACAAGCTCGTGGAGAGGCACCTGCGCGCCTGGAGAGATACTACATTCCAAGGATACGGCAGCCTGCTCAGCAACCCCAAATAATGTGTAATCTCTGCTGATAACAGATAATAATCTAAAATCACATGTCCAGAGATGGCCAGCACTAATCTGCACCCACCTGGTGAAACACTCTGAAGACTTTGCAAGTGTGCTCACTTGTCAGACTGCATCTACCATGATGCTTAGGGGCGACCCTGCTGGGAGGTGAAGCAGTGTGCTCCCACACCAATTTTCTACTTGAAGGCTCCCTTGAACCGCTGTGGGCTTACGAGCCAGTGGAGAGGCACCTGCGCACCTGGAGAGATACTACATTCCAAGGATACGGCAGCCTGCTCAGCAACCCCAAATAATGCCTAATCTCTGCTGATGAAAGATAATAATCTAGAAACACGTGTCCAGAGATAGCCAGCACTAATCTGCACCCACCTGGTGAAACACTCTAAAGACTTTCCAAGTGTACTCGCTTGTCGGACTGCATTTACCATGATGCTTAGGGGCGACCCTGCTGGGAGGTGAAGCAGTGTACTCCCACACCAATTTTCTACTTGAAGGCTCCCTCGAGCCGCTGTGGGCTGACGAGCTTGTGGAGAGGCACTTGCGTGCCTGGAGAGATACTACGTTCCAAGGATACGGCAGCCTGCTCAGCAAGCCCAAATAATGCCTAATCTCTGCCGACGACATCTAATAACCTAGAAACACGTGTCCAGAGATTGCCAGTACTAATCTGCACCCACCTGGTGAAACACTCTAAAGACTTTGCAAGTTTACTCGCTTGTCGGACTGCATCTACCATGATGCTTAGGGGCGACCCAGCTGGGAGGTGAAGCAGTGTGCTCCCACACCAATTTTCTACTTGAAGGCTTCCTCGAGCCGCTGTGGGCTGACGAGCTCGTGGAGAGCAACCTGCGCGCCTGGAGAGATACTACGTTCCAAGGATACGGCAGCCTGCTCAGCAACCCCAAATAATGCCTAATCTCTGCTGATGACAGATAATAATCTAGAAACACGGGTCCAGAGATGGCCAGCACTAATCTGCACCCACCTGGTGAAACACTCTAAAGACTTTCCAAGTGTACTCGCTTGTCGGACTGCATCTACCATGATGCTTAGGGGCGACCCTGCTGGGAGGTGAAGCAGTGTGCTCCCACACCAATTTTCTACTTGAAGGCTCCATCGAGCCGCTGTGGGCTGACGAGCTTGTGGACAGGCACTTGCGTGCCTGGAGAGATACTACGTTCCAAGGATACGGCAGCCTGCTAAGCAAGCCCAAATAATGCCTAATCTCTGCTGATGACAGAGAATAACCTAGAAACACGTGTCCAGATATTGCCAGTACTAATCTGCACCCACCTGGTGAAACACTCTAAGACTTTGCAAGTTTACTCGCTTGTCGGACTGCATCTACCATGATGCTTAGGGGCGACCCTGCTGGGAGGTGAAGCAGTGTGCTCCCACACCAATTTTCTACTTGAAGGCTTCTTCGAGCCGCTGTGGGCTGACAAGCTCGTGGAGAGGCACCTGCGCGTCTGGAGAGATACTACATTCCAAGGATACGGCAGCCTGCTCAGCAACCCCAAATAATGTGTAATCTCTGCTGATAACAGATAATAATCTAAAATCACGTGTCCAGAGATGGCCAGCACTAATCTGCACCCACCTGGTGAAACACTCTGAAGACTTTGCAAGTGTGCTCACTTGTCAGACTGCATCTACCATGATGCTTAGGGGCGACCCTGCTGGGAGGTGAAGCAGTGTGCTCCCACACCAATTTTCTACTTGAAGGCTCCCTTGAACCGCTGTGGGCTTACGAGCCAGTGGAGAGGCACCTGCGCACCTGGAGAGATACTACATTCCAAGGATACGGCAGCCTGCTCAGCAACCCCAAATAATGCCTAATCTCTGCTGATGACAGATAATAATCTAGAAACACGTGTCAAGAGATGGCCAGCACTAATCTGCACCCACCTGATGAAACACTCTGAAGACTTTGCAAGTGTACTCGCTTGTCAGACTGCATCTACCATGATGCTTAGGGGCGACCCTGCTCGGAGGTGAAGCAGTGTGCTCCCACACCAATTTTCTACTTGAAGGCTCCCTTGAACCGCTGTGGGCTGACGAGCTTGTGGAGAGGCACTTGCGTGCCTGGAGAGATACTACGTTCCAAGGATACGGCAGCCTGCTCAGCAAGCCCAAATAATGCCTAATCTCTGCCGACGACATCTAATAACCTAGAAACACGTGTCCAGAGATTGCCAGTACTAATCTGCACCCAACTGGTGAAACACTCTAAAGACTTTGCAAGTTTACTCGCTTGTCGGACTGCATCTACCATGATGCTTAGGGGCGACCCAGCTGGGAGGTGAAGCAGTGTGCTCCCACACCAATTTTCTACTTGAAGGCTTCCTCGAGCCGCTGTGGGCTGACGAGCTCGTGGAGAGCAACCTGCGTGCCTGGAGAGATACTACGTTCCAAGGATACGGCAGCCTGCTCAGCAACCCCAAATAATGCCTAATCTCTGCTGATGACAGATAATAATCTAGAAACACGGGTCCAGAGATGGCCAGCACTAATCTGCACCCACCTGTTGAAACACTCTAAAGAATTTCCAAGTGTACACGCTTTTCGGACTGCATCTACCATGATGCTTAGGGGCGACCCTGCTGGGAGGTGAAGCAGTGTTCTCCCACACAAATTTTCTACTTGAAGGCGCCCTCGAGCCGCTGTGGGCTGACGAGCTCGTGCAGAGGCACCTGCACGCCTGGATAGATACTACGTTCCAAGGATAGGGCAGCCTGCTCAGCAATCCCAAATAATGCCTAATCTCTGATGATGACAGATAATAATCTAGAATCACGTGTCCAGAGATGGCCAGCACTATTCTGCACCCACCTGGTGAAACACTCTGAAGACTTTGCAAGTGTACTCGCTTGTCAGACTGCATCTACCATGATGCTTAGGGGCGACCCTGCTCGGAGGTGAAGCAGTGTGCTCCCACACCAATTTTCTACTTGAAGGCTCCCTTGAACCGCTGTGGGCTTACGAGCCAGTGGAGAGGCACCTGTGCACCTGGAGAGAGACTACATTCCAAGGATACGGCAGCCTGCTCAGCAACCCCAAATAATGCCTAATCTCTGCTGATGACAGATAATAATCTAGAAACACGTGTCCAGAGATGGCCAGCACTAATCTGCACCCACATGGTGAAACACTCTAAAGACTTTCCAAGTGTACTCGCTTGTCGGACTGCATCTACCATGATGCTTAGGGGCGACCCTGCTGGGAGGTGAAGCAGTGTGCTCCCACACCAATTTTCTACTAGAAGGCTCCCTCGAGCCGCTGTGGGCTGACGAGCTTGTGGACAGGCACTTGCGTGCCTGGAGAGATACTACGTTCCAAGGATACGGCAGCCTGCTCAGCAAGCCCAAATAATGCCTAATCTCTGCTGATGACAGAGAATAACCTAGAAACACGTGTCCAGATATTGCCAGTACTAATCTGCACCCACCTGTTGAAACACTCTAAAGACTTTGCAAGTTTACTCGCTTGTCGGACTGCATCTACCATGATGCTTAGGGGCGACCCTGCTGGGAGGTGAAGCAGTGTGCTTCCACACCAATTTTCTACTTGAAGGCTTCTTCGAGCCGCTGTGGGCTGACAAGCTCGTGGAGAGGCACCTGCGCGCCTGGAGAGATACTACATTCCAAGGATACGGAAGCCTGCTCAGCAACCCCAAATAATGCGTAATCTCTGCTGATAACAGATAATAATCTAAAAACACGTGTCCAGAGATGGCCAGCACTAATCTGCACCCACCTGGTGAAACCCTCTGAAGACTTTGCAAGTGTACTCGCTTGTCAGACTGCATCTACCATGATGCTTAGGGGCGACCCTGCTGGGAGGTGAAGCAGTGTGCTCCCACACCAATTTTCTACTTGAAGGCTCCCTTGAACCGCTGTGGGCTTACGAGCCAGTGGAGAGGCACCTGTGCACCTGGAGAGATACTACATTCCAAGGATACGGCAGCCTGCTCAGCAACCCCAAATAATGCCTAATCTCTGCTGATGACAGGTAATAATCTAGAAACATGTGTCCAGAGATGGCCAGCACTAATCTGCACCCACCTGGTGAAACACTCTAAAGACTTTCCAAGTGTACTCGCTTGTCGGACTGCATCTACCATGATGCTTAGGGGCGACCCTGCTTGGAGGTGATGCAGTGTGCTCCCACACCAATTTTCTACTTGAAGGCTCCCTCGAGCCGCTGCGGGCTGACGAGCTTGTTGACAGGCACTTGCGTGCCTGGAGAGATACTACGTTCCAAGGATATGGCAGCCTGCTCAGCAAGCCCAAATAATGCCTAATCTCTGCTGATGACAGAGAATAACCTAGAAACATGTGTCCAGATATTGCCAGTACTAATCTGCACCCACCTGGTGAAACACTCTAAAGACTTTGCAGTTTACTCGCTTGTCGGACTGCATCTACCATGATGCTTAGGGGCGACCCTGCTGGGAGGTGAAGCAGTGTGCTCCCACACCAATTTTCTACTTGAAGGCTTCCTCGAGCCGCTGTGGGCTGACAAGCTCGTGGAGAGGCACCTGAGAGCCTGGAGAGATACTACATTCCAAGGATACGGCAGCCTGCTCAGCAACCCCACATAATGCGTAATCTCTGCTGATAACAGATAATAATCTAAAAACACGTGTCCAGAGATGGCCAGCACTAATCTGCAACCACCTGGTGAAACACTCTGAAGACTTTGCAAGTGTATTCGTTTGTCAGACTGCATCTACCATGATGCTTAGGGTCGACCCTGCTGGGAGGTGAAGCAGTGTGCTCCCACACCAATTTTCTACTTGAAGGCTCCCTTGAACCGCTGTGGGCTTACGAGCCAGTGGAGAGGCACCTGTGCCCCTGGAGAGATACTACATTCCAAGGATACGGCAGCCTGCTCAGCAACCCCAAATAATGCCTAATCTCTGCTGATGACAGATAATAATCTAGAAACATGTGTCCAGAGATGGCCTGCACTAATCTGCACCCACCTGGTGAAACACTCTAAAGACTTTCCAAGTGTACTCGCTTGTCGGACTGCATCTACCATGATGCTTAGGGGAGACCCTGCTGGGAGGTGAAGCAGTGTGCTCCCACACCAATTTTCTACTTGACGGCTCCCTCGAGCCGCTGTGGGCTGACGAGCTTGTGGACAGGCACTTGCGTGCCTGGAGAGGTACTACGTTCCAAGGATACGGCAGCCTGCTCAGCAAGCCCAAATAATGCCTAATTTCTGCTGATGACAGAGAATAACCTAGAAACACGTGTCCAGATATTGCCAGTACTAATCTGCACCCACCTGGTGAAACACTCTAAAGACTTTGCAAGTTTACTCGCTTGTCGGACTGCATCTACCATGATGCTTAGGGGCGACCCTGCTGGGAGGTGAAGCAGTGTGCTCCCACACCAATTTTCTACTTGAAGGCTTCTTCGAGCCGCTGTGGGCTGACAAGCTTGTGGAGAGGCACCTGCGCGCCTGGAGAGATACTACATTCCAAGGATACGGCAGCCTGCTCAGCAACCCCAAATAATGTGTAATCTCTGCTGATAACAGATAATAATCTAAAATCACGTGTCCAGAGATGGCCAGCACTAATCTGCACCCACCTGGTGAAACACTCTGAAGACTTTGCAAGTGTGCTCACTTGTCAGACTGCATCTACCATGATGCTTAGGGGCGACCCTGCTGGGAGGTGAAGCAGTGTGCTCCCACACCAATTTTCTACTTGAAGGCTCCCTTGAACCGCTGTGGGCTTACGAGCCAGTGGAGAGGCACCTGCGCACCTGGAGAGATACTACATTCCAAGGATACGGCAGCCTGCTCAGCAACCCCAAATAATGCCTAATCTCTGCTGATGAAAGATAATAATCTAGAAACACGTGTCCAGAGATAGCCAGCACTAATCTGCACCCACCTGGTGAAACACTCTAAAGACTTTCCAAGTGTACTCGCTTGTCGGACTGCATTTACCATGATGCTTAGGGGCGACCCTGCTGGGAGGTGAAGCAGTGTACTCCCACACCAATTTTCTACTTGAAGGCTCCCTCGAGCCGCTGTGGGCTGACGAGCTTGTGGAGAGGCACTTGCGTGCCTGGAGAGATACTACGTTCCAAGGATACGGCAGCCTGCTCAGCAAGCCCAAATAATGCCTAATCTCTGCCGACGACATCTAATAACCTAGAAACACGTGTCCAGAGATTGCCAGTACTAATCTGCACCCACCTGGTGAAACACTCTAAAGACTTTGCAAGTTTACTCGCTTGTCGGACTGCATCTACCATGATGCTTAGGGGCGACCCAGCTGGGAGGTGAAGCAGTGTGCTCCCACACCAATTTTCTACTTGAAGGCTTCCTCGAGCCGCTGTGGGCTGACGAGCTCGTGGAGAGCAACCTGCGCGCCTGGAGAGATAGTACATTCCAAGGATACGGCAGCCTGCTCAGCAACCCCAAATAATGCCTAATCTCTGCTGATGACAGATAATAATCTAGAAACACGGGTCCAGAGATGGCCAGCACTAATCTGCACCCACCTGGTGAAACACTCTAAAGAATTTCCAAGTGTACACGCTTTTCGGACTGCATCTACCATGATGCTTAGGGGCGACCCTGCTCGGAGGTGAAGCAGTGTGCTCCCACACCAATTTTCTACTTGAAGGCTCCCTTGAACCGCTGTGGGCTTACGAGCCAGTGGAGAGGCACCTGTGCACCTGGAGAGATACTACATTCCAAGGATACGGCAGCCTGCTCAGCAACCCCAAATAATGCCTAATCTCTGCTGATGACAGATAATAATCTAGAAACACGTGTCCAGAGATTGCCGGTACTAATCTGCACCCACCTGGTGAAACACTCTAAAGACTTTGCAAGTTTACTCGCTTGTCGGACTGCATCTACCATGATGCTTAGGGGCGACCCTGCTGGGAGGTGAAGCAGTGTTCTCCCACACAAATTTTCTACTTGAAGGCGCCCTCGAGCCGCTGTGGGCTGACGAGCTCGTGCAGAGGCACCTGCACGCCTGGATAGATACTACGTTCCAAGGATAGGGCAGCCTGCTCAGCAACCCCAAATAATGCCTAATCTCTGCTGATGACAGATAATAATCTAGAATCACGTGTCCAGAGATAGCCAGCACTATTCTGCACCCACCTGGTGAAACACTCTGAAGACTTTGCAAGTGTACTCGCTTGTCAGACTGCATCTACCATGATGCTTAGGGGCGACCCTGCTCGGAGGTGAAGCAGTGTGCTCCCACACCAATTTTCTACTTGAAGGCTCCCTTGAACCGCTGTGGGCTTACGAGCCAGTGGAGAGGCACCTGTGCACCTGGAGAGATACTACATTCCAAGGATACGGCAGCCTGCTCAGCAACCCCAAATAATGCCTAATCTCTGCTGATGACAGATAATAATCTAGAAACACGTGTCCAGAGATGGCCAGCACTAATCTGCACCCACATGGTGAAACACTCTAAAGACTTTCCAAGTGTACTCGCTTGTCGGACTGCATCTACCATGATGCTTAGGGGCGACCCTGCTGGGAGGTGAAGCAGTGTGCTCCCACACCAATTTTCTACTAGAAGGCTCCCTCGAGCCGCTGTGGGCTGACGAGCTTGTGGACAGGCACTTGCGTGCCTGGAGAGATACTACGTTCCAAGGATACGGCAGCCTGCTCAGCAAGTCCAAATAATGCCTAATCTCTGCTGATGACAGAGAATAACCTAGAAACACGTGTCCAGATATTGCCAGTACTAATCTGCACCCACCTGTTGAAACACTCTAAAGACTTTGCAAGTTTACTCGCTTGTCGGACTGCATCTACCATGATGCTTAGGGGCGACCCTGCTGGGAGGTGAAGCAGTGTGCTTCCACACCAATTTTCTACTTGAAGGCTTCTTCGAGCCGCTGTGGGCTGACAAGCTCGTGGAGAGGCACCTGCGCGCCTGGAGAGATACTACATTCCAAGGATACGGAAGCCTGCTCAGCAACCCCAAATAATGCGTAATCTCTGCTGATAACAGATAATAATCTAAAAACACGTGTCCAGAGATGGCCAGCACTAATCTGCACCCACCTGGTGAAACCCTCTGAAGACTTTGCAAGTGTACTCGCTTGTCAGACTGCATCTACCATGATGCTTAGGGGCGACCCTGCTGGGAGGTGAAGCAGTGTGCTCCCACACCAATTTTCTACTTGAAGGCTCCCTTGAACCGCTGTGGGCTTACGAGCCAGTGGAGAGGCACCTGTGCACCTGGAGAGATACTACATTCCAAGGATACGGCAGCCTGCTCAGCAACCCCAAATAATGCCTAATCTCTGCTGATGACAGGTAATAATCTAGAAACATGTGTCCAGAGATGGCCAGCACTAATCTGCACCCACCTGGTGAAACACTCTAAAGACTTTCCAAGTGTACTCGCTTGTCGGACTGCATCTACCATGATGCTTAGGGGCGACCCTGCTGGGAGGTGATGCAGTGTGCTCCCAAACCAATTTTCTACTTGAAGGCTCCCTCGAGCCGCTGCGGGCTGACGAGCTTGTTGACAGGCACTTGCGTGCCTGGAGAGATACTACGTTCCAAGGATATGGCAGCCTGCTCAGCAAGCCCAAATAAAGCCTAATCTCTGCTGATGACAGAGAATAACCTAGAAACATGTGTCCAGATATTGCCAGTACTAATATGCACCCACCTGGTGAAACACTCTAAAGACTTTGCAGTTTACTCGCTTGTCGGACTGCATCTACCATGATGCTTAGGGGCGACCCTGCTGGGAGGTGAAGCAGTGTGCTCCCACACCAATTTTCTACTTGAAGGCTTCCTCGAGCCGCTGTGGGCTGACTAGCTCGTGGAGAGGCACCTGCGAGCCTGGAGAGATACTACATTCCAAGGATACGGCAGCCTGCTCAGCAACCCCACATAATGCGTAATCTCTGCTGATAACAGATAATAATCTAAAAACACGTGTCCAGAGATGGCCAGCACTAATCTGCAACCACCTGGTGAAACACTCTGAAGACTTTGCAAGTGTATTCGTTTGTCAGACTGCATCTACCATGATGCTTAGGGTCGACCCTGCTGGGAGGTGAAGCAGTGTGCTCCCACACCAATTTTCTACTTGAAGGCTCCCTTGAACCGCTGTGGGCTTACGAGCCAGTGGAGAGGCACCTGTGCCCCTGGAGAGATACTACATTCCAAGGATACGGCAGCCTGCTCAGCAACCCCAAATAATGCCTAATCTCTGCTGATGACAGATAATAATCTAGAAACATGTGTCCAGAGATGGCCTGCACTAATCTGCACCCACCTGGTGAAACACTCTAAAGACTTTCCAAGTGTACTCGCTTGTCGGACTGCATCTACCATGATGCTTAGGGGCGACCCTGCTGGGAGGTGAAGCAGTGTGCTCCCACACCAATTTTCTACTTGAAGGCTCCATCGAGCCGCTGTGGGCTGACGAGCTTGTGGACAGGCACTTGCGTGCCTGGAGAGATACTACGTTCCAAGGATACGGCAGCCTGCTAAGCAAGCCCAAATAATGCCTAATCTCTGCTGATGACAGAGAATAACCTAGAAACACGTGTCCAGATATTGCCAGTACTAATCTGCACCCACCTGGTGAAACACTCTAAAGACTTTGCAAGTTTACTCGCTTGTCGGACTGCATCTACCATGATGCTTAGGGGCGACCCTGCTGGGAGGTGAAGCACTGTACTCCCACACCAATTTTCTACTTGAAGGCTTCTTCGAGCCGCTGTGGGCTGACAAGCTCGTGGAGAGGCACCTGCGCGCCTGGAGAGATACTACATTCCAAGGATACGGCAGCCTGCTCAGCAACCCCAAATAATGTGTAATCTCTGCTGATAACAGATAATAATCTAAAATCACATGTCCAGAGATGGCCAGCACTAATCTGCACCCACCTGGTGAAACACTCTGAAGACTTTGCAAGTGTGCTCACTTGTCAGACTGCATCTACCATGATGCTTAGGGGCGACCCTGCTGGGAGGTGAAGCAGTGTGCTCCCACACCAATTTTCTACTTGAAGGCTCCCTTGAACCGCTGTGGGCTTACGAGCCAGTGGAGAGGCACCTGCGCACCTGGAGAGATACTACATTCCAAGGATACGGCAGCCTGCTCAGCAACCCCAAATAATGCCTAATCTCTGCTGATGAAAGATAATAATCTAGAAACACGTGTCCAGAGATAGCCAGCACTAATCTGCACCCACCTGGTGAAACACTCTAAAGACTTTCCAAGTGTACTCGCTTGTCGGACTGCATTTACCATGATGCTTAGGGGCGACCCTGCTGGGAGGTGAAGCAGTGTGCTCCCACACCAATTTTCTACTTGAAGGCTTCCTCGAGCCGCTGTGGGCTGACGAGCTCGTGGAGAGCAACCTGCGCGCCTGGAGAGATACTACGTTCCAAGGATACGGCAGCCTGCTCAGCAACCCCAAATAATGCCTAATCTCTGCTGATGACAGATAATAATCTAGAAACACGGGTCCAGAGATGGCCAGCACTAATCTGCACCCACCTGGTGAAACACTCTAAAGACTTTCCAAGTGTACTCGCTTGTCAGACTGCATCTACCATGATGCTTAGGGGCGACCCTGCTGGGAGGTGAAGCAGTGTGCTCCCACACCAATTTTCTACTTGAAGGCTCCATCGAGCCGCTGTGGGCTGACGAGCTTGTGGACAGGCACTTGCGTGCCTGGAGAGATACTACGTTCCAAGGATACGGCAGCCTGCTAAGCAAGCCCAAATAATGCCTAATCTCTGCTGATGACAGAGAATAACCTAGAAACACGTGTCCAGATATTGCCAGTACTAATCTGCACCCACCTGGTGAAACACTCTAAGACTTTGCAAGTTTACTCGCTTGTCGGACTGCATCTACCATGATGCTTAGGGGCGACCCTGCTGGGAGGTGAAGCAGTGTGCTCCCACACCAATTTTCTACTTGAAGGCTTCTTCGAGCCGCTGTGGGCTGACAAGCTCGTGGAGAGGCACCTGCGCGCCTGGAGAGATACTACATTCCAAGGATACGGCAGCCTGCTCAGCAACCCCAAATAATGTGTAATCTCTGCTGATAACAGATAATAATCTAAAATCACGTGTCCAGAGATGGCCAGCACTAATCTGCACCCACCTGGTGAAACACTCTGAAGACTTTGCAAGTGTGCTCACTTGTCAGACTGCATCTACCATGATGCTTAGGGGCGACCCTGCTGGGAGGTGAAGCAGTGTGCTCCCACACCAATTTTCTACTTGAAGGCTCCCTTGAACCGCTGTGGGCTTACGAGCCAGTGGAGAGGCACCTGCGCACCTGGAGAGATACTACATTCCAAGGATACGGCAGCCTGCTCAGCAACCCCAAATAATGCCTAATCTCTGCTGATGAAAGATAATAATCTAGAAACACGTGTCCAGAGATAGCCAGCACTAATCTGCACCCACCTGGTGAAACACTCTAAAGACTTTCCAAGTGTACTCGCTTGTCGGACTGCATTTACCATGATGCTTAGGGGCGACCCTGCTGGGAGGTGAAGCAGTGTACTCCCACACCAATTTTCTACTTGAAGGCTCCCTCGAGCCGCTGTGGGCTGACGAGCTTGTGGAGAGGCACTTGCGTGCCTGGAGAGATACTACGTTCCAAGGATACGGCAGCCTGCTCAGCAAGCCCAAATAATGCCTAATCTCTGCCGACGACATCTAATAACCTAGAAACACGTGTCCAGAGATTGCCAGTACTAATCTGCACCCAACTGGTGAAACACTCTAAAGACTTTGCAAGTTTACTCGCTTGTCGGACTGCATCTACCATGATGCTTAGGGGCGACCCAGCTGGGAGGTGAAGCAGTGTGCTCCCACACCAATTTTCTACTTGAAGGCTTCCTCGAGCCGCTGTGGGCTGACGAGCTCGTGGAGAGCAACCTGCGCGCCTGGAGAGATACTACGTTCCAAGGATACGGCAGCCTGCTCAGCAACCCCAAATAATGCCTAATCTCTGCTGATGACAGATAATAATCTAGAAACACGGGTCCAGAGATGGCCAGCACTAATCTGCACCCACCTGTTGAAACACTCTAAAGAATTTCCAAGTGTACACGCTTTTCGGACTGCATCTACCATGATGCTTAGGGGCGACCCTGCTGGGAGGTGAAGCAGTGTTCTCCCACACAAATTTTCTACTTGAAGGCGCCCTCGAGCCGCTGTGGGCTGACGAGCTCGTGCAGAGGCACCTGCACGCCTGGATAGATACTACGTTCCAAGGATAGGGCAGCCTGCTCAGCAATCCCAAATAATGCCTAATCTCTGATGATGACAGATAATAATCTAGAATCACGTGTCCAGAGATGGCCAGCACTATTCTGCACCCACCTGGTGAAACACTCTGAAGACTTTGCAAGTGTACTCGCTTGTCAGACTGCATCTACCATGATGCTTAGGGGCGACCCTGCTCGGAGGTGAAGCAGTGTGCTCCCACACCAATTTTCTACTTGAAGGCTCCCTTGAACCGCTGTGGGCTTACGAGCCAGTGGAGAGGCACCTGTGCACCTGGAGAGAGACTACATTCCAAGGATACGGCAGCCTGCTCAGCAACCCCAAATAATGCCTAATCTCTGCTGATGACAGATAATAATCTAGAAACACGTGTCCAGAGATGGCCAGCACTAATCTGCACCCACATGGTGAAACACTCTAAAGACTTTCCAAGTGTACTCGCTTGTCGGACTGCATCTACCATGATGCTTAGGGGCGACCCTGCTGGGAGGTGAAGCAGTGTGCTCCCACACCAATTTTCTACTAGAAGGCTCCCTCGAGCCGCTGTGGGCTGACGAGCTTGTGGACAGGCACTTGCGTGCCTGGAGAGATACTACGTTCCAAGGATACGGCAGCCTGCTCAGCAAGCCCAAATAATGCCTAATCTCTGCTGATGACAGAGAATAACCTAGAAACACGTGTCCAGATATTGCCAGTACTAATCTGCACCCACCTGTTGAAACACTCTAAAGACTTTGCAAGTTTACTCGCTTGTCGGACTGCATCTACCATGATGCTTAGGGGCGACCCTGCTGGGAGGTGAAGCAGTGTGCTTCCACACCAATTTTCTACTTGAAGGCTTCTTCGAGCCGCTGTGGGCTGACAAGCTCGTGGAGAGGCACCTGCGCGCCTGGAGAGATACTACATTCCAAGGATACGGAAGCCTGCTCAGCAACCCCAAATAATGCGTAATCTCTGCTGATAACAGATAATAATCTAAAAACACGTGTCCAGAGATGGCCAGCACTAATCTGCACCCACCTGGTGAAACACTCTAAAGACTTTCCAAGTGTACTCGCTTGTCGGACTGCATCTACCATGATGCTTAGGGGCGACCCTGCTGGGAGGTGAAGCAGTGTGCTCCCACACCAATTTTCTACTTGAAGGCTCCCTTGAACCGCTGTGGGCTTACGAGCCAGTGGAGAGGCACCTGTGCACCTGGAGAGATACTACATTCCAAGGATACGGCAGCCTGCTCAGCAACCCCAAATAATGCCTAATCTCTGCTGATGACAGGTAATAATCTAGAAACATGTGTCCAGAGATGGCCAGCACTAATCTGCACCCACCTGGTGAAACACTCTAAAGACTTTCCAAGTGTACTCGCTTGTCGGACTGCATCTACCATGATGCTTAGGGGCGACCCTGCTTGGAGGTGATGCAGTGTGCTCCCACACCAATTTTCTACTTGAAGGCTCCCTCGAGCCGCTGCGGGCTGACGAGCTTGTTGACAGGCACTTGCGTGCCTGGAGAGATACTACGTTCCAAGGATATGGCAGCCTGCTCAGCAAGCCCAAATAATGCCTAATCTCTGCTGATGACAGAGAATAACCTAGAAACATGTGTCCAGATATTGCCAGTACTAATCTGCACCCACCTGGTGAAACACTCTAAAGACTTTGCAGTTTACTCGCTTGTCGGACTGCATCTACCATGATGCTTAGGGGCGACCCTGCTGGGAGGTGAAGCAGTGTGCTCCCACACCAATTTTCTACTTGAAGGCTTCCTCGAGCCGCTGTGGGCTGACAAGCTCGTGGAGAGGCACCTGAGAGCCTGGAGAGATACTACATTCCAAGGATACGGCAGCCTGCTCAGCAACCCCACATAATGCGTAATCTCTGCTGATAACAGATAATAATCTAAAAACACGTGTCCAGAGATGGCCAGCACTAATCTGCAACCACCTGGTGAAACACTCTGAAGACTTTGCAAGTGTATTCGTTTGTCAGACTGCATCTACCATGATGCTTAGGGTCGACCCTGCTGGGAGGTGAAGCAGTGTGCTCCCACACCAATTTTCTACTTGAAGGCTCCCTTGAACCGCTGTGGGCTTACGAGCCAGTGGAGAGGCACCTGTGCCCCTGGAGAGATACTACATTCCAAGGATACGGCAGCCTGCTCAGCAACCCCAAATAATGCCTAATCTCTGCTGATGACAGATAATAATCTAGAAACATGTGTCCAGAGATGGCCTGCACTAATCTGCACCCACCTGGTGAAACACTCTAAAGACTTTCCAAGTGTACTCGCTTGTCGGACTGCATCTACCATGATGCTTAGGGGAGACCCTGCTGGGAGGTGAAGCAGTGTGCTCCCACACCAATTTTCTACTTGACGGCTCCCTCGAGCCGCTGTGGGCTGACGAGCTTGTGGACAGGCACTTGCGTGCCTGGAGAGGTACTACGTTCCAAGGATACGGCAGCCTGCTCAGCAAGCCCAAATAATGCCTAATTTCTGCTGATGACAGAGAATAACCTAGAAACACGTGTCCAGATATTGCCAGTACTAATCTGCACCCACCTGGTGAAACACTCTAAAGACTTTGCAAGTTTACTCGCTTGTCGGACTGCATCTACCATGATGCTTAGGGGCGACCCTGCTGGGAGGTGAAGCAGTGTGCTCCCACACCAATTTTCTACTTGAAGGCTTCTTCGAGCCGCTGTGGGCTGACAAGCTTGTGGAGAGGCACCTGCGCGCCTGGAGAGATACTACATTCCAAGGATACGGCAGCCTGCTCAGCAACCCCAAATAATGTGTAATCTCTGCTGATAACAGATAATAATCTAAAATCACGTGTCCAGAGATGGCCAGCACTAATCTGCACCCACCTGGTGAAACACTCTGAAGACTTTGCAAGTGTGCTCACTTGTCAGACTGCATCTACCATGATGCTTAGGGGCGACCCTGCTGGGAGGTGAAGCAGTGTGCTCCCACACCAATTTTCTACTTGAAGGCTCCCTTGAACCGCTGTGGGCTTACGAGCCAGTGGAGAGGCACCTGCGCACCTGGAGAGATACTACATTCCAAGGATACGGCAGCCTGCTCAGCAACCCCAAATAATGCCTAATCTCTGCTGATGAAAGATAATAATCTAGAAACACGTGTCCAGAGATAGCCAGCACTAATCTGCACCCACCTGGTGAAACACTCTAAAGACTTTCCAAGTGTACTCGCTTGTCGGACTGCATTTACCATGATGCTTAGGGGCGACCCTGCTGGGAGGTGAAGCAGTGTACTCCCACACCAATTTTCTACTTGAAGGCTCCCTCGAGCCGCTGTGGGCTGACGAGCTTGTGGAGAGGCACTTGCGTGCCTGGAGAGATACTACGTTCCAAGGATACGGCAGCCTGCTCAGCAAGCCCAAATAATGCCTAATCTCTGCCGACGACATCTAATAACCTAGAAACACGTGTCCAGAGATTGCCAGTACTAATCTGCACCCACCTGGTGAAACACTCTAAAGACTTTGCAAGTTTACTCGCTTGTCGGACTGCATCTACCATGATGCTTAGGGGCGACCCAGCTGGGAGGTGAAGCAGTGTGCTCCCACACCAATTTTCTACTTGAAGGCTTCCTCGAGCCGCTGTGGGCTGACGAGCTCGTGGAGAGCAACCTGCGCGCCTGGAGAGATAGTACGTTCCAAGGATACGGCAGCCTGCTCAGCAACCCCAAATAATGCCTAATCTCTGCTGATGACAGATAATAATCTAGAAACACGGGTCCAGAGATGGCCAGCACTAATCTGCACCCACCTGGTGAAACACTCTAAAGAATTTCCAAGTGTACACGCTTTTCGGACTGCATCTACCATGATGCTTAGGGGCGACCCTGCTCGGAGGTGAAGCAGTGTGCTCCCACACCAATTTTCTACTTGAAGGCTCCCTTGAACCGCTGTGGGCTTACGAGCCAGTGGAGAGGCACCTGTGCACCTGGAGAGATACTACATTCCAAGGATACGGCAGCCTGCTCAGCAACCCCAAATAATGCCTAATCTCTGCTGATGACAGATAATAATCTAGAAACACGTGTCCAGAGATTGCCGGTACTAATCTGCACCCACCTGGTGAAACACTCTAAAGACTTTGCAAGTTTACTCGCTTGTCGGACTGCATCTACCATGATGCTTAGGGGCGACCCTGCTGGGAGGTGAAGCAGTGTTCTCCCACACAAATTTTCTACTTGAAGGCGCCCTCGAGCCGCTGTGGGCTGACGAGCTCGTGCAGAGGCACCTGCACGCCTGGATAGATACTACGTTCCAAGGATAGGGCAGCCTGCTCAGCAACCCCAAATAATGCCTAATCTCTGCTGATGACAGATAATAATCTAGAATCACGTGTCCAGAGATAGCCAGCACTATTCTGCACCCACCTGGTGAAACACTCTGAAGACTTTGCAAGTGTACTCGCTTGTCAGACTGCATCTACCATGATGCTTAGGGGCGACCCTGCTCGGAGGTGAAGCAGTGTGCTCCCACACCAATTTTCTACTTGAAGGCTCCCTTGAACCGCTGTGGGCTTACGAGCCAGTGGAGAGGCACCTGTGCACCTGGAGAGATACTACATTCCAAGGATACGGCAGCCTGCTCAGCAACCCCAAATAATGCCTAATCTCTGCTGATGACAGATAATAATCTAGAAACACGTGTCCAGAGATGGCCAGCACTAATCTGCACCCACATGGTGAAACACTCTAAAGACTTTCCAAGTGTACTCGCTTGTCGGACTGCATCTACCATGATGCTTAGGGGCGACCCTGCTGGGAGGTGAAGCAGTGTGCTCCCACACCAATTTTCTACTAGAAGGCTCCCTCGAGCCGCTGTGGGCTGACGAGCTTGTGGACAGGCACTTGCGTGCCTGGAGAGATACTACGTTCCAAGGATACGGCAGCCTGCTCAGCAAGCCCAAATAATGCCTAATCTCTGCTGATGACAGAGAATAACCTAGAAACACGTGTCCAGATATTGCCAGTACTAATCTGCACCCACCTGTTGAAACACTCTAAAGACTTTGCAAGTTTACTCGCTTGTCGGACTGCATCTACCATGATGCTTAGGGGCGACCCTGCTGGGAGGTGAAGCAGTGTGCTTCCACACCAATTTTCTACTTGAAGGCTTCTTCGAGCCGCTGTGGGCTGACAAGCTCGTGGAGAGGCACCTGCGCGCCTGGAGAGATACTACATTCCAAGGATACGGAAGCCTGCTCAGCAACCCCAAATAATGCGTAATCTCTGCTGATAACAGATAATAATCTAAAAACACGTGTCCAGAGATGGCCAGCACTAATCTGCACCCACCTGGTGAAACCCTCTGAAGACTTTGCAAGTGTACTCGCTTGTCAGACTGCATCTACCATGATGCTTAGGGGCGACCCTGCTGGGAGGTGAAGCAGTGTGCTCCCACACCAATTTTCTACTTGAAGGCTCCCTTGAACCGCTGTGGGCTTACGAGCCAGTGGAGAGGCACCTGTGCACCTGGAGAGATACTACATTCCAAGGATACGGCAGCCTGCTCAGCAACCCCAAATAATGCCTAATCTCTGCTGATGACAGGTAATAATCTAGAAACATGTGTCCAGAGATGGCCAGCACTAATCTGCACCCACCTGGTGAAACACTCTAAAGACTTTCCAAGTGTACTCGCTTGTCGGACTGCATCTACCATGATGCTTAGGGGCGACCCTGCTGGGAGGTGATGCAGTGTGCTCCCAAACCAATTTTCTACTTGAAGGCTCCCTCGAGCCGCTGCGGGCTGACGAGCTTGTTGACAGGCACTTGCGTGCCTGGAGAGATACTACGTTCCAAGGATATGGCAGCCTGCTCAGCAAGCCCAAATAAAGCCTAATCTCTGCTGATGACAGAGAATAACCTAGAAACATGTGTCCAGATATTGCCAGTACTAATCTGCACCCACCTGGTGAAACACTCTAAAGACTTTGCAGTTTACTCGCTTGTCGGACTGCATCTACCATGATGCTTAGGGGCGACCCTGCTGGGAGGTGAAGCAGTGTGCTCCCACACCAATTTTCTACTTGAAGGCTTCCTCGAGCCGCTGTGGGCTGACTAGCTCGTGGAGAGGCACCTGCGAGCCTGGAGAGATACTACATTCCAAGGATACGGCAGCCTGCTCAGCAACCCCACATAATGCGTAATCTCTGCTGATAACAGATAATAATCTAAAAACACGTGTCCAGAGATGGCCAGCACTAATCTGCAACCACCTGGTGAAACACTCTGAAGACTTTGCAAGTGTATTCGTTTGTCAGACTGCATCTACCATGATGCTTAGGGTCGACCCTGCTGGGAGGTGAAGCAGTGTGCTCCCACACCAATTTTCTACTTGAAGGCTCCCTTGAACCGCTGTGGGCTTACGAGCCAGTGGAGAGGCACCTGTGCCCCTGGAGAGATACTACATTCCAAGGATACGGCAGCCTGCTCAGCAACCCCAAATAATGCCTAATCTCTGCTGATGACAGATAATAATCTAGAAACATGTGTCCAGAGATGGCCTGCACTAATCTGCACCCACCTGGTGAAACACTCTAAAGACTTTCCAAGTGTACTCGCTTGTCGGACTGCATCTACCATGATGCTTAGGGGAGACCCTGCTGGGAGGTGAAGCAGTGTGCTCCCACACCAATTTTCTACTTGAAGGCTCCCTCGAGCCGCTGTGGGCTGACGAGCTTGTGGACAGGCACTTGCGTGCCTGGAGAGATACTACGTTCCAAGGATACGGCAGCCTGCTCAGCAAGCCCAAATAATGCCTAATTTCTGCTGATGACAGAGAATAACCTAGAAACACGTGTCCAGATATTGCCAGTACTAATCTGCACCCACCTGGTGAAACACTCTAAAGACTTTGCAAGTTTACTCGCTTGTCGGACTGCATCTACCATGATGCTTAGGGGCGACCCTGCTGGGAGGTGAAGCAGTGTGCTCCCACACCAATTTTCTACTTGAAGGCTTCCTCGAGCCGCTGTGGGCTGATGAGCTCATGGAGAGCAACCTGCGCGCCTGGAGAGATACTACGTTCCAAGGATACGGCAGCCTGCTCAGCAACCCCAAATAATGCCTAATCTCTGCTGATGACAGATAATAATCTAGAAACACGTGTCCAGAGATAGCCAGCACTAATCTGCACCCACCTGGTGAAACACTCTAAAGACTTTCCAAGTGTACTCGCTTGTCGGACTGCATCTACCATGATGCTTAGGGGCGACCCTGCTGGGAGGTGAAGCAGTGTGCTCCCACACCAATTTTCTACTTGAAGGCTCCCTCGAGCCGCTGTGGGCTGACGAGCTTGTGGAGAGGCACTTGCGTGCATGGAGAGATACTACGTTCCAAGGATACGGCAGCGTGCTCAGCAAGCCCAAATAATGCCTAATCTCTGCAGACGACATCTAATAACCTAGAAACACGTGTCCAGAGATTGCCAGTACTAATCTGCACCCACCTGGTGAAACACTCTAAAGACTTTGCAAGTTTACTCGCTTGTCGGACTGCATCTACCATGATGCTTAGGGGCGACCCTGCTCGGAGGTGAAGCAGTGTTCTCCCACACCAATTTTCTACTTGAAGGCTCCCTTGAACCGCTGTGGGCTTACGAGCCAGTGGAGAGGCACCTGTGCACCTGGAGAGATACTACATTCCAAGGATACGGCAGCCTGCTCAGCAACCCCAAATAATGCCTAATCTCTGCTGATGACAGATAATATTCTAGAAACACGTGTCCAGAGATGGCCAGCACTAATCTGCACCCACCTGGTGAAACACTCTAAAGACTTTCCAAGTGTACTCGCTTGTCGGACTGCATCTACCATGATGCTTAGGGGCGACCCTGCTGGGAGGTGAAGCAGTGTGCTCCCACACCAATTTTCTACTTGAAGGCTCCCTCGAGCCGCTGTGGGCTGACGAGCTTGTGGACAGGCACTTGCGTGCCTGGAGAGATACTACGTTCCAAGGATACGGCAGCCTGCTCAGCAAGCCCAAATAATGCCTAATCTCTGCTGATGACAGATAATAATCTAGAAACACGGGTCCAGAGATGGCCAGGACTAATCTGCACCCACCTGGTGAAACACTCTAAAGACTTTCCAAGTGTACTCGCTTTTCGGACTGCATCTACCATGATGCTTAGGGGTGACCCTGCTGGGAGGTGAAGCAGTGTGCTCCCACACAAATTTTCTACTTGAAGGCGCCATCGAGCCGCTGTCGGCTGACGAGCTCGTGGAGAGGCACCTGCACGCCTGGATAGATACTACGTTCCAAGGATATGGCAGCCTGCTCAGCAACCCCAAAAAATGGCTAATGTCTGCTGATGACAGATAATAATCTAGAAACACGTGTCCAGAGATGGCCAGCACTAATCTGCACCCACCTGGTGAAACACTCTGAAGACTTTGCAAGTGTACTCGCTTGTCAGACTGCATCTACCATGATGCTTAGGGGCGACCCTGCTCGGAGGTGAAGCAGTGTACTCCCACACCAATTTTCTACTTGAAGGCTCCCTTGAACCGCTGTGGGCTTACGAGCCAGTGGAGAGGCACCTGTGCACCTGGAGAGAAACTACATTCCAAGGATACGGCAGCCTGCTCAGCAACCCCAAATAATGCCTAATCTCTGCTGATGACAGATAATAATCTAGAAACACGTGTCCAGAGATGGCCAGCACTAATCTGCACCCACCTGGTGAAACACTCTAAAGACTTTCCAAGTGTACTCGCTTGTCGGACTGCATCTACCATGATGCTTAGGGGCGACCCTGCTGGAAGGTGAAGCAGTGTGCTCCCACACCAATTTTCTACTTGAAGGCTCCCTCGAGCCGCTGCGGGCTGACGAGCTTGTGGACAGGCACTTGCGTGCCTGGAGAGATACTACGTTCCAAGGATACGGCAGCCTGCTCAGCAAGCCCAAATAATGCCTAATCTCTGCTGATGACAGAGAATAACCTAGAAACACGTGTTCAGATATTGCCAGTACTACTCTGCACCCACCTGGTTAAACACTCTAAAGACTTTGCAGTTTACTCGCTTGTCGGACTGCATCTACCATGATGCTTAGGGGCGACCCTGCTGGGAGGTGAAGCAGTGTGCTCCCACACCAATTTTCTACTTGAAGGCTTCCTCGAGCCGCTGTGGGCTGACTAGCTCGTGGAGAGGCACCTGCGAGCCTGGAGAGATACTACATTCCAAGGATACGGCAGCCTGCTCAGCAACCCCACATAATGCGTAATCTCTGCTGATAACAGATAATAATCTAAAAACACGTGTCCAGAGATGGCCAGCACTAATCTGCAACCACCTGGTGAAACACTCTGAAGACTTTGCAAGTGTATTCGTTTGTCAGACTGCATCTACCATGATGCTTAGGGTCGACCCTGCTGGGAGGTGAAGCAGTGTGCTCCCACACCAATTTTCTACTTGAAGGCTCCCTTGAACCGCTGTGGGCTTACGAGCCAGTGGAGAGGCACCTGTGCCCCTGGAGAGATACTACATTCCAAGGATACGGCAGCCTGCTCAGCAACCCCAAATAATGCCTAATCTCTGCTGATGACAGATAATAATCTAGAAACATGTGTCCAGAGATGGCCTGCACTAATCTGCACCCACCTGGTGAAACACTCTAAAGACTTTCCAAGTGTACTCGCTTGTCGGACTGCATCTACCATGATGCTTAGGGGAGACCCTGCTGGGAGGTGAAGCAGTGTGCTCCCACACCAATTTTCTACTTGAAGGCTCCCTCGAGCCGCTGTGGGCTGACGAGCTTGTGGACAGGCACTTGCGTGCCTGGAGAGATACTACGTTCCAAGGATACGGCAGCCTGCTCAGCAAGCCCAAATAATGCCTAATTTCTGCTGATGACAGAGAATAACCTAGAAACACGTGTCCAGATATTGCCAGTACTAATCTGCACCCACCTGGTGAAACACTCTAAAGACTTTGCAAGTTTACTCGCTTGTCGGACTGCATCTACCATGATGCTTAGGGGCGACCCTGCTGGGAGGTGAAGCAGTGTGCTCCCACACCAATTTTCTACTTGAAGGCTTCCTCGAGCCGCTGTGGGCTGATGAGCTCATGGAGAGCAACCTGCGCGCCTGGAGAGATACTACGTTCCAAGGATACGGCAGCCTGCTCAGCAACCCCAAATAATGCCTAATCTCTGCTGATGACAGATAATAATCTAGAAACACGTGTCCAGAGATAGCCAGCACTAATCTGCACCCACCTGGTGAAACACTCTAAAGACTTTCCAAGTGTACTCGCTTGTCGGACTGCATCTACCATGATGCTTAGGGGCGACCCTGCTGGGAGGTGAAGCAGTGTGCTCCCACACCAATTTTCTACTTGAAGGCTCCCTCGAGCCGCTGTGGGCTGACGAGCTTGTGGAGAGGCACTTGCGTGCATGGAGAGATACTACGTTCCAAGGATACGGCAGCGTGCTCAGCAAGCCCAAATAATGCCTAATCTCTGCAGACGACATCTAATAACCTAGAAACACGTGTCCAGAGATTGCCAGTACTAATCTGCACCCACCTGGTGAAACACTCTAAAGACTTTGCAAGTTTACTCGCTTGTCGGACTGCATCTACCATGATGCTTAGGGGCGACCCTGCTCGGAGGTGAAGCAGTGTTCTCCCACACCAATTTTCTACTTGAAGGCTCCCTTGAACCGCTGTGGGCTTACGAGCCAGTGGAGAGGCACCTGTGCACCTGGAGAGATACTACATTCCAAGGATACGGCAGCCTGCTCAGCAACCCCAAATAATGCCTAATCTCTGCTGATGACAGATAATATTCTAGAAACACGTGTCCAGAGATGGCCAGCACTAATCTGCACCCACCTGGTGAAACACTCTAAAGACTTTCCAAGTGTACTCGCTTGTCGGACTGCATCTACCATGATGCTTAGGGGCGACCCTGCTGGGAGGTGAAGCAGTGTGCTCCCACACCAATTTTCTACTTGAAGGCTCCCTCGAGCCGCTGTGGGCTGACGAGCTTGTGGACAGGCACTTGCGTGCCTGGAGAGATACTACGTTCCAAGGATACGGCAGCCTGCTCAGCAAGCCCAAATAATGCCTAATCTCTGCTGATGACAGATAATAATCTAGAAACACGGGTCCAGAGATGGCCAGGACTAATCTGCACCCACCTGGTGAAACACTCTAAAGACTTTCCAAGTGTACTCGCTTTTCGGACTGCATCTACCATGATGCTTAGGGGTGACCCTGCTGGGAGGTGAAGCAGTGTGCTCCCACACAAATTTTCTACTTGAAGGCGCCATCGAGCCGCTGTCGGCTGACGAGCTCGTGGAGAGGCACCTGCACGCCTGGATAGATACTACGTTCCAAGGATATGGCAGCCTGCTCAGCAACCCCAAAAAATGGCTAATGTCTGCTGATGACAGATAATAATCTAGAAACACGTGTCCAGAGATGGCCAGCACTAATCTGCACCCACCTGGTGAAACACTCTGAAGACTTTGCAATTGTACTCGCTTGTCAGACTGCATCTACCATGATGCTTAGGGGCGACCCTGCTCGGAGGTGAAGCAGTGTACTCCCACACCAATTTTCTACTTGAAGGCTCCCTTGAACCGCTGTGGGCTTACGAGCCAGTGGAGAGGCACCTGTGCACCTGGAGAGAAACTACATTCCAAGGATACGGCAGCCTGCTCAGCAACCCCAAATAATGCCTAATCTCTGCTGATGACAGATAATAATCTAGAAACACGTGTCCAGAGATGGCCAGCACTAATCTGCACCCACCTGGTGAAACACTCTAAAGACTTTCCAAGTGTACTCGCTTGTCGGACTGCATCTACCATGATGCTTAGGGGCGACCCTGCTGGAAGGTGAAGCAGTGTGCTCCCACACCAATTTTCTACTTGAAGGCTCCCTCGAGCCGCTGCGGGCTGACGAGCTTGTGGACAGGCACTTGCGTGCCTGGAGAGATACTACGTTCCAAGGATACGGCAGCCTGCTCAGCAAGCCCAAATAATGCCTAATCTCTGCTGATGACAGAGAATAACCTAGAAACACGTGTTCAGATATTGCCAGTACTACTCTGCACCCACCTGGTTAAACACTCTAAAGACTTTGCAAGTTTACTCGCTTGTCGGACTGCATCTACCATGATGCTGAGGGGCGACCCTGCTGGGAGGTGAAGCAGTGTGCTCCCACACCAATTTTCTATTTGAAGGCTTCCTCGAGCCGCTGTGGGCTGACAAGCTCGTGAAGAGGCACCTGCGCGCCTGGAGAGATACTACATTCCAAGGATACGGCAGCCTGCTCAGCAACCCCAAATAATGCGTAATCTCTGCTGATAACAGATAATAATCTAAAAACACGTGGCCAGAGATGGCCAGCACTAATCTGCACCCACCTGGTGAAACACTCTGAAGACTTTGCAAGTGTACTCGCTTGTCAGACTGCATCTACCATGATGCTTAGGGGCGACCCTGCTGGGAGGTGAAGCAGTGTGCCCCCACACCAATTGTCTACTTGAAGGCTCCCTTGAACCGCTGTGGGCTTACGACCCAGTGGAGAGGCACCTTTGCACCTGGAGAGATACTACATTCCAAGGATACGGCAGCCTGCTCAGCAAGCCCAAATAATGCCTAATCTCTGCTGATGACAGAGAATAACCTAGAAACACGTGTTCAGATATTGCCAGTACTACTCTGCACCCACCTGGTGAAACACTCTAAAGACTTTGCAAGTTTACTCGCTTGTCGGACTGCATCTACCATGATGCTTAGGGGCGACCCTGCTGGGAGGTGAAGCAGTGTGCTCCCACACCAATTTTCTACTTGAAGGCTCCATTGAACCGCTGTGGGCTTACGAGCCAGTGGAGAGGCACCTGCGCGCCTGGAGAGATACTGCATTCCAAGGATACGGCAGCCTGCTCAGCAACCCCAAATAATGCCTAATCTCTGCTGCTGACAGATAATAATCTAGAAACACGTGTCCAGAGATAGCCAGCACTAATCTGCACCCACCTGGTGAAACACTCTAAAGACTTTCCAAGTGTACTCGCTTGTCGGACTGCATCTACCATGATGCTTAGGGGCGACCCTGCTGGGAGGTGAAGCAGTGTGCTCCCACACCAATTTTCTACTTGAAGGCTCCCTCGAGCCGCTGTGGGCTGACGAGCTTGTGGAGAGGCACTTGCGTGCCTGGAGAGATACTACGTTCCAAGGATATGGCAGCCTGCTCAGCAAGCCCAAATAATGCCTAATCTCTGCCGACGACATCTAATAACCTAGTAACACGTGTCCAGAGATTGCCAGTACTAATCTGCACCCACCTGGTGAAACACTCTAAAGACTTTGCAAGTTTACTCGCTTGTCGGACTGCATCTACCATGATGCTTAGGGGCGACCCTGCTGGGAGGTGAAGCAGTGTGCTCCCACACCAATTTTCTACTTGAAGGCTCCATTGAACCGCTGTGGGCTTACGAGCCAGTGGAGAGGCACCTGCGCGCCTGGAGAGATACTGCATTCCAAGGATACGGCAGCCTGCTCAGCAACCCCAAATAATGCCTAATCTCTGCTGCTGACAGATAATAATCTAGAAACACGTGTCCAGAGATAGCCAGCACTAATCTGCACCCACCTGGTGAAACACTCTAAAGACTTTCCAAGTGTACTCGCTTGTCGGACTGCATCTACCATGATGCTTAGGGGCGACCCTGCTGGGAGGTGAAGCAGTGTGCTCCCACACCAATTTTCTACTTGAAGGCTCCCTCGAGCCGCTGTGGGCTGACGAGCTTGTGGAGAGGCACTTGCGTGCCTGGAGAGATACTACGTTCCAAGGATATGGCAGCCTGCTCAGCAAGCCCAAATAATGCCTAATCTCTGCCGACGACATCTAATAACCTAGTAACACGGGTCCAGAGATTGCCAGTACTAATCTGCACCCACCTGGTGAAACACTCTAAAGACTTTGCAAGTTTACTCGCTTGTCGGACTGCATCTACCATGATGCTTAGGGGCGACCCTGCTGGGAGGTGAAGCAGTGTGCTCCCACACCAATTTTCTACTTGAAGGCTTCCTCGAGCCGCTGTGGGCTGACGAGCTCGTGGAGAGCAACCTGCACGCCTGGAGAGATACTACGTTCCAAGGATACGGCAGTCTGCTCAGCAACCCCAAATAATGCCTAATCTCTGCTGATGACAGATAATGATCTAGAAACACGTGTCCAGAGATAGCCAGCACTAATCTGCACCCACCTGGTGAAACACTCTAAAGACTTTGCAAGTTTACTCGCTTATCGGACTGCATCTACCAGGATGCTTAGGGGCGACCCTGCTCGGGGGTGAAGCAGTGTGCTCCCACACCAATTTTCTACTTGAAGGCTCCCTTGAACCGCTGTGGGCTTACGAGCCAGTGGAGAGGCACCTGTGCACCTGGAGAGATACTACATTCCAAGGATACGGCAGCCTGCTCAGCAACCCCAAATAATGCGTAATCTCTGCTGATAACAGATAATAATCTAAAAACACATGTCCAGAGATGGCCAGCACTAATCTGCACCCACCTGGTGAAACACTCTAAAGACTTTCCAAGTGTACTCGCTTGTCGGACTGCATCTACCATGATGCTTAGGGGCGACCCTGCTGGGAGGTGAAGCAGTGTGCTCCCACACCAATTTTCTACTTGAAGGCTCCCTCGAGCCGCTGTGGGCTGACGAGCTTGTGGACAGGCACTTGCGTGCCTGGAGAGATACTACGTTCCAAGGATACGGCAGCCTGCTCAGCAAGCCCAAATAATGCCTAATCTCTGCTGATGACAGATAATAATCTAGAAACACGGGTCCAGAGATGGCCAGGACTAATCTGCAAAATGAAATGATAAGGTGGATGGCACTCCTATTTTTTTGTAAGAAAAATATTATTTTAGTACTCCTTCTTTAACACATGCGTGCTGCAGAGGTGGCACGTTTGTCCACACTCCGTGCCTACAATACTATCAACCTAACTTGAGTGAATGAACCACTCAACCCCTGCGCACTGTTGCAACTAGTGGAAGGATCCCACTAGATATATCATCATTCTAAATTTTTATCCTGATTACAACACTTTAAATTTTCACATATACTAATTTCACCATTCTTATTCGGAAATATGATTTTTAATCATCAGTTCATTTTAAATAAATTTCAACATGTATTGAAAAATCAAAACATTTCAAAACATTTCACTGCATCAACAAAATCTTTCTTGACTGTGTATAGTTGATGTAGCCCGATGCATTTCGAGTCCTCTGTGGACTCTTCCTCAGGGGCCTGTGAATATGAACATCTTGTATCAACAATTTCATAATATTGTCTTCTAGTATCAGATTCAAGTTTCAAAAATATACGGATGTACAAAACAACAAAATCACTTTACATTTCATCTTAAAGTATAATGACAAAATCATGCACTTATACAACTCAAAACTCCACCACCACACCTCAAAAGTGAATGTGTGAACCAGTACGCTATACTCACAACAGAACCAAGAAATTGGTGTTCCTGCAAACACAAAATGCTTAACTTTAAACAACTGCTGAGTTCATATACCAATATCCTGAAACCAACAAAGCGCCAAACTAAGCATTCTCTTACCTCGATTCTTTTAAATGGAAACCACCGCGTTTCCGTATATATACGAGTATACCACCTACAAAAATACAAAACCATCCTTAGCTTCGTTTTACTAGTTAAATGAATTCATAACGCTATCTCTCCAAAACGCCACTTCTTACCGTGAGGCTAATCACCAGCACCTTCATCTACTTCCTACCGATTACAAAGTAAACACCGGACTTTCCGGGTTAAGAAGCGTCATACTCAGGGTTGAGCTCACAACAGTGAAAACGGACTCAACAAAATCAATGGGTAACGCCATTTTAGAGCGGTCACTGAACGAAACAGAAATAGACCTCCGGACCGGTAAACCACAACGCTCACAAAATAACAAAAGAGAAATGAAGAGTGAAGATAAAACAAACTGAAAACCAAGTGACGATCAAGTGCTCAAAATTCTCAAAATAAAAATACTTAGAATGGGTTTCAATACAAATTTAAAAAATAATAACAGTGCATTATTTCATTTCACTCGACTCTCAGAAACACATATAAAGTGGAAGATTGGGATAAATCATTAAATGACATAAACATCACGTTGGAAAAATACACCAAGGAAATTCAAGAAGGTAAATTAAGAAAATTCAAAAGGGACACGCTTGATTACAAGCTTAATGAAGTATACTCTTGGGCTGAAGTATATGCCCAGAGGAGAGCTTATCAACCAAGGAAAAAACCCAACACAACTTCAGAGGAAAGCTTAGTCTCAGATACAGATTTAAGTGCTTCCAGACCACAAATTGGAGAGGCAGCAGGTTCTAATGAACAAACAGAACCTGATCAAACAGCAACTACATCTAAGCCGTCTTCTTTTCCCCAGGCAGGGGATTTAACTCAACCGCCAGGAAAACCAAAACCAAAACAAGGAGAAGTCAGAGAAGGAGCAAGAACAAGAAGCACCAGGTAAACTTGGTGATGAATATTTCAAAAACAGAGTTAACATCAGATGAACTTCAAGTGCTAAATAGAGGACTAGGTTTTGTTCCGACCTATGACACAAATATTTTAGAATGTGAAATAGCATTGTTCAAATTTATGAGGGTGTTAAGACTCAGGCATTTCTTCACCAATGTGGTCCCCACACAAGAAGTTAAAGAGCCCACTGAACTAAAGGAATTCAAAGTCAAATCCAAATACCAATCACCGGTTTCGCACAAAATTTTGGATGCATTCGAAAAATCAGTAAGGAATGACCTAGAGAAACTGAGTTTTCACAGATCTAAAACGAAGAATTTATCTGTTTTTGAAAGGAACATTTTGAAAAAACTTCAAATGAATGAGAATATTCATATTCAAAAGGCGGACAAGGGAGGAGCAATAATTGTGATGGATAAGGAATTTTATGTGGCAAAAGTCAATGAACATGTGTCTGATGAGTTAACATATCTGGAATTAGATAAAGACCCCATCTATGAATTGGAAGTAACCCTAAAAATCATCTTGGATAAAGCTTGTGAACTTGGTCACATCTCAATGGCTACAAAACAATTCCTCTCGGTGCAGCATCCCAGGCGACCCCGCCTCTATATGTTGCCTAAAGTTCATAAAGACAAATTGAACCCTCCCATGAGACCTATTGTCACAGGTTGTGGCACGATTTTTGAACCATTGGGGCAGTACATAGATACTTTTTTACAGCAATTTGTTCAAGAGTGGCCATCCTACACAAAAGACACTAATCATTTTTTACAAAAATTGAAGAACACCACTATAACACAAGATCTATTACTCTGTACTATAGATGTCAAATCTCTTTATACTTCGATACCTCACCAAGCAGGACTGGAAGCTGTGGAATGAGCGCTGTTGGGGCTTGAAACCATTAGAGCAGAAAAATCTTTCATCTTAGAATTGTTGCACTTCTGCTTGTACCATAGCTATTTTCAATGGGACTCAAAATTTTTCTTGCAACAGAATGGTACATCAATGGGATTTGCGGGGGCCCCCGCATATGCCAATACGTACATGGCTAAATTTGAAGCAGACTACATTTACTCGGACAAAGAATGGCGAGACCATAGCCTGATATATCAAAGATTTATAGATGACATTTTTGTATTGTGGTCAGGCAACAGAGAAATGTTGGAACAACAAATCTTGACTTTAAATACCCATGTGGATCAAATTAAGTTCACTCACACCATTAGTGATCACGAAATTGCATTTTTGGATGTATTATTGACATTAAAACAAGGAACATTACAAACTGAAGTGTTTCGGAAGGAGACAGATGTCAACAATTCTCTATTGTTTCAGAGTTTTCACCCTCAGAATCTAAAAATGAACTTGCCTTTGTCACAATATATGAGGATAAAACGAATTTGTTCAGAGTCCGCGACTCTGGAAAAACATTTGGATATACAAGAAGAAAAATATGTATCCAGAGGTTACCCAGAGAGTGTGTTGAAGAAAACAAAAGATAAGATTGTCACGTTTAGTAGAGAGAATCTCCTGGAAAAGAAACCCAAGAAGATTTTTGACAGACAGGTATTTGTTTCAAAATACTCTACAAGTTCATCTAAAATCAAAAATATAATAACAAGACACTGGGAACTTCTTCAACATGAACCAGACTTTGGGGGTATTTTTTCGCAAAAACCAATGTTTGCGTATAAAAGATCAAAAAACTTGAAAGAGTTACTGAAGACACCCACAATTAAAAAGAGACAAACACACAAAGGGATGAAAAGATGCAGTAACTGTGTGCACTGTCATAATGTGATAGTTGGGACTACGTTACATCACCCCCAGACAGGAAAGACTATTGATCTACACCATGACAGTGATTGTAACTCTAAAAGCGTGATTTACTACATCAAATGCCCATGTGGCAAATTGTACGTGGGGAAGACGGAAAGAAAACTAAAAACAAGAATATCTGAACATAAGAGTACTATTAGGAACGTCAATATCAAAAGCAATTTAGCTAGACATTGGTCAGAAAATAGGCATAACATCTCCCAGCTACAGTTTTCGGTTTTGGAGAAAACCGAATTCCAAGAAGGAGTGGATCTTACCAGATCCCTCCTACAAAGAGAGATATTCTGGATCAGGTTCCTAGGGACACAGGAACCAAAAGGTTTAAATGAAAAAATAGACTATACATGTTTTCTTTAATTTGTACACTGTAAGCCAGGCCAGAGGCATGTAGAGGTTTTGGCAAGCCTCTCTTTAGCATGAGTATATCCAAAAAATTCACTTTATATGTGTTTCTGAGAGTCGAGTGAAATGAAATAATGCACTGTTATTATTTTTTAAATTTGTATTGAAACCCATTCTAAGTATTTTTATTTTGATAATTTTGAGCACTTGATCGTCACTTGGTTTTCAGTTTGTTTTATCTTCACTCTTCATTTCTCTTTTGTTATTTTGTGAGCGTTGTGGTTTACCGGTCCGGAGGTCTATTTCTGTTTCGTTCAGTGACCGCTCTAAAATGGCGTTACCCATTGATTTTGTTGAGTCCGTTTTCACTGTTGTGAGCTCAACCCTGAGTATGACGCTTCTTAACCCGGAAAGTCCGGTGTTTACTTTGTAATCGGTAGGAAGTAGATGAAGGTGCTGGTGATTAGCCTCACGGTAAGAAGTGGCGTTTTGGAGAGATAGCGTTATTAATTCATCTAACTAGTAAAACGAAGCTAAGGATGGTTTTGTATTTTTGTAGGTGGTATACTCGTATAGATACGGAAACGCGGTGGTTTCCATTTAAAAGAATCGAGGTAAGAGAATGCTTAGTTTGGCGCTTTGTTGGTTTCAGGATATTGGTATATGAACTCAGCAGTTGTTTAAAGTTAAGCATTTTGTGTTTGCAGGAACACCAGTTTCTTGGTTCTGTTGTGAGTATAGCGTACTGGTTCACACATTCACTTTTGAGGTGTGGTGGTGGAGTTTTGAGTTGTATAAGTGCATGATTTTGTCATTATACTTTAAGATGAAATGTAAAGTGATTTTGTTGTTTTGTACATCCGTATATTTTTGAAACTTGAATCTGATACTAGAAGACAATATTATGAAATTGTTGATACAAAATGTTCATATTCACAGGCCCCTGAGGAAGAGTCCACAGAGGACTCGAAATGCATCGGGCTACATCAACTATACACAGTCAAGAAAGATTTTGTTGATGCAGTGAAATGTTTTGAAATGTTTTGATTTTTCAATACATGTTGAAATTTATTTAAAATGAACTGATGATTAAAAATCATATTTCCGAATAAGAATGGTGAAATTAGTATATGTGAAAATTTAAAGTGTTGTAATCAGGATAAAAATTTAGAATGATGATATATCTAGTGGGATCCTTCCACTAGTTGCAACAGTGCGCAGGGGTTGAGTGGTTCATTCACTCAAGTTAGGTTGACAGGACTAATCTGCACCCACCTGGTGAAACACTCTAAAGACTTTCCAAGTGTACTCGCTTTTCGGACTGCATCTACCATGATGCTTAGGGGCGACCCTGCTGGGAGGTGAAGCAGTGTGCTCCCGCACAAATTTTCTACTTGAAGGCGCCATCGAGCCGCTGTGGGCTGACGAGCTCGTGGAGAGGCACCTGCTCGCCTGGATAGATACTACGTTCCAAGGATACGGCAGCCTGCTCAGCAACCCCAAAAAATGGCTAATCTCTGCTGATGACAGATAATAATCTAGAAACACGTGTCAAGAGATGGCCAGCACTAATCTGCACCCACCTGATGAAACACTCTGAAGACTTTGCAAGTGTACTCGCTTGTCAGACTGCATCTACCATGATGCTTAGGGGCGACCCTGCTCGGAGGTGAAGCAGTGTGCTCCCACACCAATTTTCTACTTGAAGGCTCCCTTGAACCGCTGTGGGCTTACGAGCCAGTGGAGAGGCACCTGTGCATCTGGAGAGATACTACATTCCAAGGATACGGCAGCCTGCTCAGCAACCCCAAATAATGCCTAATCTCTGCTGATGACAGATAATAATCTAGAAACACGTGTCCAGAGATGGCCAGCACTAATCTGCACCCACCTGGTGAAACACTCTAAAGACTTTCCAAGTGTACTCGCTTGTCGGACTGCATCTACCATGATGCTTAGGGGCGACCCTGCTGGGAGAGGAAGCAGTGTGCTCCCACACCAATTTTCTACTTGAAGGCTCCCTCGAGCCGCTGTGGGCTGACGAGCTTGTGGACAGGCACTTGCGTGCCTGGAGAGATACTACGTTCCAAGAATACGGAAGCCTGCTCAGCAAGCCCAAATAATGCCTAATCTCTGCTGATGACAGAGAATAACCTAGAAACACGTGTTCAGATATTGCCAGTACTACTCTGCACCCACCTGGTGAAACACTCTAAAGACTTTGCAAGTTTACTCGCTTGTCGGACTGCATCTACCATGATGCTTAGGGGCGACCCTGCTGGGGGGGGGGAAGCAGTGTGCTCCCACACCAATTTTCTACTTGAAGGCTTCCTCGAGCCGCTGTGGGCTGACAAGCTCGTGGAGAGG
Source organism: Lissotriton vulgaris (assembly GCF_964263255.1). NCBI lineage: Eukaryota > Metazoa > Chordata > Amphibia > Caudata > Salamandridae > Lissotriton > Lissotriton vulgaris. The sequence continues at coordinate 836,820,532 of NC_141689.1, read as the reverse complement.
CACCTGCGCGCCTGGAGAGATACTACATTCCAAGGATACGGCAGCCTGTTCAGCGACCCCAAATAATGCGTAATCTCTGCTGATAACAGATAATAATCTAAAAACACGTGTCCAGAGATGGCCAGCACTAATCTGCACCCACCTGGTGAAACACTCTGAAGATTTTGCAAGTGTACTCGCTTTTAAGACTGCATCTACCATGATGCTTAGGGGCGACCCTGCTGGGAGGTGAAGCAGTGTACTCCCACACCAATTTTCTACTTGAAAGCTCCCTTGAACCGCTGTGGGCTTACGAGCCAGTGGAGAGGCACCTTTGCACCTGGAGAGATACTACATTCCAAGGATACGGCAGCCTGCTCAGCAACCCCAAATAATGCCTAATCTCTGCTGATGACAGATAATAATCTAGAAACACGTGTCCAGAGATGGCCAGCACTAATCTGCACCCACCTGGTGAAACACTCTAAAGAATTTCCAAGTGTACTCCTTGTCGGACTGCATCTACCATGATGCTTAGGGGCGACCCTGCTGGGAGGTGAAGCAGTGTGCTCCCACACCAATTTTCTACATGAAGGCTCCCTCGAGCTGCTGTGGGCTGACGAGCTTGTGGACAGGCACTTGCGTGCCTGGATAGATACTACGTTCCAAGGATAGGGCAGCCTGCTCAGCAACCCCAAATAATGCCTAATCTCTGCTGATGACAGATAATAATCTAGAATCACGTGTCCAGAGATGGCCAGCACTATTCTGCACCCACCTGGTGAAACACTCTGAAGACTTTGCAAGTGTACTCACTTGTCAGACTGCATCTACCATGATGCTTAGGGGCGACCCTGCTCGGAGGTGAAGCAGTGTGCTCCCACACCAATTTTCTACTTGAAGGCTCCCTTGAACCGCTGTGGGCTTACGAGCCAGTGGAGAGGCACCTGTGCACCTGGAGAGATACTACATTCCAAGGATACGGCAGCCTGCTGTGCAACCCCAAATAATGCCTAATCTCTGCTGATGACAGATAATAATCTAGAAACACGTGTCCAGAGATGGCCAGCACTAATCTGCACCCACCTGGTGAAACACTCTAAAGACTTTCCAAGTGTACTCGCTTGTCGGACTGCATCTACCATGATGCTTAGGGGCGACCCTGCTGGGAGGTGAAGCAGTGTGCTCCCACACCAATTTTCTACTTGAAGGCTCCATCGAGCCGCTGTGGGCTGACGAGCTTGTGGACAGGCACTTGCGTGCCTGGAGAGATACTACGTTCCAAGGATACGGCAGCCTGCTCAGCAAGCCCAAATAATGCCTAATCTCTGCTGATGACAGAGAATAACCTAGAAACACGTGTCCAGATATTGCCAGTACTAATCTGCACCCACCTGGTGAAACACTCTAAAGACTTTGCAAGTTTACTCGCTTGTCGGACTGCATCTACCATGATGCTTAGGGGCGACCCTGCTGGGAGGTGAAGCAGTGTGCTCCCACACCAATTTTCTACTTGAAGGCTTCTTCGAGCCGCTGTGGGCTGACAAGCTCGTGGAGAGGCACCTGCGCGCCTGGAGAGATACTACATTCCAAGGATACGGCAGCCTGCTCAGCAACCCCAAATAATGTGTAATCTCTGCTGATAACAGATAATAATCTAAAATCACGTGTCCAGAGATGGCCAGCACTAATCTGCACCCACCTGGTGAAACACTCTGAAGACTTTGCAAGTGTGCTCACTTGTCAGACTGCATCTACCATGATGCTTAGGGGCGACCCTGCTGGGAGGTGAAGCAGTGTGCTCCCACACCAATTTTCTACTTGAAGGCTCCCTTGAACCGCTGTGGGCTTACGAGCCAGTGGAGAGGCACCTGCGCACCTGGAGAGATACTACATTCCAAGGATACGGCAGCCTGCTCAGCAACCCCAAATAATGCCTAATCTCTGCTGATGAAAGATAATAATCTAGAAACACGTGTCCAGAGATAGCCAGCACTAATCTGCACCCACCTGGTGAAACACTCTAAAGACTTTCCAAGTGTACTCGCTTGTCGGACTGCATTTACCATGATGCTTAGGGGCGACCCTGCTGGGAGGTGAAGCAGTGTACTCCCACACCAATTTTCTACTTGAAGGCTCCCTCGAGCCGCTGTGGGCTGACGAGCTTGTGGAGAGGCACTTGCGTGCCTGGAGAGATACTACGTTCCAAGGATACGGCAGCCTGCTCAGCAAGCCCAAATAATGCCTAATCTCTGCCGACGACATCTAATAACCTAGAAACACGTGTCCAGAGATTGCCAGTACTAATCTGCACCCACCTGGTGAAACACTCTAAAGACTTTGCAAGTTTACTCGCTTGTCGGACTGCATCTACCATGATGCTTAGGGGCGACCCAGCTGGGAGGTGAAGCAGTGTGCTCCCACACCAATTTTCTACTTGAAGGCTTCCTCGAGCCGCTGTGGGCTGACGAGCTCGTGGAGAGCAACCTGCGCGCCTGGAGAGATACTACGTTCCAAGGATACGGCAGCCTGCTCAGCAACCCCAAATAATGCCTAATCTCTGCTGATGACAGATAATAATCTAGAAACACGGGTCCAGAGATGGCCAGCACTAATCTGCACCCACCTGGTGAAACACTCTAAAGAATTTCCAAGTGTACACGCTTTTCGGACTGCATCTACCATGATGCTTAGGGGCGACCCTGCTGGGAGGTGAAGCAGTGTTCTCCCACACAAATTTTCTACTTGAAGGCACCCTCGAGCCGCTGTGGGCTGACGAGCTCGTGCAGAGGCACCTGCACGCCTGGATAGATACTACGTTCCAAGGATAGGGCAGCCTGCTCAGCAACCCCAAATAATGCCTAATCTCTGCTGATGACAGATAATAATCTAGAATCACGTGTCAAGAGATGGCCAGCACTAATCTGCACCCACCTGATGAAACACTCTGAAGACTTTGCAAGTGTACTCGCTTGTCAGACTGCATCTACCATGATGCTTAGGGGCGACCCTGCTCGGAGGTGAAGCAGTGTGCTCCCACACCAATTTTCTACTTGAAGGCTCCCTTGAACCGCTGTGGGCTTACGAGCCAGTGGAGAGGCACCTGTGCACCTGGAGAGATACTACATTCCAAGGATACGGCAGCCTGCTCAGCAACCCCAAATAATGCCTAATCTCTGCTGATGACAGATAATAATCTAGAAACACGTGTCCAGAGATGGCCAGCACTAATCTGCACCCACCTGGTGAAACACTCTAAAGACTTTCCAAGTGTACTCGCTTGTCGGACTGCATCTACCATGATGCTTAGGGGCGACCCTGCTGGGAGAGGAAGCAGTGTGCTCCCACACCAATTTTCTACTTGAAGGCTCCCTCGAGCCGCTGTGGGCTGACGAGCTTGTGGACAGGCACTTGCGTGCCTGGAGAGATACTACGTTCCAAGAATACGGAAGCCTGCTCAGCAAGCCCAAATAATGCCTAATCTCTGCTGATGACAGAGAATAACCTAGAAACACGTGTTCAGATATTGCCAGTACTACTCTGCACCCACCTGGTGAAACACTCTAAAGACTTTGCAAGTTTACTCGCTTGTCGGACTGCATCTACCATGATGCTTAGGGGCGACCCTGCTGGGAGGTGAAGCAGTGTGCTCCCACACCAATTTTCTACTTGAAGGCTTCCTCGAGCCGCTGTGGGCTGACAAGCTCGTGGAGAGGCACCTGCGCGCCTGGAGAGATACTACATTCCAAGGATACGGCAGCCTGTTCAGCGACCCCAAATAATGCGTAATCTCTGCTGATAACAGATAATAATCTAAAAACACGTGTCCAGAGATGGCCAGCACTAATCTGCACCCACCTGGTGAAACACTCTGAAGATTTTGCAAGTGTACTCGCTTTTAAGACTGCATCTACCATGATGCTTAGGGGCGACCCTGCTGGGAGGTGAAGCAGTGTACTCCCACACCAATTTTCTACTTGAAAGCTCCCTTGAACCGCTGTGGGCTTACGAGCCAGTGGAGAGGCACCTTTGCACCTGGAGAGATACTACATTCCAAGGATACGGCAGCCTGCTCAGCAACCCCAAATAATGCCTAATCTCTGCTGATGACAGATAATAATCTAGAAACACGTGTCCAGAGATGGCCAGCACTAATCTGCACCCACCTGGTGAAACACTCTAAAGAATTTCCAAGTGTACTCCTTGTCGGACTGCATCTACCATGATGCTTAGGGGCGACTCTGCTGGGAGGTGAAGCAGTGTGCTCCCACACCAATTTTCTACATGAAGGCTCCCTCGAGCTGCTGTGGGCTGACGAGCTTGTGGACAGGCACTTGCGTGCCTGGATAGATACTACTTTCCAAGGATAGGGCAGCCTGCTCAGCAACCCCAAATAATGCCTAATCTCTGCTGATGACAGATAATAATCTAAAATCACGTGTCCAGAGATGGCCAGCACTATTCTGCACCCACCTGGTGAAACACTCTGAAGACTTTGCAAGTGTACTCGCTTGTCAGACTGCATCTACCATGATGCTTAGGGGCGACCCTGCTCGGAGGTGAAGCAGTGTGCTCCCACACCAATTTTCTACTTGAAGGCTCCCTTGAACTGCTGTGGGCTTACGAGCCAGTGGAGAGGCACCTGTGCACCTGGAGAGATACTACATTCCAAGGATACGGCAGCCTGCTGTGCAAACCCAAATAATGCCTAATCTCTGCTGATGACAGATAATAATCTAGAAACACGTGTCCAGAGATGGCCAGCACTAATCTGCACCCACCTGGTGAAACACTCTAAAGACTTTCCAAGTGTACTCGCTTGTCGGACTGCATCTACCATGATGCTTAGGGGCGACCCTGCTGGGAGGTGAAGCAGTGTGCTCCCACACCAATTTTCTACTTGAAGGCTCCATCGAGCCGCTGTGGGCTGACGAGCTTGTGGACAGGCACTTGCGTGCCTGGAGAGATACTACGTTCCAAGGATACGGCAGCCTGCTAAGCAAGCCCAAATAATGCCTAATCTCTGCTGATGACAGAGAATAACCTAGAAACACGTGTCCAGATATTGCCAGTACTAATCTGCACCCACCTGGTGAAACACTCTAAAGACTTTGCAAGTTTACTCGCTTGTCGGACTGCATCTACCATGATGCTTAGGGGCGACCCTGCTGGGAGGTGAAGCAGTGTGCTCCCACACCAATTTTCTACTTGAAGGCTTCTTCGAGCCGCTGTGGGCTGACAAGCTCGTGGAGAGGCACCTGCGCGCCTGGAGAGATACTACATTCCAAGGATACGGCAGCCTGCTCAGCAACCCCAAATAATGTGTAATCTCTGCTGATAACAGATAATAATCTAAAATCACGTGTCCAGAGATGGCCAGCACTAATCTGCACCCACCTGGTGAAACACTCTGAAGACTTTGCAAGTGTGCTCACTTGTCAGACTGCATCTACCATGATGCTTAGGGGCGACCCTGCTGGGAGGTGAAGCAGTGTGCTCCCACACCAATTTTCTACTTGAAGGCTCCCTTGAACCGCTGTGGGCTTACGAGCCAGTGGAGAGGCACCTGCGCACCTGGAGAGATACTACATTCCAAGGATACGGCAGCCTGCTCAGCAACCCCAAATAATGCCTAATCTCTGCTGATGAAAGATAATAATCTAGAAACACGTGTCCAGAGATAGCCAGCACTAATCTGCACCCACCTGGTGAAACACTCTAAAGACTTTCCAAGTGTACTCGCTTGTCGGACTGCATTTACCATGATGCTTAGGGGCGACCCTGCTGGGAGGTGAAGCAGTGTACTCCCACACCAATTTTCTACTTGAAGGCTCCCTCGAGCCGCTGTGGGCTGACGAGCTTGTGGAGAGGCACTTGCGTGCCTGGAGAGATACTACGTTCCAAGGATACGGCAGCCTGCTCAGCAAGCCCAAATAATGCCTAATCTCTGCCGACGACATCTAATAACCTAGAAACACGTGTCCAGAGGTTGCCAGTACTAATCTGCACCCACCTGGTGAAACACTCTAAAGACTTTGCAAGTTTACTCGCTTGTCGGACTGCATCTACCATGATGCTTAGGGGCGACCCAGCTGGGAGGTGAAGCAGTGTGCTCCCACACCAATTTTCTACTTGAAGGCTTCCTCGAGCCGCTGTGGGCTGACGAGCTCGTGGAGAGCAACCTGCGCGCCTGGAGAGATACTACGTTCCAAGGATACGGCAGCCTGCTCAGCAACCCCAAATAATGCCTAATCTCTGCTGATGACAGATAATAATCTAGAAACACGGGTCCAGAGATGGCCAGCACTAATCTGCACCCACCTGGTGAAACACTCTAAAGAATTTCCAAGTGTACACGCTTTTCGGACTGCATCTACCATGATGCTTAGGGGCGACCCTGCTGGGAGGTGAAGCAGTGTTCTCCCACACAAATTTTCTACTTGAAGGCGCCCTCGAGCCGCTGTGGGCTGACGAGCTCGTGCAGAGGCACCTGCACGCCTGGATAGATACTACGTTCCAAGGATAGGGCAGCCTGCTCAGCAACCCCAAATAATGCCTAATCTCTGCTGATGACAGATAATAATCTAGAATCACGTGTCCAGAGATGGCCAGCACTATTCTGCACCCACCTGGTGAAACACTCTGAAGACTTTGCAAGTGTACTCGCTTGTCAGACTGCATCTACCATGATGCTTAGGGGCGACCCTGCTCGGAGGTGAAGCAGTGTGCTCCCACACCAATTTTCTACTTGAAGGCTCCCTTGAACCGCTGTGGGCTTACGAGCCAGTGGAGAGGCACCTGTGCACCTGGAGAGAGACTACATTCCAAGGATACGGCAGCCTGCTCAGCAACCCCAAATAATGCCTAATCTCTGCTGATGACAGATAATAATCTAGAAACACGTGTCCAGAGATGGCCAGCACTAATCTGCACCCACATGGTGAAACACTCTAAAGACTTTCCAAGTGTACTCGCTTGTCGGACTGCATCTACCATGATGCTTAGGGGCGACCCTGCTGGGAGGTGAAGCAGTGTGCTCCCACACCAATTTTCTACTAGAAGGCTCCCTCGAGCCGCTGTGGGCTGACGAGCTTGTGGACAGGCACTTGCGTGCCTGGAGAGATACTACGTTCCAAGAATACGGCAGCCTGCTCAGCAAGCCCAAATAATGCCTAATCTCTGCTGATGACAGAGAATAACCTAGAAACACGTGTCCAGATATTGCCAGTACTAATCTGCACCCACCTGTTGAAACACTCTAAAGACTTTGCAAGTTTACTCGCTTGTCGGACTGCATCTACCATGATGCTTAGGGGCGACCCTGCTGGGAGGTGAAGCAGTGTGCTTCCACACCAATTTTCTACTTGAAGGCTTCTTCGAGCCGCTGTGGGCTGACAAGCTCGTGGAGAGGCACCTGCGCGCCTGGAGAGATACTACATTCCAAGGATACGGAAGCCTGCTCAGCAACCCCAAATAATGCGTAATCTCTGCTGATAACAGATAATAATCTAAAAACACGTGTCCAGAGATGGCCAGCACTAATCTGCACCCACCTGGTGAAACCCTCTGAAGACTTTGCAAGTGTACTCGCTTGTCAGACTGCATCTACCATGATGCTTAGGGGCGACCCTGCTGGGAGGTGAAGCAGTGTGCTCCCACACCAATTTTCTACTTGAAGGCTCCCTTGAACCGCTGTGGGCTTACGAGCCAGTGGAGAGGCACCTGTGCACCTGGAGAGATACTACATTCCAAGGATACGGCAGCCTGCTCAGCAACCCCAAATAATGCCTAATCTCTGCTGATGACAGGTAATAATCTAGAAACATGTGTCCAGAGATGGCCAGCACTAATCTGCACCCACCTGGTGAAACACTCTAAAGACTTTCCAAGTGTACTCGCTTGTCGGACTGCATCTACCATGATGCTTAGGGGCGACCCTGCTTGGAGGTGATGCAGTGTGCTCCCACACCAATTTTCTACTTGAAGGCTCCCTCGAGCCGCTGCGGGCTGACGAGCTTGTTGACAGGCACTTGCGTGCCTGGAGAGATACTACGTTCCAAGGATATGGCAGCCTGCTCAGCAAGCCCAAATAATGCCTAATCTCTGCTGATGACAGAGAATAACCTAGAAACATGTGTCCAGATATTGCCAGTACTAATCTGCACCCACCTGGTGAAACACTCTAAAGACTTTGCAGTTTACTCGCTTGTCGGACTGCATCTACCATGATGCTTAGGGGCGACCCTGCTGGGAGGTGAAGCAGTGTGCTCCCACACCAATTTTCTACTTGAAGGCTTCCTCGAGCCGCTGTGGGCTGACAAGCTCGTGGAGAGGCACCTGCGAGCCTGGAGAGATACTACATTCCAAGGATACGGCAGCCTGCTCAGCAACCCCACATAATGCGTAATCTCTGCTGATAACAGATAATAATCTAAAAACACGTGTCCAGAGATGGCCAGCACTAATCTGCAACCACCTGGTGAAACACTCTGAAGACTTTGCAAGTGTATTCGTTTGTCAGACTGCATCTACCATGATGCTTAGGGTCGACCCTGCTGGGAGGTGAAGCAGTGTGCTCCCACACCAATTTTCTACTTGAAGGCTCCCTTGAACCGCTGTGGGCTTACGAGCCAGTGGAGAGGCACCTGTGCCCCTGGAGAGATACTACATTCCAAGGATACGGCAGCCTGCTCAGCAACCCCAAATAATGCCTAATCTCTGCTGATGACAGATAATAATCTAGAAACATGTGTCCAGAGATGGCCTGCACTAATCTGCACCCACCTGGTGAAACACTCTAAAGACTTTCCAAGTGTACTCGCTTGTCGGACTGCATCTACCATGATGCTTAGGGGAGACCCTGCTGGGAGGTGAAGCAGTGTGCTCCCACACCAATTTTCTACTTGACGGCTCCCTCGAGCCGCTGTGGGCTGACGAGCTTGTGGACAGGCACTTGCGTGCCTGGAGAGATACTACGTTCCAAGGATACGGCAGCCTGCTCAGCAAGCCCAAATAATGCCTAATTTCTGCTGATGACAGAGAATAACCTAGAAACACGTGTCCAGATATTGCCAGTACTAATCTGCACCCACCTGGTGAAACACTCTAAAGACTTTGCAAGTTTACTCGCTTGTCGGACTGCATCTACCATGATGCTTAGGGGCGACCCTGCTGGGAGGTGAAGCAGTGTGCTCCCACACCAATTTTCTACTTGAAGGCTTCTTCGAGCCGCTGTGGGCTGACAAGCTCGTGGAGAGGCACCTGCGCGCCTGGAGAGATACTACATTCCAAGGATACGGCAGCCTGCTCAGCAACCCCAAATAATGTGTAATCTCTGCTGATAACAGATAATAATCTAAAATCACGTGTCCAGAGATGGGCAGCACTAATCTGCACCCACCTGGTGAAACACTCTGAAGACTTTGCAAGTGTGCTCACTTGTCAGACTGCATCTACCATGATGCTTAGGGGCGACCCTGCTGGGAGGTGAAGCAGTGTGCTCCCACACCAATTTTCTACTTGAAGGCTCCCTTGAACCGCTGTGGGCTTACGAGCCAGTGGAGAGGCACCTGCGCACCTGGAGAGATACTACATTCCAAGGATACGGCAGCCTGCTCAGCAACCCCAAATAATGCCTAATCTCTGCTGATGAAAGATAATAATCTAGAAACACGTGTCCAGAGATAGCCAGCACTAATCTGCACCCACCTGGTGAAACACTCTAAAGACTTTCCGAGTGTACTCGCTTGTCGGACTGCATCTACCATGATGCTTAGGGGCGACCCTGCTGGGAGAGGAAGCAGTGTGCTCCCACACCAATTTTCTACTTGAAGGCTCCCTTGAACCGCTGTGGGCTTACGAGCCAGTGGAGAGGCACCTGCGCACCTGGAGAGATACTACATTCCAAGGATACGGCAGCCTGCTCAGCAACCCCAAATAATGCCTAATCTCTGCTGATGAAAGATAATAATCTAGAAACACGTGTCCAGAGATGGCCAGCACTAATCTGCACCCACCTGGTGAAACACTCTAAAGACTTTCCGAGTGTACTCGCTTGTCGGACTGCATCTACCATGATGCTTAGGGGCGACCCTGCTGGGAGAGGAAGCAGTGTGCTCCCACACCAATTTTCTACTTGAAGGCTCCCTCGAGCCGCTGTGGGCTGACGAGCTTGTGGACAGGCACTTGCGTGCCTGGAGAGATACTACGTTCCAAGAATACGGCAGCCTGCTCAGCAAGCCCAAATAATGCCTAATCTCTGCTGATGACAGACAATAACCTAGAAACACGTGTTCAGATATTGCCAGTACTACTCTGCACCCACCTGGTGAAACACTCTAGAGACTTTGCAAGTTTACTCGCTTGTCGGACTGCATCTACCATGATGCTTAGGGGCGACCCTGCTGGGAGGTGAAGCAGTGTGCTCCCACACCAATTTTCTACTTGAAGGCTTCCTCGAGCCGCTGTGGGCTGACAAGCTCGTGGAGAGGCACCTGCGTGCCTGGAGAAATACTACATTCCAAGGATCCGGCAGCCTGTTCAGCGACCCCAAATAATGCGTAATCTCTGCTGATAACAGATAATAATCTAAAAACAGGTGTCCAGAGATGGCCAGCACTAATCTGCACCCACCTGGTGAAACACTCTGAAGATTTTGCAAGTGTACTCGCTTGTCAGACTGCATCTACCATGATGCTTAGGGGCGACCCTGCTGGGAGGTGAAGCAGTGTACTCCCACACCAATTTTCTACTTGAAAGCTCCCTTGAACCGCTGTGGGTTTACGAGCCAGTGGAGAGGCACCTTTGCACCTGGAGAGATACTACATTCCAAGGATACGGCAGCCTGCTCAGCAACCCCAAATAATGCCTAATCTCTGCTGATGACAGATAATAATCTAGAAACACGTGTCCAGAGATGGCCAGCACTAATATGCACCCACCTGGTGAAACACTCTAAAGACTTTCCAAGTGTACTCCTTGTCGGACTGCATCTACCATGATGCTTAGGGGCGACCCTGCTGGGAGGTGAAGCAGTGTGCTCCCACACCAATTTTCTACTTGAAGGCTTCCTCGAGCCGCTGTGGGCTGACAAGCTCGTGGAGAGGCACCTGCGCGCCTGGAGAGATACTACAATCCAAATATACGGCAGCCTGCTCAGCAACCCCAAATAATGTGTAATCTCTGCTGATAACAGATAATAATCTAAAAACACGTGTCCAGAGATGGCCAGCACTAATCTGCACCCACCTGGTGAAACACTCTGAAGACTTTGCAAGTGTGCTCACTTGTCAGACTGCATCTACCATGACGCTTAGGGGCGACCCTGCTGGGAGGTGAAGCAGTGTGCTCCCACACCAATTTTCTACTTGAAGGCTCCCTTGAACCGCTGTGGGCTTACGAGCCAGTGGAGAGGCACCTGCGCGCCTGGAGAGATACTACATTTCAAGGATATGGCAGCCTGCTCAGCAACCCCAAATAATGCCTAATCTCTGCTGATGAAAGATAATAATCTAGAAACACGTGTCCAGAGATAGCCAGCACTAATCTGCACCCACCTGGTGAAACACTCTAAAGACTTTCCAAGTGTACTCGCTTGTCGGACTGCATCTACCATGATGCTTAGGGGCGACCCTGCTGGGAGGTGAAGCAGTGTACTCCCACACCAATTTTCTACTTGAAGGCTCCCTCGAGCCGCTGTGGGCTGACGAGCTTGTGGAGAGGCACTTGCGTGCCTGGAGAGATACTACGTTCCAAGGATACGGCAGCCTGCTCAGCAAGCCCAAATAATGCCTAATCTCTGCCGACGACGTCTAATAACCTAGAAACACGTGTCCAGAGATTGCCAGTACTAATCTGCACCCACCTGGTGAAACACTCGAAAGACTTTGCAAGTTTACTCGCTTGTCGGACTGCATCTACCATGATGCTTAGGGGCGACCCTGCTGGGAGGTGAAGCAGTGTGCTCCCACACCAATTTTCTACTTGAAGGCTTCCTCGAGCCGCTGTGGGCTGACGAGCTCGTGGAGAGCAACCTGCGCGCCTGGAGAGATACTACGTTCCAAGGATATGGCAGCCTGCTCAGCAACCCCAAATAATGCCTAATCTCTGCTGATGACAGATAATAATCTAGAAACACGGGTCCAGAGATGGCCAGCACTAATCTGCACCCACCTGGTGAAACACTCTAAAGAATTTCCAAGTGTACTCGCTTTTCGGACTGCATCTACCATGATGCTTAGGGGCGACCCTGCTGGGAGGTGAAGCAGTGTTCTCCCACACAAATTTTCTACTTGAAGGCGCCCTCGAGCCGCTGTGGGCTGACGAGCTCGTGGAGAGGCACCTGCACGCCTGGATAGATACTACGTTCCAAGGATAGGGCAGCCTGCTCAGCAACCCCAAATAATGCCTAATCTCTGCTGATGACAGATAATAATCTAGAATCACGTGTCCAGAGATGGCCAGCACTATTCTGCACCCACCTGGTGAAACACTCTGAAGACTTTGCAAGTGTACTCGCTTGTCAGACTGCATCTACCATGATGCTTAGGGGCGACCCTGCTGGGAGGTGAAGCAGTGTACTCCCACACCAATTTTCTACTTGAAAGCTCCCTTGAACCGCTGTGGGCTTACGAGCCAGTGGAGAGGCACCTTTGCACCTGGAGAGATACTACATTCCAAGGATACGGCAGCCTGCTCAGCAACCCCAAATAATGCCTAATCTCTGCTGATGACAGATAATAATCTAGAAACACGTGTCCAGAGATGGCCAGCACTAATCTGCACCCACCTGGTGAAACACTCTAAAGACTTTCCAAGTGTACTCCTTGTCGGACTGCATCTACCATGATGCTTAGGGGCGACCCTGCTGGGAGGTGAAGCAGTGTGCTCCCACACCAATTTTCTACTTGAAGGCTCCCTCGAGCTGCTGTGGGCTGACGAGCTTGTGGACAGGCACTTGCGTGCCTGGAGAGATACTACGTTCCAAGGATACGGCAGCCTGCTCAGCAAGCCCAAATAATGCCTAATCTCTGCTGATGACAGAGAATAACCTAGAAACACATGTCCAGATATTGCCAGTACTAATCTGCACCCACCTGGTGAAACACTCTAAAGACTTTGCAAGTTTACTCGCTTGTCGGACTGCATCTACCATGATGCTTAGGGGCGACCCTGCTGGGAGGTGAAGCAGTGTGCTCCCACACCAATTTTCTACTTGAAGGCTTCCTCGAGCCGCTGTGGGCTGACAAGCTTGTGGAGAGGCACCTGCGCGCCTGGAGAGATACTACAATCCAAATATATGGCAGCCTGCTCAGCAAGCCCAAATAATGTGTAATCTCTGCTGATAACAGATAATAATCTAAAAACACGTGTCCAGAGATGGCCAGCAATAATCTGCACCCACCTGGTGAAACACTCTGAAGACTTTGCAAGTGTGCTAACTTGTCAGACTGCATCTACCATGACGCTTAGGGGCGACCCTGCTGGGAGGTGAAGCAGTGTGCTCCCACACCAATTTTCTACTTGAAGGCTCCCTTGAACCGCTGTGGGCTTACGAGCCAGTGGAGAGGCGCCTGGAGAGATACTACGTTCCAAGGATACGGCAGCCTGCTCAGCAACCCCAAATAATGCCTAATCTCTGCTGATGACAGATAATAATCTAGAAACACGGGTCCAGAGATGGCCAGCACTAATCTGCACCCACCTGGTGAAACACTCTAAAGACTTTCCAAGTGCACTCGCTTTTCGGACTGCATCTACCATGATGCTTAGGGGCGACCCTGCTGGGAGGTGAAGCAGTGTGCTCCCACACAAATTTTCTACTTGAAGGCGCCCTCCAGCCGCTGTGGGCTGACGAGCCCGTGGAGAGGCACCTGCACGCCTGGATAGATACTACGTTCCAAGGATATGGCAGCCTGCTCAGCAACCCCAAATAATGCCTTATCTCTGCTGATGACAGATAATAATTTAGAAACACGTGTCCAGAGATGGCCAGCACTAATCTGCACCCACCTGGTGAAACACTCTGAAGACTTTGCAAGTGTACTCGCTTGTCAGACTGCATCTACCATGATGCTTAGGGGCGACCCTGCTCGGAGGTGAGGCAGTGTGCTCCCACACCAATTTTCTACTTGAAGGCTCCCTTGAACCGCTGTGGGCTTACGAGCCAGTGGAGAGGCACCTGGGCACCTGGAGAGATACTACATTCCAAGGATACGGCAGCCTGCTCAGCAACCCCAAATAATGCCTAATCTCTGCTGATGACAGATAATAATCTAGAAACACGTGTCCAGAGATGGCCAGCACTAATCTGCACCCACCTGGTGAAACACTCTAAAGACTTTCCAAGTGTACTCCTTGTCGGACTGCATCTACCATGATGCTTAGGGGCGACCCTGCTGGGAGGTGAAGCAGTGTGCTCCCACACCAATTTTCTACTTGAAGGCTCCCTCGAGCTGCTGTGGGCTGACGAGCTTGTGGACAGGCACTTGCGTGCCTGGAGAGATACTACGTTCCAAGGATACGGCAGCCTGCTCAGCAAGCCCAAATAATGCCTAATCTCTGCTGATGACAGAGAATAACCTAGAAACACATGTCCAGATATTGCCAGTACTAATCTGCACCCACCTGGTGAAACACTCTAAAGACTTTGCAAGTTTACTCGCTTGTCGGACTGCATCTACCATGATGCTTAGGGGCGACCCTGCTGGGAGGTGAAGCAGTGTGCTCCCACACCAATTTTCTACTTGAAGGCTTCCTCGAGCCGCTGTGGGCTGACAAGCTTGTGGAGAGGCACCTGCGCGCCTGGAGAGATACTACAATCCAAATATACGGCAGCCTGCTCAGCAACCCCAAATAATGTGTAATCTCTGCTGATAACAGATAATAATCTAAAAACACGTGTCCAGAGATGGCCAGCACTAATCTGCACCCACCTGGTGAAACACTCTGAAGACTTTGCAAGTGTGCTCACTTGTCAGACTGCATCTACCATGACGCTTAGGGGCGACCCTGCTGGGAGGTGAAGCAGTGTGCTCCCACACCAATTTTCTACTTGAAGGCTCCCTTGAACCGCTGTGGGTTTACGAGCCAGTGGAGAGGCGCCTGGAGAGATACTACGTTCCAAGGATACGGCAGCCTGCTCAGCAACCCCAAATAATGCCTAATCTCTGCTGATGACAGATAATAATCTAGAAACACGGGTCCAGAGATGGCCAGCACTAATCTGCACCCACCTGGTGAAACACTCTAAAGACTTTCCAAGTGCACTCGCTTTTCGGACTGCATCTACCATGATGCTTAGGGGCGACCCTGCTGGGAGGTGAAGCAGTGTGCTCCCACACAAATTTTCTACTTGAAGGCGCCCTCCAGCCGCTGTGGGCTGACGAGCCCGTGGAGAGGCACCTGCACGCCTGGATAGATACTACGTTCCAAGGATATGGCAGCCTGCTCAGCAACCCCAAATAATGCCTTATCTCTGCTGATGACAGATAATAATTTAGAAACACGTGTCCAGAGATGGCCAGCACTAATCTGCACCCACCTGGTGAAACACTCTGAAGACTTTGCAAGTGTACTCGCTTGTCAGACTGCATCTACCATGATGCTTAGGGGCGACCCTGCTCGGAGGTGAGGCAGTGTGCTCCCACACCAATTTTCTACTTGAAGGCTCCCTTGAACCGCTGTGGGCTTACGAGCCAGTGGAGAGGCACCTGGGCACCTGGAGAGATACTACATTCCAAGGATACGGCAGCCTGCTCAGCAACCCCAAATAATGCGTAATCTCTGCTGATAACAGATAATAATCTAAAAACACATGTCCAGAGATGGCCAGCACTAATCTGCACCCACCTGGTGAAACACTCTGAAGACTTTGCAAGTGTACTCGCTTGTCAGACTGCATCTACCATGATGCTTAGGGGCGACCCTGCTGGGAGGTGAAGCAGTGTGCTCCCACACCAATTTTCTACTTGAAGGCTCCCTTGAACCGCTGTGGGCTTACGAGCCAGTGGAGAGGCACCTGTGCACCTGGAGAGATACTACATTCCAAGGATACGGCAGCCTGCTCAGCAACCCCAAATAATGCCTAATCTCTGCTGATGACAGATAATAATCTAGAAACATGTGTCCAGAGATGGCCAGCACTAATCTGCACCCACCTGGTGAAACACTCTAAAGACTTTCCAAGTGTACTCGCTTGTCGGACTGCATCTACCATGATGCTTAGTGGCGACCCTGCTGGGAGGTGAAGCAGTGTGCTCCCACACCAATTTTCTACTTGAAGGCTCCCTCGAGCCGCTGTGGGCTGACGAGCTTGTGGACAGGCACTTGCGTGCCTGGAGAGATACTACGTTCCAAGGATACGGCAGCCTGCTCAGCAAGCCCAAATAATGCCTAATCTCTGCTGATGACAGAGAACAACCTAGAAACACGTGTCCAGATATTGCCAGTACTACTCTGCACCCACCTGGTGAAACACTCTAAAGACTTTGCAAATTTACTTGCTTGTCGGACTGCATCTACCATGATGCTTAGGGGCGACCCTGCTGGGAGGTGAAGCAGTGTGCTCCACACCAATTTTCTACTTGAAGGCTTCCTCTAGCCGCTGTGGGCTGACAAGCTCGTGGAGAGGCACCTGCGCGCCTGGAGAGATACTACATTCCAAGGATACGGCAGCCTGCTCAGCAACCCCAAATAATGCGTAATCTCTGCTGATAACAGATAATAATCTAAAAACACGTGTCCAGAGATGGCCAGCACTAATCTGCACCCACCTGGTGAAACACTCTAAAGACTTTCCAAGTTTACTCGCTTGTCGGACTGCATCTACCATGATGCTTAGGGGCGACCCTGCTGGGAGGTGAAGCAGTGTGCTCCTACACCAATTTTCTACTTGAAGGCTCCCTCGAGCCGCTGTGGGCTGACGAGCTTGTGGACAGGCACTTGCGTGCCTGGAGAGATACTACGTTCCAAGGATACGGCAGCCTGCTCAGCAAGCCCAAATAATGCCTATTCTCTGCTGATGACAGAGAATAACCTAGAAACACGTGTCCAGATATTGCCAGTACTAATCTGCACCCACCTGGTGAAACACTCTAAAGACTTTTCAAGTTTACTCGCTTGTGAGACTGCATCTACCATGATGCTTAGGGGCGACCCTGCTGGGAGGTGAAGCAGTGTGCTCCCACACCAATTTTATACTTGAAGGCTTCCTCGAGCCGCTGTGGGCTGACAAGCTCGTGGAGAGGCACCTGCACGCCTGGAGAGATACTACATTCCAAATATACGGCAGCCTGCTCAGCAACCCCAAATAATGCGTAATCTCTGCTGATAACAGATAATAATCTAAAAACACGTGTCCAGAGATGGCCAGCACTAATCTGCACCCACCTGGTGAAACACTCTGAAGACTTTGCAAGTGTGCTCGCTTGTCAGACTGCATCTACCATGATGCTTAGGGGCGACCCTGCTGGGAGGTGAAGCAGTGTGCTCCCACACCAATTTTCTACTTGAAGGCTCCCTTGAACCGCTGTGGGCTTAGGAGCCAGTGGAGAGGCCCCTGCGCGCATGGAGAGATACTACATTCCAAGGATACGGCAGCCTGCTCAGCAACCCCAAATAATGCCTAATCTCTGCTGATGACAGATAATAATCTAGAAACACGTGTCCAGAGATAGCCAGCACTAATCTGCACCCACCTGGTGAAACACTCTAAAGACTTTCCAAGTGTACTCGCTTGTCGGACTGCATCTACCATGATGCTTAGGGCGACCCTGCAAGGAGGTGAAGCAGTGTGCTCCCACACCAATTTTCTACTTGAAGGCTCCCTCGAGCCGCTGTGGGCTGACGAGCTTGTGGAGAGGCACTTGCTTGCCTGGAGAGATACTACGTTCCAAGGATACGGCAGCCTGTTCAGCAAGCCCAAATAATGCCTAATCTCTGCCGACGACATCTAATAACCTAGAAACATGTGTCCAGAGATTGCCAGTACTAATCTGCACCCACCTGGTGAAAAACTCTAAAGACTTTGCAAGTTTACTCGCTTGTCGGACTGCATCTTCCATGATGCTTAGGGGCGACCCTGCTGGGAGGTGAAGCAGTGTGCTCCCACACAAATTTTCTACTTGAAGGCGCCCTCGAGCCGCTGTGGGCTGACGAGCTCGTGGAGAGGCACCTGCACGCCTGGATAGATACTACATTCCAAGGATACGGCAGCCTGCTCAGCAACCCCAAATAATGCCTTATCTCTGCTGATGACAGATAATAATCTAGAAACACGTGTCCAGAGATGGCCAGCACTAATCTGCACCCACCTGGTGAAACACTCTGAAGACTTTGCAAGTGTACTCGCTTGTCAGACTGCATCTACCATGATGCTTAGGAGCGACCCTGCTCGGAGGTGAAGCAGTGTGCTCCCACACCAATTTTCTACTTGAAGGCTCCCTTGAACCGCTGTGGGCTTACGAGCTCGTGGAGAGGCACCTGCGCGCCTGGAGAGATACTACATTCCAAGGATACGGCAGCCTGCTCAGCAACCCCAAATAATGCCTAATCTCTGCTGATGACAGATAATAATCTAGAAACACGTGTCTGGAGATGGCCAGCACTAATCTGCACCCACCTGGTGAAACACTCTAAAGACTTTCCAAGTGTACTCGCTTGTCGGACTGCATCTACCATGATGCTTAGGGGCGACCCTGCTGGAAGGTGAAGCAGTGTGCTCCCACACCAATTTTCTACTTGAAGGCTCCCTCGAGCCGCTGTGGGCTGACGAGCTCGTGGAGAGGCACCTGCGGGCCTGGAGAGATACTACGTTCCAAGGATACGGCCGCCTGCTTAGCAACCCCAAATAATGCTTAATCTCTGCTGATGACAGATAATAATCTAGAAAGACGTGTCCAGAGATGGCCAGCACTAATCTGCACCCACCTGGTGAAACACTCTAAAGACTTTGCAAGTGTACTCGCTTGTCGGACTGCATCTACCATGATGCTTAGGGGCGACCCTGCTGGGAGGTGAAGCAGTGTGCTCCCACACCATTTTTCTAATTCAAGGCTCCCTCGAGCCGCTGTGGGCTGACAAGCTCGTGGAGAGGCACCTGCGTGCCTGGAGAGATACTTCGTTCTAAGCATACGGCAGCCTGCTCAGCAAGCCCAAATAATGCCTAATCTCTGCCGATGACAGATAATAACCTAGAAACACCTGTCCAGAGATGGCCTGTACTAATCTGCACCCACCTGGTGAAACATTCTAAAGACTTTGCAAGTGTTCACGCTTGTTGGACTGCATCTACCATGATGCTTAGGGGCGACCCTGCTGGGAGGTGAAGCAGTGTGCTCCCACACCAATTTTCTACTTGAAGGCTCCCTCTAGCCGCTGTGGGCTGATGAGCTTGTGGAGAGGCACCTGCGCGCCTGGAGAGATACTACGTTCCAAGGTTACGGCAGCCTGCTCAGCAACCCCAAATAATGCCTAATCTCTGCTGATGACAGATAATAATCTAAAAACACGTGTCCGGAGATGGCCAACACTAATCTGCACCCACCTGGTGAAACACGCTAAAGACTTTCCAAGTGTACTCGCATGTCGGACTGCATCTACCATGATGCTTAGGGGCGACCCTGCTGGGAGGTGAAGCAGTGTGCTCCCACACCAATTTTCTACTTGAAGGCTCCCTTGAGCTGCTTTGGGATGACGAGCTCGTGGAGAGGCACCTGCGCGCCTGGAGAGATACTACGTTCCAAGGATACAACCGCCTGCTCAGCAACCCCAAATAATGCCTAATCTCTGCTGATAACAGATAATAATCTAGAAACACGTGTCCAGAAATGGCCAGCACTAATCTGCACCCACCTGGTGAAACACTCTAAAGACTTTGCAAGTGTACTCGGTTTTCGGACTGCATCTACCATGATGCTTAGGGGCGACCCTGCTGGGAGGTGAATCAGTGTGCTCCCACACCAATTTTCTACTTGAAGGCTCCCTCGAGCCACTGTGGGCTGACGAGCTCGTGGAGAGGCACCTGCGCGCCTGGAGAGATACTACGTTCCAAGGTTACGGCAGCCTGCTCAGCAACCCCAAATAATGCCTAATCTCTGCTGATGACAGATAATAATCTATAAACATGTGTCCAGAGATGGCCAGCACTAATATGCACCCACCTGGTGAAACACTCTAAAGACTTTGCAAGTGTACTCGCTTGTCGGACTACATCTACCATGATGCTTAGGGGCGACCCTGCTGGGAGGTGAAGCAGTGTGCTCCCACACCAATTTTCTACTTGAAGGCTCCCTCGAGCCGCTGTGGGCTGACGAGCTCATGGAGAGGCACCTGCGCGCCTGGAGAGATACTACGTTCCAAGGATACGGCAGCCTGCTCAGCAACCCCAAATAATGCCTAATCTCTGCTGATGACAGATAATTATCTAGAAACACGTCTCCAGAGATGGCCAGCACTAATCTGCACCCACCTGGTGAAACACTCTAAAGACTTTGCAAGTATACTCGCTTGTCGGACTGCATCTACCATGATGCTTAGGGGCGACCCTGCTGGGAGGTGAAGCAGTGTGCTCCCACACCAATTTTCTACTTGAAGGCTCCCTCAAGCCGCTGTGGGCTGACGAGCTCGTGGAGAGGCACCTGCGCACCTGGAGAGATACTACGTTACTACGTTCCAAGGATACGGCAGCCTGCTCAGCAACCCCAAATAATGCCAAATCTCTGCTGATGACAGATAATAATCTAAAAACACGTGTCCAGAGATGGCCAGCACTTATCTGCACCACCCATCTACCATGATGCTTAGGGGCGACCCTGCTGGGAGGTGAAGCAGTGTGCTCCCACACCAATTTTCTATTTGTAGGATTTAAGTTAGATTAATCAGTACAATTCACCCACATTCTATGAACATTCTGAATTTTGTAGGACTGGGGTTAGAATTGTTAAAAATATCCTCTGCCTAATATATGCAATGTTGCAATGGACTTGGAGAGTAGTACATCTAACACCCTCAAATGCATGCACTTCCCCAATGTGTGTGGGATTAGAATTAGAAAATGATATAACAAGTCAATCGACTTGAATGCAGTGTGCACTGTTCATTAATAAACAATTTACCATTCTTATAAATCACAGTATACAAAATACTTTGTTATATTTCCTCTTTTAATTTTTTTTAGTTTTTAACCTTAGTTTTCTGTATTTGGATTACTTACAATGCCTCATATATTATCTAAACAATTCATTCTCTAACATGAATTTACATCAAACATATTTTGCATCAAAATTATATTCATAACACATAGATGCACATCCTGGTTCTTTCATGCCCAATGCATTTCGGGACAATTAAGTCCTTTACTCCGGGGCATACCTAAAAACCCAAACAAAATATTGATTTTTATTGTCTCGGAATACATGGAGTTGCACAAACTACCAATAACCAATTGTATACATGCTGCTACTGCACAATAACAGCTTTCATGCTCTTTTATTATTTGCCAAAATTGAACTGAATAATATGGTGGGGGGTACCTCAGGGACCTCCCCGAGGGCAAAATTATTTTTGTTTAAATGTTTAAATGTTGCCATTGACTCGCGGATGGATTGTAAAATCCATGGCAAAATGTATAAGAAAAGCAAGCGTGGGCTCCTGTGCTTGTTTTAGAATAACTCCCAGGTTGACCAGATCCTGGGCGCATCTGATAAATATAGCAGGGGGGCGCACAGCTTCCCTCCATGGGCTAGCCACTGCCCCAGGGACTGCCACCTCCCTGGGGCTAATTGCAACTATGTGGGGAGGTCTTGTGGACTCCCTTGTCCTGGTGACCTCGAACTCCCTGGGGCTAATTAAAATTATAATGGGTCTTGTGGACCTACCCTGGCCTGGGGACTGCCACCTTCCTGTGGTACACAGTTCTGTATTTTAAAAGATGCGGGAAGCCCATAGGGCCTCCCCCTCTCCCCTGCAGACGCCACCTCCCCGGGGCGCCTACTTTTATTTTTTTAAACCAGGGAGGCTCTTTGGCCTCCCCCACATCCCAGTGGACTACCACCTTCCCAGGCACAAATGCAGAAATTAAGGGGTTCCATTGCAGACCCCCGGCATAAGGGACCACCACCTCCCCAGGGCAAATTTAAGCAATGGAGGTGTGCCATGTGGGACCCTCCAGGAGCCCTACCTGGCCCTGGGGACCTCCAACCCCCAGGGCCAGCTCTAGCAATGTCCCGGAATGCCCAATCCTGGGAAATTGCAGTTTAATATGGCTTGGTGGGAGCACTACTCCCACCATGCCATAGAAAACATTGCTCTGCTTTGAGCAAGTTACAGCATTTTGATCTTGCTTACTCAAAGCAGAGCACTCTGCTTTTGCACACAGGGAGCTGCATGTCAGCAGTCTGGCCTTGGGGATGGGGGTTCCCCATGGCAGAAAATGGCCCAGGAGGAGCGTGTTCGGACCCCCTCCCTTTCAAGAAAATATATAAAAAAGTAAATTCCTGGCCCTAGGGAATAAGGTCCACAGAGCCAATACTGGCCAAGGGAGTGGGGCTGCGTGGCCCCCACCCCCTTTAAAATATATATATGTATACATAGAGATATATATTTATATAAACACCTGTCCCCGGGGAATGATGTTCCTGGCGTTGAACTTGGCCTCGGGAGGGGGACAGCGTGATCCCTTCCCTTTTAAAAAAGAAAATTAAAAAGTGGGCAAGCCCCGGGATATGGGGTCCCCGGCAGCGAAATTGGCCTGGGAGGGTGGCCGATCACTGCACACTGCTGGTGGGGAGGATGAGGTTTCCCTGCCTCATGAGGGTCTCTGGACTAGAGTGGACTTCTTCACCCAATGAGTAGTGCACCAGGAGGCACGTTTGCGGAATGGTGGAGAAAGGGGGCATGAACTCTGACGACCCCTCAGTAATTTACATGTGTGGGTCCTACTGGAGGTAATAGTAGGACTAGTTGGCCCCCAAGGACCCTCAAGAGCCAAGGGGAATTCATCTCCCAACTAGTAGTGCGCCAGGAGGCATGTTTACAAAGTGGTGGAGAAAGGGGGACATGGCCCCCGAAAACCTCCTAGAATTCCCACTGTGTGGGACTTGCTGGATGTAACAGGATAGGTAGTTGACCCCCAGGGACCTGCAATAGCCAAGGGGACTTCATCCCCCTACTAGTAGTGCACCAAAAGGCATGTTTGCAGAGTGGTTGAGAAAGGGGGCATGGCCTCCTATCAGGCCTCAGCAATCCTCCTGTGTGGAACTTGCTGGAGGTAATAGGAAGGGTAGTTGGCACCCCGACTACCCCTCCTGTTATCTCTAAAAAGTCCCACACTGTGGGATTGCTAGGAGGCCTTTAGAGGCACATCCCCTATCTCCAACACTCCGCAAACGCAGCTTGTGGTGCACTGCTAGTTGGGGAATTAAGTTAATTTTACTCCTGAGGGACCATGGGGGCCAAGAAGCCCTCTTGGTACCTCCTGTAAGTCCTAAGTGAGCACTACGTGTGGTGTTGGTATCATGTTCTGATTGCCTGTGAGTTCCTATCTACATGTGGTATCCAGCTGTGTTGTATTTTTGAGGAGCCTTTGGCCAAACATGTTTTATTGGGGTGAATTTCCTCGGACGTATTTGTGGTACAACTATCTATCTGTGAGATCGATCAGGATTATCCCTGTGTTCGCGTTTGTCTTTGGGCTATATGGGACCCCACATGTGACCTGTCATTCGATAGGTGTAGGTGTGGGTCGCAGGACCTGCCTGACCACGTATCTCTGACTCAGGGTTGATGGGTAGGTCAACTTGGGTGAATCCGACAGCAATGATACAAGTTCATTAGAACTCCTGAAAATAATATGGCAGTCACTGCTATCATTTTTACCGACATGCTCAACATTGTGTGCACAGTTGTCAGGTTGTACATCGAAATTGTCTTTAATGATATTTGATATAGTTATGCATGTCTAGATCATGGCGTTCATCTGCATAGTTTCTAATGGTAACAATTTTGTTATGTATGCATGGATTGTTGCTGCTGGTATAAACACTTTTGTGTGGGCGTAAACTATGGCATACATTGACATTGCATTCAAGGGTATTGACATTGTTATGAAAGCACAGGTTATGGCATAAACTGACATTACATTTATTGGTATTTCCGTTTTTGGGCCTGCACAGATTATGGTATTTATTGAGATCGTATTCACCCATTCCAACCACTGTTTACATTTTTTGACTCAGGAAGCAAATCTACCAATTCTCATGAACTCAGCTAAGTACCTTATAGTGAGGATTTGGTTGGCTGATCAGTACTAAGAATTATGGGTGTTGTGGTCATATATAGGTAATGCCTAATATGTGCAGGTGGTTTCCAGTGCTCAGCACAAGCAGATATTTCACAGGGCTGGGACTATGAATTTGTTCACGAGCCGTAGGAAGTCCTGATAACTGTTCAAAACAATAAAAGTACTTGGTTGACTGCCTAGTATTTCTCCCATGCTGGCTCACATTGTTTCAGGCATGATAAATGTGTATTGTTTATCACATTAGTGATGTCATCATACCTTGTTGTCACAACCCTGGCCAATCACTAAATTAACTGTGCTGTGATCTCTAATCCATTCATCACTGCGCCTGCTTGATGCATTGTGTGAGTGTGTTTTCCAGTAGATAAATGCAGCAGGGAGTCGGCTCACCTCTGAATGATGCAAGGCATGCTGTGAAAGCACAGATGCAGGACAGACTTGACAGGTAGGACACATAAGGAATAAAGACAATAGTGGAAATAAAACTGCCCTTTAGAATCACTCCTCCTAAGTACTGTGTCTGCTATTAATGTAAGGGACACTTTTATAGCACGGCTGCCACCCAACGGGTATCCTGGATTTTAAGATTACCAAAAAACACTGTGTGTAACTGAAGGAACAGGGCTGGAGATTAATCTCTAGGAAAGAGTCTAGTTTTCAATTCCTTCCTGGAACGTGACAGAGTGTTTATTTGTCTAAGCTCAACTAGCAGTGCATTCCAGAGTCTGGAATCTGCAAAACTGAATGATTTGCCACCCAGTCGGACTTTGTTGACATCGGGGCTTCATATCAGACTGGCTGAAGAGGAGCACTGGCTTCTAGCTGGAGAATACCGTACAAATTTCCTCTGTAAAGGCTTAGGCCCCATGTTATGTGCAGCCCTATAAATGATATAGAGTGCCTTAAACTGGACTCTTTGCACAAAGGGCAGCCAACGAAGATCGTTTAGGTCTAGCGAGGCTGAAGCTCTGCTTTCTCTGTTTAACGCAAGCTTAGCTGCAATAATCTGTATTCTTTACAGTTTTTTTTATCAAAGATGCTGGAGCTCCTAGGAGTAAGGCATTGCAGTAATCCAATGTGTTCATATTAATCTTCCTTACCACTTAAGGTCTAACTGAAGTAGGTAGAAAAGGGAGTATTTTTTTAAGAGCTCTGAGCAGAGATAGACAAGTGCTCACCATTTTATTTACTTGAGAGTCCAATTTTAGATTACTGTCTAGCTGTACTCCTTGATTACGCGCTGCCTTAACAGGTAGTGGAGGATTGTTAGCAGAGACTGGCCAGAAATCTGCTGGTAGGGGGCCTAGGGACTTTACTTGCAGCACAACAAAGTACTTCCGTCTTATCCTCATTAAATTGTAGTGAGTTACCTCTGAGCCAGCCTGCTGTTTATCACATGCAGCTATGGAATTTCTCCAGGGGACTGCATTCTTGCACTCGAAGGAGAAGACGAGTTGAGTGTCGTTCGCGTAGTTTATAACATCAATGCCAAAAAATTTTATGAGGGAAATAAGTGGGCACCAAGCCCTGCAGAACCCTGTGTTTAATGGGCCTATTCTGAGAGAGAAAAGAAGTCAAGGTCACTGCCTGCTGTCTATTTAGGAGATAGGACTTCAGCCAGTCCAGTGCCTTGCCCACAATGCCAATCTCCTCAAGTTTCCAGATCAAGATCTTATAGTTGACCATGTTGAATGCGGCTGACATGTCCAACAGCACTAAAATGACTGTTTGACCACTGTCAGACCGCATTATTAGGTCAACCAGGACTGCCACCAGAGCAGTTTAGGTGCCATGCTCTGGCCGAAACCCAAATTGAACTTCGTCCAGAAGTTTATTATCTTTCTCAAATTTTTAAAGAGATTTACTCACTACTCTTTCTAAGATCTAAATTGTGTAGGATAAAAGGGAGACAGGTCTATAATTAAAGGGGCACTGGGGGTTCAGCGTAGCTTTCTTTAATAAGGGAGAAACAAATGACTTTTTCCAGCAGTTAGGCACTGAGCAATTAATTAGGGACTGGCAGTAAATTTGTTAAAGATACGGAAAAAACTCAATACCAAAGACTTTCCACATAATATGTGGGAGCTGGTCTAGGGGAGAGCCTGAAGAGATGCCGGCTGCGATTATATTGAACTCGTCTTGTGAGGGGGCCTGGAAAAGTTCCAGAGGCAGCGCAAGTTCCCTGGAGGAAGCTACATAAGGAGTTCTGCTACGAGGTGGTAAATGCATATCATCTTCTTTGTCCGACTCATCATCCCTAGAAGATTTTAGCCCAGTTAGGATTTTGTTGATTTTTTCCTCAAATTAAACTGCCAGATCATCGCAAAGTTCTTGTGATGCTGGAATCTTAGGGCCATATGTATGAACACATTTTCCCATAGAAACAGAATGGGTAAAAACCTTTGATACATCTGGCCCTTAATCTGTGCGCAGTCTGGGTTGGACATATCTCTTACTAAGATAAATAAGGTTTGGACTTATTGTGTAGGAGCATTACAGGGACCAATATTGTGCAGCAGGCAGGGCAAGATAAGAAGGACATCTGGTCTCAACACCAACCTCCTGGGGACCGTCTGTGACTCACCATCACCACGAGTTACTGCATAGAGCTGTAGCACAGAGTAACCAAAGCGCAAAACAAACAGAAGATCGTACGGGCCCAATTCACCTTTCTGAGCTTCCCAGAGTCTAGTAGTCCCTCGGCAATAGAGTGTGTAAACAACCAATCATCACAGACATTCAAGACAGCCAAAGCATTAGTGTCACCCCTGCATCAGATGTGTCAAGGAAAAGTAACACTGATGTCCAAACCAGGATAAGCACTCCGCTAGGTCCTTTACTATTTTCCAGCATAGTATAAGCTTCGCAAAATTAAGTTGTAATTAAGTTGCAGTGTTATAAGGTATCATTGTGCAATGACCCCTCCCCCCCACCCCACCCCAGCTGATTTGCCGTGCACTGCTCCTGGAGTCTTTCAGATTGTAGAACGGGCTTTGTCAGCGCTCTGCGTTCACTTTATGTACATCTATTAGTTTTCATGTGCTTCTACGTGGTAGTTGGGACTCTGGAATGTATTCAGTTTTGTGGAGCTCGTTAGGGAAGTCAATAGAGCACCAGACCTTAATCCATAGTGCAGGCGTTAAGTTTCTGTTCAGGGAATTGTCATTTTTGGTAGGTATAATACCTTTTACCTCGTTTAAACACCTTTTGTTTTAATGGATATGGTCGTTGTCAAATAAGTGGACTGCTATAATCCATGGCATAATTCACAAGCAGTAGTATGTTTTGATGTTTGCTGCTTTTGCATTGCCCACGGTGCAATGTAGCTGGAAGGACAACAAAAGAAGTGGCGGTGGCCTCCTAAGAAAAACTGTGGGCATCGGAGCTTAATATTTACAAATGAAGCACTGTGTATAGGAGCTTATTTTTGACTTCAGGGAGCCAGGCTCCCTAGCTGATGTATTGTATATCCCCTAATTGATTATTTATATGATTCACGGACTATTCGTTTTGCAATAAATATTTTAGCAACTCAACTGAACAGCGATATAGAATTTTCTTCAACACGTTCAAGCCTGTGTTATTTCATGGATGGTTACAGTGTCTGATTTGAGTTCCCAGTAGGTATTGGTGATGTGAGCAAGTAGTTCTGCACTAGCAGCTCGATGCTGCCATCTCTCATCCTCTCTCTCTGTCCTGTCGTCCCCTTGTCTATTGCTCCTCCTCCCCTCCTGCACTTCATGTTCTACCTTCTTTCCATGTTGCATTTGCGTGCACTTCTCACATTTCCCACTCATATAAATATCCTCAAATATTTCAATAAATGTCTGCACTAAGAAAAATCCATCTGAAGAGGGCTCGTATCTATTAGAAGAGTTGTTTCTACGTGTAGAGAAATCGTAATATGTTATGTTTGAGGCAGTAAATATTCATTTCCTCATGTGAATTCCATGCTACTATGGGAATAAAATGGATCTTAATATCTTCATTGCAGTAATAAATATGGGAATGTGCATTTATTAATACAAATGCTCTAAATAACTTGACTTATCGGCCCCATTTATTTCCCTGTGCATGCCTGTGCATTTTTGTGTGTGTAGAGTAGTTCTTAGAACTTTACTGTTTCGGTGAGGTCGGTAAAATGTGCCTCTGTTTGTACAAAAGCTGCTTGTTGGGATGCCTTAGGTTTTGCTTTTGTTTTGTGAGCCGTAGTTACAACCCTTTGGCAGTGGAACTGGGAATATTTGCCTTTCTCAAACAGAAGGTGCATACAATCAGCTTCCTCATATTGATTAACAAGGCACAGGAAGGGAGGACAACATATCCTGCTGGTGACAACGCCCTGGTGATGGAGCTTGTTGTTGATTGCTGGGTGTGAATCTCTCAAGTATTTGATTGGATGTGAAGTGCAGTGCGCCCTGTACAGGGCCAGGCTGGAAATATGCTCGCTGAGGTAACCCAATGCCCTGACTGCTATCTCTCAGGCCATAACTACTGGCAAAGCGCTTCGACAAGGCAGGGTTTTTTGAAAAATATGCACAGGGTGTGATTTTCCTGGCCCATGGATTTGGGATACCAAATGCAATTATTTTCAGTTTTTATTCCCGGGAATATCTCATCCCACACAACAGCTGCTACTTTACAATTTCAATTAGAAACAGTCTTAAAGTCCATTTATGACTTCAGAGCGACTCCCTCTCTATTTAAAAATCATGAAATTAAACTGGCTAAATTGATTCCCATTATGACTCATGAAATTGCTCCAAATCTTCTCAGCCTCACCATTTTAATGCTTTCGAGCCTTCGTGCCACCGTTTGTTTTTAAGCCAGACCCTTCCAGATTGCTTCAGTAAGAGCTTCGAATGTTTCTCTCTGAAGCACTCTATTTTCATTGCTTTTCCCTTCCTTTTTAATCACACCGTTTTCGCCTCGGTCGAAAGGAACACCTGTCGAAATCACCGTCGGCCAATAAATGTTTGGCCTTTACAGGACAGGTGCGCTTCTTGACTGTCTTCACGTCTGCAGCAATGAAGAGAATGTTCTCCTGCTCAGTTTTGCTTTATCGAAGTAAGGCAATTCATGTGCTGAGAGCAGCGAGCCTGTAGGAATATGGTGATCTTGTTAATCTGAGTACAGTCCTGCGAGGACCGGAAACACATACATTTATTTCCAGACTTTATGTTGCCGTTTATATCTTGCTAAATGCACAGCAGGGGCGTAACAGAAGCGGTGGGGCACTATCTTCAGGGGCCCCAGGGCCCCTCTGGGGCAGCTCTTCCTTTATGGGGGTGAGTATCGCCCCACTGCTGAAAGGCAGCAAATGCGGCTGGCCGAGCCCCAGTAGGGGGCCACTAGAGAGGTCAGCACTCTAGTGTCGCCTGGGCACCCTACACTCTCCGCCCCTTCAAGGGCAGGGACTCTGGGTGGAGTCCCCCTAGCCTGGTTGCAGCGCGCTTGGCTGTCACTTTTTGGGCCCCAGGACTTGGGGAGGGTAAAGATCCCTTCACCACCATTTTGGCACCCTCTTTTGCACGCCTGGCACGCCGTCTGCAGTCGTTGTCCCAGTCGTGTCGCGAATAGCTGAGCCGCAAGTTGGTTGAGTGAAGGGGAAGAGCAGTGAGTCGGCCTGTGCCTCCTATCCCTCCCCCATCTGTAGTCCCCTGCTTCATGGCAGACCGATCCTATCGTCATCCCGGCCACATATACAACCTTGGCACAGGGCCACCTTGCGGGCAGCTATATGCCTCGGGGTGGGTGTTGTGGGCTGCTCTTGAAGTGACACAGGGCCTCGCTGTAGCTTGCGAGGCAGCGCGGGGGCAGGTCACGCAGCAGCAGGCAAATCACGCTGACACAGTCCCTCAGTCGGAAGTGACGTCCTCGAGCGGGCGTTTTATTCAACCCCGCAGGCCACGCCTGGCCTGCGGATGTGTGGATGCGTGTGTGCGTGCGACCACTAGACCGCTGGGGATATTACATCCCTATCCAACTACATATTGTTTTTTTCTTTTGCTTACAAAACAAAACACAGCAGTCCTGAATTACAATGTGTACAAACAAACGCCTGAGTACTTGCGTGTCCCTTGGTGACAACTTCAGGGTCTCAGCAGACATGCGTAATCTCTCAGTCTCTGGCTTGGTGGTGGGTTGGGCCGCAGGTTGTACTGCTGTGAGTTGGCCCTACCATTTCCGGCATCTTGACAAATGCCGCTGGACGTGATGGATGGTGTCAGAGACACTGATGCATTCTCGGGTCCCTCTGCTTGCCCTTACATCAACGTATTCTCTTCCGCTCCTTCAGGGGCTGTCAACGCACTCGAGTCGGGGCTCCCTCCTTCTGGCTCGGGGCCTTGTCTGTTTTCTGACGATATGTCCTTGAACCAGGAGACATTCCTCGACACTTCCTCTTCTCCTTTCTGGGCCGTGATCATGGTGCCTCTCGTGGACGTAACCGTCCAGGTACCGGGCTCATACCGAGTTTGGAATTTTCCCCCTGGGCGTCTGTTTCGTATGATCACCCGGGTCCCTGGGCACATTCTTCTGGGGGTGGCCTTTCTGCGGCGACTAGCTCGTTGGTTCCCCTAGCGCCTCCGTTCCTGGGCCTCACTGATGTCAGCTGGGGGCAGCGTCCACCCCTAGGCATTAGGGAGAAGATCTCTTTGTGGTCCCTGAAACATGAGGGTCCACGGACTGCTCTGGGTGGTGCAATGAGGGGTGCCCCGGTACTCCCGCAGGAATTCATGTAGCCTCTGCTCCGGGTCGGCCTGTTCTACCATTGCTATCCGGAATACTTTATTTAGGGTTCGCATACATCGTTCAACCTCTCCATTTGCCTGGGGCCATTGGGGTGTGATGCGGCAGTGTTGAATTCCCCTTGTTCGGAGAAAGGTGGCGAACTCAGCTCCTTGGAACGGTGGTCTGTTATCACTTCGTATCTCTGACGGGTATCCAAACATGGAGAACATTTTCTCTAAGGCCGGCCCCACATGGGTGAATGTGGTAGAAGCTACTTTGTCTACCAGTGGGTATTTCAAGTAGGAGTCGATGACCACTAGGGTGTGTCCTTCTCCCGGAAAACTCCCGAAGTCTATGCTCACCCCGGTCTAGGGAGATGTACAGGCTTCTTCAGTAATCACAGGTGTGGGCCTTTCAGGGTCACTCATCAGCTGACAGGCCATGCATTTCCGCATGTATTGCTCTACCATGCTCTCTAGCTTCGGAACCATACTTTTTCCCTCATGCGCGCCTTCATCTTCGTGGTGCCTTGGTGCCCCCCGTAGGCAAGTTGCACCGCTATGTCCCTCAGGCCCTGGGGGATGACCAGGCGTGACCCTCTCATTAGCACCCCTTCTTCTGTCGCGCTCAGATCATGTCTGACTCTCCACATCTTCGTGAGGGATTCTCGGTCCTCAGCTGACCAGGAGTTGGAGGG
Organism: Lissotriton vulgaris; assembly: GCF_964263255.1. NCBI lineage: Eukaryota > Metazoa > Chordata > Amphibia > Caudata > Salamandridae > Lissotriton > Lissotriton vulgaris. The sequence continues at coordinate 836,788,826 of NC_141689.1, read as the reverse complement.
ACGGAGGTATTCAGCCCATGAGCCTTCTTGAACCGCTTTCAATGACCTCAGGTAAATATTGTCGGTGGCAGCTGCTTCTTTAATTTCTTCTATCGTCATGCTCTGAGGAAATGAGGTAAGTGCCACCCACTGGGCATACTCCTCGCAGTCGTCGTCCACCGACTACGGGTCAGGCAGGGATGGATGGCCTGAAAGAAAATCTGCAGTGTTTTTGGCTCCCGGTCTGTATATGACTTCCATCTCGTATGGTTGTAGTTGGATCACCCATCGTTCTATGCGGGGTGGTGGATGTGGAGCAGTCCCCTTGAAGAGGGACACCAGGTGTTGGTGGTCGGTGACCATGACGAAAGGGTGCCCTCGCAGGAATAGATGGAAGTGGCCACAGGCCCACTTAATGGCTAGGGCCTCTCTTTCAACCTGGGCATACCTGGTCTCGGTTGGGGTAAGAGCTTTGCTGGCGAATGCTAACGCTGTCCATTGGTTCATGTTCCTGGGTCAGCATCGCGCCAAGGCCCACTGGGCTGGCGTCCACTAACACCTCTGTGCGCTTCTTGGGGTCAAAGTATGATAGGGTGGCTTTCTCCAGGAGAGCGTCCTTGATCCCTCGGAACGCTTCGTCTTCTTTCGGACCCCACTGCCAGACGGCATCCGCTTTGGTCAGTGCCCTTAGTGGTTCACTCCAGGTGGCTAGGCCTGGTATGAATCGGCCACAGTAAGTAGCCATCCCGAGGAAGCTTCTTATTTCAGTTGGGGATTTTGGCGCTAGGGCGTCCTTGATGGCCTTGGACTTCCTCGGGTCTACCTGGATCCCTTCCTGATTGAAAACGTACCCGAAGAATTCTATGGAGGGCTGGAAAAACTGACACTTTTCCTTGTGGAGTGTTGCTCCATGGGCACTCAGTCTCTTCAATACATCCCGGAGATGTTTGTGATGGTCTGAAGCGGTGGCAGAGGGGATCAGGATGTCATCGCTGACATTGATTACCCCAGGCAGCCCGGACAGGAGTTCTCTAACGGTGTTTTGGAACACCTCGGCTGCTGAGGAGATGCCAAAGTTCAATCGCTTATATCGTCGTAGCCCCAGATGGGTACTGAAGGTGGTGATAAAACGACTCTCCTCCGCTAATGGTAAATGATGGTATCCAGCGTTTAGATCAATCTTCGAAAACCACTTTGACCCATTTACGTCCGCAATAATATCGTCCATGGTAGGGGTCAGGTGTCTCTCCCTCCCGATTGCCGTGTTCGGTAGTCGCATGTCAATGCACAACCGGATTTCACCCGGTTGCTTAGGTTTTTCCACAATGACCATTGGGTGGGTCCCATGACTTTTTCGATGACGCCTAAGATGTCCAGCTTCTCGAGCTCTTTTTCCACCAGTGGACGTAAGTGGAACGGAATCCGACGGTGTCGCAGGGCGGTGGGGGTGACAGACTTATCGATGTGTAGTTTGATTGGTTCACACTTTATGCATCCTAGTCCCCTGAAGAGTTCGGGGAACCGTCCCAGTAGCTCGTCCACCTGGTGTGCTCTAATGCGGTTGGCAAATGCTATTAACTTCAGGTCTTCGGCCGTGTGGCTGCTTAACAGGGTGTTAGCCTCTCTGTTGATTATGTGAATTGTCGCCACTACTTCCGATTCATCAGCCTTGATGGGTATTGTAATTTTACCTTTGAGGGGTAGTGGTGTGCCTGCTCCATATGCAAATATCCTCGTTTTGGACGGTAGCACCTGAGGGTGTGGGCGTAGTTTCTTGAACTGCTGCAGGCCCATGACATTCACAGTGGCCCCTGTGTCGAATATTGCCTTAACTTCGTTTCCGGCCATCTGCACAATACATGTCGGCTGTGGCCGCCGCCACTGTTTTAGTTCCCGCGCAAAAGAGACGACGTAGGCCTCTTCATCCTCGGACTCCGAGTCTTCGTCCATTGTGGGTAGGTGTTTCTCTGTTTTCGGTGATGGTGGCTCAACTAACGACAGGTGCCAAATGGCTTTGGTGGGTGTGCGCGTTCTTCTGAATGTTTTTGATGTGTTCCTTCTTCGGCACACCATTGCGAAATGGTTTGGAATCCCACAATTTGAGCAAGTTTTTCCCTGGGCTCGGCAGTCCTTGGTCGCGTGTGGCTCGTGCCCGGGATTGGTCTTTCAGATAGTCTTTCTGGGGTGGCCCACGTGGCTGGGCCCTCACCGCGTCTGCCCGTTCACTCTTGATGGCCTCTGGTTTGTTTTGGGGTTTGTGGAGGGCTTGTTCCATGGCGGTGGCCCTGACATTCGAGAGGTCATGGGACCTGGCCAGCACTAGAATGTCCTCAAGGGAGATCCCCGGTTAGCGTAGTATTGATCCTCTCAGTGCCTTGTCTCGGCACCCCTGGATGATTTGCCTCCGTTTGGCTTTTGGTTGATCCTCAGCAGTGCAGGAACTTGCTAGCTCCCTTACACATAGAAGCGGTCCATGGTCTCACCCTCCCTCTGACATGCCTGTCCCAGTTTAAAAACATCAAAGTTTAGGTTCAATTGTGGGTCAAAGTGACCGTTGAGGGCGGTTACTGCAGAGTCATAATCATCCGCCGCCCCCGTATTAGGCAAATGTTTGAATAATCTGAATATCTCGTCCCCTGCGTAATGTGGTAATAGAGACCCCTTCACTGCCTTGTCCATCTCTCTCGTGACCACAAAGTAGTTTTCCAGTCTCTCGAGCCATACCTTCCAACGTCGGGACGCTGTAGACGGATCTTCCATTTCGCTGAATGGTGGCAGAACCCCAGATGCGGCATGCTGGAATGGAATGGTGATGGAGGCTGCTGGCCCGTCTCCGTCTCCTATGCTGGTAGTTCATTGGGGTGATTATCCCTTCTTCCCCCTTTTCTGCCGCCTTATCGGGGTGGTGTGCGTTCACTGAGCGTTCCCGCCTTCCCGCTGAATCCACAACACCACATGGCCGCTGGTCGGTCTACCTCAGCTCCGTTGAGTGTTCTGCGGGCGTCTGGGTGTGCAGAGACGTCGGAGTTCTTCCCCAGGCCAGACTTGCTGCTCACACTCCCTCCCAGGCGCAGAGAGGGAGACACCAGGAGTCGTTTTCAGCATCTCATGCGAGATGCGTGAGTATTGACAGGGCACTCCGCGTACCCACGGCTCACGCGAGAAGCGTGAGGTACGGCACCTGTTCGCACCGCCGGCCTGGATCTGCTTCACGATGCGCAGACTCCTGGGGCAGATCACTGGGGCCTCTAGCGATCCCCACGGCGATGTGGTAGGGGTGGCCAGGTGAGGACAGGCTGGGTCTGTGTCGTGGGCAGACACGCGGTATGGTCGCGTAGGGAGGCGGGGTGCTCCACCTCACTCTCAGGTGCACGGGCGGGGGTTGGGCCCCTCCGCTCGTCGCCAATGTTGTGGGCTGCTCTTGGGGTGACACAGGGCCTCGCTGTAGCTCGCGAGGCAGCGCGGGGGCAGGTCATGCAGCAGCAGGCAAATCACGCCGACACAGTGCCTCAGTCGGAAGTGACGTCCTAGAGCGGGCGTCCTCCTTTTGTTCAACCCCGCAGGCCACGCCTGGCATGCGGATGTGTGGATGCATGTGTGCGTGCGACCACTAGACCACTGGGGATATTACAGTGGGGACTATGGAGGGGGGGTTGGGCATCCGTGTTGGGCTGAGGTGCTGCAGCGTAGCGCACAGCCGCCTTCCGTGGCTCCTTTCAGCTGGACTCCGAGGCTCATAGTCTGGGTGGCAGGCATTCAAGGAGTTTCGATTTCGGTTAGCGCCATTAGTTGTGGGAGTTTCTGTGACTAGATGGCGCCGAGGCTTATCAGGCAGGCCATTTGTCACTCTCCCGGTTCAACATGCTGTGGTGCTCTTCTGGGGGCTGCCACGAGGTTCAAAAGGCCGTGGGTGTGAGAATAGAGGGCATTTGCCTGCCCAGCCCCAGAGGTATTTCGCACCAACAAGATGCCACAATTTATTAAGTGCTTCGTGTGTCGGGCTTCATGCATAGAGGGAGCCGTAGCCCGTGGTGTGCATTTTGTTCCCTTCAATTTTGAGTCGGCCGTTTAGTTAATTTGGTTAGAGCTTCCTGCTAATAGCATCAAGATTTTGGGTTCGGTCCCCGGATTGACCAGAATTACTCATCATTAAAATAAAAGACTGAAAGTGTATTCTGGTATTAAGTGGGCTTTGATGGTTGTACCAGGAGGGCTGTTGATAGTGCCATGTATGGGTCAACCCCCATTCCAGTGATATCTTCCGCCCCCATGTTTTTACATCATTCAAAGTTTACTCTGCTTCCCAGGTGGGACGATTATTTTTAGAACCGGCCTGCAATAGTTACGCCGCCTCCCTGCGGGGACTTCGAGTGCTGAGGTCGACGGGTTGCTAGAGGAGCGTGGCAAGAAGGTGTGGGGGTGCTATAACCCCTGCCCGGTCCCTGCCCGGTCCCCATGATACCCACATCGGAGTAATTAAAACCCAAACTGTACCCATGTGGGAGGTCTTGCGCGGAATGCGCACCAGGTGTGTTGCTCGGGTGGACACTTGGGGCATGGAGCATGTTGCGAGCGGGCCTGGGGGGGGGGGTATTTAGGACTTCAGGGCCATTCCACGCTGCTGGTGGTGGGTGGGAGTTGCATCGCAGTGCGCGCTGAGTGCGTCTTTCCTACAGGCACTACTACAGTGGTAAGGATGGCCATGCCGGCTTGTGTGGGTTATAACCCCTCTCCCCTGCTTGCCATCTGGGTCGTGGGGCTGAAACCAGTGGGGGCCCCTTTGTGCAATCTATAACTCCTGCCTCCCCTCAGAAGAGGTGTGTTGCTGCGCCCGGTTCAGAGTTGCCTCAGGGGTGGTTGTCGCATGGTTCGGAGATGTGAGAGCGCCCGGTCTGCTTCGGGGGGTGCGGGCTATTATTCTGATCCGACCAAAGGGCTGTCCAGGGCAGGAGGCTTTGGGATGTCATGCATGCTTTGCCCTGGACTGGGATGCGCCCCGGGGGCATGTGGTGCAGGTCTGGCCTGATGGAATACTAGCTTGAAGTACTGGATGGGTTTGTGTAAGCGAATGCTAAGTGGGCAGAAGTCATCGCTTAATTGCAGCTGAATTATTGCCCGCTTACCACGCTGTTGCACCTCAGACCTCAGGTGGAGGATCGCGTCTCCTACTGGCCCGTTGCGCGTTATGGTAATGCTGTAGAGTTACGGGTGATGTTACCCCTGCAGGCTTCTAACAGCCCCCAGGAGTGGGGCGGTATAAGGGTATGGCTGCAGGATGGCTATTTATGAGTGTAAGCTTCAAAGGGTTTACGGTAGCCGCTGCGTAGTAGGGTTACCGTACCATACAACCCACATTGGATATGTTGATTGTGGTGCTATTTTTAATTGGTGACGATCACCGCGTTTCTGAAGCAGGGCAGTGGTTCCTTTTGCGGTTGTCTGGGGCCATGAGTACGGTAAGGGCAGTGGCCTGTAGGGTTGGCTAGGCCACAAGTGGGCTGGAGGTTTCTGGCAATGACCAGTGCCGCAGGCACCGCGGTTATTGATACTCTACTGCCCGCCAATTATTATGGTACTGTGTCCTGTGGGGCTTGGATGGAGGGGAGAGGGCGAGGCCCCTGTTGTGTGGTCCCCCCTTCCGCTGGAGTGGGCTTGTGTTGCGATCGGGTGGGGGGTGTAAGTGTGAGCTTCCATCCTAATGAGTAATGTTTTGGCACACCCGAAGCCTGGAAACGGTACACAAGCATTGGTAGGTCCTCCCTGGCTTCTTTCAGGATGCCTTTTGTGCTCCCCCGCCCCATTGAGTGAGGTCTTGGGTCGCATGATTTTCTCTTTTCCTGGCTGCAGGGGTCGGGGGAGCTGCAAGTCACATCTATCCTGCAACCCTTGGTGGCTCACCGTTTTTCTTTGAAATGGACCTCGGACCTCGGACCTGTGTGGGCATTCCGCTCCCCCTCCGCCGCTGCAGACCAACAGCAGCCGCCGTGTAAGGGAGAGCGAGAGGGCAAAAGACTACCTTTCCCAGCTACCCTTGCCCCGGGACCGGAAGGGAGATCCTGAAACTGCGCGCCAGGCGGCGCTTAAAACCAAGGCTCCACATCGGTGGAGCGGGGGTCACATCTATCCTGCAACCCTTGCTGGCTCACCTTTTTTCTTTGAATTGGACATCGGACCTCGGACCTCGGACCTGTGTGGGCATTCCGCTCCCCCTCCGCCGCTGCAGGCCAACAGCAGCCGCCATGTAAGGGAGAGCGAGAGGGCAAAAGACTACCTTTCCCAGCTGCCCTTGCCCCGGGACCGGAAGGGAGATCCTGAAACAGCGCACCAGGCAGCGCTTAAAACCAAGGCTCCACATCGGTGGAGCGGGGGTCACATCCATCCTGCAACCCTTGCTGGCTCACTGTTTTTCTTTGAATTGGACCTCGGACCTGTGTGGGCATTCCGCTCCCCCTCCGCCGCTGCAGACCAACAGCAGCCGCCGTGTAAGGGAGAGCGAGAGGGCAAAAGACTACCTTTCCCAGCTGCCCTTGCCCCGGGACCGGAAGGGAGATCCTGAAACAGCGCGCCAGGCGGCGCTTAAAACCAAGGCTCCACATCGGTGAAGCAGGGGTCACATCCATCCTGCAACCCTTGCTGGCTTACCGTTTTTCTTTGAATTGGACTCGGACCTTGGACCTGTGTGGGCATTCCGCTCCCCCTCCGCCGCTGCAGACCAACAGCAGCCGCCTTGTAAGGGAGAGCGAGAGGGCAAAAGACTACCTTTCCCAGCTGCCCTTGCCCCGGGGCCGGAAGGGAGATCCTGAAACAGCGCACCAGGCGGCGCTTAAAACCAAGGCTCCACATCGGTGGAGCGGGGGTCTTATGCATCCTGCAACCCTTGCTGGCTCACCGTTTTTTTTTTAATTGGACCTCGGACCTGTGTGGGCATTCCGCTCCCCCTCCGCCGCTGCAGACCAACAGCAGCCGCTGTGTAAGGGAGAGCGAGAGGGCAAAAGACTACCTTTCCCAGCTGCCCTTGCCCCGGGACCGGAAGGGAGATCCTGAAACAGCGCGCCAGGCGGCGCTTAAAACCAAGGCTCCACATCGGTGGAGCGGGGGTCACATCTTTCCTACAACCCTTGCTGGCTCACCGTTTTTCTTTGAATTGGACCTCGGACCTCGGACCTGTGTGGGCATTCCGCTCCCCCTCCGCCGCTGCAGACCAACAGCAGCTGCCGTGTAAGGGAGAGTGAGAGGGCAAAAGACTACCTTTCCCAGCTGCCCTTGCCCCGGGACAGGAAGGGAGATCCTGAAACAGCGCGCCAGGCGGCGCTTAAAACCAAGGCTCCACACCCGCATCGCGGGAGCGCCGGGCTAAGCCCGGGCAAAGGGCGGGCCCTCTACGGCCCTCCGAGGCCAGAGAAGGCTGGGCTGGGCCACCTCCCTAACTTCCCTCCTGCACTGTAGAAGGTACTTATATAATCTTATAAACATCTTATGCCCCGATTCCCCCTTACCCTAACTGAGTGGATTATCCCCAGTACAATCTAGAATAGATAATCATCAAGTGTCATTTATACATTTTTTGCACCTGAGCAGCACGAGGAAGGTAACTAAAACCACCAGGATGCCCACCCTAAGGTCCAATACTAAACAGAAGGTGGTCACCCCTCAACCAGTTCCCACACTTAAAGCGATTGACATAATGTTGAAACAGACTATAGGGGAGTATCTACCGCAATAGCAAACACAGAAAGGAGGATGTCCTTACCACCGATGACAATTGTTCAAGACCCACAAGATGTAGTAGATGATCCTCTAGTAGCACCATTGATGTAACTGATGATCTAGACTTAAGTCTCGGTGTTACCTCCTCTTTCGCCGAGCTTCCATGTGCTCAGGCCCCCACTGAGACAATAGGGGTTATAGAAAATACTCAGCACAATTTAAGCACTTCGCGGGGTAGAGAGAAGGTGAACTCAAGCAATATAGAGTCAAAAAGAGCCAGTGAAGCTCGCGTACACAAGAAAAAAAAGGGGCAAAATAACACGCTAAACCACAACTTAGTGGTTCCAATCACCAATTCTACATCAGGAATACCTTGCTGGGTGACAAATATGGTAGCCGATCTCAAGGCAGACCTTGAAGATACGATCATTGCCCACATTAACCCGCTTATGTCAAAAATCGACAGACTAACATCCCTAATAAATAACAAAGGGATGGGCTCCACTAGGCAAGTGGGAAACTATGGCACATTAATAAAGGGGGGTCAAAAAAGGGTACTCCTAACAATACATTAAAAGATAAGGTAACACCAGTCAACCAATCCACAGCTATTAGACCTAAGGAAGTTACGCAAAATAATATCCCGACTGTGAAGAAAGCCCCTGTATCCCTGAACCCCAGTGCATCCAGTACCATCCCACAGGTCCAATCGAAGCAAGGAAATGGAAATCTCTTAGCCTCAAACGACAAAACCGGCCAAAAACCTAAAGAAAGTATAAGCATAGATACTCCCCTACTAAAAAATCAAGCGGAAAAGGTAAGGTTGGCTCGCTTCCAGACAATTAATCTTCCGCCTGAAGCTTTGCCTTTTGTGGTTGTACTGACAGGAGTGCCACCCCTGAAAGAGGGAAAAAAGGAAACACAAATCGAACTAAAAAATAAATGTGTGCAATGGTTAAAGGTAAATAGACCCCTACCTCCAAATATTTTTGGGGAAATACTTACGGTCAGAAGAGGGGAATGGATACGCAGAAGTATAAAAACAATAGCAGGGGACATTATAACTATCAATTTTAGAGACACGGCTGCAGTGAATTATATATGTAACGCACCCCCTAGTGGAACTAATACACAAATCCACCCTTTACATCTCTCATATTTCTACCCGACCATACCCCAAAGACAAATGCAGAGAAATAGAATACCTATGAGCAGGGCTTACCAGCTAGCACCACAGCAAAGATTTCACCAATGGCAAACTCCCTGGCAAGGTACCCCAGATTATGATCCTTTTCTACCCCAGTATGTGCACTGGAATAGGTTCTGTGCACTGGACGATGTGGACTGACTTACACCTGAGGAAACCAGCACTCTACTGAAGGACCGGGTTTTAGAACCCAGCGGCGTCAGGGAGAACGCCTGAAACCTTCGAGTTCCCCTGTCTTGGCAAACAGAGACACGGGATACTTCTTGATGACGTCAAAGACCAAATTTTATTGGTTGCAACCATGGACAGAGATCTACGAAGTACACACGGGTAGTTCGTCAGAGACTGCACACTTCGGTAAACGGATCTCGGTCTTTTATGCCGAAATTCATACCTCAGGCAACATTACAATTTACATTTGGTGCACACAAACTGACCAATGACAACGTAGCATTTCAAAAGTAGCAAATGACGACAGTCAAAGACAATCCCATTTTCCGTTGTCCAGCCCACCAAAAACGATCGCACACATGCTTGGTTTCCTGTTCGATCAGGCCGGACAAACCCATCGTAAACCCTTCAACCCAGATCGATGAACATATCGTAAAGGAAGAGCAGAAACAGATGGAAAGGAGATAGAGAGGTGGGAACGGTGTACCATAAACTCCGACACGTCTTGCCCTTTGATCTTTATCAGGCCAGCTGCTGAACAAGGAACTGGCTCAGCGGGATTCGCCCCAGGCAAGGAGTCAGTTCGGCCAGGTCAACCAGAAGTCAGCTATGGCGTACGTGTCTCAAGGACTTTCTCGGCCGCAGTCATCGGGCCTATGTTAGGGCAACCACACAAAATGGCTGCCGCATATAAAATGGAACCCGGAGGTTCGGACTAAATCCTCGAATACAGAGTGTTCTCCTATATCGATTCATACGAAAAACACTCAGACACGTTACACTCGCCATTTGCGGTCTGCTGAGACTAAAATCGTCCAATTCCGACGATCTTTATAAAACGGGTTTCAGAACTATTGAACCTAATTCGGAACCACGGAACCACAGGCCCTCCTTTTGCCCTATCATAGGCAATAAACCCAGACCCATTTTAATCTGAATCCGGATCTATATTCATCAGGTCATCGATATGCTGCTGTAGCATCATACTATTACTAAGCATCTCTCTCTGGACAGGTTTCCGTACACACAAGGTAGCACAAAGGCCACAAATAGCAGGAGCACACTGTACACAGAGACAGAACATGAACAGGATTGCTAAGACCATCCCAATGACCATCAAAATCTTCCAACCCCAAGTGGATATCAATCCCCATAACCATCCCATCAAAGACCAATCTCCTTTGTCCAAATGGACAGAATCGGAGATTTTGTGCAATTTGGAAATGGCCTCGAAGACTGATGGAGCGTTTTCTGGAATAAAAACACTGCAGCTTGATTGAACCAATCTACAAACTCCACCTCGATCTGCCAGGATAACATCAAGGGCAACTCTATTCTGAAGTGTCATAAGTCTATCCGACTGGAGCTCAGCAGTCAAGTTACCAAGGGCACCGGCAGTTTCAACTATAGTGGACTCGACCACTCTCGTTAGCTGATGAATATTCCTACTGTTAGCCATAGGTCCCCAGAACGGCAGAAAACCCTTAAAGAAATCTCCCAATTCTTGTCCTGCAGTATCTTCTTGGCTAAAGACACCTCTAGCAATTCTCGTCTTGTGGTAATCTGCCGCAGCTGTAAAAGTGGGAGGTAACAAAAAGGAAACAAAACATGTGCCCGAGAAGTCGGGGGGCAACCATGTGTACGCTTTGTCATAGCAAACAAAGTAGGTACCCTTAGCAGCTAAGAACGCTGGGGAAGACTGAGACGGAAACACGTAGGTCTCAGCGCAAACACTCTTCCCTAACTGAGCCTTCGGATTCTTACCATTGCCCTGCAGACAATAGTAGCCCTTATGGGGCACTATCCAGATCGGTGGAGGACTTTTCGCTCGCTGGTTAATACTCAGACTAACTCCATATCCAGTGACGTTCCAACCACTATATGGTTGCCTCCCATCTTTCGGAATAGTCTCTACTGCATTAGTCCCTTTAATAATGTCGACTATGCCTTTAGCTAAAGCACGATTCTTCGGATTGTCTTTCGGTGAACGTAGGGGGTGGACACTATGGGCATAGATGAACATGGTTCTGTAAGCTCAAATCGAACCATTTAAACTGAAGGGCAAAACCAAATAAGGAATACCCTTATCAGTTGTATGAGGCATCAAACCACAAATCCAGCAGTTCGTTGTATTAATCACTAACTGGTGCTGGTGCAAAAGTTGAATGAAAGAATTGTTAGAAAATTCCAAACGTCTGATTACCTCATGTTCGGGCAAAGGATGGAAAGAATGAGAAGAAATAGTAGGTGAAGGTATAGGTTGCACAGTGGGATTAGACTTCGTTTTAAAAACAAATGCTACATAACCAGCTATGAATATTACAAAATTCAATAACAAAAATAAACGTGGTATCAAAAAGCATTTCTTCGACATTATTTTGCATATATGTTTTCTAAAAGTCAATGTCTGTACAGGTCTCTCCAACTCAAAGAAATCCATCCTAAACTAAATGTGCTGCCCGCGGTGGTTGGTTGAGTTTGCTTGAGAGTGCCTCTGCTGCACCCAGGAAGGCTGCCTCGGGCCAACAGAACCCTCGACCTAGTGTCTCAGGCTTACACTCCCAAGACTGGTAGCAACTGCGACCCTAGCAGCGAGAACCGGATTGCAGTTCAAGAAAAACAAAAATAAGTAGATCCTTGGTGGAGAGTTAACCTGCAAACAGTAAAACAAATCAACTTTATTAATATTTTATTTGTCCATAATTCTCGATCTCAGATTGTATCGATCTTTTCCAGGTAGTTCTTGATCAATGAACAAAAGAAGAGGCTCTGTAGTGTCCAATCGCTCTGCAGGAGGTACTGATGCTTGTAAAATTTGATCGCTCTCTTTTTCTGAGCTAGTTCCAATGAAACGGGCATCTCTGAATGGTATGAACCGTGGGATTGCTTCTGTCTCAGAGTCCGCAAGACCCTCCTGGACCCACTTGTCGTAGGGCAAAGGCAAAGGTGCCTTTTTAGTGTGCGAGCCGTGGATCCAGTTTCGTTTCCCTCTCACTCGAACCGCAGATCTCGTAGACAAAAGCACCTGATAGGGCCCAGTCCAGCGGGGCTGCTCGTTCTTCGTTCGCTGGAAATTTCGAACAAAAACCCACGCGCCAGGCTCGATGGAGTGCCCTGGATCCTCTGTAGCTTGAGGAAGACTGTCATGTACCTGTTGGTGTAAAACACTTAGTTGTCAGTTCACGCAAATAGTCAAGCAAAACAGGGTATTCGAGGTCACTGAATCTCGTCGGTCTTGGTACGCCCCAAACATTCGCCGGGCGACCAAACACAACCTCACATGGACTCAAACCCATTTGTGAATGCACAGTCATTCGGGTGGACAAAAGTGCTAATGGCAGGGAATCTGGCCATTGGAAACCAGTGCTTTCCTGAATTTTGGCTAAGTTCAACTTAAGGGTGCCATTATAGCACTCGACTAAACCAGCTGATTGGGGATGATTTGCAGCGTGGAATTTCTGCCTAATCCAGAGGCCCTCACACACTCTCTTCATAACTTGACCCCCAAATTCACTTCCGTTATCACTCCAGATGATTCTCGGCATTCCAAACCTCTGGAAAAATTCCTTTATCAAAACTTTTGCTGTGGACAAAGCAGTGTTGTCCTTAAGGGGGTAAGCTTCTACCCATCTAGAAAAAGAGCAAACAACCACTAACACATACTTCAAATTGTTGCATCTCTCCATATGGATAAAATCTAGCTGCAAAGCCTCGAACGGATACGTAGGAGGAGCAAAATGACCAGCTGGCGTTGGAGTTCCCTTTTCCAGGATTATGCATCAAACACACCATACAGTTCTTGACTAAATTCTCTGCGCATCTTGGGATTCCTACATTCTGCCAAACCGGAGCCAACAACTTGCAAATCCCTTTCACACTGATGTGTGCCATACCATGCGCCATTGTAACAACTGGAAGCACATACGCGTTAGGCAACAACCATCTCTGATGCTCAGACAAGTCAGTCCAACACCCATTCGAGTCCAACCTACCCTTACTTTCTCTCCATTCATCCAACTCTTTCTCTGTGGCCTCACTCTGAATAACTTTCACGCTTTCAATGGTGTCTTCACACATACTCTTCTCTGGAACCCATCTCGCCGGACCCGCAACATAGATTTGACTCATCACGTTTCTAGCAGTTTCTTTCGCAACTTCATCCGCAAATGCATTACCACGGCCAACGTCATCCGTAACCTTTTTGTGGGCATTGCATTTCACGATCGCTACTTGCAAAGGTAACGTAAGAGATTCAAGAAGTTCATTCACCAATTGTCCGTGCTGGATCTTCGTCCCATGCGATGTCAAAAATCCACGTTCACACCTCAAACGCCCTAAAAATATGAGCCACACCAAACGCATACTGACTATCCGTATACACATTCACTCGTTTCCCCTTCGCCAAGACACATGCTCTCGTAAGTGCAATCAATTCAGCCGCTTGTGCGGAGCTATGTGTGATACGTGGAGCTTCGACCTTCGTCTCTTCTTCGGTTCTTAGAAAACAATTGTGTTGCTCTTCACTATCATCATCTGTCTCAAGCGAAATCAGCAACAATGTAGCCGGGTTCAAAGTATTGCACCTCTTGATGTGCACATGGCTCGCTAACAACATAAAGTCATACCCTGACAACCGAGCACTAGTTAAGTGCTGTGTCTTTGTACGATTCAACAAGGTATCCACTGCAAGTGGAACCATAACCACTAACGTATTGTCCATAACCAAACCCGCAGATTGTCGAATCGAAACAGCCGCTGCCGCTGTGGCTCTCAAGCAACTCGGCAAAGCTCTGGCTACAGGATCTAATGTCGACGAAAAGTACGCACATGGGCGTTGCTTCCCGCCAAACTGCTGAGTCAAAACCGATAATGCACATCCCTCTCTCTCATGGACATACAATGTGAAAGGCTTACTGTAGTCGGGAGTGCCCAACACAGGAGCCGAACACAACGCATTGCGTAATTCAGAGAAGCTCTTTTGATATTCGTCAGTCCAAGGAATAGGATTTGGAGTATCCTTAACCGTAAGGGCTATCAAAGGCTTCGCTAGCAGGGAAAAATTAGGGATCCACTGTCTACAGTACGACGTAATACCCAAAAACCCACGTACTTCTCTCTGTGTCGTAGGGACACTCATTCTCGCAATAGCCTGAATTCTTTCTGGGGTCAGTTTCCTTCCCTCCTTTGATAAGAGGTGACCTAAATAGGTAACTTCTTGGCGACAGAATTGCAATTTTGAGAGAGAAACTTTATGATGGCAATCAGATAAATGAGACAACAAGGACACAGTGGCATCCTTACAGATGTCTTCGGTATCAGCAGCGACCAACAAATCGTCGACATACTGGATAAGGGCTGCACCGTCAGGAAAAACTAACGAGTCAAGTTGAGTCTTCAGAGCTTGACTGTAAATCGATGGACTCTCGCAATAGCCTTGAGGAGCGCGTTTAAAGCGGAAACTTCGTCCTCCTAAAGAGAATCCAAAGATATCTCTACTCTCCATGGCAATCGGAATGCTGAAGAAAGCATTCTTCAAGTCGATCACTGAAAACCAAGTGGCAGAAGCTGGAATCAATGTCAATAATGCAGTAATGTCAGGCACAACAGGAAATTGTGGAACAACAATTTTGTTCACTTCACGGAGGTCGATAACAAATCTATATGCAGGAGGCTGTGGAGGATCAGTTCGCTTTAAGACAGGCAAAACAGGACTATTACACACATTACCTCACGTCTCTTCAATAACACCTTTGTCAATCAGGTCATAAATGAACGCTTAAAGTGCACGCTCACCATCACTTGAAATACGATATTGTGGAATGCGCGGTAACTTAGCATTCGCCTTCGGTGTCACAACATATGGGGGAATGTCTAACAGGCCCACATCATTCGGACCCGTAGCCCACAATGAATCTGGTAACGAAGACAATTCAGATGGGAGACAATCCTTCGATACATATATCGGAGAGATCACACTCTCACCCAAGGTAAGGTGTACTCCTAACGGAGAACAGTACAAAGTCGCATACAATCTCTTCAACAAGTCCAGGCCTAGCAAGTTCTCATTACAACCTGTAGTCAAAAGAAGGGGTGCTTCAAACCTACGAGGACCAACAGAAAGAGGCAATGGATCGGAAATCGGATTCGTAACGGGGGCGCCAGAAAAACCTATAGAAACATTATTAAAGCCAGACAAAGGTGCGCCAGGGAGTTTAGAATGCATAATAGAACTCTTCGTAGCACCAGTGTCTAGCAGAAAAGGCTCTGACACACCTGATGCAATCACTTCAACGTAGGGTCCACTCTGATCTACTGGAATCGAAACAACTCCCTCTCTTTGTCTATGGCGGTCCTAACAATCAGTACCTTGCGCTTCGTCGCCTTCAACATAATAATCATCCACATAGTACTGTGCTGTCCTACCAGACGAATTCTGCTGTTGGTCGAAGCTATTCATTGAATTTTGCGGAGGCAAAGGGCGCGCATTCTGCCCGCGACCTCTACCTCTAGATGCTTGCTGAGCACCTCTACCTCTCACACCAGGAGCACTATTTGCACGTTGCAACAGAACCGGACAACTATTCTTATAATGGCCCTCTTCTCTACAATACGCACACTGATTAGGCCCATACGGAATATGCTGTTGAGGAATCTTGTCTCTTTGCGAGTTCCTCGAATACTGTTGAGGCTGTTGGTAATCGCGCTGATTATTAACACGTGGTGGATAAGCTTGTTGTAGAAGAACTCTAGTCTTCAATTCCTTAGTCTTCTTATCCGCTTTCTCTAACTCATCCTTATGCCTATTCTCATAGTACTGAGCCGTAGCAAGAATCTGCGCCAATGTAGAAACGGGCCAAGCACTCTCGGAATCCTTCAACTTAGTACATAATTCAGGAAGAAGATTGTGCACAAATTTATCAACAAATAATCTCTGGCCACCCTCGGTAGCCATATCCTGACCACTATGATCAACAAAAATTTCTTCGAAACACGAGAAAAAATCAGACACAGTCTCATCTTTCTTCTGCTTACAAGCAGACAATTTATCCGAATTAACACGGACCTCGGGCATCAAAGTCTTCATGAAAGTAATAATTCTACCAGGAAGTTCAGTAATGATATTTTCAGGTTTAGCACCTCCAACTTGTCTATCATTTGCAGCAACAAGATTCACCCACGAATCACCCAATTCATTATCATGATCCGTATGTCGAATGACATTCCAGATGGGCTGTAGAACTACATTCCCGAACAACATGTCTATGTCTGCCAAATTCATGACGCACGAACTCACAGTTTGCGTAAGCTCTTTATAATATCCCGCTGGATTCTTCCACGGATCAGGTAAAGTCTGTTTAAGCGCTAAAACTTCTGCACGTTTCCATGGAACATGTACCCATACTCGCTGAAAATGTGCAAGAACAGGTGGAACAGCAGTAGCATCAGCAGGTCTCCAAACCGGAGGAACCTCTCGCATCGGATACTGACGCGCATGTCTCCTAACTGACGAATCTGGCTCTAATAGTCGTTCAGTAGGGACATCGCTTCGGACCGACAGTAACGTCGACACCGCTTTCTCGATGTCGTGTAAACTCACAATCGTTCCTTTTGCAAACTCGGAACGCAATCGAAACAATTCTGCAGGAGCTTTACCCACTTCGTTCGTCCATTGTTCATGGAGAAACGCACACATAAGCTCAAAAACATAACGTTGCTTTGGTGCTTCCCATTGCCGGAAAACATCCATAATACCCTCAAGATCGTACTGGGACTTGTACGTCACCCATCTATGCACCATATGATCCAAAACCACTCGCTCATCTGTATCAGGCAGCTGACTACGCAGCTGTCTACGCTCACTTACGGAAGACATACCCAATTGTCCCAACCAAGGAGTCAGAAAACAAGAAAAGGCAGCAGTCATCCGCTGTCTAGGAGAAGGAGTAGTCGGAAGGACAAGAGGAGACGAAACAGTAGTAGAAAAATCCATAGTCGGAACAGGCATAGAAACAGTAGTAGCAGAAAAAGGCAAAGTTGGCGGCCCCTGAGGAGGCTGCGCCAAAGGGACAGTAGCCAACGAAGGAGCTGGCTGTGGAGGAATAACAGGAGGCAAAACAACCGGCAATTGCACAGCCACTACCGGTGGCGGTGGTGCCGTAGCATTCTGCACATAAGGCGGTGGTGAATTTAACAGATGCGACATTAAAGGATCTTTTGCAAGATCCTTCTTAACTTTCTGCTCTTTAGACGGCAATACCGGGTAGCATCGGTCTACCGCTAACTTCTTCACTCTAAGCATCTGCTCACTTTCTTGCTCTTCTTCATTATCTCTGTATGCAATGGCAGCTTGCACCATTGACATACCCTTCTTATTTTTCTTTGCTAACATTATTTCTTTCTGTTTGGCTTCTTTGCGCCATATGCGGAAAGAGTCAAACATCGCCGGCCGGGCTTTCTTCTTAAACAACTGCACTTCAAGGTTATCTAAGATTTCTGTCTCAAAACTACCGTAACGGGGCCACTGTAGGACACCGTCACTCTTCGTGTATTTTACCCAAATCTCATTATAGCTAATAGGACCCACGCCATGCTTCACATACAGTTTGTATGTAGGAGTTCCGATCGGAGGAACCGGACACAAATTAAGGGTGGGCGGCTAGCTACGCTCCGTGCACGGAGTGCGCGTAGTGCCGTCTCCTATGCATTTTGCGTAGCGGGCGTAGCCAGGCGGCACTACGCGCGCTCCGCAGACGGTGCGTAGCCGGCTGCCACCCGCCTCCCTCCCGCCCTCCCTAAATACTTCAATAAAAAGATAGAAAGCTTTTAAAAACACTTACCTTGTCCGCCGCGTCCCCGGGGCTCCCTCTCGCCGTCCCTGGATTCGTGCCGCCATTTCGAATACTAATGCGCATGCGCGGGCGGCCGCGCATGCGCATTAGTATTCGAAATGGCGGCGCGAATCCAGGGACGGCGAGAGGGAGCCCCGGGGACGCGGCGGACAAGGTAAGTGTTTTTAAAAGCTTTCTGTTGTTTTATTGAAGTATTTAGGGAGGGCGGGAGGGAGGCGGGCGGCGCGTAGTGGGGCTACGCGGAGTGCGCGGGTGGGCGTAGTTTTGTGCCCACTTCGCGTAGCTCCGCGTAGACCCACTCCGCACACTACGCCCAGGGTTAACACAAATCCTCTAACCGGGAATCCCTCAGAGTACCACAACTAAACAAGTTTCTAAGACGGCTAAAACCAGGCATCCTGCACACTAGTCTAGCTTCAAACAACAAGGGGAATCTGAAAACGATAATCTTGTGAATACACGAATGCCTTGGCTTTGGGGCCTGCAGGTACCAAATCAAAGCTATCCACTAAAGGATATGAAACAAACTAAGGGCTAGGAGACGCTCCGTTCATACTTAACTGAAATGTCGATGGCGTCACCAGAAGACCCGTCAATCGTCTCGCTCTACAAACGTCTAAGGCTCCAAAACAGGGCGACAGTCAGGGCAGCAGTCCTTCGTAGCCGTCGGAAAGCGGGAAACCTCGCAGCAAAGACTTTCGGACCACGACGACATACAGGGGTCGATGAAGTGGCTGGCCTTCCTCCAGAATTTTCTCACGAAGCTTCTCACAAAACTCTGGCTTGGACCGGTACCGCTGAAGTTGCCCCACGTGGGCGCCAACTGAAGGACCGGGTTTTAGAACCCAGCGGCGTCAGGGAGAACGCCTGAAACCTTCGAGTTCCCCTGTCTTGGCAAACAGAGACACGGGATACTTCTTGATGACGTCAAAGACCAAAGTTTATTGGTTGCAACCAGGGACAGAGATCTACGAAGTACACACGGGTAGTTCGTCAGAGACGGCACACTCCGGTAAACGGAGCTCGGTCTTTTATGCCGAAAATCATACCTCAGGCAACATTACAATTTACATTTGGTGCATACAAACTGACCAATGACAACGTAGCATTTCAAAAGTAGCAAATGATGACAGTCAAAGACAATCCCATTTTCCGTTGTCCAGCCCACCAAAAACGATCGCACACATGCTTGGTTTCCTGTTCGATCAGGCCGGACAAACCCATCGTAAACCCTTCAACCCAGATCGATGAACATATCGTAAAGGAAGAGCAGAAACAGATGGAAAGGAGATAGAGAGGTGGGAACGGTGTACCATAAACTCGGACACGTCCTGCCCTTTGATCTTTATCAGACCAGCTGCTGAACAAGGAACTGGCTCAGCGGGATTCGCCCCAGGCAAGGAGTCAGTTCGGCCAGGTCAACCAGAAGTCAGCTAAGGCGTACGTGTCTCAAGGACTTTCTCGGCCGCAGTCATCGGGCCTATGTTAGGGCAACCACACAAAATGGCTGCCACATATAAAATGGAACCCGGAGGTTCGGACTAAATCCTCGAATACAGAGTGTTCTCCTACATCGATTCATACGAAAAACACTCAGACACGTTACACTTGCCATTTGCGGTCTGCTGAGACTAAAATCGCCCATTTCCGACGATCTTTATAAAACGGGTTTCGGAACTATTGAACCTAATTCGGAACCACGGAACCACACTACTATCCGACACGAGATTAGATGAGGAAGGGCCCATAATGACGGAAATCTCAGCTTTATGCCCCCACTCTACTTCTGTACTAGTGTCTAGCATTGTCAGTCCACACCTTTAACTGTTTTTATGCCTTCAATTGAATGTCTGGGCCCTCAAAATAGTAATGGTTATGATCCCAAGGGTTTAATAATGATTCTTAGCTGGAACCTAGCAGGTATTCACAGGAAACTGGGCTCACCAGAGTGGAATGGTTTGGTGGAGGCGCATAAGATCTGTTTCTTCCAGGAGACTTAAAGTTTAGAACCACTCCATCATGTTGGCTATGTCACATATTTTGTGCCCGCAGTACAACCTAGAAATGGGAAGGGACACCCTTCGGGGGGCCTTCTCATCTGGGTAAGCATTTCCCTTAATTGCCGCATAATATCTAAGCAGATCAATAGCCCAGATATTCTAGGAATTTCCTTGAGAGGTCCCCGTAGGGGGTTAACCCTCGATTTGTTTAATATATATGTCAGAGGTACTAAACATGGGTCTATGTCCCCGATAGTACCCACTCTTGAATCGAAACTCAGAGAAAACATTGGGGGTGCCCAAATCTTAGTTGCGGGAGATTTTAATTGCACCTATGAGCCACTTTCAACCGATGACATTTTGGACCTGGTTGAGGACGATATTAAAAGGGGTATTCCAGCCCTAACTATTCCCCGGATCAAAAGATGGTCCCAAAATGCGATTCAGTTAAATGCTCTGACATTGGAGTTTGGTCTAAGAGCCACAAATGGTCGTACAACTTCAGACCCCATGGGTGCTGCCACATTTAATAGAGCCAACCACACTTCGAGGATTGATTACATTCTGCTAGATTTTACACTTTGGGGATTAGTGCAGGATATGGTAGTTCTACTTACTGTAGAAAGCGATCATAATTCGCTTTCTTTATCTCTTAAAAATCCTTGGCCTAACAAATCAGCTGAAATGTCTCCTAAGCAAGCTCACAAAATCTCTGTTTCCTCTTGTGGGAGACGCTTGAAGTGGATTAAAATTTCAGCTGATGAATCTAAACTTAATACTATTAATGAAATGCTTATGGCTTCACAAATGGAGTTGGAAACTATCAATCCGGCCCTGCTAACTGGAAGGGTAGCACCTATCTTTGAGGATACACTTAGGTCTATAGGGGACATATTTTTGAAAAAGGTGCGTGTGGGCAGGAATATGGCAACCCGGAACTCAAGGGGCAAGCATGATTGGTACACATCTGCATGCAGGCATGCAAAATCTCTTTTGATTGAGGCTGTTAAAGGCAAATCACAAGCCCTGATACAGGGAGCTAGGAAAGAGCATAAGCGAATATTGGCAAGTGCAAAAAAGGAGTGGGAAGAAGAGTATTGGCGCACTTTAAAAGATGCAAGCACTTGGAAAGACTCAAGGCGTTTCTGGGATACAATCAGAGCCAGAAACAGACCAGATAGTGACCTCATAACGTGTAACTTCAGTAGTCAAGTGTGGGTTAACCACTTTTCCAAATTATACACTCGCCAATCCGGACATAACATCATAGATATACCCAAGGATGAACAGGGCTGGGAGGTGGCTCTAATAAACCCTGACCTTCCGACAAAAAGAGTTGAGTACGCTACTGGTACTATTATGTCCCAAAAGGATTGGGAGGCAGATCTAGTAGACCCTGACTTCTCAATAAAAGAAGTAGAGTATGCCATTAGTACCATTATGCCCCAAAAGGCGGCCGGTCCGGATGGTATTCCCGGGGACCGGCTGCGTTCAGATATCCCGAAATGGGCAAAATGTATTCACTGCCTGCTCAATGCCATCTGTAGGGGCGCACCGATTCCCACATCCTGGAAAGGGGCGGAGGTCATCCCTATTTTTAAAAAAGGTGCTAGGGACGACCCGTCAAATTATAGACCCATAAGCTTGTTGGACATAACCCAAAAGGTAGTCGGCAAGGTATTGCTGGTTAGAATATTGGAATGGATTAAGAAAAACAACATCCTTTCTGACCACCAGGCAGGATTTAGAGTAGGTACCGGCACAATTGAACAAGCTTTTAGATTGATGTTAGTGTACTGGAAGGTGGTGGTCATAGGCAAAGGCAGTCTTTATCTCGCATTTATCGATTTAAAGACTGCCCTTTGACCTTGTACCTAGGGAGACTCTCTGGAGAGCCCTTACCGACATGGGGATACCACATTATATTCTATTGTTACTTGTAAGGCTTCATGAGAATAGCTTTGCCCAGATAAGATGGGCTACAGAGGGAGAGAAAACCAGCAGTATCCCGGTAGAGAGAGGGGTTCGCCAGGGATGTGTTTTAGCTCCCACCCTTTTCTCTCTGTATATCAATGGAGTGGTCGAGCATCTGCTGAAAGATCCCTCAGATGAACCATCCCTGGCGGGGGAGCGCATCCCCACCCTCCTCTTTGCGGACGATACGCTCTTGCTATCTAAATCCCCAATGGGTCTTCAAAAACTCCTCAACAACTTCCAGTCTTTTTGTGCAGAACAGGGCCTGGTAATCAATACCGACAAAACGAAATATCTTGTGATGAATCCCCCTAAAAAATCTGTGCGTCCCCCAAAGTTGAACGCTGTACCTTTGGGGAGGGTAGATGTATTTGATTACCTAGGCATCCGTTTGTCGCACAATATGCAGTGGGCTCCTCACTTAGACAAAATGCTGCTAGCCCACAAGAGGGTAACAGGGGCTCTCCTGAAGGAGCAGCGCTCCGGTGCTATTAGACCTATAGCCCCTGTTATTGAAATTTATACAGCAAGGGGAGTTAGCTCTGCTCTTTATGGGGCAGAGCTATGGGGCTCATGTAATACCAGTGAATTGTCAAGATCTGAGAGGAAGTTTTGTAGGGCCATTATGTCACTTCCCCAAGGTACTCCTATGGCCCCATTAATACTTGATTTAGGTTGCCGACCTATTGGAGATTTGGCAAAGTTCCGGCCCTTACTTTTATTGGCCCGGCTGTGGCGAGTCCCGGAACTTGCCAAATATGCGAAAGGGCTCTCTGAAATAATGTCATTACCAGGGTGGCACAGAATAAACTGGCTGAGAGATATGAAAGCCCTCCTGTGTAACTTGGGCCTAAGTGAAGCCTGGGCAAACAGGCAACACTCAAGGCAACACTCAAGAGTCTGTACTGGAATTGGATTTTGACTCAGCGGAGTACTAACCGTACATTGGGTAGACTTACGGAGGACATTTTGAAATTCAAGGACTTGCCAATTCGGGAACTCTACTTAGATATCATTGAGAGACCATTTGATAGAACCCTTTACTTTAAATTCAGGACTGGGACTCTTCCTCTGCATGCTTTTACATCTCGGTGGAAACCGCCAGCACAGACCACAGAGTTTTGCCCCACTTGTATATCTAGACAAGAGTCAGTGGCACATTTTCTGTTTGAGTGCCAGGAGTATGCCTGGCCAAGAAGAAGATGGCTTAAGCAATTGTGCCGCTTGTTAGGGACTAGGCACCACATTGAGGCACTAAGCATTCTAATGTCGGACTCTCGCCCACTGTATGTCTGTGCCCTTTCTAAATTTTTATCATGGGCCTGGTGTATTAGAAGCAAAAGGCTTAAAGAGAATGTTTAATTCTTTTTTAATTAATCATTTATGATATGCTTCTTTTATCTGAAAATTAAGACTTTTAAAGTTAAATGTAATTAAATTGCTGTATCTTCCTTTTTCTTTAAAAAAAAAAATGAAATTGTGTGTTTTTACTGTGAAGCTTTTATGATAATTTGTATCAAAATAAAGCCTTCTTGACTTGACTTGAGCTGCATGTTGGAACCTGTGGCCATGCTGTCAGGCAAACTCGGCTTTCACAGTGGATTTACGCCTCCCTTCCTTGTTAAGCAGGGGGGCAAACCTCATTTGGGGGAGCATCCCTGGCGGTGCTGTAAGGCGGTCCGTACAAGTTTCTGCCGTGGGTTGTTCAGGAGCACTTGCATGTGTGCATCGTAGGCCTTGGGCAGGATTGGATCACCGCGGGGCCACTCAGCCGTTCATTCTTGTGAGGTTGGGAAAATAGGTACCTTTGAGCGGGGTGAAAATAACCATCCATAGGTGAATGTCTGTTATAAACAAGGTGCCAGTGTCTATGGTAGTGCAATTTTTAAAGCTCCTGTTATGTCTAGGTCTGCAATTCAATCTGTAAATTTTAAAGTCGTCCACATATTTTGGGGTTGCGATATTATGCAGAGGGATGGGTTCTGTAAGACATCTTCCTGTTATACCCACCTTCCTTGCCATTTCCTCCGTGGCTTGCTTTACTCTCGACCAAGCACTCAAGCTCTCTTTCAAGCATGATTTAGCATGACATCCGTCTTGCCTGATTTTATCTTATAAGCATTTTACATTTTGGACCTGAGAGACTTGATCAGTACAAGCAGCAGAGAGTGAGGATAGCCGAATTTTGAAGGGTATGCTTGAGTATGTCTGTTATATGCAGGTTCGATAAGTTTTAGTTTTGAATATACATTTAGGCCAGCTCTCACACATAGTAACACTTGACTTAATGTCCCACATATGCACACTCCAAGCTCGGGAATGTTTCACAAAAGCAGCCTTACACCTTGGTCTTCTTAGAGTTTTTTGTTAGCCAGTTGGGCGTATTTACTGATATCGGTATGTCTCCCTCACCTTTGTTGTTTGGTTTGCTCGCAAGTAGCAAAAGCAAGCAGCAGTAACAAATATATACAGAGTAACAGGCCCCCTTTTGTTGTCATGGGGCCAGTGAGTCCACCAATTTTGTGGAGGTCGTTTTGGGCTTGTGGCCATGAAGCGGTAGTTTGGGATGCCGCTAGTGCTGCGAGACTGCCAGTGCAGTAGCTGCATTTCGTTTGGAGGCAGGATGGGGGCACTGGCGTCCAAACAGGCGACTTGGGAACTGGTTGTTACAGGGCATGCTCAAGCGTAGTGTCTGGCGAACCGCAGCCTACATTATTCTCAGGGGGCACTCAAGCTTCATGCATGGGGCGTGGTTCATGGGTGGATCCTTCAGGGTTGCCTTGGTGAGTGACTTGCTCAATGGGTTGGGTTTGTGGTGCCTTTCCTGTGGAGTTGGGATGTCCGGTGTAAACCTCTGTGTCCTGCTTGACGACTGGGCGGCGTGCGCCATGAGAAGTCTGTTTCGTATTATTGCATTGAGCAAATATTTCATTGCTTGGCCAACAAGATCCTTTGGCCACCAGGAGTTATGCATATGGACCTTCTCAAAGTCTTATTGATGAACGTGCTATTGAGGACAAATGGTAAAATGGTTGTCTGTTCTGGCCGGGGCTCGGCAAGTATGGTTTCATCTTTCTCACCTAATATTTGTGCAGTAGCGGCCATGAAGCCAAGTATACTTCACGGGGCTCTGCTCACACGAAAGTGGGCCAAGATTACACAAAGCATAAAATGAGAGTGCGGTGTCAGTCTAAAATGACGAATTATGAGAAATATGCCAGAGGTAGCGAATATGACATCACAGACTTGATCAGTGATAATATCATGGTTTATCTTTTGTCCCAATATAGACAAAAGTTACGGACAGGCTCTGTTTTGCAAAGAATATTTGTCTCCGCAGGTGCCTCTTTCGCAGTACAGCAAGGTCAATTTTGCCTCCCAATGCAGGGATTGTGCTCCGCAATTCCGTTTCCAAAGGGCTCCTGCTTCCTGCTTTGGGCACCTGGCTTACGTGCAGGTGACCTGTCTGGCTGCTGCGGACATTGATTAGTGTAATGGTCCCAATTCCGGCTAAGCTTGCTACTCATTGAAGGGAGACACTTAATGCAATGTTCAACATGTTAAGGTGACAGTCCCACCCGTTCAGAATGGTTGAATATTCAATATGCTACGCAGCAAAGCCAGAATTGTAGCTTCAGTTATCTTATGCAACTAACAAGCATTGTTAAAGCAATGGTACTGGCGTGTTGTAAGTGTGTTGCGGTTTTGTAGTATATATCCAGAGGCAATGTCAGAAGCCACAAATTAACAGTCTGCCTTTGCCACTGGTTACCAGCCCTATGGTGGGAAAGTATAATTTTACACTTAGGAAAATTCAACACAAAGAGAGGCACTGCAAAATACTGAGACTGCATTGTGCAATTGGCTACGAGGTCCTTCATGGGGAACACTTGCGGGCACCATATAGAATCAGGTACCATGTACACTGGGTAGGCATTAATCTGCAGCCAAGGGCAGGTATCAGGTCGCTTCAGTTAAGATATATTCACCTGTGCTTCAACCAGGGCAGCAGGCGGGTGGTGGTAGTTGTCATCTAACAAGTGTGCTGTGGCGCAGAATAGTTTGGTAAACACTGCGTTAGTGCATCCCATTATTCAGGAAAGGGCAGGTTTTGGCACAGTATGTGCCCCCTGTTTCCCACAGACTTGTCTGCTCCCTGGTTATTCTTCTATGGGCTAGAACATGAGACTGGAAAGGGAATCTTCTGAG
The DNA here is from genome assembly GCF_964263255.1 of Lissotriton vulgaris. Taxonomy (NCBI): domain Eukaryota; kingdom Metazoa; phylum Chordata; class Amphibia; order Caudata; family Salamandridae; genus Lissotriton; species Lissotriton vulgaris. Next base: position 836,762,730 of record NC_141689.1, on the reverse strand, counting down.
ACCGCCGTCCCAAATACGTTGATAATCCTTGCTGGGGTAGATGTACCTTGAACTGCCTGATTACTTTGTGGCCTGTCCCAAATTTTTGGGTCAAACTGGGTTGGAGTATTAAGTCCACAGTCCTTAGGAATCATCCAGTATTCCTTCAATCCAAATAAGGGTAGTTAGCAATACATCAGCAAGTAGGTAACATACACTGGTTATCAGCGACATCATGCCCCGGGGGCATGCATGCTTCACAGAAACACAGAGCTGCAAACAGTAGGGTACCAAGTGGCAAAAACCAGTAAGTAGGTTGAATATATGTGACTCTCTGGCCTTACAGCTGTGTGGAGCTAGTCTCATTGAGGGGTACGCCCTGGTGAAAATTGTGTGCTTCTTAAGGTTCTTATGACCGATATGGTTTGTGGTAGCACACCAAGCTGATTGTTTAAGGTCATCCTGGGCCACATTTCACAGACCAATAGGAGTGTGACCTAGGCGGTGTGTGGCATCTCCCACATCAAATGTTAGGCACCATTTTACAGACAGTGCGCCCTGTATCGAATCAGACTGGTTTTCTAAGAGGGTATGCCTAGGGGGCTTCACCAAAGGGAGCTGAGCCAGCAAAATTCCCATCAGGAATAAGGAATGCATGGCAAGTGCTGGAGGGCAGCGTTGCTCATTGTCTCATTCGCCTAGTTATGGACATTCCTGTGCACCTTGATTTAGCAAGTAAAGGGACTATGCCAAGGTTAAGTATGATCCTTCTCACCCTAATAGCCTAAGTCGGCAAGCGGGCGGTAGGAGCAGTCTCCTAACAAGTGAGATGCTGTCCCAGAGATGGGAGACACATGTGCCCAGACACACACGGTGCTAGAAGGGCGGCAGCTTGTGTGATCAGCAAAGAGGTGGGTCGTTGTGAACTAGGGTGTCGGAAACTGTCCCGCCCAGAGTTGGGTCGGGGCTGAGTCATGTGGCACAGTGGAACTTTCCAGCGTGGGGTAAATAGTGCTTGGCACAACATCACAGGCCATAAGGGCTTTTTGTTTCATCAGACACTAGCTGATCCAAGCTAACGTCAAGGGTGCACTGCTTAAATCAGACAGATTCTCTGAGCGGTATGCCTAGGGAGTTCCACCACAGAGGGAACTGAACTGACAAAATTCCCATAAGAGATACATTGCAAGGGCAGGAGGGCCCCTTACCCGTTGTCACACACTTCTAGTGATGAAGCCTCCAGTGTGTCATGATTTAGCAAGCAGAGGGACTGTTCAAAGGTTAAGTATAATCCTTCTCGCCATAATAGCCTAAGTAGGCAGGCGGGTGGGGGAGTGGTCACCTAGCTAGTGGGCTGCAGTCCCATAGTTGGGGCACGCAGGTGTTGAAGCGCACACGGTGCTAGAAGGATGAGAGCTAGGTGAGATCAGCAAATAGATGGGGCAATGTGAGCCATGGTGTCTGCATTCGTCCCGCCCAGAGTTCGCACAGGGTTGAAGCGTGTGATGCAGTGGAACTTTCCTGCTTGATGGTGAGTAGTTCTTGGCACATCTTCACAGGCCAAAGGGGCCTTTTGTTTCATCAGACACTAGCTGACTCACGCTAACCTCAAGGGCTATTGGGATATAGATGGAGTCATCCATAACCAGTAGTTATGGTTCTCTTTTATCTAGATTTGCAGGAGGCACTAGATAGGAGAGGTTGCGGATAAGATTATAGCTGTTTTGGTGGGGGGCTCTGGCAGTGACGGTGGCCGCCTCCAGAGCTGTGGCGTAGTTACTGGGCGATCTGGAAGCAAATGGGTACAGAAGGGTACTTCTGCGCTGCCCCATAGGGGGTGTCAGAGCCAAGGCCCAGGAGCCTCATGGGAGGTTCCTGAAGAACTGTGTTGGCTCCCCTTTAGTCCTTCGGGAGGTTGTGGGCCTGAACAACTGGGGATTTGCTATGCTACGCTCTGCCCTGTACGTGATCCGGAAAGAGGATCACCGCAAGTGGCAGCACAGATGGGGTTCGCCTCAGTGCTGCTTGGCTCATCAGGTGGGCAGGTGGCCCAAACAGTTGACTGCTCATTGGATTGCCCCTAAGATAACCCACCATAATCGTGTATGTAATAAACTAAGCGTGGGCGTAGTTCACGAAGTAGCGCTATGTGAAGCTACGCAAAGTGCACTTCGCACAACGCAAACTTCACGTAGCACTATGCGAGCTGCGTAGTAGCATGTTCGCACTGCGCAAGATGCATTTTCAATGATAGCACAGTACGGACAAGCATCCAGCACTGTGCAATCATTGAAAACAGCAACTTGCACAGTGCGAGCTGTTTTCTGCTGCTCGAGTAGATTTTTACTCGAGCGGCAGCTTTCTCAACGCAAACTAGTAGTTTCTCATCGTGAGCGCTCGCGAGCATGGGCAACCACTCGCAATGAGAAACCTGACCTTCCCGCTTTGAGAATCTCGATGGGTTGTCATTTTGCTTGCTCGCAGTCGCGAACATGACGTTGAGGACCGGGAACAAGCAAAAAATGACCGCTACACTACGCTACGCTGTACTACGCGTGTTTGCACTGTGCTATGTGCAGCTCGCGTAGTGCAAAGTTGCGCAAACTTCGCAAACTATGCAAGCGTAGCGTAGTGCTGTGCCCAGGGTTATAATAAACCTGCAGCAACTTTACCCAAACAAAAAATTGTGTTGTGTGCTTATTTATTGGCATGTATGTTATGTTGGAGGGATGGGAAAGATGCCAATTGATAATAAAACTATTTTATGATAATTTTACTTTATTTTTCATTCACTCCGACTTGGCTGAGTCTAGGGAGGGGCAGGGCCATGCTCAGCGTCAGCAGCAGCCTAGGCCCTGGAAGGAGGAGTGGTGGGCGCACTATAAGTGCACCTGTCAATTTGGCCTGCCGTCTTAGGAAGGCTAAACAAATTTACTCACTTACATTTCTCCAGCCCATCTGTCTTGCACAGGCTCCCTGTCCCTTACTGAGTGGCATTTCAGCCATCTCAGACCAATCCTGGTGCTTCTCTCATGCATGAGAGCAGCGTCTGGATGAGGTGGGCAGGGGAGCAGAGGAGCACCTCAGCGTCTGGAGCAGAGAAACATAGAAGAGGTAACCGGGAGCGAAAGGTACATTAAAAAAAATATTATTCCCCGCCCCCCTCCTCACTGCCCCACCAAGGTTTGGTGACAGCAGATGTCACTGGGCCCTCCTTAGCAAAACCCCCGATGGCTCTTCGGAAAGAGAAACAAGTATTCCTTTCACACCTGCAGAACATGCATCATAGTCTGAGGTTACAATTTGTCGATCTACAGCTAGAGCACAGGCCCATATCCCTCCACTATAATATTTAAATATAAGGCTCATTTTCCGAGGTTAAGTTTAATACAACTTGGAGGGACTACATCTCCCAGAATTAATCATAAAATGTTGGTCTTCTGAAGAATCCATTAGTAAACTATCTTCCCATTTTCCTGCTGCAAAAATGTTTCCTAAGATGTTCAAGTGTATACATTAATAAGATGAAACTATCCAGTATGCACTATGAAAATTGCTACTCGCGCGACAATTGGAGCATGTCCACACAACATCGTGACTCATAGTGCTATTTCTACATGACTGCGAATAGCTGACCTGCATTATTTCTGGTCCATATTAGGTGTACCGGGTTTTCATTCTTTGATTTGTTTTTTCCCTTTTTATTTGTTACCTTAAAATATGTTTTTAATACTTTTGTGGCACAGTGCCGCATTACATACACCCACATATCTCAGGGGAGGAACACCATTTCCCATGAGTTCCCCTGCACAAATGAGATGTACCGATAATGCACAGCAACATTATGTTGCGTCATCAAGCGCTCAACAGCTGCACCCGCCAAAGAGGGGTTTTAAAGCTGACTCATCCCCATACAGAGCTGAGACGAGCCAGAAGAGTGTGGCACTAAATTTGGTAATTGTGAGGCATGTTTAAAACTTATTTTATTTTACAGAGTTTTATGTAGCGCAAATATGACCTGAATCAGGTATCAGAGCGCTTTACATAGCACCAGTTGTGTTACATGAGGACACATTCAATTTTTGTTAGGCACATGGAGATTAAGTGATTTACCCGGAATCACAGGATGTTCATCGTCATTGCCGAGACTCGAACCCAGTTCCCCAGATTCGAGGTCTTCCAGCCTAGCCGTTAGGCCAACTCCTCTCCCCTTGATAACTGAGTAAGGGACTTAGAGCCAGATGTAGGTAATCCCAGTTTACCGATTCTTAAATACTGAATCGGTATTTCAGAATCGGAAAACGGGATGTAGGTAAAAAATCAGTAACAATTACCGATTCGGTAACATTCGGAATCCCCAATCGGTATTTACCGATTCGGAAAATACTGAATCAGTAAATACTGACTCGGTAAAACCCAATCAACCCTATGGGCCTCCAGGCCCATAGGAATGAACGGGATTTACCAATTCGGTATTTTCTGAATCGGTAAATACCCAATCGGTAAATTTGAAAAGAAGTCATGTGAGCCAGTCAATCAATCAGGAACACCCACCACACCCCACAACAAAGCAACAGAGAAAACATCCAATCAGATGCAACTACCCCTCCCCAGTACCTGGAAGTGGCCACACCCATGCAGGTGCAGAGCAACTGAACTGTTTGGAGAGCTGGAGGAAACACAGAGGAGCAGGCTGCCCTGAGCACAGCAGAGCATCAGGATGGAGTCCCAGGAAGGCCAGAAGGATGGAGCTGAGTATAAGAGGAAGATGAAATTCAGCCCAGCTGAACTCCAGGTGCTGGTGGATGAGGTGGTGAAACACCACACCAGGCTCTTTGGCAAACAGTCTCTGCATGTTGCAGAGTCTGTAAAACGGAACACCTGACTGGAGATACAGACAAAAGTCAATGCCATTGGGGTCATACACAGGGACATAGATGACCTCAAAAAAAGGTGGTATGATCTGCGGATCATCACCAAAAAGAAAATTGCAACACAGAGGAAAGAAGCCGGAGCCACAGGTGGAGGGAGGAGCCGTGCACCAAGACTGACTGACCTGAAACAGCTTGTTGAATCCACCCTGGAGCCTGAAAGCATTCATGGGATTGGGGATGCTGACAGCTCAGCCAGAGCTGCAAGAAGACATGGTAAGATGCACGGACATGAATCCCCACCCTATTCCCTGGCACCTTCCCCAATGTGGGTGTCTGCATCACAATACAGAACTGGTTTTAGTTCTTACCACCAATGCATCACGGGAGACGTAGTCATAGGAACATACATCAATGCAGTCAACATAGAATCCAGCATGGCATGCCACACACTACATCCATAAGCAGTTGAGGACTAGGCAATTGTGTGATAGGAATGTGATTTAATAATGAAACACAGGTGATCAACACCACTGACCCATTGCCCATATCTGCCCACAGGAGAGTCATTGCGCAGTACAGCGCAGAAAAGGGAGGGGAGGGCAACGGAAATGAGGGAGAAAACACCTGACAGGATGAGGATCAAGCACAGGAGCAAGCCACCACACCACAGCCACTGTCACCTCTGCTGTTTGGATCACAGAATTTGGAAGCACCTGCACTTTCCCCAACACCAACCTCAGAGTCCTCCGTGCTGGGAAGGCCAATGAGGCATGATGTGCCCCCTCTCAGGATCCTCGAAACCTCAGATGCGGAAGATGTGGAGGCTTTCACACCAAGTACTCCACCTCTGGCTGACAACGCTGGGTAACAGAGTTCATCTGGAGCTGTGCGTGCGGGAGAGAGGCGAAGGCCAGGGTGTAGAGAGGGTCTTCTGTGGTCTTGAGGCCACCATGGTGAAGGTCCAGCGCCTGCAGGAAAAGGGAATTTTAGCGGTGCATAGACAGGTGCGCATATTAAACAGCAGGATGTCTAACATTGACAGGGGGATTGGCTCCATGGGACAAGGAATTAACTCCATGGCAGAGTAGATGAGGGAAATGACACAGTGCATGAGTGCCCTCAGTGAAAAACTAGAGAGTGACCACTCTGAAAGGCGCAGGGATCGTCACTGCATGCTGCAACAAACCAAAGCCATGAACCGGCTTGTCACTGCAACCACCCTGCTATGCCGGCGCTCAGTCACCATGCAGGATAACATTGTGCACTGCTGCAGTGATTTGTCGAGGGGGATGGGGAGAGTCCCCTCTGCCATGGAGGTTTTGCTGACACAGCAGGCAGCCATTGCTGGAGACACAGGTGTCGGGGACACAGAAGACTCCACCAGCAGGAGTGGCTCTAGCACTCCTGTTCCTGACATTCGTAGGAGCAGCAGGCTCCAACCTACTGACCCAGGCACCACGGCGCAAGTTGACACCCAGCCCCATACATCCCGCACTGTAGTGCATGAGCGCAAACATTGACAATGCCCTCAAACCACAGGACAGGTCACAGTGAGGTCAACTTTGGCCACCCAGTGTGAAATACAGATATTGTACTACCATGGTCTGGTATCAGTGAAGTGCTGAAGTGACTATTAAACTAAGTACTTCAAATACTAAGCATGCCTGTGTCTCCTTACTTACTTAGAAATATCTGCATTTGATTTCTGCACGTCTCAGTCTACCATCTGTTGCTGGCGCTGCTCCTGCTGCATAGGGCTCTGCCTGTTCTGTTCCATCATCAATGTCCTCATGATGTGTGATAGCAACCTCTGTGCCTTCCTTGGTGGCAAGATTGTGCAGCATGGCACAGGTCGCAATTATTTTACAGCAGATGATTGGAGTGTACTGCTGTGCACCTCCACTCTTATAGAGGCAGCGAACCTGCTTTTTAGTAGTCCAAAAGTGCGTTCTACAACGCTGCGTTTTGCTCTTTGTCCCACGTTGTAACGCCTCTCACTCCTGGTAGATGGATTCAAGTAGGGGGTAAGAACAAAGGGCCGCAGATCATATGCACTATCACCTAGGTGTAAAAGAGAATGACATTAGTCACATACTCATCCATCTGAATTAACTAATAGGTGTGTCACTATTATTTACCTAGCAGGTATCCATCCCCGAATTCGCTTGCAACAAGGCATGTTTATATCCCACTATTTTGGAAAATGTAGGAGTCGTGGGTACTCCCTGGGAATTTGGCCACAATTTATCGAATTTCGGCCGTTACCGACTGGTATTTGGCTACCTACATCTGGCCCTTTGTCCCTAAGAATTTGACTACCCATGCACTTTTCTTTTTTTTCACAATTACTATTTATTTAAAACTTGTTTCAACTTTGGTTCCAACGTTACCTCCCAGCAGTACTTTAAAACAATATCAGTGTGTGACTACAAAGACATGTTTCTTTTCCCCCGAGTGGTAGGACCAAAATCTCGAAAGAGGTAAGTGACAATATGGTTTAAGGTGCTTGTATATGCTATTCTGCATGTTATCGCACTAATGACACATGGTTTACTATTAAAGCATGACAAGTATAAGACTACAAATTGTGTGTAATATATGATACGTGAAATGTAATTAGTAAAACACATGGTGTGCGATAGAGTGGGGTGGCTCATAGGAGCCTGACACCAAGTATACAAAATATGTACAGTGAGGCACTATTCAGTTGATGGTCACCAATACCATTAAGCATGTGCCTGAGGAAGCAGACAAAATGACTCCTTTCTTTGCCTCTCTGCACAGTGGTCCCCATCCAATGTGAACATTGACTAGTGATATTAATGATGCATTTTATCACTTTCTTTTTCAGGAACAAGGGATCCTACAATAAGGAAAGTAGAATTACTCACCTTGCATACAATTTAACATTGCATGCCTTATATACACGTAGAAAAGTGTGAGTGTGTGCAATATTGTGTTATTTAACACCGAAATGTCCTGACGAAGGCCCTGGCTGCACCTGAGAGGCCATTGAATAGGAGCTAAAAAACGTTGATGTGTCAAGTTACGGTCATAGGAGACCATATGCCCCCATCAGGATAATTTTTAACCTATACTCACCCAGACCATCTGTAAAGGGATACCTAGGTTTGTCAGAAATGTTTTTATTTTTTCTAGACATCTAAGTCACAAGAATATCAAAAGTGCTCCCTGGAAAAAGCTTGAGCCCATCTTGGCTTGTAGGCACCAGGGTGGACTCAATGATGAAGATTACCACTACTAGAGTGGGTGAAGTCACACTAATTAAGAGGAAGACTCAATTTACTCCATTAACTATTGATTGGGCATCCATGAGCAATAGGGGTTGCTCCAGATAGGCACGGGAAATCCCCATTTTCTTTGTTTTTGTAACATTAGGGAGAGTGTATCCCTTTTGCTTATTCACTCAGAAAATCATACCTCAGGCAACATTACAATTTACATTTGGTGCATACAAACTGACCAATGACAACGTAGCATTTCAAAAGTAGCAAATGACGACAGTCAAAGACAATCCCATTTTCCGTTGTCCAGCCCAACAAAAACGATCGCACACATGCTTGGTTTCCTGTTCGATCAGGCCGGACAAACCCATCGTAAACCCTTCAACCCAGATCGATGAACATATCGTAAAGGAAGAGCAGAAACAGATGGAAAGGAGATAGAGAGGTGGGAACGGTGTACCATAAACTCGGACACGTCCTGCCCTTTGATCTTTATCAGGCCAGCTGCTGAACAAGGAACTGGCTCAGCGGGATTCGCCCCAGGCAAGGAGTCAGTTCGGCCAGGTCAACCAGAAGTCAGCTAAGGCGTACGTGTCTCGAGGACTTTCTCGGCCGCAGTCATCGGGCCTATGTTAGGGCAACCACACAAAATGGCTGCCGCATACAAAATGGGACCCGGAGGTTCCGACTAAATCCTTGAATACAGAGTGTTCTCCTATATCGATTCATACGAAAAACACTCAGACACGTTACACTCGCCATTTGCGGTCTGCTGAGACTAAAATCGTCCATTTCCGACGATCTTTATAAATCGGGTTTCGGAACTATTGAACCTAATTAGGAACCACGGAACCACACTACTATCCGACACGAGATTAGATGAGGAAGGGCCCATAATGACGGAAATCTCAGCTTTATGCCCCCACCCTACTTCTGTACTAGTGTCTAGCATTGTCAGTCCACACCTTAAACTGTGTCTATGCCTTCAATTGAATGTCTGGGCCCTCAAAATAGTAATGGTTATGATCCCAAGGGTTTAATAATAATTCTTAGCTGGAACCTAGCAGGTATTCACAGGAAACTGGGCTCACCAGAGTGGAATGGTTTGGTGGAGGCGCATAAGATCTGTTTGTTCCAGGAGACTTAGAGTTTAGAACCACTCCATCATGTTGGCTATGTCACATATTTTGTGCCCGCAGTACAACCTAGAAATGGGAAGGGACGCCCTTCGGGGGGGCCTTCTCATCTGGGTAAGCATTTCCCTTAATTGCCGCATAATATCTAAGCAGATCAATAGCCCAGATATTCTAGGAATTTCCTTTAGAGGTCCCCGTAGGGGGTTAACCCTCGATTTGTTTAATATATATGTCAGAGGTACTAAACATGGGTCTATGTCCCCGATAGTAACCACTCTTGAAGCAAAACTCAGAGAAAACATTGGGGGTGCCCAAATCTTAGTTGCGGGAGATTTTAATTGCACCTATGAGACACTTTCAACAGATGACATTTTGGACGTGGGTGAGGACGGTATTAGAAGGGGTATTCCAGCCCTAACTATTCCCCCGATCAAAAGATGGTCCCAAAGTGCGATTCAGTTAAATGCTCTGACATTGGAGTTTGGTCTAAGAGCCACAAATGGTCGTACAACTTCAGACCCCATGGGTGCTGCCACATTTAATAGAGCCAACCACACTTCGAGGATTGATTACATTCTGCTAGATTTTACACTTTGGGGATTAGTGCAGGATATGGTAGTTCTACTTACTGTAGAAAGCGATCATAATTCGCTTTCTTTATCTCTTAAAAATACTTGGCCTAACAAATCAGCTGAAATGTCCCCTAAGCAAGCTCACAAAATCTTGTTTCCTCTTGTGGGAGACGCTTGAAGTGGATTAAAATTTCAGCTGATGAATCTAAACTTAATACTATTAATGAAATGCTTATGGCTTCACAAATGGAGTTGGATACTATCAATCCGGCCCTGCTAACTGGAAGGGTAACACCTATCTTTGAGGATACACTTAGGTCTATAGAGGACATATTTTTGAAAAAGGTGCGTGTGGGCAGGAATATGGCAACCCGGAACTCAAGGGGCAAGCATGATTGGTACACAGTTCCCCAGATTCGAGGTCTTCCAGCCTAGCCGTTAGGCCAACTCCTCTCCCCTTGATGACTGAGTAAGGGACTTAGAGCCAGATGTAGGTAATCCCAGTTTACCGATTCTTAAATACTGAATCGGTATTTCAGAATCGGAAAACGGGATGTAGGTAAAAAATCAGTAAAAATTACCGATTCGGTAACATTCGGAATCCCCAATCGGTATTTACCGATTCGGAAAATACTGAATCAGTAAATACTGACTCGGTAAAACCCAATCAACCCTATGGGCCTCCAGGCCCATAGGAATGAACGGGATTTACCAATTCGGTATTTTCTGAATCGGTAAATACCCAATCGGTAAATTTGAAAAGAAGTCATGTGAGCCAGTCAATCAATCAGGAACACCCACCACACCCCACAACAAAGCAACAGAGAAAACATCCAATCAGATGCAACTACCCCTCCCCAGTACCTGGAAGTGGCCACACCCATGCAGGTGCCGAGCAACTGAACTGTTTGGAGGCGAGGAAACACAGAGGAGCAGGCTGCCCTGAGCACAGCAGAGCATCAAGATGGAGTCCCAGGAAGGCCAGAAGGATGGAGCTGAGTGTAAGAGGAAGATGAAATTCAGCCCAGCTGAACTCCAGGTGCTGGTGGATGAGGTGGTGAAACACCACACCCAGCTCTTTGGCAAACAGTCTCTGCATGTTGCAGAGTCTGTAAAATGGAACACCTGGCTGGAGATATAGACAAAGGTCAATGCCATTGGGGTCATACACATGGACATAGATGACCTCAAAAAAAGGTGGTATGATCTGCGGATCATCACCAAAAAGAAAATTGCAACACAGAGGAAAGAAGCCGGAGCCACAGGTGGAGGGAGGAGCCGTGCACCAAGACTGACTGACCTGGAACAGCTTGTTGAATCCACCCTGGAGCCTGAAAGCATACATGGGATTGGGGATGCTGACAGCTCAGCCAGAGCTGCAAGAAGACATGGTAAGATGCACGGACATGAATCCCCACCCTATTCCCTGGTACCTTCCCCAATGTGGGTGTCTGCATCACAATCCAGAACTGGTTTTAGTTTTTACCACCAATGCATCACAGGAGACGTAGTCATAGGAACATATATCAATGCAGTCAACATAGAATCCAGCATGGCATGCCACACACTACATCCATAAGCAGTTGAGGACTAGGCAATTGTGTGATACGAATGTGATTAAATAATGGCACACAGGTGATCAACACCACTGACCCATTGCCCATATCTGCCCACAGGAGAGTCTTTGCGCAGTACAGCGCAGAAAAGGGAGGAGAGGGCAACGGAGATGAGGGAGAAAACACCTGACAGGATCAGGATCAAGCACAGGAGCAAGCCACTACACCACAGCCACTGTCACCTCTGCTGTTTGGATCACAGAATTTGAAAGCACCTGCACTTTCCCCAACACCAACCTCAGAGTCCTCTATGCTGGGAAGGCGAATGAGGCATGATGTGCCCCCTCTCAGGATCCTCGAAACCTCAGATGAGGAAGATGTGGAGGCTTTCACACCAAGTACTCCACCTCTGGCTGACAACGCTGGGTAACAGAGTTCATCTGGAGCTGTGCGTGCGGGAGAGAGGCGAAGGCCAGGGTGTAGAGAGGGTCTTCTGTGTTCTTGAGGCCACCATGGTGAAGGTCCAGCGCCTGCAGGAAAAGGGAATTTTAGCGGTGCATAGACAGGTGCGCATATTAAACAGCAGGATGTCTAACATTGACAGGGGGATTGGCTCCATGGGACAAGGAATTAACTCCATGGCAGAGTAGATGAGGGAAATGGCACAGTGCATGAGTGCCCTCTGTGAAAAACTAGAGAGTGACCACTCTGAAAGGCGCAGGGATCGTCACTGCATGCGGCAACAAACCAAAGCCATGAACCGGCTTGTCACTGCAACCACCCTGCTATGCCGGCGCTCAGTCACCATGCAGGATAACATTGTGCACTGCTGCAGTGATTTGTCGAGGGGGATGGGGAGAGTCACCTCTGCCATGGAGGTTTTGCTGACACAGCAGGCAGCCACTGCTGGAGACACAGGTGTTGGGGACACAGAAGACTCCACCAGCAGGAGTGTCTCTAGCACTCCTGTTCCTGACATTCGTAGGAGCAGCAGGCTCCAACCTTCTGACCCAGGCACCACTGTGCAAGTTGACACCCAGCCCCGTACATCCCGCACTGTAGTGCATGAGCGCAAACATTGACAATGCCCTCAAACCACAGGACAGGTCACAGTGAGGTCAACTGTGGCCACCCAGTGTGAAATGCAGATATTGTACTACCATGGTCTGGTATCAGTGAAGTGCTGAAGTGACTATTAACCTACGTACTTCAAATACTAAGCATGCCTGTGTCTCCTTACCTACTTAGAAATATCTGCATTTGATTTCTGCACGTCTCAGTCTACCATCTGTTGCTGGCGCTGCTCCTGCTGCATAGGGCTCTGCTTGTTCTGTTCCATCATCAATGTCCTCATGATGTGTGATAGCAACCTCTGTACCTTCCCTGGTGGCAAGATTGTGCAGCATGGCACAGGTCGCAATTATTTTACAGCAGATGATTGGAGTGTACTGCTGTGCACCTCCACTCCTATAGAGGCAGCGAAACCTGCTTTTAGTAGTCCAAAAGTGCGTTCTACAACGCTGCGTGTTGCTCTGTGTCCCACATTGTAACGCCTCTCACTCCTGGTAGATGGATTCAAGTAGGGGGTGAGAACAAAGGGCCGCAGATCATATGCACTATCACCTAGGTGTAAAAGAGAATGACATTAGTTACATACTCATGATTGATCCATCTGAATTAACTAATAGGTGTGTCACTATTATTTACCTAGCAGGTATCCATCCCCGAATTCGCTGGCAACAAGGCATGTTTATATCCCACTATTTTGGAAGATGTAGGAGTCGTGGGTACTCCCTGGGAATTTGGCCACAATTTCTGTTATGATGTTGCCAGTGTTGCATATCACCTGCACATTGATTGAAAGCGTTGACTTCCGGTTCCTGTAAATGTGTTCTGTTGCTGCAGGTGGGCGTAGTGGGATGTGGGTGCCATCTATACAGCCTATCACGTGAGGGAAGTGCGCCAGGTGATAGAAATCTGTTTTGGTCTTAGCAAGTTCCGCAGGTGTGTCAGGGAACCGAATGTAATGATGCATCCTCTGCATCATGGCCTCAAGGAACTTCCTGAAGAAATGGGACAGGCAGCTATGAGACACACCACCTACTGCAGCAAACACACTCTGGTAGCTCCCAGAGGCAAGCAGGTGTAGGCTGCACAGCACCTGCACATGGGGTGGGATGACGTGCGCTCTTGGTGTTGGGTGTTCCAGGTGTGGGTGGAGGTCCCTGATCAAGTCCAGGATGGTTATGGGGTGTAGCCTGTACCTTTGCAGTATCTCTGGCTCAGTCAGTTGGAAGATTGTTATCCTCTGCCTGTAGACTTGCTCCTCCCTTCTCCATACCCTCTCTCCTTCTGCCTGTAGCCGTAGCCGCCTTGCTATGACGTAGAATGCCACCATTCTGGTTGCACTTGCATTTTGGGACCTTCTTTTATAGCCTGCACCTGGTTACCACCTGCTTTCAATCCATGGTAAATACCGATTCTTAAATACCGAATTTCATGAAATTCGGTATTTTTGGGGTTTCCTACATCTCGATGGACATGTTTTACCATTTCTTATTTACTGAATCGGTAAATAGGAATTCGGTAAATTCCAATTCGGTAGAATACCTACTCATATTTACTGAATCGGTATATTTTTGACTCCTAAATCTCATTTTCCAAATACCGGTCAGTAATGGCCGAAATTACCGAATTTCGGCCGTTACCGACTGGTATTTGGCTACCTACATCTGGCCCTTTGTCCCTAAGAATTTGACTACCCATGCACTTTTCTTTTTTTTCACAATTACTATTTATTTAAAACTTGTTTCAACTTTGGTTCCAACTTTACCTCCCAGCAGTACTTTAAAACAATATCAGTGTGTGACTACAAAGACATGTTTCTTTTCCCCCGAGTGGTAGGACCAAAATCTCGAAAGAGGTAAGTGACAATATGGTTTAAGGTGCTTGTATATGCTATTCTGAATGTTATCGCACTAATGACACATGATTTACTATTAAAGCATGACAAGTATAAGACCACAAATTGTGTGTAATATATGATACGTGAAATGTAATTAGTAAAACACATAGTGTGCGATAGAGTGGGGTGGCTCATAGGAGCCTGACACCAAGTATACAAAAATATGTACAGTGAGGCACTATTCAGTTGATGGTCACCAATACCATTAAGCATGTGCCTGAGGAAGCAGACAAAATGACTCCTTTATTTGCCTCTCTGCACAGTGGTCCCCATCCAATGTGAACATTGACTAGTGATATTAATGATGCATTTTATCACTTTCTTTTTCAGGAACAAGGGATCCTACAATAAGGAAAGTAAAATTACTCACCTTGCATGCAATATAACATTGCATGCCTTATATACACGTAGAAAAGTGTGAGTGTGTGCAATATTGTGTTATTTAACACCGAAATGTCCTGACGAAGGCCCTGGCTGCACCTGAGAGGCCATTGAATAGGAGCTAAAACATGTTGATGTGTCAAGTTACGGTCATAGGAGACCATATGCCCCCATCAGGATAATTTTTAACCTATACTCACCCAGACCACCTGTAAAGGGATACCTAGGTTTGTTTTTATTTTTTCTAGACATCTCAGTCACAAGAATATCAAAAGTGTTCCCTGGAATACGCTTGAGTCCATCTTGGCTTGTAGGCACCAGGGTGGACTCAATGATGACGTTTGCCACTACTAGAGTGGGTGAAGTCACACTAATTAAGAGGAAGACTCAATTTACTCCATTAACTATTGATTGGTCATCCATGAGCAATAGGGGGTGCTCCAGATAGGCACGGGAAATCCCCATCTTCTTTGTTTTGGTAACATTAGGGAGAGTGTATCCCTTTTGCTTATTCACTCAGAAGTCTCCTCCTCCCTTCCAGTAGGCGGGCCTCGGTTAGGTCCCTTACCTATTGCTTGTAGAAGAAGATAAATGCTGCTGGTCATTCTTTATAACACAAAGCTACTAGCCCTGCGTGGAGAAATGCCTAAAAAAATGTAAAAATAATGGCCGTTCACTGACACCAAGGTACCACGGATGTTAAATGAGTTCAAGAGATGTAGCAATATATTCCTTGAAAAGAATCGACCCTGATTTTATCTGCTGTGCTTTTAAACTCGTTAACACATTTTAACTCTCCTGATCCATGTTTTCTAGCTTATTGTGTGATTCAATGAGCACAAAGATTCACTCTCAATGATATCAATCACTTTTCTAAGCACCTTTTCAATCTTTGCTGCTGCAAGTCAAAACCATACCAGCAAACAAAAGCACTGCCACCCCACATAGTGTGGATATAATGCCTACCGCCTAACCTTCGTGGAGTAACCATAACTAACCTTCCCAGAGTAACCATAACTGTATCAAGTAAAAGGTGTCTAAAAGTCACACTGTCACTGGCTCGCCAAAAAGTGCCTTACATTATCTAAGAAATGCAAAATTGCAAACAACTGGTATGAAAGCAAATTACAAAAAAGTTATATTGAAAGCAATAATTTGATTTCATCCTTCACATTTTCAGAAATCTGAATTCAACCGGAGATCATTCCACCGTGGCCAACGTGCCCCAGTGGAAATGTAAAGGGAGAATTGGTTTTGTTGCCCTAGGTCTTAAAAGCGTGCATTAATAATACAGAGGACTGAACTGAAATATCTTCAGGTGGCTAAATAAAATATACCATTATTCATGTGCAAATACAGGTGCAATATCATCATGCCATGTAAACTGTACACCTCCTGTCGATCGCCGTATGTGCTGTGTAATGTTTGTGTTCATAACCCTTGATCGTGTATACATTTGTTCCTACTTGTCTAGTGTGCATTATCTGCTCTTGTTTTCTCCGCTTTACACTTTAATATAGTTTTGATCGTGGAGGCATTTCTGAAACAAATAGTGTGGCTCCCCTCTTATATATTATGGCTGTGTGTTTGTTCAAAGAATATATTTTCCTTGGGTGTTGGATTGTGAGTGAATGTGTGTATTTAAAGCTGCTCTGTGCTAATGAAGATAGACAGGAAGTTAACTGCGATTTCACTTTAGAATGTTCAGTACAAGACTGCTGGGTGACTGGAATTGGGATGCTGAATGTGACTAGGGGAACGGTTTCAGCTGATTACCACTTCATCTCTGTCAGGTATTACTTCAACGCCCTATCATTAGAAGCAAAAGCAAAATTGCATATTCTCCTAGCTAGTACTGATGGAGAGTCCTGGTTTTATTAAAGACAAAAGAGGCAGGTATTATGTTGTCCTTTTACTCGCTGTTTATAATCACAGCTCTTTAACGCATTTCAATTGCCATAATTGTGCACACCCAGGCAGAAAGGTACACACAATCAGAAGACCAGCCCACCATCTAAGTAGGGTCAATAACAGATGGCTTGCTCTTTGTTTGAGGTGCCTCTTAGGACTGAAATCCATGGATAAAGTGAAATAATAGAAACAAATCCAAGTAGCAGCCACATTACTTGTTCCCTTCGCATTTCCTCGTGTGATGAGAGCTGAGTCCTAAGAAAACACCCTCCTTTTGATTCCTTCTATTCCAGTGTCCTAAGTAAGGGGTCTATTAGGATGCCGCAGTTCTGGTGGTATGGAAAAATGCATTTTTCCGCCCGTGAGCAGCGGACCTCACGCCCGCCATATTAGAATGGCCAAACATAGCCCAATTCCCGTCCGCTGTGGTGCGACGTGAACCGCCATCAAAGTGCGCCCCCAATCACGGGAGTGGGAGCGAATGGAGACTCACCGCCGTGCGGAATGACGTCCGCTACACTCCACAAATTAGGATGCCCCAAACAACCAGTCGCACCGCAGCGGAGAAACCGCCCAATCAGAGAGGCAGAAGCTCGACAGCGGACCGCGAACCCAGAGTCCCGGTCCACACCACCCCGTCACGACCGCAATGGACCCAGCCCTACACGTCTTTCCGGTGCTGTGCCTGATACATCACCAGCAACTCATGGACCGCCGCGGACGCCGTCGCAGGTACGCAATAACACAAAAACAACACACAACTCATTGGTTGATACCGGATCCCTACCCACATCAGACAACCTGGTGGGGACAGGAACACATCCACAACTGTACCCACACATGACCTATCTGCCACCAAGTCACCCCTCTGCATTCAGGACGCACCTTTTCCGCAATCTTGCAGCAATGTCCCGGTCACGTCACTGCAGCAGTGAAGACAAGGGAATACATGCGCACAATGCAGAAGGCAGGGCCAGTGCCAGGCATGGGCAGTCCCAAAGACCACAGGGCCACACCGCCACCCTCCACACATTAGCCCCCCCCTGAAGGGACATGCCATGTGCCCCTCCTGTGCACCCCCATGCACTACAACAAGACAGGTGAATCCACACCCTGCACCACACACCAAAAAACTAGGGAGACAGCCACAGCAGGAGTGGCTGTAGAGGAACACACTACTATAAAGAACAAGGGAACCCGCTAGGTAGGCAAGGACCTGGGGTATCAATTTTACGAAAAACAATGGTCCTTGACACAGGGATAGAAGGGTATAATAATTATAGGCCACAATGTGCACTATAATGGCAAAAAAAGTCCAGCCGGACTTGCAAAATGTATTCAATAATTCATATAACCAGTTGAAAAGAAGCAATAAAACAATGGGACACAGTCCTGTATCCACAAAGCTTACACAGACTCAGAGACAATACAAACATATACAAATACATCAGGCATGTAAACGAAAATTGGAGCAAGAAGGGGACTCTATGATATACTTGCTTCACATATGTGGGGAACAAAACATATTATGCACATAATAGTGAACTAGTGTTAAGCCCACATATCATGTCGACGGCGTTTCGATCCTAGGTCGTCCGAGGTAGTTACCTTTGAGAAACTAGTCAATAATGACCTTACCATGAAAACTAGAAAAAGATTTATTCCCTATAACTTACCTTTGGTAGAAAAGAAAGCCATCAATTCACTAAAAAACCTAGAAAACCTTGTCATCAAAAGTGCAGACAAGGGTGGAGGGATTGTCCTACAAAATAGGGACCAGTACACTCATGGAATCTTAAGACAATTGGCCAACACTGATCACTATATGAAACTTCCATCCAATCCCACGAAGGAACTTCAAACTATCATTCTAAAAGTGACTACTGAAGCACTAGATCTTGGAATTATCAATCAGAAAGAGCACCAATTCCTCAACATCAAATCCCCACGCATGCCAGTTTTGTACACTTTATCCAAAATACATAAAAGCACCACAGCGCCACCGGGTCGACCAATTGTGTCTGGCTGCGGTTCAATCCTTGAACCTTTGGGCAAATTTATTAACCATTTCATCCAAGATTTTGTACCAAACACCCAATGTTATGTCAAAGATAGCATGGCCATGGTCAACTTCATAGAAGAATTACCCTTCAGTGCTGGCAACCAGCTATTGTGTACAATGGACGTGGAGTCCTTGTACACAAATATTCCCCAGACTGCTGCCCTTTTGGTCATCCGTGACATCCTAGATACCAGACCAAGACCACACCGTATGCCCACAGTGTTTATACTCCAATTACTGGAAATTTGTTTAACTAAAAATTTCTTTTCCTTTGATCAACAATACTTCCAACAGATCAAGGGGACTTCCATGGGGGCTGTTTTTGCCCCCAACCTGGCCATACTATTCATGGATCAAATAGAGTCCAATTCCATCCTAACGACTTCTAACCCCTTTGCATCAGACATTGTTATTTGGAAGCGTTATATTGACGGCATCTTTTTAATTTGGAATAGTGATGTGATCAACCTAAATCACTTTATTCATTGGCTAAACAATAACTGCTGTGGGCTCACATTCACCAGTACCATTGAAACAGAATCCATCCCATTTCTGGACCTCAACATATACCACTTGGATGGCCACCTGTACACCAAACTACACCGCAAACCCACAGAGAGGAACACACTTCTAGCTTACAACAGCAACCACCCTAGAGCCCTTAGAGATTCTCTACCTTATTCCCAGTTCCTCCGCATTAGAAGGAACTGCTATGCGAAGGAGGACTATTTTAGAGAAGCTGCCATTCTGTCTACCAAACTTAAACAAAGAGGGTACCCAAATAGATTGGTAAGAACATCTGTCAAACTGGCCTGGTACTGCCCCAGGGAAACACTTCTATCTCCCAAAAATAAGGAATCTACCACAAGACTGACTTGTGTCACTACTTTTTCTCCTTCATCCAATGAGCTCAAAAAGAGTATACTGAAGCATTGGCCCACTCTTAATGCAGGTATTCTGCAATTTTACCGGCCGTTATTTGCATATAAAAAGAGCTCTAACTTAAAGGATCATCTAGTTCGTGCAGCCCTCCCTAGCCCTCCAAATCTGAGTACAATTGATGCCTTATGGACTCAAACTCCCTTGGTAGGACATGCAAAATGTGGCTCGTGCAATGTCTGTGAACTCACTATTGAGGGTAAATCCTTTGTATTTAATACAGTCACTATTCAATGCAGAAATTTCACGAATTGTAATAGTACTGATGTTATTTATTTAATCCAATGTCCCTGCAAACTTGTATATATTGGGCAAACAAGGCAGAAAGTCAAGACAAGAATTGGTCAGCATCGCAGCAGAATACGTTGCAAAACTCCAAACGCCCCCTTGGTGGACCATTTCTGTACAAAAGGACATTCAGACAATGAACTAAAATGGACTGTCCTGAAGAGTGTGAAACTGCCATCACGGGGAGGAGATATCGGACTCTTACTCAACAAAGAAGAACTTAAAATGATTCTCCTGTTTGACAGTATCCACAATGGTTTGAACTGCACAGAGGATTGGACCTCGCTCTTGTGATTGACTCATGTACACTGATATAGTACTGAAGGTTCTGGCCTCCAGAGGAGTATAATTATTGTCTGGGTCATTGAATTCACAGGGTTGCTTCCTCTTTTTGTATACTTGACTGTGTAACAAAATGTGCATGATTGCCTAGGCACTTCACTGATGGTTAAATTAGTTCACTTTTAAATCACCCAAAATCAGAATCACAATTGGCCCACTATTTTACGCCTGTTTGCCAATAGGTATTAAGCCGAGGATGAGTGCTCATTCGAAATTGAACACATTCCGGGTAATCTTTACCCTTCCAAGATGGCGGTTCCATTAGACCTATTCCCCGTCCAATATGGCCGAGTCCTCTATATCTTTTTGTATACTTGACTGAGTAACAAAATATGCATGATTGCCTAGGCACTTCACTGATGTTTAAATTAGTTCACCTTTAATATCACCCAAAATCAGAATCACAATTGGCCCACTATTTTACGCATGTTTTCCAGTAGGTATTAAGCCGAGATGAGTGCTTATTCGAAATTGAACACAATCCGGGTAATCTTTACCCTTCCAAGATGGCGGTTCCATTAGACCTATTCCCCGCCCAATATGGCCGAGTCCTCTATATCCGGTGCTTCAGTGCACTTCCCTTTGATCCACGGCGCGATTGTGCACCGGGACGCCCTCTTGCCGTTCTACTACGAACGCAGGAAAGCCTCGCTTTGCCGCCCGCTCCCTCTCACCTCACCGAGAGGCAGCCCACAGCCCACTCAGACCGGCCCTTTCTTTTGTCCCTTCAGGTACCGACACAGCATATCCCTTGCTGGAACTGCGGGTAAGAATCCCCTTCCTCGCGCCGATCGTTATCTCGCTTGCGGCGCCACTAATTGTTAAATTAATTTTTCTCAACCCCAGGCTATTACCTAATTGGATCCCCGCTCACTACCTCAGCGCTATCCCTCAACTAACCTAGAAGTGCCCATCCATTTCCCCTTCTAGTAGTGCCACGTTGGTAAGTGCATACGGACCCATTACACCTTTTTATAATAACAACCCCCCTGAGGTGCTGACCCTTCTCCTTCCTATCCTTAATTACGCTAGGTCCACGCTGCAGACCACAGGACGCTCAGCAATCCTTGACCGGCACACAGTTGCCCGATCCCCACGAAGCCTTCTTGGAGATATTCCGTCTATAGCTACCCTTTTACACGCTCAGCCAATTATTGTTGATGCAGGTAAGCGTTGGCCTGTACCCATGGGATGTGTAACCACAACCCCTGTGCCTTCTCCAATTAGTTATTATCTAGCTGCCAAGCTAAGTAGCCTGATCACTGCAATTGGTAATTTTCCTTCTAGTTACTAGCGGCCAGATTTACCTCGGTTAATTCACCGCGACCACGTCCGTACACCACTGGATTTCCATGTCTCACTCACCAAGTTGATGTAATTATACTGGATCTTTTTTCTTACGCCATCTTCACTTAAAAACCCATTTAGTGAATCACACCAATGGCATGTTTTTCTGCACAGTGAGTCACAATCATTACATACACCTTGCTCATCCTGCATGGTTTTTAACACATTGCGCCGTGTATGTTCAGCACAGAGTGCCTGACACCTTCCACACAAGTATGAATTAGCAACACCTTAAGAGCATGGTATGAGGATTGCTAACTCTAGAGGTATTCTACGTGATACACATGGTATTAATTCCCTGTTATATGTTCCCCTTGTTTACGTTTTGCAGGCTTTTTTCAGGCAAACAATGGTAGTCCTGATGATGATCCGTTACCCATGAAAGGATCAAAACGCCGTCGACATGATATGTGGGCTTAACACTAGTTCACTATTATGTGCATAATATGTTTTGTTCCCCACATATGTGAAGCAAGTATATCATAGAGTCCCCTTCTTGCTCCAATTTTCGTTTACATGCCTGATGTATTTGTATATGTTTGTATTGTCTCTGAGTCTGTGTAAGCTTTGTGGATACAGGACTGTGTCCCACTGTTTTATTGCTTCTTTTCAACTGGTTATATGAATTATTGAATAAATTTTGCAAGTCCGGCTGGACTTTTTTTGCCATTATAGTGCACATTGTGGCCTATAATTATTATACCCTTCTATCCCTGTGTCAAGGACCATTGTTTTTCGTAAAATGTAGAGGAACACACAGCACAGAAGCACAGGGGCAGGGCAACACATACACCACAACAACACCACACTCATGGCAAGAAAACTGAGTACAAGCACCAAATTAACACACACACACATACAAGGAACACACATCCTACTGGACACACAACCTGCCAAATTACACTGACATACCCCACACTGACACACATACACATACACAGACCACATACCACCAGCAATGGAGCACAACAAATAGGAAAGCCAAAGTGAGGGGCACCCAAATGTGTACATCACATGCAAGACAAGGAACATAGAACAACACCCTCAGCCCATCAAAGCACACATGGCTAGCACAGTAAGTGAAGTCAAACCACAGACAGCTCAGTGCAACAACCCAGGGAGACAGCAAGGCAACCCATGTATAGGCACAAGGATGAAAGGAAGGCCCTAAATTAAAACTGTGAACAGCTACACATAGGTATACAACTACTTCACAGGAGTACGCCAGCAGCAGAACACACAGGACCCATTGACACACTCCATGACTGTCAAACACTATTAGGAATCTACACACATACCACCCCTCACACCTGCAGCACACAACACCAGTTTCAAACACACTGAAGGATGTCAATAATTTCGAGTCAATACACAGACAATCATACACCCTCGGGGTAGCCACAAACATCACACACAACCAGGGATGTCAGAAAAAATGTCTGCACATAAACAACAGACAAACACATAACCCAACCGAAACATAAACAGAACCACAACAAGAACAGACATGCCCTGTGCAGCAAAACTGTGGAAAGGCAATGGGAGCACAGACACAACAGGAGTGCACAACCTCATCAGTCATGAACAATGCACAGACAACATATCACAACACAGACAAGAAGTGCACCATCACAGATAAACACAGCCACATCAAACAAACAACAGATGCACAGGCAAAAAATCACATAACAAACACAGCAGGACATCAGTGGATTCACACCAGGCAATGACAAGGCAACATACATCCACAGCACTGCATGCACAACAAGCAGTGTGTGCACACCAAGCATACCAGCCCCACACAGATATGAGTGACACAACATGAACCCACATAACACTATTCAGCACACCACAAAGACAACATCACACCCAGGAAGTGAAGCAGTACCACAGCAAACACACATACACCTAACACAACACCAACAGATGCACTATTCGGGGACAGAAATATGGAAAAAAAACTGGGCAGCACAAACAGTTGAAGTGTATAAGAGCAACCATGACTGCTAAACAGCACAAGAACATCATGTATAACCAATTGGGGAAATGTCCTTGGTGGCACATTGCTCCTGGCAGAAGAACTGCAACACAAAGCACAGTGTCACAAATGAAGTGATGGGGAGGCACCCACATATGTAAACCAAGGGGACAGCTGAAATCAAAGTGAAGTGTTTTGCACGTCTATAGTGGACATGGCAGGAGTGTTCCATACACAAATAGAGGAAGTGCAGACTCACAATGGGTAGGCATCTGAAGCACAGATAGGGGATGGTATGACACAACATGCCATAATGGAGACATAAATGCACCATGTGACAGCAATGCATGAGAAAACACAACCACAATGGCAGTGTGGATCATCAGGTCTGCACAGTCTCCACAAACAGTATCAAGACACATGGATGAACAACAAAACACAACACTGAATTGCCAGTCACACACTCTGCATACTCAAAAGTGATAACAACAACAAGTAGGAGTCAGCCAGAACTGCATGGACACACCAACACACTGCGCAGTGCACAACATACAACTCACACATGTGCATACAAGGAAATCCACAGGCATGAACAATCCAAAGAACAGGCACTCAACTCCTGGGTGAAACATTTGCGTAGTTAACAGTGCAGTGGAACACACACATTAACACTACTGACAAAGTCACCCCCTTCACACTGCACACTTCTTGACAACCTAAGTGCACACATTGAAAATAACCCATGGGACCAGGATGACTGGCCATCACAAGATGACCACACACACACACACTACTGGGCACACATAAAGTAAGAACACACTTGCATGATGACCCTAGCCAGCCTGCCTGCAATCCTGTTTATAGAATCCCACGCTGTGTTGGCAGTGCCCCAAACCTGACATGTGTACAAATAGCCAACATGAACACATTTTCAAAATGACAACTGCATTCTATTTCAAATTGACACCATTGCCAAGGTGCAGAGTATGTCCATGAGAAGCTGCACAGGCAAGGGCAAAACAACAAGGCCAGTGGGCAGGACAAAGTGCAGAGCATGTCAATGAGAAGCTACACAGGGAATAGGTAAACACCGCAAAGAGCAACAAGGCCAGTGGCCACAACGAAGTGCAGAGCATGTCCATGAGAAGCTGCACATTCAAGGGCAAAACAGCAGTGCATGACAAGGCCAGTGGGCAGGACAATATGCAGAGTCAGTGCATGAGGAGCTGCACAGTCTAGGGGCACACAGCAGTGAATGACAAGGCTAGTGGTTAGGACAAAGTGCAGCGCATGTCCATGAGAAGCTGCACAGGGAATAGGTAAACACAGCAAAGAGCAACAAGGCCAGTGGCCAAAACGAAGTGCAGAGCATGTCCATGAGAAGCTGCACATGCAAGGGCAAAACAGCAGTGAATGACAAGGCCAGTGGGCAGGACAAAATGCAGTCAGTACATGAGGAGCTGCACACGCAAGGGGAACACAGCAGTGAATTACAAGGCCAGTGGGCAGGAGAAAGTGCAGAGTATGTCCATGAGAAGATACACAGCCAAGAGGCACATAGCAGTGAATGACAAGGCCAGTGTGCAGGACAAAGTGCAGAGCATGTCCATGAGAAGCTGCACAGGCAAGGGCACAAAAGCAAGGCCAGTGTCCAGTCCAAGGTGCAGAGTATGTCCATGAAAAGCTGCACATGCAAGGGCAAAACAGCAATGCCAGAAGGAAGGACAAAATGCATAGCATGTCCATGAAAAGCTGCACCGGCAAGGGCAAAACAACAAGGCAAGTGGGCAGGACAAAGTGCAGAGCATGTTCATGAGTAGCTGCATAGGGAATAGGTAAACACAGCAAAGAGCAACAAGGCCAGTGGCCAAAACGAAGTGCAGAGCATGTCCATGAGAAGCTGCACAGGCAAGGGCAAAACAGCAGTGAATGACAAGGCCAGTGCGCAGGACAGAATGCAGAGTCAATACATGAGGAGCTGCACAGGCAAGGGGCACACAGCAGTGAATAACAAGGCCAGTGGGCAGGACAAAGTGCAGAGTCAGTACATGAGAAGCTGCACAGTCAAGGGGTACACAGCAGTGAATGACAAGGCCAGCGGGCAGGACAAAGTGCAGAGCATGTCCATGAGAAGCTGCACAGGGAATAGGTAAACACAGCAAAGAGCAACAAGGCCAGTGGCCAAAACAAAGTGCAGAGCATGTCCACGAGAAGCTGCACAGGGAATGTGTGCAACTGTACCCTTCCATGGTCAGCAACACAGTCAGGGGGTCAACAATGTGTAGTACAGGACACCCTGTGTGAGAGACGTGTGTGTGAGGGTAACTACCACTCAGACTTTGCTGTCAGGCGGACTGGGAGCTGGCTGTGTGTCGGTACGGTTGGAGCACTTGACCAGGGAGAGAGAGGCAGCGCTTAGGTAGAGCAATCTGTGGCTTGGCCCAGGTAGTGTAGTTTCACGTGGAGGTAGAGTCATGGAGACGCGAGACACAGTGTGGCAGGAAGATTGTGGAGTGGTGCATTTCCACTTTTTGGAGATTCTAAATGGCTTCCCTGACTTGGGATCAATTAGAGGTGGTGTGGACACAACTGGCACACTCTCCACCAAAGCTGCATCAGGTGCAGACATTGACACTCCCTCTGGGGACTTGCTGGATCCAGCGGAACGCTTCGCCTGGCCTCACGTTTGCCCCTCCATCCCCTGTTTAGTAAGTGTCACCCCTACAGGCCCTCCTTTCCCTGCTTCACCGGGCTTGGAATGGGAGTCAAGGTGGTGGATGAATCTGCCTTGGAGCCCTTCCTAGGTGTGCCCTTAGCATGCACCACCTTCTCATTTGGCACAGAAACTGTAGGCTTCTCCTTGAGAGATACTTCAGGGACAGGGGAGTCCTTGGCTGGGGATGCCTCTGAGGCATGTAAGCTGAGATCTGATTCTTTGCTTTTTTTGCCTCTGGCTTCGCCTGACAGGCTTTTGTCTTTGCGCTCTGGGTGGCTTTAGACTTCGGTGGGGGTGTCTCCGCCCTGGACCACTTGAGCTGCTGATGTGTGCTCTGTAAGCTGTACCGTGACTTTGAGGTCTGTGGTGCATGGCCACTATCATCAGACGTGGCCACTGCCAGGGAGTGGATAAAGGGACCAGAGCTGGACTCTGACTTGTGCCAGTTGAAGGGCTGCCGTCACTGTGGAGGACAAAGACTGAGAAGTCCGGTGCAGCCCACCAACGTCTGAATGTATGCCCTCCATGAAAGCAACCACCTGTGCCCGCCAACATGGATGCATCACTGCTGGCATCAGATGACGTTGAACTTTGCATCTCGGCTGTGATTCCTCCAGCATTCCTTGTTTTACTAATCTGCATAGTACTGTCAACAATTGTCGTTTTTGTTCTTAAATCTTTAGCTATCTGTACATACTGCAGAAAACACCTTACCACATTAATCGTGTGTGTGTGTAGGGAAACTAAGGAACTCCACGAAAGTGAATATGTTCTTAGTACATCTTGTAATAATAAAATAAACACCATCAGGGGAGAATTGCACAGCCGAGATAACCAGAGCCCTGACATCTCAGGCCCTTCTAAATGACATCAGGTATAACAATGTTAATAAGAACTTGTTATCACCCCAAAATCCAAGCAAATGCAAAACTAGGTTGATGTCTCACATTGTAGCAGCAGTAGGTCTTTATATGATTATTAAAACAATCAGAAAAGTACATATTTCTAAAAACCTAATGACAATAAATATATAACCAATTCATCATACACAGCTACAAAACCAGTAAATAGGGGTAATAATAATTACAGACCAATTCATCATATATAGGTCACAAAACATATAAAAATTCAACTTATAGAAGATGACACAAACTATCACTCCAAAGTCAGAAGTGCAATCATTTCCTACTGCTTAAAGAATTCTTTAAAAATATAATACAACCTAAGCTGGCCCCTGGGGAAATAAGTAGCAATAAAAACATCAGTGCAAGTCTATACCTTCTAATACCTTGTCCCTCAAGCATCGTAATTAAAAATTCACTGTGAACTGGGAATAAAATGTACTAAAAAGCCCAAAATGAAGGAGACTCTTTGGGAAAGTCCCCTCACAGGGGCAGACAAGAATGAAACTTGGCCATTTGAACCCAGGGGGAAACATATGTGATCTAAAGGTTTCCATCCTAAATTTGGTCCCACCCAATCAAGGTATGACTCCAGGCCACTTATGGTGTAAATAGGAACGTACTCACTGACTTGAATTTTGGTTAGCTCCAATGCATTCCTTTCATGCTGCTTATAAGGTTAAAAAGGGCTTTTTCAGCTAGTATCTGTCAAGTTTAGTTAGCTTGTGGCTTAAAAACAATGGGTATATTATGAGTTTTACATATCTTATTAACATAGCAATGCCACACAATCTGCATGTCTCATTCATAATCTAAGCAATCATCGATAATATCTTGATTAAAAGTGGCATTAGGATTTACCCATATTGACCACCTCAACAAGCAAAGGAGCCAAATTGATAAGATCTCACACATAACTCAGGTCCAGCTACTGATGCACTATTTAAATGAGACTGCTCAGCGGAAGCCCAAGCAATTACTTGCAAAGTCTGTTTTCCTCTACTTGTAGGCCAAAAGTCTTTTTATAACCCCACCGCCCAGAACCATATGTTAAAACCAGTAAACATTTCCTTATACGAACTTTTAAAAGAGGGCTAATAGTTTTGTTGTCTATTTGTTGTTTAAGCATCTTTATCTTGCAAGACGTGGAGTTTATGTACCCTACGAGTCAAAAATGACTCCACAGTACGGGTACTTGTGAATTCTACCAATAGGTTTGCCCTATAGGGTCAAACAGCAAGATCTTAACTTCCTCTGGCCCTCTGGCTATGATTAACGTGTTTAGTAAATTGGTGTCAAGGATCAGCAAACCCACATAGTCACTGAAAGTGTCCAACAAAATCTGAAGACCATTGGGAGTTCTAGAGAGTAGAACTGAATATTCAAGTACAGTAGCACAGGGATGGGTCTATTCTTGACAACTGGCATATCACAACCTTTGGAAAATAGAGCAACTCCGAAACTAATAATGTATTATAAATAAATTGGTGCAAGATTGCATCCTATCAAACCCCCCCAACCTAGACCAAATAACTTAGTTCTGATTAGGGCCATATTTGACCGAAGCAGCAAGATCATAATGGAGAACATGCAGAAAATCCACAAGGCCCTTCTCGACACCCATGATCTTCAGCAGGGATGAGACTTTTAACCTAATTGCCCTGTCAGAGGCACGTGACAGTTCCATAAAGACTAGGTGGCTGGAACTCTGCTTCGCAACACAGTAAAATACTGAGGATTAGGGGGATTTATATATATTATCTCATTCAACAATTTACAGGATGTTCCCTAATTGATTTTGTATCAACCTTAGTGTTTCCTACTGGCATCGCCAACCTGTAATTGTTCACCAAACTGTATGACTTCTTACCAGCTGCCAGAGATGCTAAGAAATGTAGCCCCCCGTCACCTTGGATGAAACTGGATCAATACCTTTTTCCAAATGCCAGCCACTCAAAACCTCACAGACTGAACTATTGGCTTTCAGTGTACCCCTGGACCAGGAGGACTTGATGTGCCCAGAAGCTGTTTCCAAAAGTTCTGACACATTTGTGAACATCCTGAAAGGATCCATGCCGCCAGGTTGAGCATGCCCTGTAGGACTAAAGTGATCATGTGATCATAAGGGTTTCTCAGTATCTGTGGAAAACTGGCAGATGGATCGGACAATTCAACAACAGTTCCAACATAGATTTGTGCCAAGGTTGGATCTGTCCGAGACATGTCAAATTCAACACCTTGTAGATTACCTACAAATCCTAACTCTTAAAATCATGGCAAAAAACAGAAAAGTAAATCGCCTTCCCCAAGACAAGTCTTGAAGGAAAGTGCCTGTTGCCTATGCTTTTGGGTCTTGACATCTAGCTGAAGGGCTCTTAAGATGAGTTGTTAAAGAAAGCTATACAAAATGGCCTCCAAACCTCTTTTGGCGTGTTGAATATTTGCCCCTCCAACTCTCACTTGCTGATGTTGCAGCGATTCCTCTTATGCTAATCTTCCACCTTGTTGGTTGGGTCGGAAGGTATTCCAACACTAAATGGATATACTTTTTAAGACCTAACTCCCACAGAGACCTAGGAAGCATTGCTTATAGTTTTGATCTTTTCTCCCCTAGCATGTTGATATATCTGACTGTGGTCAAATTGTGCATGTGAAGGAGAACTGTACATTCACTTTGTGTTTCGCTAAGCTTTTTAATACATAGGAGCTTTTAGGAAATTATAAACATCGTATGTGCATTCCAGACTCCCTTTTGAACTATCTTCCTCCAGTCGGGAAGGCACCGCACCTTGCACCTCATCCCCATAAACCTGCTTGTGATTTTAATATAAGATCTGGGTACCTGGGCATAATGCCCTGTCCTTTCCAAGCTTCTAAATGGCATTGCCACCAATTTATTTCTGCTTTTGCTTCTGAATCAAATGGGATAATTTGAGAGTATTTTAGATAGTTCTGAAAAGAATTTAATATTAGTTTTTTGAAAGATAAAGGCGTTCGAGAGATATTGCCTGAATGGATGAGGACAGTAGACCTGCCAACCATGCCAAATATATGACAGCAATCTAAAGGGACAATTAACTTCAGTTCTTTCTTGATCACCTTTAGCTTTGCATCTGAAAGTATCAAAGCCCCCTGTCTGAGGCCACCAAGAAACCTTAAAAAAATCCATAACTTTTTCTTGAAGGATTCAGGTCTCACTTTTCCTGGTTTATTGTAACCCCTAACCTTTTAATTAAATCCACTGCCTTCAGTCTAGTTCCATCTGCAACTCCTTTTCCTAGGCCAGAAAGATTATTTCATTGAAGTAAACTATTATCTTTAGACCTTTTAATCTGAGGGTTGTTGCTACTAGTTTTAACAGTTTGGTGATACACCAAGGTGCCGAAGAAGGAAAGAATCTGTTCCAGTGTTCTTGCCAGAGAAACTGGAGATATGTCCGTGCTGTGAAATATGGGCACTGTTAAACTAGCATCTTAAATCCAGATGTATCATCCAGTATCCATGCAGGAGATACCTTTTAGACAGATTACTGTTTCCATTTTCAAGTGGCAGTATAGGACACATTGGTAGAGCTCTCTCAAGTTTATAACTGGTATGATTTTTTTCTTTTTGGTTGCAGAAAAACACTGTTTGATAAACCCTTCTTGAGAGAAAAGCATTAGCCTGTAAAGCTTATGTTGAACTGTCTGTAGAAACCAAGGATTTTTTAAATGCTTTCCCATTTTTGTGCAAACAAGGCTAACCTGCCTTTTGTAAGCCCTTACCTTGGGTTCCTCCTCCACTCACTTGACTGCCATAGAATCTGAAGCATCCTTCCCATCTCCTCTACAGTAAGAACAGTGGCCTGGAATACCTGAACTGGAAGCGGTAGCAGGGCATGAAAGAGGATGACAAGCCAGGGAAGTGGCCCCTGCGTCCACTGACCCTGGGAGAAACCACACCAAAACCTCCCATGAGAAAGGAGTGAGCTTTTTCCAGAGAAAATAATCCTGAACATATTTGCAAATTACAAATCATCGCCAAACAGAAAAACTGGTGTATTTACACTAACATAAATCCACAATAAAACTCCTTTCCTCCTCTCATGTGAGAGGCCCCCATTCACATTGCCTAAAAAGCAGATTACGCTCTGGGCTCCTTTTGAAACCATTTCTGCATCAATAAATTCCTCCACACCCTTTGCCTTTTGAGGGCCAAATGATATTCTGGTCATTGGAATCAGTATATCTAGCAACTTATCCTTGAAGGAGGCCCAGGTCTTCCTATCCATTTGCAAGGGTCTTTGCCCACTCTACCGAACAAGTAAAATATTTTCATAACCAACAATGAAATGAGTGGTATTTTGTCAAAAATAGAATGCCTGTTGCGCTCTGCACTCACCTTTGCCCTAGTGGCTCTATCAACAGGTTTTTAATATTCTGTATTGAACATATTCATCCACAAACCTTGGTGGAACCAATCAATAAATTAGATTGTTGCGATACAGTAGCGTCTAACATTGGATTGCCTTCTATATCCAAAACCACCATTTGGGGTTTATCCAACTTTTAACATTTTAGCCATATCTAAGTCATCATCATCACAAATGTGCCATCATAGTATACATCCTCAATACATGGCTTCATTATTTTAGAATAAAGCCATTTATTTTGTCCATCTTTAGCACTCATGGAAGAGTCACACCAAAAGGATCCTTGGTCAGTAAAATCCTGTGAAATTGCATTACCACCACTGTAACTGCTGTTCTCTTCACCTGGGACTACAATGTCTATATGTCTGACTAACTGTTGTTGGAAAGGGGGAGGAGCCCTGACACACCCTCCTTTTGTGTTATATAGCACTATTGACGTACCACTGCCTTGTAATAGGTGTTGGCTGCACCTGGGGCTACAGCGACAATGTGCCCTACCATCCATTGCTGCAGGAGGGGGAGGAGCCCTGACATGTCCTCCTTTCATGCTATAAAGAGCATTTGCGGTCTGGCTACACAGAGAGCTGTAATTGCTTCTCACTGGAACTGGGACTCCAAAGACTACATGTTCTCACCATCCATCGCTGCAGCCGGGGGAGGAGACCTGACACATACATCCTCACTTTTTGCTATAAGGTCCCTTAGCACTCCCGCTGCCTCAGGTGCTGTAATCGCAGTTCACTTCATCTAGGTCTACAGGGACTACATATAACCCCATCCATTGCTGCAGTAGTGGAAGAAGCCCTGATACACCCTCCCTTTGCACTGTAAAGTGCCCTTACAGTCCTGCTACCCTAGGGTCTGCAATTGCTGTTTGCTGTGCCTGGGACTACAGGGACTATGTGAATCACCGTCCATCTCTGCAGGAGGGGGAGGGGGAGGAGCCCTGACACACTGTCCCTTTGTGCTATAAATAAACTTTGTGGTCCCACTAAGCAGGACGCACGTGGGTTTAGGTTGACTCGAAGCAAGGAACCCCATATCTTTTCGTAAATATCTATAATAGCTCTACCCCTCATAACAAGGAACCTCTGACTCTTGGAACTCTGAATAAATTACTTGAAGCCCATGAACTAGGATCATGTTGTTATCGCAGTAGACTTTTACACCTGTTTTGATCCCTATGTCCCGATGGTGGTTTTGACTATGAGAATGAGTTCAGCCACTCTATACACGGACATTAGTAAAATACCTGGAAAAACAAATATCCACAGAAAGTGGGGAAGATGGCGGCCGGCTGAAGAGGTTGGTCGCGAGCTCCGTGTGAAGTCTCCAGGTAACCGCTACGAGTGCTTTCCGATTAGCAAAGTTCTTGCTAAAGTAATGCGAAAGTAATGTGACTAGAATGCGTCTCTGAGCAATAAATCAAAAAGTTTTAAATTTATAAAAAGTCTCATGAAGCTCATCTCGGTACCTCGCCAAACTCGCTAAACTCTCTACCTCTCTCTACCCGCCAACCGTCAACCGCCAACCGCCACCCGACACCCGTTACTGAGTAACCCCCGGCAAAATCAATTGTTAGCAAAGCTAACTACCAACCGCCACCCGACACCCGTCACTGTTACGATCCCCATTACCTGCTCCGAGAGAGAAAATGAGAGCCGTGGTGCGCGGCTGAGGTGGAGAGACGCGCTGCGGTTGTTCTCCTGTGGGTTTCTCTTGGCCGGTGAAGCCGGTATAACCGCGCATGCAGAGAGGAAGAAAGGGACCACATGACACTCGGGTACACGGTCCCAGTACGAAGCCTGGTCTCGGTCGCGGCTCAGGATCAGACGCCCCCTGCAGTTGATCCGTTAGGGGGGCTGTGGCAGAGAGCCCGAGAAGCCGCCAAGAAAGGAAGGAAGAAACTCGTCAAAACCGGCTTCATCTTCCGGGGCAAGAGTGGAGGAAGCAGCGGCAGCACTGTTCCAGCTTCAATAGCGATCAGCTACACAGATAACACAGAGGGGGCAGGAGCTGGAGTAAAGTCTAGCGAGGGAGAAACACGAGTGAATAAACAAAACCCTTTCTATGTGGAGGATAGGGTGATTTGGCCAAATATTAACTCGAAAAATTCCATTCAAAGGTCTGCATGTGGCACATTCTGCAACAAAGATTACTGTGACAGAGAGAATAAAAAGGCAAAAAAGTCAATATATATCTGCTGGATGAGTAAAAAAGTAAACAAAAGTCTCTGTCCCTTTGCAGTGGAAAAAAAGGAGGTTACAGTTGCACTGGTGTAGCAGAACTAGCTGAATTAGAACCAGGAAGCCAAAAAAATAAGGACTTACCAATTAAAAACACTGGATATACTCACAAATACCACACTGCTTTAACACAAGGAGAAAGTGAAAGTAATAAAAGCAAAAAAGAAGAAACTCTTTCTAACATCAACTATTTTACAAGATCCAGAGCAAGGAAGGGAACAGAAACCCTCCCAGGAACCCTCCCTCCTGTGCAAGAAGGTTCAGAAGAGGGAGTTAGAAAATCAGCATACTGTCTCAGAAATCAAAGCTTAAGTAAACAAAGCCTATTACAGCCAATAAAGAAAAAGTGCATGACCCCTAAGAGCACTAAAAAACCTGCGAAAATCCCCTCACGATTAGAGGAATTAACGGAGAGTATAAAAAGTAGAGGATCAAGGAAATCCAAAGATAAGAAAATAAAGATTACTCCTTCATTGAGGTCGTATTTTAAAATACAACAAGTGGTGCAAGTGAGAGGAGGAAACCACGGTCAGGTTACTAATACGACCAACACAACGAACACAACGAGTACAACGAATACAAAAAGTACAAAAAGTACATCAGATACATCTCCTGAACAGTTTTCAAGTATAACAGCAGGCACTCGGAGCACCAACTACATTTTTGAAAAAGAAGTGGAAGAATCTGCAGAAGGAAATATGCAGTCGGCACCCCCTCCAGATCCATTTACAAATATGACGTCTTTAACGGAACAACCTCTGTCACCAACGCAGTCATCACATCTGGTTTTGTTAACTCAACCACGTATGAGTGCTTTACCACAAATGGAAATCGTAAATGATAAAGAGTCCCAAGAGTCCAAAGAGACTCACGAAGAGGAGCAAGAAATCATAGACAAAGGCGAGACAGGAAACCTTTTAGAACTATGTTTGAATAAAATGATGGAAAAAATAATGGGGGAAATGAGAGAAAAATTTGCAATTTCCGAGACAAACCAGAACAGAATTCAAGAAGCAGTAGAAAGTCTAGACCAGAAAATAAATGACTTAGGGGTCAGAGTCACAGCAGTAGAGAGCGAGTTGGGCTCCCTAAGTAAAAGAGTGGACAACACCCAAAGAGAGATAAGACACTTAAAGGACAACGATAAAATGGTCAAGGAGAAGCTTGAATCTCTGGAAAACCAAGGAAGAAGAAATAATATTCGCATTTTGAACGTTCCCGAGAGTTCAGAAGGAACGGATATCAAGGCTTACGTAATATCTCTACTAGAAGAATTCCTTCCATGGACAAAAGATTGTGATCTAGCGGAGGACATCCAAAGAGTCCATAGAGACCCTTTTAGGAAGAGCAAAGAGAAGAAAACTCCAAGGAAAATCTTGGTAAATTTTAGAACATATACCCTGAAAAAAAAAATATTGAGTGAGGGTCTAAAAACTGGGAGTTTCAATAAAATGAACTGGTCATTTCGCATCAGATCGGATATCTGCAAGATTATGCAAGACCGGCAATGGGAATTAGGGCAATAAATGCAGGAGCTAAAAACACTTGGAGCAAGCGTACAACTAAAATTCCCCGCCTCCCTCAGAATAATGTGGCAGAATAAAATGCATAACCTAAAGGGCCCAAAGGAGGTAGAAAATCTCATTCATTTAATAAGAGATCAAATCGAAATTGATAAACTAAACAAGGAATAAACTATCAAATCAAGAGCTGAAGAAACAAAACTTGACTCATTTGACTCACTTGTTATAGTATAAACAAGAATGAATTAAAAGTTCTCAGAGGCATAATACAATAGAACATATATGAGGAGAAGCAATCACTAATCCAAATCCAAAAGAAGAAATACCTGGAGAAAACGGAGCACGAAACCGGGTGAAATAACACCTGGACAAAGAAAAAAGGAGGCTTCCCCTGGGAGGGAAACCAAAGGAATCCACGAAATGCAGATTTGTAAATTCACATGAGTGGGGAGCAAAGTAGGGAAAAAACAAAAAAAATATCCTCAAAATTGGAATATAAAAAGATTGGCAAGGGGGTTAAATGCTGCCTCAAATGTAAAAAGATCTTAAAATGGCAAAAGAGAAATCAATAAAAATCCTAACATGGAATGTTAATGGGCTTAGAACACCGTCACGAAGAAGAAGAATTATGGAATATCTTAAAGAAATAGAAAGTGAAATTATTATCCTACAAGAAACTCACTTGCAGAATGCAGAATGGTCTCAATTAGCAAAAAACCTAAACTGGATTGGAGCAAGTATACATACAACGCAAGAGTGTAATACACAGGGGGTAGTAATTATCATAAAGAAATCTCTCAACGCCAAAATAGAAATGGACAAAGCTGACAGTAAAGGTAGATGGGCAATCGCCAAAATCAGAATTGAAGAACGTATTCTCACTATTGTGGGGTACTATGGCCCCAACAGGGACGACGCTGAGCCACTCAAAAAGCTTTACTCTGAACTCCTAACATACCCAGTCCCAATCATAATGGGAGGGGATTTCAATCTCATAGGAGATC
Organism: Lissotriton vulgaris; assembly: GCF_964263255.1. Classification (NCBI taxonomy): domain Eukaryota; kingdom Metazoa; phylum Chordata; class Amphibia; order Caudata; family Salamandridae; genus Lissotriton; species Lissotriton vulgaris. Next base: position 836,726,353 of record NC_141689.1, on the reverse strand, counting down.
CTAAAAAAGATATATCCCCACCAACAAAGCAATGGAATCTACCGAAGATGAGGGAGTGGTTAGGGATCTACAAAAAGGATTTTTTGCTAGAAGATATGTGGAATTCTAAAGGAATAAAAAACTACCCTTATACCTTACACAATAAAAAATTAGGACATAAATCAAGAATAGACTTCTTTCTATTAAATAAAAATTTGTGAGATAAAGTTAAAAGTATCGAACACCTACCTGCACACCTATCGGACCACTCTGCTGTCCAGCTAAATATAACACTCCCGCAACCACAAATGCCTAGCAGGTGGACTGTCCACCGTACAATTCTTAGGGATGAGCGATGCGTGGAGGAACTCATAGCAACTACCCAACAATATTTTCAAGATAATGCAACAAGCACAACAAAAAGAATGACATGGGATGCTTACAAAGCGGTAATAAGAGGAAAACTGCTTAGCTTAGGTGCCTATAAACACAAAACAAAAAAACAGGAAATCATGAAAATGGAAACAGAAATTAAAGAAGCTGAATTACACTTAGAATGTGATGCCCCGCAAGAACAAAAGGAAAAACTGGAAGAAAAACTTCGCAACTCAAAAGAAAATCTGACAAATTATCTGGAGAACATAGTCAAAGAGAAATGGGAGTGCAGTAAATTAGCAAACCATGAGTATGGTGAAGGATGTGGAAAACTCCTAGCCTGGAAAATGAAAACAGATCAATCCAGAAACAATATATTAAACATATATAACCAAGATCAATCAATCATTTTTGCAGAGGATGCCGCAATAAGGAAGGAATTCTTTAATTTCTTCACTTCAATATATAAGGAAGACACGAACCCAGCAGAAGAACAAATTAATAATTATCTTGAAAAGATCCAATTCCCGCGTCTGACAGAGGAAGAAGCGGAGTTTGTGAATTCTGAAATAACAGCAGAAGAAGTAAGGAGCGCCATAAGTTATCTAAAGAAAGGAAAAGCGGCAGGCCCAGACGCATTGCCCAATGAATTTTATATTGCATTTAAAGAAACACTAATCGAACCCTTAACTGAAACGATGAATAAGACATATTTGGAACACGAAAAGATCCCAGACTCATGGAACGACGCTACGATAAGCATATTACTAAAACCAGGAAAAAATCCAAAGAACTGCGCATCATATAGACCAATATCACTCCTAAATTGCGATTATAAGATCTTTATGAACATAATAGCGAAAAGAGTATCTAAGGTTATGGCTAAATTAATTGATACGGACCAAAAGGGTTTCATAAAGGGAAGACAGATACAAGAAATCACACATGAATTAATAGCAACAATTGACATAGCTGTACAGGAAAATCTTCCCCTCACACTCATCACATATGATGCCGCTAAAGCCTTCGATCGAGTTAACTGGGCTTTTCTAATCAAAAGCATAGAGAAAAGTAAGTTCTGGATCAACTTTATTCACATGGTAAGTGAAATATACTCGAGCCCAAGAGCAAAGGTAGCTGTGAATGGCAATCTTACGGATAATATTGAGATCCAAAGAGGCACACGACAGGGATGTCCCTTATCTCCATTACTCTTTAATTTATATATTGAACCTCTGGCATGCTCTATCAGAAATAATACTAACATCACTCCTTTCAGATATTTACATTGGACAAGGAAAGTAGCGCTCTACGCAGATGATCTAATGGTGTTCACGGACAATTATAATTTCTCTAAACTGGCAATTGATGAAGAGATGAACAAATTCGGTAAAGTTTCAGGATACATGGTGAATACCGATAAAACGGAGATAATGAGCTGGAACTTACAATTAACCTCACCGCTCTTGAAGGATAAAATAAAATACTTAGGAATCACCATAACTCAAGATCTTGGAAAACTAGCAGAAATAAACCTTAACCTAGTTATGAACGAAACGAAAAAGCTCCTAAAAATCTGGTCAGGTCTACCATTAAGCTTCATAGGTAAATCCAATATAATTAAAATGTCAATTATTCCAAAATTCACTTATCTTTTTAACAACATTCCATTAGAATTTAAGAAAGAAGCCCTAAAAAAAATACAAGGAGAAATATCTAGCTTTATTTGGTCATCAAAGAGTGCAAGAATCTCATGGAATAAACTCAGGAGAAAGAAGGAACAAGGGGGTATAGCAAGTCCGGATATATACGAATATTATAGATCCTTTCAATTCAAAAACGTCAGAGTTTTACTGAAAGCACATCAAGCATATCCAACATACTTGCAACACTTGACAAATGGTGAAGATCACTTCCTCTTCAAGTTCGGCCATCCGAAATTTTTCAAAAAAATTAAATTAAAGGTTCTGAACAATGCCGTTAAGATCTGGAACCAAATAAGATTAGTCACACAGATTCCATATTACAGTAATATGGCTCCCATATGGGACTCCCCAGGCACCCCTGACTGTTTAAAAGACTCTTTATCAAAACCACTTAGGCAAGCTGGAATTGAAACATGGGGACAACTTCTATTTGGAAACTCCTTGCTATCATGGGATCACTTGCAAATAATTACAGATCGTAAAATCTCGAAGTTTAAATATTACCAACTGAGCAGCTGGGTAAGCACTATTCCAAAGGGAACCTCAGATCCGGAGAATCTAGAACCAGAAATGATGAGTGAAACGGTATTAAAGAAAGAAGTATCAAAATGGTATTGGGCATTAATTGAATCAGAAAAAGAAGACCAAACAACTGCTGAAAAAATATGGAAGAAAGACTTACAAAATGAAGCTTCAGACCTTTGTCAAATCTGGAAAAAATCAGTAGAAAAATGTTGGTTATGCGTAAAGGCCGCTCCACTAAAAAGGAATCACCTTTTCTCTATACATAGAGCGTACTGGACTCCCAAAAAGTTGTCAAAATTTAAAGGAGCTACAATAAAATTGTGCAGCAAATGTGGAGAGGAAAAAGCGGATGATATACATATGTTCGGTGGGTGCCCTTCGCTTACACAATACTGGCAAGAAAATGGTAAGACTCTAACCGCAGTACTGGCAACTCCAATAACTGTGAGTATTATTTTAATTATTTTTGGGATATATTGCACTACTCAATCTAATCAGATAAAGTTAGATAAACATCAAGAAAACTTACTATTTGTTATGATCCTTTTAGCACGTAGGGAGATTTGTATTAATTGGACAAAACCAGTCCCTCCAACACACGAAAGCTGGTTAAACACTGTAATAAGAATTAGTAGCCTAGATAGAAAAGGGAAACAAATCAAAAAGATGAAATACTGGGAGATCCTGGAAAATTATATTGAATCTAGACAATAACTTATAATCTCTCCGTGCCAGAGGCCCCTTTGCTGGTTTTTTCTCTTTTTTTTTCTCTTTTTTTTTTTTTTCTTTTTTTTTTTTTCTGATTCCAATGATTAAGCGGACAATAATTCCTGGCATGACTGGAAGTCTGCCAAATATCTAAAGGGTCAGAGAACTCCCGAAACGATGGAATTATTGAGTAAGATGGAGGTGTGCAGCGGAGAACTGATCAGACTAAGAACGAGGCTTACCCCTTGTTACTCTTGATAGACGATCAGGGGCAGCCCTGGTAAAACACCTTGTTCGGATCTGTTGGTCTCCCAAACGCCTTTCTTTTCTTTTTAAACCGCAATATGAGGATTAAAAAAAAAAAAAAAAAAAAAAAATTACATTCTTAATCCCACCCAGATGGGCTTCCGTAGCCACCATAGCACAGAGGCATCTCTTCTGGTGATCACAGAGGAGCTAAAAGTTTTACTAGATAACCGTGGCTCAGCTGCTGTCTTATTATTGGATCTAAGTGCTGCATTCAACACAGTGGATCATGTTATCATAAAAGAAAGACTTCAGGAAGTGGGAATGCAGGACAAAGCAGTAGACTGGCTCACTTCGTATCTGGAAAACAGACCCTACCCAGTCATGGACAAAGATTGCCTCTCAGATAGCTTACCAACTATTTGTGGTGTCCCTCAGGGACTCAGCCCCACGCTGTTCAATACATATGTGTGCCAGCTTGCCACCTTGGTGCAGGATTATGACCTGTCGGGGGTCTCCTTTGCGGATGACACCCTCCCAGCTGGTTGTCTCTGCAACAGAAGGTCCTAATCTAGGAAATAAACAACTGGCACCCTGCCTAGATGCCTAGATAATCTGCGCCACTGGATGGCAAGTTACAGCCTTAAGCTGAATGGTGATAAGACTGAACTGATTTTATTAGGAAACCCAGCCATACACAGACCATTGAGTAGCTGGCCAGGTAATATGGTCCCCCCCGATCCCAAATCAGTGATAAAAATCCTGAGAATCTGGTTAAACCGTTCACTCGCAATGGATCAACAAGCAAATAAATTGTCAGACATTTGCTTCTCTCTACTACGAGTGCTCCAAAGATACTGGTACTGATCCCTGAACATCTAAGGAGAACAGTCATTCAGTCCCTCATAGTTTCCTACATGGATTACAGTAACAATCTTTATATGGGCACTCCCAAATACGTAATAAAGAGACTTTAGACCATACAAAATGCTGCAGCAAGGCTCCTTTTAAATGTTCCTAGTTACGTCTCAGCAAGAGAACCCCTCAAACAGCTGCATTAGCTCCCAATTGAGGAAAGGATTAAGTTTAAATCCCTTTGTATTGCTCATAGAGCCATAAATAACAAGGGTCCAGCAAAGCTCGGAGAGTTGGTAACCACTTATGCTCCAACTAGACACCTAAGATCCATTCATCTTCATCTACTCAGCACAACCACGATAAAAAGGATGATATGGGAAGGAAGATCGTTTGCTCACTTAGTATCGAAGTTGTGGAATGATCTCCCACCCAGTCTCAGAGCACTCTACATCAGTAAGAAACTAAAGACATGGCTGTTTTCTTGTTAATGTACCAGAAGCCCATTTCACAGCACAGCACTCACCAGCATGGGGAAGCCCTCAGGTAGCCAGGCGCTTTACAAAACTCAAACATAAACATAAATATGGGATGCTTTTCATGATAATTAGGTGCCTTGGCTAGTAGGAAAAATGAAATCAATCTTGATCAGGCCTGATGATGTCAAAACACAGAGGAGAGTATAGATTACTTAGTTTAATATATCTAAAAACAATGTAATAGCTGCCTGCATAAGTCCTGTCAGAGTACTTCAGGAAGGGCAATTCCACAGTAGAAAAAACACAATTTCCTTGACAGTTGAAAACAGGGTCTTTTCTCTTCCACAGATGCTTTATATGTGTTTTTAATTGATACACACTTGTGTTCTTGTAGGGGAGGACTATTAGTCCGCTCCGTGCTATCATAGACAAGGTCAGGGTACTTATGGCAGACTGTATTTGGTCTATTTTCTCTGTCTCTGAGGTGCCTTTCCTGGGCCCTGATCTTGAACAACTTTTCATTTTTGAAGTATAACAATCTCCAACATTATTTCCTTGTTCATGCATAAAAGAATGTATTTTACTTAGAAGCCAAGATTAGAGATGGAAATCTCAGAGGCTATAGACCAAATGAAGGGGTGGAAATCTACTGGCCCAAATGACCTACCTACTGAGTTCTTCAGATGTGTCCACTCCTCCATGCTGGGTCCAATGTAAGATATGTTTTGCAGAGTGCAACAAGACTGAGTCCCCATGCAGAATATGAGGAAGACCACAATAGTGATGATCAACAAGCTAGGGAAGCCCACGGTAAGTGTGCCTCTTATCAGCCGATATACTTGCTCAACTTGGAGACCAAGACCTTGGTGAAGGTACTTGCAAACTGCTTAATGCAAGTGATAGACTTCCTGGTAGAGCCTGACTGGTCTGAATGTATGCCCTACCAGGCAATGAGACACAACTTGAGGTGAGTGGCGGGGTGCCTAGCCTGTAGGGATGGAAATTCTAAACAGGCCATCCTACTAGCCCTGGATGCCAAGAAGACATTTGACTCTCTTGAATGGCCCTCCCTATGGGCACTTCTGCATAAGATGACCTTTTGCCCAAACTATATGTCCTGGGTTCAGCTCCTCCACAAAAACCTTATCGCCAAGGTAAAAGTTAATGTAGTGGTCCAGCAGAATTTTGCCTTGGTAGGGGCACTCACCAGGGGTGCCCAATATTTCCCCTTCTTTTTGCAGTGTGTTAGACTTGGCATCTTTGGAGTGGTTTCCATTGACTATTTGCCTTTACCTTCTGTATTTGTAATGCTGTGCTGGATTTTGTTTTTGCTGGTTTAGATGCTTTGGGCACTTTGCCACTGCTGATCAGTGTCATAGTGCAAGTGATCCCTGTGTAAATTGTTATTACGATTGGTTCTCCCTTATTGGTATATTTGATTTACTGGTAAGTCCCTAGTAGTGAGTGAGCCAGGGTCTGTATATTAAATGCTACTAGTGGGCCGGCAGCACTGATTGTGCCACCCCCACATGAGTGGCCCTGAAAACTTATCTCTGACATGCCACTGCAATGTCTGCTCACAGTTTTGAACTGCCATGTTGACCTGGCAAGTGCACCCCTTTGCTAGGTCCTGACCATCTCTTTTCTTACATGTAAGGTGCCCCTATTAAAGGCTCAAGGTACCTCCCTGGGCGGGTGCAGTATAAGTAAAAGGCAGGACACGTACTGGAGTGTGTGGGACATGTCCTGATAGTGAAAACTACCAATTTAGTTTTTCACTACTGAAAGGCTATCTGTCCCATAGGATAGAATGGGAAATACTTTGTAACATCTTATAAGCATAACTTCCCATGGGGACAAGATAGAGAAATAAAGTTTAGGCTATCTGAACTCAGAATCTAATAACACATCTTTTAGTAAAGATGGTTTTTCAATTGTGCTTGAAAATTCCTCTTTTAGAAAGAAGGCATTTTCTTGTTCAACTATTCTCTGTTCCTCTGCCTGTTTATGGATTGACTGTCTGGTTTTGAAGTGACAGAGGCTGGGGATGTGCATTCACTGTAGACAGGCACTGGGGGTATTGAGGTATGCATGGCCCTTCCTGGATGACTCAGAGCTGAGCTGAATGGGGCTTGTCTGAATTTAGAGTAGTTGAAGGAGATTTCCTTGCGCCTGAATAGGGCCTATTTCCCTTGCACAATGCAGTCTCCACTCCCTGTGGTGATACTACATCAGTGAGGACAGAACTGGTTTGGACTGGGCTCAGACACCCTAGTATAAAGAGAACAAAGACAAAATGAGTGTAAGTAGTAGACCTAAAACCCCAACATTTTAGATCACTTCTTGACTCAAGAAGAACCTTTGCCAAGAAGAAGAGCTAAAGAGCTGTAAGGAGGAGTACTGCCCCTTTGATGTGAAGGAATGGGGGTTGGCCTGCAGTTACTGTTTCTGCCAAGTTAAGGACAAAGGCTGGAACTTTGCTCTGAACCTGCTTGAAGAATAATCTCCAAGGGTTTGTGTGTGCTGGCCTCCTGTTCTGAAGTCTCAGGGATGCAAAGACTTCACCCACTGCTCCCCTGAACTCTGCTGCAGAACGTTCTGACCTGCCAGGAGGTGCCCATTCCAGTTCTGGGCCTCTGAAGGTTGTTTCTGCTGATGGGAGCTGGAAGAAACATGAAGCATTGAAGAAATTGATGCATCGCCCCCCTTGCAGCTGTTTTCCCTAAGCAGCACCGCTGTTGCAAGAACCTACTCATTGTGGGATCGCAGCTGAAAAAACCGATGCAGTACCGACAGTGATCGCCACGCATGCCGGATTTCCATGCATCACACCTGTGCAGCAAGTTTTCCTGATGCATCACCCGCAGACCAGCGCCATCTTGGAGTCGACACACCAGATCCCCCCACAGTCCGGATTTGACCCATCACTTCAACTGTATGCGAAAGAACTTTTGCATTACCTCCCCAAGGACCCAGGAACTGATGCATCTCTTTGTTTCTTGACACATTCTCCCTCTGCGGCTGTTTGGCCTTGTGAATTTTGATGCATCTACAAGTACTTTGTGTAGAATCACACATCCATAGTTTTCTCTTGACCCAATTTTTGAAACTTTTTGAAAACGTCATATTCTTAGTACATGTATGTTGGATTTATGTTGTTTTGGTCTTGTTGAGTTTATATAAAGATATTGTATTTTTCCTAAACTGGTTGTGGTGTCTATTTGGGATGTTATCACTGTATTACTGTTTGTTTTGAGTACAAATACTTTACACATTTTATTTGGGATAAGTCTGTATGCTCATGCCAAGCTAACCAGGGGGTGAGCAGGGGTTATCTAAAGTGTGTATCCTCCTTACCTTGACTAGAAACAAGGGTCCCAATTTGGACAAAGGCACCTACCTCTGCCAACTAGAAGCCCCCATTTAGTAAACAGGGGCAGTAGCACAATTGCCAAATTGGATACACCTGGGGCCCGCAGTGGGAACCTGGGAGGGAATATGTTATTTCCCTCTATGTCAATGTCATACCGCTCTTCCTGACTGACCCTGCCTGTTCCATTTCCCAAATCTTCCAGATTCTGGCTGTTTTCAGGTCATAATAAAGTTGCATTTCCTGAATAGGAGACGTCCCCCTGTGCACAGATCTAAATCCCACGTGGTTGTTTAATGAAAAGCATAAGGGGTTCAGGGTGTCTTAAAACAGAGTGAGTGTTTTTAGAAATTCACAAAGAGAGAATCTAACGAAAGATAGTAAGTGTCATGCCAAAAAAAGTTAGTGAGGAGCATTCTATCATCTCGTGACAGACACGGACCCAGAATAACGATAAGAAACACAAGTTCTTTTCAAATAGGGGTAAATGTGTATAACACAACCCCATGTGGTATGGAGGAAGCTGGTATTAATGCCCTTAGCTCTCACCTGCCAATCCGCATCTTTAAAATTATTGTCCAGTGAGGCAAATAAAGAACCTTGCGCCCTGATGAATTTGCCACAACATAGCATTGGCAATGAAACATATTGCCCTACTTTGACAAGGTTTGCAATATGCTGTGCTTTTAATTTTAGTAATCTAACTGTGAGTCTTATCTCACTTTTAATTTGATGGAACACATTGTTCTTTGTAAATCACAGGGTTTTTGTTCTGAGGCAGTTCATTTTTCTGATCCGCTCTTTCTGTTTCTCTACTGGACACTATTCTATCTTTTCAGTGAGTGGGCGACCAATGATGACATATGTGGGCATACTGGTGAGAACCTGCCGGTAGCCTCCCCTGGTGTTACGCACGTGAGGTGCCCACTTACTCTGTAGTGTAGATCCTATATTCCCAATAGGCTCTGCGCATTGGAATAATATAACCTATAGATGTGACGTAGGACTTGTGTCTGCTAGGTCTCTATTGAATATATTAAACCTAATTGTGAGTGCCATCAAGCTCAGAGGTCACTAGAACTTTTCTTGAATTCACAGGAAGGGATTCGTTTCTGACAACCGCATAAACATGACAACTTTGTTTCCTCAAGATAAAACTGGTCTTCAGAGTCGTGTAAACAATAGATAGATATTTTACTCAGTCACTCGTGCATGCTTCGTTTCATCAGAGGTGCAGGGAAAATAGAGAGACAGGCATTTTCAATAACAGTATTTATTGAACAGTCTTCTTTCTCTGCTACAATAGCAATACTGGCTGTAAAATATAATGCGTACAGCAAGATGAGTATTATAAAATAATACTGTAAAAGCATGGTATGGTTTCTAAGCCATAAAATGCATACATAAAATAAATAAAGACTAAAAAAACTCAACTGGTGCTTCTAAAATACGCCTACCCCAATGTAACTAACCTAAGTCTAGTATGAGGGAAGAAGTAAGTGTGGTATAGCATAAGTTTAGTATTCTTTTTGTCAAGAATATATACAAAATTTCTCTTAGGGTCTAATCAGCTCCGTACCTTTGTTTAGAATGAAGGAGGTCAGTCTCAGGACTCGATTTCCCAACACCCCGCAAGGGGAGCTTAGAAACACTGGAGTGGATTTCTCGGCAGGAGAAAAAGACAGCGCCTCTCTCAGTGGGTCTGCTGGAGGGTTGGCTTCCTTAGGCACTTGCTGTAGCTTGATGCGTCCGGCAAGTAGATAGTTGAACTCCTCCAAACCACTGTGTGTTTGCTTGGGCAAGTGTGGGCATATTTATACCTTGAAGGTGCCGAGTTTGACGTAAAGGTGGACATAATAACGTCATCAAAGAGTCTCAGTTCTTTGAAAGCTCCATGAGTTCTTGGACAAATCAATATTCAAGCAAGGGGAAGTCCCTAACTGCTGAAGCCGAGTTTTCTAAGAAATCGTTGTGGATTTTCGGAACTAGTGGAAGTAGCCATGCCATATTTGGACTGCATGAGCTACGTCTAAATATGGTTATGATTTCTGTGCCTATATAAGAACATGGTGATCTATACCTATATAAGGGCATGAATCAGGAAAATTACACTAGGGTCCTAAAATGCTATACAACACCCACTCCACTTTATTATGTTCGACATTACTACAATGAAGCACTAAAACATATCCAACGCATGTGTTAACGATCCCAACCCAAAAATACATAAAATGCTTTTGAAAATGGTTGTACACATAAAATGAGTATTTGTACTGTACACATGTAAAAGCAATGATTTCAATTCAAGCATAACGTATGATATTGGCAATGCTAACTGAATGAATCATAGAATTTACAGTTATGAAATGGCTCTAAAACGGAAAAAAGGTCGAGACCATTCCATAGCATAATATATATATACTGTTTTGGTTTGTTGATTAGTCCAATATTGTTTCTAGGAAGTATTCAAAGAATTCTTGTTCTCTAAGAATAGTTCTACTTTAAGCAGATTACCTAGCGCCAAAGCTAAATTTTGGAAAAAGTCAACTCAAATTGTAGAAAAATAGAGTTCCAAACTTAGAAGTTTTTTGTTTTGAAAAACAAAGTTCGAATTCAAAGTTGATAGAACGTTGTGTTCTAATTTCAAAAGTTATTCTCAGTGTCAGAAGAAAACATTAAGGGCCAGATGTAGGAACCATAATACCGGTCGGTAACGGCCGAAATTACCGAATTTCGGCCGTTACCGACAGGTATTAGGCATTTGGGATATAGGTGGCTACATTTCAGATTCGGTAATTTACCGAATCGGTATTTAAGAATTTGGTAAATTATCGAATTCTTAAATATCGATTCAGTAAAATACCGAATTTGAAATGTAGGATGCACTCAAGTGAGTGCTTTTCACCTGTAAGGATTCGTTATTTACCACTAACTACAAGTTAGTGGTAAATAATGAGAACTGTTAAAATAACTATTTTGTGTTTTTTTAACACAGGAGGCCCATAGGAATGAATGGGAAATACCGATTTGGTAAATACCGAATCAGTAATTACCGAATTTTACAGATTCTGTAAAAATTACCCAAATAATACCTACATACCATTTACCCATTCTAAAATACCAAATCGGTAAAATTCTGTATTTTAGAATCGGTAAATGGTATTTACCTACATCTGGCCCTAAATCTTCTAAGCTGGCAAAGAAATAGTCTACCACAGAAGTGAGAGTTAAACCAGTTCATTAAGTAGATCAATTGTACACAGATGAGAAGCATCGCCGTCAGCGTCAGTCGCATTAGCAATGTTTGCAGTAGATGGTACCTTTGTGCCTGTTGGTCCGCGTATCTCACCCTCAGCTAGAATTGCCGGTGAGACCTCAATGAATGCCGTCATCAGGATTGGTAGCCGCTGGGAACAACACAATGCATGAGCCGTTACCAAACCAAGCAGTGCATCAACATGCGTTGGCAGTGCTGATGGAAGTGTCAGACAAATATCTAACACGCTTTCCTTTCCAGATAGCAGGCATCGTAGAACAGGTAAGATGCAATCTTGCCAGATTGGGCTGAACGACAGGAACCAGGTGGTATTCAGATCTCTCAAACGAGCCAAGCCGAGAATCTTTGTTATGCGCTCACGATACTGCATTGCCAGAAGAGTGTTCTCCATGGTAATCTGGGTATCGCTGGTGACTGGACTTGCCATATAGGAGCAGAAGGAACAAGAATAGTATCCCTGCTACGAGTCCCAAGATGAGAGGCAGGCCGCCGAACACAGAGTGCACGAAGTTTGGAAAAATGCCTAGGATTGCTTCAAACGGTGCTAACAGTCCCAAAACAATCATCTTAAATACATGTATAATACCACTAGTATCAGACAGGTTTAAGATACGACCTAACATTTACGCAAAATTTATGGAGCAGTTCGTTGATAATAAGGGATGTATCTCCGCAGAGGACCTTGCAACTTGCAGATCATACATCTCTCTGGACGAGGTCAGTGGCACCGTTTTTTGTAAAAGAATGGCTTTCATTCTGCTTAAAGTATCAATTTGTATAGAAGGGATGTTCAGTGAAGGTCGTAGCGGCGACTCCCCATCTGTCTTAGTTTTTGGAAACAATACTTGCATACAGCAAGTGACCCTGGCTGACACACTAACTAGATAGGCTATTCCTGTCATCATTCCACAACAGCTGTGATCATTTAACATTATGTAGCTCCCATTGGAAAGCTGCCTAAAAATTGGATCTATCACTGCTGCCGGGGAACCCTGCAGGTGGCATGATAAGTTGGTTGAAGAACCATCACAGGCTCCATGTAAATTAATACCCTGACATAGAAGTGTACCGCTTAATGTGGTTTTCCAATTTTAACCACTAAGAAATACCTCCTTTTCCCCACTCCAACATTTGTGTGTGTATGGTAAATGCCAGGTCGACTTTATGTATTTCTTACTCAACCTTGCATACAGGCCTGCTGGTATGTGTTTCAAGCAATACTGAAACTGGTAAATCATCACTGGTATCGTGATGGTGCCATGTATTATCCATTCCACGGCTGGTTTCTCAGAAACGGTTAATGGTAATCTTTCCAGTTTTTCTATGCTCAGCACCGTATACTCTGCTCCCCTTTGTGCCAAAGAGATTTGTTTATCTGTAAGGTTAAATCCAGTAAATAATGACGTGTTGTTGATTAGACGCCAAGGCACCTAGCCTGAACGAAGGTTTTGTAACTTCCAGCCTAGCAGCATTATAGAACACAATTGAGACTGTCCATGTTGTAACATGAGCAAGTCTTGTTCCATTATGTCTATGGCAGAGGATACAATGCTGTCCAAAGAATAAATTCTGAATGACAGAGTTGTTAACCCATTGTCAACTACAGAGAGAGCTTTCTCTAAATTGATACAATCAATTTCTCGTATTCGTTCTCCAGTTTCCATTTGCGTGACTTTCCATGCTTCATTATAAGCAACGTAAAAACCAGCGTGTATGACACGTTTATGACTTTGTTTGCGAGGTCCTAGTAAGAATTCTCTCAAATCAATGCCATCTTCAAGTAAAGTTAAGTGTTGTTTTATATCTGGTTGTGCCGAATTTTGTAGCCACTCAAGGCACAGTTTTCCGACACTGTAAGTTGTTATTATCCCTGAATGTTGTCTTTGGACATATCCTGGATCTGGCCTAGTTACTGTAAACCACTGTGTCTTGTTAAGGAATCTATTGTGACAGTTATTTCTGTCTGTGGGCCATATTACCCATTTTTTCCAATCAGGATTAGTTCTGTTCTGTTGTAAAATATAGTTCACGTCTACCTCCTCATCTGTAGTTCCGTTACTACCAGGTGTGGGTTTAGGTATGGACGGTTTATTCTAGTCTTTTATCTTAGCAAGGCAACGACAAGATGTCTGTTGAGCAGTGTCATTTAAAAACATTATTTGCTCTGGGGTAATGCAGGCTCTAAATAAGGCTTCTAAACCTTACACCTGTCAGCCTTTTGTGCCCCAGACAGTTTTTGTCTCAATGTTGTCTTTCCAAAAGTCAAAACCCAATGTGGACAATCCAGCATAAAAGGCTGCAGAATAAATTTGCTTAGTATTGGTCAACATACTTTTCATTCCTGTCTTTTTTTTTTTAATAAAATGTTTCTGGATGTGTGACATTAAAACCTGAGAAGTATGGACATTTTTCATAGAATGTTTTCGAGCTACTTTTTGGTGGCGTTGGACAATGTTCCCATTGATTAAAAGAAAAAACATTCCTAGGGTTTGCAGATTTGTGCAACTAATGATGACCATAATGATTAAAACAATACATTTGTTCATAATCTGATGAAGCTTCTAAGTATTCATGTTTTGTAAATTTTGCTGACATTTCTAAATCTGCCATCATGTTATTAACAGTCTCAAAGTCCCAATCATCAGAAAATGTACTGGGTGAAACAAAATCACTCAATGAAACCTTAAATTTGTATGGAATCTTCAATAGCTCTACCGGACCATACATGTCATAATTAGTTCTGTCCCATGATATACCACCTGGTAGAGGAACGGCTGTGATGTTTACTGATGACAGGTCTCTTTGCTCACAATGAAATGATTTGTGTGGCTTCAGGAGCAAGTTGATGTTCTTGCTTGCTGTGTCCATTTTATTATATTTTCCATCTATCAGCTTTCCCAAACTTAAAACAAGAATGAGACAAAGTAGGAGAAAAAGTACACCTAACACAATCCAAAATTCAATCCATGGTGAAACCAGATATGTATTTGCAAGCTGGTGAAACAGTTATGTTACTTGTTTCTTGAAATTGTTATTTGCTGGCATTGTTTAGGGCTCACTGGGATCCTCAGAAAACGTATCAAAGTTGATGAAATAACCAGAGGCAGTTCTGTCAATTGTTGGTATTGTATCGGATTATTTGAAATAGCTGGAGCTGCTTGTTCCTTTGACATATTTGTATAGTCAGTTGCTACATCATTGTAGATGGAAGTTTATTGACGTACTGTTATTTGGGTTTCAAGAGGTGCAAGTTCCATGGCTTTATTGCATAGTCATTCTTTTCTCACTGCAGATTCTTCAAATGTGATGAGTCTTTCAGTTTGAACCTCTTGGATAGTAGCTAAATTTGGTCGTCTGCTACATCTTTGGAGTCCACTGGGCCTACTACTTATTATCGGCCACATGGAGTGATTTTACCAGGTTGATTGATACGAACCGGTTCTTCTTTTTTCCAGCAAGGGGCGGCAGTAACACTGTTCTTGATCCGTGGATTGCTAGCACAGGTACTGGTTTTCTGCATGAAGACCCAAATTCCTTCTTATCCGCTATTTTTTCTATGACTAGATCCTCAATCTTTGGAATCCATGAAGGTCTTGCTGGGACAAGTGGTTTTTCTTCAGTGGTCGTTTGCTTCTGTATGGTGTTGCTTAGACTTCCTCTTGTTTCATTTAAGTCCTGCAAAACAGCCAAACGGTCTTTGATATCAAAGGGTTTTTGTTCTGCCACTGAAGTATGACGATCGAGGTCTACGACCATCATTCTAGTACCAAAAAGTATTTCATATGGAGTAATTTCACCCAGAGAATTTCTTGGCAGATTGTTAAGACTACGTTGGACACTTATTAGATGTTTAACCCACCCGTCACCCGAGCCTAATACCCTAGCTGTTATAGATTGCTTTATGTCACAGTTTTTTCTTCCCGCAACCGAATTTCCCTCAGGATGGAATAAACTTGAGTACCGCAATGCAACGCCCAAGCCGGCCATGGCCTCCTTGGAAGCTCGAGAGCTAAACGCAGGACCCTGGTCAGAATGTAGCGCGCTGATTGCGTATGTGCCGATAAAGACTCGCAAATATTTTTATAACAGTTCGGGCGTCAGCCGAGCGCTGAGGACACATCCAAATGAATCTTGTCCTAATAGTTGTGGGACCGATTTTGTCCATAGGGACGTCTGCGTGTGGATAGTCTGATGCTATCAAACAATAGTGTTTGTACCGGGCTGGCTACACTGTAGTCAGGAATTTGGCGGCGCTCTAAGCTGTGATCTCTGTAACAGACATCGCAATTAATCCCAAACTTGCAAATGTGGGCATTCATCCCTGGCCACCAGTACATCTCTTTTAATTCTAGCAGAGATTTTGAGATCCCTTGATGTAGCAGACCCTCTCCCACATGTGCTTCTTGAATCAAAGCACCTCTTGGATTCCTGTTTGAAATTACCCTATCCCCCACTCCAGGGATTCGAGCAAAGGGAACGGAGTTGGCATCAATTATGTATGAATATTCGAGTGGATAGTTTAGAGGTAACGCTGTACCGCAGCCTTTGCTTGTGGCATTGACAGCTAGCATTGTTTCACTGTCTATTTGTGTTTCTGAACAAGTGATTGTAGCTAAGGAAGCGGTTTGCACATCTGCCTTTGCGGCTTCATCAGCCAATGAATTTGCAATGTGAACGCCATTACGCTGATGACTCAGTGTATGCATCATATGAGTCTTTTGTTGTTCTTCCTGTAACTGAACTACTTGTTCCCAAAGCACTTTATGCTTAATTGTGCCACCTTTTGCATCTTTGAAACCGTTTTGAACCCAGTTCTGCAAGTATTCATTGTAAGATTGGATGCAGTAATACGAATCGCACACTATGAGTATGGGGAATTTGCAATCAGTATTTTCAAGCGCCATCTTAAATGCTTGGAGTTCAGCTCGCTGAGCTGTACAATCTCCTAAAGATTCAGTTTTTGTGACCATAGGTCGGAATTTACCATCGCACCAGCGACCTTTGACAATCGCACACGCTGCACTATAAGCTTGTTTTCCCCCAATTGCGGGTTGTGCTGATCCGTCAGTATAAATTATACATCCGTAATGTTCTAGAGGCAGAATCTCTGTGGGCAGAGGACATTCTTGTTCGTATTGTAGAAATTCATGAGTTTTCAAGTAGGGGTCAAAAACGTATTCAATGTCTGTTGCAGCAAGAGAATTAGCCCATTGTATCCATCTCGGATGTAAAGCTTTTGCATTCGGAATGCTCACTTTTGTCACTGCCTCTAAGGCAGGTACAGGAGTAACAACCTTTATGCATTTTCCCTGCGTGAGGGCTCTCTCTTTTGCTACTGCAGTTTGAACCGCTGTCAGAATTTTTTCTGTTGAAGTGAATTTCATTTCAGCTTGTGTGTACAAGTGTGATTTGTAAGCAATTGGTACCTTTCCACCTTCAATAAAGGTTAGGTATGTGAATCCGCATCTCCCTGGGATGATTCGAATTACAAGGTTACGTTCATTTACACGTGTCTGTAAATGTGTTGTTGCTAACATGTCTGTTTGCACTGAAAACAACATTTCTGTGTGTTTTTGAGACCAATTAGTAGGTTGGAAATCAGGTTTGATTAGTTCATAGAGAGGTTTAACCCTTTCTGCTTAGTTTAGTATGTAAGTTCTTCCGAAATTCAGGAAGCCCAGAATTGACTGCTAGTTTTTCTGCGTTTTTGGAGGTTGGAGAAGTGCAAATATTTCTAAAAAGTTTGCTGCCAGGCTTTTGACTTCACTTGAAAGTTTGTATCCTAAAAATAGGACCTTAAGATGGACAATTCTTGATTTTCTAAAGTTGAATTTGTACCCTTCAGATGCAAATTCAAGTATTATGGTGTTCACCCTGTTCAAGTGCCTGTCCAAGTCATCGTCTGTAAGATAGATGTCATCGACATACGATAATACCTCATCATCCTACGTTTGTAGTAACTCTGTTACTCTGTCTGAAAATAACCCTGGACTATTCTTGAATCCCTGGGGGAGACGACAGAAGTGATTATGTGTCCCCATAATTGAGAAAGCGGTCAGTACCTGCTTTCAGGTGCAATTCTTTGACAGAAGAAACATTTTGAAATTTCTAATGTGGTTTTTCTATTTTTTGCGCACAATGTTATCCATCAGTGCTGCACTGTGTACATTTTGTACTGCAACATTTTTGCAACAGGAATTTAAATGTCTGTAGTCCAAAACCAGACGATATGTATTGTCTGGTTTGGAGACAGGAAGCAAAGAATTGTTCATGGAAGAGATGTATGTTTCAATCACCCCTTGGTATTCAAGTTGATCTAAGATCTCCCTGACCTGTTTTTTAGCTTCTTGCTTCACTGGACTCTGCCTCTGAGCAGTAGGTTGATTTTTTAACTGGATCTTATGGTGAGAAGAGTCTTCATCCCATCCCACAGGATTTTTATATAATTCTGGAGCCTGGGCCACAACCCATTTAACTGGCATAGGTGTATTTTTTGTGAATAGGAATATGATTGTAGAAGGCTGGCATAATGATCTCTTCGCCATGTGGGCACTCCCTGACAAATTCAGGTGGCCAGTCTTTTGCGGCCAGAAGGATGTCATAACCCTTAGATAGTTTTTCCCAAAAGAGTGCTTTTATTTTTCTAGTTATGTCCCCCTCTATCCTTAGTGTTACTTCATATAAATTGGGTACACTAACCCTGGTGTTGGCAGTTTCAACTTGAATGTATTCATTTAAGTCCACTGTCTCTAGATGATCCTTCAGGATCTTGCGAGCTATGGTAACTTCTGCTGCGCTGTCTAGCATTTAATAGGCCTACTCCCCGTTCTTGAGTTTTGTCCTCAAGATCCTCTGCATGTTTGATTTTTAGACTTGCTACCTTCTTCTTGGTGAATTGAGTTTTCTTATTTTTTGCAACGTGTTGATCGTCTATGGACTTCACACGATCTTCCTTTTGTTCTGATTCTCCTCTTCTTTCCGATTTCTTTGAGGAAGTCCGAAAGGTACGAGAGGAAAGTGTATCAGTATCTTGATATCTATCAGGTTTTCTCAAATTATCCCTATTTCTGAGGTTATACCTCAGAGGGCTTCTTTTGAGGAGACCTACCTCTGGATTGAGAACGCTTCTCTTTAAGAAGTGTCTGTCTAGTATTTTCCCACTTATTTTTAGGAGTGATTAGATTGTTTTTAATAAAATCTTTTTCAGGATTTTCTGTTAGTTTGGGCTTCACTGGTTTCCCACCCAAACTATCTCTACCTAGTTCTACATAGGATTTTTAAATTTTTCTATTATTCTGGCCAGTTCATACTGTTGCTCAGTTACATTACGTTCTTTCAGTTTTTGGGGGATCGCCACGGATGCTGCTTCACCTTTAATATTAGCTAATATTATAGCTGAGACCTGTTTGAAATCCTTCAGTAACCTCATACCGAGATTTAAAGCAGGCTCTGCCCCGTATTCATTTTGAATTTGTTTCAGGACGTCTGGTACTACAGCCATGGACAAAACACCATGCAGCACAGACTGTACCTAAAGTATCACAGTCCTCCAGGTGTGGTGAGATCCCCATTGGTAAACTGATTGTTAGAATCCTGTGTTTCTCATGAGGTGTACTATCGGGAAATACTGCCTCTATGTGAGTAATTTTTCAAGCTAACCAGAATGGAATTTGTTCCCTTTTTGTGGGTAATTTACCAATGACTGATTGTATAGTCTGTGGTGTAATTTTGTTTGTATTCCCCTGATGAGAAGTGTGCTGTGGAATTCTTATAGCAGGTTGGACTGTTAGAGTCCTCATGACATATTGAACCAACTGTCTATGTATTTTGATTAATTGTTTTAGCTGAACTAACAGTTATACACCTGTCATTCTTTCCATTTCAGGATGTGGTGTATAGCTGGCTAGCACCGGCCATGTTGCTCCTGGTCTACCTAGTGAACCGAGCCTGGTAATGTGATTTTGATGTTGTATGGTGCCTTTAAACCAGAGCTGATGCTCTTGGTAAGTTAGTAGAAATTCAATGTCCTCGAAAGGAATGTATTCCGCTGGATGTTCCTCCATCTTGTAGAAGTGGAACACATGTGTTGTTGGATTTGCTTCCGGGAAGATAATCCATGAATAGAATACCTCTGTCTGCCGATATTCGTGTGCCTCTATGACAAATATAACTCTACCCCTCTTGGTGATAGGCAATTTTCTATGAGCTTTATAACTATTGTTTTACATACGTTTTCCGGGTTGATTATAGCATCCACATTGTCTTGTCGGAAACGTGTAACGTCTAAACCCGGTTGATCTGCAGCTGCAGCTCCACCGGTTCTTGTAGGTCTACCGGTCTCGGAGTCGCTATCCGACATTTTGTTGAAAGTTTCAAGGAAACAAAGATAAGGTGCACAATATTTTCGGAACACTGTATCCTTCAACGTTGAAAAAAACAAAAACTAATACATAGGATTTTTCGTCCTACTCAGTTATGGCGGATATTTTATCCTTTAACCCACCCCAGACGTCTATTGGAGTATTTTACGGAAAAAGGGGTCTCTGTGAAAAGCACGACCGAGTTACTCTAGTATCTAGCATTAAATTAGTGCCTTACCAAACGTTGGCCGCATGTAGTGTAGTTCCTATATTCCCAATAGGCTCTGCGCATTGGAATAATATATACTATAGATGTAACGTAGGACTTATGTCTACTAGGTCTCTATCGAATATATTAAACTTAATTGTGAGTGCCAGAAAGCTCAGAGGTCACTGCAAACTTTCTAGAATTCACAATTAGGGATTAGTTTCTGACAACCGCATAAACATGACAGCTTTGTTTCCTCAAGATAAAACTGATCTTCCGAGTCGTGGAAACAATAGATAGATATTTTACTCAGTCATTTGTGCATGCTTCGTTTCATCAGAGGTGCAGAGAAAATAGAGAGACGGGCATTTTCAATAAAAGTATTTATTGAACAGTCTTCTTTCTCATGCAAAAGAAATGAACTGCTACAATTGAAAAACTGGCTGCAAAGTATAATGCATACAGTAAGAAGAGTAGTATAAAATAATACTGTAAAAGCATGGTATGGTTTCTAAGCCATAAAATACATACATAAAATAAATAAAGACTAAAAGTACTCAACTGGTGCTTCTAAATGCGCCTACCCCAATGTACCTAACCTAAGTCTCGTACGAGGAAAGAAGTAAGTGTGGTGTAGCATAAGTTTACTATTCTTTTCATCAAGAATCTATCCAAGATTTCTCTTAGGGTCTAATAAGCTATGTACCTTGGTTTAGGAGGAAGGAGGTTAGTCTCAGGACTCGATTTCCTAACCCCCCGCAAGGGGAGCTTGGAAACACTGTAGCTGGATTTCTCAGCAGGAGAAAAAGACAGTGTCTCTCTCAGTGCGTCTGCTGGAGGGTCGGCTTCCTTCGGCACTTGCTGTAGCGAGATGCGTCGGGCAAGTAGATAGTCGAACTGATCCAAACCACTGTGTGTTTGCTTGGGCAAGTGTGGGCATATTTATACCTTGAGGGTGCCGGGTTTGACGTAAAGGTGGACATAATAACGTCATCAAAGATTCTCAGTTCTTTGAAAACTCCATGAGTTCTTGGACAAATCAATATTCAAGCAAGGGGAAGTCCCTAACTGCTGAAGCCGAGTTTTCCAAGAAATCTTTGTGGATTTTCGGAACTAGTGGAAGTAGCCATGCCGTATTTGGACTGCATGAGCTATGTCTAAATGTGGTTATGATTTCTATGCCTATATAAGAACCTGGTGATTTATACCTATATAAGGGCACGAATCGGGAAAATTACACTAGGGTCCTAAAATGCTATACAACTCTTTCACTTATTTTTTGTAAGTATTTTTTGTAAGTGCTCTTTACTCTCATGTTTGTTGTGGGGGAGGATATCCATTTGTGGATTGATTGATTGCAGTTCATTTTTAAGATACTTGAATTGGGGGTTCTAGGATTGGCTTAAACTAGACATGGGGCTAGAGACTAGTTAGAGGTAGATATCTCCACGTCAGAAGCCTTTCCTGAGAAAGAAAAGTTATGTACTCTTTTTAACAGCCAGACCTTTTTGTATTGATCACTGATGAGTGGAGGGCGGCCTGGCTGTTTTTCTCCCTCTAAAGCTCCTTGTTGTGAAGAGATCTTTTTTATGCAGACAAGGCGTTATTTATCTGGGAAAGCCACACCAGAGTCCTAGATATCTACAGAAGGGACGTGGGTTGCTGGTGACTGATGATGGTGACAAAATGACTTGATCCGAAGATGGGGGAATGGTATAACACCTACTGTGCAGGAATGGGAGATGGGTATGGATTGGTGCATGAAGGCTGAGGAACTGATAAAATCTGCGGCCCTTGGTGGGTGACGGAGTATGCAGCCTTAATGTTTTGGAATTGATTTGCTAATATTATTTCAGTTTTCTGTAATATATATTGTATAATGTGATTTTTATGATACCATTTATAAAGAATTAAAGAAAAAATAATAAATGCGTCTTGCTCGTTTTCCTCATTTAACATAGTTATTGGCGGTGGTTTGTTTAGACATAGCTTTATCACCCAGCGGTTATGTTTGCTTTTACTATTCCAGCAAATGCCACGTTTATTGCGACTCTCTTGGCCTCCTGATGCGGAGAGATTAACCAGCAACTAAGGTACTGATAACATCGCATTGTATTTATTTTGCGCTGTAACTTGCCATAGTTAAACGCTTTTGTAATTCTTATGCTTAGAATGTCATCACCATCGTCCTTTTTAACATCAGAAGCAACTGCCCTCATGCGGACTCATTAACCCAATGTAGATCAGCGTATACGCGTGAACTATAACATACTTCATTCCGCGCAGTTACTACCGGCTGATTATCCCACATGCACGTACGATAATGCACCTACGATAACTTGCATTGCCGATATCTTGCTGTGTAACTTGCCCTATTTAAACACATTTGTAATTCTTAGAATATCATCGTCCTTCTTTACAGCAAAAGCAACTGCCTCCATGCGGACTTATTAAACCATTGTAGATCAGCCAATGCACGTGAACTGTAGAATACCCCATACCATGCTGTCACTACCGGCTGATTATTCCACTTGCACCTACGATAATGCTGCTTTGTAATAAGACCTGAGCGACCACTTGGTGCCCCGGCTTATCCTTATACACAGTGAACCGACCCACTCCTCTGTTCTCCTCTTTTTAGCTCTGGTTTCATTTCAGTGCCCTCAGTGCAGTGCACACAGTATAGAAATGATTATATGTGAATAAACTCATTTATTTCTTGATCTAACTACAGAGACTATCTGTATGTACGCTATATGCTGTTAATTAATGTGACATCTTGAATTCAAATGTTAATCATATTTTGTTTCCACAATACAGGAATCTCAGTATGAGAATCTCATACCCCCCATTGAACACTACACTAATTGTGTGAGTATTAGGTTTTACTTTGTCCTGACGAAAGCTCTACAGACCCTTGCGGGCCCAATAGAGCTGAAACATGTTGACCTACCGATAGAGTTATATGGTAATCCTGTAACTCAATTACCGAATATACCACTATTCCCCTTTTTAATTCACAGTGTGCATCTTCTTATAATAAATTTTGGTTTTTGGTGTAACACTGTTTTCATACCTACTTTTTGGCACTGCACATTATCCCTCTGGACCAGTCCTCACTATTTCTAGACACTTCTACGCTTACCAGAGGTTGCCTCGGGTGAGGCAGGCACATAGCACGTTATTTGACAACCCGATGACTATGCCATGACGCTAGAAAAGGGGCGGATAAAAGATACACCGCAACAACA
This sequence comes from Lissotriton vulgaris, assembly GCF_964263255.1. Lineage (NCBI taxonomy): Eukaryota > Metazoa > Chordata > Amphibia > Caudata > Salamandridae > Lissotriton > Lissotriton vulgaris. The sequence continues at coordinate 836,703,014 of NC_141689.1, read as the reverse complement.
AAATCACAGCGTCTATGAGGGTTGTCAATAAATAACCATTGGTTATTGTAGATACAAGTGTCCATTCCCTTTCGTGATTATTACTGCCATCTTTGGGCTACATTGGGCTACATTGGGCTACATTTGGGCTCTAACATATATATAGCCCAATGTAGCCCAATATAAATTTTTTCAAAGTAAATTTTCGTAAAAACCACTTGAGCATATATCTTGAGACATAGCAAAGGCAGATCGGGCTACCAGTCCCTACAATATTGCCATTTTTTTTTTTGTATATTGTTTTATTTTTTTTATTTTTTTTTTGCCTTGGAGCACTCCCGGTGCGCGCCCCAGTGAGCGCCATGGAAAGCGTAGTTTTATGAAGCGCCCAGGGGCGCGCACCGGGGAGCGTCCCGTAAGCGCCAATATCGCGAACAAAAACATGATCGTGACGTATCACGTAGCCGCGTCTGCGTGATACGCACGGCGTAAGCGCACCCGGAAGCACTCGAGTGAATACGATCCCGCAATGTAGGCGTCTGACGCGCTTACGCGACGTGCCCCTGGGCACGCCACGGGGCGTGCCCCGGGGCGCATAGCGTAAGCGCGTCGGGCCATGTGACCTGAAAATAACACTTTTCATTGGTTCATAACAGTTTTGGTTTCATAATGATGAAGCCCCTGGTCATGTGACCTGAAAATAACACTTTTCATTGGTTCAATACATGTTTTTTTTTCAAAAGAATGAAAGACCCCACCTTTTTTTCTCTGTACCTTTTTGATCTTTATAATGGCTTCAGTAGCAGCAGCAGCTGGTGCATCTGCACCACCACCACCACCACAACCACCAAGAGGACCACCACAAGATATCATTGGTGGTCAACAAGAGGAGGAGGAGGAGGAAGAGGGGAGGAGAAGATGGCTTGAAGAACAAAATACTCAATACCAGCCAAGACCACACATTATATGGGAGTTTTTTTCGATCCCACAGGGGAAAAAAAAAGTAAATGCAGCCAAGGTGATTTGCCTAATCTGTGGCATGGAACTTTCTAGGGGGAACCCTAATGAAAAATATTCATTTGGAAACAACACGATTATTCGCCACATGCAGTGCAAACATCCAATAAACTATTCTGCTGCAGAGATGAGGGAACTGGCCAGTAACCCCCCCCCATCCACAAGCACCACCTCAAAAAGAAAGCAACCCACTCCGTCGCCACCAGAGGAAAGTGAGAGGATGCCTTGCATTCAGCCACGATTTGCAGATTTCCGAATTATCTGTAAATATTGTGGGAAGACCCTCTCCTACGGAGAACAGAGCGTAAAGCTCATCGTCCTTGCTGGGGACAACCACAAATGCCCCAATAAACCCTAATTATTTCATTTCTTTTTTTTTTGCTCCAGTTGAGCCATTTTCAATTCCCTGTTTTTTCGTTTCTCCCCATGAAAAACACAAAAAAATAAAACTGTTCAGAAAACCCCAAAAAAGTTTAAAATGTTCAAAAAACAATAAAAAAATATAAAACAACAAAAAGAAGAAAAAAAACCTGTTATTTTTAGAACTACCTCCAATTTAAAAAAAGAAGGCTACATTTTTTAAAAAGCCTATTATTCATTTTTCCCCATGGGACGCTCCCCGGTCTGCTCCCCAGTGCGCGTACCGGGCGCTCCCCCCGCGCAAATCAAAAAAAAAATGTGTTGCCCTGCTGGGCCCTTTTATGGCCCCCACATCAAACCTATGGTGTCAGGGGGGTCTATCCCTGCCCTCTTATGGTCATTTCCCCCTTTGATTTTTCCACCTCTTATGTCTCGATTTTACCGAGACACAAGATGGCCGCTCTGGACTGTTTCGAATGTTTACAGACACCCGAGAGCCAATCAGCTTTCTGTGCGCAAGTCGCGTGGCACGCCCGGAGCGCTCCCTGGTGTGCGTACCGGGGCGCTGCCATAGATATATATATTTTTTTGAACCTAAATTACTCAAAATCCACTGGAGCACATATCTTGAGACATAGCAAAGGCACATTGGGCTACCAGTCCCTACAATTTTGCCAAGTTTGGTGGAAATCCATTCAGCCGTTCGGGCTAAAAGTGAGTTTCACCGTCCTATGGAAATTAACATGGGGAAAACACGTTTTGGGACCCCCCTTTTATCTCGGACCCCGCTTGACGAATCCCCCCCAAACTTTCCGCTCGACAAGGCAAATTTGAGGAAATTTTCAGGCAGATTCGTCAACCGGCGCCAAAGTTATTCCAAATAGAATTTTGAGATTTTGCATTGAAAAAAATCCTAACTATATAGGTAAAATATATATATATATATATATATATATATATATATATATATATAATTCACAGAAAAAACCATAGGTTTTAGGCCATATATAGTTAGGGATTTGCATTTACAAAACCTTATTTTACTCGCATAAAACCATTGAAATTTGCATATATAGTTAGATGCGCTAACTATATATCGCGCACCCGCAATCCACTGCTGTTGATGTCACATATTGTAAGAGTGGTCTGCTTAACTCAGACACTCTGTTCATCACCACCCCCTTTTCTAAATCGTTTTTGGCCACTATAGGTGTGGCAGGGTATACTCAGACATGAGTCCCTTTCTCACTGCTCCATCAGGATTCAAAGCATATAGCCAGGTTCTGAGCTGGGATGGGGCAGTGAGATAAATAACGGTGATGGATCAAGCCCTGATCTTTGGACTGGGTAAGAGTGGTCTGCTTAACTCAGACACTCTGTTCATCACCACCCCCTTTTCTAAATCGATGTCACATATTACATCATTCATGACATGGTCAGTGACATCACTGATGACATCACTGATGACATCACTGATGACATCATCCAGTGGCTGTCTGTTTCTGTAAAGTTAAAATATGTCTTACATATTGAAGAATGAGTGGATGTATAAGTGTCTGGATGAAGGATTTAGTAGGTGCATGACTGACTGTATGAGAGAGTGATTAAATGTGTCTCACTGAGTGCATGGGTTAGTGACTAAACTATCTTAATTTGTGCATCATTATATCTGTTGTTCTATGAACTGCTGCATGTGTTGATCAGTAGCTATATGAGTAACTGTATGGGTTATTAATTGGTTGCCCAAGTATTTGTATGGGAGAGTGAGTGTGTGTGTGGGGGTGGCTGGGGGGTGTGTGACTCTGTGCATACATGTGTGAACAGTTTATTCACTAGATCTATAGGTTCAAAACTGCATGTGGAAACAGCTGTATGGGTGGTTGACTGTGTACGAGTGTATTGGTGAGTGAATGGATATCTCAGTGCTACATGTCAAAGTAAGTACATATGTAAAACACAGTGCATGTGAAAGTTCACATATATAAATTACTGTGCATAAGAGCCAGTGAATGTGTGAGTGGCTGTATGGATCATTGTGAACTTGTATCAGGGATTGTATAAAAGAGTAAATATGTGTTAGTATATGTTTGAATAAGTAAGGTGTGTATAACTGTATAGTTGAGGATATGGAGGTGTGATTGATTCAGTGCATGACTGACTAGGTGTGTGAGTAACTCCATGGATGAGTGACAGTCTCTGAGTGTCTGTTTACTCTGAGTGTATCTAAGGTTATATTAGAGTCTGAAGAGGTTGATCGTATTATCACATGATTGATGTCATCAGTGATGTTGTCAGTGATGTCATTTGAGTTGTCATCAGTGATGTCATTTGAGTTGTCATCAGTGATGTCATCAGTGATGTCACTGACCATGTCATGAATGATGTAATATGTGACATCATCAGCAGTGGATTGCGGGTGCGCGATATATAGTTAGCGCATCTAACTATATATGCGAATTTCAATGGTTTTATGCGAGTAAAATAAGGTTTTGTAAATGCAAATCCCTAACTATATATGGCCTAAAACCTATGGTTTTTTCTGTGAATTTCAATGGTTTTTTAATACCAAATATCAAATGCTGTCAAATGTCAAGTACATGATAGGTAAAAACATTTTCGTGTTTATGCACGCTGATGTGCTTTGAACGCTGCCCCCCCCTCTTTTCTCTTAGCAGAACTCTCTCTTTGCAGATAGTGAAGGGTAGTTAACGCAGGCCTTTGCCCCCGTTGTAATCCGTCGTACCTGCTTCTCTCTCTATTTGATTGATTGCTATCCAAGCATTTACTGTTTTAGAATTGGTTCTCTTTGGTTCATTCTGTATTTACAAACAAGCACAGAGTCGCAATACTCTGTTTAGTCTTTGCAGATAGTGAAAAATAGTTTAAAAAAACAAAAGGAATCGAGCAAAATCAGTAGGCCACTAATGGGATCTGTTTTTTACCTCGCTAAAATAGAAACATTAAGAACAACCCCTCATGAGAAATACGAAACTAGTAAGATGAACCTAGCTGCACACCATGATGGCTGCAAGACAGCTCGACTGTGCTGCCCACCCCACCCCACCCAAAATAACGACAAACCCTATGCAAATATTATAAATATATACAACACACCAGCAAAGTAACAGGGTAAAACATTTTATTAAATAACTATTTACATAACTATTTTATACTTTTTGTTGCCCGATCTGGCTAGCTCAATCAATCGTGCATGAAACTCATGCACTCTGATAGCAAGCGTTGCTGCTGATGCTATGCAGACCAAAACTGGTTTTCAGTTTGTACATTCTTCTACATTTTTCCATCCAAGGCTGGTTGACAGTTTGTAGAACGATGGCTTCAGATTTTCAACATACGGTGTGGTGGCGCGGACTGGAAGGGGGCGCTTGGCTCCTGCCCCCTCCCCAAGTCGTGTTGCCCTGGTGTGGCCTGAGATCGCCCCCGACATAGGCGGCCGGCTCCCGGGGTCCGGCGGAACTTTTTGCCTTTTGATGACTCTTCCATTCTGGACCTTGTCCCACAATCCGTTTGACCTGAAGACACGCTGTAGTGGGGCGCCCCTTTACCATTTCAGTTGCCTTTCCGCCGGCTTTTGCTACACTGTGCCTCTTCCGCCATTCAGCTGTTTACCGCCCGCTCTTGCGACTACAGCGTCTCGCTCACCATGTAGTTGAGTTGCTCCCGCTCTTGCGATGCAACGATAGGCGGCTGCCACAGGACTCTCAAAATGGCGGCCGGCTCTTCAGATTTGGGCGTGGTCAACTAAAATGGCCCTGGGACACCTTGGAACTCGGACGCTTGCCTGATAGGGCTTGGGTCCCATTCTCGAAAGCGTCCCCTCAGCCTTGAAGATTCTACAAAAGTCTTGGGGGCCCCCTACTCCCGCAGGCTTCTGGTAGGGAGCGGCTGCCATGATTGCTCGTGGAATGACCACGACTGAGCTACGAGATGGTGGTGCTCTCATGCTGACGCCAGCTTCAGTCTGAAACATCCAGAAACACTGTAGACTACCAATTCGATCAGTTCCGGTAGCGCCCCAACATGACCCGGTAGAGAAGAACTTGCCCTCCCCTCTTTGACTGATGGTTCTTGTTGCCTGTCCCTTCTGTTGTCATTTAACAGAACTTTTTAGACTGCTGAAAGGGGTTGTGTTCCGAACGCTGGTTGGTGGAGACATTTTGACTATATTCTGGAGCTACGTTGTCGCGTAATGCGTTATATGACACGCCGCATTAGCGCACCCGGAAGTGCTCCGGTGCGCGAAGTGCAGCTTCCCGGAAGCGATCCGGGGCGCGGCGCGCAGCGCGTAACGTAAGCATAACAGGTCATGTGACTTGGTAATAAAACTTTTCATTGGTTCATTTTACTTTTGTTATTTTAATGATGAAAAGGCTTGGTCATATGAGCTAAAAATTACGCTTTTTATTGGTTTCGAACATTATTTTTTCTTAAACATATATGTTATAATGTTCCAGGCTAATGTACTTTCCCGGAAAATTTACAACTGTCCTGCAAGTAAAATATATTCCTTTTTCGAGAAAAAGGGCGTTTCTTCGTCCCATGACGGAGCCGTTGAGTAAAAGAGGCTCGGCCTGCTGTCTTAGTCGCCGATACGCCTGATTATCAGATTCTTATCGATCACTTTATGTTGCAGGAGTGGAAAACACAACTGCCCTTGACCATTTATCTTTACTGCGTTCCTGCGTATTATACCTTTTATCCGTCATGTAATTGGACTGTTTTATTTCACTTGCCTTTTACTGATTCGAAAACAGTGACTAAAATTAAAAACTTTACCAATGTAAATACTACTACCATGTTTTGTTTTAAAAACCTTTATTGTGAAAATGTCAGTATACAAATACGGGCCTATAACCACGTGGGCCGGCCACGGAGCAAACTGAAATCGTATATGATGAGGAGACATTTACATTGTAGAGGAACGTAACGAGCGGGCCATTAGGTTGCAAGAACTAAGGTGTCTAACAGTTGCGGAATCGGTGGACGTACATTTTGTAATTAAAATACGACAGGGCCACTTTCAATAAAATTATCTAGATATACATTTGCGGGCAAGTACCATAGGTGACGTTAATTCGAACTTTCAATAGTACAGTAATCAATAACACATCAGAACTTAATATCAATAGGGATGTCGAAATATTCAATCAATTCTCGTCCCCGCCCGCCATGTGCATCAAAACTGCATTCATATCTCGTGATATCAAGGTTGTTCAACCAGTACACAACAAGGAGTTACGAGTCCCATTTATACCGGCGCCATTTTGGGCGAGGCCGGGCAGGTCCAGGATATAGTCAAAATGTCTCCACCAACCATCGGCCAGACCAGAACCCCTTTCGGCCCTTTATGCTACAAGATGGTGTCTTCCATTCAGAAAATATTGTTGGCAGCATTTTGGAAGGAAAGATAAACAGCCGTTCTCCTAGTGAGTCTCACATTGTTACATTTAGGAAGAATGTTGAAGAGTAGTATGTTGAAAATCTGAAGCCATTGTTCTACAAACTCTCAACCAGCCTTGGATGGAAAAAAAAATCCTGAAGAATGTACAAACTGAAAACCAATTTTTGTCTGTATAGCATCAACGGCAACGCTTGACTCAGCTTTGTGTGAAGCCGCTATTTTGATTCAATCAATAACGTCCCCCTGCACACATTCAGGGACCTGGTCGTGTCTTCAGGTCAAACGGATTGTGGGACAAGATACAGAAAGGAAAAGGAAAAAAGTTCCGCCAGACCCCAGGAGCCGGCCGCCTATGTCATGGGCGATCTTTGGCCACACCAGGTCGATAGTGAAGCTGCAGCAGGTGCAAATAAGCTTCAGACAGTGTTACAAGCACTGCTCAGAACTCTCAACTATGACACCACCTCGGTGCCATCCGGATCTTGGCGCCTTGTGCTCGTTCCGGCCTATTCACACATCGGTCCGCTACTGACACCACCTCACAGGCCAACGGGGCACCCCACGCCGACTTTCGGCGCAGTTTTGTAGGATGGCCACACCAGTGCGGCAACTTGCTAAACACCACCTCGGTGCCATCCAGATCTCGGCGCGTTGTGCTGCCTTCGGCCTACTGTAGCCGCAAGTGCGAACGCAACTCAACTGGATAGCGAGTGAAACACCAAGGGTAGCCCCACGGCAGCCGAGGAGCCTCCATCTTGGGGGCGACGCACAGCATCACATTGCTTTCCAATGCAGTCAGATCCTCAAACAGCCCCCACTGACTGACGCGACCTCACAGGCCAACGGGGCGCCCCACGCCGACTTTCGGCGCAGCATTGTAGGATAGCCATACCAGTGCAGCAACTTGCTGGACACCACCTCGGTGCCATCAGGATCTCGGCGCGTTGTGCTGCCTTCGGCCTATTCGCACATCGGTCCGCTACTGACGCCGCCTCATGTGCCAACGGATTTTCTACGCTTTTTATAGCCCTATGCCGCATAACAGGTCATGTGACTTGTTTATAAAACTTTTCATTGGTTCATTTTACTTTTGGTTTCCAAATGATGGAAGGCTTGGTCATATGACCTAAAAATAACACTTTTCATTGGTTTAGAACATTTTTTTTTCCAAAACGATGAAAGCCCCACATTGTTTCTGGATGTTTCAGACTGAAGCTGGCGTCGGCATGAAAGCACCACCATCTCGTGGCTCCGTCGTGGTCATTCCGCGAGCAATCATGGCAGCCCCTCCCCACCGGAAGCCTGCAGGAGTCGAGGGCCCCCAAGACTTTTGTAGAATCTTCACGGCTGAGGGGACGCTTTCGAGAATGGGGTCCAAGACCTAGCAGACAAGCGTCCAAGTTCCAAGGTGTCCCAGGGCCATTTTAGTGGACCAGGCCCAAAAAGGAAAGAGCCTGCCGCCATTTTGAGAGTCCTGTGGCAGCCGCCTATCGCTGAACCGCAAGAGTAGGCGCAACTCAGCTGAATGGCGGATTTTGGCACAGTGTACCAAAAGCGGGCGGAATGGCAACTGAAACGGTAAAGGGGCGCCCCACTACAGCACACGAGCCGCCACCTGGGGAGGCCCGTTCACTCCGCCTCCCCCCCCCTCCCCCGGGGCGCCCCACGCCGTTTTTCGGAGCAGCATTATAGGATACCAAAACCAGTGCGGCAGTTTACTGGACATCACCTGGGTGCCATCCACATCTAAGCGCGTTCTGCTGCCTTGGAACTATTCGCACAACAGACCGCTACTGACAAGGCCTCCCCAGGGACGCCCCACACCATTTTTCGGAGCTGCATTGTAGGATACCAAAAACCAGTGCGGCACCCAGGTGACATCACCTGGGTGCCGTCCAGAACTCAGCTCGTTGTGCTGCCTTGGAACTATTCGCACAAAACACAGCTACTGACCATTGTTGCTTCTTTTTACAAAATTTTTTTTAAATGTGTTTACTGATTTTGTTGCGTTGTATATATTTATAAGTTATTAAAGTTTTATAATCCTACTACTTTGTTGAAGTGCTATATATTATTAATGTGGCACATAATTGTAAAAACTTTGATGTACAAAGAGGCATCCCTGGAATCTTCCGCTTCAGGCTCGGACCCACACACCCTCACAGTGAGAATCCCCTCCCCAAGCACAATACAGGATGGTTATCAGATAGTAGGAACCCGTATGGTGTGACGGATCTCATGGGGTGGGGGCCTTCATCTACTGTAACTCCTTTGAAGAGGGGTGATTCTCATACATGCCAACATTTCAGAAGAGCAAAGTGGGAGATTTTTTTTTTAAAAATCGGGAGAATGGGGTCTTGAATCGGGTTATTGTCATGTGTGGGCTTTGGAAGTGTGCTGCTGCAGGATCGGACATTTCAAACTCAAATGCACGTTCTTTTTCTTACCTTTCCGAAGCATGGAGCGCCATAGCAGGCAGAGAAAGGGTGATGCAAGTGTTGAACACTGCCTGGCCTGGCAAGTTGCTGGCAGTGCCCCCCCCCCGCCCCGTACCCGCTCCTAAAACAGGGCACACGCACCGCCGCCCCGAGTACTTCACAGATCTTTAAAAGACCATGTGCTTGTTAATGAGGCTTAAATGGTTTATCACCAATTCTAGAGCCCCTGCATCGGCCCTCTGACGTTTCCTGGAAGAATTAGCACGTTACACAATACCAAGCCCTGTCAGCTGAAACCCCCGAGGAATCGGGTTTTTGCTTGCAGGAATCGGGAGGCGGGAGACTAGCACTGAAATCGGTAGTCTCACGCCTGAATCGGGAGGGTTGGCATGTCTGGATTCTCTACAGCTGGGGCCATAAACTACATCCGCAGGGCTAGGTGATAGCCTGGGACCGGCCTGGACAATCGGACACAGAGGAAGAGGAGTGTCAGAGGGTGCAGTAGTGAATAGGGTGAAAGGAAGGTGTCGGGCGGGCACGGGGTGTGATTCTCAGGGAAGAGCAGCGCAGATGGGGGGAGGTTTATGGCCCATGGATGAGAGAGAGAGCGGGGTGACCAGTGCGTGGGGGAGATGCTTGTGAGGGTGGGGAGCCGTGCTGAGAATCGACGGCGTGCAGAGAGTGGGTCTGGTCAAGGCATCTAAAATGGCTGCCGTGCACGACAAAATTGTGGCATTGGAAAAAAGGCAAGATGGCGCAGACAATGTTTATCAATAAGGATTAATTTATAACAATTATTTTTAACAAAATATTTAATCGCAGTGACAAAATGGCGGTCAACACTTCCTGATTTCCATCGAATCGAACGTTAACAGACGTCACGCAGCAAAAAAAATAAAGCGCTCACGCACAACCGCTGGAAGACATGTATCAACATATATGAGCCTCCTCAGCCACCCTCAAAAAACATAAGGGATCAGGATACATCTCCCGTACCCCCTTATACCCTGTAATTTAATTAAATCGAAACACAAAATTGCGAATTCCCGTTTCGCTACCAGTTTGCGGCCCGGTTCGCGATCCGGGAAGCGCTTCTACCGTGAAAAATCAATTTTTTTTTATTTTCCCCACGGGACCCTTTAATAACCCCAACATCATTCCTAGGGGGTCAAGAGGGGTCTACCTTGCCCCCTTTCATTAAATTCCCCCTTCGTTTTTCACCTCTTCTTGTCTCTCGATCCTACCGAGAGACAAGATGGCGGCCGCACCGGACTGTTTAGAATGTTGACAGACACCGGAGAGCCAATCAGCATCGCTTCGCAAAGCTCCGTGACGCGAAAAGTACGCGATCTGGAGCGCTATCTGGGACGCTGTCACAGATATATAAATTTTTTAAAACGTTAATTTCTCAAAATCCACTAGAGCACATATATTGAGACCCAGCAAAGGCACATCGGGCTAACAGTCCCTACAATTTTGCCAAGTTTCATGCAAATCCATTCAGCCGTTCGAGCTAAAAGTGAGGCCAAACGCCCTATGGAAATTAACATGGGAAAAACGTGTTTTATGACCCCCCTTTTTTCTCGGCCCCCCCTTAACGAAACCCCCCAAATTTTCAGGGGCTGCTCAGAAACAAAATGTGCCATTTTCCTGAAAATTTCAGCCGATTCCGTCCACAAACGCCAAAGTTATTAGACATAGAATTTTCAAAAGTCCCATAGAGAAAAAATCCTAACTATATATACCTACTGGATAGGTAATATATATATATTCACTGAAAAAACCTGACGAAAGCTATCGCCGAAACGCGTTTGTTTGTTGACTTTTGCAAATTAAACTGAGACCGCTTTGAAATCTACCACCTCCTGAGTGCTGTTGTTCCTTTCGAGTAAGGGGACCTTGAGCGTTCATATATATATACATACATATATATATATATATATATATATATATATATATATATATATATATATATATATATATATATATATATATATATATATATATATATATTCACTGAAAAAACCATAGGTTTCACACCAGTTATAGTTAGGAATTAGCATTTAAAAAACCTATTAAATTCACTGACAAAACCATAGGTTTCACACCAGTTATAGTTAGCTGGAAATTTTACTGACATAAAACCATTGAAATTCCCACGTTATAGTTAGTTGGACTCACTATAACTTGCGCGCCTGCAATGCACTGCTGATGACGTCACATATTACATCACTCATGACATGGTCAGTGACATCACTCATGACATCACTGATGACACCATCCTTGTGACAGAGTGACAGACCTAATTTCAGTGTAATGTAACGCTTGAAACACATATTCAAAAATAGAAACAAACATTTTCAAAAAAATGGAGATACCCAAACCAGTAACAACAACCAATTCAGTAAGTCCACCATCTATATACACATCCACTCATTCACCAACAGTTCTATATAGTAACTCATATATATACTCACTCATCATATGTAGTGATACACCTATACATCCTGTTACACATCAGCAGTCATCCAAAAGTTACTCACACACATACTCAGACATGCAAATAAACTATTGAACATCCATTTATTTGCATATACATTTATACACACACTACCACCTTACTTCTAAGGAAACTTACACATACTTACTCTCTTAAACAATCACTTATAGAAACACATACTTATTTAAACAGGAACTCCTACAATCTCTCACTATATATACTATACTCACTTATATACATTAATACTCACATATACTAGATTAAAACATATGTCGTTACTAATGAAGACACTAGTGAAACAGTCATTCACTCACTAACACACACATATACACACTCATCCACCCATACAGTCCTGCACATATGCTGTCTTCAAAACACATACAAACAGTGAGTCAGTCACCAACCCCTGCAGCCACTTATACACAAAGAGAAACACTGATACAAACATTTAAATATTTAAACAAAACTCGCTAATATATGTATTCACTAAGATACACTTAATAAGCCAGTTAACCAACCACTTTTTTTTTAAAAAAACATCCATTTACACACTTATTTAAACATTTATTCTTCCATCGACCTTTACAAATACATATATAAAACAAATGTATTTTTCAGAAAGACACACATTCACTGGATGGTGTCATCAGTGATGTCATGAGTGATGTCACTGACCATGTCATGAGTGATGTAATATGTGATGTTATCAGCAGTGCATTGCAGGCGCGCAAGTTATAGTGAGTCCAACTAACTATAACGTGGGAATTTCAATGGTTTTATGTCAGTAAAATTTCCAGCTAACTATAACTGGTGTGAAACCTATGGTTTTGTCAGTGAATTTATTAGGTTTTTTAAATGCTAATTCCTAACTATTACTGGTGTGAAACCTATGGTTTTTTCAGTGAATTTCAAAGGTTTTTTAAATGCTAATTCCTAACTATAACTGGTGTGAAACCTATGGTTTTTTCAGTGAATTTAATACTAATTCCTAACTATATAAGACCTGAAAGCCCACCAGGAATCTCCAGTATGTGCCAGGGGACTGCATTGCAGAGAGGTGTAATGAAGCCACAACCCTTTTTACACCTCTCTGCAACGCAGCCCCCGTGCATGTTTGAAGAGGGGGAACTAATTCCCCTTGCATACTGGGGGCCCCTGGGGGCCAATTAGCCCACCTGGAACCTCCAGTATGCACCAGGGGCTGCATTGCAGAGGTGTAATGAGACTATGCCCCTTGTTACACCTCTCTGCAACGCAGCCCACTGCCGCGTTTGCAGAGGGGCAACTAATTCCCCTTGCATGCTGGGGGTCCCTGGGGTAAACTAGTCCACCAGGAGCCTCCAGTATGCACGAGGGAGCTGCATTGCAGAGAAGTGTAATGAGGCCACACCCTTGTTACACCTCTCTGCAATGCAGGCCACTGGCGCGTTTGCAGAGGGGGGACTAATTCCCCTTGCATACTGGGGATCCCTGGATCATATCTGCCCAAACACCGATATTCCGAACGATTGTAAATGACTTTTCTTGAGAAACATTTGGATTTGGATGATCATGTCCTATACTTTGGAATTTTTGAAAGACTGACTTTGAGGATGCTATAAATTACTCAAGTCTGCCCGAATTGTGTGGGTAAAATTGATACCTAGTCACTTTGAATAAGAATATACTTATGTCTCGTCTAACATTTGGAAGAAATATCTAGTTATATGACAAATGGATACCGACATAACTTGAAGGAAATAAGAACGCCCTGAAGAAGTTCTGTTGTACAGAACGAAACGTTTCGGCTGGCTGTGGTACATAAACTTAAGGAAAATAAAAGCATTTGAATATACACCAAGATTCAGTGCTTCAATAAGGAATCTAAGTGATATGATTTGTTTGGACTCATTGTGAAAGTGGTGCTGTGCCAAACTTTGGAATATTCTCCACTACTCTCTACTACTTACTCTCTCCTACTCCACTACTCTCAAATACTCACTGTCTACTACTCATTCTCTACTACTCTACTACTCTCTACTACTCTCTCTATACTACTCACTCCCTACTACTCGCTACTCACTACTCCCTACTCCCTACTACTCACTATCTACTACTCTCTACTACTCACTCTCTACTACTCTCTCTACTACTCACTCTTTACTACTCACTACTACTCTCTACTACTCACTCTCTACTTCTCACTCTCTACTACTCTCTACTACTCACTCTCTACTACTCTCTACTAGTCTCTACTACTCACTCTACTACTCACTCTCTACTACTCACTACTATTCTCTCTGCTACTCATTCTCTACTACTCTCTACTACTCACTCTCTACTACTCACTCTCTACTACTCACTCTTTACTACTCTCTACTACTCACTTTCTACTGCTCTCTACTACTCACTCTACTACTTTCTCTCTACTACTCTCTACTACTCACTCTCTACTACTCACTCTCTACTACTCTCTACTACTCACTCTACTATTCACTCTACTACTCTCTACTACTCACTCTCTGCTACTCTCTCTACTGCTCTCTACTACTCTCTACTACTCACTCTCTACTCTCTATTACTCACTCTCTACTCTCTACCTCTCTACCTCTCTCTTCTTCTCTCTCTACTAATCTCTACCTCTATACCGCTACCTCTCTACCTCTACACCTCTACCTCTCTACCTCTCTCTACACGCACACATATACACATATATGCATATATATATATGCATATGCATTTATATATATGTATGTGTATGTATAAAAAAAACAACAACAAAACAACAGCTACTTTTAAAACTGTCATTCTTTTTCCCCATGGTACGCTCCCCGGTACGCGCACCGTTACGAGCACCGGTGCGCGTACCGGTGCGCGTACCGGGCACTCCCCCCGCGAAAATCAAATTTTTTTTTTTTTTTTTTGCCCCGCGGGGCCCTTTTATGTTTTTTTTTTGCCCCGCGGGGCCCTTTTATGGCCCCCACATCAAACCTAGGGGGTCAAGGGGGCGTCTAATCTGCCCCCTTATGGTCATTTCCCTCTTTGTTTTGGCCACCTCTCGTGTCTCGATCCTACCGAGACACAAGATGGCAGCCGCACCGGACTGTTTAGAATGTTTACAGACACCCCAGAGCCAATCAGCTTTCTACGCGCAAGTCGCGTGGCGCGCCCGGTGCGCGTACCGGTGCACGTACCGGAGCGCAGCTATAGATATATATATTTTTTTTAACCTTAATTACTCAAAATCCCCTGGAGCACATATCTTGAGACATAGCAAAGGCACATCGGACTACCAGTCCCTACAATTTTGCCAAGTTTGGTGGAAATCCATTCAGCCGTTCGGGCTAAAAGTGAAATCGACCGCCCTATGGAAGTTAACATGGGGAAAACGTGTTTTGGGACACCCCTTTTATCTCGGCCCCCGCTTGACGCATCCCCCTCAAACTTTCAGGGAAGGACCGGAACGCCGCGAGGCCATTTTGAAGAAATTTTGAGGCAGATTCATCAACCGGCGCCAAAGTTATTCCAAATAGAATTTTGAGATTTAACATTGAAAAAAATCCTAACTATAACTACCTACTGGCGACCGCCAGTAGGTAATATATATATATATGTATATATATATATGTATAGTATATATATAATATAGTATATATATTATCACTTATCATTGTAATATAATATATAATATAATATTATTATATATATTTATATATTATATAATATATATACTATATATATATACACAATTTACCGTCTTTAGTCGTTCAATGACAGAGAGTCGAGGCCCAGTTCAGCTTTGTTTAAGTGCTTTTATTCGGCAACAACAACACCCATATATACAATAACAAAAAACAGAAACTTAGTCATGTGACTCATTTTGTGAAACATTCAAAAGTGAAGACATACTCTCTCATTTATAACTCTCTTATTGGCGTTTTGTACTTGGTCACGAAATACCAATGTTTACTTAACATAATAATAGTAAAACATTTCCAGGTATTTAAATTAAAGTTTGGGAAAGGTCGTGTTAATTCATGCACAACGAACTACTGCTCCCACAATTCAGTATTTATGCGGTCAAGATGCGTGTTCAGCGGTACATTCATATTCTGAATTGCTTCATTCAGTATGATATCCTAATCAATTGTTCGCATAGACATTTAACGCGGTCATTCACGCATTTCTGAATTAAATCATTCAGTGTATTATGCACCCAGACCGCTTGCAGGCATTTTATACCTCACTGATATGACGCCTCAGTGGGCTAATGTAATCAGTTCTTTTCCAACCATGGTTGTATTGTTCAAATTTCTCGCATACCCTTCATGCGAGTGTATCTCATACTTATTTCCTCACACATAGTGCCCCAGTGGGCTTAAACGTGTAAATTTAGTCCAATGCATTCCAGCTATACCGCTTGATTCATATTGTGCTTATATCACTCTCGGTCTTGCTTTCCTTGTGACTTTCATTCAATTCACGCATTCCGCAGTGAACAAACGTGACCTGCAAAATGAGAGAGCATATCAGTTAAAATCATTGCCTCTGTTATCATTCATCAGTTTGATAAAACAATCATATTTCATAGAGTTCTAAGAAGACACCAAGTTTTGATTACACATCAGTTTCAACTAGACGCTTCTATTGTCCAAGGTGAGATGCCAGTCCCTCATCAATATTGTGCCCGGATGGAGATAGTGTTTGGAATCCAATTATAAACCTAGATTCAAGTCTACGTAATTCCTTGACTCTGTCTCCCCCTCTCTCTCTTTTAGGTACACTGTCCAACACCACAAATGATAGTAAATTCGTGTTTTGGTTGTGTTCACTAAAAAAACCGAGAGTGATATAAGCACAATATGAATCAAGCGGTATAGCTGGAATGCATTGGACTAAATTTACACGTTTAAGCCCACTGGGGCACTATGTGTGAGGAAATAAGTATGAGATACACTCGCATGAAGGGTATGCGAGAAATTTGAACAATACAACCATGGTTGGAAAAGAACTGATTACATTAGCCCACTGAGGCGTCATATCAGTGAGGTATAAAATGCCTGCAAGCGGTCTGGGTGCATAATACACTGAATGATTTAATTCAGAAATACGTGAATGACCGCGTTAAATGTCTATGCGAACAATTGATTAGGATATCATACTGAATGAAGCAATTCAGAATATGAATGTACCGCTGAACACGCATCTTGACCGCATAAATACTGAATTGTGGGAGCAGTAGTTCGTTGTGCATGAATTAACACGACCTTTCCCAAACTTTAATTTAAATACCTGGAAATGTTTTACTATTATTATGTTAAGTAAACATTGGTATTTCGTGACCAAGTACAAAACGCCAATAAGAGAGTTATAAATGAGAGAGTATGTCTTCACTTTCGAATGTTTCACAAAATGAGTCACATGACTAAGTTTCTGTTTTTTGTTATTGTATATAACTTTATTGAACTAACACAACCGATCACTCGTGAGAAAGCGGCGAAGGCTGCGAAACGCGTTGGGTGTTGTTGTTGCCGAATAAAAGCACTTAAACAAAGCTGAACTGGGCCTCGACTCTCTGTCATTGAACGACTAAAGACGGTAAATTGTGGATTTAACAGGGCGAGGCGAAACCCCGTCGAGGCCCGCCATGAACTAAGAGGCGCAGGCACGAACTTCGCCAAGCTTTTGGAATATATATATATATATATATATATATATATATATATATATATATATATTCCATCCAAAACGCCCTTGCGCACGAGAATGCACTCCTCGCCGTTCTCCCAATGCAGGGTGTGTTTGCCTTTCGCAGCCCACGGCCTTTCCATCCAGAAACACAGAATTGCACGACGGTGGTGTGCCACGCCCACTAAAGGCGGACCAACTTAACCAATAAATAAGTGAAAATACAGGTGAAGCAACTCTGTGTCTCTGCTAGCTCATGACTAGGAGGCGTTGTGCCTTGAAACGCGTTGAGCCAGCAGATTATTAATGGATGGAAAGGCTGTGGGCTGCGAAAGGCAAACACACCCTGCATTGGGAGAACGGCGAGGAGTGCATTCTCGAGCGCAAGGGCGTTTTGGATGCAATCTGTTTGCGCAGCTGCCCGAGCCGCGGTAACGAGACTTGCACCACCCTTGAACTTTGGGAGGCCTATGGAGGACAAAGTTCTGGTTCCAGAGTGACGATGTTCCAAGCTAAATATAGCCCGTCGCCTTAAAAATCCTTCCCTACTAAAGGCAACTACCTTTATTGGCATCATTAATGCAGAGACATGGGACCTACTATAGGAAATGCACAACGTACCTGTAGGACTGCAACATCCAGCATACCATGACCGGCGGTGGTGTGCCACGCCCACTAAAGGCGGTCCAACTTAACCAATAAATAAGTGAAAATACAGGTGAAGCAATTCTGTGTCTCTGCTAGCTCATGACAAAGAGGTGTTGTGCCTTGAAACGCGTCGAGCCAGTAGAATATTAATGGATGGAAAGGCCGTGGGCTGCGAAAGGCAAACACACCCTGCATTGGGAGAACGGCAAGGAGTGCATTCTCGAGCGCAAGGGCGTTTTGGATGGAATCTGTTTGCGCGGCTGCCCGAGCCGCGGTAACGAGACTTGCACCACCCTTGAACTTTGGGAGGTCTATGGAGGACAAAGTTCCGGTTCCACAGTGACGCTGTTCCACGCTAAATATAGCCCGTCGCCTTAAAAATCCTTCTCTACTAAAGGCAACTAACTTTATTGGCATCATTAATGCAGAGACATGGGACCTACTATAGGAAATGCACAACGTACCTGTAGGACTGCAACATCCAGCATACCAAGCGCGACGGTGGTGTGCCACGCCCACTAAAGGCGGTCCAACTTAGCCAATAAATAAGTGAAAATACAGGTGAAGCAATTCTGTGTCTCTGCTAGCTCATGACTAAGAGGCGTTGTGCCTTGAAATGCGTCAAGCCAGCAGATTATTAATGGATGGAAAGGCCGTGGGCTGCGAAAGGCAAACACACCCTGCATTGGGAGAACGGTGAGGAGTGCATTCTTGAGCGCAAGGGCGTTTTGGATGGAATCTGTTTGTGCGGCTGCCCGAGCCGCGGTAACGAGACTTGCACCACCCCTGAACTTTGGGAGGTCTATGGAGGACAAATTTCTGGTTCCACAGTGACGATGTTCCAAGCTAAATATAGCCCGTCGCCTTAAAAATCCTTCCCTACTAAAGGCAACTACCTTTATTGGCATCATTAATGCAGAGACATGGGACCTACTATAGGAAATGCACAACGTACCTGTAGGACTGCAACATCCAGCATACCATGACCGACGGTGGTGTGCCACGCCCACTAAAGGCGGTCCAACTTAACCAATAAATAAGTGAAAATACAGGTGAAGCAATTCTGTGTCTCTGCTAGCTCATGACAAAGAGGCGTTGTGCCTTGAAACGCGTCGAGCCAGTAGATTATTAATGGATGGAAAGGCCGTGGGCTGCGAAAGGCAAACACACCCTGCATTGGGAGAACGGCAAGGAGTGCATTCTCGAGCGCAAGGGCGTTTTGGATGGAATCTGTTTGCGCGGCTGCCCGAGCCGCGGTAACGAGACTTGCACCACCCTTGAACTTTTGGAGGTCTATGGAGGACAAAGTTCCGGTTCCACAGTGACACTGTTCCACGCTAAATATAGCCCGTCGCCTTAAAAATCCTTCTCTACTAAAGGCAACTAACTTTATTGGCATCATTAATGCAGAGACATGGGACCTACTATAGGAAATGCACAACGTACCTGTAGGACTGCAACATCCAGCATACCAAGCGCGACGGTGGTGTGCCACGCCCACTAAAGGCGGTCCAACTTAGCCAATAAATAAGTGAAAATACAGGTGAAGCAATTCTGTGTCTCTGCTAGCTCATGACTAAGAGGCGTTGTGCCTTGAAATGCGTCAAGCCAGCAGATTATTAATGGATGGAAAGGCCGTGGGCTGCGAAAGGCAAACACACCCTGCATTGGGAGAACGGCAAGGAGTGCATTCTCGAGCGCAAGGGCGTTTTGGATGGAATCTGTTTGCGCGGCTGCCCGAGCCGCGGTAACGAGACTTGCACCACCCCTGAACTTTGGGAGGTCTGTGGAGGACAAAGTTCCGGTTCCACAGTGACGCTGTTCCACGCTAAATATAGCCTGTCGCCTTAAAAATCCTTCCCTACTAAAGGTAACTAACTTTATTGGCATCATTAATGCAGAGACATGGGACCTACTATAGGAAATGCACAACGTACCTGTAGGACTGCAACATCCAGCATACCATGCACGACGGTGGTGTGCCACGCCCACTAAAGGCAGTCCAACTTAACCAATAAATAAGTGAAAATACAGGTGAAGCAATTCTGTGTCTCTGCTAGCTCATGACTAAGAGGCGTTGTGCCTTGAAACGCGTCGAGCCAGCAGATTATTAATGGATGGAAAGGCCGCGGGCTGCGAAAGGCAAACACACCCTGCATTGGGAGAACGGTGAGGAGTGCATTCTCGAGCGCAAGGGCGTATTGGATGGAATCTGTTTTCGCGGCTGCCCGAGCCGCGGTAACGAGACTTGCACCACCCTTGAACTTTGGGAGGTCTATGGAGGACAAAGTTCCGGTTCCACAGTCACGCTGTTCCACGCTAAATATAGCCCGTCGCCTTAAAAATCCTTCTCTACTAAAGGCAACTAACTTTATTGGCATCATTAATGCAGAGACATGGGACCTACTATAGGAAATGCACAACGTACCTGTAGGACTGCAACATCCAGCATACCAAGCGCGACGGTGGGGTGCCACGCCCACTAAAGGCGGTCCAACTTAGCCAATAAATAAGTGAAAATACAGGTGAAGCAATTCTGTGTCTCTGCTAGCTCATGACTAAGAGGCGTTGTGCCTTAAAACGCGTCGAGCCAGCAGATTATTAATGGATGGAAAGGCCGTGGGCTGCGAAAGGCAAACACACCCTGCATTGGGAGAACAGCGAGGAGTGCATTCTCGAGCGCAAGGGCGTTTTGGATGGAATCTGTTTGCGCGGCTGCCCGAGCAGCAGTAACGAGACTTGCACCACCCCCGAACTTTGGGAGGTCTATGGAGGACAAAGTTCCGGTTCCACAGTGACGCTGTTCCACGCTAAATATAGCCCGTCGCCTTAAAAATCCTTCCCTACTAAAGGCAACAAACTTTATTGGCATCATTAATGCAGAGACATGGGACCTACTATAGGAAATGCACAACGTACCTGTAGGACTGCAACATCCAGCATACCATGCACGACGGTGGTGTGCAACGCCCACTAAAGGCGGTCCAACTTAACCAATAAATAAGTGAAAATACAGGTGAAGCAATTCTGTGTCTCTGCTAGCTCATGACTAAGAGGCATTGTGCCTTGAAACGCGTCGAGCCAGCAGATTATTAATGGATGGGAAGGCGTGGGCTGTGAAAGGCAAACACACCCTGCATTGGGAGAACGGCGAGGAGTGTATTCTCGAGCGCAAGGGCGTTTTGGATGGAATCTGTTTGCGCGGCTGCCCGAGCCGCGGTAACGAGACTTGCACCACCCCTGAACTTTGGGAGGTCTATGGAGGACAAAGTTCTGGTTCCACAGTGACGCTGTTCCACGCTAAATATAGCCCGAGTGCATTCTCAAGCGCAAGGGCGTTTTGGATGGAATATATATATATATATATATATATATATATATATATATATATATATTACCTACTGGTGGTCGCCAGTAGGTATATATAGTTAGGATTTTTTTCCTATGGGATTTTTGAAAATTCTATGTGGAATAACCTTGGCGTTTGTGGACGGAATTGGCTGAAATTTTCAGGAAAATAGCACATTGTGTTTCTGAGCGTCCCCTGACAGTTTGGGGGGGTTTCGTGAAGTGGGGGCCGAGAAAAAAGGGGGGTCCCAAAACATGTTTTTAACATTGAGTTTTCCATAGGGCAGTTGAACGGCTGAATGGATTTACACAAAACTTGGCAGAATTGTAGATATGGTTTGCCCGACGTGCCTTTACTATGTCTCAATACATGTGCTCCAGTGGATTTTGAGAAGTTAACGTTTTAAAAAACAGATATATCTGTGACAGCGCTCCGGTTAGCGCCCCTGTTCGCGTACCTGACGCGTAACAGAACTTCGCGAAGTGAAGCTGATTGGCTCTCCGGTGTCTGTCAACACTCTAAACAGTCCGGACCGGCCGCCATCTTGTCTCTCGGTAGGATCGAGAGACAAGAGGAGAAAAACGAAGGGGGAATTTAATGAAAGGGGGCAAGGTAGACCCCTCTTGACCCCCTAGTAATGATGTTGGGGTTATTAAAGGGTCCCGTGGGGCAAAAAAAGAAACAATCCATTTTTCGCGGTAGAAGCGCTTCCCGGTACGCGAACCGGGTCGCTCACCGGTAGCATACCGGGAGTTCGCCATTTTGTGTTTCGGTGGAATTTAATCACAAGATGGAGGAAAAACAATGTGGGTAATGGGTATAAGAGGGCACGGGAGACGTATCCTGACCCCCTAGGTTTTCTGAGGGTGGCTGAGGAGGCTCATATATGGTGGAATAAAAAAAAAGATTTTGAATTTTTCGCGCGGTTAGCTGCCGGTACGCGAACCGGGTAGCGAACCGGGAAGCGAACATAAGTGAAAATTATTGAAAAAAGGTACATTCGTAATTTGGAAAGAGTAATTATAGTTAAGGTAGCTCTGAAAAGAGCTTTTGTGTTCTGTGTAAGTTCTAGGTACTTATAAGTAGGTACCAATACACAGTCTTAAATTTTGTATGAAAACTCTGTTTACCTCATCTGAGAAGTGCACACCATCTCCTCTGTAGATATCTTGCATGTAGTAACGCAAGTTATTGTTGTAGATGGCGCCCATTCCATGGTCTCTCATATAAGCTGAAACAGACTTATTTACATGCTTCCTCGCTTTCTCAATTTGTGGACAAAATTGATTGGACCACCTCCATTTTTGTCTTTGGCATATATTGGAATATACCAAGGCAGTTTGAGGAAAAAGTGCCATTAATTGGTCAAAGGTGTCCTTTAAGAGCATTTCCAGACCTACCCCAGTCAAAGTGCCCAAATCATTTCCTCCACAGTGCACTATTATGAGGTCAGGGTTTGGCAAATGCAAAAAGGTTTTCACCAATGGTATCAATTGGTGACATCTCAATCCTCTTTGCCCAATCCATTTGATTTCCACATTTTGTAAATTGAGGTTGTGTAAATTTCTGTTATCAGCATACCTGTGAGCCCAGTGGATGTAGCTATGTCCAAGAATCCAGACAGAAAACATGGTGAGAGGTGGTTCTGCTGCAGTCAGATGAAGTGTGGGAATGAAATGGCAGTTGAAACAGTAGGAGTTTGTAAAGAAAAAAAACTGTGGAGTTTCAGTGCTAATGGTTCATTAGCAGTGATTGGTGGATTTCCATTGCTGAAAACAGAAAGTTAGGGTGCATGGATGTGTTCTTTGAAAGATGTAATTTGAATGGTTAAAAAAATGATTTTAAGAAAGATTGCAGTGGATTAGCAGGTGTACTGAGAGTTCAGAGTTCATTTGAAACATTGTTGTGTGAACTTGTAAACATGAGAGGTCTGGCAGGAGGTAGTTGCTATGGAAAAAGGACAGAAAGGGCAGAGGGGGGAAGGGTGTTGATTTGAAAAAAGTGAGGGAAGAGTTTTGATTGGGTGACATGAGAGATATGTGTGATGAATAATAGCATTTCTGTGCCTTTCTTGGTTGCAGCCTCTTGAGTGCATACCTTTTGCTCTGCTAAAGAAAAATTGGTGTGTTTCTGAGACTGTTTTGAAATTCAAAAAGCATTTGCTAAGGTGAGATATGGTTCCTTTATTTTAGAAAGAGACTAGTATGCTTTTTGGAGAAAATAAAGAAGCCAGCTGTGCATTTAAAATTATGTTTTGTGTCAAGTGTTTGCATTATGTTTTCCAAGAAGATTTTGCATTCTTTTACAAATTGTAATTGCAGATAATGTGAAGTATTAGTACTGACAAGGTGTGGTTGTACATAGGAGCTGTGCTGTGTTTTCAAATTATGATCAGAAAATCGTTTTTAAGGAAAAGGAATGCTTTTTAAATTTATAAGAATTTATTTACTTGCGATGTGACTCCTGCAATGCGTCGCTTTTGTTGAATAGAGGCATGATGCATCTGTGCTGTTTTTGCCCCATGGTGCTCCACATTGTAAATGTTAAAAGCGATGCATAAGTGGTGCAAGGGCCTTGTAAATACACCCCTGTGTGTGCATGGCCATTTTAAGTCACTTACCCCTGGTGCAAGGGCCTTCTAAATATGCCCTCATGTGTGCTTGGCAATTTTAAATCACTTACCCCTGGTGCAAGTTCCTTGTAAATACGCCGTCATGTGTGCTTGCACATTTCAAATCACTTCCCCCTGGTGCAAGGGCCTTGTAAATACGCCCCCATTTGTGCTTGGCCATTTCAAGTCACTTCCCCCTGGTGCAAGGGCCTCTGAGACTGTTTTGAAATTCAAAATGCATTTGGTAAGGTGAGATATGGTTCCTTTATTTTAGAAAGAGACTAGTATGCTTTTTGGAGAAAATAAGGAAGCCAGCTGTGCATTTAAAATGATGTTTTGTGTCAAGTGTTTGCATTATGTTTTCCAAGAAGATTTTGCATTCTTTTACAAATTGTAATTGCAGATAATGTGAAGTATTAGTACTGACAAGGTATGCTTCTACATAGGAGCTGTGCTGTGTTTTCAAATTATGATCAGAAAATCGTTTTTAAGAAAAAGGAATGCTTTTTAAATTTATAAGAATTTATTTACTTGCAATGTGACTCCTGCAATGCGTCGCTTTTGTTGAATAGATGCATGATGCATCTGTGCTGTTTTTGCCCCATGGTGCTCCACATTGTAAATGTTAAAAGCGATGCATAAGTGGTGCAAGGGCCTTGTAAATACACCCCTGTGTGTGCATGGCCATTTTAAGTCACTTACCCCTGGTGCAAGGGCCTTCTAAATATGCCCTCATGTGTGCTTGGCAATTTTAAATCACTTACCCCTGGTGCAAGTTCCTTGTAAATACGCTGTCATGTGTGCTTGCACATTTCAAATCACTTCCCCCTGGTGCAAGGGCCTTGTAAATACGCCCCCATGTGTGCTTGGCCATTTCAAGTCACTTCCCCCTGGTGCAAGGGCCTCTGAGACTGTTTTGAAATTCAAAATGCATTTGGTAAGGTGAGATATGGTTCCTTTATTTTAGAAAGAGACTAGTATGCTTTTTGGAGAAAATAAGGAAGCCAGCTGTGCATTTAAAATGCTGTTTTGTGTCAAGTGTTTGCATTCTTTTTTCCAAGAAGATTTTGCATTCTTTTACAAATTGTAATTGCAGATAATGTAAAGTATTAGTACTGACAAGGTGTGCTTCTACATAGGAGCTGTGCTGTGTTTTCAAATTATGATCAGAAAATCGTTTTTAAGGAAAAGGAATGAATAGATGTATGATGCATCTGTGCTGTTTTTGACCCATGGTGCTCCACATTGTAAATGTTAAAAGCGATGCATAAGTGGTGCAAGGGCCTTGTAAATACACCCCTGTGTGTGCATGGCCATTTTAAGTCACTTACCCCTGGTGCAAGGGCCTTCTAAATATGCCCTTATGTGTGCTTGGCATTTTTAAATCACTTACCCCTGGTGCAAATTCCTTGTAAATACGCCGTCATGTGTGCTTGCACATTTCAAATCACTTCCCCCTGGTGCAAGTTCCTTGTAAATACGCCGTCATGTGTGCTTGACCATTTCAAGTCACTTTCCCCTGGTGCAAGGGCCTTATAAATAAGCCCCCATGTGTGCTTGGCCATTTCAAGTCACTTCCCCCTGGTGCAAGGGCCTTGTAAATACGCCCCCATGTGTGCTTGGCAATTTTAAGTCACTTCCCCCTGGTGCAAGGGCCTTGTAAATACACCCCCATGTGTGCTTGGCCATTTCAAGTCACTTCCCCTGGTGCAAGGGCCTTGTAAATACGCCCTTATGTGTGCTTGGCAATTTTAAGTCACTTCCCCCTGGTGCAAGGGTCTAGTAAATATGCCTTCATGTGTGCTTGGCAATTTTAAGTCAATAACAATAACATCAACAATGTCTGTTCTGGAACAATCTCTAAATAGAAATAGAGTCTCGAAATTAGTTGAGATTAACATATAACAGAGCACAGGTCATATGTAGAAGCATTCCATTCCATTGCTATTTTCTACCATCAAGTAAGTTGCAAAATCCTTCCATTCAATTGTTTGCTTACTGTTATTGATTTACTGTTTGGTAATAGTATTTAATAACATTTTTTTAATAAATTTTCCACAGATTCAACTCAAGATATTCTTAAAAATTCAAACATGCCCTCAAGGCAAAGAAAAAAAAAAGCAGCAAAGCGACTTGGTAAAAATGGAGATAATAGACCTTTGCAGCAGTCCTCTAGAATTAAAAGTTGTGAAGTCACCAAAATTATTCCGGGTAAGACAACAAAATCTTTTTTAAGAAACATTTGCAGACGAAAAAGTAGCACTAGAGAACATGTTTTAGTTCAGAAGAAGAGAGCCAATTTAAACGGGAAGGAAAGGCCCCTCAAAAATGTAACTGCTAGAGCAGGAGATAACTCTGTGCATGGTAGTAAAGGGAAAAATCTGTTTAGAGACATTCGTAGACGAATGTTCCGCAACAGGATAATTGGCAATTTGATAAAAAAATTTAAGAAAGGTCAACAGAAAGTGGCTTAAGAGAAAGAAAAATGAAGAGAAAATTATTGATCAGGCTTTCGAAATTAAGCGAACGTTATTTATTTTAGTAATCAATAGAATTAGGAAACTAAACAAGGTAATTTATGATTTCAAATCAAATAGTAGATGGAAGAGAGTAGTTCATCGTAGTAATTTTTGTGAAGTTTTCTCAGGAGAATGGATGCATAGTTCAAGTTGTGAGGCATTTTTCAATGAGGAGAGTTACTTCCATGACAATGATTTGGTGCATGCAGTTGACACCAGTGGTCGAGCATATGAGGTAAAAGATGGTTGTCCGGTTGAAAAAGAAAAACTTGTGTCTGCAGATGCAGAAGAGGTGTTAAGTGATGAGGTTTTAGGGAGACGTCCTAAGGGACCAGTGTACACCTGGAAGTGTAGTTCTATTTGCAGTGTGTGACAGGATTCCATCAATTTGCTTTGTGATTTTGTACGGACATTTAATAAGAAAAGTTTAAAGCAAAAAATAAAGTTGTTGCAAGAATTAGATCCTTGCAGAGTGAGAGAAGTGACAGGTTTGTGTGGTCATTCACTGGCTTGTCTTTCCAGGAGAGTATGCCAGAGTGTTTTTCATCATTTCAGGATGCTAGCAGTGCATCATAATATAGTAAGGAAATTAGTTAGAATGTTGTATTATGCTAAGAGTCCAGCAATTATGCTTAAACAATTAAGCACTGCTCTTTTGCATGGTTCTGAAGTAGATGTGAAGAATATTTGTGAAGAAATTGAGTTCTGTTACTTTGCTGGTGAAGAGAACAATGTTGAAATTGACCCAGTAGAAGAAGGTAATGTGGAAGAGAGTGTACTGATTTCTAATATAGATAAGTTTCACGAGGAAATTTTCAACTTTCAGGTGAAATCAAGTGAGAGGCCTAATTTCACTTGTGTGTGTTGTCGACTGACTTATTATAAGAATCAGACTGAGTTAGTGGATTTATATGCAAAAAATGAAATGGAAAACAATAGTGAATGGAAGGATTTTGCCACATACTTGATGGTAGAAAATTGTTTTGATTTGGGATCGGAAAAACGTATGTGTACTTATTGTTTTAACAAATTAAACCAAACCCGGATGCCTGCTAGAGCGGTTCATAATAATCTGGAATTGGTTGACATTCCTTCTGAATTGAAGGATTTAAATACTTATGAATCTATTTTGATTCAAATTGTCCATCCCTTTCAGGCTATTGTACGAATGGAGCCAAAGACAGGGAAATTGCCTCCATCAGATTTACAGAGAGTATTAAAGGGAAGAGTTGTTTATTTGCCTTTAGATTTGAAGAAAAACATCAATACAATTGGAGTAGAGAAAGTGGAAGAGGAACCTCTAGTTATCCTAGTTAATGGGGTTCCGACAAAGAGTAAGAAAATCTGGCAAGATTTAGTGGATGTTAGGAAAGTCAAAAAGGCAACATTGTATTTGATAAAAAATAATGAGTACTACAAGAATGTATGTGCTGCAGAACAGGAAGTAAGTGAAGAAGAGGACAGCGATTTGTGTGCTGGGCAAATTGAGAAAGTAGAAGCCTCTAAAAATGAAGAAATATATGAACATTATAGTGTTCATCCTTTGCATTCCAAGGAAGTCATGGGGAATGCTATTGAGTTGTTTCAAATGAAACAAGCCAAAGGGAGTCCCATTAGTGTTTGGGAGGAAAGTTTGGAAGCTCGGTGTTTTCCACAGTAATTTCCCACAGGTCGAGGAGGACGATATGATGAGCGACCTGATCAAATTCCTGCTTCAGAATACCGGACTTTACGATTGTATGCAGAAGATCCTAGGTTTCGTCAATGCATTCCCTATTTATTTCATCTACTGTTTGAAAGTGATCTGTCTGGACTGTCTTATGCAGTGAACCACATCTTGAAAAGTGGTGTACAACTGCGAAATATCTCGGCAAGGGACTTTATGGATAAAGTCAATGTGCAAGACAGTATTTTGGATTCTCACCTGATTAATCTCATGGCATGTCAGCGTGGTACTAATGAGTATTGGTACCGTCGTCATGGTGACTTAAAATGTATGCTGAGGAACTTAGGAACTCCTACTTGGTTCCTCACTCTCAGCTGTGCTGAGTATGGCTGGGAAGACTTACTTGAATTTCTACGAGAGGCAAATGGAAACATTGAAAATATTGAATTCAAGACACCCGGAGAACTGTGCTCTTTGGATCCAGTGAATGTATGCAGGTACTTCAATCATAGATTTTAAGCTATGATGTCTTTCATCATGAAAAAGAAAAATCCACCTCTTGGAGAGGTGTTGGATTTCTTCTGGAGAAAGGAGTATCAAGCAAGAGGTGCTCCTCATATACATATGCTGCTATGGATCAAAGATGCACCCAAATTTGGAACAGATCTGGATGACTTAGTGATGAGTTTCATAGAACAGTATTCTACATGTGCTGTTCCAAAGACAAAGGAAGATAAAAGTCTAAGAGAACAAGTTTTACTGTTTCAAAGCCATCGTTGTGGAAAGTACTGTCGTCGTAAATTCGGAAACAAGGACAAGTATTACACCAAATGTCATTTGCATTTCCACGATCGGTGATATCTAAAGGAAGAGTGAACAATTTGAGGTCTACGCTGCGACATAATGTGACAAGGAAATCACCCAAAAACACATACAATTTGAAAAGAAACGAAGAGTCCAAGTACATTAACGACTACAACCAAGTGATTTTGTCCATGTGGAATGCTAACATGGATATACAGTTTGTGGCTGACAACTGTATGGCTGTGGCTCGGTATGTGACGTCTTACATCACAAAAAAAGAAAATACAGAACTGAAGGATATGTGGGAGGATATTTCCCATGAAAAGAGCCTCAGTAAGAAGTTGTACAGTTTCAGTCTGAAGATGTTGTCGCATCGAAAAATCGGAGCTTACGAATGTTCTGACCGGTTATCTTCAGCAAGTCTCTATGCCAAATCTAGGAGTATCATTTGGGCGAGTCTTGGTCTTGCTGCAACGCGTAATCGAGTTCTGAAACCTGTACGGGAAATAGAGTATTTGGCGGAGAAGGACCGAAGCAGTACAGATATTTTGAAGACCAACATGTTGGATACATATTATCCAAATAGAAGCAGTCACCTGGAGAATGTTTGTCTGTATGAGGTTCTACAAAATTACATTTTCAAGAGGAACATCAAAGAAGTTATTGATAAAGGAGTGTATGCTGTAATTGGAATTGAGGGATGTCTGGTCAAGCAAAGAAAATGTCAATTGGTAAATCATCAAAAATTGAATTGCGAATCTCCAGAAAGAAAAGAGTTTTTCTATTTAGCTCTTTTGCAACTTTTCAAGCCTTGGCGTGCAGAAGAGGAACTGCTTGGAGATTTCCTCTGTTACGAAGACTCTTTCAATGCAGCCAAGGAGTCCATAGAATGTCCTGTTTTTCCAAAATATCTAGAAATGTTGAATGCAGAAATCGAGCAGGAAGCAACAATTGCAGCTGAGATTGCTAGAGACAGTTCTCAGGACAGTCAGAGTTCTGTTTCATTGAGTCAGGATCCACTAGGAGAACCAGTTATCGAAAATGAAGCTGCCACTGCCATGATTGAAGTGGAAAGAGCCATGGCACATGCTCAGGAGGATGCGGTTAACTTAGAAGATTTGGAAAGACAACTCAACGTTGAGCAGAGGAAAATATATGACGAAGTTACCAAACAAATTGATCATGGATTAAGTCATGAGAAGAAAGAGTGCTCATGTACGTCGTTGAAGCCTGTCAGACTGTGCGTGAGTGGAGAAGCAGGAACTGGAAAAAGTTTCCTCATTAAAACAATTTCATGTTATCTGCAGAAAAGGACTGAGTCATCGCTGTCATGTGTTGTCACCGCTCCAACTGGACTGGCAGCACATCACATTAAAGGTATTACTTTGCATCGGCTACTGATGCTGCCAGTGGAGCATGATAACAAATTACAATACCACAAGTTATCTGGAGATGCTTGTTGTGAAGTATCTAGAGTCCTGAAGAAGATGAAACTTCTTATCATTGACGAAGTAAGCATGGTTTCCAATGTCATGCTTGCCTTTGTGCATTTGAGAATGCAGGAAGTTCTTAAAACAGAGTATGATGTGTTATTTGGTGGCAAACACATCATTGTTTTCGGTGATCTTCTGCAGCTGACACCAGTGAAAGTACAACCAGTGTTTAAACTGCTTACGCATGAAGATACCAAGAAGTGCCTAGGGAGCATTGGCAAAGTTAACATATGGTTAAACTTCAATTATGCTGAGCTGCGTGAAAATATGCGTCAGGCGAAGGATGAAGATTACAAGAATATTCTACAAGATGTTAGAATTGGGAAAGTGACCGAGCGTGGGAAAGAAGCTTTACATGCACGATTACTGTCAAATTTGTATCCAGAAGAAGACGTTCTGCCAGAGGATATTTTTCAGAAAATTACTGAGAAGAAATGTGGAATATGTTTGATGCCAACTCTTGCAGAATGTTCCATCTTCAACAACAAAATGTTGAATTTAGAAAACCAAGAGATTGTGAAACTGGAAGCTATTGACAGAATAGAGCATATGGGAGCAACAATTATTTTGTCTGAGAATTTGAAATCTAAATTGGATTCATTAGAGAAGACTATATCTAAAACTGCTGGTTTTGAAAAGACTCTGAATGTGTGCTTAAATTGCCGTATCATTTTGAGAAGGAATTTACATGTTGAAAGAGGTCTGGTAAATGGATCAATGGGTAATGTTGTTGATTTTGAGAAATACAGAAATAGAGATGGAATTGAATTTTTAAAAATTAAATTTGATGGCATTTAGGAAGTACAGCTAATTGGTCGTTGCACAGCTAGGTTTTTGCTTGTAAAAGACTTATATGTTCGCCATAAGCAGTTTCCTGTTTGCTTGGCATATGCGGTGACATTCCATAAATCGCAAGGTTTAAGTGTAGACACTGCTTTAGTGAATATTGGCAGTTCTGTGTTCAAAGAGGGTATGGCTTATGTAGCATTGTCACGAGTCAGAACTTTATCGGGATTGTACTTGATTGACTGTGATGTCACAAACATTTGTGCGGATCTAGATTGTGTTAAGGAATACAATAGGATAAGAAGAGAGTATGCGCCACATTTGCCTCAATATCCTTTGTTTGAGAAACGTGTGGTAGGCCGGAAACAAAGAAATATCAGTAATAGTAGGGAGGTTGTAGCAAAAAGACCAAAAGTCGATGAACCGAAAATTGTAAGCAGAAAGAAAATGAATTCTGTTGAAGATGTTGTTGGTTTTCAATTTGAAAATAGTTCTGGTGTCAACTGCTATGCTTATGTAGTGGTTAATGTTGTCTTTTCACTAGAGACTTTAAAAGAACAGATTGTGATCAATTCGGAACAAAGTTTATGCTGTTTGTTGAATTCTGTGTTAGAGAAATGTAGCACTGATAGAAGAAGAGTAGAAAGTGTGTCTGAAATTCGTAATCTGTTAGACAAATGTTCAGGTCAAACGCAATTCTCTCAAAATATTCAGCAGGATTGTCAGGAGTTTTAATGTATATGCTTGATGTATTGCAAAATGAAGGTGTAGATGTAGATTATCTGTTTGGCCTTTCTTATCAATGGCAGAATGATTGCGAGAACTGTAGGCTATCAAGTACTACTAGTGTAGACTCAGAAAGATTTATATATTTAACTTTGCCTGACAGTAAATCAGTATCCTTCAATAAGCTAGTAAAAGCAGCTGATCAAAACATGGAGTGTAGCCAATGTAAGTCTGCAATGCTGTCCACGTTAATTATACGAAGTTATGGCCAGTATGTCATTTTAATGTTCCAACGATGTAGGTCTGATGGAACTAAATTGACAACTTTAATTAATAATTTTGTGGCTTCGCAGTTGTCAATATCAGGAAGGACTTTTGTAACTACAGCAATTATATATCATGACGGTCCTTCAACAACTTCATGACATTACACAGCTTATTTAAAATCTGGAAACGGCTGGTCATTCTGCAATGATTCTGTTTTAACTTTCAAAAAAAGATTGCCTTTCCGCCTTCAAAATTCTTACCTGGTGTTTTTACAACCAAACTTTTAGGGAAGGAATCTTGGGATTTGTTCTGAGGAATTTCAAGAGGTTCTAATGGCTCCTACTCTATATGGCCTTGTGGATAAGTGTAGTACAGAGCGAAAACTGTTTGTGTTTATAAGCTAATTCAAGCAGTAGATCAAAACAAGGAGTAGAGGAAATGTAAGTCTGCAATGCTGTCCACATTATTTATAGAAACGTATGGGTGAAATGTCATTTTACAATTTCAACTACATAAACTGGATGAAAATAAGTTGTCAAGTCTAATTAAAAATGTTTTGGCTACATAGTCATCGATTTCAGGAAGAACATTTGTAACTGCAGCTATTATATGTTATGATGGTCCTTTGACAACATCAGGATATTACACAGCTTATTTGAAATATAAAAAAGGCTAGTCTTTCCTCAATGATTACCATTTTAGTATGAAGCAATGTTGCCTTTTGACTTGTTTTCAGAAGTGAGAATTTAGGGTAGGTAACTGGATTATAATGATTCTAGGTGTTGCTGTAATTTAGTGTGCTGTTTTAAATTGCTTTGTATGTCTCATTTTTCTTAAAACGATGGAGCTTATCTTTCAGAAAGTGGCGGGCAGAAAATAGTAACAGCACAACAGAGTATAAGCTGTTCATAGGACATCCTTTGACGTCATAGAAAGTAAGTTACTTTTGAGGAGTTCTGATTTCTGATTGAATATATTTTATGGGTTTTTTAAACACAATCATTTTGATTGTGTTTTTTTTCCCCGCTGTTATATGATGAATACCTTCAACTCACTGTTTTCAGTGAAATTTGATATATTCTGAGAACAGCAAAAATAAACCATTAAATATGTATAATTAATTTTGTACTTTGAATTGTGATTTTTAATATGTATTCATCTTGTCTCATGATCACTCATCTTTTACTACCTTCTATTAATTTAACATTTTTTGTTCTTTCTTACACAGATTAAAAGTATAAAAATAACAAGTGACTAAGTTAACGACAATTATAAGGTAAGTGTTTAGTACTCTTTACGTTACATCTCTATCACATTTAACTTTTATTAGTTCCACTGCTTCATTTCTTTAACCCTCAGTTTTTTGCCTTTGCTACTTCCCTTATTTCTTTTTCTGTTACTTACTTATACTACTCTTTCCACTCCTTTTCTCAGTTCCTCTTTCAACAGTATCTGTGTGTTACTCCCTCTATTTGTCTTTCTTTTAACATTACTCTCTGTTTACTTACTCTTCTTTTTTGAATTTTTTTTTTTTAGTTCGCTTCCGGTTCGCGTACCGGCGCGCGAACTGGGAAGCGAATCAAAAAAAATAGAGGTTGCCAGAGTGCTAAACATTCTAGTAATTTCTTATAAAGGGGAGGTAGTTCTGAAAAGAACTTTCTTTTTTATTATTTTTGTTGTTTTATATTTTTTTTATTATTTTTCTGAACATTTTTATCGTTTTTTTGTATTTTTTGAACGGTTTTATAATTTTTTTTGTTTTTTTCAGGGGGAAGAACGAAAAACAGGCATTAGAAACGGCTCAACAGGAGCAAAAAAAAAAATCACTTTCTGGGGCGTTTTGAGCACTTGTGATTTTCATATGCTCTGTTCATTAAGGTTACGCTCATCTCGCCATAACAAAGCAAACCCCCACAATAAATGCACACCAGCTTGATGTGTTGAAAATTAGTTTGAATAGTGGGGACCGTCTCCCTCGCCTCTGGTCCCGAAAGACTTTCATGGGTTGAGGTGGTGGCCACAGGAGTTGGTGGATTTTCACGTAGGTTACGCACCTCCGCCACACTGTAATTTATTGGATGCCACCTTTGCATGTGGCGATGCATAGTGCCTTGGGACAGAGGTTCTTTACATATCAGGCATGTAACATAATGGGCATTCACCTTTTTTTGGCCTGCAGGAAATGAAAAAAACTGCCAAATAAAATTGTCCTTGCGGTGTGATTTCCGGGGCTCTTCAGGCAAAAATTCTATTTGATGTACATCCTGTTCTTCTTCTTCCTCCTCTTCTTCAGGGTTGGGAATAAACTGGGGAGGTGGTCCATCCTTCCTAGGAGGTTGTGGTGGTGGTGGGGGTCCACCAGCTGCAGCTACAATTGAAGCCATCTTCCAATAATCAAAATAGTTCTTCCTCTCACAAAGTTGAAAGTCAGAGTGAGAAAAATAGGAGGGGGCTTTCATCATTTGGGAAAAAAAATGTTCTAAACCAATGAAAAGTGTTATTTTTAGGTCACATGACCTAGCCTTACATCATTCAGAAACCAAAAGTGAAATCAAC
The DNA here is from genome assembly GCF_964263255.1 of Lissotriton vulgaris. Lineage (NCBI taxonomy): Eukaryota > Metazoa > Chordata > Amphibia > Caudata > Salamandridae > Lissotriton > Lissotriton vulgaris. Next base: position 836,668,206 of record NC_141689.1, on the reverse strand, counting down.
CAATAAAAAGTGTTATTTTCAAGTCAAATGACCTGTTACGCTTACGTTACGCGTCCCGCTACGCGCCCCGGAGCGCTTCCGGGGTGCTGCGCTTCGCGTTCCGGTTCGCGTTCCAGAACGCTTCCGGGTGCGCTAACGCGGCGCGTCATAAGACGCATTACGCGGCAACGCGATACGTCGCGCTTACGCGACGCGTCACGATGTTGTTTTCTAACGCGGTGGTTGCGCTAACGGAACGTTTACCGGTTCGCGGACTGGGTCACGGAACCAAATTGAGCTAACGGGAAGCTGCCCGGTTCGCGGACCGGCAGTGAAACAAAAAAAATAATTAAAAATAAAATAAATAAATAAAAAAATTATATTACAAAAATATAAAATATATTTTTGAATTAGAATAAGAATACATTTTACAGCTTTTGATATTTGCTATTAAAAAACCATTGAAATTCATTGAAAAAACCATAGGTTAAGACAGTTTAGTCACTAACCCATGCACTCAGTGAGACTCATTTAATCACTCTCTCATACAGTCAGTCATGCACCTACTAAATGCTTCATCCAGACACTTATACATCCACTCATTCTTTAATATGTAAGACATATTTTAACTTTACAGAAACATGCAGTCACTGGATAATGTCATCAGTGATGTCATCAGTGATGTCACTGACCATGTCATGAATGATGTAATATGTGACATCATCAGCAGTGGATTGCGGGTGCGCGATATATAGTTAGTGCAACTAACTATATATGCGAATTTCAATGGTTTTGTGCGAGTAAAATAAGATTTTGTAAATGCTAATCCCTAACTATATATGGTCTATAACCTATGGTTTTTTCAGTGAATTTTTAAGGGTTTGTAAATGCTAATTCCTAACTATATATGGTCTATAACCTATGGTTTTTTCAGTGAATATATATATATATATATATATATATATATATATATATATATATATATATATATATATATATATATATATATATATATATATATATATATATATATATATATATATATATATATATATATATATATATATATATATAAGTATAGAGTACTAAACACTTACCTTATAATATATATATTTATTACCTACTGGCAGTCGCCAGTAGGTAGTTATAGTTAGAATTTTTTACAATGCAAAATCTCAACATTCTATTGGGAATAACTTTAGCACCGGTTGAGGAATCTGCCTGAAAATTTCCTCAAATTTGCCTCACGGCGCTTCGGTCCTTCCCTGAAAGTTTGGGGGGGATTCGTCAAGCGGGGGCCAAGATAAAAGGGGGGTCCCAAAATGTGTTTTCCCTATGTTAATTTCCATAGGGCGGTCGACCTCACTTTTAGCCCGAACGGCTGAATGGATTTCCACCAAACTTGGGAAAATTGTAGGGACTGCTAGACCGATGTGCCTTTGCTATGTCTCAAGATATGTGCTCCAGTGGATTTTGAGTAATTTAGGTTCAAATAAATATATATATCTATGGCAGCGCCCCGGTACGCGCACCGGGGAGCGCTCCGGGTGCGCTACGCGACTTGCACGCGGAAAGCTGATTGGCTCTTGGGTGTCTGTAAACATTCGAAACATTCCAGAGCGGCCGCCATCTTGTGTCTCGGTAAGATCGAGACACAAGAGGAGGCAAAAACAAAGGGGGAAATGACCATAAGGGGGCAGAGTAGATCCCCCCCTGATCCCCTAGGTTTGATTTGGGGGCCATAAAAGGGCCCAGCGGGGCAAAAAAAAAAAAAATCGATTTGCGCAGGGGGAGCGCCCAGTACGCGCACCGGGAAGCGGACCGGGGAGCGTACCATGGGGAAAAAAGAATGACAGAGTTTTAAAAAAATGTAGCCTTTTTTTATAAATTGGAGGTAGTTCTAAAAAGAACTGTTTTTTTTTCTTCTTTTTGTTGTTTTATATTTTTTTAATGTTTTTTGAACATTTTGTACTTTTTTCGGCTTTTAAGAACTATTTTATATTTTTTTTGTTATTTTTATTGGGAGAAACAAAAAACAGGGAATTGAAAATGGCTCAACTGGAGCAAAAAAAAACAGGAAAAAATTAGGTCTTTTTGGGGCAATTGTGGTTGTCACCAGCAAGGAGGATGAGCTTTATGCTCTGTTCACCATTGGAGATGATCTTACCACAAAAATACATGTAATTCTGAATACTCCAAACCAAGGTTGTATGCAAGGGATCGTCTCCCTTGTCTCTGGTCCCGATGGAGTGGGTTGCTTTCTGTTGGAGGTGGTGGTTGAAGATTGGGGGGGTTACTGGTCAGTTCTCTCATCTCTGCAGCAGAATAGTTGTTCGGATGCTTACGCTGCATGTGTCTAATCATGGTATTATTACCAAAAGAATATTTTTTGTTAGGGTTCCCCCTTGAAAGTTCCATGCCACAGATTAGGCAAGTCAACTTGGGCGCATTGACTTTCTTCTTGCCCTCTGGTATAGAAAAAAAACTCCCATACAATGTGCTGCCTTGGCTTGTATGGGGTATTGTCTTCTTGCAGCCACCTTCTCCCCTCCTCCTCCTCCTCCTCCTCTTCCTCCTCCTCCTCTTCCTGACCACCAATGTAATGTTGTGGTGGTCCTCTTGGTGGTGGTGGTAGTGGTGGTGGTGCAGATGCTCCAGCTGCTGCTGCTACTGTAGCCATTTTAAAGTACAAAATATTTCTCAAAGATGTTCAAACAGGTCTTCCTCAGTCAAAGGACAAAAACAAGATAAAGGAAAAAAGGTGGGGGTCTTTCATCATTTGGAAAAAAAAACTGTCCTGAACCAATGAAAAGTGTTATTTTCAGTTCACATGACCTGGGTTTTCATCATTTGGAAACCAAAACTGTTCTGCACCAATAAAAAGTGTTATTTTCAGGTCACATGACCCGACGGGCTTACGCGACGCGCCCTGGGTCGCGTCGCGTAAGCGCGTAGGATGTTTACGTTGCGCGATCGTATTCGCTCGAGTGCTTCCTGGTGCGCTTACGCCGTGCGTATCACGCGGACGTGGCTACGCGATACGTCATGATGATGTTTTCGTTCGCGGCAATAGCGCTAACGGGACTCTAACCGGTGCGCGCCATGGGGTGCGCCGAAAAACTGCGCTTTCCGGTGCGCACACCGGGGCACGCACCGGGAGCGCACCAAGGCAAAACAATTTTAAAAAAAATATTATATAAGTATACAATATAGGATTCATTATAAAAAATATTACATTTCAGAGGTTTGAGGCCCTTTATATAGTTAGGAATTAGCATTTGAAAAACCTATGAAATTCACTGAAAAAACCATAGGTTTTACACCAGTTATAGTTAGGAATTAGCATTTCAAAAACCTATTAAATTCTCTGAAAAAAACATAGGTTTCACACCAGTTATAGTTAGCAGGAAGTTTTACTCGCATAAAACCATTCAAATTCCCACGTTATAGTTAGTTGGACTCACTATAACTTGCGCGTGCAATGCACTGCTGATGACGTCACATATTACATCACTCATGACATGGTCAGTGACATCACTCATGACATCACTGATGACACCATCCTTGTGACAGAGTGACAGACCTCCTTTCACTGTAATGTAACCCATGAAACACATATTGAAACATAGAAATTAAAATTTTCTAAATAATGGAGATACCCATACCAGTTACAACAACCAATTCAATAATTCCACCATCTATATACACATCCACTCATTCACCAACAGTTCTATATAGTCACTCATACATATACTCACTCATCATGTGTAGTGATTCACCTACACATCCTGTTACACACCGACAGTCATCCAAATGTTACTCTCACACATACTCACACATGCAAGTAAACTATTGAACATCCATTTATTTGCATATACAGCTATACACACACTACCACCTTGCTTCTAAGGAAACTTACACATACTTACTCTCTTAAACAATCACTTATAAAACACATAATTATTTAAACAGGAACTCTTTCAATATCTCACTCTCACATATACTCACTTATATACATCAATACTCACATATACTAGATTAAAACATATGTAGTTACTGATAAAGACACTAGTGAGACAGTCATTCACTCACTAACACACACATATACACACTCATCCACCCATACAGTCCTGCACATATGCTGTCTTCAAAACACATGCAAAGAGAGAGTTAGTCATTCATGCATCTATGTGATAAGTAATATCCCCACCAAACCATACAAACACTCATACTGATACTAAAAAAACATCTACACATGTACATACTCACCAACCCATGCAGCCACTTATACAAAAAGTGAAACACTAATACATATATATAAATATTTAAACATTACTCATTAATATATGTATTCACTAAGAAACACTTAATAAGCCAGTGAACTAATCAATTTTTATTAAAAAAAACATCCATTTAGACACTTATTTAAACATTTATTCTTCCATCAACTTTTAGATATACATATATAAAACAAATTTATTTTTCAGAAAGACACACATTTACTGGATGGTGTCATCAGTGATGTCATGAGTTATGTCACTGACCATATCATGAGTGATGTAATATGTGACGTCATCAGCAGTGCATTGCAGGCGCAATTTATAGTGAGTCCAACTAACTATAACGTGGGAATTTCATTGGTTTTATGCGAGTAAAACTTCCTGCTAATTATAACTGATGTGAAACCTATGGTTTTTTCAGTGAATATATATATATATATATATATATATATGAAACAGTAGTAATATTAATGATGTCTCTCGGAGATGTCAGAGTTCTTCTTCAAATCTTTTATTTTCAATCATTAGTCAAAACACAAACAGCCGACGCGTTTCGTCCCCAACTGGGACTTCTTCAGGGCTTTGAAATTAATCGGACGTCGCGTGCGTGGAAGAAAGTGGAAGCATGGTCCTGGGGTCACCTTGCCAGCTACACTTGTCCTATTATTTAGGTTTTTTCCGACGCTGTATTTTTAGTAATTGTATGCTAGCGGGGGACAGCAGTACAGATTTCTTAAAAGTTCTTCTGGTGTATAACGGATCGTGCCACCTTACTGTAAAGACTGTTTCAGTCCGTATGCTGAATTAGACATGTAAATGATGTTGGACTTGGGATCCTGTGAGTCCAAATGGAGGAGGGTGTGGGCACTGTATCCCAGCAGGCCGTTATCGTAAAAAACGGCCGGCGCCCATCCACAGCCCTCGTCCTGAACACCACCCGCAGCAACGTCGTGAAAAAACCTAAATAATAGGACAAGTGTAGCTGGCAAGGTGACCCCAGGACCATGCTTCCACTTTCTTCCACGCACGCGACGTCCGATTAATTTCAAAGCCCTGAAGAAGTCCCAGTTGGGGACGAAACGCGTCGGCTGTTTGTGTTTTGACTAATGATTGAAAATAAAAGATTTGAAGAAGAACTCTGACATCTCCGAGAGACATCATTAATATTACTACTGTTTCATGTTTTGTGGTGCACCTTTGCGGTTGTTCGAACTATAAAAAAATTCCCTAGGGAAAAGGCACAGTGATGATGGGTGCCATTCAGTGTGCACACAGTCCCCTTGTCTAAACTTAAGGGTTAAAATAACGCACGGGGGGAAAGGTAGTCAGGTGCTCACTCTAGAAAGGGTCCATCATCTATTCAGTTTCTGATATATATATATATATATATATATATATATATATATATATATATATATATATATAGTTATAGTTAGGATTTTTTTCAATGCAAAATCTCAAAATTCCATTAGGAATAACTTTGGCGCCGGTTGACGAATCTGCCTGAAAACTTCCTCAAATTTGCCTTGCGGAGCTCCGGTCCTTACTTGAATGTTTTGGGGGGATTCGTTAAGCGGGGACCGAGATAAAAGGGGGGGTCCCAAACGTGTTTTCCCTATGTTAATTTCCATAGGGCGGTCGAACTCACTTTTAGCCCGAACGGCTGAATGGATTTGCACCAAACTTGGCAAAATTGTAGGGACTGGTAGCCGATGTGCCTTTGCTATGTCTCAAGATATGTGCTCCAGTGGATTTTGAGTAATTTAGGTTCAAAAAATATATGTATCTATGGCAGCGCCCTGGTACGCGCCCGGGGCGCGACACGCGAGGTGCGCACGGAAATCTGATTGGCTCTTGGGTGTCTGTAATCATTCGAAACAGTCCGGAGCGGCCGCCATCTTGTGTCTCGGTAGGATCGAGACACAAGAGGTGGCCAAAACAAAGGGGGAAATGACCATAAGGGGGCAGGGTAGACCCCCCCCTGACCCCCTAGGTTTGATGTGGGGGCTATAAAAGGGCCCCGCGGGGCAAAAACATTTTTTTTTGTTTTGCGCGGGGGGAGCGCCCGGTACGCGCACCGGCGAGCGGACCGGGGAGCGTACCATGAGGAAAAAAGAATGACAGATTTTTTTTAAAATGAAGCCTTTTTTTTATAAATTGGAGGTAGTTCTGAAAAGAACTGTTTTTTTCTTCTTTTTGTTGTTTTATTTTTTTTAATGTTTATTGAACATTTTGTGCTTTTTTTGGCTTTTCAAAACAGTTTTATATTTTTTTGTATTTTTTTAGGGGGAGAAACAAAAAAAGGGAATTGAAACTGGCTCAACTGGAGCAAAAAACAAAAAACAAAAAAATACTTCTTTTTGGGGCACTTGTGATTGTCACCTGCAAGGACGATGAGCTTTACGCTCTTTTCACCATAGGCAATAAGCTTGCCACATGCAGTACAAGTGATTTTAAAATCAGCAAATCGTTGCTGAATACAAGGCATCATCTCTGATGTTTCTGGTCCCGGTGAAGTGGGTTCGTTTCTTTGGGAGGTGGTCCTTGATGACGGGGGGGGGGTTACTGGCCAGTTCCCTGAGTTCTGCACGAGAATAGTTGTTAGGGTGCTTACGGATCATATGTCGAATCATGGTATTGTTACCAAAGGAATACTTTTTGTTTGGGTTGCCCCTTGAGAGTTGTTCCTTACAGATTAGGCAAGTCACCTTGGCCGCATTCTTTTTTCTTTACCTCTGGGAGTGAAAAAAACTCCCATACAATGTGTGACTTGGGCTTGTATGGGGTATTTTGTTCAGGCAGCCATCTTCTCCCATCCTCCTCTTCCTATTCCTCCTCCTCCTCTTCTTGACCACCAATGTACTGTTGTGGAGGTCCTCTTGGTGGTGGTGGTGGTGGTGCAGATGCTCCAGCTGATGCAGCTACAGTAGCCATTAGAAAGTACAAAATAGTTCTATCTCTATTACTGAAACAGGTCTTCCTCAGTCAAAGGACAAAGTCAGAATGCAGCATGACACTGTAAACTGTTAACTACAGCATTCTGTGGTACTTCCGAAGCACAGGGATGCAACATATGTATATAAATATGTTGCAGGTCTGTGCTTCCCTCTGCACAGCTGCTTAAACTCAGCCATGTGGTGACACAGACACCCTTGCAGCATGGTGCAAGGATGTCTGTGTCATGCAGAGATTGTTTTTGTGCAGGAAGGGACACCTTCCTGCACAAAAACAATCAGTAAAGGCATTTTTCTCCTTCAATATATGCTGTGCATTGTAGCAAATATTGAAAGAGAAAAATTGAGAAATGAAAAAAATCTCCTTGCTGTGCTTTGCTACACCAATTGGAGGATGGTGCACCATCCACAAACATTGCCAGATTTATAATTTTTTATAAAACTGGATATATGTCTTGTTCTGTGACTGTTCTGTGCAAACACTCACAGAAAAACATATAGAACACCTTTTCAACAGAAAGTGCTGTGTATGATAAGATTATCTTTATATGGAAAACAAAAAGTATATAGAATGTCTTTTTCTGACCTTGCAATTAAGAAAGATAGTTAAAAGCTAGGCCATTTCTTATTATAGGAATACATTTTTGTACTACTAACATTTTGTAGTACTAAGATACATTATAAGTACTATGTTTTATGAAACTTATAGCACATATTTATATTTGGCTGAAGAGAAGGGATGGGGGCCTACTGTCATATGGAAAAAAACACTTAGTGATGTGCTTTAAGTTAAATAGTTTTATTTCTTATAAATCTAAAAGTACCAGGACCTACAAGACCGTCATAAGTCTCTATTGTGTACTATACCATGTATCTTGCAGACAGGTGTTCTGAAGCTGTGTCCTATTTGATACCTGTCTACAATGAAAATCTCTGGCACAAATATAGTGCATCAATCTTCCATTTTTTCAACTGTGTGCAAACACAGTCCATTGTGCATTTTAAGACTTACTTAAACTTACCTCAGCAGTAATACAACTAAAAACGCTACACATTTTATTCAGTTGTTTTTTATAATGTAAAATATAGTAAATTCCATATTTTAGAATTAGGATCTGTAAAAGAAAAGAAAATATAGCTACAACATGCAATAATATATTTTTAACAGCACAGTATAATTTTAACATTTTCCAAAGTCATTTCTTTGCCTTTTTTGCTGTTCTTAGAATATATTGAATTTCACTATAAACAGTGATTTCAATCGTACTCATCCATTAACAGCGAGAAAAAAAAACAATCAATTAGATTGCTTAAAAAAAACAACAATCTATCCTCAGTAAAATAGCGGATAATACAAATCACACTTATATAAAATGGTTACTGCTAAGAACATGTTATAACTTAAATTTATAAACAATGTAAATGTCGTCTGTTATACACCGAGACAATGTGCAACAAAAAGTCCATAATTCAAAGAATTACCTTTCCTTGAGGCCAAATTGTATTTTTGCAGTCATTTTTATGTAAATTGTCCAATGATAATCCTATTAAATCATATTAATACATTCCTCAGAGGCTAAAGTATCGTTCTAAAAGGTTGACTTTAAAAATATTAGGTACGAGTTTGGTCATTCGAAAGTTGAGTTGAGTTGAGTGGGTACAAAATGTTTTATTAAAGTGTCCAATTTTCTTCCATCAGCTGTACAACGTTGCATCATTAAAATTATATATTGTCCATATCTTTGTATAAATAATGTTGATAACATTTCTGGTTTGCAGTGGCTACACTCCATGTTTTTATTTGCAGCTTTAACTAATTTATCTTTCAGTTTCTAAATTAGTGCTACATGTATACATACAATTTTCACAATAATGATCCCATTTATAACAAAGTCCAAAAATATTTTCTATGTCTTCACCTTAATTTTCCAATACAGTAAGCATATACATTAGAAATTCCAGAGCATCATGTTGGATATTTTGTGTAAATTGTGTAGAACCAGAACATACATCCAAAAGATTATGAACATCGGAAACTGTATTTTACTTGTATCAGTTCTTAATTTTTCATGAACAGAATGCAACAAGGAACAAAATCTTTTTTCGCGATTCTCCATAATTTGCTGTTGCAAACCTCCCCAAAAAAAAACAACATTAACCACTACTTTAGCATAGCAGTTGACACCTGAACTATTTTCAAACGGATAACCAACAATCAGTGTCCTTTTTCTTTTTGCTTGCAATCACAACATTATCTTGTTTATTTCCTTCTCTACACCTTTAGTACAGATATTCTCATACCTTCTTTTTTGACCAATCACACGCTTTTCAAAATACAGGATATTGACCTAAATTAGGAGCATATGTTCTTCTTAACCTATTATACTCTTTGACACAGTTCGCATTAACCTTTATGTCATCAAAATCAATCAAAAACAAACCAGATAATGTTCTGACTCATGACAAAGCAACATATGCCATACCCTCTTTAAACACAGTATTTCTAATGTTCACCAAAGCACTGTCAACACTTAAACCTTGAGATTTATGAATAGTCACTGCATATGCCAGAGAAAGTGGCAAGTGGAAACTGATTTCTACGGACCTATCAATCTTTAACAAGCAAAAAATTAACTGAACTACGACCAATTTGTTTAACTTCTTCAATCTGATCAAATTTAATTTTGAAGAATTCAATACCATCTTTATTTTGATAATTAACAACATCCACAACTTTGCCCATTGCTCCATTAACTAAACCTTTTTCTACGTCCAAATTACGCCTTAAAATTATCTGACAGTTTCTACAAGCATATAGATTCTTTTCTAAACCAGCACTTTTAGATATTGATTTTTCTAAAGAATCCAATTTTGTCTTCAATTTTTCTGTCTAAATAATAGTGATTCCTTCATGCTCTATTTTATCGATGGCTTCCATTTTTATTATTTCTTCAATTTCCAGTTTCAAAAGTTCTTCGTTGAATATACATCACTCACGCAGTGTGGGGATTAAGCAGATTACATATTTGTTTTCTACAATTTTCATGTATATTTTCTCAGGAACTACGTTTTCATTTGGAAACATATTGGAAAGTAATTGAGTCTGCAAAGCTTGTTTGCCATATTCAGTCAGTAGTCTAATTCTTATATCTTGGAGAATAGTTCCATAGTCAACATCATTTGCTTGTCACATATTTGTAATGGGCTCTTTGTATTAAAAATATAACGAAATGTTCACGTTTCCAACACTACCCAGATACTTTCTGGTGTCTTCATGCGCAATTGTTTTAAATACTGGTTGTCCTTTTACAGTAGACAGTTGCAGTAGATCTCCAAAAAACTATGATGTGTTTTCCTCCAAATAACACGTCGTACTCTGTTTTAAGAATTAGCTGCATTCTTAAATGCACATAGGCAGGCATTAAGTTTGATACCATGCTTACCTCTTCAATAATGAGAAGTTTCATATTCTTCAAGACTCTTGAAACTTCACAACAAGCTTCTCCAGATACTTGTGGTATTCCAATTTGTTTTCATGCTCTACTGGTAGCATTAGTAAACGATGTAAAGTAACTCCTTTAATGTTGTGTGCTACCAACCCAGTTGGAGCAGTGACAACACAAGTTTGTTACATATTCTTGAGCTTGATGCATTGCCTTTTTCCATCTCATTCATGGCGATTGCTGCTTCATTTTCAACAATTGGTTGTCCTAGTGGGTCTTGACTCAGCGTAGCAGAACTTTAACTGTCTTGGGAACTGTCTCTAGCAATCTCAGCTGCAATTGTAGCTTCTTGATCAATTTCATTGTTCACCATTTTCACATAATTTGCAAAAACACTGCATTATATGCTATCTTTACAAACATTAAAGGAATCGTCATAGCTCTGGTAATCTCCAAGCAATTATAGTTCTGAATGCCATGGTTTGAATAGTTGTAAAAGGGCTGAATAGTAAAATTCCCTTTTATCTGCAGTGTCGCAACTCAGCTTCCTGTGAATAATCAAATTTCCTTTTGTTTGTTTCACCAAACATCCTTCGGAACCAATGACTCCATATTTTCTATCATTGATGTCTTCTGCAGTATTCCATTTAAATGTTAAGTTTTGCATCACTTCATAGAGACACATGTTCTCAAGATATCTGTACTTTCTGGATCTTTTTTGGCTAAAAATTCAATTTCTTGTACAGATTTGAGTACTCGATTTCTCATTGCTGCAAGACCTAGCCTCACCCTAGATTTAGGGTATCGACCTGCAGATGATAACCGATCTGAGAATTCATATGCTGCGATCTCTCGATGGGATAACATCTTCAAACTGAAACTGTATAATTTCTTACTTAGAGTCTTCTCGTGGGAAATCTCTTCCCACATTTCTTTCAATTCTGTCTTTTCTGATTTTGTAATATAGGACGTTACATATCGAGCAACAGCAATGGAATTGTCCGCAACATACTAAATATCCATGTTAGCATTCCACATGGACAAAATAACTTAGTTGTAGTCATTTATGGATTTTGACTCTTTATTTCTTCATAAGTATTTTTTGAAGGCTTTCTTGTGATGGTATGTCACAAAGATGAAATAAAACTGTTCACTCTTCCTTTGGATATTACAGGACGTGGAAATGCAAAAAGACATTTGGTGTAGAACTTCTCCTTAGATTTGTACTTTCATTGACAGTATTTTCCACATCGGTGGCTTTGAAATCATAAGACTTGTGCTTTCAAGTTGTTTTCGTCTGTGCTTTTGGGTACAGCACATGTTGCATATTGTTCAATAAAACTCAAAACAGTATCATCCGCATCTGTTCCAAATTTGGGACCGTCCTTAATCCATAATAGCATATGTATATGAGGAGCGCCTCTTGCTTGATACTCCTTTCTCCAAAAGAAATCCACAACTTCCCTAAGGAGGATTTTTTTTACAGACATCATAGCCTCAAATCTATGATTGAAATACCTGCATACATTAACAGAATCCAAAGAGCACAATTCTCCAGGTTTCTTGTATTCAATATTTTTTATATTGGAATTTGCCTCTCGAAGAAATTCTAGCAAATCATTCCAAGCGTACTCAGCCCAGCTTAGGGTAAGGAACCATGTTGGAGTTCATAAGATTTGTAGCATATATTTCAGTTCTCCATGACGACGGTACCAATATTCATTAGTCCCACGCTGACATGCCATCAGATTAATGAGCTGAGATTCTAGATGATCATCTCTCTGGTGCACTTTATCCATAAAGTCTTTGGCAGATAAGTTTTCCAGATGTATTCCAGTTTTTAAAATGTGATTGACTGCATATGAAAGTCCAGACAAGTCACTTTCAAACGAAAGATGAAATATATAAAGGATACATCTTGGATCTTCTGCACATAACCTTGTTAGATATTCAGATGCAGGAATCTGCACAGAACGTTTATCATATCGTCCTCCTTTTCCAGTTGGAAACAACTGCAGAAAACAACAAGCTTCCAAGCTCTCTTCCCATACACTCATGGGACTTTCCTTTGCTTTTTTATTTGGAACAACTCAATAGTGTTCCCCATCACTTCTTTTGAATGAAGTGGATGCACTCTGTAATGTTCATAGATTTCTTCACATCTTAACATATCCACTTTTTCAATTTGTCCACTTGACGTTTCAGTATCTCTGCTAAAACTATTTCTTCTTCTCCCATATAAACATTCTTATAGTATGTATTGTTTTTTTATCAAATACAATGTTGCCTTTTACACTTTCCTAACATCCACTAACTCCTGACAGATTTTCTTATTCTTAATCGGCACACCATTAACAAGAATAACTAGTGGTTCACTTTCTACACTTTCTACACCAATAGTTTCAATATTTTTCTTTAAATCTGATGGTAAATTCACAACTCTTCCCTTTAATCCTCTTTGTAAATCTGAAGAAGGCAATTTAACTGTTTTAGGCTCCATACGAACAATAGCCTGAAACGGATGCACACATTGAATGAGAATAGACTCATAGGTGTTTAAATCTATCAATTTTGGAGGAATAGCAACTAACTCTAAATGACTATACACAGCTCTAGCAGAATTTGGCCCTTCACCTGAAATCACCTTAAACTTTGTAATTTCACTTTCAAAATGTTTTGTACAACTATGTCCAACATCTGTACAACATTTTCTTCTATTAATGTCTGAGTTTCTTCATTCTCTTCAAAGTAACAAAACTCTATATCATCACAAACCTTTTTCACATCTGACACTGACCCACACAAAAGAGCATTGTTCAACTCATTTACCTTTAGTGCTGGACTTTTTGCATAATACAATCTTCTCACTAACTTCCGCATTTGAGTATGATGTACTGCCAACATCCTGAAATGGTGAAAAACACTTTGACATACTTTCCTAGAAAGACAATCCAGAGAATGACCTTGCAAACAAGTATGTTTTCTGACTCTACAAGGGTCTAGTCCTTGTAACACCTTAATCTTTTGTGTAACACTTTTTTTACAATAAGCTTATAAGAAATTACATAACTTATCAATAGATTCTTGTTGTACACTACAAATACTACTACAATCCCAGGTGTACAATGGGGCTTTAGGACGTCTTCCTAGAATTTCATCAGCTATCACTTCTTCTGCATTTCTAGGAACCATTTGCTCTTTGTCAATTGGACAACCATTTCTAACCTCATAAGCTCGACCACTGGTGTCGACTGCATGCAACAAATCATTGGTCTGTAAATAACTCTCTTCATTATGAAAAGGCTCAGGACTTGAACTGTGTTCCCATTGCCCTTAGAAAATATCACGAAAATTACTTTTGTTAATTACTCTTTTCCTCTTACTTTTTGCCTTCATTAAATGGATTGGTTTATCTAGTGATCGAATTCTCTTTAATACTAAAATGAATAGTTCCCTCTTTACTTCAAAAGCCTTTTCAACAATGGATTCGATATGCTTCTTCTTTTTATAAAATACTGTTCTCTTTCTATATTTTTTTGTATGTTTCATCAAATTATGCACTACTCTGTTGTAAAAAATTTTTTGCAGATTTCTTTATATTGATTTTCTCTACTTTTACTGTAAGGTGTATCCTTTTCATGTACATTACCTTTTTTTCCTTTCCTATTCTTTGCACTTTTTTTGTGCTCGGAAAATTTTCAGTGCTTTGCACATTTCCAGTTGTTTTTCTGAATCTAGTAATATTTTTGATGAAGTCCTTTGTGGTCTTACCAGAAATGTTTCTCTTTTTAGCCACATTATGTTGGTTTTCCAATACTTGTGGTTGGTGTTTTTTCAAGTAAGTATCCTTTTTCTGAACTCCAAATCAAAAATAAGTATTTATTAATAACTTTATAAATTATACTTTTTTATTACAATACAAACACATTCCATATACATTCTGACTAAGAAATTGTAGGCCTGAAACACAACTGTGAAGGTGGTAAGAGCAGTACAAACATAGTGCATAGCAGTTTCAAGCACTCCATAACACTAAAACCTGAAGCACTGTATGAGTACATGCATATTAACTAAATGATCACAATACTATAAGGAGAGGCACTGAATGAATTGATAATTGGTTCACTTTTAATTTAGTAAATAGATTACTACATGGTACATACACAGTCACTATGGTTTTGCAACAGTACAGATTTAGAGTTTAGAGTAGTGCAGTGGTGTTTGTGTAGTGTAGGGGGTCATGCTGGGGTACTGTTCCAGGGTAGTGCAGTGGTATTTGGGTAGTATAGGAGGCCGTGCTGGGGTAGATTTAAGGTTTAGGGTAGTGTAATGGTTTTTGGGTAGTGTAGGGTATTGTGCTGGGGCAGTGTTTTAGGGTTTAGGGCAGTGCACTAGTGAATGGGTAGTGTAGGTGGTCATACTGGGGGTAGATTTAGGGTAGTGTAGTGATCTTTGTGTAGTGTAGGGGGTCATGCTGGGGTAGTATTCTAGGATAGTGCAGTGGTGTTTGAGTAGTGTAGGAGGTCATGCTGGGGTAGATTTAATGTTTAGGGTAGTGCAATGGTGTTTGGGTAGTATAGGGGGTTGTTCTGGGTAGCATTTTAGTGTTTAGGGTACTACAGTAGTGTTTATGTAGTGTAGCGGGTCGTACAGGGTTAGATTTAGAGTTTAGGATAGTGCAGTAGTGTTTGTGTAGTTTAGAGGGTCGTTTTGTGCTAGTGTTTTAGGGTAGTGAACTAGTGTTTAGGTAGTGTAGGGGGTCATG
This sequence comes from Lissotriton vulgaris, assembly GCF_964263255.1. Taxonomy (NCBI): domain Eukaryota; kingdom Metazoa; phylum Chordata; class Amphibia; order Caudata; family Salamandridae; genus Lissotriton; species Lissotriton vulgaris. The sequence continues at coordinate 836,652,785 of NC_141689.1, read as the reverse complement.
CTGGGGTAGATTTAAAGTTTAGAGTAGTGCAAAGTTGTTTGCGTAGTGTAGTGGGACGTGCTGGTATAGTGTTTTAGAGTTTAGGGTAGTGCAGTGGTGAATTGATACTGTAGGTAGCCATGCTGGTGATAGATTTACAGTTCAGGGTAGTGCAGTGGTGTTTGTGTAGTATAGGAGGTCTTGCTGGAATAGATTTAAGGTTTAGAGTACTGTAATGGTGTTTGGGTAGAGTAGGAGATGTGCTAGGGTAGTGTTTTAGGTGTTTGCACTGAGGGTAGATTTAAGGTTTAGGGTAGTGCAATGCTGTTTGAGTAGTGTAGGGGGTCGTGCTCGGAAACTGTTTTAGGGTTTAGGGTAGTGTAGTGGTGTTTATGTAGTCTAGGTGGTCGTAATGGGGGTAGATTACAAGTTTGAGGTAGTCCATGGTGTTTGTGTAGTGTAGGGGTCAAACTGAGGTACTCTTTTAGGGTAGTACAGTGGTGTTTGGGTAGTGTAAGGGGCCGTGCTGGGGTAAGTTTAAGGTTTAGGATAGTGCAATGGTATTTGGGTAGTGCAGGGGGTCATGCTGGGGTAGTGTTTTAGGGTTTAGGGTAATGCAGTGTGTTTTGTAGTGTAGGAGGTCCTGCTTTGATAGTGTTTTAGGGTAGTGCAGTAATGTTTGAGTAGTGTACGGTGTTATGCTGGGGTAGATTTAAGGTTTAGGGTACTGCATGGTGTTAGGGTAGTGTAGGGGCTGAGCTGGGTGAGTGTTTTAGGATTTAGGGTAGTTCAGTGGTGAATGGCTAGTATAGGGGGTTGTGCTGGGAATAGATTTAGAGTTTAGGATAGTGCAGTGGAGTTTGTGGAGTGTAGGAGGTCGTGCTGGAGTAGATTTAAGGTTTATAGTACTGAAGTGGTGTTTGGGTGGTGTAGGGGGTCGTGCTGAGGTAGTGTTTTAGGGTTTAGGGTACTGCAGTGGTGAATGGGTAGTGTAGGGAGTCGTGCTGGGGGTAGATTTAGGGTTTAGGTTAGTTCAATTGTGTTTATGTAGTGTAGATGATCGTTCTGAAGTACTGTTTTACGTTAGTACAGTGGTGTTTGGGTAGTGTAAGGGGTCATGCTCGGGTAAGTTTAAGGTTTAGGGTAGTGGAATAGTATTTGGGTAGTGTAGGGTGTCATGATGGGGTAGATTTGAGGTTTAGGGTTGTGCAATGCTGTTTGTGTAGTGTAGGGGTCGTGCTTGGAAACAGTTTTAGGGTTTAGAGTAGTGCTGTGGTGTTTATGTAGTGTAGGGGGTCGTACTGGCCGTAGATTAAGAGTTTAGGGCAGTCCACTGGTGTTTGTGTAGTGTAGGGGGTCATACTGAGGTACTCTTTTAGGGTAGTACAGTGGTGTTTGGGTAGTGCAAAGGGTTGCTAGGGTAGGTTTAAGGTTTAGGGTAGTACAATAGTATTTGGGTAGTATAGGGGGTTGTGCTGGGGTAGTGTTTAGGGTTTAGGGTAGTGCAGTGATATTTGGGTAGTGTAGGGGGTTTTGCTGGGGTAGTGTTTTAGGGTTTAGGGTAAGGTAGTGTCACTGCAAAACTGCATGTACTTATATGTCTGCAAACATATCAAGCAACTAAATTATACTATCTCAATTTTCCCAAATGGACACTGACTCACAGTGTGATTCTAGACAAATAACAATATTTCTTATAAATGGAATATATAGATACTGACTGAGGAAATGTAGGCCTCCAATAAAAGTGTGAAGGTGGTTATACTACTACTTGCATAGTGCATAGGAATTTCAAGCACTGAATGCCCTAAAGCCTGGCTCACTGCAACAATACATGTACTTATATATCTGCAAGCACATCAACCAACCAAATCATTCTCTCTCAATTTTCCCAAATGAACACTGACTCACAGTGTGATTCTGGACAAAGAACAGTATGTCTTATAAATGGAGTGTACAGATACTGACTGGGGAAATGTAGGCCTGAAACACAACTGTGAAGGTGGTTAGACTACTATATGCATAGTGCATATGAGTTTCAAGCACTGCTAGCCCTAAAGCCTGTCTCACTGCAACAGTACATTTACTTATTTGTCTGCAAACGCATCAAGCATCCATCCCACATATTTCATAACTACATTTTACTATTAAAGCTAAACTCATTTTGGAAACACATAACCAATAACTATTTTGTAATTCTACCAAAATGTGAGAACATAATACGTTTTTAATTATTTACATGTCAGAAAACACATGAAGTACCAGAATGCTTCTCTCAGAGTGATTCCTAAATGCACACAGACTCACTGTGTGATTCTAGACAAGCAACTCTATCCCTCGCATTTTACTAAAACACTTTTAATAGTCTACAAGACTTTAGGTGACTGTACACATTGCACAAAACTTTCTACTACACATTAATATAGAGTGCTTCTATCAGAATGATTCGTAAATGCACACAAGACTCACTGTGTGATTCTAGACAAACAACACTATCCCTTGCATTTTACCAAAACACTTTTCATAGTCTAGAAGGAGTGCTGCATCTTAGTCTAAAATTTGACTAATTTAGCAAATAAAACATGACTGGTTTCTAATTCTACCAAAACATGAGAACAGGGTAGTTATCTGTCTGCAAACACATGAAATACCACAAATGCTTATCTCAGAATGGCTTTTAAATGCACACACACTCACAATAAAATTCTAGCGAAAAAAAAGTACTCCCTGCACTTTAGCAGGAGAAACACATTAGTCTGATTAAAATCAAAATGCACCACATACATCCCCTCACAAATGAATAACTCACCTTTCAAATTGTTTTGTACAATAAAAAGTATGTCAGTCACACTTCAGATTTTCTTATACAGAATCTCTGTTCTGTACACCTCTCGCCAGAACCAAAGAATGGTAAAGTTGCCCTCCAATTTTGAAGACATATACACCTGAACATCAAATAACATTGCTTTCCACATTAATTAAAAAGCAAACACATATTGCTATTGGTCACACATGTCAACACTTTCCAATTGACATAAATTTGAACACCACCCCCAATCTGGCTTCTGCCTGTTACCATAGAACAAGTTCATGGAACCCGTACCTGAGCACTCAGGTCAAAAGGTCCTCACACAATGGTGCTACAAAAAACAGCAAGTGGGCTTGACTTTTCAAAATATCAGCTTATCCTATGTAATGTTCCTTTCAATCAGATTTTGTGAACCAATAAGAATCATGCTTTTAAAAACAGAAACATGCACCCTACTTCTCAGTGTAGAATGTTGTCAAACAACCAATGATTTCTTTTCTTTTTGGAAAACTGCATCTTATCCACCATTTTAGAAAATGTTTTGTTTTCAAACTGTCATTTCATGTACAGAGACCATCTGAGTGCATCCATACCTCCCTTTAAGATGCTTAGAGCGTTGATTGTGGGACACAGCTATATTTTATGGAGCCAAAGGTACGCAGAAAACAAAGGAATTCACAAATACCTAGGTTTACCAAATGTAGACATTAAATGGGTTGGACAGAGAGGGTTAAAGTGGCACCAATTGATGCCATTGGTTAAATACTTTTTGCATCTCCAACACCCTGACCTCATAATTGTGCACTGTGGTGGCAATGACCTAGGCACTTTGACTGGGGTAGGTCTGGAAATGCTTATGAAGGACACCTCTGGAGAATTGATGTCACTTTTCCCCAAAACTGCCTTTGTCTATTCTAACATATGCCAAATGGAAGTGGTCCAATCAATTTCATCCACAGATTGAGAAAGCTAGGAAACATGAATAAATCTGTTTCTGCTTTTCTCCGAGACTATAGAATGGGGTCCATTTACCACAACAATCTGTGTTTCAATATGGATGGCATCTATGAGAGATGGTGTACATTTTACAGATGAGGGCAACAGAGTCTTCCTCTTGAACTTTAGACTCTGCATAGGTACTTACTTGTAGGAACCAAAATCTCTCAATACACACAATGGCTCTTTTTAGAGCCACCTAAGAACTAAACAAATAAACTTGAAGTATATTTGAAAAAAATATAATTTTTTTTTGCTTGGAGTCATGCACCCAACGGGTTACAGTCGTGCACCCAATGCATAGAAGTCGTGCAGCAAACACTCCTGCCCTCTCATAGCAAACAACAGTGTCCTGGGGTGGGCACCCCAGGAAACTGCAGGAGCCGCCCTGGGCGGTGGTGGTCCCCAGGACCCTCAAAGACTATAGGACGGGGCCATGCAACCCCCCTCCCAAAATACACAAAGCCCCGGGGGTGGAGGGGCTTGAGGGGCCATTGAGCCCCCACAAATTATACTGGGAGGGGCTTTTGAGCCCTTCACAACAATTTATTTTGTAGCCCCAGGGTGATGGTCCCCGGGGCTGGGGGGCCCCTCTGGGCCCCCGTGAAATTTTAAAATGTTGCCCCCGGGGTCAAATTATAAAAAGAGCTCTGTTTTATTTTATTTATTTTTTTATGGCAGAGTCAGCACACCCTACACACATCTGTCGGGTCTTTCAAAAAAATAAAATAATTGTGTGCCCTGGGGGTCCTTCTTGGACCCTCTAAGCAGGTCTAGATGGTAAAAGTATTTCTACCCTGCCCCCTATCTACATGTTGCACACATATTCCACTGACTTCCTCAGCCTCGCTTCTACTGAGGCACAAAATGGCTGCCAACAGTTCCTGGTTTCGAATATTGACAACCACTTGACAGCCAAATAGCATTCAGTGCATGATCAGAAGGGTGTGCTTATGGTACGATGACAATGCACGCAGAATCCATGGATCCACCGCACCCATAGATATATAATGACTTTAACTGTCATTTTCTCAGGAACTACTAAACAGATTGACACAATTTAAGCAAAAGGCACAAGTCTGAACTGAGAGCTATCTCTTTGCCAAATTTGGTGTCATTCTGTTAAGCAATTCAGGTTGTAGCTGTGGCTAAAGGTCCTATGGGAAATTGCATGGGGAAAACATGTTTTGGGGCCCCCCATTTTTTCTTAGCCCCCACTTGACGAATCACTGTGAAACTTTCAGGATAGGAGTATGGACCAGAGCTGGCCAACAGTTTGGAAAATTTCGGGGTGATGGGGTTGCAATAAAACATTCTGGAATCGGAGACCTGTGTGCTGGCCTGTTTTTCAGCCTAAATTGGAGTGAAAAGGTGTTTGAATATATATATATATATATATATATATATATATATATATATATATATATATATATATATATATATATATATATATATATATATATATATATATATACATATATATATATATATACAGCACGTGACTCCTCTGGATCTCTCGGTGTCTCAGCAACCACACAGCACGCCAGCAAACAGGAAGGAGACGGACCACAGCACATCAGCAGAGTTGTTTTTAATGAACAACAGAAAGCAGCTACGCGTTTCTGGCAAGTTGTGCCCTTGTTCACGCTGCAACTAGTACATCGAACTCAATGCTTTTTTATATGCTAATTACACATAGTGACCAACCCCTCACAGTGACATAGTGAGTCATGTGACTTCATAGAAATAAACAACATACTTCCACAGTAAAGTGACAATGTATCCAATGGAGCATTACCAAAAGACAGAAAAACATCACTGGTTAAATCCAGATATTGATATACATGATTCATAGATTCTCACCGGTTAAATCCACCTATGACATTCATGTATCTCATTGAACCTAAGTATAATAGAAAAAATCCCTTACTTAACGAACAGATAAACATCTGTTTAGCAATAAACAATAACAGGGAAATTCTAATATCTATAATTCAGGCATATAGTTATATCCGTCAATGTACAAGCGGTAGTATGAAAAAGTGCTAAGTGAGTAAAGTGCATATATATATACTGAGAAAACCATAGGTTTTAGGCACGTTATAGTTAAAAATTTGCATTTAAAAATCCTTAGAACTTCACTGAAAAAAACATAGGTATTAGGGAAAGTTATAGGGGCCGATTACGATGGCGGTGAATTTGCATCCTCCGGGCCGGCGGAAGCCACCGCCGGCCTGGAGGATGTGGATTTACCGCTGCGGCCACAGAAAACACCCACCGGCAGATTAGGATTGGGGTGGGATTGCAGTGGGACCAGCGGCGGACGGCAGGTCCGTCCGCCACTGATCCACGGGGTGTGGAGGGCTATTTGGTGGACGTGTCTACAAGACACCGTCAGCCAAATTACGATCTGCATTGCAACATGCTTTTCCACGGCGGCTTATCCGCCGTGGAAAAACATGTGGTGTTTGGTGTTTGGGGGCCCGTTGCGGGTCCCCAGGGTGTCGGGGGTGCATATGGGGGTACCTATGGTATCCCCCAGCATTTACATGCAGTGCCTGCCGCTTTGTGCATGTAACTGTAAAACATGCATTTTTAACCTTGCGGCGTGTGCTGCTTCAAGCTGCACCCACCGCAAGGTTAAAGGTACAGGATGTGACCGACATCCTCATTGCACCGGAGGGACCGCCGCTGCCCTTGCGGACGGTCCCTCCACCTCGAGGGTGGCGGACTAGCGCAAGTCCGTCTGCCATCCTAATAGGCCCCATAGTTAGTTGGACATTTCACTCGTACAAAACTAGAGAAATTCCCACTTTATAGTTAGTTCAGCTAACTATAACTCACGCCCCGCAATGCACTGCTGATGACGTCACATATTACATCACTCATTACATGGTCAGTGACATCACTGATGAAATCATCCAGTGACTGTGTGCTTCTGTAAAGTTTAGATATGTTTAATTTATATGGGGAAAGGTGTATTTAAGAATGAGTGGGTGTATAAGTGTCTGAATGGATAATTTAGTATGTGCGGACCGACTCTATAAGTGAGTTATTAAACTTATCTTACTGAATGCATGGGTTAGTGACTAAACTGTGTGAATGTCTGTATCTGTCTGTTGGTGTGTAAGCGGCTACATGGATGTTTTAGTGAGTGAATGTATATCTCAGTGGTACATGTGTGAGTAACTATATATGTTAAAGGCAGTATATATGTGTGTTGGAGTATATATATGGCTATATGTGAGAGTGTGTGATTGTGAGAGTGGCTGTATGGATGAGTGTGTTCTTATATCAGTGATTGTATAAGAGTGTAAGAATGTGCTAGTCTTTGTATGAATAAGTGAGCTGGTGTGCGTATAACTGTATAGGTGAGTAAATCGCAGTGTGATTAATTATTTGCATTACTGACTAGGTCTGTGAGTACCTCTATGGAGGAGTGGTGGTGTGTGAGTGTCTATATGGGTGTATAAGTAGATATGATAATCCTGTACTGAGTGACCATAAGTATGAGTGACTGTACGGGTGAGTGAGTGGATGTGTGTGTAAACCTAAAAATCAGTGAGTGTGTATGTAGTTATTGCTGTTAGAGTGTCTATGGTTTTGAGAATGGCCGTCGTAATTTAGAGTGGGTGTATCAAAGATTATATTAGGGTGTGAGAAGATGCATCAAATTGTCACATGGATGATGTCATCCGTGATTTAATATGTAACATCATCAGCAGTGCATTGCGGGGGAGCGATTAATAGTTAGCTGAACTAACTATAAAGGGGGAATTTCTCTGGTTTTGTACGAGTGAAATGTCCAACTAACTATAACTTTCCCTAAAACCTATGGTTTTTTCAGTGAATATCTAAGGTTTTTTAAAGGCTAATTTCTAACTATAACGTGCCTGAAACCTATGGTTTTGTCAGTGAATTTCTAAGGTTTTTTAAATACTAATTTCTAACTATAACGTGCCTGAAACCTATGGATTTTTTAAGTAACTTTCAAAAGTTTTTCAAATGCTAGTTTCTAACTATGCCTACAGAGGTAGGACATGTGAAGAAAGAAGAAAAAACGCACAGACCCTGGGGGCCGTTGCGGGCCCCCAGGGACTCTGGGGGGTGGGGGGTGCACATGGGGGGTACCTATGGCACCCCCCAGCATTTCCATGCACAACATGGCTTCCTGGCATTGTGGCGGGCAGTGCTGAGTGCACCAGCCGCCACAATGGCGGGCGCATCCTAATTGCCTCCACGGGACCCCCGCCCTTATGGCGGGCGGGCCCGTTTACCGATAGGGTGGCATCATCCTAATGGGGCCCATAGTTGTTTTAGTGCATATTTTATATGCATGAGATGTATGTTTTTGTGTATAAAATGTTTTATATTTTTAATATATGTGTTACATTTTTTATAGTTATGTTTTATTTTTCAATTTTGCTCTTTTGCTTCTGTAGCAGTGGGTTTATAAGCGAATAGGGTGGGAAGTAATTTCATTATATATATTTATTTTGTTATATGAATTTTGCGCTTTTAGTTCCATAGTGGGTTAATTATTTTAAATGTATTGATTATTATTTATTTACTAATATTTGTTTTATTGATATTTTAGAGTGTTAAATGTGTACATTAATTTATTATTAATTAATGAATATTTGGTTTTTAAGGAATTAATTGTTAATTAATTATGGCAATTATGCAAGTAATGTTAGGTGTGTGTTGTGGTGTTTGTAGGTATAAATGGTGGCAGCAATTTAATTTTAAATGTATGACTTGAGAATTGTTATTAATTTTAATTATTCAACTGTTAATTAACTTTGGTAATTGTGTAATTAATTGTAGGTGTGTGTTGAAGTGTTTGTAGGTTTAAATGGTTGGGGGAAATGTATTTTTAATTTATGAATTAATAATTCGTTGTTAATTACCTTTAAATAATTAATTGTTAATTCATGATGGTAATTGAGTAATTGATTTTAGGTGTGTATTGTTGTGTTTGTAGTTGTAAATGGTTGGAAGTAATTTATTTTTAATTCATGAATTAATATTTGATAGTTAATCAATTTTAATTAATTAATTGTAAATGAATTATGGTAAATGTGTAATTCAATTTAGGTGTGTGTTGTGGTGTTTTTATAGGTGTAAATGCTGGGAAGTTATTTGTGTTTAATTAATATACAGTTGTTAATTTATGTTAAATAATAGATAACTGTTACGGATAATTTTTAAATATTTGTTTGTTATATTTATAATTAAAAGGGGTAAAGGGTGGGTATTAAATATAATTTAATAATTGAATGATTAGTACTTAATAGCAATTGATTGTAATTTTAAGATCATTTTTAAATGTTTTAACATTTGATAATTTAATTTAAATTGTGTTGTGAAAATTATAGTGTTAAAGTGTGTGTAGTAGATGAATGGGTATAATTTTGTATTAGTAAGTATATTTTAATTGTTTAATAATTATGTAAAATATGTAAATAAATCTAATTAAGAAATGTGAAGTGTTTTGTTATTGATGTGGTGTTATAGGTTAGGAAATTAAATAAATACATTCTTTTATCATTAATTTTTTGGGGTAAATCTTTTGTATGTTAAAATATATATTTATTGGAAAATGTATTTATTATTTTATTACATATGGGGGCCGATTCTGATTCGGTAAAATCCTGTACGAATATCCGTACAGAGCATTTTTCCCGTACGAATCTTATCCTCGAGCGTCCCCGTACAAACGATGTAGTACGATGCGTACCCAAAGCATTTTTCCCTCCGAATCGTACCAAAGCCCGTACAACTCAATAATCTGTATGAATCGCATTCGGAACGCGCAGTACGCGATGTCTGTATGGATAGAAGCATCATTTTCCAACCCAGCAAGTACGATTAGTCCAGTCAACACTCCGTACGACTCTTTTTTTACAAGAGCTCAAATAGTCTGGAAAAGCAATATTCGACTCGAAGTGCGTGCAAAACGGACCCCCGGTATGGTTCGTACACCCCATAATCGTAGGGGTACAGTTTGTACACCCCATGATCGTAGGTGATCCAATCGTACCCCTACGTTCAAGGGGTATACGAACCATATCCCATGATCGTAGGTGTACGAACCGTACCCCTACAATCATAGGGTGTACGAACTGTACCCCATGATCGTAGGTGTACGAACCGTACCACTAAGATCATGGGGTGTATGAACCATACCCCTACGATCATGGGGTGTACGAACCGTACACTATGTGATTGTGTGGCAAATTACTCATACGCAACGTTTACAGTACGAATCGTGTACTCATTCCCTGGTCCAGATCATGCTTGTCGGGTCGTAGAGCATGTTTACGATTCGTACGGTTCACTTTCATGGTCCGTATCATATAGATTTTCCCTTGCTTTTTGGACGGTTCGCAACGATGCGGACGTATTTTTTTACTACGGATCGTACTACGCAATTCAGACGGATTTGTACGATTCGTAGGGAAATGGCTACGAATTTGAATCGTTGTACAGATTTGTTTCCAAAATCGGAATCGACCCCATAGTATTTGTAAGTTTTTGTTATATGTAATTACTATTGTTATAATTCTAAGTCTAATTCATTTTTGTAAAGTACATTTTGGGGCAGATTTACAAGCCCCTTGTGCCATTTTTCTCATGTTAAAATTTACACAAAAGTGGCGTAAAGGGCTTGTAATTCTGCCCCATTATTTTTTCTATATGTAATAGTATTTTTTTGTATATATGTTAAAATAGATACTATTTTTTTCAAATTGATATTGTTTTCTGAGATGTTTATATTTACAATATTAAATATAGGATGTCGAAATTTTTGACATTGATATTAAAAACTCAATATTTGTGTATGGGGATATTTTGTGTGTGTATATATATTAATATATATATATATATATGAAAACACATCCCAGCCGCTCTCGACACGGCTTCTGTTGGGTGCGGACCTCTTTCTCCCTCCAACTCCCAAAATCCAGGAATCAGGACGCCATCACACGAAGTAGAGTGAGCAGTGCAGTTTTTAATATTCTGCCATATTTACAAGCAAGTGCTCTCCCTGACGCGCTTCGCTCTATATAAACACACAAGGTTGCCCCCTGGAGACGCCACACACTGAGGGGATCACACACGATGCCACAGGTGGAAGTAATGTCAGCTCTCCCCCTCGCCCTCAATTATTGCAGCCAAACGCGTTTCGGAGTTTTCCTTGATCACTGACTCTTGCAACAAACAAACGGAGAGAACAAGCAATTGGGACACCTGTTTTTATTAAATAACAAGTCCCGCCTTGATGGGCGTAGGCAAAATTGCATTATGGTTGTGGTAGTCCCATAAAATATAGATTCGCCGAACTTGTAGTCCCATCTTGCACCAAGTGGGTGCTGTTGTCTCCGTACAAAATCCTTGCCTCAATGGGTATCAGTAGACTGAAAATTCACTCGTGGGTAGAGGGAAAGGAAGATGCTCTGCATTACTCCGAATGTCATACTGTGGCTCAGGCCCCCCCAGTTCTTGTACCAAGCTCGCGGTTGCGAGCATTGAAGAGCCGCCTTTCCGGCAGCGGGACCTCTCCGCGGCTGGACGGGCCGCAAATGTAGAAAAACACACAAGGTTGCCCCCTGGAGACGCCACACACTGAGGGGATCACACACGATGCCGCAGGTGGAAGTAATGTCAGCTCTCCCCCTCGCCCTCAAATATTGCAGCCAAACGCGTTTCGGAGTTTTCCTTGATCACTGGCTCTTGCAACAAACAAACGGAGAGAACAAGCAATTGGGGACACCTGTTTTTATTAAATAACAAGTCCCGCCTTGATGGGCGTAGGCAAAATTGCATTATGGTTGTGGTAGTCCCATAAAATATAGATTCGCCGAACTTGTAGTCCCATCTTGCACCAAGTGGGTGCTGTTGTCTCCGTACAAAATCCTTGCCTCAATGGGTATCAGTAGACTGAAAATTCACTCGTGGGTAGAGGGAAAGGAAGATGCTCCGCATTTCTCTGAATGTTATACTGTGGCTCAGGCCACCCCAGTTCTTGTACCAAGCTCGCGGTTGCGAGGATTGAAGAGCCGCGCTTTCCGGCAGCGGTACCTCTCCGCGGCTGGACGGGCCACAAATGTAGAAAAACACACAAGGTTGCCCCCTGGAGACGCCACACACTGAGGGGATCACACACGATGCCACAGGTGGAAGTAATGTCAGCTCTCCCCCTCGCCCTCAAATATTGCAGCCAAACGCGTTTCGGAGTTTTCCTTGATCACTGGCTCTTGCAACAAACAAACGGAGAGAACAAGCAATTGGGGACACCTGTTTTTATTAAATAACAAGTCCCGCCTTGATGGGCGTAGGCAAAATTGAATTCTGTAGTGTAAACAATTTTTCAAAAGACAACCTTCAAACCCTAAAGCGAGGGGTACATTTATATGAGGTTTTGTGTCACTCTGCACCAAAAGTTGTGGCACAAAACTTACAATGAGATTTATCAAGCTGCGCAAGGCCACCCAGCGTGGCTTGGTGAATGTAGTATAACGCAAGGCAGCTGAAGTTCCTTCCTTGCATTACACTGCATGCTGAGGGTGTTACATGGTTGGGCCTAGGTATTCCCATGCATCTACCCATGCAGGGCTTTAAGTGGTCTGGGTCCTGCAGTTGGCTAAAAAGGGGGGATTGAAACAGATCCCTATCAGGCTCTGTTTTGATGCCCTGGCATTCTTATGCCCGGTCCTGGCAAAGAAAACTGTAGGGCACACACAACAAACATGTCTCACACAGCACTACATGAGCCATACATAACACTTCATTTGGTGTTTTAAAAGCATGCCAGGCAGGGATTCCTCCAGAGTTGGAATGGCAAAACAGGCAGATGGCTAGCAGCGATGGGCCGGTGCCTGAGTACCAGCTGTGAGCAGGTTTCTTGGAGGGCAACATCCCACAATGTTCTACGGGCCACCATGCCGACTTCATGTCTAGCTGTTCAAGTTACTGCTATACAAGGCTGGCATGAGCAGGTGGAATGTGGCACACGTCGTGGGGCTTATAAGTTGGAGGCTGGAACGAGTAAGCATGCAGTGGCGTTGTTGAGAGGCTGGTTTTGTGGCTGTAGCTGGGCCATCTTCTCTTTGGCCTAGACCACAGAACCATTGCTTTTCCCCAATCCTCCCACCAGTCCGTCACATTGAGGCCATGATGGATGAGATAAGGAGGTGGGAATTCAACTGCCTCCCTTGGGGGCCAGGTGTAGCTCTCGCCATTAATCTATTCACACCTTGTCCACTTTGAGGCTTGAGGGGTGGCAGCTGCTCAGCACAGAAGCAGTGACTTTGCTGTTCTCCTCTCCAATGCGGTCACACTGAGTCCATGGTGGGTTGGGAGAAGAGAGTGTGAAAAGGCAGAGAAGCCACTCTGGGAGGCCAGGTCAGGTGTTGAGACCATTGGAACATTTTCACTTCAAACCATATGGACTAAACTTCCATAATCAACTTAGCTGCTTACCTGCACATATCCCAGTTTTTCAGACAGTAACAAAATAATTTTCAGGAAAGAGCTGTGCTTTATCTAGTTACATCTTTGACTTATCATAATTTAGCACAGAGGGTTAATGTGCCTGCTGCAAAACAAACGAGTAACTTGCAGATCACAAATTTGTTTTTCATGTAAATAAATCAGTGGGTTACTGCTTGTATGTCAGAGGTCCTTTAGTTACTTGTCCTTCAAGAGTTACAATCCTTCCACTGAAGCACAGTGAGTTAGGAATTAGCATCAAGGCACTAAAAAAAGGGCTCTTTGGAGAATAGTAAAGTCTTATTCGCAGTGAATAGAGGATATCATACACTACTAGTTGTCTTAAAAACAAGTGAATTGTATCATATGTTAAGAGCAACCAAAGATGAGATCGTCACCAGTAAGTGTGTGCTTAAAGATTTTTATTCCCTTTCACCTCTGGTGCTCCTCTCAGAAGGAGTTCCACCAAGGAAAATAGCCAACCGACACGTGTTTCGTATCCGGCAACCATTCCACACTCTGACTCAGCGGTGGCAGACAGCCATTGCTGTTGTCTGTAGACGGCATTACCCGCCCATCTTCCCCTCTCAATACTCTGGTCCTAAGGCGATATTTCCTGGGAAACGACCATTATTGTGTTTGTTCCAACATTTTAACCCGATTCGGACCGGGTTGGAAGTATCACCGGTCCTCCGATACCGTTTTATCTCACAAGAGATCAGCCCTGAAGAGTCACGGATAACTATCCGCTTACGAAACACATGTCGGTTGGCTATTTTCCCTGGTGGAACTCCTTCTAAGAGGAGCACCAGCGGTGAAAAGAAATACAAATCTTTAAGGAAACACTTAATGGTGACGATCTCAACTTTGGTTGCTCTTAACATGTGATACAATTCACAACATTTAATCCTCATTTGTGTGCTCTGGACTTGGCTTGATTAACTCGGTCAGAAAGGAATCCGACTCGAATTTCCGGATTGCGGACGATAAGCTCGGAGAGCCTGTCCGTAGTCCAGAAATCCCTCAGTACTCCCCTTGCCTCTTTATGATCAAGGGAGTACGATGGCAGCTTTTCACTGCCTTTTCATGCTAGTGTGTCCAGCACGAAAAGGCAGTTGGAAGCTGTCTCTGGGGGTCCCCAGCAGGTCCCCCATGGGTGTGAGGCTACTGAATAGTGCCCCTCCATTGATCCCTGCACCCGGTGGTAGGCACCTTGGGGTGCCGGCCACAGGGTGCAGGGATGTACTGCACCCCTGCTTCAACAATTCCACACGGAATGCATGCCTGTATTGTTAAGTATATGCATGCGACCGAACCCTGCTCGGTCGCATCGTACTAGCAGGGCTGTAACCAACAACAGCAGGTCGGTCGGTTACAGCTCCTTGCCGATGTCGGACGGACTCAGGTCCGTCCAACATCGGAATTGGCCCCTTTGTGTTCAATTTGTGATTTATGTGATAATCTGGATCAAAGATGCATCTAATTCAGAGTAGGTATCTCACTATGTTTTACAAGGTGTCGAGACTGCTATGAGTATTCAGATTTTACCTCTGTGGTATTTCCAGTCTTGACAACTGATTTTGACCCTAAAAGCTCTAAAATGCTTAACTTACCCCACATTCTCCAAGGGCATGCTTCTTGAATGAGGGCTACTTTTTTTGTGGTGTCTAGTCTTACTTTTGGCCCAATCCGACTCTGCCTTTCTCTGCTTGGTTCAAGTAATGTGGCTAGAGTACCATTGGAGCCTCCTGAAGCTTCCACTTGTGATATCCTGTGAACCTTGCCTTTCCTGTTGAATGTAGTGGTGTTTACAACTGAACTAGAATCATACCTCGGCAGACACTGCAGGGAAGAAGGTGAGCCATGGGTGGCACTTGGCAGGGACAGGACTAGATTCTGTCTTCAATCTGAGAATGCTATTTTGGAGATCCCTGTGCGTTTTAATGCAACTTTTATTACTTTTACAAAATGTGCTGCTGCAGTTCGTTGGATCTGCCCACTTAAAGTGAAAAAAGGCAAATACAGACTGAGGGAATAGAGTTCTCCTCATAATTTAAGCAGAATAAGCATCGCACAACCCATTCAATTAGGGTTGTGAAAACCATGGTCCTTGAAATCCAGTAATGGGAAAACAAATAAATTGGAATGATAAAAATGTGTGTCTGATGATTTTGCCCATAGCCTCCACCTTGCTCTATATGTGCTCAAAGGGCAGGCAGAGGCCACAACAAATATTTATATGATGGGTTCTAGTTTGGTAACTATGTATTAGCCTAACGAGAATGAAAATGTTTGTTTTCTCTTGTTTAACATTCTCTGTTTTTTACTGTTATGCGCCTAATGGCACATATATTCAATAAGCTATGTATTTATGTAAGCTTGATTAAAGCCAAAACACTGGGACAAGGGATAAACAAAGAAAGCATTGAAGATGGGCTTTTACATCTTTAATAACAGTAACTATAATGTACAGCCCTTGGAAGCTGCAGACCTCTAACCCTATATGATCTCAAAATAACTTTGAGTAGCCTATATGCATTTGAACCATTATAAAAGGATTGACGAGTTGCATGAATGATTGCACCAACTTTCCCGACTTAGGGCGGAAGCTCCCGATCATTTCAACAAAACGTGACATTTCTCAATATTTTTACATTGTCTGTCCTAAAACATTCAGGGACATATTAGCAAGGACGGCGTTAAAATTATCGCCAGTTTAGCGGCAGAAAATTGCTGCTAAAGCAGTGATAATGGGTTTGATAATAGGCCCTGGAGAATTCCAATAGAAGCCCATGTTCACACCAGAACTTGAACTTCTATTGGAATTCTCAAGAGCATATTATCAACCAATTATCGCCGCTTTATCAGCAGTTTTCTACCTCTAAACCAGCGATAATTGTTAACGCTGTTCTTGATAATATGCCCCTCATTTCTTAGATGCAAGTCACTGGTCGAATGCAGCACCCTCTTTCTACTGCCTGGTATCCTTGGGGGCCACACATGCTGACCTGTGAAGACCATTTGTTTACCCCTGTTTCTCTTGCCTATTCATACTCCTCCCTTCCCACCAAATTTACTTTCTCCCATTCCATCCCCATCTAATGCAGAAGAAAATGTGGTAAAGAAAAGGCACCATTTTCACAGCATCTGGAACTAAATGCCATTATTAGGCAGGAGGTCTTGGGTCAGAGAGGATATGGAGGAAGGGCTAAGGAAGGGGTGGAGGTGGTGAGGAAGGGGATGAGTGAAAACCTGTTTCCCCCTGCAAAAAAGAACAACATTTTAGGCATTCTAAGTTGTTAATGCATATTTTATTTACAGTAGTAGTAATCTAATTGCATATGTTGATATTTTAAAGTATAACAAAACAAATTGGAATTTTATTTTGAAGTCAGTGTTACTACCTAATGGCCTGCCAATTTTCTTTCCGCTAAGATTATCTAAATCAGGCCTCACAGCTTAGATTATGAATAGGGCTCCCGGTTTTATGGTATTTATTTTTTTGCCATTTCCGTCTGTATTCATCCATATTTATTTTTTGCTAATTTTATCTGTATTCATCCATATTTATATTGGGTTTTGTGGAAAAATTAAGCTGAAATTAGTATATTTCCACATTTATTTAACCAATAAATATGCACTCATGCTTGAATGTCTGCCAGGTTTCAGTGCTGTGAACGAATGTCTGACAAAATATCGATAACACAAATATCGATATACAAAAATATCGGAACAAAAATATCGAAGTCAAAAATATAGGAATACTATCCCTAACAAGGTAAGTACAAATATATCGAAAATAAAATATAGAATGACAAAAATATAGTTTTTTGTAAAATATCGTTTTTTTTTAAATATAATAAAAATGTAATATTAACAAAATAATACTTATAAATGTAATAAACATATTTTAAAACGTACTATAATATTTAAAATGAATACATAATGTAATACTAATTAATATTAATAAATATATAATACATAATATATTTTTCATTAATAATAACTCTAAATTAATTATTTTCATAACTTAAAAACAAATAAAAATGTAATAAATTACTAATACATTTATTTACATAAAATATTCACATAAATAACAATTAATAACAACATAATACTAATGAAAAAGCTAAATACATTTTAGATAGCGTATGAGTAAAAATTACTATTCCATCTTTAGTCTACTGCCCTTTTTAGCTGTGTTATGTTGCTACCTTGTCATGCGCCAGGACGCTCCTTTGCTGGAGCAGCTGTGCGCGTAATACATTTCCATAACATAACACAGCATAACATAACATAACATAACAACTCCAGAGAGTGCAACAGTAGGGAAAGTGTTGGATAGCGTAGGGGTAAAAATTACTATTCCCACCCCAGAGAGTGCAACAGTAGGGAAAGTGTTGGATAGCGTAGGGGTAACAATTACTATTCCAACTCCAGTGAGTGCAACAGTAGGGAAAGTGTTGGATCGCGTAGGGGTAACAATTACTATTCCAACTCCAGAGAGTGCAACAGTAGGGAAAGTGTTGGATAGCGTAGGGTTAAAAATTACTATTCCAACTCCAGAGAGTGCAACAGTAGGGAAAGTGTTGGATAGCGTAGAGGTAACAATTACTATTCCGACTCCAGAGAGTGCAACAGTAGGGAAAGTGTTGGATAGCGTAGGGGTAAAAATTACTATTCCCACTCCAGAGAGTGCAACAGTAGGGAAAGTGTTGGATAGCGTAGGGGTAACAATTACTATTCCAACTCCAGAGAGTGCAACAGTAGGGAAAGTGTTGGATAGCGTAGGATTAAAAATTACTATTTCAACTCCAGAGAGTGCAACAGTAGGGAAAGTGTTGGATAGCGTAGGGGTAAAAATTACTATTCCAACTTCACAGAGTGCAACAGTAGGGAAAGTGTTGGATAGCGTAGGGGTAACAATTACTATTCCAACTCCAGAGAGTGCAACAGTAGGGAAAGTGTTGGATAGCGTAGGGGTAACAAATACTATTCCAACTCCAGAGAGTGCAACAGTAGGGAAAGTGTTGGATAGAGTAGGGGCAAAAATTACTATTCCCACTCCAGAGAGTGCAACAGTAGGGAAAGTGTTGGATAGCGCAGGGGTAAAAATTACTATTCCCACTCCAGAAAGTGCAACAGTAGGGAAAGTGTTGGATAGCGTAGGGGTAACAATTACTATTCCAACTTCCGAGAGTGCAACAGTAGGGAAAGTGTTAGATAGCGTAGGGGTTTAAATTACATACTTATGAATTATTATTTTTTTAATAATACAAATATGATCTATTAAATAAATATAAAACATTTACAATACATATACATAATTATTAAAAACATGATTAGCAAAATAGATATAACCTAAGAAAATCATGAAATACATACCATTTTATAATATTTAATTACCAATTAATAAATAATTAACAATTATAAAATTAACTTAACAATTATTTTGAATACATTATTACTTAATTACATTATAAGTAGTTCCCACCATATTCCCCTATAAACACACAACCCGCAACAGAACACATCTATCAATTAATTAATTATTCAAAATTAATTACCAATTAATTAAATTTATTTACCAATTAATAAAAATTAATGTATGCTTCCTACTAATTAATAATTAATTCTACATAAAGAAATTACTTCTCACCCTATTCCCCTATAAACCCATAACCCGCTACAGAACATTTATCAATTAATCAATTAATTAAAAATAATTACCAAAATAATTAAATATAATTACCAATTTTTTTTAATTAATGTATGATTCCTACTAATTAATAATTATTTAAACATTATTAAATTACTTCCCACCCTATTCCCCTATAAACCCATAACCCGCTACAGAACATATTTATCAATTAATCAATTAATTAAAATTAATTAAAAATAATTCTCAATTAATTAATTAATAATTCCTACTAATTAATATTTAATTTATCATATTTAAATTACTTCCCACCCTATTCCCCTATAAACCCATAACCCGCTACAGAACACATTTATCAATTAATCAATTAATTAAAATTAATTAAAAATAATTCTGAATTAATTAATTAATAATTCCTACTAATTATTTTAACATAATTAAATTACTTCCCACCCTATTCCCCCATAAACCCACAACCCGCTACAGTACTAAAAGACAATATTTAATTAAATTACATTAAAAATAAATAATAAAACATAATAAATACAATATATTATACACAAAATTTATTTAAAAATCGATATTAGTAACATCGAAATTATTTACTTCGATATTACTGACATCGATATTAAGGCTGTCAATATTACTTACCTTCTATATTATGTCCCATCGATATTTAAACTTCGATATAATTGTATATCGAATTTTAAAACTCGATATTTTGTCTGTGTACCGCTGTAAACACCTGCAGAAGATAAATCAGTGCAGTATATGAAAATATGCTAATTTCAGTACCAACCTTGTGCATATCTACTGCTTTTAAGCCTCTTTACTAAAATTCCTTTTTTTTTAACCCCCTTATCAATCAATCCACACATCCATTGGCCTCGCAGTCATGGTTTAGAATTACTCAAAAAGCAACCCAATTTCCGTTTTTATCCACATTGAAATACAAATACAGACGAAAAAAATATATTTCTTCTGGCTGTATTTGTCTGTAAAAATCTGTAAAAACGGAAAACAGGAAGCCTTAATTATGAAGTACATTTTTCATCAATGTCATATTGGCAGTTTTATTACCACTCAGCATGTAATTCCAGTTTGTCCAAAGCAGGACCAAACATTTGAACCAAGAATTACAGATAGACCTTAATTTACCCCTAGCTTCTTCACAGATAAGTGCTTGTAAAATGCCTTTAGTTGATCTATTGAGCCTGTTACTAGTGGATAGATACAGATCCAAAACAAAAAAAGATTACTCTTGAAGATACAACTGTAAGTGAATGTGGGCCTGGAAAGCAAACAAGGAAGGCTACAGAAACCGTAGGCAATTGTGCTGAATAATAGTTTACCAGGAAACAGACAGAACAGGCTACCATCAATTTAACTCTGATCAGAGAGAACAGACACCCCAGCATGGCAGCTAGTTAACCATAAAGGTATTGTAATTCATATTCCTAGGTTTGTATATGCTTTGTTGTTTTTATTGTTTATGGTAAATAAATACACCTTCTTGCCATTATGTTACCATGTGCTGAATACGTTATGAATTTCTTAAGCACACGATTCTAGTTATCATGATTTAGTCTATGCCCCTAATTGTGTTGACCGCGACCCTTTGCCATGGTTCCCACTTTCCTTTTAGAGATGCCCCAGTTTTTTCATCCCACTTTAAGCCATGCACCCGTGTATTCTGATAAATTCCCAAATTTACAAAGAGTGGTAGACCTGGGATTGCATTGTAATTGCGCTCCACCCCAGGAGAGGTGCAACCAGGAGAAATATCTTTATTTCTCATTGTTTCCTTTTTCTACAGGTGCTGAATTTTTCAGCACAAGCATAAAGTACACAATGCCACTTACGATTTGTTAGATCTGGGGTCTCTAGTTGGCAGAGGTAGGTACCAATGTCCAAATAGGGATCCTTGCTTCCAGTCAGGGTAAGGGGGATACACTCTTCAGATAACCTCTGCTCACCCCCTTGGTTGCTTGGCACAAGCAGACGGGCTTATCAAAGGCAATGTGTAAAGTATTTGTTCCAACACTCACAGTAACACAGTGCAAACACCACAAGTGGTCTCCACACCAGTATAGAAAAATAAAGTATCTTTATCTAAACTACACAGTTCAAGTATATGATTTTCAAAGAGTTCTAGGGATTGCATCAAAATAATCCACAGTTGCGTCACGTTTAGCCCAAAATTGCCTGTATTTGCGACAAAAGTTCCAAATGGAAGCTGCAGCGTTGAAAAACAAGTGATGCGTCACTCCTGAGACCCTGGGGAGGCGATGCGACAGCCCTGCTGCAAGCAGTGGGCGTTTTGCGACAAATCTGGTCTGCATGTGGAGGGATGCAATATCTTGTATGGATTCCGGTGTGCAGGTTCGGTGGGAAGCATCTCGCACAGGTACGATGTGACGATCTTCGGGATGGCGACGATCTCAGGTGCAGCCTCGATCTTCGCAGCGACGTGATGCGGTTTGCAAACAAGCGGTGCGACGATCTCACCCAGCGAAGACAGGCTCTGCAACGGTACTCGCAGCGACAGGAGTTTTCCTGCACCGGGGCAATGCGCTCCGAAAGCGAACGATGCGTCGATTCTTGCAGCGGCACAGGCGCTGCCACGATCTTCGCGGCACCGGGAATTGTCTTGCATTGTTGACGATGCGCTTCATAAGCGAGCGATGCGTGAAAATTGCAGATGTTCTCCTTTTCTCCTTGTCCAGCTTCCCAAACAGCAGGCAACAACTTCCAGAGGCCCCACAATTGGATCAAGCACTCTAGGAAGGGCAGAACTCACATAGCAGAGTTCAGGGGGGAAGCTGGGGGGGCCTTTTGTTCCTGGGACTTCTTAACAGGAGGCCAGCTCTCCTCAGGCCCTTGCTGATCTCTTCAAGCAAGGGGACACAGCACGCAGCAAAGTCCTTCTCCTCTCCTTGGCAGCAAAGCAACTGCAGGTCAGTCCACAAGCACACAGCAGGACAGTCCTTCCTCTTCAGTCTTCCAGCTTTCTCCTTGGCAGAGGTTCCTTCTTGATTCCAGGATGATCTAATCTTCTGTAGTCTGGGTAGCCCTTTTTATACCAGTCTTTCCTTTGTTCTCTGGAGGCAGAGAGGCCTTGGCTTAGTCAGAACCATTTCTGGTCAGTCCTGGAGCACTTTGTTTTCCTGACTTCTTCTTTCCTTTCAGAGAGAGGGGCAGGGTCGTCCGCCGCCCAGCAGGATGTGGAGCCAGCATTGTGGAAAGGAGGCACAGCATTTTCAGGCCCAGGAGCTATCCCCTCCCACCACTCAAGATGCAGATGCAGCTATTCAGCCTAGGGTTGACTCAGCCAGCCTTCTTGGGGCTCCCCAGGCCCTGTCACCCACAAACCAAACAGTTAATTCACAAACAGGCCAAGGCTCACAGAAAGGTCAGACAAGAGAATAGCCACTTTCTGAAAGTGCTGTTCTCAAACACAGGATTTAAAAACTATCCTTCCTAAAAGATAGGTTATTACATTCTGAGTTCAGGGATACCAAACTTTAATTTTCTATTTTGCTCCTATGGGAATATATGCAGGTAAACATTATACATAGCATTCCCCATTATAGCCTATGGGCAAGACAGCTCTCTCAATAGTGAAAAACGAAAATGGCTGTATTTCACTACCAGAGCATGTCACACACACACCAGTACATGCTCTACCTTTCGTATACACTGCACCCTGCCCAGGGGGTACCTAGGGTATTCTATAGGGGTGCCCAATGTGTACAGAAAGGGAAGGGTTAGGCCTGGCCAGTGTGGACACTGGCCAGGGCAGCATGGCAGTTAGCAAATGCACCCAGGCACCGCAGTGGCAGGCCTGAGACACCATTTTAGGGCTACTCATGGGGGTGGCACAATCAGTGCTGCAAGCCCACTAGTAGCATTTGGATCGCCAGCCCTGGCACACTCAGTGCACTTTACTAGGGACTTCTTGGTAATACAAATATGCCAATCATGGATAACCAATCACAATTACAATTTACTCAGGGAGCACTTGCACTGCGACACTGATCAGCAGTGGCAAAGTGCCCAAAGCATCTAAACCAGCAAAAATGAAATCCAGCAAAGTGTCAAAAATAGAGGAGGTAGAGGCAAAAAGTCAGGGGAAACAACACCAAAGATGCCAGGTCTAACAGGATTGTTTTTGTGTAGGAAGGTGTCCCTGGTGGCACAAAAACACTCCTGCTTACAACGCAGACACCCTTGCACCATGATGCACATATGCCTGCATTGGTGCTAGGTAGCACATTGTGTGCCAGTTCAGTGAACTGGAATGTGCCATACTATGTTAAGTACAGCGCATCCCTGCCCTTTTCCTATCATGCAGCGCAGCAAGGTGACTTGCTGTGCTGTGCTGCGTGATTTATTAATAATATGCCCCTGATTTTTTAATGAAACGGATGACTCCAGAGGACCAATCTTCCCAACAAAACATCCTATCGCTAATATGGAGCCCCTTGTTGTTCCATAGAGGGTTTTTAGGGTTAAGGAAATCATTAATTACTGTTGGAAACCATTCAATTGTGTTGAAGAGAGTACTTCGGAAGGCATGGAAGTTGATATGATAATGGAGATTTGACATGATAGAGCAGATGCAAAGAGAGAAGTGATGTTTTATTTTTAATAACCAACTTTAGTGAGAGATTTCCAGCAAGTCACATATCATCACACAACTGATGAGAGCACTGTATTTGCATAGCAGTACAAAAGGGCAGACCACAGTATTATAAGACAGTGCAAGATCATATTAACAATCCATAGTATCTATACCACCTCCCCAATTTTCAGTTGTGCTTTTGGGCACAGCCATGAGCCTCAAAAACTGGCTTCTCCTGGTGGATGCACCTGTCGTAATTTGACAATGGCCGGGTTAGCGCTTAGCTTTGCTACAAGTTATTTCCCTTAACTTGGCCATATTAGAAAACGCCATTTTGTATGTTACGGCGGCCATTTTAGGGAATGAGCGGCCTCGTGGTCAGCATGCCCTTTAGTCCTTTGTCCGTGCTGCTGACCATCCGAGTTTGCCCAGCAACAGGCTATTTTTAGTAACGGTCAAGCCTGCACATGCGCAGTCCCAACTGACCAGTCACCCCTCAGGAATGTTCCGCCAAACTGACCAGTGGAGTTGTAACCCCTCCCATGAGTTGGCTGTGCTCCAAAAATGACCATATATGTACATAAAGCTCTGTAACCTCGTACCGCCTACCTTTAATTACCTGTAAAAATGTATAAAAGAAGGATTCGCACCAACGTTCGGTGTGATACTTCTTGCATTGCCGAAGGGTGCTGTAGGAATGTACCACCACCCCATGGGGTCTTAATAAATTTGTCTTTTGTACTTTTCAGTTTCCGTGCCAACAGTTCTTTGGTGTAAGTGGGTATTTCTGCGGAGCATGTAGGCCTTGGGAACCCAATACCACACACCCGTCCACCCCCCTACCCTGCCACTTCCCTCTTAGGGAATAAGCAGGCTATTCGAGGCCCATGGCCCCTCCAATTCCTCCAGCAGCCCCAGCAATACATTAGTAGGAGTGAGGTCCAAGATACAGCCCAGAACAGAGGAAAACACTCTGCCCAACCCCTCTCTGAAGGACCTCAACACTGGACATGCACACACTATGTGAAAACAATCTGCTGATGAGAGCGCGCGTCTCGTTCAGGCGGTATGGACATCTGGGAAGAAGTGAGGTTTTTGAAGTGGTCACACAGCTTAAAGAGTAAGCTGACCAAACTTTGAGTGTCAGTTCTCAGTCTGAGTTAGTTTATTATTGCAGTGATTGCTTTTGTGATTGCTCTTCTAGCTGTTGGTCTAGAAAATGTGGCAGCAGAGATTGTAAGTACAGAGTAGTAGTTGGACTGTTTCCAAAGCAGTGCAGGGATTTGATTGGAAGAGGAAAGCATGAAAATCAGTGGTCTGTAAAGAGAGTGCTTCAGGAGTATTTAGAGAGGTACATAGTTACTTTTCGTGAGATGTAGGCCCAGATTGACTAATTTCACTCAACAAACTGCAATATCCAAATGTTCTGCACTGTATTGCACAAAAAAAATACACAGGGCAAAGACATATCCACAAAACGTTCTGCTAGTGTCATCTGATGCACAGGCACACACAAAGATGCTGCCTTGTGCAATGCACAGCATTGTGCAGGGTAGAGCATGTACTGTTTTGCCTATGATTTTAACAGGAGGCATACCATTCCAGAATAAATTCCTTTGCATAGAAAAGCACAGAAGGATCAGACACTTATAATGTGTGATGTTTCAGTGTCATCTGATGGAAATCAACACATTCCATCAAGTTTGCAACTGTTTCCAATAACCATTAGGTTTTGATGCAAAGTCTGGTCAAGCTATCCTAGATAAGGGATTCCATCAAAACCTATGGGTGGTTGCACTGATCATGGGACTTTGCACTGTGAAAAGGGCACCTTTACAAAGCAAAATAAAAATGTTCTCAGGAAAGTAAATCCTGCTGCTGCATTGCACTGCTTATGTGTTTGAGGAACTCTGGGGCCTATTAGGATGACGGGAGAACTTACGTCCACCCGCCACCCTAGCGATGCTGGGACGGCCGCCAGTGGTGCGACAGTCCCGCACCGGCAATTAGGATGCCACGGTGGCTGTGACATCCCCCAACCACATCATTGTGGCGGGCGGTGCTGTGGGGCTGCACACTGTGCATTTGCATGCACAATGTGGCAGGCACCGCGTGGTGCCTGCCCCGTCGTGCATGCAAATGTAGGGGGTTCCATAGGTACCCCCATGTGCACCCCCACCACCCAACATCTTCGGGGCCTGCAACCGGCCCCCAAATGAGAAAACCACATGCCTTTCTGCCGCCACGGAAAGGCTGCTTCCCTCGTACATTATAACATGGATGGCAGTGTCTAGCAGACACCGGCACCATATTCAACCCTTTTCCACATAGTGGAACGGGCAGAAACGCGGCGTACGGTCTTCCCATCCACTGGGGTACCCCCCCGCCATCAGAATATGGCGGGGAAATGGGAGGCGGGCGAGAGATAATGTCGGGCGGATCACCACCACCATGCGGGCATTGGCGATCCGCCGGACATATTAATAGACCCCAAGGTGTCTGCAATTTAATTTTGCAAGCTGGTCAAAATGAATGAAGCCCTGACCTGATTTTAATCTAGAGCCTGCTCCTAGTAATTTTCAGTAGACCTCCTTCCTAAAAGTTTTATGACGGCTCCGGTGTGGAGTGTCAATTCCACAAACCCCAGCAACCAATTCCAGTTAGGGCTGATAGGAGGTGCTTGGGGGAACACTCAAGCTAATTATCTCTACCAGATATAAGGCGACTGTTTGTGGGGCCAGTGAACATGCAGTGGGGTTTAACTACCCGGCGTGGGCCACTGTTTGTTCAGGTCAGTCTGAATGCCTAGATTTCCTCTGTTAATTAAAACCACAATGGTGGCTGGGCCCTAATGGGAGAGAGGGTAGGCAGGGCCACACTAACGTAATCCAAAAAATTGCCTATGCCTCCAATTAAATTAATTCAAGCACTGAATGATTGAAGATAAACCATAAGTTTATTAGTTTATCCCGACAAAACTTTTTGTCACTGAATCAATACGTGATTTAAACAATTTTCATTATGAAAAAACAGACAAAGAATTACCATCAACTTCATTTCT
This sequence comes from Lissotriton vulgaris, assembly GCF_964263255.1. Classification (NCBI taxonomy): domain Eukaryota; kingdom Metazoa; phylum Chordata; class Amphibia; order Caudata; family Salamandridae; genus Lissotriton; species Lissotriton vulgaris. The sequence continues at coordinate 836,626,162 of NC_141689.1, read as the reverse complement.
AGCCATACGCATTTCAAACAAACGGTATGTGCATATTTACAGTGAAATTTTTTTTAAAGCAAAAACATTGCATTTAATCATACGCACATGGACATAAATAAATCAGAAGTGCAATGAAAAAATAGATAAACCATTCACAGTTGAAGATTATAAATGCAACGAAGTGAAAGAGCGGGAGTGAATATTTTCAAAGAATCGACTCCTAGCTCATGAACTGGATTCGTTTATATCAAATGATCAAAGAAAGCCCATTTTATACATGACTGACAGAAGCCATTAATGTCAAGTCAAATGCCGCCGCGTTTCAAATCCTGTTCTGTTATTTCCAGGATTCTCATCAGGGCGGTGATTCTAGTCCATGGGAACTGTTTTTCGAAGGAAATAAATGAAAAGTTTGATTACCAAACTTCATACTCTCGCCGTTTTTATTTAAAGAATTTTAGAACCGCATGGAATTGCGGCATACCTTGTAAATGTTAGCCCCATGTGGCTTCTAGTTTGGCAATAACGTCTATGACTGGCGGGTCTGGGCTGCAACAAAGCGAGACTAGTGTCACCAAATAGTAAAGCCAGAATGCATGCTGACAGGTAGCGAAGCGGTAAAAATTAAATTTACCTTGGGTCTTCAGAACCTGAAGTCAGAAGTGCCAGTGGTTAGAGTTACTTTTCAGTGTTGGCGTGTAAAATCGCTACGGGGACAAAATCAGGGAAAAGCGATATTTGGAATAATTCTACCATAAAAAAGAAAGGACATGCACAGAGGCGTGCGCACCTTACTGGGAACACTTACTTTATAGTTGTTCAACACGGGCGGGGTATCCTGACCGGTGTTGGTGAAGGAACGCTGTCCGTTCTGTGAAATAAAGGGGAGAGGAGGCTAAGCCAAAGTATGGTTGATCGCGCTTCTATTACCAGTTACGGGCTAGCGCTCCGGGATCAGTGAAGGGAGGGTCGGGTTCTTACCGTTAATCGCCGCGAAGGGCTCCACTATTGCAAACTCCTATTGCAAACTTTTCATTTATTTCCTTCAAAAAACAGTTCCCATGGACTAGAATCACCGCCCTGATGAGAATCCTGGAAATAACAGAACAGGATTTGAAACGCGGCGGCATTTGACTTGACATTAATGGCTTCTGTCAGTCATGTATAAAATGGGCTTTCTTTGATCATTTGATATAAACGAATCCAGTTCATGAGCTAGGAGTCGATTCTTTGAAAATATTCACTCCCGCTCTTTCACTTCGTTGCATTTATAATCTTCAACTGTGAATGGTTTATCTATTTTTTCATTGCACTTCTGATTTATTTATGTCCATGTACGTATGATTAAATGCAATGTTTTTGCTTTAAAAATGTTTTCACTGTAAATATGCACATACCGTTTGTTTGAAATGCGTATGGCTAGAAATGAAGTTGATGGTAATTCTTTGTCTGTTTTTTCATAATGAAAATTGTTTAAATCACGTATTGATTCAGTGACAAAAAGTTTTGTCGGGATAAATTAATAAACTTATGGTTTATCTTCAATCATTCAGTGCTTGAATTAATTTAATTGGAGGCATAGGCAATTTTTTGGATTAGATTTCCTCTGTGACATGTGAGATTTTTGCCTTGACCACCTAGGGTGTCACTAAACCTCCATATTCACATCATACCAACGTGATAGCCTTTTTTTCATGGGTTTTCTGAAGTGTACGTGGTTGCTTTCTGCCCCCGAGTTAGGGCTCAACGTATTCTAAAGCTTGGGCCTTAACGGATCTGCTTTCCTGCTTTAGTCAGGTAAATCTTTCTTGTTCAATGAAATTTGCATTGGTGGAACAGATGGCTGTGAATGTTCCGTAATATGAGACCAGGTATTCTATGTAACCTGGCCATGACCCCTACTATGCCTTATACATAGAACAAAGCTCCTGAGTTTGTTTTTTTAACTCGATCGGCTGCCAGTGGAGTCACTTCACAGCTAGTTTAATGTGCCCTCATGTCCAATGGTTAAGGAAAATCTTGAGCATAAGTATATGTTCTTTGCAGTTTGGCTATCAGGTTCTTTCTCGGGCCTATATAATTTATAACAGATAAGGGTACACCGCAACCACAGCTCTAGTTTTCTGCACTCTGCGCTATGTTTGAAGTGCCAGGTGTTTTTATCCAAAAGAAGAAAAACAGGTATTTAACACCTTTAATTACTAAACTGGTCAATGAGGCAAAGCCAATGTCTTCTTTGAAGAAGAGGCCCAGACCTTTGATTTCCTGTGAGATGGCCAGAGTAGTACCTAGAGATAGAGGTCCCTCAAATAAAAAATGGGAAATGGTGTCTGCATTGACACCTTCCTGCACAAAAACAATCCGTGGAGGCTTTATTCTCTTTCTATGTGTGGAAATGCAACGCACATATAAAGAAGAAAAAAACTAGGTCAAATAAACATACTTCTCCTCATTATACCTACCCTAGGGAGGCGTATAGTTTTGAAACATTCCCAGGTGTACAGATCCCTGTAAATATGGGAATGTGTCAAAACCCCTGGGTGTTGTGTGGGAAAACCCTCTGAAACTCCCAGGGAAGTGACTTGCACTTTGTTACCTTACACCATGTCTGAATCATGAAAAGTCATGCAATTTGGCTTTTTGTGGGTAGTAGATGTGGGTCTCCCCTCTGGAGCAATAAAATGTGACCCAGCGGTGGTGCACGAGGCTTATCAATAAGTCCCTTCATCCTCATGTAAATAGATATATGGCAATTCATGTTCCTGCACCGAGCACTTTGCATCAATTCATCATTTCACGTTATCCTATGCAGCGCTCTGTTTTTTGCCAATATACGTGGGTTAGGTAGGTCACTTTAGTTCAAGGTTCTGGGACAAAACATTCTACTGTGTTTCTCTGCACATGATGCAGCATGATGTAATGAACGTGAGATGTACTGCGCATCAAATGCATGTTATTTTGTCGTCCAATAAATCAATATTCGCACAAGGAGATTGATAGAAAGATAAATTGTTTCAGACCAGGGTTCTTAGGGGGTAAAGTACGAACGCGCATTGTTTCGTGATATCTAGAGGCCTGGAACGAACTCAGCTCACTGCAAGAGACACAGTGCTGCCGGAAGCGCGGAGAAGAGGAGCGTTAGCCAGTGTTTGATGCTGAGGGAAAGCATTCAAGCTCGCTGTAGGCAGCACGAAGTGCAAACAGTCCTCCCACGTCGATTCATTGCAGTTAAAGACTGCAGGCTGCAGAGCTCTAAGTTTCAAGAGCATATGGTGAAAAGTACCGTGTGGGTGAATACTTAATCCTGTTAGCTCTGCAACATTAAACACACTGCGTGTTTCACATAAACACAGATGTTGTGCAGAAAATAACTATCCCTGCTGGGTTTGGGTGACAAGGTGCTTGAAAGATGTATAGCGAACCTGCTCCCCCCGGGGCACCCGTTCAAATATGGCTCAGGTCACTAGTGACCAATGACTGTATAACCTACATGTAGAACTTAATTACAAATAGAAACAAGCATTGGCATAGCCAATAGGTCTCACCTTTGGGGCCTTCTGAGTATTAAGCCAGAGCTATTTCCTGCTTCCAATGTGTTTAAGCTATGCTGTAGAGCAGTGCGGCTGCTAGGCAGCATGTTGAAAAGTTATAATAAGAAAATGTTATAAGCAATTGTGTTACCTAATATATAACCAAGAAAGCATTCTGTATAAATGAATAACCCTACTAAAAAAAAGAATTAAGATAAAAATATATTGCAGTTTTTTGTCCTCGCAACACAGGCAACGTCTTCCTGCCTGTTCTAATACTGGATTGTTATAGTCTGTTTTTGTTATGGGGGGTGGGGACACAAACAAAGGGAGGGTGGAGTTTGGGAAATAGTACCTGAATTACAACACTAGCAGCAGATGGACACTAGGAGAGAATCAACAGATGCCAGATTCTGAAGGCAGGCTGAGGTGATGCTGAGGTAGTGGTGTGGTGGTGTGGAGGTGATAATCAGGTGGTGCTGAAGGATACTCAGGTTGTTCTGTGTGATGCTGACGTGGTGGTGGTGTGCTGGTGTGGAGATGATGCTAACTGATACTGAGGTGATGCAGAGGTGGTGCTCAGTTATGGTGTGGTGCTGGGTCAAGCTGAAGTGGTGCAGCGATGGTGCTCAGGAGGTCTGAGCAATGCTGAGATGGTGCTGCGCTGATGCTGAAGTGGTGCTGCATTGGTGCTGAGCTTCTGGTGAGGTGGAGCTGTGCTGGTGATGGTCCACTAATGCAGAGGTCCTGCTGTGCTGATGCCGAGATGGTGCTGTGCTCATGTTGAGGTGGTGCTGCACTAGTGCTTAGGGTGTCCTGCAAAACTGCTGAGGGGGTGCTGCACTGGGGATGATGCACTGATGAGTAGGTGGTGCTGTGCTGAATCTAAGATGGTGCTGTGCTGGGGTAGTGCTATGCTGATGGTGAGTTGGGTTGAGTGAAGCTGTGGTGGTGCTGAGTCAGGCTGATGTTGTGGTGCTGTGCTGGTGCTCATGTGGCACCAAGTGATTCTGTGGTGGTGCTGAGTGATGTTGTGGTGGTGCCGGGTGATGCTGAAGCAGTGCTGGTGAGGTGGTGCTCAGGTTGTGCTGTGGCGAGGTGATGCCGCGCTGCTGCAGAAGTGGTGCTGCATTGTGCTGAGTTGCTGATGAGGTGGAGCTGCGTTGGTGCTGATGTGGGTCTGGGCTGGTGGTGGTGCAGTGATGTGGAGGTGGTGCTGTGCTGATGCTGAGATGGTGCTGTGCTGGTGTTGAGAAGGTGCAGCGTTGGTGCTGAGGTGGTGCTGTGCTGGTGCTGCACTAGTGCTCTGCTGGTGCTGCAATGCTGCTGAGGTGATGCACTGATGAGGAGGTGGTGCTGTGTTGATGCTGAGATGGTGCTGAGCTGATGCTAGGATGGTGCTGTGGTGGTGGTGCACTGATGCTGAGGTACTGCTGAGTGATGCTGAGTTGGTGGTGCTGCGCTGGTGCTCACATGTTGCTGAGTGATGCTGAGTGATACTGAGGTGTTGCTGAGTGATGTTAAGGTGGTCTGAATTATGCTGATATAGTACTGAGTGAGGCAGGTAGTCAGGCGGTGCTGAGCTGGTGCTGTGCTCAGATGGTGCTGTGCCGAAGCTGAAGTGGTGCTGAATTAGTGCTAAATTGCTGCTGACGTGGAGCTGCGCTGGTGGAGGTGGTGCACTGATGGGGAGATGGTGCTATGCTGAGGTAGTGCGGTGCTTATGCAGAGATGGTGTGGTGGTGGTGCTCGCTGGAACTGAGTTGGTGCTGCACTTATGCTGAGATGGTGCTGAGTAATACTGAGGTGGTAGTATGTTTGTGCGGAAGTAGTGCTCATGTGGTGCTCAGTGATACTGGGTTGGTGCTGAGTGATGCTAAGGTGGTGTTGAGTAATGCGTTGGTGGTGTTTAGTGATGCTTTTGTTGTGTTCAGGTGGTTCTGTCCTGGTGCTCAGGTGGTGCTGAGTGATGCAGAGTTGGTACTGCTCTGGTTCTGAGGTGATGAGGTGGAACCATAAGGGAGAGAAAATATAGCAGGAGAGGACAGGGAGTGCAAACTGAGCGAGAAATGATGAAAGAAAATTGGAGGACAGAGGGGCGAGGAAGCGTTAAGAAATAGTTGCAAGGTAATGAAAGGAGAGAAGCAAGTTAGACAGAACAAGAAATGAGTGTGGAAGTGTGACGGCAGGGACTGAAAGAGAAAGGATACAAATATATAGGAAGCAGAATGAGAAGAGAAAGGGAAACTAAGAGATAAAAAGCAACTCCCAATGTATTTCTAAAGCTGGCCTCTGTGTGACAGGATGATACAAGGTGTAAAAAATACAGTCAAAAGGGATAGCTTATAGGGTTAAATGCTGTGAGGCACACACAAATATGACTAAATATGATTTAGATGGGAGGTTATTGCTTGCTACACAGAGATTAAAGTTCAGGCTAAAGATAGCAGCTGATATGTAACAAGCAACTCAGAGCACATATATCAGAGCCATGTGAGCCATGCCACCATCTGGCCTCGACAGACCTTACATGCAGAGACATTGCCTGTAGGGCAAAATCTTAGGATACACAGACAAACAGGATCTGACTTTAGGCAACAGTATATTCCTCAGGAGACACAGAAGTCAAAAGATCAGGAAACACATGAGAAGTACACATTGTGTTATACAGAACAAATATGCTTAAGCTTCAGACAGTACATGGTAATTACCTGAGTTTAAGATTAATTCAAGCATTCGATTCATCACGTTTTGTAATTCTGATGCTTTGGTTTTGGCTTTAGCTAACAATGCCAGTTCTCAAGCTAAACAGGACTTACAGATGTTTTCTCTAGACTGCTCAGCCACCCGTCAGGTTACATTGAACATGCAGTTCCAGGGCTGAGATAGCAAAGCTATCCTTCAAGTCACCACCTAATGTAACAATCTATGGACTTAGACAGGAAGCTTATCCTTAACATTACACTACACCATTACATGACTGATCAAACATAACACAATCACACCAAGCGTCAGCAAGATCAGACCTTGTCATTTTTAGTACATGCTTCTGCGTTGCAGGCCCACTCTCCACTCTTGAGAGCTAATCTCAGGTGAGTTGGAATACACAGACTTGTGCGTCATACATAAGAGTTCTCCTTCAGGCTACACAGATCCTATAAGCATACGGTCTAGAAAGCATGGCTATACCTCAGAGGTGGCAACCTTTAGACAGCAAAAGTATATATATTTTCACAAACCTTACAGACTCTAACTTCAGCATCAGTGCAATCCACCATTACACTATAACATATTTACAGAGATATCACTCTAGTTATACAGACCTTACAAGGGTCAAGTCTCAGACTGTAAAGCTATATCTCTGTCACGCACATTTGACAATCATCCACAATATCTCATATTATTTCTAGTACATAACTAATAAGAAATATAGATCAACCATGTAAGGTACAATCACATTAACACGCTGGTTAAGAGTTGACCAGAATTCTTGCTTGGAATTTCTCTCTCCTCGTTCATGAATATTCAGTGTCCTCCATATTTTTCCAGGTGCAGGAATATAGAGCCCTGTTTTACTTACTGGAAAATCAAGCTGGCAAATTTACACTGGAAAGGGCTGTATTGTAGCCTGGACCCATTATTTAGCACCAGCACCTCCCTCAAGAAAGGTACTGGGGAGCATGTAATGCCTCCTCTTGCAGGGTATCATTCTCCTCTTTCACAACACCCCCGTGTTGTACCGGACTCTCAGCACACATTTAGGTGATAAAGCTGTGCATTTAACACCTCAGTATTATAAATTCTGTGTAGTATTCAGGCTGGTAAATCAGGTTCCATGCCGTTAAACCTCATTCTATTTGGTGTCATTTGTACTTACATGATAATGGCAAGGTTTTAAAAAAGGAGCGGAGTTTACGGGTGCAAAGTTTCCACTGCATCAGTACCATATTACTAGTAATTGGGCCCAAGGGTCAACAAGAAGCTGGGCCATGGTAGCTTGGAGCTCAGATCCTGTTTTGATTTACCAACATTGTGCCTGCCCATTCCTGGATTGACGCTACATCACGGAATTGTTGCATTCGGTTTGGATTTCTTCTATTAGTTTCAGTTCCTCAGCAGGTCCGGCTACTGCATGGTATCTTTACAGGTTCATTTATGCCAGCTGGGCATTAATGGGTGCACAAGAAATACCACAGTTAGTGGTGGGAAAGGCACTCCTAGATTTAAACCATACTCAACAAATATTCTTTTACACACAATCTACTACGCGTGCTGCAGAAGAAGATGCTGTGTCCTGACTGCATCAATGAAATGAATATACAAGAAATCAAGCGTGACCGCTTGTCTTCTGCGCACTGTTGCTATTCCACAATGGGAAAATGTTGACTGTTTTCATCAAGTTCTAACATGCATATAACAATTGATTTATGAAAAAACACTGCTATTTATTATGTTTGTCAACTTCAAATCTTTACTGGCATTTCTTATTTTAGCCACATGATGTGCATCTCATATACATGAATACAACTAATACATTGATAATCCTGAAAAACTTTCTTTCAACATAAATATTTGTATTGCAAAAAAATGCTCATAGTTTATCCTGCCCAATGCATTTCGGGCCGCCTGGCCCTTCGTCAGGGGCAGTACCTAAAAAAGAAAAAATGATCTCTATCCCTCACGTGAAATGAGGTGCTTCAAGAATACATGGTTCATAGCATATCAACATGTGCGTTTTGTTATAGACGCTAACTATTGATTTTTTGAAGAGGAAAAAAAATTCATCTGAATTGGTCACCTTAGTAATAGTATCATACTCACTTTAACAACACAAAAAATAATGGTGTTCAAGACTGTCAATGTGGGAAACTTGGATCCGTCGCCCTATAACAAAGAATAATGTATCTGTATTGACAGTATCATATTGCATTATGTTCACCTAAGACTACGTTAAACGTAGATTTTGTTTGACCATTCCACCACACCAACATGGCGTTCACATATGTATTCACGCATTGACATATCTTGTCTAAAAGTCCTTTGTTGATCTTTACATCCGTCGCGCTCAGTAATCTGTCATCAAAAAGAGCGGGCGTATGTGACGAGGCGTTCCGATTTGTTTGTGATCCGAGCGTTTGGTTCCGCGAGGAAGGAGAGAGGGTCGACCGGTGAATTTAAAGTATTGCCGTGGACAGAGTAAGGTAAATACCCTTAGAGATATGACTTACCAACATCGTTTGTATACACGATGCTTAGAGAGATTGATGCCGCTTTTTGTCATTTTCAGTTTTCTACACTATCAAGTTTGGTACAGTCACGCCCTGACTTGGTTAGTCGCTACGGCTTGCAGCAGCATTTTAAGAGGTGCGTTACGTATTCAGTCTATTTTTAGGTATATTCTTTATTTAGTCCGGTGTTATGACAGCACCTAGAGCCTAACAGCAGTTCCGGTGATATGGACATCAGAGTAGATTTAAGTTTGCGTCTTTTTCGTTTGTTGTTCTAGATGGGTTTCCCCTAAGCGGATTCGCCGGTCACGAGGAAGTATCCATCAGGCTCCGTGTTAGCAAATATCTGCAGTTGTTTACATCAAGACTGCACCTTCTAGCGGTGTTTTCACGATTTCAGTAAGTCGGGAAGGTTAAACGTGTTGTTTGGTTTTTTCGCCATGATAGTGTTTCAGACAAAACTTAGATACATTATTCTTTGTTATAGGGCGACGGATCCAAGTTTCCCACATTGACAGTCTTGAACACCATTATTTTTTGTGTTGTTAAAGTGAGTATGATACTATTACTAAGGTGACCAATTCAGATGAATTTTTTTTCCTCTTCAAAAAATCAATAGTTAGCGTCTATAACAAAACGCACATGTTGATATGCTATGAACCATGTATTCTTGAAGCACCTCATTTCACGTGAGTGATAGAGATCATTTTTTCTTTTTTAGGTACCGCCCCTGACGAAGGGCCAGGCGGCCCGAAATGCATTGGGCAGGATAAACTATGAGCATTTTTTTGCAATACAAATATTTATGTTGAAAGAAAGTTTTTCAGGATTATCAATGTATTAGTTGTATTCATGTATATGAGATGCACATCATGTGGCTAAAATAAGAAATGCCAGTAAAGATTTGAAGTTGACAAACATAATAAATAGCAGTGTTTTTTCATAAATCAATTGTTATATGCATGTTAGAACTTGATGAAAACAGTCAACATTTTCCCATTGTGGAATAGCAACAGTGCGCAGAAGACAAGCGGTCACGCTTGATTTCTTGTATATTCATTTCATTGATGCAGTCAGGACACAGCATCTTCTTCTGCAGCACGCGTAGTAGATTGTGTGTAAAAGAATATTTGTTGAGTATGGTTTCAATTTAGGAGTGCCTTTCCCACCACTAACTGTTGTTTTGTACCCTGTCCTAGGGATTGAGCACCCACCTCTAAACAAAATGTCGTTTGATGCTATAACTAGCTTGACGGACAATCGTGCTAATATTTTAGCATATACTAATGAACAAGCATCGGAAATATACTCCTTGATCCATGATGTACGGTCCTTCAACGTACAGGGGAGTAGCATATCACAGCAATTGAAACAGTTGGAATTCTTGACAAAGAGACAATTAAACCAGTGCCTCCATGCGTCCACCCTTGTGCAATATCACCGCGCCAAGAGGATTCCAAGAGGGCTCAGAATGCCGATTAAACCCATGCTTTTCCGCTTCCACATGAAAAAAGACTTTATGGACCGCTGGTATGCAGTGCTGAATAAATGTTCCTTGGACTTGATCCTCTTACTTTTAGAGGAACTAGCTGTAGTAATCAAGGAAATTACAGAAGAAATTACATTGATTGAATCTGATCTAGAAACCAGAATGGACGCTCAGGATTGGTCAAAATTTTTGGAAGAAATGAATGCTAGAATGGAAAAACATTCCAAAGAGATTCAAGAGGGCAAACTTAGGAAATACAAGCGAGACACACTTGATTACAAGTTGAATGAGGTGAACACGTGGGCGGAGGTGTACGCCCAGAGGAGAACCTTCATAAAACGCACGCCCAATACTTCCTCTCAAGAAAGTGTAGCTACAGAAGGAGACACCAATACCAGCAGGGCACCGCCAACCATAGTAACAACAGCACCAAGTACATCAATTACAACAGACAGCGAAACAGCTGCCTCTTCTAAAACGTCTTTTTCCGCCCAGGACGCGGAGACTACCCAACCACCAGGGAAAACCAAAGGAAAATCAGGAGAGGCAAAGGAGGTAACAAAACCCAACCTGAGGAGTACCCGACCAACTTAGTAATCAATATTTCCTCACAGGATCTCACAGCACAACAGACCAGAGTTCTCAATAAAGGTTTGAACTTTGTGCCAACTTATCAAACGAATTCACTTGAAATTGAAATTGATTTTTTTAAGTTCATGAGAATTTTGCGTTTAAGATATTTCTTTTCCAATCTTCCAGACCAAGGAACAGAGTCAGATCCAACTGAGTTCTTAGAGTTCAGACCTAAATCCACTTTTCAGGCACCTACATCGCACAAGATTTTGGACGCTTTTGAGAACCTTGTATTAAAAGACTTGAAAAAAATCAGAACCAACAAAAAATGTCATTGGAATTTATCCAAATATGAGAGGGACACCCTTAAAGAACTTTCAGAAAATCCAAAAATCCATATCGAACAAGCCGATAAAGGCGGCGCTATAGTGGTGATGGATCAGACATTCTATGAGACTAAAGTCAATGAACATATATCTGACATTCATACCTACTTGAAACTTGATAAAGATCCCATCAAAGAACTGAGAATAACACTTGACAAGATTTTGGATGTGGCAGAGGAGATGAAATGGATTACCACCAAAACAAGACAATTCCTTACAGTCCTTTTTCCAAAACAACCAGGTCTTTACATGCTGCCTAAAGTCCACAAAAGTCTTTCCAACCCACCGTTTCGTCCTATTGTAACTGGGTGTGGCACCATTTTCGAACCTCTGGGGCAGTTCATTGATCGTTTTTTGCAACCTTTTGTTCAGGACTGGTACTCCTATACTAAAGATACCACACATTTCTTACAAAAACTCACAAAAGTTGTCATCAAGCCAGGGATGTTACTATGTACCTCGGATGTTAAAGCCCTCTACACCTCCATTCCACATTCTGAGGGAATAGAGGCAGTTGAATGGGCTTTACTAAAACAAGAAAATCTACCAGTGAACAAAGTTTTTCTATTGGAACTCTTGCACTTTAGCCTTCACCATAGCTATTTCAAATGGAACAATGCATTTTACTTGCAGAACAAAGGTACCTCAATGGGCTTTTCTGGGGCCCCCGCCTATGCAAATACCTATATGGCAAGGTTTGAAGACCAATTCTTGAAGACTGACACAGACTGGACTGCCAACACGGTTCTCTATTGCCGTTACATAGACGACATCTTTTTAATCTGGCAGAATTCCAGAGCATTGTTGGAACGAAAGATATCGGAGCTGAACACACATGACGAGAATATCCAATTCACGCATACCATTGACAACAAGGTTGTCCCATATCTGGATGTATTGGTGAAATTGAGCGATGACACTCTGGAAACTGAGGTATACCACAAGGCCACCGATAAAAACACTGCTCTGGCATATAACAGTTTTCATTCTAAGAATCTGATTGACAATCTACCATTTTCTTTAATGTTAAGAGCCAAAAGAATTTGTTCTCAAGAGGAAACCCTTCAGACCAACATCAACATTATTCACAGTAAATATGCATCTAAAAAGTACCCGGCCACGGTATTACAGACAGCCAAGGAAAAAGTTGACAAGCTACCAAGGGAAACGTTGTTGCTTAAAAAAACGAAAGATCAGCTACACCGCCAGGTTTTTGTGTCCAAATATTCAACTTGTTCGCAAGAAATTAAGAAGAGTATTAACAATCACTGGGAACTGCTAAGTAATGAGACTGACTTCAGGGAGTTGTTTATACACAAACCAATTTTCGCTTACAGAAGGTCCCGCAATATAAAAGAATTGCTGAAATCCAGTACCACAAAAACCAAAGGCAACTTTAAAGGAATGAAAAAATGCCAAAATTGCACGCATTGTAACAACGTGATAGCCACTGACACGGTAAAACACCCACATACTGGGGAAACCATCCCCATCAAGATTAGTGCAGACTGCAATTCAATGAACGTGATATACGCAATCAAATGTCCCTGCAGATTATTGTATGTGGGGAAAACAGAGAGAAAAATAAAAATACGAATATCAGAGCACAAGAGTACTATTCGTCACAAAAATGCAAACAGCAGTTTGGCAGTACATTGGGATGTGAACAGACATACCATCGCCCAACTAAAATTCCAGATATTGGAAATGGTGACTCCAACACCTGGGAAGTGTCTCACCAAGACTTTATTACAGAGAGAAATCCATTGGATCAGGAAGTTGCAAACCCAAGACCCCAAAGGGATTAATGATCGAGTTGACTTTAATTGTTTTCTCTGATATTAGCACAAATGTTGAGCGCTCGAGGCCAATTGTCATCGCAATCTAATCTTTCATGTAAATATTCTGAATTGACAGTATCATATTGCATTATGTTCACCTAAGACTACGTTAAACGTAGATTTTGTTTGACCATTCCACCACACCAACATGGCGTTCACATATGTATTCACGCATTGACATATCTTGTCTAAAAGTCCTTTGTTGATCTTTACATCCGTCGCGCTCAGTAATCTGTCATCAAAAAGAGCGGGCGTATGTGACGAGGCGTTCCGATTTGTTTGTGATCCGAGCGTTTGGTTCCGCGAGGAAGGAGAGAGGGTCGACCGGTGAATTTAAAGTATTGCCGTGGACAGAGTAAGGTAAATACCCTTAGAGATATGACTTACCAACATCGTTTGTATACACGATGCTTAGAGAGATTGATGCCGCTTTTTGTCATTTTCAGTTTTCTACACTATCAAGTTTGGTACAGTCACGCCCTGACTTTGTTAGTCGCTACGGCTTACAGCAGCATTTTAAGAGGTGCGTTACGTATTCAGTCTATTTTTAGGTATATTCTTTATTTAGTCCGGTGTTATGACAGCACCTAGAGCCTAACAGCAGTTCCGGTGATATGGACATCAGAGTAGATTTAAGTTTGCGTCTTTTTCGTTTGTTGTTCTAGATGGGTTTCCCCTAAGCGGATTCGCCGGTCACGAGGAAGTATCCATCAGGCTCCGTGTTAGCAAATATCTGCAGTTGTTTACATCAAGACTGCACCTTCTAGCGGTGTTTTCACGATTTCAGTAAGTCGGGAAGGTTAAACGTGTTGTTTGGTTTTTTCGCCATGATAGTGTTTCAGACAAAACTTAGATACATTATTCTTTGTTATAGGGCGACGGATCCAAGTTTCCCACATTGACAGTCTTGAACACCATTATTTTTTGTGTTGTTAAAGTGAGTATGATACTATTACTAAGGTGACCAATTCAGATGAATTTTTTTTCCTCTTCAAAAAATCAATAGTTAGCGTCTATAACAAAACGCACATGTTGATATGCTATGAACCATGTATTCTTGAAGCACCTCATTTCACGTGAGTGATAGAGATCATTTTTTCTTTTTTAGGTACCGCCCCTGACGAAGGGCCAGGCGGCCCGAAATGCATTGGGCAGGATAAACTATGAGCATTTTTTGCAATACAAATATTTATGTTGAAAGAAAGTTTTTCAGGATTATCAATGTATTAGTTGTATTCATGTATATGAGATGCACATCATGTGGCTAAAATAAGAAATGCCAGTAAAGATTTGAAGTTGACAAACATAATAAATAGCAGTGTTTTTTCATAAATCAATTGTTATATGCATGTTAGAACTTGATGAAAACAGTCAACATTTTCCCATTGTGGAATAGCAACAGTGCGCAGAAGACAAGCGGTCACGCTTGATTTCTTGTATGCACAAGAAATACCATCACAAAGCATACTTAGTGGGCTTTTGGGGGTGTTTGTGCACCCAAATAGTGGTTTTGTACAAAAGAATGGAGAAGAGAATGTGCAAACTAGCTTTTCTCCCATTATGTGTGATTTGTGGTTTCTAGCCTATAGAAAGATAACCCTAAACATAAGAACCAAAAACTTCCTGCAGACCTTTTACATCCAGATTTATACAAAGAAAGTTTAAATCTAGGTAGCAAAGAAATAGGTAAATTCAAGTACACATGCATGGGTTGATGCTTGTCATATAAAGGCGGTCATACGCTGATTGCCATATTAAAAATCAAATGTCCCACTAGACCCAAAGAGGAACAAGCTAAAAAAAAAAGTTTGGGCGCAATGAGTAATGTTAAACATAGCCTGGCCAACATGGATGTTTGCCATTAGATTAAAGGGCAAGAAAGTAGATTTCCAAAGCACTGGAGTTGGCTGAACACTTCGTGGTCTACGCCCTGGGCACATGGTAGAAGTTGTGTGTAGGTTATCACGTTGTGCGTTGGGTGAAGGATCTGGCTGCAGACCATGTCCTAAAGCTAAACCTTGTTGTGCTCAGCCAAAGAAACATGAACCCATTGCTGACCACACTGGAGATTGGGAAGAGTGGAATGAGAAACTTGGGGGCTTGATGTAGTATTATCAACTACAAAAAAATAAAACACACTCACTAAAAGCAACTTTAAGGCTAAATTATTGTTTCTTTTGCTCATAAGACATTACATGTGTTGTTATAAAAAAAGTACTCACATTCCCAGGAAAAACAGTTAAATGGTGTTGCAGTTACGAAACAAAACCTGAAAACCACAGAAACTGGATAGTTATGTTTATCTTCACACACCGCACCCTGTCTTGCGTAAAGTCCACTTATATAGGAGATTGAATAGCTCAATGTTCAAAAGTGTTTGGACACAAATGTGCTTGAGTTTATATCCTAGATTCAGAAAGAGAATGCAAGTGAGATACATACGTACTAAATATTTATGTAGTACAATCACTTGGCTGTTGCCACTCACGGGCATTCCTACTTTTTATCCATTATTGTAATAAAAGAAGCCAATTGGAATTTTAAACACCTCATTAAATGCCATTATTTGAATATTCTACTTGACAAATATTTTGATGCTGCAGCTGACGCTTTAGCGCTTAGTTTAGGACAGTATATTTTGTTCTGCTCTGTCTAGGCTCTCATTATAAATTTGGTTACGTTCCTACCTCTCTATCTCGCAATTTGTGATCTAAGACTCCTGAACAAATATACTGGGCGGGCCATGTAGATGAGCATAAATTGTTGGATAACCTACCTACACCTCCTTCTGGCAGTGTTAGGTCTGGTTCACAGACCGGACAGCCCTTGGATTAAACTGTAAAACTCATTTTGGATGGGGTACAAAGTAGAGGCAGGCAAAGGATGCAAGTGCAGTGCAGGTGCATGCTCAGAATAATACCCTATGTGGTTTGCAGGTGCTCTCACCTTTTCCTTTAAATCAGTCTTGAAAGCAAAATTGCGAACAGGAAATTGTGAAAGAAGAGGGCTGCAGGCAAGGGTTCCATCTCCAGGTTAATGCTCCGCAGACAGTAAAGTGTCAACCTCTTCACACACAGCACTTGCGAAATCTTACACCTTTTCCTGCTTCTTTAGTTTGAATATCACGGCTGTGTGCTCAGACGTCACTTTTGATTCTCTGACATCTCGACCAAAACTAGCAGTGGTCGTGTAGGACAATAGAAAGAGGACTCTCATACCTCTTGCACAGCCATGTTGGATATTAAGTGATGTTTTCAACGAGGTAAACCCATGTTGTGTAAATATTTATGGTATATCTTTGGTATCCCTTATCCCTTGCTCTTTGGCAGTCTTCAGAGGTCTACCCTATTGGAGAACTCCGACGATTATACTACAGCCCCACCAACCAAAGCACAGACGATCCTCGGGACTGTTGCCATCGGCATGGGCACACAGAAGCTTGATTGCTTGGAGCTAATGTGCTGCTGTCATGACCCCCATCGTTGCCTTGAACGGGAAACCCAGGTAGAATACCATAAAAACATTGTCCCAGCAGCTCTTCGAAAGTAAAAGCGGGCGTGCCATGCTGAATGTAAGAAAACGTGGCTAACGTAGGAAAAGCATGTCAAAGTGTCAGCACGTATACTGCTGGGTAGTAAGCTAGCAATCAGAAAAACTTAAACATTGCAATCAAGTAGCTAAGCATCTACAATAAAACCTAGTTTAAGCCTCTTCTGCAAACAGCACCAATTTAGTTAATAAAGAAAACAATTATAAAAATAACACCAAAAAGGGAGAACAGAACCTTTCGTTATCATAAGGCACCTGGGTCTGGAGGGTACTGACATCTGAATTACATCACTCATTGAACGACCACATCCAATAAACGAGAGTGTTGTGTCCGAGCTCCAATACAGATAGGCATACAAAGCATCAAGCTAGTGGGTTGGGGGGGGGGGTGGCTTTACCGGCTTGGACCATCAAAGGAGAACACCTCTAAAATCATGCAGATACGAAGTGAGATTGAGAATCTGGTCACAACAGCTGGCAACATCGTGTGTTTCAGGCAGTCCCATCGCTGGCACAAGCGTGCAACAATATCATCAAGACAAGAGCCGCCCAGCAACAGGGCGGTGGCAGTGTGCAGCGATCGGCATGGCACGCCCACTGTTATAACAATTTACTTGGCCTGGCAAAATGACCACTTTTTGCAGCCTCTTGTAAGGGAAGGAATGTGTTTTCACAGACCCTATAATTGGCTCAGGGAGGAGATCTCTTCGCAGGTATACAAGGCTCAATGGCCTCAGGAAGAGGGGAAACAGTTACTGATCGAGATCTCCCTTGAGGATGACCTTTACTCTCACAATTGCAACACTCACCTGACACTGCTCTCAAAGGGGGCTTTGCTCGTGCCCCGTCTGTCTCCTTCTTTGATTAGCACCGGGCCCCAGCGCAACCAGCCTTCTTCCCCCCATGGCTCACTCTCCACAGCCAATAAAGATAAAGAAAAAAGTACACATACAGTGTACCAACCAAGTAAAGGGGCCAGTAGCCATGGGAGGTTACAAATGAAGACAAGGCCGTACTAAGGAGGAACATTTACATTCACTAACAAGCCTATTAACAAATCAGAAGACAGCATTTAGGAAGGACAAAGGCACAAGCCAATGAAAAATATGGGCGGGGGAGTGGGCGTGGCTTCTCTCCCATACTGAGCTACCACAGATCTTCGCAAAGCAGCACTTGCGTGCTGACTTTACGTTCGACCTAAAAGTAAGGAGCGACACATTGTAGTAGCTTCAACTAACTCTGCATTTAAAATAATTCCAAAACAATAACCTCTCGCTTTTCCCCTCAACAGTGTTGGTGTATTTTCCTGTTTAGTGATTTCACCCAATTTTCTCAGAAATCCAGTAATAGGTAAAAACAAGTTATCACCAAATTTTAAAAAGAGTCAAAACAAAAGAATCTTCTAATGATACGTCATCTGCACAGTCCTCAACATGACATCTATTACACCTGAGCAGTAAACTGACCGGGACCATGACATCCTTTTGTTATATTTTTCTAGCAGCATCTGCTTGGTTATTCATTCAGTAATGTTGTTATTTTACTACTTGTCGGTATCATCTTGTGTGATGTCATGTCATGTTATCTTGTGCTTACTATTGTAGCCTTTGAGCACATGTGTATCTCGGTATGTGCAGTTGGTCTTTTTCTGCTTCTTATAGTGCAGGAACCAGACCGAATGTATATGTATGGGCCCTGGCTGGATTTAATCCTGCACCAAAGTCATCCCCTAGAACAGAGGGGAGTCCAAAGTTGAATATAATCACTGTGCAGGCCCGCCCCTTTTTGCAGTAACTTCAAAATAATCTGAGGAAAAGAAGGAAATACATATAGTTAAGTTGATGGTCAGTAACAACTAAGGATTGTACATTGCAAGTATTTGGCTCTGAGAAAAGGGGATACAAATTGGACACCCGCTCATTATCCCCAGATGTAACCAGCAAGTTCTCATGCAATGCTTGGAGAAGATGTTTATAGAGAAATAACACCCTGTAATGGGCGAATCAGGACCTCCTCCAACCTGGGTGCTACTCTACATGTATGAAGAAAAAACCTTTTGTATTGACTTTCTCTTAGCATTTGATCTCTACCACCAGACTGGCCAGTGCGTTCGTCCCCACTGGTCATTAAATACTTAGGTTGTTGGATTGACTATTCAAAGAAGAATTGATACTCCCCTGAAAAATCTAGGAAGTCACAGTATGCCCAAAGGTGCTGGAACTATTTTTCGAGCAGGGATGCTGTCCATTAACATCATCTCACTAAAAATCTGGGGATATTTGACAATGTCTGTAGGAAAGTGCTACTTTTGACATGGTTAGACCCTACTTTTTGTTTGATGCCTGATGTGATTTTGAACCGTAAGTGCACTGGGTCCCTGCTAACAACGTTCCCACTGCCAGGTCCCTTTCCAAAAACGGCACCATGATTGGCACAACTTCAGCCACCCTTGCAAGTCCCTAGTAGATGATACCCCAGGTACCTATGGTATTGGTACTGAAAAAGGTCCACAGGTGCTGCAGCGTGAATTGTGCCACCCCAAAAACCCCTCACCCAGACCTTGCAAACTGTAGCTGCAGGCTGCATGTCTTGGTGCAGAGAAAACTAAAGAGTCTACATGGAACACATTCTTGTGTGCTATGCCCTCCCACACTACATGAGATATAGGCAAGACACCCCTACTGCAGGACTTACAGCCATACGGCAGGGTGCACTATATCCCATTTTTGGTCATATGTGCAAGAGTAGATATGACCCTGCAATGTCCGAGCCATTCATGGATATTGTAAGTGCACAGGGAAGCCATAAAGAGTACATGGGCTGTAAATTTGTCACTACAAATTTCCTAGTTCGGTGATGGCTTCACTGTATCTTAATATGTTTAGTCCCAAACATCTTGTCTAAATAAATCATCACTGATGGCAGTGAGAGATGTATTAATAAATGCACACAGAAGGCCCTGTTGTGGTCTCTGACTAGACATAGCCAGTTTGCTACAACCAGACATCTTTTCTGACCTCATGGGGTGAGATCCTGCATGCTCATAGAGGCCAGAGATAAAGCCTTCTCTGGGCGGAGGTGCTTCACACCTCCTCCTTGCCAGAATGAACTTTCAGAGCAGGAGGCTTTAAAGGAATTGCCATCTTTGAAGTTCAGCCCAGGCTTCCCCAGATGGTGGGGGATGCTAACCCGCCTGTCCTGCTCCACATTAGTGGGAAAGTTAGTTAGATGAGTAGGTGGATCCACACTAAGCCAGCACCACCGCTAGGGTTTGTCAGGCGATGTGAACCCTTCTCATGAAAATCCATCATCTTGGGATGGTGGAAAAACAACCTATCAGTGCTAGCATAGTGACCCTTCCCACCAGTGGCGTAACAAAAGTTGAGGGGCCCCTCTGCAAAGTACATGGAGGGGCCCCATCCTGACGCACTCAGGAGCGCTCAGGCCAGTGTACTATGCTGAGGCCCCACTTCCAGAGCACGGGGACCACCACATTGCAGGGGCTGCGAGGTCTTCGTTACACCACTGCTTCCCACAGCAAATGATCACTTAGAGGGGGTAGGCATGCTAAAGGTAGGTATCCCATTGGCTTCCACCAGTCCCCCCTTGTAATGTCCCACAATTTAGTATTTAGGTGGCATCCCTAGACCTGGAATCCAGATTTGATGGACAGGATGAAGACCAGGACAAAGATGATTGGATGCCTGAGAACTGGAGACCTGCTGCAGAAGAAAATTGGCGCTAAACCATGCCTCCTGCCTCTGGGACTTCCACAGCTGTGGTGTTGCGTGTTGTTCTGAACCTGAGAAGGCACCAAGAGGTCCTCCAGCCTTTTCAAAATCACCAAGAACCTCCCCTCGAGTGTAGGTATCACTCCCCTACACACCGCATGCACTGATCCCACTGAGTCTGGTT
This sequence comes from Lissotriton vulgaris, assembly GCF_964263255.1. Classification (NCBI taxonomy): domain Eukaryota; kingdom Metazoa; phylum Chordata; class Amphibia; order Caudata; family Salamandridae; genus Lissotriton; species Lissotriton vulgaris. Next base: position 836,605,669 of record NC_141689.1, on the reverse strand, counting down.
TGTTGATGTGCTGCTCTCCAATGACTTCGATGCGGCACCCAAACCAAAAAAAGTACACCAGCTACAGAGGGTCAGATGTGTCTCCTCACCAAGTTTGTAGACACCAGGCGCTAACGAAGTCGCACCATACCAATACTTGGGGTACCGGATCCCTTAAAGCCACCAGCCAGACGGAGAGTCAGTTGCGGACTCCATTGATACCAGAAGCACGCACCCATTGAGGGACATCGAGACCCCTGAGACCCACATCTGGAGAGGCCCAGCTCTCCCTAAATCGTCTCTCCAAGTTGGCTGCCCTTGACCACAAGGACTTCTCGACACACAATGCCTGGCTGACCGATCTGCCCTGCACCCAGCCCCGCTGGCCTCGGTAAAGATGAACCAACTGTGCTTGCATGGTCCAGCAAACCTTGCAACCTCCTCCCTCCAGTGGGACCCACCATACCTACCTCTAACTCCTCCTGTGCAGTGTCTTTCCAGGTGGCCACCTCTGTTGTAACATTCCAGCTACTGACATCTTCACCACCCAGCTCTTTTACGAATCTGGGATGCTCCTGTTCTTCAGCTGAAACTTTCAACTTAGTCCTGCTATCGATCTGTAATGAGAAGGTGAAATTTTTGAAAGCATTGCCTAATTCTATATGCATTTTTCTACTCTTTCCCATTGAACTCAAAGGTGCGAAATTGCACACAATTAGGGTTTCGAGAAGCACACAGTGGGGAAAGAGCCCTTATTATGGCTTCCGAAGAATTAAGAGGCATCCTAGATTTGGGAGGGAAGGCCGTGCTGATACCTTTAGACATCTCAGCGGCCTTCGATACGGTGGATCATAACATTCTTGCTGACCGACTCTCAGAATCAGGAATTAAAGGCCTAGCTCTTAAACTTCGTATATTTTTTTTAGCAGATAGAGTCCAATTTGTGCAGTTGGGAGCATGCGCCTCTGAACAGTTTAGGTTGCCATGCAGAGTACCACAGTGCTCATCTTTGAGCCCTACTTTGTTTAACTCATATGTAGCACTGCTAGCCAAGCTTATTAGGTCTTTTGGCTTTACAGCTGCCTTATATGCTGACGACACACAGTTAACTGTTTCAATGTCCAGCAATGTGAAAGAAACTGGCAACCATTTTAATCAATGCATGACTCAGAATAATAAATTAATGAAAACCAACTGTTTAAAGTTTACCTCAGTGAAAACTGTGGTGCTTTTACTGGGCAATCATCCTGATGTTTGGTTCTCCAGTTGGTGGCCGAATGAGCTGTGTTCTCTCCCTGCACCAGTGAAAAATGTGAAGAACCTAGGGATTAATTTCGAGGACTTAGTGGCCTTTAGGGAACAGGTTAACAGCAGTGTTTTTTATTCTCAAACTAATTAGGAAAAGACTGTCCTTCATCCATAGGGATTTGCTAAAAATGTTTGTGTCTGCCCTAGCCTTTTCCAGATTGTACTATGGCAATGCACCATATCTAAACTTACAAAAGGAACTCTTACAGGCCTTACAGAATGCAGTGGCCCTGTTGCTTTGGATAGTCCCAAGTATCAGTCAGCATCACAAGGTCTTGTCAAACTTCATTGGCTTTCAGTTGCCAACAGGATCACATTTAAATCCCTTTGTCTAGCCTATAAAGCACTGCATAAGGTAGGCCCAGACAACTTTAAAAAACTGTTAATTTGGTACATCCCAAAAAGAAACCTCTGATCACCCACTGCAAACTTTTGGTGATCCCCAGAGCTAAGAGAGAACATTGGTGAGGGAGGGGTATCATAGCAGGACAGCCAACCTATGCAACACCCTACCTTTAATCTTAAAAACACTCCCAATTTAACCTCCATTATAAAACTATTGAAAACCTGGCTCTTTGGAAATATTTTATAGGGTCTTACTTACCAGCAATAGTTCGTGGTGTAAGCAGTGCCAAGAAGCCTCAGGGCATTTGAGTGCTTTAGAAAATATCAAATAAAATCAAAATGATATATTTTCAGAACTCTTAAAAATCATATTCCCTAAAGAACTTACTGTAGATCAAAGTTCTTGGCCTTAAAAAATACATGAAAATGTATATTATTTTTATAAATTTTTCTCTGATTTATTCTTTAGTGTGTGTCTCATTTATTGACTCTGTGAGTACAATAAATGCTTAACACTACCCACTGATAAGCCTATCTGCTTGCCCATACTAACATTATAACAGCACTAGTATTATCTACTTTAAACTCTGTGTACCAGTAAGGGATCCACTGGTCTCTCTGCACAGTGTACTTTGTTTTAGTACAGTAATTTGAGAGACAGCTTCCTACAGAGTCTCTTTTAAAACACAAACAAAATGCTACGGTAGGAAAAACCTTTGAAGCCACCCTTTATGGTTGATTCTCCGTCTAAAATCATTAAAGTTTTATGGGGTTGTTTCGGAATATGTCACACCCCTAGTTCTAGCACAACACTGAGGGTGCCTCCAGCACCTCTACCAGTTTATTCTAGTTCGATGAATGTTGTCACTCCTAAGGGGAAAACAGAACCTTTGCAGAATATGATTCTCATTTTCCTTCCTCCAGGCCACTTGAATCCGAAGAAATACAGGACCCCATATCTGTACATTTAGGAATATCAGCCTTCACTCCAATTCCTTGTAATGGTCTGAAAGAACAGGGTACATGATTCAAGATTCATCTAGTATGGTAAACAAAAGCTTTGCATGATTCAGGTCAAGCTCCCCAGAAGAAAAAAGATCAAGGAAACCAGGAATTTCAAGGTAATATGTTCTTCTAAGTCAAAGCTAAATAATCAATGCAGAGTAGTTTGTATAACTCATGTACCGTTTGTGGATTAATAACTTTTCGATATTCTTTCCTTTGGAAGCAACAATCAGCTGTACATAATTGGTTCTAATATACTGGATCATTCATGATAGAATCATTTGTGACCCCTTCAAAAAGAAGATTGTGATATTGTCAATAAAAGTCAGTAAGGTAGCAGAGAGAATCAATTTGTATCAGTGTCATCAAGATCGGTATGGGTTAACCAGTAACGGTAACTCAGAATATTTGCCTCGTCAACATTCTGAGGTTGTACTAAAAACACGCGGGGAAAGGGGAGAAGATGGATGCTGTGCATTTATGCACAGCATCCATAATATAAAGTAACACTTCAACAACTGGAATACTTTGGAAAAGGAGCTGATAGTACGGTTCACTGACAAAATATTGAGGTATAAAATATAGAATGCAAAAATATGGACTCCCTACACTTAAACATTTAAGTCCAAAAATATCGGAAAAAAGAATGGTGATGTAAAAAATATAGTTGTACAAAATATCGAATTTTATATCTATAAAATAAAATAAAATATTAAATATTAAATATATCAACAAATAAAATTAATATAAAAAAGTATATTTAATATACATTTAAAAAATAGAACAACTAAACTTAATTTTAAAAAGTTAAACACACATAATAATTCATATATATTTACTTTAAAACAATTAATAAACTATTTGTTTACATTTACTTTATCATTTTAAAATTATATCAAATTTACAAATATATACATATTCACTGGGAAAACCATAGGTTTCAGATGCGTTATAGTTAGCTGGACATTTCACTCGTACAAAACCATTGAAATTCCCCCGTTATAGTTAGTTCAGCTAACTATAACTCGCCCGCCCACAGTGCACTGGTGATAACGTCACATATTACATCAATCATGACATGGTCAGTGATATCACTCATGACACCACTGATGACATCTCAAATGACATCACTGATGGCATCATCCAGTGAATGTATCTTTTTCTGAAAATTAAATATATTTTGTATATGTATATCTGAAGGTCGATGGAAGAATAAATGGGTATATAAATGTGTAATGGATGATTTTTTTCTGGGAAAAATTGATTGTATAACTGACTGATTAAGTGTATCTTAGTGAATACATGGGTTAGTGAGTAATGTTTAAATATGTAAATAGCTGTATTAGTCTCTCACTTTATGTAAAAGTGACTGCATAGGTTGGTGAGTAGCTACATGAGTGTCTATATGGGTTATTGGTTTTTCGAATATCAGTATGAGAGTCTGAGTGTCTGTGTGGTTCAGTGGGGGTATTACTTAATGCATAGATGCATGAATGAGTGAGTCACTGTTTGTATGTGTTGAAGACAGTATGTGTGCAGGACTGTATGGTTGGATGAGTGTGTGTATGGGTGTGTTAGTGAGTGAATGACTGTCTCAATAGTGTCTTTATAAGTAACTATATATATTTTTAACTAGTATGTGTGAGTATTGGTGTATACAAGTGAGTACATGTGACAGTGAGAGATTGGAAGAGTTATTGTATGAATAAGTATGTGTTTCTTTAAGTAATTGTTTGAAAGAGTAAGTATATGTAAGTTTCTATTCAAGTAAGTGTGGTGGTGTTTGTATAACTGTGTATGCAAGTAAATGGATGTTTGATTATTTATTAGCATGCGTGACTATGTGTGTGAGTAACTATATGGATGAGTGGTGGTGTGTAAGAGGATGTATATGTGTGTGAGTATGAATGACTGGACCCTCTAAAGTGCTTCACTGCAGGCCATCCCTCACAAACACATTTTTTTAACTTGCAAGAGTATCTTATCTTTTCCAAGCTAATTCAACCGTTTTTCTCCACTCACACTCACTTCTTAAATGGTACACAAATCACAGACTTGCACAACCACATCAACTTCCCGTAATATTAACATTACCACACATGAGCCTGGACAGACAGTCCGGGGGTTGGTTAAAACAACTATGAACATGTACTCTATCAAAGTTGTGGTCTTGAAGTTTTGAGCAGATCTTGCCACCCGAGCTATACAGTTTGTACCACCCCCTGGTGACAAGATCTTCATGAGGGTCTTGTGATCATTGTACAATGTAAATCTGATTCCAAAATAAATGTCAGCACTGATCCACTGCCAAAGCACATGCAAGTAATTTGCGCTCAATTATTGAAAATTTTCTTTCAGTCTCATTCAAGGTCTTGGATGCATATGCCACAGTCCATTTGTTTTACCATCTTGTTGAATAAAGTAACCCCTAATTATAGTCACTTGCATCAACTGAAATTTGGCAAGGTTTGCTATTAGCCTATGGTTGAAGTGTGGATGCATTGGTTATCTGGTCTGTGACACATTTAGATGCTTCCTCTTGTTCTTTACCCCATGTGAATTCAGTGTCTTTTCTTAGAATCCTTCAAAGAGGTTCCATCAACATGGCAAAACCTTTCACAAACTATCCATAATAAACGCAGAGGCCGTTAAATGATTTTGATTTGTCTTTATCATCTGGAGCTGGTGCCCTTCTTATTGCATCAGCCAAGGATTCTTTAGGAATTCCTTCCTCTTCAGAAATAGTGTGTTCTAGATAATCAACTTGATTTTTGGAAAACATACATTTTTAGGACAGAGAACAAGGCTTTTTCTTGACAATTTCTGGCAAACCTCCTCTAAAATGACTAAAGGCCTCATTACGATGGCGGGCGGACTTCAGTCTTTCCGCTATCATTTTGGAATTGGGACCGGCTGCCTATGAGGCGGCCTCCCCACAATCCAAATAACGATGCGACTGGCACCACGGCGGTCACACTTGCCAAACTTTACATGCCATACTTTACATTGCGGCGGGGAATGCTGGATGCAGCACCCGCCACAATGCACATATGGCAATGTTTACATCTCCATGCACTACATGGCAGGCACCATGCAGTACCTGCCACATGGTGCATGGAAATGTAGGGGTGCACTAAAGGTGCCCCCAACCCCAAAAGCAAGTGCCCGGACTGAAGGGTCCATTTCTGCCAACTTGTTCATGGTGGGTTAACCACCATGAACAGGCGGGCGGAAAGGGATATCACTCTCCTGAGGGCAGTGTCTGACAGGCATCCCTGCCATGCTGAGCACTGCGGTACAAAAGGGGGTGGTGATGGACGGAACATCTGAATCAATCCAACACTCACACCCAGTCAAAAGATCTGGGTTTAGTCCATCACCGTTCTTTAGCCCACTCTGCCACCCCAGTTCAGACATGGCTATATGCAAATCAGTCTGACCCTGTGCCTCATGGGGACAGTCCAGCCCGAACTGCCAAGCCATGTCTTCCCCGGACCGGAAACAAGCTTCCGAGGACCGGTTTCTAGCATTCCAGCCGTCTTCAGCCCGGCTTGCTTGAATCCAGTGGCAAAGTGAGCAAGGGACTCACGTCTGAGCATACCCTGCCACACTTATGGCGGCCAAAAGCAGTACAAAAGGGGGTGGTGATGGACGGAGCATCTGAATCAATCCAACACTCACACCCAGTCAAAAGATCTGGGTTTAGTCCATCACCGTTCTTTAGCCCACTCTGCCACCCCAGTTCAGACATGGCTATATGCAAATCAGTCTGACTCTGTGCCTCATGGGAACAGTCCAGCCCGAACTGCCAAGCCAAGTCTTCCCTGGACCGGAAACAAGCTTCCGAGGACCTGTTTCTGGCATTCCAGCCGTCTTCAGCCCGGCTTGCTTGAATCCAGTGGCAAAGTGAGCAAGGGACTCACGTCTGAGCATACCCTGCCACACTTATGGCGGCCAAAAGCGGTACATAAGGGGGTGGTGATGGACGGAGCATCTGAATCAATCCAACACTCACACCCAGTCAAAAGATCTGGGTTTAGTCCATCGCCGTTCTTTAGCCCACTCTGCCACCCCAGTTCAGACATGGCTATATGCAAATCAGTCTGACCCTGTGCCTCATGGGAACAGTCCAGCCCGAGCTGCCAAGCCATGTCTTATCTGGACCGGAAACAAGCTTCCGAGGACTGGTTTCTGGCATTCCAGCCGTCTTCAGCCCGGCTTGCTTTAATCCAGTGGCAAAGTGAGCAAGGGACTCCCATCTGAGCATACCCTGCCATACTTATGGCGGCCAAAAGCGGTACAAAAGGGGGTGGTGATGGACGGAGCATCTGAACCAATCCAACACTCACACCCAGTCAAAAGATCTGGGTTTAGTCCATCACTGTTCTTTAGCCCACTCTGCCACCCCAGTTCAGACATGGCTATATGCAAATCAGTCTGACTCTGTGCCTCATGGGAACAGTCCAGCCTGAACTGCCAAGCCATGTCTTTCCTGGACCGGAAACAAGCTTCCGAGGACCTGTTTCTGGCATTCCAGGCGTCTTCAGCCCGGCTTGCTTGAACCCAGTGGCAAAGTGAGCAAGGGACTCACGTCTGAGCAAACCTTGCCACACTTATGGCGGCCAAAAGCAGTACAAAAGGGGGTGGTGATGGACGGAGCATCTGAATCAATCCAACACTCACACCCAGTCAAAAGATCTGGGTTTAGTCCATCACCGTTCTTTAGCCCACTCTGCCACCCCAGTTCAGACATGGCTATACGCAAATCAGTCTGACCCTGTGCCTCATGGGAATAGTCCAGCCCGAGCTGCCAAGCAATGTCTTATCTGGACCGGAAACAAGCTTCCGAGGACCGGTTTCTGGCATTCCAGCCGTCTTCAGCCCGGCTTGCTTGAATCCTGTGGCAAAGTGAGCAAGGGACTCCCGTCTGAGCATACCCTGCCACACTTATGGCAGCCAAAAGCGGTACAAAAGGGGGTGGTGATGGACGGAGCATCTGAACCAATCCAACACTCACACCCAGTCAAAAGATCTGGGTTTAGTCCATCACCGTTCTTTAGCCCACTCTGCCACCCCAGTTCAGATATGGCTATATGCAAATCAGTCTGACCCTGTGCTTCATGGGAACAGTCCAGCCCGAACTTCCAAGCCATGTCTTCCCTGGACCGGAAACAAGCTTCCGGGGACCGGTTTCTGGCATTCCAGCCGTCTTCAGCCCGGCTTGCTTGAATCCAGTGGCAAAGTGAGCAAGGGACTCATGTCTGAGCATACCCTGCCACACTTATGGCGGCCAAAAGCGGTACAAAAGGGGGTGGTGATGGACGGAGCATCTGAATCAATCCAACACTCACACCCAGTCAAAAGATCTGGGTTTAGTCCATCAACGTTCTTTAGCCCACTCTGCCACCCCAGTTCAGACATGGCTATATGCAAATCAGTCTGGCCCTGTGCCTCATGGGAACAGTCCAGCCCGAACTGCCAAGCCATGTCTTCCCTGGACCGGAAACAAGCTTCCGAGGACCGGTTTCTGGCATTCCAGCCGTCTTCAGCCCAGCTTGCTTGAATCCAGTGGCAAAGTGAGCAAGGGACTCACGTCTGAGCATACCCTGTCACACTTATGGCGGCCAAAAGCGGTACAAAAGGGGGTGGTGATGGACGGAGCATCTGAATCAATCCAACACTCACACCCAGTCAAAAGATCTGGGTTTAGTCCATCACGGTTCTTTAGACCACTCTGCATCTCTAGTTCAGACATGGCTACATGCAAATCTGTCTGACCCTGTGCCTCATGGGAACAGTCCAGCCTGAACTGCCAAGCCATGTCTTCCCTGGACCGGAAACAAGCTTCTGAGGACCGGTTTCTGGCATTCCAGCCGTCAGAATGTCTGTGACTGTTTTTCTGTTTTTCCGTGCCAGCTGTGTAGGGCAGCCCTCCTTCCAGTGTAAGGACCTTCTAAAACACACACGTCTCACCAGTAGCAATTGGGCTAAAATTACTCCTTCCAGTGTAAGGACCTTCTAAAACACACACGTCTCACCAGCAGCAATTGGGCTAAAATCACTCGCATCCTACATGAGCCTACATAGCACTACGAATACCAGCATTCCTAGCGCTTAGCCACGCCCAGCCAATATGGCCTCTTTAAATTACCAGAACCGTCTCGCGGCGTCTTTACGCCATACGCCGGATGAATGAATGTGGAGAAGAACGCTCGCTGAACGAGTAAGTACACGCTCCAGAGTGTGCTACCCTGTTGGTCTGTCCGCGCTTCACTGCGCCGAATTTCAATGCTCCTGTTCGCGCTCTGTCACGCTGAATTTCAATGCTCTTCTTTGCATTTTTCATATAGCCGCAACAGAACTTGAACTGCTGGACCGTACGGCCACAACAATTCTTTTTGCGGCTATCCGCCTGAAGGACAGGTAGGATGTTTGCCGTATAGCATCGTTCTGTTTAAATTGGCTAGCACCAGATGCAGATAAAGATTCACACACGTTTGCATTCGTTCCTCTGCAGATATCACGCTCCATGCGAGGTCTCCCATTCCAAATAAACGATATGACTGCCACATCAAGTCAGGAAGGACGACCTACTTTCCAGCCCTGGCCACTTGTGAGGTTATCAGTTCATTGTAGTTACAGGCTATCACTCATTGATATACCTGTTTCTCTGCAGATAATGTGTGCTCAGTGAGGCTGCTGCCCCCATTCACCTTGACCATGAATACTACACCCAGGTATTTATACATATCGGTTTTAGAGTCTTGTAGTACACCGTAATGTGAGTGCTACCAATACTTACACCAGATTCCACTATGATTGTTTACAGCTATGGCTCTATCCAGTCCGTGTCCTGAGGAGAACACCGAATCGCCTTGTGGTTCGAAACGCGTTGACCGCGAGCCAGGGATAAAGAAGAAGGATGCAACTAGGGATACAAACAATACCACGCTTTCTGTCTCTAGTAGTGTAACCATACAAATATCTAATCACTGGCTCAGCAAGATTGGCAGGCAGTATTTATGAACTTTGTTGTCCGCCCGTCTTCTGTTCTATAATCTGAAGGACTGGTGCCTACTTTGAAAATTGCTGTTAGGCATTGCATCAATGTAATTTATTTTTTGCTATGCATTTTTGGTGTGTTTGTAATTTAGTATTGATGATGTACATATTGAACACTTGTATATATTGTGCACATTGTTTTTTGAATGCATTCTTTATTGTTTGATAACTGTCTTTTTCCATGACATACAATAAGAAAATATAAAAATCCAAGAAGAGAAAAAACAAAAATAAAATACCGACCGCTCAGTACTTGTAGGCTGAGTGCGATCAAATATGAAATAAGTAAAACCTGATTGGCTATCTTTTTTGTTTGGTATGCTGAGCAATGCGGCAGCTTGGAAAATGACCGGCAGCCACAGTAATCTGGTGGGTGGAAAACAGCAGTACGAGGGCGGAGGATCCTTCTGTCCTTGTAATCAGGCCTTAGGTGTTCCTAGCTGTTGAAGAGTAGGATGTAGCCTTGGAAGCACCTAACATTTGCTTCCATGCCAAAGCGAGTCTGAATGACATTCTTCTGTATTGATAAATTCAACAAGGTGCAGAGAAGCAGTGAGTAGTCTTGACTCCTCTGTTAATGTAATCTAATGGTATGCACTGCGTAGCTCTAGAGTAGATAAACGTGTGATGACATTCAAAATTGGCACTAGAACATTGACCTTATGTAGGGGATGACTATCCACTTTAATATTGGCATTTAAGGGTTGCAGATCCATGAAAAGTCTCAAGTCACCATTATTAATTTTTGTAAAAACTATGGAAGATACCCAATCTGATGATTCTTTCTCCTCAGTAATTCCTTCTCTTCAACCTTCCCATCGTATTGCTAAATACCTCTGGAAACTTAGTTTTAACTTTCTCAGTCTGTCTTTGGCAACAACTAGAACTGTAAGTAAGTAAGTATGTAAGTAAGTAATGTTTATTTGTACATGAATAATTAAAATCTTTACAAAATTGTAAAAACACCAATAAAATCTTTGTTAAAAGAAGCCATTTGTACTTGAACTTGACGAGTTAGAATACATAAAACTACAGATAATTATCCTCAGGACTTTAAAAATGTTCATCAGAGGTTGTTAAGTCTCTTTCTTGTTAAGTCAAAGAACTTCACGACCTGGCAATTCAATTTGGTGCCGCTGGTGGAAAAGCACAGTTTGACTGCCTGCATACAGGTCCGAACGGCATGTAGGTTAAAGGATGGACATAGGAGTTGTACCTCAGGTCCTTTAGGCTAGGACAGATGCAAATCACATGGACAATGTCCTCCTTGCCAGTTTTGCACAGGCGACACTGTTGTGAAGAGTTATTTCTCTCCCAGGGTGGAAGATGTGGGAGTATGGGAATTACGCCAAGGAGTAGTTTTAAGAATTTTTCTTTAACTTTTATTTTCATGCCAATGTTGAGGTATGTTTGTGACTGCAATTTTCCGTAATCACCCAGCGTTAGCCATCCATGCGCTCTATTTGCTAGGTCCTTCTTGTCTACAATCGCTTGAATAATGCGTGCTGATTTTTTGGCTACTTCTTTAAAAGACAAGAGATCTTTTGATGTTTCCCAGATATCGATCAAGCCTAGAACTTTGAGTGATTCATATAAATAGACTCTCGGCAGGGAGTTGTGATGCCGAAGTAACTCTTCCCATACGTTAGAACATAAGGAGCCAGCCTCTGCATTGCGAATCTTATGCCAGCTGGCTGAATACACACTCCTTTCTAGAGTTTGTTTCAGGATGCCAAATTCTAGTTGAATCTGAGCAGGAGAGACATATTTGGGAAGATTAAAAATAGCCCTGTATGAGTTAGCTATGAGTGTGTCCAGCAATGCCGCATCCTTTCCATGATGTGATTCGCTCCCAGAGGTAAGAGTCGGTTGTAGTTTGGCACGCAAAATTTCAAGGAGAGGTTTGAGTGTGAGGTCGGGTAGTTTGGCCTTTAGTGATTTTAATGCCAAATAGGTCATTGTGGCCTTCCCTCGTAAGGAGTTGAGCTGTGCCCTAGACGTATTATTTGAGTCCACGATTACTCCCAGGTACTTATATGTGGTTACCCGGTCGAGCTTTTCACCGTTCAAGTGCCAGCGAGGATTCTTTTTTTTCCTATAATTCACAGCCATAACCTTTGACTTATTGAAGTTTATTTGAAGTGCATTCTTTGCTGAGAAAGCAAGAGTTGCGTTCAGGAGGTGTTGGAGGCCCGTTGGGGTCCGCCTTATCAGCAACAGGTCATCCACGTATAACAATTTGGAAAGTGTAATTTTCCCTAATTTCGGGGCATGGTTGGGACATTTATCGAGTTCCCCAGGTAGAAGAGTTGAATAAAATGAGCGCGAGTAGACACCCCTGTTTTAATCCTTTTGTTGTCCTGATGGGCTTCGAGAGGTGTGTTCCAGCCCCAAGTTTGATTTTAAACCAGGTGTTTGAGTGGAGCAGTATTAGGACGTCTAATAGGTGTTTAGGTATTCCCCAGTTGTCCAGTTTCTGCCAAAGTTTGTTACGGTCCACGTGGTCAAATGCAGCAGTATAGTCGATGAACGAGAGGAATAAGATGACTTAGTTTCTTTTGCTGCTTCCATCAGCAATGATAATGCCATGAGATTGGTTGTGGTCCCTTGGCCTTTGCAGAAACCCGTTTGGTTAATTGGGATGATTGAGTTTTCAGTTGCCCATGATGTTAATTCCTCCAAGATAATACATGCAAAATATTTTGCCTCCACGTCTAGTAGGGCAATAAGCCGATAGTTGTTTGGATGCCTCTTGCTACCGTGTTTATAAATCGGGCTGATGACTGACCCGTGCCAGGATTCGAGAAGGGTCTGGGTAAGCCTTATACTATTAAACACTGGTGCTAGAGATGCGCTCCAAAATTCTATGTCTGATTTGTACAGCACAGGTGGTATGCCATTCGGCCCCGGAGCTCCGGTTGGTCTCCCCCTTGTTATTTGCCGTCTGATGTCAGATGGGAAAATTATCTTTAACCCTGACTCGAGAGCCTTCGTGGGCATTTCTATTGTTTTTGGTTTGTCAGGTTTTGATAAGTTTGTGGCCTCATGCTCCCGCATTTCGAGGGTATTTGTGCCGGTGTAGTAGTTGGATTTTCCTTCTATTTTGTGCCTTGTGGCTTTTAAGCGGAGATTCTTTGTAACGGCCTCTTCTATGATCCCGTCGTTATTGAAATGCTTCAATAGGTATTTTGTCCAAACCTCCTCTGGTATTTTTTTTTTTTTTTTATAAAAACCTTTATTAGTGACAAAATAAAGAGTACACAGCTACTTGCCTACAACCTGCGTCCGCAGGCCGGCAGCTATCGCAGTCAAAGTCATGCTTGTATTTACATCAAGCAAGGTGAAACAGCAGTTATTTAAACACAGCATGTCGTCTACAACCCAGTTGGGCCGGCCGCAATGTAAAGTCAATGTAAGCTGTTTACGGATGCAATATCCAGCAAGTAAGTTAGCAAGGCGTAGTCTATCAGTATCTACTTGAGGTTCCTTTTATCCTTTACAACGAACTAAACAAATCAACAGAAACTGTTCCCTCCCATGATTCCCATCATACTTAGTATATGGCAAGAAGTATCTTGAGGTGCAGAGCTGCAAGCAGCACTGTCTATGTCGTAATGTGATCCGCACCTGGGATAATGGCATTCTGCCCCCAATTGTCCTTTCTGGCTGACATGGGAGGGGAGAGGGGGGGTAATCTATGATCCGATTTGTGAGTACAACAGTATATGACGTTTTGGATGCTGCGCTACATGTGACTCTCTAGTGTGGTGCATAAACTATCTGGTGACGGGGACGAACGGAACTCAAGTCATCCGCTGGAGAGCAGTGTCTGGTACGGCATGTGTTCCAATCACCTGCAATGTCTAGAACAGCACAGTGTCCCAGGCTATCTACCCATGGGCCAAGCATGCAGACTGTTTGAAAGTGAGATGATGCATAGGGGGGGAGGGACTCTACTAGTCCCCGCCCACCAGAAACCTGGTTCTGGTTTGCGTAAAGGGAACAGGCTAGCTTAGCCTATTTCTCTGTTACTTCCTGCCTCTGATGTATCTTCATTCTGCATGCGGAGAAGATATGTAGTGAGGGGACCCCATAGGTCTTTAGGACGTGACTGTTGTGGTAGAAGTTCGGCATATGTGTGCAAATGTTCCTGCCAAGTAGACATCATGGTCAACCATATCTTGAATTTAGGCGCACAACCTCGGCCCCAGCGGCAGGCAACATGGAGTTTAGCTAACAGGAGGCCCAGCGCAAACTTTTTTTATGTGTTTTTATCGCTCGATTCGACTGGCCCAGTCGGGCAGTCCTAGGACAAGGTACAGTGTCTACCCCGATCATGTCAGACAACGCCTTAAATATCTCATCCCAATATGCCGCTACGGCAGGGCACATCCAAGCCAGGTGGAGGAAGTCCGCACCCTCGCTTTTGCATCGTAAACATCTGTCATTGTCCTGGAGTCCAAAGCGGAACAGTTTGGCAGGGGTATAGTAGAGTCGGTGCAAAAATTTTAAATGAACCAGTCTGAGACGTGCATTGCCTGTCACAGTGTTGGTATGCGAGCAGCTTTCTTCCCATTGCTCGTCCGGCAATGGTGCGTCTAGATCCCCGTCCCAGTCGTATTGCGCTCTCAGTGACGGGGGAGATGGGGCAGCTTGCGCATGTTTATATAGCATGGATACTACATGTTTCGGGGAGTCCGTTTGTAGGAGGGCGTGTAGGGGTGCCATAGTATCCGGCTCATCAGGGAAATTGGGTGTGACCGCCTTGACATTCTGACGCAGCCGAGTATAAAGGAACGTATCCATTACTGAGGGGGTGTTATCCCCAAAGAGTTGAGCCGACGTGCTAAATTGCCCCTGGAGATATAGATCGCCCCAAGTATGGATCGCATGTTTTGTGAGCATTTTACGGCCAATCTCCTCACAGAGGACATTTAGCCTGGGGTCATGCGCTAGAGACATACATGGCGAATATAAGAACTTGACCCCCATATTATCTGCTATGCGCTTCCAAGCTTGCACCGTACAGTCCACCGTGGTAGGGTCACGGTCCATAACAAGGGCCTGGGCATATAAATAACCCGATGGTTGGGCGGGCCTCATATAGCCGTCCTCCACCGCCAGGTGAGCCATAAAGAGAGGAGGATGTAGCCAGTACACAACAAAGTGTCCCTGGGCACAATCATAGTATCGTTGAAAATTTGGAACATCAAATCCACCTTGGTGATAAGGTAACATGAGTGTCTTCAGACCAATCCTAATCTGTCTGCCACCCCAGATGAGCCGAGACAACTGGGAATTGAGGGCGCTGAAGAAGTATGAGCCTGGACTATATGGTATATTAGTAAAAAGATATAGGAGCTTGGGGAGAACCACCATCTTAATCATGGAGATGCGCCCCGCCATTGGCAGTGGGAGATGGATCCACTTAGTGATGGTGTTGGTCAATTTATCCAGGACAGTACCATGATTAGCCCTAATGAGAGCTTCCCGGTTTCTAGTCACTATGATGCCCAGGTATTTTATTTCATCTATCTCCCACATTAGGGGGTAATCCAGAGGGAAGCGCAAGGTCTTGTCCCTCAAGGGGAATAGAGCAGACTTCGACCCGTTTATCTGTATCCCCGATATGGTTCCGAATTTGGTGATCTCGCGCAACAGAGGGTTAAGGTTAACTTGCGGTTTGTGTAAGGTCATGTCGTCAGCATATAATGCAATGAGTAGCTGGCATTCCGGGTATATTAAAGAGCGGTGATTGTGATGTTGCCGGAGTACTGGGGAGAGCGGGTAGCCCTGCCCGGTACCCCTATTGATCTCAAATGAGGCTGAGCGGGAGCCGTTTAACAGAACTGAGGCTTGCGGTTTGCAATATAGCAGTCAAATCCAATCGAGAAAGTTAAAGGGGATCCCCATCCATTCCAGAAGGGCCAGAAGGTAGTCCCACTCGAGGGAATCGAACGCCTTTTTGGCGTCTAGGAAAACTGCAGCAGCCTCGCATCGAGGATTAATGTCCTGCAGTAGAGCCTGAATGGTCTGCAGGTTGTGTGTTGTCGCCCTATTTGGGACAAATCCCGCTTGGTCAGGCAATACCAGACGCTCCATCAACAGGTTAAGGCGTGTCGCAAGTACTTTCGCTAATATTTTTACATCAGTATTTAGCAATGAAAGAGGTCTGTAAGAGTCGCAGTGCTCCGGAGGCTTGTCTGGTTTCAACAGGGATGCTATTAGGGCTTCAGGCATGGTGGTCGGCAAAGTACCCTCTTCAAGGGCCGAATAGTAAACTTGTTTCAGTATATGGAGCGAGTAGATGAATATAGGCCTTATAAAAGTCAATTGGCAACCCATCAGATCCAGGTGATTTGCCCGACTTCATAGACATGATAGCGTCTTTTATTTCATCCAGCTCGATTTCATGATGTAAAAATTTCTGCTGGGATGGGCCAATCCACGCAATAGCAGTGTCATCGAGATACAACTGTAAACCGATAGGCGACGATCTTTGGGAGGTGTATAGCGTGGAGTAGTGATTAGTGAGAATGCGGAGTTGCTCTGCGAGGTCTCTCTGCGGGGCCTGCTGTTCGTCCAGTAAGGTCGAGACATAGTTGTGATATCTCGGGGATCTGATAGCAAAGGCGAGTGCCCTGCCAGGTCTATTTCCCTCGCCATAGAGGCGCGCAGTTTACAGTTTCCCCAGGAACTAACATTCCTTTTCCGCCACTTCCGCATATTCATTCAGCTTTTCCCTGAGTAGAGCTTTAGAGGCATGCCCCTGCGTGTCGCGAGTCATGCCCCGTTCAAGGTCCCGGAGCTCAGTTTCTAACTTGCGCAGTTCGCCATGCAGTGACTTGAGGACGCCACCACCCTTCGCAATACACCACCCTCTGACCGTGACCTTAAAGGCCTCCCATACCGTCGTGAGATTCGTCACGGATCCCACGTTATGCTCAAAAAAGTCTTGTATGTCATTTTCAAGTTCTGCCTTGAAGGCCGAGTCAGTGAGGTGTGCGGGATTCAGGCGCCAACTTAAATATGGGGAGGCATCAATGGGTATGCGTAATGTTAGGAGGACTGGCGAATGATCTGAGAATGTCCTGGCAAGGTGTAGGGTGTCAACCAGCCAAGGCATGAGGCCAGCCGATAGGAACACATAATCAATCTGCGCCCATGTGGAATGCACTGCAGGGTGATGTGTACCCTGTTTGAGGGAGGGGTGTAAGTGCCTCCAGGCATCGATGTAGTGGTGTTCCTCAACAATGGTTGATAATGTACGTTGGGCATGAGTGTAGTGTAACGCCTGGGGGTGAGATCTATCCAGGCACAGTTCCAATGCTGTATTGAAGTCTCCACCCAATATGACATGGCCTATGCCCAGAGTTTGAATTTTACCCCACATTGTAAGGAGTGCCGACGTGTCTTCTGTATTGGGGCCATAATAGCAGGCGAAGAGGACTGTATGCGAGTATAGTGTCCCCCAGACCATGCAATATCTACCTTCTGAATCTACCTCAGTCCCAGAAGGTGTAAACCTCATCAATCGCCTGACCACGATTGTCACTCCTCTGGCATAGTTTGAATAAGAGAACACCCTGCACGAGGCCCATCTAGATGCGAACAGAGGGGAACCATCAGGCCCTAAGTGTGTTTCATAAAGCACGGCAATTGACACCCCCTGCCTGTCTAGGTAACCCAAAATGTGTCTCTTCTTGCGTGGGTTGTTCAGTCCACGAGCATTTCATGAGACCAGCCGAAACTTCTGTGTCAGCTGCGAGCCCGCTAAGTCACCCATTCAACCAAGTAAAGATTTGTGTAGCATGTAGGTGCATCATCACAGATCAAAGTACAATCAATTACACAGAAACAACATTTCCATCCCATTTTCCCCTCGTTAAAATGGCTCCGAACATGCGGTACCGTCGCTTTAATAAATACAGCATGAAGTTGGAGTGTCATCCCACCCACACCGGCAACCCCAACTAGCCGGGTATATGGTCCCCACCCACCCACCCAAAACCAAAACGGAACCAAAACCAAAAAGAGCACTACATATGCCCCTGCCCTCAGGAGGGGAGGGGAGTTTAGGGGTTCACCCATTGGGGGTCAGAACTAGGGGCACCAGACCTGCCAACCACTTCCCTACTTACACCCACATTCAACCAGGCTTACCCCGGTCGACTCGTGTGGGACGGAGGTGGGTGATCGAGCACTTAATTACACTTTAGACCAGTAAGACTTAAAACAGAACTAATACCTCACCAGTATACGCAGGTGTCAGTCTTCGCATACCCAGTGACCAGGGACTATGTGACCCCAAGGTCCACCATAACAGTACATCAGGTTAGTCCTGTTGTGACAATGGTGATTACTACCTGGAGCGTCGACGAGTTGACTCCTCCCTGTACTGTTCTTTCCTGCATTGTTTGAGGAAGTCTTCCACCTGCTGTGGATTTTGAAAAAAGTGGTGCTTACCCTGATGGGAGATTTTTAATTTTGCCGGATATAGCATGGCATACGGGATCTCCTGTGCTTGTAGTTTCTTTTTAACCCCTGCAAATTTGCGTCTGGCTTCTTGGACGGAAGGGGTAAAATCGGGGAAAAAGGATAGCGTTGCGTTGCCATGGTTCACAGTCTCCAGCTCCCTCGTGCATCTCAGCACTGCATCACGGTCTCTATAGTTAAGAAAACGCGCAATGATGGGCCGTGGTTGGGCTCCGGGAGGAGGGCGAGCGGCCAAGGATCTATGGGCTCTCTCAACGATGAGGTGTGAGGAGAATGATTCTTTTCCAAACAGTTCCACTCCAAGGTTTTCAACAAAGATCTCCATCTTCCCTGTGTTGGTGGACTCCGCAAGGTCCAAAATACGAATGTTATTACGGCGGGATCTCGCCTCCAAATCCTCCTTCTTGTCCGCTATTATTTTTAGCAGCCTGTCCATTTGAGTGACTTGTCTGTTGGAAGAGGTATCTCCGTCTTCCTATGTCGAAATCCTGTCTTTGGCCTCTTTAATGCGAGTGTCATGATGTTCCATCTTAGCCACCACACTGTCCATGCGTGTATTTATGGTGTCGATTTTGGAGTCTACTGTTGACAGGTTCTGCTTCATACCCAACAAGAGCGTTTTCCAGTCCTCCTCCTGTGGGGCCGAGGTGGTAGGGCTGCCCCCCTCTTCCGGCATCGTTTTTGAAGTTTTCTTGGATTCAAATGGGATTTTCGACTGTCTGGCATCGCTGCGGCCCATGTCCCGCCTTGGCGTCCGCGATGCAGTAGAAAGAGTGGCCGCCAGCTCTCAGGAGGGTTCGGGCGGAAGGGGGGGCTGATGCAGGCTGGGCGGGAAAACAGGGTGTGGGCCGAAGGCCGTCCGACGTTTCTAGCTCCAGTCGAGCGGGTGGGCTCAGGGCCAAAAGGCTTCCGCCAGCGTGGTGAAGAAACGCCGCCTGTTATCGATTTATGGTTGGACGGAATGGGTCCCTAGACCAGGAGGGGGTTGAGGGCATGCACTGAAGTTTCAATGCCGCGTACAGCGACGAGCAAGTAGGGACCCCAGGAACAATGGGGTGACTCCGAGTGTCACAGGCGGATCCAGTGGCGGAATTGTGAGCAAAGCCACGGACAAAGTTCCCCCACCTACAGCTTTAGGAACGGCGAGGTGCCACAGTAGCGGATTAGTGGGGTATGCACTTATAGGGGAAGCAGGGACAGATAGGAGATCCTCAATATTCATTGTGGGTCAATACCCAGAGAGTCACATGTAAGCAAAGAAGGAGGCCATTAACAGGTGTCGCCCGCATAGGGAGGGCGCCTTGAGTCCCAGCCGTTCTGTAAGTAGGATGAGCTATCGGGCCCTCGTGGATAAATCCCTCAGCGAATATTCAGCCCCAGGGATGGGGAGAGCAAGCAGCTATCAACTGGCCCGCGTTATTTTCTAGGCGCATTTCACTCTCAAAAGGAGCACCGGGCTAAAAAACGCGGGAAGCGATTACATTGTGGACCGATGTCCCACGCAATGGCCGCCAGTAGTCCAGACCTTGCACAGATCCAAGCCCCTACCACAGCAGATAGGACGAAGGAACCCGGCTGCCCTATTGTGGACACGAGAAGACACCAGGAATGGCGCTCCGTTCCAATGGGAGGGAAGCTCTCTCCTGATGGTCCCCTGCCGGTAAGCGAGAGTGAAGTAGCAGGCGCAATGGTATGCAAAACCAGCCGCAGCGGTGACGGGGCCCCTCAGGGAGAATGCTCGCAAAGCCTCAGGTGGGGGATGTCGAAGTCTCCGGCGGTATCGCATCCGGCACCTTGGTTGTGGAGCTGGCAACATGGGTGAAAATAATTTTTGCCATGGAACTAATGAGGTCAAAGTTGCAGACGTTGCACCGAAGCCCCTTTAAATTTGAGCTGGCATCTGTGTCGAAGCCTATAAAGGGTTCAGTTTCCAGATGAGTAGGAGATCTTATTTCGGCATCTTGAGGCAGGTGGTCGCTGAGGTCGCTCGTCCCTAATCTGATGAAATTACCCAGCAAAACATGTTTAAAGATGTGAACATGTAATCAAGATGGGAGGATTGTTTATTGGAGTGGAAGGTGGCAACTGGTGGGTCATCATCAACGTAGCAACCGTTTAGGGCCCTTACGATAAGTTGTTCCAGATGTCGAAGTAAGTTTTTTTAATGCTTCGTTGGTTTCTTACTTTTTATTGGGCCTTGTGTCTGCACGCCCCATGCTGCATTCAAATCTTGGGTGAGGTCGCTGAGTTGCTCTTTGTTGATGAGAAGCATATTAAAGTCCCCAGTCAAGATGAATGAATCAGATGCCCTTTCTTCCATTATTTTTTTCACCAGTTTGGCCAGGTCTTCCGCCCCTTTTTGTTTATGTTTGGGGTGAATGTATATGTTAATTATAATTACTTTCTGGAGCTGCTTCTTTCCCCGGAGTGAGATCAATGCCACCTGATTGACACTTGGGGGAGGTATGTGGAGATCCATTGCCTCAATTTCGCCTATTGTCGATATTGATGCGTAGAACATCAGACCTCCTGATCTTCGTCCAAAGGTTGAGTTTTTATTTGCCAGGATACAGCAAGACGTGAACCCTTGGAGCTCAAATACTTTTTCTTCCCAAGTTTCTTGGAGCAGGATAAGACTAGAACTGGTTCAATGGCACATAGTTCCAGCTTCATTATTCTCTGATCACTCCCCAAAGTATGCATCCTCCTTTCTTGGCTACATAGATTTTGATGCATGTTGACCTTGCCTTGAATTTTACTGTTGACATAAAATATTCATAGTGATGAATTGTATTGCCATCATATGTTACTGTTGTCAAAGTAAAGGTTTGTAGGGAGAATATATTTTGAGCAAACAATTTCTTATAAGTGTCTTTGGAAATAATGTTAAAGGGAGAACTTGAATCTACCAAAATATCCAAAGCTTGAGCTTTCTCCTTAAAACATGGTAGAATTGGCTTATACCCAATTGGCATATTTATGTATTATAAGTCCCTAGTCAAGTGGCGCTGCCTGTACCCAGGGCCTGTAAATTAAATGCCACTGGTGGGCCTGCAGCGCTATTAGGGCCACCTACCAAGGAACACTATAAACAAGTCCCAGGCCTACCATTGCATCCTGTGTGTGCAGGTTTAAACTGACATTTCAACCTGGAAAAACAAACCTTCCTTTTTAATATATATAAGCCACCTCTAAGGTAGGCCCTAAACAGTCATCAGGACAGGGTGCAATGTATAAAAAAAAGTTAGGTATGTACTTTTAGGTTTTACATGTCCTACTAGTGAGTAACTTCTAAAATAGTTTTTCACTACTGTAAGGCCTACCACTCCTATAGGATAACAATGGAGTTACCTTAATACATTCAATAAGCTGTAACTTCCAATTGGTAGACAGATTGAGTTTAGTGTCAAAAAAATTGTATTTAAAAGTTTTCTTTAATGGTGAAATCGGATTTTAATCACCTGCTGCCCTCCTGCCTGGGTGAGAAGTACTAGACCTGCATCTCTTGATCCCAGAATGATGCCAAGGGCTTGTTGGCTGTCCTCCTGATCTGAAGCCTCAGGATCACAACAGTCTTCCAAAAACCTTGTTCCTGCACCTAGACTCAGCCCCTTGTGAGTCTACCTTGCCAAGTGATGGCACCCCAGTCCTAGACCCTTGGAATTGGGCTATATGGGCTCTGGCAGCCTCTGTGGATCCAGTGGAACCGATGCATCTCCTCTGCTGTTCGGGGAAAACCCTAGCAGGAATTATGCATAGCCACTGCTGCATGGATTGGATCCATCACACAGACCCGCATAGCCCTCACAGCCCCATCTGAACCACTGCTGTGCGACACATCTTTGGCACTGGCCCCGCATCCTTCATCGATGGCAACCTCGATGAAGGACTCCACATGGCAGCCTTGCAGCACCATGGAACAATCAGTGGTCAGTGCTTCCAAGCAAACTTGGTTACATCCCCCTGAGGGCACTTCAAATTGTCTCCAGTGCAATTTAAAGGATTGATAGATTCAATTCATGTTTTTCCTTCATGAATTTTTTTTTCCTTCATTAAGTCCATTATTAATTAATTCTCAAAGCATCGATTCAGTTCAAAGAGGCCATTCTTATATTTGAAACACTCCAATGCATTTCGAGCATAAAATGCTCTTCATCAGGGAGAACAATCTAAAAATTAAATCACATCGTAATGCATAATTGATACAAGACCTCTTATATGTGATAAAACTCTCCTTTTACATATCATGCATAGCTGAAAAACGTATGTGCATCTATATATATGTGAGTGTGAATACGTGTGGTAGACTAAACATGTGTGACCCAGAATTGTGTGAACGAAAGAAGTTTCAAAATGCAGTGTTTGTGATTGTGGTAGGTTTACTTTTTAACAGTGCTCGTGAAAAAAACGATAAAAACGATAAAAAATTATTGTGATGGAAACTCGATCACTCACTTTCAGAGGTTCAAGGGATGTGATTGATAGGATAGCTGTAGGGAAAATAAACACATCTTAACTTTGAAACGTGCTAATCGATGGTCAAAACAAACAGTAATACATCGGTGTACCGCTAGTGTACACTGGGGTAGATAAATACAGCTTATGATCGCGCTCGAAAAGAGCGCTTCTATCCTAATGATAGGACTTACTTGTATGAGCATATTTCTTTGTTTTTCTATATTCAGTGTGGGCCGATTCCTGCGAGTCCGTATCGCGGCAATTTGTGTCAAGATACTCTCGCCGGTGTTCTGTTCTGAACTAGACACGCGTGTTAACGTGGTGATGCGACTCAGGGCTAATCCTGGAAAATAAAAGCGGACTACAAACAAGTCTAGTGTGGCAGACATATTGGAAAGTCTGCTCTGATTAAACTATATTCAACAAGGTGAATATGGTAAAATATTCTTACGAAAACGATCACTGAAAAGTGGGTGAAGTGTAATCACGGGAGGCGATGTACGTAAAAATGAATACACGAGTCGGAAAATAGTTGGTTTAAGTGTACGAAGGTCGTTAAATGAGCAAGTGTATGTTAAGGAGTGTTAAGGAGAATTACATTATTGTACATATGTAAATGGTAACAACAATATACAGTGCCTAGGAGCAAAACTGTGAATCCTGGTACTCAAAGGTAACAGGAATATTCAATTCTTTCATTAAGACTATGCGGTCTGTATGACTGTAATTCCATGATCCAAAAATTCTCTCGTCTTAATAAATATTTGTTGTTGTCTCTGCCTTCTTTTTTAACGACTGTTTCCAAGATCAAAAATCTCAGTTGAGCAACATTATGTTTGTGTTCAAAACAGTGAGGCGACTGACGATTTCATATTACCTGTCCTGATATTAGACGTATGATCATTAATTCTTAGACATATCTTCCTCTCTGTTTTCCCCACGTATATATATATATATTTTTTGTTCCCCACGTATATTTTACCACAAGGGCATTTTAGTAGATAGACAACGTTTGGGGTTACACAGGTGGCAGTTACTCGAAGCTTGATATTGTAACCCTTCATTGGATGATTGATGGTGGTTCCACAAATTATGTTATTACAATTTTGTCAATTTAAACATGGTCTGGTACCACTATATGACTGAGTTTCTGGGTTTTTTTGTTTGATGATTTCTCCTAAATTATCGTTCCTTGTATATGCAAAATTTGGGGGTTGTGAAAATGCGTGGTTGAAATCTGGTGCCGTCGCTAACATCGGCCAATGTTTAGTGATGATTTTTTAAAATTGATCACTAGGTGTGGAAAATCTTGACACCACCACAGTCCTGGTGTTCTCTTGTTTCTTAGTTGGGTTTAGAGCTCTCTCCCGTGGGGTTGATTGACATTTCTTAATGGCTTTTTCAATGGTAGATGGAGGGTACCCTCTGTCTGTGAATCTTTTTGCCATTTCATTAATCCTCGAGTTTGCCTTTTCGGTGTTTGATTCTATTCTTTTAATTCTCATCATCTGCGAGGTGGGTAAATGCATTTTAAGCGATGTTTGATGGTGACTTGAATAATGCAGCATGTTATTTCTGCCTGTTTTTTTACGGTAAATGTCTGTCTCCAGACCTTTTTCTGTTTTGCGAACAAGTACATCTAAGAATGTGATCTGTGTGTCTGATATTTCACTGGTAAATTGACGATGTTCATTAAACGTATTCCATGTTTCAAGGGCGGTTGTGACCTCTTCTTGTGTGCCCTTCCACAACATGAAAATGTTGTCAATGTATCTATGATACATTATTATTATATGATCTTGCCAGTCTTGGTTAGACAAAATGTGCTCCTCTTCAAATCTTTCCATGACAAGGTTAGCGTATGAGGGCGCCATACAATTTCCCATGGACGTACCGTTGAATTGGAGGAACCACTCCTCCTTCCATTGGAAGTAAGTATGGTACAGTGAGAAATGAACCAATTCCATGATGAATACTTTCATTGTTGTCTCCAGGTTTAAATTGAGTAAGGTGTGTTCCACTGCTTCCAGTCCCATATTGTGAGGAATCGATGTATAAAGAGCTTTTACATCAGCTGTACATAGTATGATGTTATTTTCTGCTTCTTACCAGCTTATATTGTAAAGCTTATGTGAGAAGTCGGTGGTGTCTTTTAGATACAATGTCATTTTCTTGACACTCGGTTGAAGGTATCTATCGACAAACTGGCCAAGGGGTTCGTGAATTCTTCCACATGTTAAGACTATGGGTATAAATGGTGGATCTGTGACACTCTTATGAATTTTAGGTACCATGTAGAGTACCAGACTTTTCAGGTTCTGTTTCAGAAGAAATGATCTTATTTTTTTTTTAATGGTTCCCATCTCAAATGCTTTGTCAACTATGATCTTCAATATTTTCGAGAATTCATTGGTGGGGTTGTTGTCCAATTTCATACACGTGTTGCTGTCTATGACGTGTTCTCTAACTCAATTTTCATTGTGTTCAGTGTTCATCATTATTAGGGAGCTGTTGTCAGCTTTTTGAAACACTATGTTTGGGTTGTTTGTCAATTTTTTAAGTGTACTCCAATCTTTTTGTGTGATGTTTCCAGTCTTCTTCTTGTTGAATTTAATTTTTGCAAGATCTTGATTAACCAAATTTTCATATAAATCCAAGGTTTTGTGGCTGGTTGGAGCCATATAGGTACTTTTACTCCTTAGTCCTAGTAGTTCATCTTGGTCTGTGTTAGGCCTTTGATCTCGTAATACATTGTCGAAGAAGTTTCGAAGTCGAAGCTTTCTCATTATTTTAAACAAACTAATTTCCAATTCCAAAATGTTACTATCAGTAGTTGGGACAAATGAGGTGCCTCTTTGTAATAGTTTTGATTCTTCTAATGTGAATTGATAATCTGATATATTAATCACTAGGTTTCCTTCGGTGTTTTCTTCTTCTCCCGTTTTGACTGTATGGTGCTTCTGGTATTCGGATGTTCCTTTTCTTTGTCCTTTTCCCCTCCTGGGTCATCTGATGTTCCTTGGTCTGACTCTAAAAAAGGCTGTCCAGGTGTAGGCTGAAGATGTGTTTCGTCCCGTGCTTGTGATCCTGTATCTGTATCCCAGTGTTCTGACTTGGGGGGTTCTCCGTGGTGGTCTCTCAGTGTAAAACAGGAGCCCAGATTACTACCGATGCCCAGGCCGCTGGCGCAAACCGCCTCTTAGTTCCCATGTTGAATAGTTACCAAATAAAGAGACGGGCGCTGGAAGCAGGAATCAAGAACAGAGTTTATTTCTCATGAGGAGAGCCTGTCATTTCGGACACGAAACACAGTGTCTTTCAGGAGGTGCTCTAACAAGTGAGCTGAGACTCCTTCTTTTATACCTTACAAAACACTTGACATTACAATCAGGACAGTGTGACGCAAAAGAAAAGACATCCCTATAATCCTCGTGTCAATCCTACCCCACATATGTTCACAATAGGGACCCTTGACCTGCTGATAAGAGGGGAGGGCAATCACGCAGCTGAGTGTTCCGTCAACCGTTTAGGATGTGTGCGCCTGATCATAGCCCAGGGGGTGGGGTGGCCAGGATCAATAGTGGGTCCTTTGAAGAGGAGTGACTTCATACAATAAGGGCAGTAAATGGTATCTCCTGGCTTAGGCGATGGCCTCGGACATGTGTGGTCAGCCGGACTCAGGGGAAGGGGTCATCAAAGGAGTGGTATTCATGCCGCGTGGACAATCGGGCGCGGAGGGAAGATTTGTCAAAAGAGGGGCATTCATGGAAGGAAAGGAGGTGTTGGTCAGGCGCGGCCGTGACTCTCAAGGACAGGGTCTTGCAGAAGAAGGTTTATGACTGGCCCGTGTGAGGAGAAGGGAGGGGGAGGGGGGAGCCAGAGAGGACACAAGGGCAGAGTCGCATAGAGAGAGAGATCTTATGACCCGTACATGAGAGAGCGGGGGCAGTCAGGTGCAGCTGGGGAGGGCTGTGTCAGCTGAGGCGAAGGATGCCTCTTCAAGAGGAGATGGGGGGGGGGGGGGGGTTTCAAATACACGCAGAAGGGAAGCCGGTGATTCTAATCTTAGGCGGGCAAAAGGCCAGGGTGCCTAAAATGGCTGTCATGTACGCATGGGCACAGGCCTTTGCTGACAGAGGGATGCAGTCAATGTTTTACGGTATTCATGGTGCGCGCAGGGGGGGGGGGGAGGGGGAAAGGGAAATGAACGTTGCTTATGTACATCAATATCTCTAATTTTCTACAGTCGCCTCTTTTTACATAGCAAAAGTTCATTTTCGTAATCGATGATGGTACATATAAACAGGCGCCGTCGCAGAATTAGCATTGTCAATATTAGCATATGGCATATAATCATGGACAGTTAATGTGTTTGGCAGAATGCAGCACATAGGAAATTGCATTTTGTTGAGTTCCTAGCAATTAAGTGCACTACATAGCATAAATGTTTCTGACGTAAAAATGTGACCAATGAACAGTTTTGACCAAGTAGTTGAGAGCGGAATTCAGTTCAATACACAAGATTTCTTCGCCACAGTGTCTTTTTATCAGTGAGCCATCACTGGTAGGCTCTAGTCCGGGTACTTTCGTTGGCGCTGTTGAGCACCGGTCGGTGGAGCTATAGGTCCAGCTCGGGTCTATCCTTACACGTTGCAGGGTGCGGTCAGTCCTCTGCTGTTAGACCACAGTCCTGTTCCCTAAACAATTCGTTTAGTGGCGCCTTATGCTCGGCACCTATGTTTCCGTGGCAACACCCTATTCCCATTTGAATGCAGTTCTTCCTTTTGGCAAAAAGTCACGTGGCAAAGAGGGTGAGCGTGGTTCAAATAGTCGATAGGAGAGAGAGCGGAGTTGGGTCAGAGTTCCTGGGACACGCAAAAGGGACCAAGGGAGCAAAGGATAACAAGCAGGCAGGCCCATCAATCGGGCCCAAAGAAGGGGGACGGAGACTCCAGGCACACGTGGGTTAGCAGACGGAGGGCTTCAGGGCGGCCCGCCATTTCTCATTTCCCACGTTGAAATTGCTGTCTCGTCCCGTATCTTGTTGCTCTGCAACTCCACCTTTGGTCGAGGTCACACGTGTCTCAAGATCTGCAGCCAGGCTGTACGTCACGTCTGACCCTTCTCCTGGTGATCGTGAATCTTTGAATAGGTACAAAACAAGGTTTTAGAGAAATGGCAGAAGAAGATATCTACGTATGTGAACTCCTCCCTCAATCCTACATACTTGGGAGATACGCTCATCGGTCACAGTCAGAGGTCTATTACCAGGCAGTGCATATGTCGGCATTCTTATTGAGTTCATGCCAAGTTTATTCACCATCTATATATGCCACATATAGAGAAAAGTCAGACTCTTATCAACTGTTCATTCCATCAAATTCAACATTTCGGAACTTCCAGGGAGACTCGTCTTTCTAACCTTAGCCTTAACAGTTCTAGCATTTTCCTTCAAGGCTGGCTAACCTTTTCAAACAGGGCGGGGGTGCCATCATCGAGAGTCAGGTAAAACAAGGTTTTCTCGAGGGACAACAGTTATTCATGGTCATCATTTTTTATATCCGGGACGGCAGCTGGGGTCTATCAAAATGGGGCAGGGATGCTTCGGGCGCTCGCGCTTGGGTGCAAAAGGGGGTGGGGCAATCTGGGCATTGAGGGTCAATCTAGACGTTGGCGTTCGTCTCTGATGAACAGAAATGAGGTGCCATTGACATACAGTTCCCCCATAAATGGCCAGATCTGGGGGACCTTAGTCGTCTTACCTGTCCTTTCCTTCTCAGCCAATTCGAGATCATTCATTTTGCAGAAAGGAGAGGTAGTAATATGGCGAGATACAATCATTTTAGTTTCGGTCAATTTCGCTGAACACCTTCGCGTTCAATAAATATCCAATCAAACTGGTGCCGGTGGGGCACAATTTTACCACAAAGAGGGAGAGAAAATAGGGAGACTCTCATAGAGAGTGAGAGTCGTCCGCAATCTAAACGAGCCATTCGGTACACGTATGACATGTAGAGAGAGAGAGAGAGAGAGAGAGAGAGAGAGAGAGAGAGAGAGAGAGAGAGATAAGGGGGTGGTGAGAGAGAGAGAGAGAGAGAGAGAGAGAGAGACGTGTACGAAAATAGGTCATTTAGTGCGCTCACAATCACAGAACAGTAGAGGTCAGGTAACACGCAAATACAGACAGAGGGAAGACATAAATCCGTACATCACATACACACAAACTCAGACAAGGAAGACAGCACATGTATTACATATATATAAGACATTCATGACAAAACAGAAAACAACAGGTGGCCAACAAAATCCATATTATATCCTACGTATCTTTACTATCCTATTTATCTACGTGCTTAGCTCTTTCTACCCTTCCCTCCTTTTCCTTCTCGCTTGTTATCTCTGCGAGCGTTCTCAATTGCCAATACTTACGCCTTGGTTAGTCGATCAGAAATTAACCTGGTCGCGCTATTTACCCATGGTTGGATCTTAAACCATTTTTCAGTTCCTTCCTTTGGTGGGAAGTTCTCCAGGCTGAGGCAACGGCAAGTATTGATCGGGAGAACAGTCGGACAGCTTGGCTATATCTATAAGAATGTGAGAAAGGGGGCAGTGCATTTTGAACATCAGCAACATTTCTAACTTCCCAGACGGGTGGTGCCGTGGTAACCCTTACCCACACACTTTTCCTTGTCCTTTCCCTACCTAGTCAAATGTCTAGTTACATTGTCTAACGTGTTATTTCTAGTCAATTGTCGTCATACAGTACCCGTCAAGTTTCTATGTCAGTCCATCCTCCCAGTCGCTATGTTCTAAGGAGGAACAGTCATGTTTAAGTCTACGTCTTTTAAAAACTTATCGTTATAAGGACTATGCACATATTCCCTCCTTCCCTTTTCGTCGGTGGTTCGACCATCGCTCTCCCACACTTCAGCCGACGTTCTGACGTGACCTGCAGAAGGGAGGAGAAAGAAGGGGTGGGGGGCAGCATTCAAAGCACATCAGCATGCAGTAGTCCGAAAACGTTTTTACCTACCACATACTCGACCTATCTCCACGTACTGCATTTCTTTACCATCTCGGCGTTTAAGCCCAGAGGGACCAGTAATGTCAGATAGATAATCATTGACGATTCGCGTATCTATATGAGTTACTTGGTCGCAACCCCTTTTGTTGGGTGCAAGGGTGGCGGTCAGGTGGTATTTCTGTGGTGTCGTTTTAAGGGCGTCTAAAACACTTTTCCGGCTGCTTGTGACACATAATATAGCTGCTAAATATCTGGTCCTTTTTTTTAACCTTCAGCTTTCATCCTACTTATTCTTCGCTCACAGTAGCAAAACATCCAAAACTCATTAATGCAACCGCTACAACTATGCTTTCTTTGTCAAAATACTTTTAATAAAAAGTGTTGATGTATAAATACAGGCCTACAACCCAGTGGACCGGCCACGGAGCAGGTTGAAACTGTACATAAGAAGAACGAAGTTGGTGGCAGTTCATTGCATAAAGTGCAGCAGTGCAATAAAATCGTGTTAAGCTTTCCTACAGAGCAAGCATGATGCATGTCAAGAATTCAGTTTTTCAATTGATTCGTTAATTCATTATCCAAATGCTCATTCACTGTCTAAATTACACCAATTCATTTTTCAAATCATAATTAATACCCACCCTAAGTCAGTTCATTGTCCAAACACATGATCAATATCTGCATTGTCTTCTTCTCTAAGCACATAATCACTATCCATTTTATCAACTTTCTTTTTCCAAAAATGCACACGTATCTCAGAGCATCAAGATTCGAGCAATCCGGGTGTACAGAGAGTTCGAAATTTTCGTTTCGTGTATCGGCGCCATTTTGGGCGAGGTCAGGCAGGTTCCGGTATAGTCAGAATGTTTCCAATGACTCATGGTTGGACCAGAACCTTCCGTTGGCAGTTCAAAAAGTTTTGTGCAATGTGGTAACAGTCTAACAATATGGACCATTAGTCAAAGAGTGGGGAGGGCGGCAACAATTTTCCTACCGGGTCATTCTGGTGTTCCACCGGA
Organism: Lissotriton vulgaris; assembly: GCF_964263255.1. Taxonomy (NCBI): domain Eukaryota; kingdom Metazoa; phylum Chordata; class Amphibia; order Caudata; family Salamandridae; genus Lissotriton; species Lissotriton vulgaris. Next base: position 836,574,973 of record NC_141689.1, on the reverse strand, counting down.
ACTGAACAAGTCTGTGCCGTGGCTGCATTTTAGCCATTTCCAAACCAAGGCTGGCGCCGGCAGGAGTGCACCGATGTCGCAGTTCCCAGTGAGGGGGGCGGGGGCGCCCATGCGGAGGGATCGGGGTGCCCCCCGGCTCTCATAGAATCTTCAAGGTTGAGGAGAGAAGGCATGGGGCGTGTGCCCGTCCTGGGCAAAAGACCGCTTTTCGATGTTGACCCTCTTTAAGTAAGAGCATTGGGGTGTCGCTGGAAGCCTCCACCTGGAGGGAGGTGGGGGAGGCTCGTTCGCGCCGCCTCCCCCTTTCAGCGACCCCGCGCCGTTCTCCGGCTCCAGCGTTTCGGTAAGGCCGTGTCAGGCGATGAAGATGGGGGGGGGGGTCGGTGGCTGAGGCAAGACATCCCCCCCCTTTTTGACATGTGGCGGGACTACCTGTAATTGTCCAGGCGCCGACATGTGGCGGGACTACCTGCAACTGTCAGGCGTTGGGTGTAGTTGCAGCCATTATAGCTCAAAGAAATGCCGCCATCCTCGCCTCGGCTTCGGCCTTCTTTGCGGACCGGATCAGGCGAGAGTGAGAGGGGGGGGGGGTGGTCGGAGGCTGAGGCAAGACAGCCCCCCCCGTGGCCTGCAGGGCAGCAGAAGAGGAGAGATGGAGAGGTCCTTATCATTCTTTGGGCCGCCTGCCCAACAGCATCTCCTACTGACCGCGGCCAGGCGAGCCCCGCATGCCTCGAGGCCTCGCCTTCCGGATGGGCGTAACCGCGGACCCGCTGCACTTCGGGAGCTTCCGGAATGGGGGTAGGTACCTATTAAATTGTTTCTATTTCATGTGACCGTTATTTGGGCGTGGTGGGCAATGAGGCAGACATGTTTGGAGCAGGAGTAGGCAGTGGAGCCTAACTACCTCGTGGCTATCTTGCTGTCGATTTTTTCGCCATTTTATGTTTCTTATTACGAACTGTTTCTAATGTTTCTTATTTTTAGTGAAGTCAAAAGCTCATCAGGGGGTTACTGACTTAGCCTGATTTCGTTTTATTTTTCCTTCTTTTCCTTAGCGTGTTTCGAGCTAAAGTTTTCTGTTAGTAGGGAACGGTGATCACTTCATATTTTTATGTGTCCTTTTCACTAGGGGGTACTTCTGGACGGACCAGACGAGTTCCCTCCAATAAATGGTCCGGGGTGGAACGAGATTATCGATCAAAAGGGGAACATATATTCCTTCATTAGGGTATCATCCTGGACAGACCAAGCGATGTACTTCCACTTACTAGGGTAGCCTCCTGAACGGACCAGATGGTCTACTTCCACTAAATGGCCCATGAGCGGGGAGCATATGTCCTCCATAAGGGTAGTCTCCTGGGCGGACCATGCGAGCTACCCCCCAAATAACCAATCAGTGGGGAGTGGGTAGGACTGACGAATTCACAAAGGGGCATAACCTACCCTTTACTACTTGCAAAGACTAGATAGAATATTTCTACTCCACGTTGTTTGCAGGCAGAAAATACCTCAAACGAAACAATTCCTGGAACAACAATGTCCAGGCAACCAATCAATCAGTGGGGAGAAAAACAGGCATGACGGATTACAATGGGGACAAACGTCTGCATTACCTGCCCTTCGCTATCCAGAAAGGAAGACAGAATATTTCTACTCGTCTCAGTTTGTAGACAGGGAAGATCTCAAAGAGCAATAATCGATTATTAATCGATTTCAAACAATCAGTGGGGAGAAAAGTAGGCATGACGGATTACAACGGGGACAAAAGTCTGCATTACCTACCCTTCTCTATCTGCAAAGAGGGACGAACGTTCCTATTCGCCGCTGTTTGCACACAGAGAATGTCTCGTTCTCAAGAAGAGAACCAATATTTCAAGTAGCATCCAAAGCTAAATGAACCAATACCAACAATATCAGTATACAAATACTGATTCCAATACAATCAATCAATCAATCAGATGGATAAAACCATCCTACCAATCAGGCGCAAAACGCCCTACGTAATCTTACCCGGACCGGACCATACGGACAGTTCTTCGACTTCCTCCTCCAGCGCCCGATTGTTCTCTTTCTCCATGCAGCATTCCTGTGGGATTCCAGTCAGAACAATAGGTCACTCGAGAGAGGTCCGTTCAGAATTGGTGAAGTTCTTTCGATCGGCAGCCGGGCGAGGGCCCTCTCAAGGCAGGTATACTCCGATCATTTAGATGTTCACTTCTTCGTCTGGATCTCTCTTACCGGACCTTATGTCACTGATGGACCCCGCGTTGGGACGCCAATTGTAAAACAGGAGCCCAGATTACTACCGATGCCCAGGCCGCTGGCGCAAACCGCCTCTTAGTTCCCATGTTGAATAGTTACCAAATAAAGAGACGGGCACTGGAGGCAGGAATCAAGAACAGAGTTTATTTCTCATGAGGAGAGCCTGTCATTTCGGGCACGAAACACGGTGTCTTTCAGGAGGTGCTCTAACAAGTGAGCTGAGACTCCTTCTTTTATACCTTACAAAACACTTGACATTACAATCAGGACAGTGTGACGCAAAAGAAAAGACATCCCTATAATCCTCGTGTCAATCCTACCCCACATATGTTCACAATAGGGACCCTTGACCTGCTGATAAGAGGGGAGGGCAATCACGCAGCTGAGTGTTCCGTCAACCGTTTAGGATGTGTGCGCCTGATCATAGCCCAGGGGGTGGGGTGGCCAGGATCAATAGTGGGTCCTTTGAAGAGGAGTGACTTCATACAATAAGGGCAGTAAATGGTATCTCCTGGCTTAGGCGATGGCCTCGGACATGTGTGGTCAGCCGGACTCGGGGGAAGGGGTCATCAAAGGAGTGGTATTCATGCCGCGTGGACAATCGGGCGCGGAGGGAAGATTTGTCAACAGAGGGGCATTCATGGAAGGAAAGGAGGTGTTGGTCAGGCGCGGCCGTGACTCTCAAGGACAGGGTCTTGCAGAAGAAGGTTTATGACTGGCCCGTGTGAGGAGAAGGGAGGGGGAGGGGGGAGCCAGAGTGGACACAAGGGCAGATCGCATAGAGAGAGAGATCTTATGACCCGTACATGAGAGAGCGGGGGCAGTCAGGTGCAGCTGGGGAGGGCTGTGTCAGCTGAGGCGAAGGATGCCTCTTCAAGAGGAGATGGGGGGGGGGGGGGGGGGTTCAAATACACGCAGAAGGGAAGCCGGTGATTCTAATCTTAGGCGGGCAAAAGGCCAGGGTGCCTAAAATGGCTGTCATGTATGCATGGGCACAGGCCTTTGCTGACAGAGGGATGCAGTCAATGTTTTACGGTATTCATGGTGCGCGCAGGGGGGGGGGAGGGGGAAAGGGAAATGAACGTTGCTTATGTACATCAATATCTCTAATTTTCTACATCAGTATTCTCACTACCAGACAATGATGTGTCTGTGCTTTGCGTGTAGGGACGATTACTTCTTTTTTGGGCATATACCTCAGCCCATGTGTACACTTCCCCTAGTTTATAATCCAATGTGTCTCTTATGTATTTCCGTATCTTGCGCATTTTATGCTCGAAATGCATTGGAGTGTTTCAAGTATAAGAAAAGCGTCTTTGAACTAAATAGATGCTTTGAGAATGGATTAATAATGGAATTAATGAAGGAATAAAATTTCATGTAGGAGAAACATGAATTGAATCTATCAATCCTTTAAATTACACTGGATGCAATTCAGAGTGCCCTCACGGGGATGTAACCAAGTTCACTTGGAAGCACTGACCATTGATTGTTAAGAAGACGTTCACCCAGTATGGAAACGTCACCCCAACGAGCACCCAAAGAAACACAAACAAACAATTTGAAGAGTTTTCAACCACATATCCACTTAACTTACAGGTTGTGCACCAGCTTTTGATTCGAGCTCCATGGAACAGTCACATCGCCCCACCTGTGTGCCGCATCCTTGACACCAGACTTCATATCGCTAGCCCTATTGATGGGATCCTCAACTACGATGCAGGCCCTCACATCTCAGCCTTACTGCATCTCAGAAACGATGGATCGATTTGGCTGTGCGACGCATCTGCAACACAGATCCTCTTAACACTCTGCAAACCAGGATTTAACCACTTCTATGCTCATGACGAGCTCAGCTCGTCATGAGTTACGCCTCTCGTACACTCATGACGAGCTCAGCTCGTCATGTAACGCGGGTTTTCAAAAACCCAGCGCACAGCGGGAAAACCGCTAGCGGGCAAGGTGTTAATGTACTTTATTTGGTGGGCCTAACTAGGTCCGGGTAGGCAGCCTGCGCTCATCGCAATCAACATGAACTTGTGACTTTGTCCCAGTCTGGTGCAATCAGATATTCAGAGATGGTGCTTTGTGCTTTTTGGAGCTGTTTTCATGGAAATCTTTAGCACTGCATATTTATGTTTTTTTTGTCATGTTTTATCTATTAAAAATTACTCAATTTTTGTAATCATGTGTGTGATCTTTTTGTGCAGGTTTTTCCACTTTATGACTGTTTGAAGTGTTGCACAAATACATTGCCTCTAAGTTAAGCCTGACTGCTTTGTGCCAAGCTACAGGAGGGTAGACCACAGGTTAATTTAGGGTTGGCTTGTGCCTCACCCTGACAAGAATTGTGGCTGCTGCTTGACCACAGTCAACCAACAACCCAATTTCTTACTGGACAGTGATCATGATTGAGCATGCAATCAATTTTTTTTAACATCATTATTTAACACTGTGCCTTGAACATTGTGAATAAAACCCTGTAGATCATTCCCCCTCTTTGCTGAGAGGTTACACAGATGTGCATTGAAATCACCTGTCCATACTATCCCAGTACGATGCAGTTTTTCTTCTTTTTAGAAAATGAGACAAGGGAAGACTCTAGATGTTTCACATTACCTAACCACCATAGGGGGGCAGCCATACAATGTGTAAATAGGAAGTATTCAAATCTGAATATAAAAATTTGACTGGAATTTTTGTTTTAACTTATGTGGCAAAGTATCCTTTGCTTCTCCCAGCTTTAGAAGGAAGAATTGGAGTGAAAAGATATGGAATCATTCAGATAAAACGGTTCAGTGGCCCAGGTCTCTTGTGGGCATATGACACTAATTTTTATTAATATAGGAAATTCATTTCCATTAAATAATTTAGTGCATACATCAGCCACGTTCCATCACATCAATTTGAACAGATTAAAAGTGTGATAGAGTGTGGCATGGGGAAAAGGATTTATTTCCGTCACAGGGCTCATATTTGGAAAAGAAGAACCACGTACGGGATCCTAGCTGAAACACAGTAGAACTGGGGCAGAATCGCAAACATTCTCAATTGGTCACTCGAGATTGCACAGCCCCCTCCAAAGGCTTGAAGGTATTAAATGTGGGCAGTTTATATTGGATGGTTAGATGGCTATTGTAGAACCCATTCTTGATTAAAGGCAGCATGTTATTTGGATGTTCAGGTTTCGAGAAGACGGCCTAATAGTACCAGGTTAATTGTAGTATTGTCAAACCAAGTATTTTTGAATCTGTCTACCAAAGCTGTGATCAGGCCTGAAGTTCACTGGAACACAATCACCACCACACTTCTTCAGCTCATTGCCTATGCTGGATCACGAGGTTCCGCCATCACTTATTCCTCACCAAGGATCACGCATGCATCTCAGGTAGATGGATATTTGTTGTCATCAGAAATTTCAAAGTTAAATTTAAACAAAAATCATTACCAATTATCATTACTTTAGTTCAGTCAATAAAGAGAATTAAGTTGAGTTAAAGGGCTTTAGTTTATCTTTTTTTGTTATTCATTCATTTATTAGGATATAATTCTCCCAAAATCATCACTGAAGCCTAAAGATTATTCAATCAATATTTAGTTGTGGATCAATCTATTAAAAAATCCAACATGAGCATTAATAAAGTAAATGTAACAAGCTCATTCTATGAACAAACATCCTTATTCTAAGCTAGTTTTGAGAGAAATACTAACGGATTGTAGGTGTCAATTCAGAAACCCATGAAAAGTTCTGATGAGAGAATAGAACATAAGCCTAAAGCTTTGACAGAATAAGCTGAAAGGAATTCTCAGCTCAAATAAGAGCAGATCAAGGAATAAACTATGAATTGTCATAAAGAGATGTCCAGAAAACTCAGTACAGAGTCTCCTCTCAGAGAGTCAGAAGCAAAAAATTGGATGAGTGAAAACTCAATCAGTCTGTTGTGCATCAAAGGGTGCATAAATCTGTCCTACTTGTCTAGGAACACACACTAATATAAAAACATGTTTTCTAAGTTTGCAACATTAATGTTCTTTCTTCCTCATGTTGACCAATGAGATTTCAACTTGCCTCTGGGAACAGGTTTACTCCCAGTCTTCTCACTAGAGTACAATCATCTTTTAACTATGTGACCTTGAATGTTGCAGGCACACTCTTTCTAGTTTCTGATATCATTTTCCCATGAAGAAGCCTACCTGTCTTTAAGATGTTCTGTGGTGATAAAGCAAATGTCTATTAACTAATAAACAGTAGCTCATGAATAGGCAACAGCTGCAGCAAAGAGAAGAAAAGCAACTTGCACAATTGTCGGTTGAGGTGAACACCAAGCATTTCAGTATTAATGGGTCTTGGTGTGATTACACACCTGAACTTAAAATAATATCCAGGCCGAATAACTAGTTTACAGGCCTATAGGCTTTACGTATGGTGCACTACTACAACCTGTGCACTAAATATATTTCATTTATAAACATAAATTCTGCACATTGGATTTTTAATAAAGCATGTGCTAAGTAATTAATGGGCATATTATCAAGGGGGTTTATCTCCGCTTTTTTGGCTTTAAAAGCCAAGAAAGCGGAGATAAAATTATCTCCCTATTACCAAGCTGTCGCTAACACCAGTTAGTGACAGCTAATAGGAGATAGCGACCATCTTGGGCCCCACTTTGCATGTCAGTGATATTTATCACTAATGACATGCAAAGTGGGCGTGCCAAGATGTTAGCGACTGGAAACAGTCTCTAACATCGCTATCTCCTATTACCAACTTTTGGAGATATTCGCGCTAAGCGCGAATATCTCCAAAAGCTAACACCTGCCCTGAGCAGTTCTTAGCCATGTTATCCAATGGGAGGTGGATAACATGGCTAAGAGCATTTGCTCGATAATGCATGAGTATCGCTGACTTTTCAGCGATATTCATGCATTGCGGCCTTTTTTTTATCGCTTTTGCGATAAACCTTGCTAATAGCAAGGTTTATCTGCGATAAAAATCGCCGATGTGCGGCGATAATTTTTGTCTCTAAACAAGTTAGAGACAGAAATTATCGCTAGTTGTTGGTAATATGCCCCAAAATTCACATTTGCACTTACCCAAGATACTCTTTGTACCATATCAATCATGTTGCTTAAAAAACTGGCGTCCCTCCCAAATCAGCCAACCAGTGAATAACTTTGGGGCATATTACCAAGCAATAGCGATAATTATCGCTATTGCTTGGTTAGAGACAAAAATTTACTGCTGAGCTGCGGCGATTTTTACCGCAAATAAACCTTGGTATTACCAAGGTTTAACGCAAATGCGATAAAAATTGCCGCAATGCATGAATATCGCTGAAAAGTCAGCGATATTCATGCATTACCGAGCTAATGCTCTTAGCCATGTTATCCACCTCCCATTGGATAACATGGCTAAGAACTGCTCAGGGAAGGTGTTAGCTTTTGGAGATATTTGCGCTTAGCGCAAATATCTCCAAAAGTAGGTAATAGGAGATAGCGATGTTAGCGACTGTTTTCAGTCGCTAACATCTTGGCACGCCCACTTTGCAAGTCATTAGTGATAAATATCACTGACATGCAAAGTGGGGCCCAAGATGGTCGCTATCTCCTACTAGCTGTCGCTAACTGGTGTTAGCGACAGCTAGGTAATAGGGAGATAATTTTATCTCCGCTTTCTTGGCTTTTAAAGCCAAAAAAGCGGAGATAAACCCCCTTGATAATATGCCCCTTTGTTTTTTAACTATATTTTTGTAGTTCATAATACTCTTCTGTTAAAGAATGATGGGGAGGGGGAATCTTTTTTAGGAAAATGACAAAAGGTGGTGCCACTGGGAAACATTGCAAAATTATAAAATCTTTAGTTTGACAAGTGATTCTTCATATTTATTCTTTGGTATGGGTCAGGCCACAAAAGGTGCCAATTGACACGGGAACTACAGTCTCCTTTTCCCCTGGTTGACGACCAAGAGAAGAATTCTTCAGCTCTAGGACACTATTCCAAAAGTAGTTCCTCTCTGTCAGGCAGAAATTCGTATTGGACAGAGAGGACACAGTAACTAGGGGGCATATTATCAAGACTCAGCGATAAAGTTATCACCGCTTTATCGGCAGGATACTGCCGCTAAAATGACGATAAGGGGCTTGATAATTTGCCCTTGTGAATTCCTATAGAAGCCCAGGTTAGATGTATAACCTGGGTTTCTGTTAGAATTCTATAAAGCATATTATCAAGCCCCTTATTGCCACTTTAGCAGCAGTTTCCTGCCAATAAAGCGGCGAAACTTTTATCGCCCAGTCTTGATTACATGCCCCCTGATTCCTCAACCTGTTTGCAGAATCTGCCAGTAATGATAAAGATGTGTCAATACCATTTATTAGTACATTGGAATGTTGGGAGCTCCATTGAAAACAATGGAGTGCTCTGGGCTTATAATGGCTGGTATAAGCCTGGAGCTCCAACATTCCAATGTTTCTTTGTTCACAGCTCTGGCTGTGAACAAAGGCTTCCAGGAACCTGAGGGGATTCCAATCCCCTCACGCTCCCAAAAGGCTTTGTTTTTTTGTTAGAACATTCTGTCCCCTAGTGACAGAATGTTCTAATAGCCTTATAGCCCTTCGTAGATGGGCTATACTGCTATTAAATTCCCTCTTCCTTGTTAAAGGCCCTCGCCTTCGGCTCGGGGCCTTTAACGCTGGAGAGGGCCTTTAATAGCCCGTATAGCCCTCTACGGCGGGCTTTAAGGTTATAATCTAGAAAAGAGGAGTTCAGCTATGCTCCTGATTGACTCTTCAAAATGGGGTTGACAGTTTTTAATATGGTCAAGCATGGACTGTTTCAGATCAGACATATCTAGAGTTCATGAGACACACTAGGCCCTCATTTCACAATTCCAAGTCCTTTTTGCTGTTAGCAGATGTTAATAGTCCTTGGTCCAAAGCTTCGCTTCGGCTGAGCAATGCATCTTTGAGGCAGATACATACCCCTTCTGGGTTTTTTTGGGCCCGGATCAATTTCAGCAGTTTCAGAGGTGAGGTTTAAGTTACTGGTATCAATACAAAAGGGAGATAAAAAACAAGTGCAGTAGCCAGCATTTATCTGTAACAGCTCTTTGAGTAACACTTAGACTTTCTTCAATGTTATTTATTTTGTTGTTAATTGCCCCCATGGCATTAGGAAAAAGATTTGTAATGGAGTTAGTCACAGTATGGGTAAAATTAAAGGTCATTTTACCTATGCTGTATCCTGTTAGTAACGTTTCTTAAACTGAAAAAACTCAAAAGCCAAGGTTGTGGCCCAATCAGCCTCTTCTGGGCCCTGAGGGGTATAAACAGGCCATTGCGGCTCAGGCACAGTCTGGGTGTGGTCGCACGCATCGTGAATAGCGAGAATGACAGGTGAGCTATATACATCTGGTGGTCCTGCCTCCAATGGCAGTAGAACAGCAGTGCATTGTTGGCCTTGGAGTCCCTTTTGTTCCAACACAAAATCTAGCACCGAGACACGTTCTGCACAGCTGGAATGACAGGTTGGATGTATAGAGCTCATAGCACATCCCCAAAAGATGGAAAACCTAGTTGCGTTGTGTGTCTTAGAGTCCCTATTGACCTCAAGCAAATTCCAGCAAACAGGTGCAAAATTGATTTAAATTTCTTGGAAGACTGAAAGATCAAGTTGTATTACATTTACCAGGCTAACTATTTGTTGTGAGTCGTGTTCAGTCTACTACTAGTAGCTTCTACTATCGCATTTCATGCCCAAATATGTCCACAAGAGGGTGTTGATTTGTGGATTTAATGTTCTTCAATTGCAAAACCTGGTTCACAAAGGCCGATTGCACTTGTGGCAGAGGCCCGCAGTCGTGGGGGACATTGCACCCGAGTTCAGAGACTCCCACACAACTTCGGAGGCCCTTTGTAAATCAAGCCCTTACTCTCTCTCTACCAAGAGTGAAAATAAATCCATTTGTACATATATCTTCAGACTTTTTTGTTTGCACTCAACCAACCCTTGCAATTGCCAACAAAAAACCTAACTGAGAATAAGTCGCATTTAGAATCTGTTATGTATGATTATTTTCTACTTTTTTTTATTGATACACTTACTCAAAATGTTTATATATAGTACACCTGCACTAACAATTATTGGAATATGTTCAATTTTAACAAAGATATGTACACACACATAACAGCACTGAAATGGCCGTTGTCCGATAAGAATGCTGATATGGCTGAGATACCCGCCACCCCCTCTCAACACAATCCCCAAGGATGGGAAACCGGAAACGGTTCTGAACTTTTGGAAGGCGGGAGGGAGTGACCCTCCCGGCCGTATTTATTAAAATATGAAACAAAATCAAAACATTAAAATAACAGTTTCATATTATGTACAATTTCATTTCCACATTACGATGTTTGGCTAACCTTAACAGATCTCTAATACAAAGGTTCTCCTAGCCGAACTAACATCCTACAAAACATTTGACTTGAAATTGTACATCCTAACGTTAAGGGCCAACGGCAAGGTCGTAACCGGTGTCAGATCCCTAAACCAGAAATACCCCCCTCACTTGTGAGGGGAGCGACCGCACAGAGGCGTACCTCAAGTGCATCTACCAATTTCCCTTGGACTTGACGGGGCCCCAATGAACTCGACGCCATTTAACGGTCGTCCGAGGACTCGTGTGAGGTGTCTAAAAGGTAGCGTAAACCCCCTCCCGAACCCCACACAACTTACCCCATCTGCCGTCGCAGATGTCCTGGCCCCGGGAAATTCCCCAGGAGGGCCCGTAGCCCCTCCTATCCAGGAAGGGGCCTTGACCACCTTTCCTTTCCTTCCGGCGGCCTATCCTTAGAAGGGACCGCCTCCCCGTTGAGGGGCCAATGGCCACCTCCCCCGAGCGCTCCCATCCGTAATGGGTGACGCCCCCCCATAGGGATCTTCCAATTACTGCTCACCGATCATGACCTTACCGCCCGACCAAAATAAATACGACAATTTACCTAAATTACTGAATTACTAAACAACCATAACTATTACAAGCATGATTACTGATCAACACTAGTGCAGAATTACTTTATTTGCAAAAGAAAACATACTGAAAATGACCATTCTTTATTGCATACTCAAAATATCACGACAATCATCACAACCTGCAAGAAATAGAGTTACCAGATCAAAACTTTATTCAAAACAACTAGCTGTCCTCAGGGGCTGGTGGGTGGGTCAAAATTGGCTCTTCGTTCCGTCTCGAGCTCACGTGCAGCGGGGAGGTGCAGCTTCAGAGCACAGGAACAAGAGGATGCTTTCTTGGCTTGTTGCTCCTTTTATCCGTCTTCGGGCGGGCGTAAACCCGCCCCCGCCTGCCTCCGAGGGCGTGGCCGGCCGCGTCAGTGTCTAGGACAACCCACTCCAGGGCGGGAAAAAGGCGCGCCCCGGCTACGCCGCTTCGGGCATACCAGCCGAGACTCGCCTCCCGCCCAAGATGGCTTCCCGGGGGGATCGTGGTACTCCACCATATGTTCGGGGGGACCGAGTGGTCGCCCCTTTCCATATGGCTGAGATACCCGCCACCCCCTCTCAACACAATCCCCAAGGATGGGAAACCGGAAAAGGTTCTGAACTTTTGGAAGGCGGGAGGGAGTGACCCTCCCGGACGTATTTATTAAAATATGAAACAAAATCAAAACATTAAAATAACAGTTTCATATTATGTACAATTTCATTTCCACATTACGATGTTTGGCTAACCTTAACAGATCTCTAATACAAAGGTTCTCCTAGCCGAACTAACATCCTACAAAACATTTGACTTGAAATTGTACATCCTAACGTTGAGGGCCAACGGCAAGGTCGTAACCGGTGTCAGATCCCTAAACCAGAAATACCCCCCTCACTTGTGAGGGGAGCGACCGCACAGAGGCGTACCTCAAGTGCATCTACCAATTTCCCTTGGACTTGACGGGGGCCCCAATGAACTCGACGCCATTTAACGGTCGTCCGAGGACTCGTGTGAGGTGTCTAAAAGGTAGCGTAAACCCCCTCCCGAACCCCACACAACTTACCCCATCTGCCGTCGCAGATGTCCTGGCCCCGGGAAATTCCCCAGGAGGGCCCGTAGCCCCTCCTATCCAGGAAGGGGCCTTGACCACCTTTCCTTTCCTTCCGGCGGCCTATCCTTAGAAGGGACCGCCTCCCCGTTGAGGGGCCAATGGCCACCTCCCCCGAGCGCTCCCATCCGTAATGGGTGACGCCCCCCCATAGGGATCTTCCAATTACTGCTCACCGATCATGACCTTACCGCCACAGGCCGGATAGTTGACCGGCTATCCGAACCCCCCACAACAACTCCTGCCTAAAGGTCATGTTTTAAACTCTTTAGCCAAGCTATGAGGTCTCCTATGAGTAACTCATTCCCCACCCGGGACAAATGAACCCCATCTCCCAAATACATACTGTCCCCTTTGATACAACCATGCGAAACAGAATGCAGTGTATTTGAACGAAACAATCTACTCAACTTGTTATTTATTTTCTTTACTGAATGATTCAGAGCAGAAACCGAAATAGCCCCCCGCCACACTTTCCGTGGAATCATATGGGACCATGCAATTGTGCACCCTGGAACTCTTCTTGCCAACCAACTTACTGTGGAAAGCATTGCCTCAAGAAGAAGTCGTCTACCAGTGGCCACCAAATCGTTGCCCCCAAGATGGACTATGATTATAGACGGCGGTGACCTTGTCCGCCCTAAAAAAACCCTCGAAAAAGGATTGAAACTGGTCAATACAGAGCCCGCCCCTTCCGTAGAAGGACACCCTGTACCCGTATTCCCCAGCCACGTGAATCATGTCACCTGCTTTGAATACGTCCGCGGCACGCCTCACGTATGAGTGGCCCACGACCCACACCTCCTTTCTCGCAGCCGGTGATGTCTGACCGCTGTTCCCCAGGTGTCGGGTCGACTGCACAGTCCGCCCCGCCTCGTAAGCTTGCGCAACTGAAAACCAAACAAAAACAAGAAGCGTGAGTAAATTATTACAGCTTCACAACATGTGCAACCGCACATACCTTTTATAACAGTTCGAGGACCAACGCCCCAAAGTTTTACTTTTTCTACACTCAGACCCCTGGCTGTAGCCTCAGTAGCAGCCCCTATCCGAAAGGAATGGGTCCCGAACACACCGGGGTTCAAGCCCGTGGCCGAAATCGACATCGCAAGCACCCGCTGGAACTGAAACCTCGTCAGTGGGGTGGCGTCAGCGTGTCTCAACAAGGTCCCCCCCCATGATGCCACCCTCTGCGCTAAATATTCCTCTACGCACACCACAGGGCACATGGAAGACCCGGGGATCCTCTGAATGATTATGCAGTCCCCTATTGCACCCTGATCGGTTTTGGACCTAACAAACGAGACCGTCATCGTCTCCTCCCTGACCTGAATGTGCTCCCGGCACAGTCCCCCCATCGTATCCTGCTTGTTCTTCGCCACTAATTGGCTTACCCGCATAGCCCCATGGAATGCTAGCGCAAATGCAGCTCGGAATAACACTGCTTCGTACTGGGATGAACACGTTGCCGGGAGTACGGACAATAACAGGGTCAACCTATCCAGACCTATCGGGTGCCTTTCATCTACTCTGCGACCCTCAAGGCGTTGCCACCCACGTAGCGCTTTCTGCACAACGAAAGACGCTGTCGGGTCCTGGATCCCATGAGCCCTTGCCATAAAGGAAATGGCGGCCCGATGCCTCTGGGCCGTAGCTACTGATTTGCCTGACTGATGTAAAGACAGCAAAAATTTTACTACAAACTCTTCCTGGCCCCAAAGCTCCCCCCTAGCAGCACCCAAAAAGGACCAATAGGAACGGAACGCCCCTTCATATGCCTTCCTCGTCCTGGGTGCTAAACTCTCTCCCACGAGGTTTTGTAGTTCGGGGCACCGGGAGACCAGAGAGCTTCGGGAAAGGGTGCCGCCACCGGGTCCGCTGTGGGCAGAAAACCCCAGAAGGCCTGCATACGGAAACGAGAAAGCGCATCAGCCGCTTGGTTCAGTACCCCCGGCACATGTCTTGCCCTAAATAGCACATTCAATTGCATACACAATAACACAATTTCTTTGAGCAATCTCAGAATCCATTTGCATCGTGCTGCCTGACTATTGATACACTCAACCACGGTCATGTTATCAGACCAGAACACCACAGAGTGATCCCGGAACCCCCCAGGCCAAGTTTTCAGGGCCACCAAAATAGGGAAAAGTTCGAGAAAAGCAATGTTACTCGTCAGCCCGCACTCGTGCCACCATGACGGCCATTTTTGAGCCGACCATTGTGTACCAAATATGGCACCAAAACCTATACTCCCCGCCGAATCTGTCCAAAGCCCCAGCTCCTCGGAGGACACCGCCCGTTTGTTCCAGACAATTCGACCATTGAAATCCGCCAAAAATGCCAACCAAATGCGCATGTCCTGGCGAACCTCTGCCGAGAGCCTCGTGCGATGATGACCTTCCTTCAGGCCGACCATGGCTTGTGCAATCGAGCGGGAAAAGGGGCGCGCCATTGGCATCACTCTCAGGGCAAAATTCAACTGACCCACCACTTGTTGCAATTGATGCAGGTTTACTTTCGTTGCACGAATACATATTTCAAGGGATAACCTGAATTTTAACACTTTTTCCTTGGGTAATCTAAAGCAACCTTCTTCCGAGTCGAGCTCGATACCCAGAAACTCGAGCAAAGTCGAGGGACCCACAGTCTTACCTGGCGCCAATGGCACACCGAATTGATTCATTAAGACACAAAATTCATGTAAAGCCTGTCCACACTCAGGATCCCCGGCTGCCCCCAAAAACAGAAAGTCATAGAGATAATGCATAACATGCTGAAAACCTGTCTTCCTTGTGAATACCCATTGCAGAAAACAACTGAACTTTTCGAAATAGGCACAGGATATCGAGCACCCCATTGGCATACATCTATCCATGTAATAGCGACCCTGAAACATAAAACCAAGGAGACGCTGATCGTCTGGGTGCACCGGGAGCAACCGGAACGCTGACTCGATGTCTGATTTTGCCATCAGCGCCCCGGGCCCCAGGCGATTCAACATGGCAACGGCCTCATCGAAAGATGCGTACCGCACCGAACACACTTCCGGGTCTATCGCTTCATTCACGGAAAGACCACGTGGGGCTGACAAGTTATGTATCAGCCGAAACTCACCCGGGTCCTTCTTGGGGACCACCCCTAGAGGGGAACAAACAAAGTTAGCAACCGGTGGCAAATCAAATGGACCGGCGACACGACCTCGAGTCACCTCCTTCCCAATCTTTACCTGTACCACCGACGTATGCTGCAAGACCGACAGTTGATTCTTACAGTTTGCTACACCATGAAAATCCCCCACTGGGATGCGGAAACCATATGAAAACCCGTTTCGCAACACCCCAGCGGAAGCATGATCCGGGTATTCGTTGAGCCAAGGAATCATTGCCATGGTATCGATCGGAGTAGGTAAAGGCGCCCCTCGGACTATTTCAGACCTGTTTGGCGCTTCCCCTACCACCGTTATCACCCGTTTTGGCTCTGCACATGGACTCAGGATGGGATGGCTGCCCACACCCCCCACATTCATGTCTGAACTTGCATAACCCCTGGGGCCTCGTACATTTCCCTCTGTTAAAATTCCAACAAATCCCCCTTTTACCTGCGTTGCCACTCGGCTTCGAGTGGTGCTCGTTACCTGCACCCGTCCGAAAGGGTGTCCCAGAGAATTGGCGGGAAGATTCACCCCCGTTACTCCCTGACAATGGCACTTTTAACATTCCTGAACTCTCCATTTTTTGCCATGAAACGGAGTCGTAACAATCCCAAGTCAGAACTGGGTCGTGTTCCTTAGCTTTTCTAAAAATATTGTCATAACAGAACCACTGATTGCCCCCGTACGATACGGAATACTCCATGATACGTGACTGATAAATAGGCAACTCGGTCAGTAACTCGGGCCTGCGCTCGCCCATGATGGAGGTAAAAATGCCCCACGCTCTGCCCCAAGTACCAATGTTTTCATCAACCTTAAAGGCGGCCATTTTTGCGCGCCAAACACTCGGATGCATGAGCTCCTTTTGGCTCTTAACATGCTCCATCTCGTAATGGTCGGTAAGCAAAGAAAAAATGTTCACATACTTATTCGCCCAAATCTTTTCCTTAATTTCCAGTGGAACATGCTGAGCCACCTTCTCCCTTCGTGAAGGTACAGACCCCTCCCCCACGATCGGCAATGGCCGCTTACCTGAACCAGATGCTGCATTTGCCGCCGAACTTGGGCCTGTTGCATTTTCCGCCGCCGGAACTGGCGGGGTAACAGAAGATGGTGCCTTTGCAGCCTCTCTAGATTCCCGCAGTTGTCTCATTACTGCCCGGGCGTCGTCAGCCGTGGTGCCCTCACTATCCTTTCCCAACCACGCTGCCAATTGTGCCGCTAACTTGGGAGGCATATCTTCCCCGGTCACGGGGGTGACCACTACGGGGATCGGATGCCCCTCCTTCGGAACCGGGGTTGGCTCCTCGAGTGGGGTATCGGGAACCGGGGTTTCCCCCCCCAAGTGCCCCCCTTTTGGACCTCTTGCCTCTTCCACCAGGGATTACTCCTGGCAAAGCTGGTCCGATGACTCGCTTCGGTCCTCCCTCCCCGTTCTTAGCCGCCATCTGCTTTTTCAAATCGGCTACCTCCTTTATGAGCATGCGGAGCATCTGATCGGTACCGACCCGCTTTCCGACCTTCTTGCCTGGCATTCTCAAACGAAGATATCTGTAAAACAAAAAGAAAGATTACAACGCTCAAAATTGGCTCTTCGTTCCGTCTCGAGCTCACGTGCAGCGGAGAGGTGCAGCTTCAGAGCACAGGAACAAGAGGATGCTTTCTTGGCTTGTTGCTCCTTTTATCCGTCTTCGGGCGGGCGTAAACCCGCCCCCGCCTGCCTCCGAGGGCGTGGCCGGCCGCGTCAGTGTCTAGGACAACCCACTCCAGGGCGGGAAAAAGGCACGCCCCGGCTACGCCGCTTCGGGCATACCAGCCAAGACTCGCCTCCCGCCCAAGATGGCTTCCCGGGGGGATCGTGGTACTCCACCATACGTTCGGGGGGACCGAATGGTCGCCCCTTTCCAATATTCGGCTTGTATTCTATATCCTTTTAATTTAGGTTAATGGGACCTCACAAGAGGCCAGGTAACAAACCATTTTAGATTGTGGCTACATTCATATACTTGGTGGAAAGTAAATGCAATGCTCTGTGCAAAAACTTTTTATCACGTATCAAACACTTTTTGACTCTATAATGTGAATACAATACTCGGACTAGGTGATGTGTGATGTGTGACGTATACGTGCGTGCAAATTTGCTGAGTGACATGTTGATTTGGTTTTGATATGTTCTGTTGTTTTTTGGGCTGCTGTCGATTGTTGCTGCTCGATTGCAATGTGCTTTTGTTGTGTTGCACTGCAGTGGTTTGCATTGCATTCTGTTTTGACTGTTTTGCTTGTGATGTACACCGTTATGTTTTAACTATGTTGTTTTGTTGCTTTGCGTGTTACTAAATTATTTTCTGTTGTTTACTGTAGACATGTCTAAGAATGCTGCTACATTTGCAGTCAAAAGCTGCAGATGAGAGTTCTTGTCACAAATAATCATTTACCACTGTCTAGGGTGATAAAATAGCGCTGTTCTACCTGTTCCACTAATTAAGACACCTGCAGCCCAAAACTGTGGCAAAACTGTCTTAACTTAGTGCTCAAAGGCTTGCATTACATATTGTTCACACTGTTCTTGTTTGCTTCACCTTTAATCAGGTGTGTCAGATGCAAACAAGGACAGTGCGCTCTATGATATAAAATGTGCTGACCCCAGGGAAGCCACGAACTCAGGCCTGCCCTGAGGGCAGCACATTCAGTGAAATACAGAGGGGCTCATTCAAAGCTGCTGCATTTTTTCGTGTTGTGAATAGGGCGGAAAAACTCCAGCCCTTTAAAGAGGTGCTAGATATCCACCTGCAGGTAGGTACCGTGAGTGACTATATCCACCTACAGGGGGATGGGTGTATTGGGGTCCATAGGCCCCCATTTACCCCCTCTAGAGGGCTGACTTAAGGGGACACACTGATAAAGTGGCACATTTTTGTGGTGCACTTTCAGTGCTTTTCCTAAGGGCTTGTTTTCCTCTGCGCCCACGTCCA
Source organism: Lissotriton vulgaris (assembly GCF_964263255.1). Classification (NCBI taxonomy): domain Eukaryota; kingdom Metazoa; phylum Chordata; class Amphibia; order Caudata; family Salamandridae; genus Lissotriton; species Lissotriton vulgaris. The sequence continues at coordinate 836,556,475 of NC_141689.1, read as the reverse complement.
TCATACATGACAGGTGCAGAAACAAAGTGATTCCCTCATTTTCATTGGACCATGCCTAAATGCGAATGAGGAAGGCACTCTGAAAGTAACATTGGCACTGTATGTGCACCAGCACTATCAATATAACAGAAGGGGCTGCACAAACATCTGTGGTCCCTTCTGTAATACCATAGCACCCTGGAGGCACAAAAAGCGGGTGCAAACACCTTTTGCGCTTTGTGTAATAAGGCCCTTGGTGCTCACTTTATGAAATACCAAAGAGACAAATCGATTCTTCCGAATCAAACTTTTTGCACTGTCTTGGAGAACAAACCTTGAGGAAGGAATGAGTTGGTGTGAGGAACTTGTTCAGGTCTTTGATGACAGTGGCCATGCACATAATCACTGAAACTCAAATCTGTAAAATTGATTCCTACGTTGTGAGCAAAGAAATGTGGAAAGGAGGAATAAGTAGGATATTTGAAAACAGGAGCCTATCGGGGTCAATGGGATATACAAATCACTTCTGTCGATCCCTTATAGCACACAATAATTCATCACAATAGTAAACTCCTAAGTTCTAAGCACAAGCATGACCAACTTACACCAGTGCTGTGAAACTGATGAAATTGATAAACAGAATAATATCCCAAATATAGATCCGCCAACATCTCAGCCAAAACGTAAAGGCACTGAAAGTATCCTTGCAAAGTATACTCTGCAAGTATCCTTAGTCGTTCCTTTTTAGAGAGGAGAGGTCCCCTCATGGGCGTAGGATTAGAAAGCTATACATTTCTAGAGGTGCCATGACAACATGCCTTGTAGCATAGTAGGTATATAATGTGCAATTCGTCCCACCATACTTTGCCCCCTCTTTTCCCACCACAAAAGGCACCATACCAGTGGCTGATCTTTACTGCGTAGTCATTATTAATTCTCAAATAACGCTAACCATTTTTATTTGTAGATGCAACTTTTATTAACCAATCCAACACACATTGATAAGCATTGGGTTGCACAGTATTCGTTTGAACCACAGGTTACAGTTAAAATTGCATTTACAGTTCAGGATCTGCAGAGACACACTGTATGCGGGTTGTAGCAGCAGGCCACAACCCATCTCCATTGCTTCCATTTCAGGCAACTACCTGTCGTCTACCTCCTAGACGCGGCCACCAGGGCACTGCTTTGCGCCTTTCCTTGCGCACCAGCTTTCACCAAGTTGCTTCCTCCAAGAACCGGCATCTCGGGTAGGGCCGGAGAGTCCAGGGCCAGCAGGACGGACCCCTCTCCCACCAGCCTGGAGCCCCATTGACTGCCTCCCTATTTCAGGACCAGCCAGTCCCCGTCAAACAGGAGTCCCCGCCATTTTCCTTGCGCGGGACCCCGACCCTGCCAGCTCTACCTTTAAAGTGAGGGACGGGTGGGTGGGCAACATTGCTTCTGGCTGCGACCTGCTGGGCTCCTGAGGCAAGAGGACCAAGAGGGCTCTCCCTCGTGTTCTGTGCTCTTATCCTTTTCCCTGGAGGGGTTGCCAGCGCCTAGGTGAGGCGCTAAGTGCCTGCCCTACCTCCTCAAATTTCCTGGCAGCCCCTCCCACTCCCCCATCCAGATATGCACTGGTCCAGCCTCTCTCTCTTGCTTCGCGCCCAAAATGCCACTAAGGGCCCCCCACCCCTAGGCGCGGGGGCCTCTCATTTCCCCCTTGAGTGCGACTAAAATAAATAAAGTACTGCACATTTTGAAGGCTTGAAGAAAAAAAGCAAGCATCCTAGGGCACAAAAAGGGAAATTGGTCCATTGCAGAACTTGCAGAATAATTAAGTATTCCAAAGGTCCTAAAAAGGCATGTTAGATAGTTAAGTATAGGTTTCATATAGGTCGTCTAGTGGCTAAAGTATTGACCTTCGAACCTGGTGACCTTGGTGCTAATCTTGCGCTTGACACTTGTCAAAATGTGCAATTAATTTGCTGCAAATCAGCTCCCTGTATCTGCAAATGTAAATATACACAATATATATATGTTGATTTTTTATGCACGCGCACGCACACACACACATATATATATTTATATATATATATGTGTGTGTGTGTGTGTGTGTGCGTGCGTGTGCATAAAAAAAATCAACAGGCATGCTGTACTTCCATAATATAGCCCCACTCACTAGCAATTACAGCCACCATCTATCTTCGTCATCATTGTGCTGCATATGATCTGAAGTACTTTCATGCTGCTATGTACAACCTTTCTGGTGGAAACGCTTTGTTAACATACAGGCCCCGTCTTTTTGAAAGTACATCTTGCATCTGTCTTACGAGACAGTGTTCTCTTTAAAATGTGACGGGCTGTGACTCTGCATCTAAAAGGACCGCACTGTGTCTCTCGGCAGCCTAGTGCTATGCCATTAATCCAGAAACCAGGGTCAAAAACTGAAGCTTTGATGCTGTGTTTTGGGGCACAATGATGTACACCCTACCTTTTCGGTGTCTGATGCTCACAGCTTTCAGTTCTCCCGGCTATGATCAGAATGATTACCACTAAACTTGAAAAAGCTGTTTTGATTAGAGGATCTGAAACCTGGCATATCTATTCTGTGATAATACCCTGGCTCTTCGCTCTCTCTTCACAGGTTGACAATTCCATCTGCTTCCTGAAAGCTTTCGTCTCGAAAGGAAGCCATGTTATTATCTTTACAATGGGCTTTCAAGGTCTCAGAATTAACATTAATCAAAACTGATGAACCCTGTCTTTAAAGCCTGAAAGGCCCTGTGGATAGGGGATGTAAAACACAATTAGATCGGATTTCTATTACCTCCTCTGCTGCACAGTCACATAAAAGGCTGCTCACTCACCGGACCCTTGGTGCCTGAAAACATTTATTGACAGGGCTTGATCACTTAGAGACATTATCCAAAAACTTTTCTGTCGCTACAATGGCTCGATCTAAGACATTTTGTGAAGTACCGTCAATACAAGAAAAAAAATAATCATCCATTTTTCAATTTGATACAAGTGCAACACTAATACATTAATTTGCATATGCTGATACAAACACATATACGTTTTGACATTTTTCAAGTTTCATAGTACTTTTAGCAGTACCTCAATATCCTTTAGAGTTGCACAAGCCTTAATAAGGGTTTTAATAATAATCGTAATTATCAGAAAAATAAGCCTTAAATCGGTGCTTGCTACTAGAGAGTTTTTAAGGCCTGTCAGCAGTAGTGACCTTGATGGTCAGTGCCATATGTGGGCTCCATAGTGACCTGCGCGTGACCACCCTGTACACACTGCGAGTTTGCTCAGGACCACTCACGCAATGAGGACCAGACACCAGGGTTTGGGCTGGGAATAGACTGTATTTGACTAGCTGGCATAGACCTGAGAAGAAAGGTTACTACATGAGTGTAGAATCTGACCACAATTGTTTCTCTTTGGTAAGGTCACTTGTTTTTGTTGGTAGACGGTATTAACAATACCCTTCATTAGGAATGTTCTGGCAAATGGGTTGGCAGGGCCCCACCCTCAAAGGTACGAAACAGGGTGCACCATTAACTATAGACTCGGAGAAAATTCAGCCCTTATGAATATGGCAATACTAAGACAGGATTAATTACCGGGGAATCTGGCTTGAGGTGTCCCAGTAATTCCTCATTTTGCACTCGGAAATTGTGACTGCCCTTCACCTGAAAGTAAAGAGCCTTGCAGCATTTCTGCGGAACTCATAATTCCGATGTGGCTGGCAATTGCCATTACCAGCACATCAGAACTAAGTTGCAATTTGTAACGAGGGCCTATGTGTCTGCTTACTACAAATTTATACTATTACATCCATTGTCAGGGACAGTAGGTGAGAGTAGAAGTAAATAATAGCTAACCATTACTAATATATTGGAAACAAATGTCACACATTTCCTTTCTTTCTAAATAATTTGTTCCAAATGTCCCTTGGAATTATTCTCTATTCATTGATGCCCCAGGAACAAAATGAACCATACAATGCAGTGCATAATCTGACTCTGTGGTTGCAGGTGGGGCCCACCGGCACTCATTTTTGGGGACTGGATCTTTTTTTTCCCAATAGACTTAGACCCAGAGCAAGAGAAATATAGGGTGAAATAAAGAGGAAGAGAAAATGGAAAACAGTAGCAAAGGGAGAAAGCAGGGATGAAATAGAACATGCAAGCATGAGAATAAGGGGCAGGGAGTGTATGATGGTGAATGAAAGGGGGATGAGGTGTAAGCAAGACGAGATAGCCTTGGCTTTTGCCATTCCCTGTTAGGCCATGCTGGCCGCGGGCTTCTTTGGACCTCAACACTTAGGGGTCTATTACGATGGCGGGTGGATCACCCCCGCCGGGCCGGCGGTAGCCACCGCAGGCCCCGCGGGGGCAATGCGCCCGCCATCCATACCTGAAAGGCCCCCTGCCATATTAGTATGGCTGGGGGGTTCGCGGCGGATGGAAAGACCGTCCGCCGCTTTTCTGCCGGTCAACTTGTCGATCAGGGGGAAAAGGGGCATGATATGGTGGCTGTGCCTGCAAGACACCACCATCCATATCACAATGAAGGCAGAGAGCAGCCTTTCCATGACGGCGTTTCCGCCATGGAAAGGCATGCAGTCTTCACTTTTGGGGCCCTGTTGCGGGCCCCCAGGATGTTGGGGGTGGGGGTGCACATGGGGGTACCTGTGGTATCCCCCCGGCATTTGCATGCACAAGGTGGCAGGCACCGTGCGGTGCCTGTCACGTTGTGCATGCAAATGCACATGCATTTTTTACATTGCGGGGTGCGGTGCGTACAGCACCGCCTGCCGCAGTGTAAAAAATGTGGGATGTGCCCATAAGTGTGGCAGGCACATCCTAATTTGAATGGAGGGACCGCCGCACCTATGGCGGGTGGACTATTTTGCCGTTGCAGTGGCGGGCAGACTTTATCCGCCCGCCATCGTAATAGACCCCTTACTATTTTACACATTAGGCTCTGAGAGTGTGCCTGATATCCGTGACTTTCTGGATTCCCTAATAGTGACAAAGGCATGTACTAAAGTATTAACTTGATGCATCTCAGCTTTATCATGCAAAACTGGCTGTGAATTGAGCTATGGGTAAAAAAGGGGTGAGCTGGTATCTTAGGGCAATTGCTTTACTTGGTAAATATGGCTAAATGATATACCTTTGTGGTGATATTTGCAAAATGTCCTCTTTTACCTACTAATTCCCATTCCATTCACAGATAAATAAATTTAATCAGAAAACTGGGGATAAAAACCTTGTTCTAGGACCGAAAGTGTAGCTGGCTAATCTACCATTTGAAATTTGTGGAACAATTGTTATTACTAAAACAACCCATTTCCAATTTTTTATCAAGTAAAAGTAGTAGTTGCAAGGAAATCTTTAAGATACTAAAATAGCTGGATCAGTCTGTATTGCTACCACAGTTTTGATAGTTCTGAAAATGTGTTTAGTGGACCTATAGTGACCATAATTCTCCAGGCTAATACTGTTTACAGTTATGTATTTACGTGTAATAGCCTAAATCAATCTGGAGTATATTCTCAAAGAGCTATAGCCGAATTATCAGCACTTTATCACAGCCAAAGTCTCGATAAATGTATCTCCCCATTCACAAGCTGGTGCTAACAGCTCATATCACCAGTTTACCTGTGATAGCAGCCGCCAAAAAACATCGCCACAGATGACCCCCGCAACTATCACTAATGAGATGCAGAGTAGGCGTTCCGGTAGCAAAAGCCGCGACAACACCACTCCGCAACATTCTCAACGACCAGCCAGATCGGCGATAAGATCACAAAACATGCGATAAGGCGATTTACACCTGCTCTGACCTGGTGTAAAGTCGGACCACAGCCTGCACCAGAAAAGGGAGCCCAGCCCACAGCTACACCAGAAGTACAACAGAAGCCATAGAGCGACTGATCATGCAGCTGGGAGCCCCAAGAAGGCCTGAACACTCACCACAGCCACTCCCCGGACCCGTCTCCCCGTGCACCCCCAGTCAAAGACATGCCTCATCAACTACACGTAATCATGTACCAAATAATCCGCCTGATGTTGCACAATCACATTTGGTGACAGCATCACACAGTCACCTTCGAATTAACAAGTGAAAATGTATTCAAATAAACACAGCACAGAAATGAAGACACATGGCGGCTCTCCTCGGGACAATCTGTAGGTCACAGTCTGCAAGACAAAAATCCAGATGAGAGGGTGTGTCTTGGTCAGATCAAAGGAGAGAGAGAGAGAGCGAAGGAGAGAGAGATACAGAGAGAGAGAAAGAGAGGGAAAAAGAGAAAGACGGAAAGAGAAGGGGAGAGAGAGAAAGGCAGAAAGATAGGGGGAGAGAGAGAAAGACGGAAAGAGAGGGGGAGAGAGACATAGAAAAAAGAAGAGAGGGAAAGGGAGAGAGAGTGCCGACACTGCGCACCCAGGACTCACTGCTCACCTGCTGACACCAGTGTGTCTCCAACCACATGCCGGTATGTAGTGCAGTTCACCAGGTCCCACATCGGACACAGATTCGTCATCTGAAGCAAAGTCCAGATACATGAATGGCAGAGTACAAACAATTGCACACACCATCATCGCCTGCCTGCCCCTGCCCACCCTGGCAGCTCCACCCCAGCCCCTCCCACCGCTCAGTGGTGCAAGCCTGCCCCTATGCACCCAGGCTTAACTGCTCACCTTCCGCCACTGGCGAGTCGCAATGAGGGCCCACCACGTGCTGGCGCAAGCCCCAAATCTGGGCCCGCGAACAGGGCACACTCCACATCATGCAGCCACCTTCCGCAGGCCACCAGGTCTAACATTTGATTCTGGGTCTTTATTTCACCATGGCAGAGGACATATCAGTGCACCCAGCATCATCGCGGGCTGCACACCCGCTCAGCACTTGAGGTGCCACTAACTCTGTGATCCGGGAGGTGACCCCACGTGGCGGTAGGCCCGCGCTGTCTGCTGGCTCTGTCCTACACTGCAGTTCAGCAGGACACACAAATCCTGAGCAGTCCGGGCCACCGGGACAGGGCAACATCGCAGGCAGCACACCCGCTCAGCACGTAAGCGCCCCCTGCCTCAGTGTACCGAAAGTCACCTTCCTGTGGTGCTTTGCCAGTTCCGGCCGCAAAGTATCCTGTGCCACCAAGTCCGTGCCCTGCAAGTCATGAACCCTGAATGATTGTGTATTGTGGTACGGCTGCCATCATGTCACCTCCGGTTCGGGAGAAAGTGATGTTGCAGGGCCCTAGGCCTTCATGCCTACATAAACACCACAAGGATACACCCAGTTGGGAGAGTTGAAATGGCAACGAGCAAATGCACCTGACCTTTTTTATTTGGCAGGGTCACATGTCCTGTGTTGCGTGTGCTGGATAGGTGTGGTGTGGGTGTACACCATGAGGGAGTGTCCATGGCATCCTGACAACTGGACCAGTGACCAGCATACTACTACAGGGAATACCTGGGACATATAGCTTTGCCGTCCCCCACTGTGAGTATAAGCGGAGTGGGCTGGCCTAGCGTATGCCAGTCTAGCGTAAGGGTGTGCACAATGACCCCGGGGCTCTGAGCGTGGTTCCGTACTGGGCTGGATAAGGAAGTAACTAATGCGTGTGTCCCTGTTGTTGTGTCAGCGCCACCCGGACGGCATTCTGGAATGTGTCACCGACAGAAGCCACATGGAGGTAAGAGGAATCCACTGAGCCTGCATTCATCCATACTTCCACACTTGAAAGACCATAGACATGACACATCTGTGTGTTTAGGAATGTTTCATGCACATTCAGTGGGGTGTTGCATCTGGAGCAGTACAGGGCCATGCAAACCCCACATGACGATGTTGGCCGGTGGAGGGCCAGCCAGAGACCTTCAGGGAATGACAAGTCCAAAGGAAGAGGATGAGTTCAGTCCTCAGTCTGTTTGCTGTGTCATTGGCGATCAAACGACATATGGCAGTCCATGTCGAGGTCCAAAGTGAGTGTCGCAGAGTGCATCGGGGGACAGTGGAAGGTGATGATGCAGAGGGCAGAAACAAGCAGAAACAGGCCATATGGCGGAGATGAATGCTACTCCGCCCTTCTTTCCACAATGGAAGATTCATCCGCATCTTCAACCTCTGCTGTTGCATGCGCCTCACGTGTGGGTGGTGGTATTCTGTCTCCTGCACTGTGTGGCCGTGATACCTCAGGGGCTGGAGGTGAATGTCTGCCGCACTGTGTGGCACTGACACTTCAGGGGGCAGAGATGTGTATTGGTAGCAGCAGCATGCATCACCGCCAGGCCTTGTGGCAGCAATGCCATGAGGATGGTCTTGAGGTCATTTAGGAACCCAGCTACCACTCTCTGGTGTGCATCTATGGCAGACACTCATTCTGCATTTGCCTGCTCCTTGGTCTCCATTAACCTCTGCATGTTTTCCAACTCCTGTGTAACATCGCTAAAGCCACTCTGACTGGACTGATGTTCTATTCTCTGAGTTAGGGCTCCAGCGATGTCAGCCATGGTCCGTTGGAGAGCATGGAGCAGACTGTGGGTGTCCGTTAGGGATTATGAGTGGTCCCTGATGGGACTTGGACACACATGTATGGCATCTAGTTTGTCTGCCATGTGGTCAAAGCCCACCCGCACCTGTTCAACCAGATTCACCTGGCACCCCCAGAATGCCATGTGTTGTTGGTGGGGGTCCTGGGACGAAGCTGTGGTGGTGGGTGCTGCCTGCTGTGCTGTGTGGTCTATGCAGGGTCTGAGGTCTCCTCGTAGCAGCTGGGCTGCCCTGCTCCTGGAGGTGGGCTGCAGAGGCTGTCCATGAGCTGTTGGGGGGCGTTGGAGTCAAAGCTGTGGTGGTCCTCTTCGTCATCGGAGAAGAGCAGTTTGGCCTGCTCTGCAGGAGGTGTTGATTATCCCTCTGCAATGTGAAGGGGAGATGCTGTTTAACAATGTGTTCAAATGTTTATTGTCGCATTGTACATGTTTTCATACAGCCTGCATGACTGTGTACATTGTGGCCGTTTGAGAGGAGCTGCCTGTTTGATGGGGGACAGTGGACATTTCGACCACATGACATTTGTGTGTTTGTACTTGTACATTGTCAACTCACATTTCCCTGCAATGCCAAATGTGATTGGGTAGTGTCTACACCCAGTTGGCACCAGTTGTGTCCTGTGTTCTGTTGTGGACGTGTTGTGGTTTGTACCACATTTTTGTCAGCGTTGATGTGCTCTGCATGTCATGTGTGTGTGCTGCATTTCGGGGTAGTCACCCCTGCAGCTCTTTATTTGCTTTACTTGCTGCCCCTTCTCCCTTTCATGTGTTGTGCCTTTGACGTCTGTGCTTATACAGTGCTGAGATGTGGCATACTTGGGTACATTGGTCTCTTGGTGGGAGTTGGGGGCTGGGGCATGGTTTGTGCGCAGATGTCCACGACTCAATTGTACATGTGTGTCATTGTGCCCATCTCCCGCTGTCTCCCCAGTCCCTGGTTGTTACTCCCCCTGGTGCTGCTGTGTCCGGTCATGTTGAGCAGTATCCAGTCCCCCAACTCCTGCCACCATCTCCCCACTGATGACTGTGGACACCATTTTGTCCATATCATCTAGCTCCTCCTGTGGTGCTGGCCTCCCTCCTCCAGTCTGCATTGCTGCCTAAGGATTGTTTGCGAGTTTCAGCTTGGTTTTGCTCTTGACATCATTCCAGTGCCTCATGACCTCGTCCTCTGTCCTCCTCAGCACTGCGACTGCATTCACCTAGTCCAAAATGGACTGCCATAGTTAATTTTTTGTTGCCAATGACACAGTGGAGGTGACGAACAGTTGTTGATGGTGTTCTACCACCTCCTTTTTCAGGATCCTGTTTTCCTGCGGACTGAACCCCTTCTTCCTACTCTTCTTCTCGTTGGCTTTCCCTGACCCAGAGGTCCCAGGCAGGTCCTCCGGGGGCTTGTGGGGTTCTGGTTCTCCACCGTACTTGCTCCGGCAACATCCATTGTGCTTCGCTGTTGTTTGGCATTTGTTTGTGTGTTTTTTTTTCTACTTTTATGGTGATTATTCCCACCTGACACATGTGAATTGCAGGCCTGTGGCTGGTTTTCGCAGATATTTGTATTGCGATTGGCCACATCTCAGCTTTTTTTGCGTTCATGTTTTGCATTTTTGCGGCATCGCTTTGGTTTTAACGCGGTCATTTGACGCGTTAACATGAGACTATCGCATGGTACCACTGTGTTGTGAATACTTAGTTAACACTGCGAAAATTCCCGAGATAGACTGCGATGTTGAAATTTGCGTTAAGCTAATTTTGCGATACTTATTACACGTTCTTGAGAATATCTCCCTCAGTGTGTTGTAGTCTTGTGTTGCTTCTGTTGAGCAAATTTGACTAACCCAGCTGAAATAATGATTTGTAGGTGAAAAGATCAGGACTGGAGATAGCCGGCCACGGCTTTTGTAAAGAGAACATTTTTAACATATGAACTCTAAAAAAAGGACAATTGGTAAACTTTAGGAACCATCTTGAAAACAATTTAGTGCTAGTGATTTCCCAGCTGGCCATTTTCATACAGGCAAAGGCACTCCGAAAGTATTAGGTGATGTGCATAATATAGCCTCTGAGGTATTGTACATGCAAGAGGCTGCACTATTGCTAGTGCTCCTGTTCCACAGGAGAGTGTTTTTTTTCCAAGCTTGTTAGGTAGCTTTGCTGTTTGGTTAAGCATGGCTTCTTGCCACAAGAGTCTTCACCCCACGCTTATCTAAATTATTATTCAAATGCAGCAGGTGTAATGAGTCCTACATTCTACTACCTCTAGATATTTCCAAAGAATAGATAGGTTTTGAGTAAAGACCACTGCTCTTTTGTGTATCAATATGTTCGATGATTTATCAGTGTAAAGTATTGTATGTTCGAGTGCTATAAAATATGCTGCACAGCATGCCGACTGTCGGAGATCAGACACAATGTGTTCTTATACAAACACATCTGAAAATTGTTCCACAGAGGTTAAATAGGCTCCCTCTCATAGTAGGTATTTAATTCAAAATTAAACGCATGATAAAATGAGTGACTCCAGATTATTTAAAAAAATATATCAGTGCATCAGATTTTATCCTTCCAAAGACAGATATCTGCTAGAAGTACTTATGTGATTACTTGTAACAAGGCATATGGGCAGAACTTTTTCTGTCAAGAAGTGATCACGTGAATAAAAAATTACTGTCTCTTCTTGGTTGGCATGGCAGGAAGGCCAGGCTGGACATCGTACTGGGGTGGACTGGAGTGTGTGATCGAAGCTTGCTCTGTGAAGAGAGTGGCTGGTGACGACTTGTGCTGAATGTCCATGTGAGCAACAAGGTTCCAGTACTAAAGGACTGGTTTGAGGTCATTAAGAACTCAAAAGTTTAAATTTAAGACCTCAAGACCCACACCAATGGTCTAGGAACTGTGAGGCACCTCTTGGGGTGGGTGTAAGGTACTCACTGAAGACGGGTTCAGGAGCTGTTGGGAAGCCTGTAGGTCAGCAGACTAGTCCTTTGAGTCACTCTGGGGTTTTGGATTCAAGATGGACTCCCTGTCCAGTTCTTCCTTCCAAGGCAAGAGGGCAGTAGGCAGCAGGTTAGCACAGCAGGGTAGCAGCTCCTTCATAGTTGCAGTCCAGTAGAGGGGCAGTCCTTAGCAATCATTCTTCCTTACAGAGTATCCACAGGTCCAGGAGTGTACTGAAATGGTTGTGTCTGAGGTCTGTCTTTAATACACTGGTGACCTGGTTCTAGAAGGTGGGAGAATCGTTTAGACAGTGGCTTTGAAGTGTCTGGAATTCCCAGACTCCCATGCCCTGGCTCCAAGGTGACTGAAGGGACAATGCAGGGTTGTTGACCCTTTGTGGGAAGACAGGACACAGCCTATTCAGGTGTAAGTGACACTGGGCACAGCTTCTACCTCCCATCCTGCCAGTGATGGCCCATCACTCACATCTAAGCTCCCATTGTGTATGACTAGAGACAGACTGCAGGCACCAAGTGACTAAGGCAAGAACATGCCAACTTTTTAAAAGTGTAATTCGAAATCTGATTTCATCTTAAGCTAGGATTTTAAATTAGGATTCCAGGGACACCAAACATGAACTAGCCATCTCTTCCCATTTAAAACTTAACTTATAAATTGTAGTAAGACAACTCTAATGTTATCCTCTGAGAGAGACAAGCCTTGTAGTAGTAAGAAATGGCTTTAAGAGATTTTCACTACCAAGACATGTTAAACCTAGAAGTACAAGTCCCACATTTCAAATACACTACATCCTTCCCTTTGACGGGCCAGTGCCTACCCTATGGGTGACTTATTTGTATTAGAAAGGTGGATTTGGGCCTAGCAAAAGGTTTCTTTTGCCAGGTCAAAATAGCAGCACAAAACTGCACACACAGGACATAATGGGAGGCCTGAGACATGTGTAAAGGGCTACTAAAGGGGATGACACACTAGTAGCATTTAATTTTTGTCCCTGGCACATGTAGTGCCACTTTACTAGAGACTTAAAAGGAAATAAAATATGGCAATTGGGGAAATGCCAATTTATCATGTTTCAAGGGGAGATCACAAGCACTTTAGTACTTGTCAGCAGTTATAAAGTTCACAGATTCCTAAAGCCAACAAAAAATAGGAGAAAGAAGAAAAATGTTTGGCAATGACCCTGCAGAAAGGGCCAGGTACAATACTTTTAGTATGCATAAAATAAGTAATATTTGGGGACACCTATTGTTCACACATAATAAGAAGGAAATAGTTTACCAGCAAGTCTTGATTATTGCAACATATATACATATCCATACATAGCTTCCTCCTAAGGCAGACAAGTAAATACATTTTAATCAATACAGGAAAACAACTCCGTAAAATTAATCTATTTCATTTAGTTTATGTAAAAAAAATCACAAAAGAGACACAAGCATTTTGGGAACCTGCTCATGCAAATTAGAAGCCACATTTTCTTCAGCCACATTAAAATGGATGTCAGTGCAGGCAGACTGAGGCCTAGTAATTTAAATTTAAATTTGCGGCCTAGTTATGCTAACTTAAACACAAAAACAAACATTATTTTCTAAATAACAAAAAATGCCTTCTCAGCAGCAAATACACTTTTGACATTGTGATACATTTTTTTAGCCCTCAGAACAAAATGTTGGGTAAACAATGCCTAGAAAGAACTAGATAGATAGGAGAGTCCTCATATATGAGAGGCTATTTGAGCTGTAATACCAATACACCTTACCATGACACTGCTTTGGAATCCCTGTTTTGCAGTTCTGAAGATACATCTGAAGCTTCAAGAATCCACAGTGTTAAGATGAAACTATCTGCTAATGAAACGAATCACCACAACTGAGAAACAGAGACTGGGTGAGCATAACTGAGTAAACAATGCTGGATTTTCTGGATGTTGGTATACATTTGGAAATACACCTCAAACAAAAATGTATGAAACATAAAAGTTCTGGGTTTTCAAGGTCCCTGCTAATTTCGAGCCGGATTTCAGAGTAAAAAATGCCCTCACAGTTTTAAAGCGATACGTGACAATACCCTGCCCACCAAGTACGTTTCATGTGTTATAAACCTGAGCCTGAGCCATTCACAGTTTTCATATAAATATTTTCATTGTAAATTTTGCAGTGATATTTCAATGATGTCATAGAAGTTGTCATGTGTGATGTCACTGACAATGTCTTGAGTGATGTAATATGTGACATCATCAGCAGTGCATTGCAGGCACGTGAGTTATAGTTAGCTCAACTAACTATCACGAGCAAATTTCTCTGGTTTGATATGAGTCAAATGTCCAACTAACTATAACGTCCCTGAAACCTATTATTTTTTAGTGAATTTCAAACGTTTTTTAAAAGCTAATTCCTAACTATAACATCTGTAAAACCTATGTTTTTTTCACTGAATATCGAAAGTTTTTTAAATGTTAATTTCATATTTTAATATTTATAAAACCTATATTTTTTTTCTTTTTTTTTGCAATATTTTGGAACTTTTTTGTTTAACTTTAATAATGATGTAATGTTTTATATCTTCAAAAAATATGAATAGGTTTTTTTTGTTGAGAATACTGGAGTCCCGTACCGGTAGTGTACCAAGCTCCATCAGCACTCAAATCCTATCCGCCATATTGCTAAACTCATAAATTATGCACATTTTGTATCCAATGGGTTTGTGGCACCGCGTCCTGCGTAACATCATATATGTATGAGGCCACGCCAGCTGCTACTTTGGTATGCGACGGGTGCGCAGTACCAAGTAGCGCGTTACGTCATGTACATATGGGGTTGCGCTCACTGCGTGTTGCGTATGCGACGAGTGCACGCTGCCAGGCCCTGTGTTACATCATAGACTTATGGTGTCACGTCGGGTAAACCATTCCCTCATTTTTTTATGTCTCAAAACGATATCTAAATAACTTAAAAGTGTATATAAGAGCAAGCGATAATTTAAAATATTTTAAACATTTCTATATTTCTAAGTGAAATAAACTTATATTATGGTAAATATATTTTCTCAAAATAGCTTCGGGTGCGGTTTCCTTGCGCGCTGGGTGCGCGATTGCCATGTGACCTTAAAAAAAAGCATTTGATTAGTTCATAACATTTTCCATTGTAGCAGTTGGAGAATGCCACATATTTTAGTCATTCTCTCTACAGCATTTGATGAGACACACCTCTTCTGCTTAGAGTGCTTTTTTAAAAACATTTTGCTATCTACACATATCTTACACTACACACAACATGCAACCATCAATATTCATGGTCTGTAGAGTAGCCTTCCACCTGTGATAACCATGCACCTAAAAGTTACATACCCAAAGTTTTCCCCACTGCCAGAGATAACATGGTTGCATACACTGTCCACAGCACAATGTAATGTGGTGCGGCCCAGGGGCAGTATCATTCATAGATAATGAACACATGGACACAGATAGAAAGTGGAAGTGGGTACGGGCACTTGCGCTCGACTCCTTTTTATTACCAGGGTCACATATTCAGTGACGTCTGTGCTGGATGCGTGTAGGGTGAGTGTAAACCAGCCCTCAGAGAATGGTTGCTGCTAGCATCAACTACAACAGTAATCATTGGATCACACACAGAGATTTAATAATAAAAGGGTCAATTGTTTGTGCTGCAGTAAGATAGGGACAGTAGATGTGAAATAACACACAAAAGATTCTATCTTAAAAGCACCATAACTTGTAGTATACTGAGACACAGGCAGTAGATCTGAAATAATACACAAGAAGATTATAGCATAAAGGGTCAATCAGTTCTAGTGCACTCAGATAGCCATATCAAAAGCATTCAGCATGTGCACTGCCAGCGATGATGCGTGCTGCGGGCGGGCCGTACTAGGAGCAATGTCTGTTGCCTACAGGACTGCATCATCTGCAATAACGACTCGATCTAAATTGTGAACACTGCTGTCTGCAGTGTAGGCCAGAGAGAGCGTTCAGCAAGGGCCCACAGCCACGTGGCGTTTACTTGAGCTTCCCAGTTTGTAATACACGAAGCTACAAAAAGTGTGTGCGGAGCCAGCTATGATGCATATGCGTGGGGGAACAGAGCGCACTGGAGCAATGTCTTTTGCCTACAGGACTGTGTCATCTACAATAGCGACTCGATCTGAATTGTCAACACAGATGTCTGCAGCGTAAATGGAAGGCAGTAGTCAGCACAGACATCCATGAATATGTTTTCTCACTTCCTCTTCACAAAATACAACAACATGACTTACAAAAAACTCTGCAATAAATAAATCAAAACAATTCGAATTGCGATCTCTGCTGTCCACAGTGTAGACTTTTATTCAGTGTTTTTTTTACTACCAAAAAGAATTTGGTCATTGTAGTAAACCTATAACTCATCTAAAAAAAAGGGATGTACCATGTTACAACGCATACCATTACAACTACCTACTATTACAACGCGACCATTACAACGCATACCAATACAACGCATAGCGCTTAGAGGTGCTGGATAGTGGTAAGTATAATTTACTATTCCAACTCCAGTCCCCGTGGACACTAGGGAAGGTGTTGGATAGTAAATTATACTTATTCCCTATCCTAGAGCGCCCCCCAGCGCAATGCGTTGTAATGGTATGCGTTGTAAAAGTTGCGTTGTAATAGTAGGTAGTTGTAAAAGATGCGTTGTAACAGGTGTATACCAAAAAAAAGTTCTTCAAGCAAGTATACTAAAAGGATATTGTGTATATTTCAATAGACATTGTAGTTAGTTGCCTACTGGATTCTGTAATTAAGCAATCACCACTCGATGTGAATTGTGAGCCCCGCTGACCGCAATGTAGGCCAGAGGCAGTAGTCATTAACGTCTCACAGCCATGTGCCGTTGGATTCGGAAGCACGGAGTTGGTTGCACCTGATCGGAGGGGGTGCACAGAAATCATCGCAGACTTTAACTTCTGACATCCTCAATCATAGAATCAAGACCCTGTTTCACTGTTTCAACTGCGGTGTAGTCCAGCGACTGCAGTCGGCCAAGCCCAATAATCACGTGCAGCAATTAGCTACCGAAGCACAGAGTGTGATGAAACTCAACAGAGGGAGTTGTATTAAAACCAAGCAGTAGGTAATATCGGACATCGTCCATTGTGGGATCAAGACACCGTTCCACTGTTGGGACCTGTTGGTCTACTGTGTTAGTAGTATACAGAGCACTCCATGGGGCTGGGCCTCAGGCTGGGCGCTGAGTGCCTGTGTCGCGGTAGCCAGCGTTGATCTCAGGAGCCTTCCGAGCTCGCAGACCTTGGCCCAGGAGCTTCCGCTGGCACTTGGTAGGCCCTCTTTCACATACGGTGGTGTCGAAAGGTGAACTGTGGGGCATATGTGCGTCGCAGCGGCCATGACGGTTTCTGTGTACCATCAGGCTGAGAGCATCATTCACGCAGCAACCTTCGCTCAGTGCATCAGCCTTGTGGCCGTTTAAGCTGCGCAGACCTGGCAGACATGTTCGCCATTCCGGAAGAGAACCACACCCAGAGAAGCATGCCTTTTATTCATACCCCTTCGCTAGCCTTGCGTACGCCGAGCCAGCCGACTACGCTAAAGATTTGGTGGGGAGGGGGCACGTACGCGCTATGTTTTCGTAATCTTCCCTACTGACTGTACTATCATTGTTGCGTCCACTGTCCACTTCAATCAATAGAGCATGAGTATGTTGACATGTACATGTCTGTGCTCTGCATACTCTAAGTCTGTCCGGCACATCCCCTCAACACTTTGCATTGTATACTTTAATAATCGAGAATCACTTGCCACCTTCGCGCATACTTTGCTCCCATCTCTCCCCGCATTCTGCATTGTGTGGCAGAGTTGCCATGCCATGTTTGGTTTGTGTACATAGCTAGCTGAATTCGACAGCTGGACCTGGACCCTTTCTCTCGGAGTTTCCATCTCTCTCTGACTCTATCTCTCAGGACTTCCTGCTCAAACTCAAGTCAGGCTCACCATCTGACCCCTGCCCTGCTAGATTTCTGGCTAGGGCAGCGGAGGTTCTGAACCCGCTAATTAATCCCACTCTGAATTTGTCACTGACTAGTAGTGTGGTCCCTATGGTTTGGAAACTGGCGATGGTTGTCCCACTCCTTGAAAAGTCTGGCCTTGACCCCGAGATCCATGCCAATTATAGGCCGATTTCCCTCCTGCCTGCTTTCGCAAAGATAGTGGAAAAGCATGTTCATACTGTGCTCTCCACTTTTCTTGAAACCCATAGCTTGCTGCACCCCACCCAGTTGGGCTTTCGATCCAACCTAAGTACCGAGACGGCACTTTTGGAGGTCAATGAGGCCATTAAGGAAGTGCTGGACACAGGAGGAAGGGCCATGTTGATAATGTTAGACCTGTCGGCGGCTTTCGACACCGTCCCTCATGAGGGTCTCCTCAGCAGACTCCATGAGATCGGTCTGAGAGGGACGGTGTTGAGCTGGTTTAGATCTTATTTAGCTGGTCACCGGCAGGTGGTCTGGGCCCCCCCATACTCAGCCGAAGTGCTGCCTTTGGAGGTCGGAGTCCCTCAGGGGTCGGTGCAGAGCCCGACTCTCTTTAATATCTTTATGACCCCTTTGGCGGTGCTGGCGGAGTCCTTTGAGGCTCAGATCGTGTCATACGCCGATGACACCAAGCTCCTTTTTATTTGTGGTAAGGGGGCTGAGTTCGATGGAGAGAGCATCCGCGGGTGTCTTGGGGCTGTTTTCGAATGGTTTCAGCGAAATAGCTTCAAGTGCAACCCAGATAAATCCGAGGTGCTTTTCTTCGGGTGTCAGGCTGACACGAGCTGGCAAGGTTGGTGGCCTGTGAAAATGTTCCCTCCTGCGTCCTCCTCTCTGGCTGCTAAGAACTTGGGGGTCAAAATTGACAACAGCCTATTGCTTAAGTCCCAGATCCTTGGACTGACTGGCACTTGCTATGGTCTCCTCAAAATGTTACGCAAGTTCCTTCCCCTGCTCCTGCTGGCACATAGGAAGACTACCGTCCAGGCTCTTATTTGTTCTAGGCTGGACTACTCAAATGGTCTATATTTGGGTCTTCCTGACTATCTACTACAAAAACTTCAGGTAGTCCAAAACTCAGCGGCACGGGCAATTTTGGCCTACCTCGCCGAGCGAGAGCCTCGGATCTCCTACACTCCCTACACTGGCTCCCTATTCGGAAGCGGATTGATTTTAAAACACTTACGCTGGCGCATAAGGCACTCCATGCTGTGGGAACTGAATATATTCAGAAACGTCTTGCTTTCTACAAACCAACTAGATCCCTTAGATCGGAATCTCTTGGTCTTGCCATTGTCCCTGCTGTTAGGAAAGCAAGGGTAGGGGGACGCTCTTTTAAATGCTTGGCTCCCCAGCTATGGAACACCCTCCCTCTGTCGCTACGCCGTACTTCGAACTTGCTGGCCTTCAGAAAGGGTCTGAAGTGGTGGCTCTATGGACAGTGATCTGCTTGTTTTTTCTCTTTTTTTCTGCCTGCTCTCTGTAGTCTGCTGTGGGTTAGAAAGCGCTGGGACACTCCTTGGAGTAGCCGAGCGCTATATAAGACACCTATTTCATTAACATTAACATTAGCCATGGTTCCCACAGTACATACTGTCATTGTGTCTGCTAGGTGTACATGTTGTTTGTCATGTTGTATGTGATTATATAAGGTAGCACGTTTATTCACGGGAAGGGGTTTCTCCCATTTACATATTGCTGTCTTAAAGAAGATACAGAAGTTTTTTTCACAGGTGAAAAGTGCGACCACTATGGCAGTCATTCATTACTATGCAAGAATGTCGAACTGCACGACTCTTCTAAGCTTACAGCCCCCAATCTTGCTTTCTTTCTTAAAAGCACGCCAACTCCCACAATCAGACCAACATTCACACAGCTTTCTAACAGCAGTTATCTGCTTCTTAATAACATGGACTGCTACGGAATGTGAGCTGGCATACCGTATGCCCTTACTGTTTCAAACCGAGTAACTTCCTGTGGCAATGTCTAGTCCCACCCACACAAAGTAACTACCAAAGTCCAACTTGGCCTTCAACACCTACTTTGAAAACAGATTTCATTAAACTGAGCAAACTGAAAGCGCTTTTGTTTCAAACAGAAGTGTCCCTCACTTCTGCAAACAAAACTTTTCAACTGCAGATAGCACGAACTTCAAGAAAAATACAGTCCCTTTAAAATACAAACCTCCCATTACACTTTTTGAATTGTTACACAATTTTCAACAGATCGGACACTAAAGCTCTGGCACACTTTTTTAACACTGTCTCCTCCGACCTTGTCACAGGCTTTCAAACTGTTTTTGGTATAATACCAGACTTCGTTCATTCGATCATCTCTTGAATAACAGGAGCAGTGCCCATTATTCTTGCTCTCTTTGCGGCCATCCTACTAATATTTTTATATAACCGTATACTTGTAAAAAATGGCTGCGCTCCCTGTGGTAACAAACAAGTCTGACACAATACGCCTCTACGCGGAGCTAAATCAATACAGTGGAAAAATGGAACAACTTTTCGGCTGCCTGCCTCGATCTATTATCGGAGCCAGCTACAACATGACATTTATTTACACATATGCAATCTGTGTGCAACCATCTTTTTATTGCAAAACTTGCCCATTCGACTGGCAAATGGATCTATGCCTTGCCAACATCGCAACAATCGCTCCCGCTATCCAGCAGGTAATGGAGTATCTTGAAAACCATGAACTTGATTGTTCGGGCAGTGGGGAAATGGTGGATGCAACGCAAAAAGGTATCCTGGTGAAATGGGATTTCTGCGCAGCCACGAAAGATCTCCTGCAATGTGCGCCCTTTGACATTATCGCAGATTGCCTGCCAATTCCAATTGCCGCTCCAACATTCGAGGAACATTACTGTCCCTTCGAGGATATGAATTGTATCGCTTCGCTTTTCTCACACGATGGCAACAATCGCCTCTTGGAACATTACGCATCTTAAGCCGCTGAAAAACTTCTGGACTAGATTCTTCAAGACTTGTAAGAATTTCACGTTATTCTTGGATTGATTTTTTCCAACTTTTATGACTTTTTCCTCTCAATTTTTTTAATACAGTTCAATTGAAATATTTTCATATAATAACTTTCTAAGTAGGCTTAGACATTTGAACTCTGTTTTTATTATTGCCCCTTACGTCTCCAGCCTAACCAGGGTTGGGTGATGTATGGCCTATGCAAATATGCTATTTACCTTCTAAATTAGCCTAAACCCGACATCCATTTTGAAAGCATGTCTACTCTCTTTGCACACATCTCTCTGACTACCTGTTATCCCAAAGCCCTTTCACACAAATTATCTCATCCTCAGCCACTGCTCTCGAGCTGGCGATCAATATCAACAAAAACACAACATTGTTTAGGAACTGGTTGTGTCAAAGCCCAGCTCACCTCAGTTTCTGTTCAGTTCTGATGGAGGTTGAAGACAGTGCGACCCCACCCTGAAACTGCTTGTTCCAGCACACTAGTTTTAAAACAGTGCACTAAGAACCAGAAGCTCAAGTGAAGGGGGGGAGTGGATAAAATAAAAAAAGAGAGACAACACCGTTCTTGCGTTTCCACAGTAGAAGAGCTGCTAAAATCTGCGGCCCTCTCTGACTTCTGTAGAAACTGGTGCCTAATGAAACATAAACAAAGAACAGATAAGTGCAACCTATCCCTAAATGTGTTCCTGACTAAACCTTAATCTTATTAGAAATTCTCTTCTGAAAGTACCTCTTGGATCCTGGTCTCAAGCTTCCAGGTTTGGAATGTGTTACTGTTCTGGGATGTGCTTTCTATTACTGTAAAACGTCAGTAAAATCAAACAAATATCATTATCAGAATTACCAAAGTCTAACATTCACCTTAATATAACTAAAGCCTAAATTCTTAATAGCAAACTCACTTTTCACACATTTCCAGACTTTTTATAAAGCAAATACTGTACTTTTACAACAAAATACAGCAGGTAGTTTGTGCAAGTCCTTGATTTACTGTTTGCCTTGCTGTTAATGGTTTCCTCTGATCGATTCTTAAAAAAGTTCCATGTAAAACAATGTTTATTTCACAAAGTATTCTTTTAACAAAGGGTTTGAACCACAAAGTTCGTGGGAGATATCTTATTCCAAATTGTCTTTACATGAATCCAGAAATCGCTGATAAAGTTCTTTCAGGTAATAAAAGGTTTTGCACTTACTTGTTGCTGAAAAGGGATACTGATAAGTCTAACCTTGACCTCTTTCTCTTTTGCAGGTCGATTGCAGTGGACAGAAGAGGGGCTGAGGCAAGAAGTAGCCGGAAAACAGAAGAAGGAAGAGCCAGAAGCCCCGCCTGTTGAAGTCAATGAAGGTCTGGAGAGAGCAGGAGTGCCAGCTCCGAAGGATCTTTTCTCAGGTAAGTGGGAGGTAGACGAGCACAAGCACTGGGTGAGGCTCAGGGGCTGCCTTTTATAGACAGTGCAGGGTGTGGTTTGGAGAGCTGGGTGTGGTTCGAGGAACTGGGTGTGGTTCTCACAAGCAGGTCTGCAGAGCTTCAGTTATTATGCTAATGAGTTGAAGTAACACATGGCCTAGGGAGGAGTGTTCTAAATAAGACTTGGTAAAAGCAAGGTCCAATGTTTTCTAAATAAGCCTTGGTTGAAGCAAGGTCCAATGTGCAAAAAAGACAGCAATGTCCAAACTTGTGAATACATTGAGCAACAAACACAGAAGTCTTAGGGAGGAGCTGAGATAACAAGAAAGGCTTTCAGTAGTATGTTTAAAGAGAGCTATTACAGAGACCACTAGTGCAATGAGAGGGGACATGCTCTTTGCTGTGCACAAACCCTAACAGTCGCCCGCTCAAAGGCCCTCCTATTGGACGGGGTTTCCCTGGATTTTTTAGATAAAACTGTCTAATCAAACGTGGGGCATGTACATAGGACGCTGGTTCCCATGAATTCTCAGTTTCGTCATATCCTTTCCATTCTACTAAATAAAACAGACGTCCATGAATTCTTTTTGCGTCTTTTATGCTTTTCACTGCATATTCTAGATTTCCCTTAGTTCGTATGGGTGGAGGGGGTGGTTCGGGTCGGGTATTTGGGTTGTACGGCTTAAGCAAGGACACATGGAATGTAGCATGTACTGGGTATTCTTTTGGTACGTCCAATTTTACTGTTACTGGGTTTACTATGGCAGTTATACTAAAGGGTCCAATGAAACGTGGTTGCAGCTTTCGGGATTCCTCTATATTTACGTTCTTTGTGGAGAGCCATACTTTATCACCGATTTTATACGTTGGGGCCTCAGATCTGTGTTTGTCTGCTTGTCTTTTCATGCTTTCTTTGTTCTTTAATAAATGTTTCCTGGCCTTGTCTTGTATGTCACCTAATCTCGTTAGTCTATCTGTTACTGTAGGCAACAGGGAATCTTCTAATAAAATGGGTATAGCTGTCGGATGATACCCCTACATGAAATAGAATGGTGAGCAAAGTAGAGCTGCATGCTCAGTATTATTATAAACAAACTCCGCTACAACCATTCACTAGAATAATCAGCCAATAAACAACGTAGCGTTTGAAGTAAGTTTGATACAGTCGTTCAGTTTGTCCATGTGTTTCTGGATGGAAAGCAGTGGATAATGCCACATCTATTTTCAGTTTTTCCATAATTTTTTCCAAAATCTAGAGTTGAACTGGCTACCTCGGTCTGACGCCACTTTACTTGGCAAACCATGTAAACGCACAATTTCTCTTATAAAAATATCGGCAAATTCTGCTGCAGTTGGCAATTTCCGTAATGGTACAAAATGTGCCATTTTAGACAAAAAATCCACTATCACTAATACTGTTGTGAAGCATTTTACTGGTGGTAAACCTACAATAAAGTCTACACTCACAGTGTGCCAAGGTTGTTTGGGTGATGGCATTGGTATTAACAAACCGTCAAGGGCCTTATGAGAAGATTTATGTCTTGCACAAACTGGACAGGTAGTGACAAATTACTTAATGTCCTTACTCATATTGTCCCACCAAAAGTGTTTTCGCAAATTTTCCAGGGTTTTTACCCAGCCAGGATGACCTGCCAACGGTGAAGCGTGATGCCAAATTATCACCTGTGTTTGTAATTCTGTGGTGGGCACTAACATCATGTTGTTGTGATACAATAAACCTTGTTGTGTTGAGTTATGGGAATCCTTTAACCAATCTTGAGGTGCCATTTGCATGTGTCCATTATATAGATCTGTGATGAAATCCTTCTTTGTACTGGTGCCAAAAGCTTTTGGGGAGGAATAATGGGTTCTCCTATTTTGTCTTGTTTCATGTCTGAGGTATGTCTGTATCTAGATAACACATCAGATTGAATTTGTTGAGCACCTGGTCTATAGGATATAATGAAGTCAAATGTACTAAAAAAACATTTAACCAGCGCATCTGACGTGGAGTTAATGCTTTTAGTGATCCAAAGAACTGTAGGTTCTTATGGTCAGAAAAGATGGTAACAGGGTACTTGGCTCCCATTAAATGGTGCCTCCATTCAGAAAAGGCTACTTTGATAGCTAATAGTTCTCTTTCAGCCACAGTTTAATTTTGTTCAGCTGGTAATAACTTTTTGTAATAGAAGGCTATAGGATGTAATTGGCTATCTATTGCATCTCGTTGAGAGAGAACTCCTCCTAAAGCTACTTGTGAAGCATCCGCTTCGACAAAAAATGGCAAGTCAGGATCAGGATGTTTCAGAATTGGGGCTGAAGTGAACTTTTGTTTCAGGAGTTGAAAGGCGTGAGGCGCCTCATCAGACCAAAGAAATCGTTGCCCTTTCCGCAACAAGGTGGTTATTGGGGCCGCAATGTCTGCAAAATGAGAAATAAACCTCCTATAAAAATTGGCGAAACCCAGAAATTTCTGAACATACTTCACAAATGATGGTTCTGGCCAATCAGTAATAGCAGTAATTTTCTTTTCATCCATAATTATTCCTTGAGGTGACAGGCAGTATCCTAAAAAATCCACTTTGCTGACATTAAAAGTACATTTTTCTAATTTAGCAAAGAGATGATTTTCTTTTAACTTTGATAATACAGCACAAACATGTTGGGTATGTTCTTCCGGGTTCTTAGAGTAAATGAGGATGTCGTCTATGTATACTATGACACAAACATCCAGGAATTTGTATACGACCTCATTTATAAAGAATTGAAATTCCGTAGGGGCATTACACAACCCAAAGGGCATTACTGTGTACTCAAATAGACCAAACTTTGTCTTGAAAGCTGTCTTCCACTCATCCCCCTCTTTTATTCGGACCAGTTGGTAAGCTCCCCGCAGATCTAGTTTTTTATTGTATACAGTAGAATGTCTTAATTGATACAACAACACAGGTATTAGAGGAAGAGGATATTTATTTTTTATTGTAGCCTTATTTAGTCCTCTATAGTCGATACACGCGCGCAGAGATTTATCCGGCTTAGGGATAAAAAAAAGTGGAGATGACACCGGAGATGTGGAATGTCGGATGAACCCAGACTGTAGTAGGTCGTCTAGGTAAGTTCTTAAATATTTGGTCTCTTCGTCAGTCAAAGCATATACTCTGTTATTAGGTAAAGGGGCCCCTGGGATGAGATCTATACGGCAGTCATATGACCGATGTGGGGGTAACACACTAGCCTTCACTGGATCAAAAACGTCTTTAAAGTCAGAAGATTCAGAAGGGAGACTTGGTTCGTCTTGTGTAACACTAGCACAGTGTATTACTGAGCTCTGTTCTGTACCTGCTTCTTGATAGCAATTGGTTCTACAGAATGAGGAATCCAAAGTAACTGTTCTGTTCACCCAATCAATTTTTGGGTTATGAGTTGTTAACCAGGGTACCCCAGGGTTCTCCAGTTGGTTACTAGCTATGTGAAAGTCTATATTAGTTATTGATTAGTTAACTGAGTATTTGTATGGGAGAGTGAATGTGTGTGTGGTTCGGTGGGGGGGGGTGTGACTGCCCAAAGATGTGTGAATAGTTGATTCACTAGATATATGAAGTTAAAACTACATGTTCTAACAGTTGTTTGGGTGAGTGAATATCTTTATGGGTGTGGTGATGAGCAAATATATTTCTCAATGGTACATGTCCAACAAACTTGAAAAATAAAAGGCAGTGGATGTGTCAGTTGTTGTATATAAATAAGTATACATAAGACTCAATGATTGTGTGAGTGACTGTATGGATAACTTTATACTTGTAATAATGATTTTATAATTCACTAAGTATGAATTACTATCTAAATGAATAGATGAAATTATGTTTTTATAAGTGGGTAGCTAAGTAAATATGTAAGTATGATCCATTGTTTGCATAAGTGAATAGGATGACTTCATATGTAAATAGGATGTGTGCTGGTGTGTAATGTCGATTTAGGTGTATAAGTATTTTTGATAGTGTTCTATTGTTCATTGACAGCATGTATGAGTGAATCTACAGGTAAGTGATTAGATGTGTGTATACATCTATGAATCACTAAGTGGGTTTTTAGATACTTGTATTGCTGTAACAATGGATTCAAATATGATACTCTGTATTTTACAAAGAGTGATGAAAGATTTTACTAGTGTATGAAAAGGTGTATGTGATTGTCACGTGGATGATGTCATCAGTGATGTAATTTGAGATGTCATCAGTGATGTCACTGACCATGTCATGAATGATGTAATATGTGACATCATCAGCAGTGGATTATATTGTTAGTACAACTAACTATATAGGAGCACTTTATTGTTTTTCTAGTGAATTTTAAAGGTATTTTAATTGCTAATTCCTAACTATATAGGGCCTGAAACCTATGGTTTTTTCTGTGAATTTCAAAGGTTTTTTAAATGCTAATTCCTAACTATATAAGGCCTGAAACCTATGGTTTTTTCAGTGAATTTGCAAGGTTTTTAAATGCTATTTCCTAACTATATAAGGTCTGAAACCTATGTTTTTTTCAGTGAATTTCAAAGGTTTTTTTAATGCTAATTCCTAACTATGTAAGACCTGAAAGCCCACCAGGAATCTCCAGTATGCGCCAGGGGACTGCATTGCAGAGAGGTGTAATAAAGCCACGCCCCTTTTTACACCTCTCTGCAACGCAGCCCCCGTGCATGTTTGAAGAGGGAGAATCAATTCCCCTTGCATACTGGGGGCCCCTGGGGGCCAACTAGCCCACCTGGAACCTCCAGTATGCGCCAGGGGCTGCATTGCAGAGGTGTAATGAGGCTATGCCCCTTGTTACACCTCTCTGCAACGCAGCCCCCTGGCACGTTTGCAGAGGGGGAACTAATTCCCCTTGTATACTGGGGGTCCCTGGGGGCCAACTAGCCCACCAGGAGCCTCCAGTATGCGCCAGGGGGCTGCATTGCAGAGAGGTGTAATGAGGCCACACCCTTATTTACACCTCTCTGCAAAGCAGCCCCCGTGCATGTTTGAAGAGGGGGAACTAATTCCCCTTGCATACTGAGGGTCCCTGGGGGCCAACTAGCCCACCTGGAACCTCCAGTATGCGCCAGGTGGCTGCATTGCACAGAGGTGTAATGAGGATATGCCCATTTTTACACCTCTCTGCAACGCAAGCCACTGGCGCGTTTGCAGAGGGGGACTAATTCCCCTTGCATACTGGGGGTCCCTGGGTCATAGCTGCGCAAACGCCGATATTCCGAAAGATTGAAAATGACTTTTCTTGAGAAACATTTTTATTTGGATTGTCATGTCCTATACTTTGGAATTTTTGAAAGACTGACTTTGAGGATGCTATAAATTACTCAAGTCTGCCCGAATTGTGTGGGTAAAATTGATACCTAGTCACTTTGAATAAGAATATACTTACGTCTCGTCTGACATTTGGAAGAAATATCTAGTAATATGACAACAGGATACCGACATAACTTGAAGGAAATAAGAACGCCCTGAAGAAGTTCTGTTGTACAGAACGAAATGCGATGGCTGGCTGTGGTACATAAACTTAAGGAAAATAAAAGCATTTGAATATGCACCAAGATTCAGCGCTTCAATAAGGACTCTAAGTGATATGATTTGATTGGAATTATTGTGCAAGTGGTGCTGTGCCAAACTTTGGAATATTCTCCATTACTCTCTACTACTTACTCTCTACTACTCCACTACTCTCTAATACTCACTCTCTACTACTCATTCTCTACTACTGTACTACTCTCTCTCTACTACTCACTCCCTACTACTCACTGTCTACTACACTCTACTACTCACTCTCTACTACTCACTCTCTACTTCTCACTCTCTACTACTCTCTACTACTCACTCTCTACTACTCTCTATCTACTACTCTCTGCTACTCACTCTCTACTACTCACTCTACTACTCACTCTCTACTACTCTCTACTACTCACACTCTACTTCTCTCTCTACCACTCTACTACTCACTCTACTACTCAATCTCTACTACTCTCTACTATTCTCTCTCTCTGCTACTCACTCTCTACTACTCCCTACTACTCACTCTCTACTACTCACTCTCTACTACTCACTCTTTACTACTCTATACTGCTCACTCTACTACTCACTCTGTACTACTCTCTACTACTCACTCTCTACTACTCTCTCTCTACCACTCTACTACTCACTCTACTACTCAATCTCTACTACTCTCTACTATTCTCGCTCTCTGCTACTCACTCTGTACTACTCCCTACTACTCACTCTCTACTACTCACTCTACTACTTACTCTCTACTACTCTCTACTACTCACTCTCTACTACTCTCTCTCTACCACTCTCTACTACTCACTCTACTATTCGCTCTACTACTCTCTACTACTCACTCTCTGCTACGCTCTCTACTGCTCTCTACTACTCTCTTCTACTCACTTTCTACTCTCTATTACTCACTCTCTACTCTCTACCTCTCTACCTCTCTCTACTTCTCTCTCTACTAGTCTCTACCTCTCTACCTCTACCTCTCTACCTCTACCTCTCTACCGCTACACCTCTACCTCTCTACCTCTTAAAATTCACTTTTGATAGTTGTTACGCAACTCAGTTTACGATGAATATTCAAATTGTCCTTTTGTTTTCTTCCGCAAACATCGTTCAGAAGCAACCACGGCCTATCGAGCAACAGCAATGGAATTCTCTGCTACTTATTGAATATACTTTGACGTATAGAAGCAGAGTTCAACTCAAATGGTTAACTCCGGTGGCCGCACTCTTTATACAGAGTAAGCACAGCAGCCTAGATCTACAAAACCTTCATAGCAATGCATTAGAAATAAGTCACCATAAGGAGCGTCAGTAATGCAGTAGGCACTTCCATATAGACACCACTTGAATGCGGCACTATAACAACTGAAATATACCACATACACTGCACTCGTAAAACTGTAGTGTTAGCTTTATTTGTGAAACAAGAGAGGGCCATATTATCAAGCCTGGACGATAAAATTATCGCCAGGAAAATGTTGATAATATGCACTATGGAATTCCAATCGAAGCTCATGTTACATGTGAAGGACATGTAAATTGTAAATTGATACTTGTATAGCGCACTACTCACCCGCTAGGGTCTCAAATCGCTTGTACGAATACCGCTGTGGAAGCCATCCTGGCTTTCCCTGTGAGGCGTCCACTCCTGGGCACCCCCAAGGTGTAGGCCAGGAATCCTTAGCGTTGTGGAGGCCGTTGTGCAGATTAAGCAAGCTATTGCCCAGAGTTGCAGAGTGGGACTCCATGATTGGAATAGGCACCGAGGCGAGAATTATCAGGTCCGTGGAATTTTTGAGCCCAAGAGGAGGGGAATTGAACCCTGGTCCCGGGCCAGACCTCTGCATCAGGGTTTGCCGCTCTAACCATTGAGCCACACTTCTCCATCAGACATGAGCTTCGATTGGAATCCCATAGAGCATATTATCAAACCCATTATCGCCACTTTAGCGACACATTCCTGACGATAAAGTGGCGATAATTTTGTCACTCAAGCTTCATATTATAACATGTGTATTAACACCCAAGAGTGTGTAGTGTACAGCAGCTTCTCTCTAAAATCTATAATTACCTCTGAGCAGAGACAACAGATAGCTTACAACAGTCTGACAAACAGATCCACAACCTTATTATGCCACTTTTGAGTCATGTTTAACATGGGTAAAGTGATGCAAGGAGCTAGTAAATCTACTTCTGACTTTTCAAGAAAAAATCCCCACTCCAGACTCTGCGACACAGATTTAATGTTTTCTCTCTCTCTCACTCTTTGTGACATCATTTCTCTTTCTCTCTTAAACTTAGACACTGCTGTCTGCTTGGACGTGTAGAAGAATTAATGAAGTGAAGTTGTGAAGTCTACTTTCGTATGTGTTTGGCCGCAAGGTCTATACAACGGTAAGCACAGAGGCCTAGATCTACAAATCTTTCCTGCCGATAAAGTGGCGATAATTTTGTTGCCCAGGCTTGATATTATGACCTAGAGTGCATAGTGCACAGCACCTTCTCTGTAAAATCTATAATTACCTCTGAGCAGTGACAACAGAAAGGTTACAACAGTCAGACAAACAGATCCACAACCTTATTACGCCACTTTTGAGTCACTTTTAACATGGGTAAAGTGATGCAAGGAGCTAGTAAATCTACATCTGACTTTTCAAGAAAAAATCTCAACTCCAGACTCTGCGACACAGTTTTAATGTTGTTTTCTCTCTCTTTCTCTCTCTCACTCTCTGTGACAACATTTCTTTACTCTCTTAAACTTAGACACTGCTGACTTGGACATGTAGACATGTAGAAGAATTGTTCAGAATAAGTTGTGACACCAACTGCCTGAAATGTTCACCCGCAAGGTCTATACAACGGTAAGCACAGAGGCCTAGATCTACAAAGCCTTCATAGGAATGCATTAGAAATAATTTGGCATAACAGGCGTTAGTAACGCACTAGGCACTTCCATATAGACACCACTGGAAGGCGGCACTATAACAAGTAAAATCTACCAGGTACACTGCACTCATAAAACTGTAGTGTTAGCTTTATTTGTGAAACGAGAGAGGGCCATATTATCAAGCCTTGGCGACAAAATGATCGACACTTTATCGGTAACAAACTGCCGCTAAAGTGGCCATAATAGGTTTGATAATATGCTCTATTGAATTCCAATCGAAGCTCATGTTAGATGTGAAGGACATCTAACATGAGCTTCGATTGGAATTCCATAGAGCATATTATCAAACCCATTATCGCCACTTTAGCAACACTTTCCTGCCAATAAAGTGGGGATAATTTTGTCTCCCAGGCTTGATATTATGACCTCGAGTGCATAGTGTACATCACCTTCTCTGTAAAATCTATAATTACCTCCGAGCAGTGACAACAGATAGGTTACAACAGTCTGACAAACAGATCCACAACCTAATTACGCCACTTTTGAGTCACTTTTAACATGGGTAAAGTGATGCAAGGAGCTAGTAAATCCACATCTGACTTTTCAAGAACAAATCTCAACTCCAGACTCCACGACACAGTTTTAATGTTGTTTTCTCTCTCTTTCTCTCTCTCACTCTCTGTGACATCATTTCTCTTTCTCTCTTAAACTTAGACACTGCTGTCTTGGACGTGTAGACGTGTAGAAGAATTGTTCAGAATAAGTTGTGACACCAACTGCCTGAAATGTTTACCCGCAAGGTTTATACAACGGTAAGCACAGAGGCCTAGATCACAAAGCCTTCATAGGAATGCATTAGAAATAAGTCGCCATAACGAGCGTCAGTAACGCAGTAGGCACTTCCATATAGCCACCACTTGAAAGCGGCACTATAACAGAACTGGAATGTACGAGTCACACTGCACACGTAAAACCATAGAGTTACCAAAACTTATAGGGACATAGTATCAAGAACGGCGATAAAATAATCGCTGTTTCAGCGGCTGGAAACTGCGATAATGGGCTTGATAATATGCCCTTCTGAATTCCCATAGTAGCCCAGGTTAACACCAGAACCTAGACTGCTATGGGAATTCACAACAGCATATTATCAAGCCTATTATCGCCACTTTAGCTGCAGTTTCCTGCCGCTGAAACTGCAATAATTTTATCTCAGTTCTTGATAATATGTCCCGTAATGCTTCAGCTCATTTACTCACATTTACATAATTCTAAACTCTAATTTTCTTTTTTCTTTTGCAGATTACCAATCGGACACCTTTTGGAATCCATTTCACAATTTGTTTATAACATTGATTAAGTTATTTTTCCAGTTCTAATATAGTTATGATTCAGTTTCATTTATATTTATTGTTTATTAAAAGTTAATTAAATAAACTACATACTTCTTTTATTTTGTGGGGGAGGGTTATGACGGCCCGCAGTAAAAATAATGTTGAAATACTATATTAAGATATTCAAGAATAGGATTGAAAACTTCTGAGTTCTAACTAACAGATATAATAAAAACAACGGTGAGAAACTATGAAAATGGCGATGGACGGAGTACGTAATCAACTTTTGGCGCCTCGGCACTACCTTTCAAATAAATATATAAAAAATGTGACTATTAATACTGTACAAAAGTACAGCAGCGGATGACACGCACGAACCGGGGAAAGAAAGCAACAGATTTACTAACTGATATAAAGAAAGGTTTGCTTGTTGAACTTGAAGAAAAAGAAAACATGGGCTTCGAAACGACGCTGAGCATGGGAAGAGAGTACAACTGCTACACCAAAAAAAGGAAAGCTTTACATACTATCATAGAAATGAAGGAGCATAATATTAACAAAAGGCGATACATTATTGCCGCTTTTATCGACAGAAAACTGCAGATAAAGCGGCGATAATGTGCTTGATAATAGGCCCTTGTAACTCCCATAGCAACCCAGGTTCTGGTATTAACCTGGGCTCCTATGGTTATTCACAAGGGCATATTATCAAGCCCATTATCGCTGCTTTATCAGCAGTTTCCTGCCGATAAAAATGACGATAATATATCACCTTTTGTGGAAAATATGGCTCATTGCTCTTTTTTTGACCTGTAAACTTGGGTGCATATTATCAAAGACCGGTGCTACAATTATCACTGTTTAATTGGCAAGAAACTGCAGAGAAAACGTCGATAATGACCATGATAATACGGCCTTGCAATTTCCCATAGAAGCCCATGGTAACACCAGAACATAGGCTTCCATGGCAATTAACAAGGACGTATTATCAAGCCCACCCTCCCAACATTAATAAAAAAGCATAGGCCCTTGTAAATTCCCAATTGCAGCCCAAGTTCTGATGTTAACCTGGGCTGCTATGGTTATTCACAAGGGCATATTATCAAGCTCATTATCGGCAATTTCCTGCCAATAAAAGCAACAATAATGTATTGCCTTTTGTTGATAATATGGCCCATTGCTCGTTTTTTTGACCAGTAAACATAGGTGCATATTATCAAGGACCGGTGTTAAAATTATCACTGTTTTATTGGCAGGAAACTGCCGATAAAACGGTGATAATGAGCTTCATAATACGGCCTTGTTATTTCCCATAGAAGCCCATATTAACACCAGAACATAGGTTTCTATGGGAATTTACAAGGGCATATTATCAATCCCACCCTCCCAACATTAATAAAAAACTCCAGACAATGCAGGTACCCAGAGCTGGAAGGTCATTTTACATATCACCCCCCCCAGAAATGTGGCGTTCCCCGCGACGTGTACGGAGAGAGAGGGAGAGGGAGAGAGTGAGCACAAAACATTTTTTTTTTTTTAAAAAGACCCGAGGGGTGCCGCTCACAGAGACTACAGGGAGTAGGACCGTAACCCCCCCCCCCGCATACTACAAAATAAAACCAGAGGAGTGCCGTTCCCCAGTGCTCGGGGCACCTTACAAGCCCCCATTATGCAGAAAAATTGCCCCGTTAATTTGCCCCCCTCGGGACCTAATGAATAAAACGGACTTCTACTTTTTCCACCTTTTCCACCGCGTACAAGTACTGCACGAGTACCCCGCCATTTTTTATTTAAAAAATAAATAAAAATTGAGCCTAAAGATCCATGTACCACCCCCTGACCAAGACTATAGACTCAGAATGTTTCTACCCTGCACCGTTCCCTTATTTCTCAACTTTGTTTTACTGTTTTGTTGTGACTCTGCTCTCTCGACAAACAACATGTCTGTCAACACTTCCTGGTTTGGAGTATTGACAGCCAATCTGCATGCAGCTCCTGCTCGTAATTGTACGTATTTCCATACGCGTATGTCCAGTAAACTTAGGTGCATATTATCAAGCATCGGTGTTAAAATTGTCGCCGTTTTATTGGCAGGAAACTGGCGATAAAATGGCGATAATTAGCTTCATAATATGGCCTTGTTATTTCCCATAGAAGCCCATGTTAACACCAGCACATAGGCTTCTATGGAAATGTACAAGGACGTATTATCAAGCCCACCCTCCCAACATTAATAAAAAACTCCAGACAACGCAGGTACCCAGATCTGGAAGGTCATTTTACATAGCACTGCCCCAGAAATGTGGCATTCCCCGCGACGTGTACGGGGAGAGAGAGAGAGAGCTCAAAACATTTTTTTTTTTAAAAGACCCGAGGGGTGCCTCTGACCGAGACTGCGGGGAGTAGGACCATAAGCCCCCGCATACTTCCAAAATAAACCCAGAGGAGTGCTGTTCCCCAGTGCTCGGGGCACCTTACCTGCCCCCATTATGCAGAAAAATTGCCCCCGTAATTTGCCCCCCGGGACTTAATGAATAAAACAGACTTCTACTTTTTATCACCTTTTCCACCACGTACAAGTACTGCACGAGTTCCCCGCCATTTTTTATTTAAAAAAAAAAAATTGAGCCTAAAGATCCATGTACCACCCCCTGACCAAGGCTATAGGCTCAGAATGTTTCTACCCTGCCCAGTTTCCTTATTTCTCAACTTTGTTTTACTGTATTCTTGTGACTCTGTTCTCTCGACAAACAACATGGCTGTCAACACTTCCTGGTTTGGAGTATTGACAGCCAATCAGTATGCAGCTCCTGCTCGTAATTGTACGTATTTCCATACACGTACCCCGCAATTTTTCTTTAATAAAAAATAGAGCCTAACCAATCCATGTACGACCCTCTGAGCAAGTCTAGAGGGTCAGAATGTCTCTATCCTACCCCCTTCCCTTATTTCTCAACTTTGGTTTTACTGCTGTTTTCTTCTGACTCGGTTCTAGCCAGGCACAAGATGGCTGCCAGCGCTTCCTGGTTTCGAGTGTTGACAGACAGTTCACTGCCAATCAGCATGCAGCTCGCGCTCGTAATTGAACATATTTCAGTAGGCTTACTGAACTCCATCTCTAGATATCGCTATGATTTTACTTGCAATTTTCCCAGAAACTACCAAACGGATTTATAGGATTTTTAAAAAAGCACAATCTGCGAACAGAACTCTACCTTTCTGCCAAATTTCGTGTAATTCCGTTCAGCCGTTCGGGCTGGAGCCCTGGCTAAAGGTCCCTATGGAAAATTGCATGGGGAAAACACGTTTTGAGACCCCCCTTTTTTCTTGGCCCCCACTTAACAAATCACCCCCAAACTTTCAGGGAAGGAGCGGAACCAAGCAGGCCATTTTCTTTGAAAATTTCATGAAGATTCGTCCACCGGCGCCAAAGTTATTCCAAATAGAATGTTGTGGATTTCCTATGGAAACTAGGTCCTAACTATAACTACCTACTGGCGACCGCCAGTACGTATATATATATATATGTGTGTGTGTCTGTGTGTGTGTGTGTGCGTGTGCGCATGTGTGTGTGCGGGTGTGGGTGTGTTTCTATGTTGGTGTGTTTGTATGTGAGTGATATATATATATATATATATATATATATATATATATATATATATATATATATATATATATATATATATATGTATATATGTATATATATATATATATATATATATATATATATATAGAGATAGATATAGATATATATATATATATATATATATATATATATATATATATATATATCCTGAACTCCGTTTTCTCACAAGCTCGCGCTGCTTCCTCAGCCAGCAAGTAGACACCGGACACGGACCTCGAGGTGCTTTACAGATTTATTTGGCAGAAAGAGTCACAGACGTTTCGGCTCAACGGAGCCTTGATCACATGACAGCGATTGTAATGCAAGGTACACCTTTTAACCCCATGGCTGCTAGGCGTTTTCCCGTCCTGCGCTGGGTTTTATTGTTTTTCATTGTTTTATGACGAGCTGGCCTTGTCATCCGCGCACGGCAGGTAAGCGCCATGACGAGGCCAGCTCGTCATTAGCCTCGAAGGGGTTAAAGTGCTAGTCCGTGATTAACTGAAATCACCTGTGCAAATATGCGTGTAGACATAAAAGACATACTAGGCAAAGCACCCAACAATAACATTTCCATTTTCTAAATAGATGTGAAATACATTTTGAAATTAACATGAAACATACTTTAAAAAAATCGTTGTTCAATGTAACTTAGAATCCATAACTAGTTCTTTTGACAATCATTGTGAAATACATTATTTACAGATTTCCTCTATTCTAAAGTGAAGGGTCCTAATGCATGATTAGCCACGGAGGCGGTCACTGTATAAGTAAAAAATATATATAGTACCCTAAACAGTTAAAATAATCAAATCAGCTTAGGAGGAACCTTATTTACAAATACATGGTCTTCCTACCAGTTAACTCTAAATGTTGGCGAGTTTGGATTTGGACCTAAGATTGATAAAAAGGTAAATATAAAGTGCTATGTGCTGACATTATAAAGTGCAAAATCGTGCTTAAAGTGCATCATTTAGAAAAATGTGCAAATCTAGCAATACTGTGCAAATATGCATACTTAACAATTCCTAGGTCCATGTTGGAAATAATTACAATATATATATATATATATGTGTGTTTGAGCAATTGCCAAAGGCTTTACGGGGTCACTGCAGCTTGCCAGCCATCCGGCCTCTTTTGTCACAACACACTCCCGCTCCAGATTTGATATGTGGCCGACGCGTTTCGAGGGCGTTTCCTCTTCTTCTTGGGCATAAAGACATGAAGTGTTGCACAGACTCGGTTCGTTACTGTATTTTATTTGCATACATCTCCTCCCATTGGGTCTTTTTCACATGATGTCGGAAGCCTTAATGCGAAGCCTAACAGTTAGCTGGAGTAGCACTATTGTTGGCTTGAGGAGGGACATGTCCTGCTGCTTGATTGACAAGACCCTAAACTTGTATGCTGACCAAGAGCCACTGTGTACAAAAAAATTGCCAACTTCACCCTACTTGACACCTCCCAATTGAGGAAAACAAACCAGTATTACTATATGGTCTGTTTGGTATATTTTCTTAATACCTTTTTGCTTTTTGTTTCATTATATTCAAAAAAAGTTTAGGTACAAAAAAGACAATTAAATACATTCAACAATTTCAACATAATTTTCAAAGCAAATTACATTTCACATTGCATATATAAACACCACATAAATTACATTACATATATATACACCATATTCATTTTGATCAACAATTAGACTCACATAAATGATATCTAACTAAACAAAGGACAAAGTGAACATTTAGATACTATTATTCAACAAGTAGCAAATTAGTGCATATTTAATTTGTCAAAGTCATTAAATGTACTGCAAATTAATGCATTCCTTATTCAAAAGCCGACGCGTTTCGAACCCATTTAAAGGCATACCTCTTCATGCGCGGGGTGCTGCACGTCTAGGATTGATTTTATACAAACTTGGAAACTGGTCTGTTCCAAGATGGCCCCCATCCATTGTAGGCATGCATATAAATAACTTGTTACAAGATGGGCGCGAGGTCAATGGACACAGCAGATTTATACTCTGCATGCACAACAAAGAGGTAAGATGCGCGATACATTTATGCGAATAGATACTAAGTTACATGCATCAGACACTTAATTTGTGTTTCCGTGTAATCACAGGAGACCAGTGATGGAGGGGAACACTGCAATTGAGAAGTAAAACAAGATGTTTTTTTAAATACAGTGCGGGACCGCGCATCTAAAGAAAGCAGGTATGCCTAACCGATTTAAAAGCAATACAGAAACACTTATATAAAATGAGTGCACACGGGTGATAGAACTCTCCCCCGTTTGTCTTTGAATAATTTGTAGGAACACGAGGACCACTCCTTCCATTGTATAAAATAAATCCGAGACGTGCAGCACCCTGCGCATGAAGGCGCTGAAGCAAAAAGAGGTATGCCTTTAAAATCGCCTTTATGGGAGAACTAGCAGACAAACAAACCCAATGGAAAAACTTATATTAAATTAAATGTTTCCATTTCTTCACAGTAATCGTGAATATTACGAAAAAATCTATAAGGGTGCAAACACAAAGACAAAGATCGTAAAAGGTAGGCTGTGTAGCAATGCTTTTGCATACGAACTCCTGAGCTCTCAAAGAAAATAAAAATCCTGATAATAATACTTTACATTATAGATAAAGAAACACACGATCTAGAAAGTGAATACTAGAGCATACGACCAGCAACGATTCAGGTACTGACTTCGTCATTCTGCGAATGGTAGAGAGGGGATTGACAAGAATTCTATACAAATACTAAAATAGAATCTCATTTTTTCTTTTTTACATATATCCTGTAGATAAATAAAAGAGACAGAGCCCTGATGAGAACCCATAAAGTGACAGGAATGGGTTCGGTACGCGTCGGCTTTTGAATCAGGAATGCATTAATTTGCAGTACATTTAATGACTTTGACAAATTTAATATGCACTAATTTGCTACTTGTTGAATAATAGTATCTAAATGTTCACTTTGTCCTTTGTTTAGTTAGATATCATTTATGTGAGTCTAATTGTTGATCAAAATGAATATGGTGTCTATATATGTAATGTAATTTATGTGGTGTTTATATATGCAATGTGGAATGTAATTTGCTTTGAAAATTTATGTTGGAATTGTTGAATGTATTTAAGTGTCTTTTTTGTACCTAAACTTTTTTGAATATAATGAAATAAAAAGCAAAAAGGTATTAAGTAAATATACCAAACAGACCACATAGTAATACTGGTTTGTTTTCCTCAATTGGGAGGTGTCAAGTAAGGTGAGGTTGGCAATTGTTTTGTACACATTTAATTGATGGTCCAGCTGACTTCATGGTTAAGGACCTAACTCCTTAGTGTCAGAGACCAAGAGCCACTGGCACTGGGGCAAACTTCATCAATATCCAATTGCTCAGCCAAGAAGTGGTAGGCGGGCCCTGCATTCTTCCACAAACTGAACAGGTAAAAATGAATTATTGCTGGCTAGTACGTGTTTATAG
This sequence comes from Lissotriton vulgaris, assembly GCF_964263255.1. Taxonomy (NCBI): domain Eukaryota; kingdom Metazoa; phylum Chordata; class Amphibia; order Caudata; family Salamandridae; genus Lissotriton; species Lissotriton vulgaris. The sequence goes on along the minus strand of NC_141689.1, from coordinate 836,517,635 downwards.
TGCTTAATGCTGGATTAAGGCAGTTTTTAAAACAACAGGATTAGTGCACTTACTTAAAACCGTGGTTCAGAGGGAAATACATGATGTGCTGAGGATCACATGTATGACAGAAGTGAAACAGAGGTTACAATGCATACTTACTGGTGCTACATTCACCAACAGACATCAGACACGTTGGAAATCCATGTTAGACTACCGTTTCATAAATTATTTCAATCTACAAATACCGCAGCAGTTCTAGCAACCGGGTCGCCTAAATACGCTTTAAAAAACAGTGTTATTTCAAGGCTTTAGCGCTAGGAACATTTCCCTAAGAGAGTTAACACAAAAGGTAGTATGCAATGGCCGTAGGGTGAGCCCCCTCCACAAAACAACACGAGATATAGAAGAAGCAGAGTACCTTTTAAAAAATAGTGTGCTGTTTATTAGAGCCCAACACAGGTTTCATTCTGGAATTAACATTTCCGATGACTTTGGTATAACAATAAAAAATTGACTAATTATATTATGGCAGATCACTTACAAAACGATAACTTAAAATGCATAATTTCTTGGTTCACCAGAGGCGCGTGGGCACGTGGACCTGATTGAAAGGGATCCTCGCATTCTACACATGGCGCCCATGTGCTAGAGCAATGCACAAGAATACTATAAACATATATGTATTTAAATATAATGTCATACTTACTGGATGTGTCTGCAGAGTGTGGGGAGGGGGCAGGAAGTGGGGCGGCCGCATGTGGCCTCTGCTAGTTCAAAATACAGGTCAATTGCATTATTTACAAGTTTGTTTAAGTCACCAGTAAAGAATAAAAAAGATACAAATGGATAAGTATTTAATTTTCACAAAAAGCAGGGAGAAATTTCATATTTAGCGACTTTGCCTCTTCCCACGTTCACGGATTTCAAACGACTAGCTCAGGGTTTTGTTGAAAATGAATATTGCTTCACATTTCGTGTTTCTGTTCCCTTTTCCTCACACCACACAGCTGGAAAGGGTGCTCTCAGTGGAATGTTTGAAGATGGTCCTCCCACCCTCTGGTGTCAGTCAGTGTGCTGGCATGTCAGCAACACTTCGAATTGTCACTCTTTTTAACATATGCAAAAACAACAGTTGATGGACAGAATGCAGAACAATGTCATACATTCATCCCAGTACAGAGATCTGGGCATATGCAAATCAGCCTTGACCCTGTGCCTCATGGGAACAGTCCAGCCCGAACTGCCAAGCCATGTCTATCCTGGACTGGAATCAAGCATCCTAGGACCGGTTTCTGGCTATCAGCCGTCTTCAGCCAGGATAGCTTTACTCCAGTGGTGTGGAGAGCATGGGACTCACGTCTGAGCATATGGCCGGGATGCCCGCCACCCCCTCTCAACACAATCCCCAAGGATGGGAGAAGTCGGACACAGGTTTGAACTTTTGGAAGGCGGGAGGGAGTCACCCTCCTGGCCGTATTGATTAAAATATGAAACAAAATTTAAACATTAAATAAAAGTTTCATAATTATGTACAATTTTACATTTATTACATTTCGATGAAGACATGTTCTTTGGCTAACCTTAACAGATCTCTAATACAAAGGTTTCCTAGCCGAGTCTAACATCCTGCAAATGCATACATTCTAAATTAAAATTGTACATCCTAGCATTAAGGGCCAACGGCAAGGTCTTAGCCGGTGTCAGATCCCTACTACCAAAACTCTCGCCCTCACAGTGTGAGTGGCGCATGCGCAGAGGACTCTACCCTCATTGCCAACTGTAACTTCCCTTGTCGTGGTGGGGGCTCCCTTTCCACTCGACGCCATCTTAAAGGTCGTCCGAGTTCCCGTGTGAGGTATCTGTAGAAAGGACAGCGTGGACTCCCCCCCATCCCCACACTCTCTATCCGCCGTCGCGGATATCTGGCCCCCGGGAAATTAGTAGGAGGGGCATCTAGCCACCTCCCAGCCTGGGAGGGGCCTATGGCCGTCTCCCCCTAGGTGACCCATCCTTAGTGGGTGCCGCCTCCCTGTGGGAGGGGCCAATGGCCGCCTCCCCCCGGGCGCTCCCATCCATTCTGGGTGGCGCCCCCCTCTAGGGACCTTGAAATTACTGCTCACCGATCATGACCATACCGCCCGACCAAAATAAATACGACAGTTGTTGACCTACTAAAGAAGGAAAAATTCTGACATTTCCTCGATGTGTCATCGACTGCTCACTCCTACCAAGAAAAAACATTATCCTACAGGCAGAAGTCACATCCTTATCTTAAACATTCCTTTACTTTTCTACAAAGGAAAAAAGGCCTATCTCAGCAAAACTTTATTTAAAACAAACATTGCCATAAGGGGCTGGTGGGTGGGTCAAAATTGCTGCTTGTTCCGTCGAGGGCTCACGAGCAATGAGTGGGTGCAGCCTTCAGAGCACAGGAACAAGAGGACGCTTCTTCGGATTCCCGCTCTATTTATTCTTCTGCGGGAGGGCGTGTACCCTCCTCCGGTACGCCTACTGGGCGTGGTCTTCGGTGTAGGTGTCTAGGACAACCCCTCTTTGGCGGGAAAAGGCGCGCCCCGGCTGCGCCGCTTCCGGCATACCAGCCGAGCCACGCCCCCCGCCCAAAATGGCCTCCCGGGGGGATCGGGGCACCCAACCATACATTCGGGGGGACCGAGTGGTCGCCCCTTTCCATATGGCCGGGATGCCCGCCACCCCCTCTCAACACAATCCCCAAGGATGGGAGAAGTCGGACACAGGTTTGAACTTTTGGAAGGCGGGAGGGAGTCACCCTCCCGGCCGTATTTATTAAAATATGAAACAAAATTTAAAACATTAAATAAAAGTTTCATAATTATGTACAATTTTACATTTATTACATTTCGATGAAGACATGTTCTTTGGCTAACCTTAACAGATCTCTAATACAAAGGTTTCCTAGCCGAGTCTAACATCCTGCAAATGCATACATTCTAAATTAAAATTGTACATCCTAGCATAAAGGGCCAACGGCAAGGTCTTAACTGGTGTCAGATCCCTACTACCAAAACTCTTGCCCTCACTGTGTGAGTTGCGCATGCACAGAGGACTCTACCCTCATTGCCAACTGTAACTTCCCTTGTCGTGGTGGGGGCCCCCTTTCCACTCGACGCCATCTTAAAGGTCGTCCGAGTTCCCCTGTGAGGTATCAGTAGGAAGGACAGCGTGGACTCCCCCCCATCCCCACACTCTCTATCCGCCGTCGCGGATATCCGGCCCCCGGGAAATTAGTAGGAGGGGCATCTAGCCACCTCCCCCATGGGAGGGGCCTATGGCCGTCTCCCCCTAGGCAACCCATCCTTAGTGGGTGCCGCCTCCCCGTGGGAGGGGCCAATGGCCGCCTCCCCCCGGGCGCTCCCATCCATTCTGGGTGGCGCCCCCCTCTAGGGACCTTGAAATTACTGCTCACCGATCATGACCTTACCGCCACAGGCCAGATAGTTGACCGACTATCCGGCCCCCCCAACTCCTCCTAAAGGTCATGCTTCCTCAAACCCCTTAGCCAAGCTATGAAGTCTCCTATGAGTAAATCATTCCCCTCCCTGGACAAGTGTATCCCAGCGTTCAGATACATGAGATCACCCCGAATGCACCCGTGAGGAATGCTATGCAACTGCGAAGAGCGAAACAATTTCCCAATTTTATTATTAACCCTTTTCACCCAATGGGTCAGTGCTGACACCGAAAGGCCCCCCCGCCATACCTTCCTGGGAATTATGTGGGACCAGGCAATCGTGCACCCCAGGATTCTTTTAGCCAACCAGCTAACAGCAGACAAAATTTGTTCAAACAACACTCGTCTACCCAGTGTCACCAAGTCATTGCCCCCCAGGTGTACTATGACTACAGATGGCGGTGACCTTTGCCGCCCTAAGAGACCCTCAAAAAATGATTCGAATTGGTCAAAACAGAGCCCGCCCTTCCCATGGAAGGCCACTCTGTACCCGTATTCCCCAGCTGCGTGAGTCGCGTCACCTGCTTTGAATACGTCCCCGGCGCGCCTCACATATGAGTGGCCCACGACCCATACCACTCTCTCTCCAGACGGTGGTCCTTGACCGCTGGTCTCCTGGTGCTGGGCCGACTGCAAATTCCGCCCCGCGTGACAGGCTCGCGAAACTGTAATTCAAACAAAAGACAAGAAGCGTGAGTGCATGTCAATTGATCTTTACAACATGTGCAATCGCACATACCTTTTGAAGCAATTCGAGGACCATCGTCCCAACTGTTTCACTTCCTCCGCACTCTGACCCCTGGCTGTAGCTTCAGTAGCAGCCCCTATCTTAAAGGAATGGGTCCCAAAATCGCACGGGTCCATGCCCGCAGCAGCTAGCACCCTCTGGAACTGAAACCTCGTCAGTGGGGTGCCATCCTTGTGTCTCAGCAAATCCCCCCCCGATGTAGTCACCCTCAGTGCCAAGTATTCCTCTATACACTTTATCAGGCACGTGGGGGACCCTTGCGTGCGCTGCACGACAACACTATTTCCCATAGCCCCCTGGTCGGTCTTGGACCTGGCTATCGAGACCACCATCGAATCACCCTTAATTTGGACGTGATCCCTGCGCAAGCCTCCCTCAATGTCTTTCTTATTCCTTGCGACCAGTTTGCTCACCCACATAGCCCCATGGAATGCTAATGCGAAAGCTGCCCGAAACAGAACTGCTTCGAAATGGGAGGAGCACGTCTCGTCTAGTTTCGCTACAAGTAGAGACAATCTGTCTAAGCTAATCGGGTGCCTCGTATCTTGCTTGCGACCCTCGAGGCGCTGCCAGCCGCGAAGGGCCTTCTTAACCAAAAAGGAAACCGTCGGGTCTTTTATGCCATGCACCTGCGCCATGAATGAAATGGCCGCCCTATGCCTACTGGCTGTTGCCGCTGATCGGCCTTCTCTGTGCAGCGCTACCAGGAACCCCAGGAAGGATTCCTCCTGACCCCAGCTCTGACTCCCTGTCAGACCCAAAAATGTGCAATAGGAACGAAACGCTCCTTCGTATGCCTTCCTTGTCCTGGGGGCTAAGCTTGCTGCCACGAGGTCTTGTAATCCGGGGCACCGATTAGCCACAGTGCTTCGGGGAATGGTGCCGCCACTAGGTCCGCTGTAGGTAGATAACCCCTGAACGCCTGCAAATGTGAACGAGAGAGTGCATCAGCTGCATGATTCAGTACGCCTGGCACATGTTTAGCCCTGAACTGTACATTCAGTCTCATGCAAAGCAGCACGACTTCTTTCAACAATCTCAAGATCCATTTGCAGCGTGCTGCCTGTTGGTTAATGCATTCGACAACAGTCATATTATCAGACCAAAACACCACTGAGCGGTCCCTGAAGTCGTCTGGCCATGCCATCAGAGCCACCCAAATGGGGAATAACTCCAAGAACCCAATGTTACCTGTGAGACCGCTGGAGTTCCACCACGTCGGCCATGTTTGCGCCGACCATCGATTACCAAAGATGGCGCCAAATCCCACGCTCCCCGCTGAGTCAGTCAACAGACCTAGTTCATCTGACGACGCTGGCGGCTTGTTCCACACGACTCGACCATTGAAGTCCGCCAGAAATGCCAACCAAATGCGCATATCCTGGCAAACCTCTGCCGACAGTCTCGTACGGTGGTGCCCCTCTTTGAGACCAACCATAGCTTGTGCAATAGAGCGTGAGAAGGGGCGGGCCATTGGTATCACCCTCAAAGCAAAGTTAAGCTGACCCACTGTTTGTTGTAACTGGTGCAGGGTCACTTTCTCCTTGCCCAGGCATTGCGTCAAGGAAGCCCTAAACTTGGCCACCTTTTCCATCGGTAAACGGAAACATCCCTCCACAGAATCGAGCTCAATTCACAGAAACTCCAGTGAAGTAGATGGTCCAACCGTCTTACCTGGTGCCAATGGGACTCCAAACTCCCTCATGAGGATGCAGAAGTCGTGCAGCGCCTGCGCACATTTCGTATCGCCGGCTACTCCCAAGAACAGGAAGTCATCAAGATAGTGCATAACATGCTTATGCCCTGTGGCCTCGGTGAATGCTCACTCTAAAAAACAGCTGAACATTTCAAAATAGGCACAAGAAATGGAGCAACCCATAGGCATGCATTTATCCATGTAATAACTCCCTTGAAATGCAAAACCTAGCAAGCGCTGATCCTGTGGGTGTACCGGGAGCAGCCGGAACGCCGATTCGATATCTGATTTCGCCATCAGCGCCACGGGGCCCAGGCGATTTAACATGGTCACGGCATCATCGAACGATGCGTACCGCACTGAACAAACTTCTGGGTCAATGGCCTCGTTCACCGAGGAACCCCTTGGAGCAGATAGGTTATGAATAAGTCTAAACTCCCCTGGGTCTTTCTTCGGGACAACCCCTAACGGGGAACAGATGAACTCCGTCACCGGCGGGCGATGAAAAGGCCCTGCCACTCGCCCTAAGCTGACTTTGTTTGCTATTTTCTTCTCTGCCACGCTTGGGTTGTGCTGTACCGATAACTGGTTTTTACAAAAGGAGTCCCCCCGAAAATCCTCCGCCGGGATGTGGAAGCCATGCAAGAATCCGTTCCTCAACACCCCAGCGGATACATGATCAGGGTATTTGTTCAACCAAGGATTCATAGCCATGAGATCAACGGGTGTAGGCAATCGGTCACAACGTTCTACCTCACTCCTGCTTAAACCCTCCTTTTCCTCCCGTCCCGTTATTTTTAGATCTACATAAACTCTCCGGGTGTGAGGAATTCCCACAGCCCGCACATACATGCTTGAGCCTACATGTTCCCTGCGGTCTGTTACAGTTGCCTCGATTGAAGCCCCAACAGACCCCCCGCTTGCCGCCATTCCTGCCGGTTTTAGGCTGGTAATCCCCACCGGCGCCCGCTCGAAAGGGCACCGCGGGCTTTTGGCGGACGACCCCTGACCCACTCCCACCTGGCGAGGACGTACCTGCCGCCCCTGGCAGGAGCTGCTTGTGCCATGACACCGAGTCCAGGCAATCCCAAGTCAAAGTAGCATCATATTCTTTTGCTTTCCGGAATTTCATGTCATAACCTTTCCATTCCTCCCCCTCATACATTGAATAAAAATCCATAATACGATTTTGATAGCAAGTCAACTCAGTCATCACCTCGGGTTTACGTTCCCCCATAACTGCAGTAAATATAGAAAAGGCCTTAACCCAGTTCGTTACTGTCTCATCCACCCTGAATTCCACCATCTTGGCGCGCCAGACGCTCGGGTGCCACAAATCCTTCTGGGTTTTAGCATATTCCATCTCACGATGGTCAGTTAATAATGAAAACATGTTAACATATTTGTCCCCCCATATTAACTCTTTCGTGGCCAAAGGGATGTGCTGTGCCACCTTCTCCCGCCTCGAGGGTAATGAACCCTCCCCCGCCATTGCCAATGCGAGCTTACCCGGTTCGGCCGTTGTTCCCGCCGTTTTCTCGTGACCAACTGCAGGTCCTACCGGTGCCACCTGTGGGGAAACAAGAGGAACATTCGCCTTTGCGACATCTCTCGACTGCCGCAATTGCTCGATTAGTAGTCTGGCCTCCTCGGCCGGATCTCCAGGGGCCACTGATCCCCCTGATTTTTTCTTGAGCCATGCTGCCAACTAGATGGCCAATTCGGGAGGCATATCCTCATCATTATCAGGAGTAATTACAACCGGGATCGGCTGCCCCATATCTGGATTTGGTACCGGGTTGTCTACCGGCATGATGGGGGCGACTGGGGGTACCTCTGGAACCGGGACCCCCCCGGAAACTGCCCTCTTCTTGACCCGTTTCCCTCTACCCTCAGGGACGACTCCCGGCAAGGCCGGGCCTATTACCTTCTTAGGGTGACCCGGGTTGCTCAGTGCAGCCAGCTGCTTCTTGACCTCCGTCAAACCTCTACCGATCGATTGGACTTGTCCGAGTTTTCGGTCCATGCAAGCCATCCGGTTCGACAATAGGCGTAACACCTTGTCCGTCTCGGAACTCTTTCCCGCTTTCTTGCCAGCCATGATGTCGAGTATTCTGCTCCTAGCAGATCGACGAGGTTCCGGACTCTTCGAACTCCAAGTAACTGAAAGAGAAACAACAAGATTACAAGTTCTCAAAATTGCTGCTTGTTCTGTCGAGGGCTCACGAGCAACGAGTGGGTGCAGCCTTCAGAGCACAGGAACAAGAGGACGCTTCTTCGGATTCCCGCTCTATTTATTCTTCTGCGGGAGGGCGTGTACCCTCCTCCGGTACGCCTACTGGGCGTGGTCTTCGGTGTAGGTGTCTAGGACAACTCCTCTTGGGCGGGAAAAGGCGCGCCCCGGCTGCGCTGCTTCGGGCATACTAGCCGAGCCACGCCCCCCGCCCAAAATGGCTTCCCGGGGGGATCGGGGTACCCAACCATACGTTCGGGGGGACCGAGTGGTCGCCCCTTTCCATACTCATCCCACTCGGGGTGACAAATGCAAAAACAACAGTTGATGGACAGAATGCAGAACAATGTCATACATTCACCCCAGTACAGAGATCTGGGTCTAAATCCATCGTTTTTTTGCACTCCACACCACCTCAGTTCAGATATGGCCATATGCAAATCAGCCTTTTCCCTGTGCCTCATGTGAACAGTCCAGCCCGAACCGCCAAGCCATGTCTTTCCTGGACCGGAATCAAGCATCCTAGGACCGGTTTCTGGCTATCAGCCGTCTTCAGCCAGGATAGCTTTACTCCAGTGGTGTGGAGATAGTGGGACTCACGTCTGAGTATACCCATCCCACTCGGGGTAACAAATTCAAAAACAACAGTTGATGGACAGATTGCAGAACAATGTCATACATTCACCCCAGTACAGAGATCTGAGCCTAAATCTATCGTTTTTTTGCACTCCACACCACCCCAGTTCAGACATGGCATATGCAAATCAGCCTTGACCCTGTGCCTCATGGGGACAGCCCAGCCTGAACTGCCAAACGATGTCTTTCCTGGACCAGATTAAAGCATCCTAGGGCTGGTTTCTGGCTATCTGGTTTCTGGCTATCAGCCGTCTTCAGCCAGGATAGCATTACTCTTTTTAACATGGTATCGAAGACAGATGTTGGGGAACAGGTCCTCTCTGCTCCCCTGCCTCCTAGTGTGGAGGCCAGATTGTGTTAGGAGTGGGGTTGCGCCCCCAATCACTGGATACATAAGAAAATGGAAGACTGTATTTGATTTAAAAGGTTCATTTTACATATAGATAAACATGCAAGTTAAGAAAACAATGGCCAGCATCAGAGGGAGCTTAATGGGGGCCATAAGCTGCTATAAGATTCTCAGCATAGTCTTTGCATAAAATTACTACAGCTGGCTGCTAAGTTCTCGAGAGCCCGGGAGTACCTGGGCCCCGAGGGATGGACAGTTAGGTTTGTCTGGGAACGGTAAGTGCGGGAGAGTGGGAAAAGTGGGCATAGTGAAAGAGGTAGCGTGGTTAAAAAGAAAGAGAGAAGGGGCGAAAGAAGGAGGAAGGGATAGAAAGACAAGAGATGGAGAGAGGGGAAAAGATAGCAGGAGAATTAGAAGAGAGACTAGAGAGAAAGCAGAAGAAACAATGCAGACCCTTACAGAGAAAATGAACGAAGGGAGAGAGGGGTTGTGTGAAGATAAAGAGAGAGACATCAAAAATGACTGATAGAAGGGGTAGCGAAGGGAGAAAGAAAACATTCAAAAGGTGACAAAAGAAAGATGGGTGTGATATATTAGAAAAAATGCAAGATGAAAAGACAGTTCATAACCAAAAGAGCTCGCAAGAGAGGGAGATGTAGAGAGCGGGAGACTGCGAGGCAAATGGAGGAGAGTGAAACAGAGAGGGGGAGAGCAGAGCTGAGACATGAGCGGGGGAAGGCTAGGTTGAAATGAAAGTCACCCAGCACATTCTAAAAGATATTAACCCGGTAGCAACCTCCACAAGATACTCTGGTCCCCATCTGGGGCGAAGAATTACGACCTTTAACCACTTTTCATAACACCGGAGGCGATGCACGCTGCTCTCACACCCAGCAGTGAGGGGGAGGTGGTGCCGCCAGCTGCCTCGTAGCCTGAAAGAGTGGCTGTGCCCAAGGACAGTAACAATCAAATCCGCATCGGAGGTCCCACCAGCGGCCCTTAAGCAGGCCCTCTCAGCAGGCAGGAGTGATCTGGTGTTGCCTGTGTGACTTACCGCTGCTCCGTCCCTTCCATAGCACGTAAGAAGCTGAGATGACCCCAGCCCTTCCTTCTCCACTCAGCGGCGCCAACTACAGCGCTGCCTCCCCCGGAGCCATGTACCCCTTCTCAAGGTAGGCTCACTGACTGGCTGCTGGCTCACCCGGAGCCATGCACCCCTTCTCAAGGGAGTCTGGTGAAACTTTCGCTCAGCAGGCCCTGAAAGACGTGAACCCCCTGGCTGCCCCGGCGCTGGCATTACTGGGCTTGTGTACATGCCATAAATACAAAAGTGTCCCAGTGTCTGCTTACAGACGGGATTACTGAGCCCACCAGGTGGACACCGTGTTGACATCTCACACTGGCTGCGCCAAGCACGTACACACAGGAAACAAGCATGCAAACAGTAAAGCTGCTGGATGCTTGAAACAAAGCACAAACTTTAATTAATACATTGCCCCCGGGACCTGGCCCACACAGGGCTTAATTAAACAAAGCGCGTGAGCCAGTGCTTCATTTCTTTTTATTTTCTCGTCCGGATTTGTGCACCCAGTACGAATTCAGCAGATTTTGTTTTCATAAAAAAAAAACTTTTTTGGGCCATGGCGGTCCTTGGGGGACCCCCTGAGCTTGCCTAGTAGGTCAGGGTGTTTCTACCCTGCCCCTTTTCTTTTTTTTTGTGTTTCTTTTTCAGTTTTCTTATGCCTCAGTTGCTGAGGCATAAGATGGCTGCCAAAACTTCCGGGTTTGGAGTGTTGACAGTCAATTAGCATAAAGCTTGAGATCGGGAGGGTACACTGTGCCTCTAAATATCGAAACTTTTATTTTTGCTTTTCTCGGCAACTACTGAACGGATTTACACCATTTAAAAAATAGCATGCTTTATGAAGCAAGCACTACCTTTTTGAGAAATTTGGTGTAATTCCGTTCAGCAATTCCAGCTTTAGCCGTGCCTAAAGTTTCCTATGGGAAATGCCTTTTTCGACCTCTTTTTTAAAATATTTCCCAGGAACTACTGAACGGATTTACACCATTTAAAAAAAAGGTCTCATTCTGAACCAAGGGCTATATTTTTGCAAAATTGTGTGTAATTCCGCTCAGCAGCTCGGGCTGTAGCCGTGTCTAAAGTTTCCTATGGGAATTAACATGAACAAAACACATTTTGGGACCCCCTTTTTTCTCAGCCCCCACTTGCTGAATCACCCGAAAACTTCCAAAATAGGAGCTGATTAAACGGGCCATAAGTTTAGAAAATTTTGCTAAGATTCATCAACCGGCGCCAAAGATATTGGGAAAAGAAAAAATGCTTTTTGAATAGAAACAAAGGGACATATTATCCAGGGGGTTTATCTCCGCTTTTTTGGCTTTAAAAGCCAAGAAAGCGGAGATAAAATGATCTCCCTATTACCTAGCTGTCGCTAACACCAGTTAGCGACAGCTAGTAGGAGATAGCGACCATCTTGGGCCCCGCTTTGCATGTCAGTGATATTTATCACTAATGACATGCAAAGTGGGCGTGCCAAGATGTTAGCGACTGGAAACAGTCGCTAACATCGCTATCTCCTATTACCAACTTTTGGAGATATTCGCGCTAAGCGCGAATATCTCCAAAAGCTAACACCTGCCCCTGAGCAGTTCTTAGCCATGTTATCCAATGGTAGGTGGATAACATGGCTAAGAGCATTAGCTCGGTAATGCATGAATATCGCGGACTTTTCAGCGATATTCATGCATTTCGGCCGATTTTTATCGCTTAGGAGATAAACCTTGATAATAGCAAGGTTCCTAAGCAATAAAAATCGCCGCAGCTCGGCGATAAAAATATCGCCGCTAAACCAACATAGCGATAATTATCGCTAGTTGTTGGTAATATGCCCCAAACTCCTAGCACTACATACCTGTTGGCGACTGCCAGTAGGTAATATATATGTATAGTATTTACTAAGGGGCTTTCAAATAGCCTTCTACGTCCACCAGTATGTTGCATATTTGCTTCTGCCCATCACAACATACAGCATGGAATAATGGGTCAGCCCCACTATAGGCCAACATTGCGGTGAGTGAATGCACCTTGCTTTTTCACTTGGAGCCCATCTGCACTCACAGAAGTTCCCTGCTATGCCAGCACAAAAATACTTTTGTTTTCAGCCATTATTTTGATGTTGTCAACGTTCTGTCAAATACCCTAAGAAGAACGTTTTGCAAAAATTGCGTCCGGTTTTCTCTGAATAATGTAAATCTTTCCTTCGAAACACATCTTTGCTTAATCCCATAATCCAGTTTAAATCCAACAGAGATGGGAACTATAAACATTATCCGCCAAATCAAATGGGACGTTTATTGTAATTAGTACCCAGAGTGAATGAAATACACAAGCTGTTTACTTAACTTTCATGAATACCTCAACTGTCTTCGAATCTCGTGCAATCATGGGCTAATCTTTTGTGAGAAGTGTATCAATTTTAAAACACATCACACTTTGAAGCTGCAATCTGTGCCTACACTTTACATTTAATTGCATACAGTACTGTCTAGGTGACCTACATTTTATGACTTGCCTTTGTTCAAAAAAAGAACGTGTGGCACTACTTGCACCTCACTTATCCTGCTGCCCTGTCACTGTGACATTCTTGGATTAATATTTCATAAGTAGATAGTCTTTCACAGTTGTCAAGTGTCTGTTCTTTAATAAATTATTTGACTCTGGCATGTGTCACCTCTGCAGTCAGGTGGAATTAATAGGCTTTGAGTAGCTGTGAGTTCCAGAGAATATTGTAAGGCAGGCAAGACAAATCAAGTTAAATCATCAGAAAAGTGAAGGAGTTGAAGCTTCTTGGGGTTCACATAGAATATTTGGAGGAAGATCAGGAGAGGAGAGAGGAAAGAAGAAACACATTCTGAAGTTCTTGGTATTTCATTAGTGTTGCAAGCATGAAGCTGTGAAGTTGTGCTGGGTATTTCACTCTCTCTATGTGCACAAGCATTATGACATCGTAGATAATGCTGCATGAGCTATGCACCTCCTCGAGATAAGGAAGTGTTCCTGTGCCTTTCGGCCCTCCCATAGCAACACATACTGGAATACATTTCCTGTACCAATTTGAATTTGAAATATTTAGACCAATGAAACCCTGTCTTGGATAGACCATGTGAAAACTGACTTAATAAACTACCAATCACGAGTTTGGCAGGCGGCCTGCCGTCCATTAGGGTGGCACACGTAATTACCTCTCAACCTGGCCAAGCTACCCCACACTATGGGGGTCATTACGATGTCGGGCGGATTGCCTCCGCCAGGCTGGCGGTAGCCACCGCCGGCCTGGCAGAGGCAATCCGCCCGACACTGTTTCCCAAATTCCCCCGCCACATTAGTATGGCGGAAAAGCGGCGGACGGTCTTTTCGTCAGTCGCTTTTCCACCCCGGTCGCCTTGCGACCATGGCGGAAAGGGCATAACATGGTGGCGGTGTCCAATGAACAATGCCAGCCATATTATTATGCGTGCAAATAGGTGCCTTTCCGCGGCGGCGAGGCCGCCACGGAAAGGCAGGCAGTCTTTGCTTTGGGGGGCCCCTGCGGGCCCCCCTGGTGAAGGCCGAGGTGGGGGTGCACAAGGGGGGTACCTAAGGTACCCCCCTTCATTTGCGTGTACAAAAAAGCAGGCACCGCGCGGTGCCTGCCGCTTTGTATATGCAAATGCGTAAATGCATTTTTACCATCGTGGCGGGCGGTGCAGAGTGCACCACCCGCCACAATGCAAAAAATGAAGGATATGCCCGCCACTGTGGCGGGCACATCCTAATTCCCCCAACGGGACCCCCGCCCTTATGGCGGGCGGTCCAGGATGCTGATAGGGTGGCGGGAGGACAAAGTCCGCCGGTCATCCTAATGAGGCCCCATATGTTGCGTTCTCTCAGGGCCCTGTGGAGACCGCTGGGCCTTCAGAGTAGCTGGCACGTTTTAGCCGGCTGATTAATAAACTTTTTTGCATCTGAAAGAAAGCTTCCAAAGTATGAGTTTGTTATTGAAAAGCAGAAAGCTAATGTTCTGGTTCAGGGAGGATTTGGCCTGGCAGTTCGTGCTGAACTGTTACTTTTGGAGCAGGGTCAAGACTAACTTGCATATGGTTGGGTCGAAAATTAGATGGCATGGTGGGCAAAAGGGCGATGGGTTGGAAAGCTACCCAATTGATTGCCAGTGATAGAAGAAATGCAAGCATGCCTCTCATCATGTTTTGTGTGTTTGATGTGCAGCCCTAAGTGGGAAGGGTAAGCCCAGACATGGGCCCCGTGCTCACTGTGACACTAGAACCAAGCTACCCCAAGCAATTGCCAATTTTTAGGCAAATAGCATTAATTCCTACCATCACCTTTTGTGTGGTCAATAATCAAATAAACATCTTTCCCGGATCACACTATTCAGATTCAGCACCAGAGATGAGCTTATAAGGCCATTAAATAAGCACTGCACAAAGATGAGGTCCAATACGCTCTTTATATTCAGCGAAGTTGCAGATTACATCGGACACAGTCGCATGTTTTCGTGTCTCCGACAGAATCATGGAGAATGCTGGAATACCAAGGACAAACGCAGATGGAAATCAGACTGCAAAACTAACCCCTATTAAAAAGATAAGAAAAGGCGAGAGAGGCCACTGGGCAAACCAACCAAGAAGTAAGAAGCACAGGAACGAGCGCAGATGGTTGAATACAAGTGAACTGCCATTGGACACTGCCATGGCTCAATAGATGAAGATGAGGATTCAAAGGAGGCATCTGCTTTTGAGATGACTGGGGGCGGTCACGTGGTAACTCCCATGGCAAAAGAACCCATTACATGATAGCATCACTAAGTAAGTAAGACTAGAGGAGAGAATGTTGAAAAGTTGAAAATTGGAGAAGAACGAGGTGAAAGAAATGCTGGGCTAAACTGATTTGTGCAGGGTGTGGCTTTGGATGGTAATACCCATAATTCTACACTTTTCTTTTGAGTTACAGACACCACACATGGAGAAGAAAATAGTACATATGTTGAAAAGCTGTTCTCGCAAGAGAGTTGCTTCAGCCTCTGCCTGGGGTGAGAGTCATAAATAAGCTAGAGTGCACATCACTCCGCCTGATGGAGAATTCAGGATAAATAGAATAACGAGTGAAATAGACTACAGACACGCACATTGACCTACGGAGTTGACCTGTCTGCCGACATGATAAATGGAAGGTTAATAGACAGATTACAGTCATTACCAGTATAGGGGCACTGTGTGGCTTAGAAATGCACAGCAGCACACGTACAAAATAAATAATTGTGTCATTCGATCGTGAGGGGCTTGGCACCCGACCTAAAGGCCATTAGGTGTTTATGCATTTGAGGCACAGGAAAATACATATTGCATGACTGCATGAGACCCCCCCTCTTTGGGGTAGAACTAGAGAAGCTGTGCTGTGATGGAATCGGAAACTTGTAAGGACTATGGGCTTCATTTATGGCATTTTGGCGTGAAAGTGAAAGGGTAGGAATGCACCATATTTAAGCAATACAGTGCAGTCCTTACTTTTTGCCTGAGTTAGCACCATTTTGGCAGCTCAGCACCAACATAGGCTACCTTGAACCATGGTGCAAGGGTGCCTCAGTTGCATGCAGGATTGTTTTTATGTAGGAAGAAGCACCTTCCTGCCAAAAACAATCCTAAGAGGAGAAATACAAATATTTCTCCTCTTTAGGCATCACCTTGGAAGGCACACAGATTTGGAGTTTCTCCAGGTTCACATCACTTTGTAAACCTGGAGCAGTGTCAAATTCCATTGGTATTGCATGGGAAAGCACACAGCAATACCCATGGGACGCCTTCTTAACTCAGAGTAAGGTGACCAGCGATTTGCACTGTGTCACCTTACTCGTGATTTCTGAGGCCACTTATAAATCTTTCTGAGAGACCTGTGTCATATATATAACACTTTACGTGATAATAAGCTCCTGTGTTTTCAGCATATTCACTGGGTGCGCTAGTGTGAATTGCCTCAGGGGTTTCATAAGTTAAACAAGCTACACATACAAAGGATAGAGGCGATTCAGATTATTGATAGGATCGCTGGACAGAGAGTAATTGATTTTAATGTAAGTAGCATGTGTGACTATGATACAGATCTCACTATCACCAAAGATAGGTCGATTCCATCACTTCAGGGAAACTACATGCCAAGCTGGTAGACAGACTGAAGAGAGTGAGCGATCTATAAAGAATATGTGACCAGAGAGCACAGTGAGTGTGAAAGAGACCGACACTTGTTGGCATGGTTAACATGCAGAGATGAAGAAAGAAAACCCACATGTGATATCAGTCTGAGACAGGTTGCATCTTATGCACACATACGTAAATAAATGTTTCATTCGTGACATACTATGAGAGACTGTATTCGACTCTCTATGGGCTGGAGGTGGGTTGTATTGGAGGAGACACCCACACCTCAGTTGACTGCAATACAGAGAAATGCTCTGGAAGCATCTTTGGATATAGAGAAAATATATGATGCCATAGATCAACTGGCAAGGGAAAAGCACCAGGGCCAGCTGGTCAACCTCCTGAGTTCTACTTGACATACAAATTGGTGTTGGCTCCAAATCTACTGGAAATGTATAAAATTGCTGATTACAAGGGTATATTACCGGTACAGTCAGGTAGGTCACATTAGTGTAATTACGTAAAACTGGCCGAGACCCACTAGATGTTATGTCTTACTGACGTTTATCCTGATTGAACTTAGAATACAAGATCATGAGGTAAATGATAGCAAATAAATGGTGTCTTCTCAAATGGGATTTTGCATACCTGGATCAAAACAGGTTAAGTCATAGGCATAACACCCATCTAAATCTGATGCGTTTGTTTTGTGTGCTTGAAAATGGACTCCCACAGACTAGATCCCATCAGTGCCTTCTTAGATTTTGAGAAGGTTTTCAACATCTAGTAATGGATATAACGTTGTGAGGTGCATCGAAAGAGGGGATGGGGAGAGCTTCCTCAGATGAATTAAATTCTTGTTTTTGAAACCAATGGAGTGAGTCCATACAGGCCAGACATTCTCATAGCAGCAGCAAATACAAAGGATATACTTTTAAACATTAACACCAAAACGATTGTGATACAAGATCATCAATGACAAGATATTAAGGGACAAAATATTCTACATCGAAGTGCATATAAGGAAGAATAGCTTTACTTTTCCTCATGCCACTACTAGGTACCTTGAAGATATATGTACCACATAGACACATATATGTGGAGTTGGGTAGAGAAAATCTAAACCCACTTGCCTGTCAATATTTTTTCCAATATTGTGTACTCGATATTCTGTCCCACGGATCTTGGGGACTCAATATATTAGGTTCACACCCATACAAAGAGGTATATGGTAGGGGTGCCCACTCTCCCCCTTGTTGTTTGCCTTTGAGGTGGAAGCACTGGTCTGTGTGCTATGTAGGAGGGCCTGAGAGTGTGGAGTATATTTGCCATGAGATGTGCATACAAGGACTCTTTACGTAGATGATACCCTGTTGTTTTTAAGAGACCTCAAACATAGGCCACCAGGAACACTAAAAATACTAGGAGGCTTTTGTGAACTATCGGAACTACATGTAAATTGGGGTCATGTCTGGCTCTTCCCAGTGAACCCCATAACCTGAATAGGTTGAATGAGTATGAGACCCCATTGTGATGGGAATCTGACCAATTTTAGTACTTAGGCATTCAGATGTACAACAAAAATAACTGCCTTCTAGAAGGAAATTTAGTGTATTATCTATAAGTGGATCAATTCCCTTCTGGAGCAAGTTTCTCTCTCCAAATAGCTCAGTTATATTTAATTTGAAGGAAATCCAGAATGAGATTAGCTGATGGTAGAACCATGTGACCACTAAGTGACGGAAGAATGGTGGCTCCTAATTTTGAAGCACATTACTTGCAGCACAGCTGCTCTGGTCAGTGTGCTGGTTAAGATGAAAAATTGACCAAGAGGGACTGGAAGTACAGGCTTGCTTAGGTATCTGTTATTGAACCACTATTGGGGACCATGAAAGTAACCACCTTATATTCTACAGAATTGTGCATGGGAAGGCATTACTGGCAAGGGTATATGAAAAGGTCTGGTAATTACATGGTATTTGCACAAGAGATCTTACTGAAGTTTAACAAACTGGCAAAAATGTAAGAAAAGACACTTTGGTTGGGGGGAGTAATACGTGTGGCTGGGGACTTCTACTTGGGCACGTTGATCCGTATCAGAAGTGATTTTGTAGTGGCAGTGCACCATTTTCTGGCACACAATGCTATGAGTACATCCGTGAGACAGACTTAAGCCACAGATGAGAATGAGGCCATTACATCTGAGATATTGTTAAAAAAGAGAGCACATGGGAAATGTAGATATGCAGTCCCCACTTTATTCTCAACTAGCAGCCAGTCCCGACATTGTCCGGGAGCAATTAGGCTTCAGGGCTCCCGCCCGCCCCGACGTTGTCCGTGGGTCCCCCGGAGCATTACTCCATATATTGCAGTATTATACCTCTATGTTTACTTTGTACGCTTTTGTAACCTGCACACGTCACTTTTTCCTCCTATACCTATATGTTTACGTTCTACGCTTTTGTAACCTGCACATGTAACTTTTTCCTCCTGTAATGCACCGTTTGGCTCACTTTTGTAATGCTCCGTTTGCTTCCTCTTGCTACCTGCACACGTCACTTTTTCCTCCTATACCTCTATGTTTACTTTCTGCGCTTTTGCAACCTGCACACGTAACTTTTTCCTCTTGTAATGCACCATTTGGCTAATTTTTGTAATGCTCCGTTTGCTTCCTCTTGCTCACAATGTACGCTTTTGTAACCTGCACACGTAACTTTTTCCTCCTGTAATGCACCGTTTGGCTCACTTTTGTAATGCTCCGTTTGCTTACTCTTGCTCACGATTGTCATTTTTGCTTGATTTTTCCGCCGCTCACCGCTCCTAACTAAATAAATAAATAACCTACCTCATCCGCCGCTCACCGCTGCTCCCCGCCTGTCCGCCGCTCCTCACCGCCTGTCCGTCGCTCCTCACCGCCTGTCTGCCGCTCCTCACCGCCTGTATGCCGCTCCTTCCCGCGCCATTTCCACCGGTCCTCCTCGCGCTCCTGGACGCCGCTCCTCCCCGCGCTCCTCACGTCAGCACGCACGTCGCGGCCGGTGCTTCTTCCAAGGGACTACTTTTTTCGGTAAATTTTTAAATAACGTATAGTTATTAAGTTTATAGAGCCTATGTCCATCTGCACACCCTGACGATTACAACGATGTATCGGGTGTGTGGATTGGCGCTGTGGTTCCCGAGTTTACCCGCCTCAAAGGTTCAAAGTTCTTCCTTTATAATGGTAGTATAGATAATGTTCCCTATCTTCCAAACAGGTACCTCGCAATTGAACGGGAAGGGTAAGAACACTTTGGGAAAACAAATTATGAAATGGGAATTGATAGAAATGTAGAGCACAGTAAAAAGGTGAAGAGGAGCCTCCAAATTAAATATATTCAACTTAATTTTGTACATCAGATGTATTTGTCCCAGATTAGGATAGGTAGAATTTAACATTGTGAAATATTCCTACCCAAAATGCCCATAAGCACAAGTGGATTTTTGCCATATGGTGTCAGAATGCACGCTGATAAGAAAGTATTGGGTTGAAGAACTTGTGCTGAAATAAGAAGGGTTGGGCAGAACTATGAGCCTTGACCCCTCGCTCTCCGTCCCCCGCCTTCCTCGACCCCCGCCTGCCCCGACATTGTTCCCCGGAGCCTTAAAAAGGCGACATTTGATAGTCACAGCAGTGCATTATAATGTAAAACCGTCTCACTGTATTGCAGCTATTACTCCAGCCTTCGCCTGGAAATTACCATTTCCATGTGTTTAGAGTGGGGATAAACCGAACCAGATTTCCTGGCTTTCCTCTGGCTGCTTGCTTTCCCCATCCCCGCCCGCCCCGTCCCCCGCCTGCCCCGACCCCCGCCTGCACCAACATTGTCCCCCGGAGCCTTAAAAAGGCGACATATGATAGTCACAGCAGTGCACTTTGGGCTGTTTGTTTTCCCCGTCCACATGAAAAGTACCACGAAAAGAGGGCACATTTAAACACGGCTCCGAGGTTGACAGATCACTTTCGCCTGTGGGGTCTCTTTGAGCGGGGTTTACCCTTGACGGAGCTCGGCGTGCCGAGATTCCAGCATGGTAACATAATGCCTGCGTGTCAACCTGAACCCTTAAAGATGAAACGCTGAAACGCTGGTGGTCTGCAGTTCAACTTCCTGAGCTGTGTTTGAGGTAAAACTAATGAGCGTGATGGTGGTAGTTTGGACCCTTACATCACCCCGTCCCCCTGCCTGCCCCGACCCCCGCTGCCTTACCTCAGCCGCCGCTCCTCAGTCCACCGCTCCTCGCCGCTCGTCACAGCTCCTCACCGCTCCTCGCCGCTCGTCACCGCTCCTCCCCCGTGCCATGTCCGCCGCTCCTGGATGCCGCTCCTCCCCGTGCTCCTGACGTCAGCACGTAGGTCGCGGCCGGCGCTACTTTGAGGGGACTACTTTTTTTATAATGTAAATTTTTTAAATATAACGTATTTTTTTACTTTATATAGCCTATGTCCATCTGCACACCCTGAGGAATCCAACGATGTATCGGGTGTGTGGATTGGCGCTGTGGTTCCCGAGTTTACCCGCCTCAAAGCCTCAAAGTTCTTCCTTTATAATAGTAGTATAGATATAGATTCCTGATTGAGAAGCAGTTGTTTTGTCATGTTTCATATCTTTGGAATGGTAATGAAAAATCCTCTACTAGCAAAGTTAGAATTTGCATTGCTATTTTAGAAAGTAGGTATTTCTCTGCTTTTAAAGCTTTGTGTGTCTGCAGCTTGTCTCCAATTCACACCTGGGGATGGTGGCAGCTTCACTTTGTGCATTCCCTCTAGACAGCCAGACACAAAGTAAGGTTAGGTGTGTCTGAGTGCCATCTGCATTCTGATAGCTCATCCTGGGCAGGATGGGATGGGAGGGAGGAGCTGGCGCTTACACCTAAATTGGCACTATCCTGTTCCCACACTTAGGGTGGATTACCTCCCTTTGGAGAGTCTGCAGCCGGAGTCACCCCCACTTCAAATGCACAGCTGGGTATAAGCAGTTGGTCTCTGACCCTACCAAATGAGACGCTTCTGGAACTGAAAAGAAGCTCTGACAGTAACAAGAACTGCTGTGCTGCTACACGGACTGTCACTCTGCTGGCCTGCTGGTTTGGAATAACTGCTTTTCTGCTGGTCTGCCCTGCTGCCTGCTATACTCTCCCCCAGCACGGAAAGATCTGTTCTCTACTTAAACCCAGAGTGATCTTCAAGGGCTTGTTGGCTTGGCACCTGTTTTTTAGACTCCAATATC
Source organism: Lissotriton vulgaris (assembly GCF_964263255.1). Classification (NCBI taxonomy): domain Eukaryota; kingdom Metazoa; phylum Chordata; class Amphibia; order Caudata; family Salamandridae; genus Lissotriton; species Lissotriton vulgaris. The sequence continues at coordinate 836,496,022 of NC_141689.1, read as the reverse complement.
AAAGTCTCACCACCTGCTTCTTTGCCTCGTCCATTGGAAGTGGACCCAGGTGCCATCTCCAGTTGAACCAATGCATCTCCTGTATGTTGGAAGCAGAACTGAAGCATGATCGCTATTGCACAAGCAGATTTAGCGCATTGCACTCGGAACCCGCGCATCGCCTTAACAAACCGACGCATTGAACGTCTGCATTGCTGTCGGGGAAGTGTGGGAAGATCAATGTATCTCCTCAACTGTGTGGAGAAACACAGCGCATCGTGGAACCCATGCCCCCTTGGCTTGCCGTATTGTCTTCGGAACCAGAGTATTGCCACCGCTGCATGAAGAATATCGACGCATCACTTCAACTGTGGGTCAACACTGACGCATCACTTGCTTCATTTAGGATTGTACATCTTTTACTTTATTGAAATGAAACCGCCTACGTATATTTAGTATTCAGTTTATTCATGCCATTGTCGGACCCATGTATTCTACCAAAACATCAAAACTTTTTACTTACAATATGGTTTGAACATTCCGAAGAAAAGTATGAATGCATTTTATAACTCTGTGACTCCATCCCTCACCTGCAAGACTTGCAAAGTTTGCACAAAATGGGCATAACCCTTCAATATGGGAATTGATTTATTGGCTTCATACCAGTACTTTATTGATATTATATGTTTTTAAGCCCTGCTTGTAAAAAGCATGTTTGTTTGTTTTAGCAGATACAACATATCAAAACTCGCTAGGTATGCATTAACTGGAACAAATTAAGTGAGATTTGATTTGAATTTTTTGTAACAATTTTTATTAATTGACACAATAAACTACTCAAACTCAGACTCACTTTGTTGCACCCCTCATCTCGCTGTTGCGACCAGGGTCAAGTTACTTTGTTCAGTGGACATTGTGTGGCTCCTGTATCTGGCCTGAGTTTCATAGCCTGAACTCTTGACTTTTCCCCAGTCCAGCATGACCAAATAACATTGTTTCTAAGTGCTATTTTTACATTTAATCTTTAAAAAATAATATCTCCACTTCTACTTATTGAATTCTTGTCTTTTTGATTATATTTTATTAATAAAATTGTAATCTATGTTTCTAAATTGGTGTGGAGTATTTTTGTGGTGTTTACACTTTGTTACTGTTTGAAGCGTTACACAAATACTTTAGACACTACCTTTTAAATTAAGCCTGCCTGCTCTGTGCCAAGCTACCAGAGGGTGAAAACAGGTTAATGTAAAGTGTGTATCTTACTTACCATGATTAGGATTGTGGTTCCTGCTTGGACATGGTGCATACCTCTGCTAACCAGAAACCCATTTTCTAACTCTGCGTTACTAACACAGTGCAAACTTGATGGTAGAGGGACAGCATTGGAAACAATACTACTAACGATTCATTACATTTGAAAAACAACCCCCATGAAAGCTGCAAGATACACAAGGTGTGCAATGTGTTATGAAGGACTGTAGGGTGAACACCTGCCCATAATTTACAACATATCTTTAGTTCTAATATATTGCCATGGGCTGGAGAGCACATAGGGACCAACTGTTAGAATAGGGTCTGTGATGTTAGAAAGTGATCCAAACCTGAGATGGTTGCGTTACTCACACAGTGCAGAATTGATGGTAAAGATGTGACAAAGGACACAATACTACTAGCAAATTAGCTAAATTTGATAGCCAACCTCCTTGCAAGCCACAAGGTACTCATGGTGTGCAATGTGTTAAAAAGGACTGCAGGGTGACGACACATCCATAATTCACATGGACTGTCCGGAATTTAGCCCTAATATCAGTCATCTGTAGTTGATGATTTAACAGATGGCATTTGTCTGTAATTTTTGCCTTTCAGCTAAATGACAAGTGTGAATACCAACAGTTGAGATTCCCCAACTGAAGTGGAAGGGAGGGGGTCTCTTGTGCTGTGATTCCAAGGGAGGGACAGATAGCTAAACAAGAAACAAGCTTTCTTGCCAGGGTGTGTGCTTCCTGAAATAAATGTAAATGTCTGCAATTGGTTGATCTGCAATTGTAAAGGCTGCTTAGAAGCTGATATAGGTGTTAATTGATGGAGTCACTTCAAGCTTTCTGAGGACAAAGATATTTTCTCTTTAAGAGTTATTGTAGGCATGTTCCAAGCTGAGCTAGTGAGTGTGAAAGAACAGTTATAAAAAATGTTTGCACTTGACATAATCTACGTACCACTAAAATCTATAGAATCTATAGAGTGGAAGAACTTTTTTATCTTTAATTTAAATTTATTTCCACCAATGGTACTATGATCAACCCTCAGAGACAAGTGAAGACACTTCCTCCCCCTTATCACTGCAGTTGGCTTCAGAGCTAGAGATCTCGTAAGCACACGCGTTTTCGAAGATAAAGCCTTCTAGTGGCTTAAGCAGACTTGATCGAGGCAAAACAAACAAAAAATAAAGCCCTGAAGAAGTTCCGAAAGGAACGAAACACTTTGGCTGAGGCTTCTTTTTAGTTCTGATTAAGAACATAATATACCACCTGAATGTAGCATACCTAGAGGTAATGATATACTGAATAGATAATGCTATTCAGAAAATAGTAAATAAATGCACTGATAACCTCATAAGTGCTGTGCCTAGTCCAACGGCCGACGGCACCACTACCTCAGGAGTGCTGCCGTCGGCCGTTGGACGTTCGAACCTCACCTGCGCAATGGAACGTTCAGCACTGGAGCTGGACGTTCCATAGCTGCTAAGGTGTTAAAGTAGTGGGCAATGGCCTGTCCTCGGATGTGTCTGTAAAAGTGACCTTTTGTCCCGTATTTTTGTCCTGAATTATGACCCTTTGCCCTGAAGTTTTACAGTCCTGTCCAGAATTTGCCTCCCCACCAAGTGATCACCCTATAAGACTGGTATGTTAACTATGGAAGGCGTGAGGAGTCACAATGGCAGACAGGAAACAGTATAGAAATTAATTAAAACGGGACCTTTAAACTAGGTTGTGGATTGATTAAGATGTAGTGCAGTGGGTGGTATTGAATCCTGACACTGCTGCAAAATAATAATACCTGAAGGGCAGAACACATTTTAACATGTATTCTCTGGTTGATGAGGAGGCTGTCCTGGTTTCAGCTGATGGGCAGTTAACAGTATTGTTTAACACTGTTCTATACAAATGCTTTGTACTATTATAGCCTGAGGGTTTGTTAGATGTGCGGAACCGATACACTAGTAATGACGTAATCTGATAAATCTAAATTCAATACAGAACAAATAAAATATTTCAGCAAAGCCCATATCTGATTTGTGATACCTGCATTGTTATTCTCTAAGTATACAAATCAAGTTTTAAGATGTTCAAGCTATACCCATTTTAATTAGTCTTTTTTCCCTTTTTTTTAACATCCCATAATGAAAATTCCCTTAAAACCTTCAACGGTAGTCTTGACGACTCTCTCTGCTGGGCTTGTTCTTCTCACTGCAAGGAGAACTCCTTATTTCTTTCACTTTGGTCACTTATTCACACTTTCAGGTAGTCGCGTTCCATGCAGGTAAAAGCGGTGGGGCTGTGTAGGGGGGATTTCAAGGGATGATGGTGAGGGAAAATTAAATTAGATAAATAATTATTTTTCCCTCGGCATCGTCAAACTCTGCAAATTACTGAGTGAGCGTAACATCGCATTCTTATCCCTGCTGACCGTATATGGCCAACGTGACCTTCCTACTAAATCACCTCTGATTAACTACGCTTTGTGAGGCCCTCTCCCCTTGGTGAACCGCATGCCAATCGGTAGACTCATCATAACTTCTTGAAGCTCCGGTTTGTTTTCTAACTTCTTAAAGCTCCGGTCCATTTTTCAACCCGTGGTGGGAAGACAAAGAGGGCTTCCCCCTCCCGTCCTTACCTTTTGATCTCTTTCTTGGGGAGGGGTCACCTGCACACCTTAGTGATGCTCTCAGGGGATTCTCAGGTTTCCAGCTATGCCGCCTCACATTTGCGTAACCGGAAGAGACTCTACTCTGGGTTTGGGTGACCAACCGTCCGTAAATTTCACAGACAGTCCGTAATTTCGACCTCACGTCCGTTGTCCATGAGGATACCTTTTACGGACGCCTTTTGTCTCTAATTTTGGCCATCACAGGGAGCAGCAGTGCTCCCCTATGAGAGGCCTCACCTTACTGATGGGGCCGCTTCGCGCTCCTCTTGGAGCACAAGAGCAGCCCCACCCGCCCATTGTCATTCTGTATGGGGCTGATTGCCACATACAGAGAGACAATGGGGCAGTCTGGGCTGGTAAAGCATGTGGCGGCCTCCCCCTGCCTCAGTGTACAGCAGAACATTCTGTAAAATAAAAGGCAAAACGCTAATACTGCAACTTTAGCAACGTGAGAAAACAGTGTATAAAGAAGCCTGCAAAATAAGTTAAAACGAACGGGTTATTGTTCTTTCACTGTCTCATCATTTTTTAACTGAAGTATTTTCAATATTACATTCAACAAAGCCATGGTTGCTGCTTTTTTATTTTACGGTACAAAAGGGGGTGGTGATGGACGGAGCATCTGAATCAATCAAGCACGCACACCCAGTCAAAAGATCTGGGTTTAATCCATCACCGTTCTTTAGCCCACTCTGCCACCCTAGTTCAGACATGGCTATATGCAAATCAGTCTGACCCTGTGCCTCATGGGAACAGTCCAGGCCGAACTGCCAAGCCATGTCTTCCCTGGACCGGAAACAAGCTTCCGAGGACCGATTTCTGGCATTCGAGCCGTCTTCAGTCCGGCTTGCTTGAATCCAGTTGGAAAGTGAGCAAGGGACTCACGTCTGAGCATACCCTGCCACACTTATGGTGGCCAAAAGCGGTACAAAAGGGGGTGGTGATGGACGGAGCATCTGAATCAATCAAACACTCACACCCAGTCAAAAGATCTGGGTTTAATCCATCACCGTTCTTTAGCCCACTTTGCCACCCCAGTTCAGACATGGCTATATGCAAATCAGTCTGACCCTGTGCCTCATGGGAACAGTCCAGCCTGAACTGCCAAGCCATGTCTTCCCTGGACTGGAAACAAGCTTCCGAGGACCGGTTTCTGGCATTTCAGCCGTCTTCAGCCCGGCTTGCTTGAATCCAGTAGCAAAGTGAGCAAGGGACTCACGTCTGAGCATACCCTGCCACACTTATGGTGGCCAAAAGCGGTACAAAAGGGGGTGGTGATGGACGGAGCATCTGAATCAATCAAACACTCACACCCAGTCAAAACATCTTGGCTTAATCCATCACCGTTCTTTAGCCCACTCTGCCACCCCAGTTCAGACATGGCTATATGCAAATCAGTCTGACCCTGTGCCTCATGGGAACAGTCCAGCCCGAACTGCCAAGCCATGTCTTCCCTGGACCGGAAACAAGCTTCCGAGGACCGGTTTCTGGCATTCCAGCCGTCTTCAGCCCGGCTTGCTTGAATCCAGCAGCAAAGTGAGCAAGGGACTCATGTCTGAACATACCCTGCCACACTTATGGTGGCCAAAAGCGATACAAAAGGAGGTGGTGATGGACGGAGCATCTGCATCAATCAAACACTCACACCCAGTCAAAAGATCTGGGTTTAATCCATCACCGTTCTTTAGCCCACTCTTCCACCCCAGTTCAGACATGGCTATATGCAAATCAGTCTGACCCTGTGCCTCATGGGAACAGTCCAGCCCGAACTGCCAAGCCATGTCTTCCCTGGACAGGAAACAAGCTTCCGAGGACTGGTTTCTGGCATGCCAGCCGTCTTCAGCCCGGCTTGCTTGAATCCAGTAGCAAAGTGAGCAAGGGACTCACGTCTGAGCATACCCTGCCACACATATGGCGGCCAAAAGCGGTACAAAAGGGGGTGGTGATGGACGGAGCATATGAATCAATCAAACACTCACACCTAGTCAAAAGATCGGGGTTTAATCCATCACCATTCTTTAGCCCACTCTGCCACCCCAGTTCAGACATGTCTATATGCAAATCAGTCTGACCCCGTGCCTCATGGGAACAGTCCAGCCCGAACTGCCAAGCGATGTCTTCCCTGGACCGGAAACAAGCTTCCGAGGACCGGTTTCTGGCATTCCAGCCGTCTTCAGCCAGATGCTCCGTCCATCACCACCCCTTTTTGTACCGCTTTTGGCCGCCATAAGGGTGGCAGGGTATGCTCAGACGTGAGTCCCTTGCTCACTTTGCCACTGGATTCAAGCAAGCCAATTTGAAGACTGCTGGAATGCCAGAAACCGGTCCTCGGAAGCTTGTTTCCGATCCAGTGAAGACATGGCTTTTGACTGGGTGTGAGTGTTTGATTGATTCAAATGCTCCGTCCATCACCACCCCTTTTTGTACCGCTTTTTTATTTTAAGCAACTAGAAACCATTGACAAAGCCAATAGTCCTGGTTTTTGTTGGTGTAATGATACTTGCTGTATTATATATATATATCTGGATGCAATGACATAAACAACATAATACCAGTCGGGTGGAACACTATGCTAGCGCTGATTTTTAGCCTAGGTGTTTTAAACTACACCCTAATTACATCGAACACCCAGTTTTTTACACCACTTAAAGCCCTGGAAACAACACCAGGTCACAGTCACCTCACATCCTGGCACTGTGCACCATGCATGACTCATGACTTCTACGTTTTCAGACTGCCTATGTGCAGGGGCATAGTGAACTTTCCCCCACCGCACCCCACCCCTTGCTTTAGGAACTATAGCTAGGTGAATTTCTTGATGGGCCTCTTCTATCTGCAACTCTGCAGACAAAGGCTCAGCTCATAATGTGAAAAGGTGGGTGAGTAAATAAGTGAAGGAATGTGTGAATGGCTGGATGGATTACTGAAAGGATGAATGGATGAATGAAAGGGTGAATGGATAGATAAAAGAAAGGATGGATGGATGAGTAGAGGTATGGATGAGGGAAAAGGTAAATAGATGGATGTATGGGTGGAAGGGTAGATGGAGGGGTAAAAGGGTGGTTGAGTGTATGAAAGGATGGATGGATGAGTGAAAGCTTAGATGATGGGTGAGTGAATGGGTGGATGGATGAGTAAAAGGATGGCTGAATTGAATTGATAAGTGAAAGGGTGAATGGATGGATGAGTGAAAGGGGGTAGATGGACAAAGGGAAGAATAGACGAGTGAAGAAGTGAAAGGGTGGATGGTTGAGAGAACGGATGGATGGATGAGTAATAGGATCAATGGATGGAATAAATGAATGGATGAGTAGAAGGATGGGTGGATGATGGATGGATGGATAAGAGAAAGAGAGGATAAATGACTGAAAGGGTGAATGGGTGGAAGGATAAGTGACTGGGTGGATGGATGAGTAAGTGAATGAAAGAATGGCTGGATGGGTGTAAGGGTAAATGGCTGGATGGATGAGTGAATAGATGGATGGGTAAAAGAGCAGTTGGATGACTGTACAGATGGATGGGTGAAAGGGTGGGTAGATGAATAATGGATGGATGAGTGAAAGGGTGGATGGAGGGATGGATGAGTGAAATGATGGATGGAAGGACACATGGTGGATAGGTTTGCAAATAGTTGAATATGTTTGGATATAAAGGGGCGCATAGATTGAAGGACAAAATGAATGGTGAAAGACTGAATAATAGATAAAAGAATGATTACACCTTGTAGCACCCATTATCTTAAGTAACATTTCCTATACATTGACTTTCACGTTAATATGAGTCATTGTCTCTATATAATGTGTGTGTGATGTAACGCACTCCGACACCCTGCCCTACATACTTGGGATGAGTAGCACTATAAGAGAAATTAAATACACATGAGAGATGGTCTAAGTGAATATGAGGGGCACCATTGAAGGGTGGTAGCAAGGCACGACTGGCCGGACCGGGCATCGGGTGTTTCCCTGGGAGGCTTGAAAGTAGGGGGGGGGCATTTTTTTTACTGGGGGCTGGCACTGCAAAGTTCCTTGTATATCCAGTAGTTCTCAATCAACAATAAAAGCAGCCTCACTTATATTCAGGTGTGGTTCACCATTGTCTGGTGACTAATGTACCTACTGGAGTGAGATGCGAATTTTGAATTGTCTAAGGCAGCAAGCTGCGGCCATACTGACAAACCATGAAGTACATGATTGTCTCAACCTAATATAAACCTATTTTTACTTGTACTTAGATGGTTGTCTATTTACTGACTTATATACTATTGCGCGACCACCTCTGACGTGTCTGTAAAACTTACCTTTTGTCCCGAAGATTTTTGTCCTGAATTTTGACCTTTTGTCCTCAATTTTGGTCCTGAATTTTGACCCTTTGTCCTGAATTTTTACACTCACTGTCCTGAATTTGCACCTACGCCAGTTGGTCACCCTACTCCGCACGAGATGCCACTAAAGGCACCACGCCCCTAGGTGTGGGTGGCGCCCATCAATCTGTGGTAAGCAGTAGGGTACCCAAAGGTTACTGTATTTATTGGTATTGTCCACAATAGGTCTTCAATAATACACAGCTATTTGATTGTTGTAGGCAAGACCTAAAAAGCTGACATTACTAAATATTTGTAGTGAGAGAAGAAACAAAGAGATGGAAACTATATTGAGTCTGTTGAATTTCTTTGGCCAGGAATATGGAACATGCGATGTTTACATCTCATATCCGAATCAAACCCCGAAATGATCAGTGCATGTTAACATTGATTCAATAGTAATAACAATAATTACAGTCATCATTTACAAAATGCCATCCCAAACGGAGGTGTACTTTAGAGTTACCCTAAAAAGATAGTATAATTAATTAACACAATAGTCTAACTTTATCAACCCTTAAAGGATGGAAGTCTGAATCAGGAACAACTGAGAATTGATCTACAAATAAGTCCATGGGTTTGCCATCAAGATAGCTCAGTGATTTGAATTATTTTTTGTAAATCACACATTCGAAGCCTGTTCAGGTCAAGTCAGCCTTCGATCCTCCAAAGGTGTATACATTGAGCAATATTAAATTGGGTAGTAGAAACACTTGTTGAGTACAGTGCTTGAAATAACAGGACTGTGGTAGGAAGTGCTGCAAGTTAATGCTATTATTTGTTTGCAGGTCTCTAGAGAAGGAATGCACATGAGCCAGTCGAGCTTCTCACTATTCATGGCCCAGGGATGTGACTGTTCCTTGCCACAGTAACATGAAGTAGGCATTCCCAAAACAGTGAACAAATAACAGTACATATAACATAAATATATAACATTTAAATATACAGTTAACATACATAACATATGGTCACTTGTTTTATGTTCTGTGATTTTAAGTTTCTTTCCACTGACTTGTAAATTGTGACAAAACAAATGAATCCTTTACCTTCAGTGCCAAATGTATCAACGTTTTGAATTTCCCTTGGCCCACGCACGCTGGTGCAGGGCGATGCAAAATCTAGATTCAGATTTATTAAGCCACGTAAGGCCAACTTGCATGGCCCTGTGTGACTTGGTAAATCTGGTATAATGCAAGGCTGCCTTGTGTTACACTGCATGGTGGGGTCGTTACATGGGTGAAGTGTGGGGATTCCTATGCATCCACCAATGTATTCTGACACAGCACCAGACTTATCAACACTGGTAGACCTGGGAATGGCTCGGAATTATACTCTTTCCTACCAGAGTCTCAACAAGGAGAAATATCTTCATTTCTCCTCTTTGATTCCAGAATGCAGCACATACCCCAAAACAATCCTACCTACAATGCAAACATCAGTGTACCCCGGCGCAAGGGTGTCTGTGTTGATCATTGTGCGTCAGCACAAGGAGAAAACAGGAACACTATATAATGTTAAATGTAGTGCATGCCTGACCTCTACTGTTCGTATAGCGCAGCGCATCAAGGTTGTGCATTATGTGACATCTTGTAAAATCGGACCCCAAATGTGTATAATTACAGCTTCTTTATTTTGTGCTTTGTTCTGGATACATCTAGGGGCAAATTTACAAGCTCCTTGCTCCACTTTTGCCCCACTTTTCCCATGTTAGAAGTGACGCAAACGTGGCGCAAGGGGCTTGTAAATCTGCCCCTTAGCCTTTAGCTGCTGTATTGAAGAGTTACTTTACGAGGCAGTCCAGCATTTTAGATATCAACCTCAGACTTCAAGTAGGCCTGACAGCATGTCTGTATACGAGTGAATTATTGCATGGATGTAAAACTTGTATAGCTCCTCAGTGCAAATGGATTCCGCTCTATTTGTTTCAGGGCATGACTAGTCAGTACTAAAAGTCTTTTCATCGACAGATACACGGGTGAGCCTTTAAATCTATGTGTCATTTTTAATTCTGGTAGATCTGGAAAGCGCCTATTTTAGTTGATAAAGTGTATTAAGCTATAAAACATTTTACACGTGAGTAGCACGCAATAAAGTAAGTAAAAGTTCAACAATTCTATGAGCAATGTCATGTACAGATGGTCATGTACAGGATGGATTGACATGCATATAAATACATTGTCCAATAGTGGTCTTATGGTATGCGGTACATTGACTTGATTGGGCTGGAGAGCTGTAAGTGCTGATCTTGTTGCAACTGCGCCTAAAGTTGCACCTGGGCCTGACGTGGGGACCACCTGGAATTCCTGTAGGTTGTATCCTAGTCACATCTCATTGAAAAAGAAAGTGAATTCTTCGAAACTAGACCGAGACGATTTTATTTTCTAATGGCGTGGGAGACGTGTGTTTGTTTTTAAGTACAATGGGGCTTATTTACAAGCCAATTGCGCCACAGGTCTGTGACTTTTAATATAGGAAAAAAGATGTACTGGCGGCACAAGGGCTTGTAAATAAGACCCAATATGCCCTCATATACACTACAGGCTCAATGTAAAATGCAAGAGGCTTGAGGGAATAAGGTGCCGTAAAGATGGTACTGTAATTGTTTCAGCGGCTTCCTGCAACTCGAGCCATCATTTAGATGATTTTGGTAAATACATAGGGGCAGATTTACAAGCCCCTTGCGTCGTTTTTGCGCCGCAGTTGCCTCACTTTTTGTGACGCAGCGGCAGGGTAAAAATTTACAACATGATGATCTAGGGAGATGCATCACGCTGTAAAGCCCTGCATCACATTATACCTGCGTCAGCTATAATGTATGCAGGGTGGGCGTTTCAAAGCAAAAAAGCCTTGTAGAAGTGACACAGTGAAATCTACAAGATTGCACTGCGCCACTTCTAGGACGCCACTGCGTCAAATTTTTACGCCTGCTTAAAGCAGGCATAAGGAATGACACAGCACATTGAGGATAGGCCTCCCCCTGCATTGCTGGAGTTGTGTCATGCTTGTGACACGACTCCAGCAATGCGTGACTTTTGCGTCAACAGATGCGTCAGAATTTCTGACGCATCTGTCAATCCTTGCACCATGGTGCTCATCCACAGAGGCGCAAGGGTTTCTCAAAGTGACGCATCTTCACAGATGCATCCTTTCTTGTACATCTGCCCCTATAATCTTGCCTTGCAGAAGGGGCGGGGGGGGGGGGGGGGGGGGAGTTTGTCAGTGTAGAAAGTTTACCGATTGCCCTGGCGCTCTAAAACTTAGCGTGGTGTATAGCAGAGGAATCATGCCTTTTCAACTTGTCTACCCTCCCTGGTATGTGTGTGAGTGTGCGTGTGTGCGCACGTGCGTGTGTGCGTCCACACTCACTGTTTGATTATGTTTTTGGTCATTTGCCATCTTATATGTGGAATGGGCTACAATGAGATATTCCGTGGTAGTCAGTGTTGCCAGGGTTCTTGGGTTCCATACTCCACCAATCTATGTGATCATAGCAGTACATTCAAAACGGCCAGCTGGCCACATTAAGAGCTAAAGCTACCTGTTTTTTTTAATATATATTTTTATTGTATTTTTTTACATAGACAGGATATACATAAAACATAAACGAGTACATATGCTCTTTCTGACGCGTCGATCACTTCACCTTACATCTTACATCCTAGACAATTAGGTGATCTGTGCGTTATTTAACTCTGTTGGGCGGTTACTGTCTATTTGGCCTCTTCCAGGGGGTGTATTTTAGAGCTGTTTTGTCCGCGCCTCTTAGGAATGTGACCCAGTTTATCCATCCTACTGGCACAACTAACCATCATCCGATAAACACATTTTACTCTCGTTTTACATGTAGTAGCTTCTCTCCCGGGGCATTTGGGCTGTGGTAGAGCAAATCATTTTCAGCCGTGCTCATTGCATGGGTTGGGAAGTTTACCAAAGGCATACCTTTCATACTGCCTTTGTGGGGGCATCCTAGCAAAGCAAGCGCCTGCCACAGGAAATGTCTGCATGAACAGACTCGCATAAATGTGTCATTGCCTCTGGTATATGCAGGGCACAAGTCCTAAAAAAAGAAGATGGGGACTCACCTAGTTAATCAGTATGGAAGTGGTATCGCAGCACGTGACATCACCGCGTGTGACATCACGGTGTGTGACATCACAGCGCGTGACATCACCGAAACTGGCATCACAAGAAGTGACATCAGATCTAAAGCCCTCACAAATATGTTTAGCAGGTGTATCATGAGTACATTTGAGCACATTTCGAGTATACTTGCAAACCCTCCTGATTTAGGCAGAAGATTCACACTTTTGTACGCTACTTACAAAACAATGTTACCTTTTGTCAGCGTTAAGCTTTCTTTAGCTATAGTGCGTTAAAAGAAATAGTGATATTTCATTTATTACAACGCCTCCTCAAGGGTAAAAAGTGTATATAAATGCAATTTATTTTGTGCAAATAATGGGAAAGTACAAGTGCATGCAAGACTCCTAAACAGAGCCAGAACAAAGTAAAAAGCTGCCTCTCCGAAGTATGTGTGAAGTGCTGACAAGGTGCAAGCCTTTGTTAACCCTCTCCTGCATTTGCATAAGGTGTGAGGTTCCTGACAACTCCAAAAAAAAGGAAGCTTGTTGACCCCTGAGACTCGGCCTTTGTTATGACCGAGTATCCCAGCAGGAGTCAGAAATAAGAGAGACCCGTCCCCACCTGCACGTTGTTGTGATCAAAAGCTGACAACAAGGTGCAGGTTTTTTTTTAGTGGGGCCCAACATCTTGGCATGGTGGATGGCATCCACCCTGTGAAAGAAGTGGGGGAACGCCGTCCACCCACGTGGACCCCCTACTCGTGCCCTGGGTATAGGGATGCTTCTGGCTCCACGTGCGACATTCAAAGACCCAGAAAAATCTAGCTGGATGGTACACAATGGGGGGCTTGGTGGTGGCATTTAAAGAATGTCCACCCCAGGCAGCTTCCGGCATGTAGTTTCGCCAGAGCAAGCTTGTGCAGGCAAGGCGCATGCTTTAGAACGCAGTGTTTTCAAACGCAGTGTTCTAATTGATGCCAGTTGGGGGTCCTGCAGTGAGGTAGGCAGGCAGCGCGCTCATTTTGTGCCGCTCCTGACTGATTTACTTCCACTTTGGGAGGCTTGTTTGTTTATTAACAATGGGTGAAAATGCTGATAAGGATAGGGAGGCCCTGAGAGTTTTATGCCAGGCAGTGAGGGAAGATTTATTGGCCCCTGGGGTTTTAGGTCAAGCTTGGACCGGGTTAACTGTTAAAAAGAGGGCTTCCTCGGAAGGGGTTTCTGCTGCAGTGATTGCCTGCACAGTGTCAGACAGTTCCCCTGAGGTGGTGACTGGAAAAATAAATAACTCTTTAAGTAAAATGTCTAGAGAGGCTCCCCTGCTTACTTCTTTACAGCAGCCAGCTCCACTGTTTGTGGTGAGGTGTGGAGGGAGGGCTCCAACACACTCAGTCAGGGGCAGAGGGGCTAAGAAGATAACCTCTCAAAAAGGGATATCCACGTTTTCTGACGAGGCTGATTTTGCTAACAGTGAGGCATTGGCGCCACCTAGTGGCAATATTCTGGTGATGTTTTGAATGAATTTTCTGGGGGAGTGGGGCCAACCCTCCCCCGCAAAACTTACAGCCTTCCCGCCCATCCTGGGGGTCAGAGGAGGGCATTAGTTCCCAATCTGCCCCCAGGGGGGGGCAAAAAGTCCAGTATACAGCAGGGTTTTTTTGGGCAGATTTTAATTAGGGTGGGGGCATTGGCATGCCCGTTTTGGGCAGCCCCCACCCTAATTAAAATTTGCCCCAAAATCTCCCTGGCATCTAGTGGACTTTCAGCCCGCCCAGGGAGCACAGATGGGGGCATTAGCCCCCAATATGCCCCGCCGGGTGGGGGCAAAAAGCCCTGTAGACACCAGATTTTTTTGGGGGGCAAATTTGAATTAAAGTGAAGCAGCCCAAAACCGGCATGCCCCTTCCCCCACCCCCTTCCCCGCAACAATTACAGCCTTCCTGCCACCAGGGGGGACAGATGGGGCAGTAGCCCCCAATCTGCCCCCCGTGGGTGGCAAAAAGCTCACTAGATGCCAGGGATTTTTTTGGGCAAATTTTTATTAGGGTGGGGGCATTGACATGCCTGTTTTTTGGCAACCCCCACCTTAATTAAAATTTGCCCAAAATCTCCTTGGCGTCTAGTGGATTTTCAGCCCCCCCTGGGGGACAGATAGGGGCATTAACCTCCATTGTGCCCTGCCGGGGGGGGGGCAAAAAGCCCACTAGACGCCAGAGTATTTTTTTAGGCAAATTTGAATTAGAGTGGGGCTGCCCAAAACGTGCATCCCCATGCCCCCAACCCCTCCCCCACAACAATTACAGCCTTCCTACCCCTCCTGGGGGGCAGATGGGGCAGTAGCCCCCAATCTGCCCCCGAGAGGCTAAAGGCCCACTAGACGCCAGGGATTTTTTGGGGCAAATTTTAATTAGGGAGGGGGCTGCCCAAAACAGACATGCCAGTGCCCCCACCTGCAACATTTACAGCCTTAATGTGTGAGCTCTGGGGGAACCACGCAACAGTGAGGCGTTGGCGCCACCTACTGGCAATATTGTGGTGATGTTATGAATGAATTTTCTTGGAAAGTGCCCCCACCCCCTGCCCGCAAAACTTACAGCCTTCCTGCCTTTCCTGTGGGTCAGATGGAGGCAATAACCCCCAATCTGCCCCCGGGGGGCAAAAAGCCAACTACACGCCAGGGATTTTTTGGGCACATTTTAATTAGGGTGGGGGCATTGGCATGCCCATTTTGGGCAGACTGATTTGCATATAGCCAGGTTCTGAGCTGGGATGGTGCAGTGAGATAAATAACGGTGATGGATCAAGCCCTGATGTTTGGACTGGGTAAGAGTGGTCTGCTTAATTCAGACATTCTGTTCATCACCACCCCCTTTTCTGAATCATCTCCTGTCGCAGGCACTAGACCGACCCACACATGTGAGGTACCATTTTTCTCGGAAGACTTTGGGGAACATGGGTTAGGTGGATCCACGCAGATTTCAGAACTTCCACCAGGGGGAAATATGTTTTTTTAAAGATTTTTTTAGGTTTGCAAGGGATTCTGGGTAACAGAACCTGGTGGGACGCAGTCAAGTCAACCTATTCTGGATTTCCCTGGGTGTCTAGTTTTTACAAATGTATAGGTTTGCTAGGTTTTCCTTGGTTCCAGCAGAGCTAGGGTTAAAAAACTACAGCTAGGCACTTTGCGAAAAAAGGGTCATTTTTCACTGCGAAATTGAGGTGTGACCTTGTTGCGCTTTGCGCCGTTCCCTGTTGCAGTAAAAAAGAGGGTGGTAATGGAAGGAGCATCTGAATCAATCAAACACTCACACCCAGTCAAAAGATCTGGGTTTAATCCATCACCGTTCTTTAGCCCACTCTGCCACCCCAGTTCAGACATGGCTATATGCAAATCAGTTTGACCCTGTGCCTCAAGGGAACAGTCCAGCCCGAACTGCCAAGCCATGTCTTCCCTGGACCGGAAACAAGCTTCAGAGGACCGGTTTCTGGCATTCCAGCCGTCTTCAGCCCGGCTTGCTTGAATCTAGTGGCAAAGTGAGCAAGGGACTCACGTCTGAGCATACCCTGCCACACTTATGGCGGCCAAAAGCGATACAAAATTTCCTCATCTGCCATAAGTCATCATGTTTTTAAGCTCAAATGTAACCACTGGCCACTTTGGGTGATGGGTGTATTCACACCACATAATGGCTTCAAATTTGAAAACTAGTAGTAAAATGCTTTCCTGGAACTTGAATGGCTTGGGGAGCCGGAAGAAACAACAAAGGGTCTGCAAATTCTTGAAAAATTCTGAATCTAGCACATATCTTCTGCAAGAAACCCATCTGGAAGCAGAAGAGTGCAGGAAAATATTTGTAAGATATAATTGGGTTCAGGAAATTTTTGGTTATAAACAAACTGGTTCTACTAGAGGGGTAGCTATGGTGGTGCGTGCTACTAATGGGATTAAGATTCATGACTGGGGGACTGATCAGTCAGGAAGTTGGCTGGCTGCAGTTATTTCAATTGGCGGCACTAAACTTCTATGTGGGGTATATTACGGTCCTAATGAAGATAATGCCTGTTTTCTTCAAAAGCTTGAAAAATACATGTTACAACACACAGTTCCAGTCATACTAGGAGGTGATTTTAACCTATTACTAGATCCACAATTGGACCGCACCTCTAAAGCTAAATATAATCCCCCAAATAAATCTCTTTTAGCCTTAAAAAATATTATGAAAGACTATACACTACTAGATGCTTGGAGAGTCAAACATGGCAATCTCAGAGAGTATTCTTTTTACAGCAAAAAGTATAGTCAGTTCTCAAGAATAGATTTCTTTCTGTTAGATCAATCTTTTTTTAGCCGATATTGTTTCAATCTCTTATATTCCAGTTGGACTGTCAGATCATTCGGTGGTTGAGCTAAAAATAACCTTTAAAAACAGTCCCTCAGAGTACAGGTGGACACTTGACAGGACTATCCTCCTAAACGACGAGATTAAAAATAAGATTAAGGAAAGTCTGCTGGAATTCTTCATGTTTAATGAGAATACAGCTTCTGATCAAACTGTATGGGATACACTTAAGTCTTACCTTAGAGGAATTTATAGCTCACATATGATTTTAAATAGGAAACTTAAAAAAGAAAGAGATATTCACGAGCTTAACCTAATCAAAATAAAGGACAGCATTTACAACTCGCTGCTTCCGAAGATAGAGCTAGTATACCGGGTCTTGAAAGGGAAATATTAGATTTACAAACAGACTTTAGAGCTAGAGCTGACAAAATAATCAAAGATAAGTGGGAAGTAAGCAAGCTTCGTAATTTTGAGTATGGTGAGAAATGTGGTTCCTTGTTAGCCTGGAAGTCAAGGACAGAGAGGAGCAGAAATAATATCAATCTTTTAACACAGCGTGGCACAGGATTGCCTCTAACAGAGGAAATAGAGATTAAAAGAGAGGCTAGAGCCTTTTACGAGGAACTATATCAAGAGAAGAATAGCTCGGGGTCTGGAAGAGCTGGATAATTGGTGGGCTTTGAGAGAGTTGCCCCAGTTGAGTGACTCTGATAAAGCTTTTCTAGTTACTGAGATTACGAAGGGAGAGGTTAGGTCACAACTGAAAAAGATGGCTAGAAATAAGGCTGCCGGACCTGATGGACTGCCGACTGAGGTTTATAAAGATAACATTGAAGAAACTTTAGTCCCGCTACTAAGACTTTTCAATAAAATATTTATACAGGGAGAGTGAACTCCAACCTCCTGGTCAGATGCCACAATCTCTCTAATAGCTAAACCGAATAAAGATCCGAAAAAGATTGAGTCATATCGACCGATTTTGCTCTTAAACTCTGACTCAAAAATCTATTCTGGTATATTGGCATCTAGACCAGCTAAAATAATTAAGTATATTATTCACCCAGACCAGAGGGGGTTTATACCTGGCCGCCAATTGAATGAACTGACATTTCAAGTTATTGGAGCGATAGATACAGCAATTGAGAAGAAGACGCTGCTTACTATTGTAGCAATAGAAGCTGCAAAAGCGTTCGATCAAGTTAACTGGCTCTTCTTGTGGAAGTCAATGACAAAACTTGGTTTTCCGTAAATCTTTATTAAAGGAATTGAGACACTATATAAGGGTCCCAGGGCAAAAATTCTGGTGAATGGTAGTCTGTCCGAATGGCTGAATATCTCTAGAGGAACAAGGCAGGGTTGTCCCTTATCCCCCCTCTTATTTGATATTTATATTGAGCCTTTCGTTTGCTCTCTAAGGCAAGATTTAATAATCAAACCATTCGTATTGGGAGACTTAGTGCTTAAGACAGCTCTTTATGCCGATGACCTCCTTCTTTATACGTCTAACCCAGAGGAGGCAATACCCAGGCTATTTGCATTGGCCGAAGATTTTGGTATAGTATCGGGGTATAGTATCAATAAAGATAAAACGGACATAATGAGCTGGAACAATCTTACCCCGATGCCAGGAGCAAAATCAAAAATTAGATACTTGGGGATCCATCTCACTCATAATCTGGTAGAAATTTCTAAGACCAGTTGGTCAATAGTTGTAAAGGAAGTCAGGAAGCTCTTGACCCGTTGGAACACCTTGCCTTTAAACATCTATGGTAGGGTGAACCTGGTCAAAATGATAATCCTGCCCAAGATTACCTTTTTATTCAACTCTATTCCATTGACCTTTAACAAAAAAGATATTTCTAATTTGCAAGGGAGGATTGGCTCCTTTATCTGGGCTACTAAGTCCCCGAGAATAGCCTGGAAGAAGTTGAGAAGGGGACTTAAACTTGGTGGGTTGGCACTCCCAGATTTACTTCTTTATTGCTACGCCTTTCAGTTTAAAAATTTTAGACTCTTAGTTAATAAGCTGGATTCCACCTCACATGGCAGACTCTTTCAGGCCATGTTATCAGACCTTCCACATAGTTCAGATTTTTTTCTTTTTAAGTTTGGAGATCAGAAGTTTTTTAAAAAAATTTGTTTGAAGCTTTTACGGACAGCCCTAGATAATTGGCAATCGATAAGAAGAATTTTAAATATCCCTTATTACCATTCTCAAGCTCCAATTTGGGATTCCCCCGGTACTCCAGAATGCCTAATGGATCAACTTGCTCTCCCGTTGAGAAAAGCTGGCCTCATGAAATGGGGGGACCTGTGCAATGGCTCGACACTATTAAGTTGGGAAACCCTATCAAGCTTAACAGAAGGTACTATCACGAGATTCAAATTTTACCAGCTGTCTGCGTGGTGGGGAAGTCAAAATTGGAACACAGAAGTGGAGAGTTCTCTTCTTGAATTAATAAGTAGGGAGAAGGGATGGAAGGGGGAGGTAGCTGTGTGGTATAGAACACTGGTGGGAAGCAAAGATAATTTAGAGGGTGAAATAACCAAGTTATGGGACACCTCTTCAGTACAGATTCCAGGTGTTATATCAAAAGTCTGGATAGACTCTTTCACACTTTCTCAGAAAATTATAAAACCATCCAACTTGAGAAGAAACCACTTGTTCACTGCATATAGGGCCTATTGGACTCCGGCGAAGCTTTAAAAAATCGCAACAGAAGAATACTAATGTCCAAGATGTAGGTTTCCAGCAGCAGATGATGGTCATATGTTTGTTGGATGCCCTGAAATAGTTAGCTATTGGAGACAGGTGTGTGGCTTTCTAGAGGAAGTACTCTTATTACCAATCGTATGTACTCCTAGACTAGTCTTTTTTGGTTTCCCTTCTGATTATGATATAAATAGTTGCATATCACAGTTTATCTTCTATGTGGTTGTTATTGCCAGGAGGGAGATCTGTAAAGAATGGAAATCTGAACACCCTCCCAAATGTGCTGATTGTCTTAGAAATATTATGGCGGTGAGCAAACTGGATTTGTTGTGTGGAGGGGTAAATTCTGTTAAACTTTGGTCTGCCTTAAAAGCATGG
The DNA here is from genome assembly GCF_964263255.1 of Lissotriton vulgaris. Taxonomy (NCBI): domain Eukaryota; kingdom Metazoa; phylum Chordata; class Amphibia; order Caudata; family Salamandridae; genus Lissotriton; species Lissotriton vulgaris. The sequence continues at coordinate 836,476,237 of NC_141689.1, read as the reverse complement.
TGTGACAAATAACAATAAAGTCCAATGATTATGCCAGAGGTTAAGTGGTCCCGTCCTCCCTATGTGGCAAGTAACATCGTGAGAGGGAGTAGGACTGGAAACGACATACCTCTGGGCAATCTCCATCGGCTATCCACAAACTCAAGGGCAGGAAAGGTTGCTTTGTGTCAGTGGTCTGGAGTACGCCCATTTAGAGCTAATATCTACTGGTGGCATATATGAGGACAATATGTTTTTCTCTTATCAAATCGTAGAAAAAAAGATTCATGCTTATGGACAACTTCAGTACCTGGGTATATATATTGAGCAACAAACAAACTAATGTTGTGGGGTAAAATCAAGAGTCCCCAAGATGTAACCAATCTATTTCTTCTCACTAACTCATCAATTCACTATCTGGACTGGTTTTTCTTGTGAAATGTCAATGTCTCAAAAACAAGAGTAAAAACCTAAGTTTTGGATGTCCCATATCTTGATTACCCTGCTTACAAAATTACAATGAAACCACAGAAGATTAAAATCAAATGAAAAGTCCATGCCAACCTAAAATAGGCCACAAAAAGGGCATTGCCAGCTAGATTCCATGCAGTGCTCACCATCTCTGCTTGACTCACTTCATGATAAAATATACACAATGCTTGATGTTATGGTTCCAATAGAACCCACAAAATGAAAAACATGTCAGAAGGCCTACAGCAGATGCTTCAACCAGAACTTGGTCAACATGCAATGCAAATCATTACTGAAAACTAGAACAATGGTGGAGATAAAGTAAAGAAGCAAATGCTAAATAGAAATGGGGATTCCACTTATGGAATACTGTAAATCAGTACAGATTGTAAAGTGAGTTCACTGGTTCATCAACTAGGCCTCACACTGCTGTAGGGAACCATTAAAATATTTCTGGAAGTTAAACAGTTGAAGGTGAGTAGAGGATGTGACCATACTGCTGGAGCGGTTGACCTTGAAACTCGGGAACTGGGTTTGAGTCTTGGCAGGGGCGCTCAACATCCTGTGATTCTGGGCAAATCACATGGGGCCTCATTATGAGGTCAGTCGTAAAGTCTCCGGGTGGCATTCAGATTTTCTAAACCTGTGTCGGAACCCAAGTTTCCAACCGACTCGGAAACATTTCCGTGTGACCCATTACTATAGAAGGTAACCATTCGGTCTTTCTGACTCAATTCTGACCGGCATTCGGAGACTCCAAGTCGGTCAGAACTGAATCATACAGCTCTCGATTATGGAAAGGGCTGGTACAAGTTGAAGCCTGAAGATAAGAGGACTTTTTTGAGCAGGACACTCACATGATTTTGTTACAAGAAGAGTAAGAAAAAGAATAGAATTCCATGTTTGAGACTGACTGTGCTGTAGATGTGCCTAACAAGCAGTGGTTCTACATATGAACTTTGGGAGGTCTGTGTAGTACATAAGGGGTACTTAGCGTCCGCTGTTTTCTTGGAGACAAGACGTTCCATAATGCTATATTTTGCCCTGAAGAAGTCCCATGTGAAAAAGGATGAAACGCATGGGCTGCTCCCATCATGGATTTGTCTGTCTGTTTTATCATAAATCGTGATTATTAAAGAATAAAGATGACGAAAAACAATCCAATTGTGAATGCAACATTTGTGCTATATGACTAGTGAAAGTCTTTTGCTTTCTTTTTGACCTCAACAGGTGTAGTGTACAGATTTTGTAAATCATAAGAGTTTCAATTTTAGACTCTTCTAAAAAGAATCGTAATGTGCTCTTCAAAATTGTAAAATACTATGCAACGGAGTGCAAGAGCAACTCAAATCTTAAGTTATATTTATCAAGCCACGCAAGGTCAAGTTTTGTGTCTTGATAAATCTAGAGTGACGTAATGTAGTGCAAATTGCTGTGTGGGGTTACTCTGCCCCAGGGAGACATTTAATTAGTGGAGAATGGGTGTTCCCACCCATTCATTCATGATTTTGGCGCATTCCGAGATTTTGCTACCTCAAGTGAAATCACACCCGACCACTGTGCATTGTTGCAGGAATTAGTTTTCCAATTTTATTTTTCAAACAAAGTTTAACTCATCTGATTCACTGTTCCAAAAACAGTATTCATAAACTTAATTCAATTACTACCTCAATCATATTTTAAACATATTTTTTACAATAATTGCATGTTCAATGTCAGATTGAGCATGGGCGGTTATCAAACAGCAGTTGATTTTACAAAGCAAAACATTTTTCAAACATAAGCAATTTGTCTGGATTTCTTGAATGCCCAATGCATTTCGAGCCAGGAATGCTCTTCTTCAGGGGCCTGAAATCTAAAAAGAAAAACCTTTTTGTGATCTATTATCAAACATACAAGGGCCACATAGTTTCCTACCAACAATCCCATGGTTATGCCACAATATTAAGCACCTTAACTGTGTGTGATAATCGTGAAAATGAAAACGTGGTAATAGAACTTGACAAGTGACCTTCACCTAGTGTTGGGTGCACCCGAATGCAACTCAATACTCCACTTTAAATGGAGCTTACCCTCCTTCCTGCTCCGGAAACAACTTACTCCAACCTCTGAAAAATACATTGAAATGTTTCAATCTTCCGTTCTCGAAGTTTCCTACACACACTGGTATTTCCGAGCAGTTCAAGAGGACTTACCCGAATCTGATATGCCTCTGTCTGCTTCTACTGCCACTTCTCTCGTCCCTCCGCTGATAAACAAAAGCACAAAAAACGAACGGTATTACCTAAAGGTGAAATGCCCAGCAAGCGATTAACCAACTATTTTACCACAGTTAATAAGAGAACATACCTCCAAATAACACTCCAAACAGTCCTCAAAAAGATTCACAATCGCTTAACAAACGACTCCGTCTCGGTCGTAACAAAATCCACCATTTTTACATCTTCCCGGTGAAACTATCAACCAATCAGAATTGAGCGGACCCTTGCCGCGTCACTGTAGAAACTAGAACGTTAACCTTCCTGTGTTCCTTTACTTCCTACTGAAGCCTCTATGGGGAATTCAACCTTGTCACATGCTTGGCTGCATATACCAATCGTAAGTCTTCCGCTCTCATCCATGATGCGGCTTCGACTGAAACACGATCCCCAGACACTAAAAATAAACAACAGACTAACGTGATAACGCTGAACCGCTAAGCGGAAAAACAGACTGAACGAACCCCGACGGTTCCCTCTGCTTATTCAATCTTGTGCCACTAAAAAACTAAAAATTTAAAAACATGCAGTGTAAAAATGAAAAGCTAATTCAAGTGAGGTCTGTGGACTCAATAAGGAGCATTCCCAGATTTACGATTACTAGTAGACCTGGGAATGCGTCAAAATGCTAAGCCTCTCCAGGTGTGACATGTTACTTCCTCTTTCTATGTGTGCTGCATTCAGAGGATTGCATCAGAGGATTGTTTTTGTGTCAGTACCTGCACAAAAACAATCCTGCTTACAACGCAGACACTCTTGAACCATGGTGCAAGGGTGTCTGCATTGGTGATAGGCAGCACATTGCTGCCAGCACTAAGAAAAAAAACCAGGAATGGCTATATTATGTTACATATGGCACATTCCTGACCTTTCCCTATCATACAGCTATTTTTCATAAATATGTCCCTTAGTGTACAGTATTATTTACAATTATTTTATGTGTTTATTTTGAAATTTAAATAAGGTTATATATTTTTGTTGATTCTATAAATGTTTGCTAATTTTCACTTAATATTTAAAAATAAATGCATTTCAAAAGGGTTTATTCGTTGATGTATATATAATGTAGATAGATTACAAAAATGTACATATCATTATATTTAGATGTATATACACATATATATAAATACATATATATATATATATATATATATATATATATATATATATATATATATATATATATATATATATGATTACACATATTTACTTTACATTATAATATTGTTGACTAATTCTTTTAAATAAATGACTTTAAAGTCTATATTTATGAAAAAACGATATTCCTATCTGTTCCTGGTCGATATCATTTCTGCAATATTTTTCAGACAATATTTTGGCTCTTACCGTTATGAGCATAGGGACACGATATTACAGAAAAAATATTTGGGTTTCTGGATATTTATGCCTTTGACAATCTGTCACACAATCTGATAAATTCAAAAAAGTAACTATGAGGAGGTACTGAATGCAATCCTAACACAATGCTGCCGTCTAGTAAGTAGGTTGGCCTCAATGTTATGTTATGTTATGTTAATAAGGATTTATTAAGTGCACTAGCACCGATTGGTTTTCTGGCGCTATCGAGAGACAGAAGACGTGACCAAGGTTTTTACATGTGCGGGGTTTTTGATATGCTTGTTTGTAAAGCCAGGTCTCAATTGCCTGCTGCGTTGCACTATTGTAAGCTGGAAGGAGTTTTGCCTCAGATCTGCATGTGAGAATGGTTTAAGACGTTTTAAAGCTACTGTTAGATTTATTCTGAGCTCGTGTGTGAATGAATACAGCCTAATCTTCCTCAGCATCATAAATACTGAGGCAGCAGTGATGTGCACTAGTTCAATTGAGACTCCTGGTCATAGAAGAGTTCAGATATGCTCTGTTCCTTGAAAAGTCATTCCTGTTCCTTTTTAAAGCACTTTTGCAATTCATTTGTTATCTCCTGTTATTCAAAGATAATGGTTTTGTCTTTTGCTTTGCCATTTGGGTAGATTAATTCTCTAAAAATAAATTGTGACTTGGTGAATTTCATAATTTACATGAAATGAATGATATACATAATTAGGTATTTATTTTAACTTGGTTACATTTGTTCTCAATTTGGCCTATTCAGTTTCTAATTTCCTTACTCCCTTGTGTTCATTTAGATCAGATTGCAAACATCTGCATAAAGATAATGAGACAGGACACATAATTATACCGATATTTCAGTTACTGCATTGTACAAAATAATAGGCTGTTGAGATCTGTAGGATCTAAATGTGTTCTTTTTGAACAGTAAGGTCATTTTCAGGGTCAAGGTTTCCCTCTAGGATCTAAATCCCTTTCTCGTTAATGAGAACGAGTCGGTGAGGTTCAATGACGACAGACTGTTTTTGAAGATTTAATTAAAGCAAACCCAAACTTGACACAATTTGGCCAGCAACTCCATTCAACTGTAACAAACTCATGCGTGATTCATAAAAACACTTATAAATTATGACATGCAGAGAGGACGCCTACATAATGGCATAATTGTCACCCCTTTGGCTAATTTATGAACATGTCTGATTTGGGAGTAGGTAATATATACGTTAATTAAATGATCAATAGGGAGTACAATTATAGTTTGCAGTTTGTTTAGTTAAGTGAGCAGATCTTCCATAATAACAGCTGTCCCTCTATACAGCGTGTTAGTCCTAAACCTTTAATACCATGTCATCTACAACATTTTTTTGATTACCAAATCTTGCAGCTGATTACCCCAACCTTCATCGAAGGTATGCTAGAGATGCATTTCTAGTCATGTTTTCCAATGTATCTGACATTAGTTTTTTTTAAGGAACAAGAGATTTGTGCTTGTTTAAGGTCATTTTAAATGGATTCTTGTTGGAGTGCGACATTAATGTTTTGTTATATCCAGGCCATGTGTATCAATGTGGTCTTTTAATGTGATGAATTAGTAAGTCTTGGCTTGGATGTTTGAGTCTGCCATTGTATTAGTTATTTTGTGCACTTGCTCAAGACTCATTATTGCAAATACTGAAAATACTGTTTGTATGCTTGGAGGTTTGATTGCTATGTCACATGCGATATCTGGGTTGTCTAAGATCTCAGGTAAGGGCTTTTGGGACTTATTCTCAATCACATCTCCAGATAGTGACATTATTGGTTAGAGATGGCAGGGGTATTTTAACACCTCTTATTTCGAGACATTGGTTGAAGCAGACTGCTACAGGAATTAGGGGGCACTACATGCCCTAATGTCTAAAGAAAAATATGGAAAGGGCTGGTAAAAGTTGAAGCCTGAAGATAAGAGGACCTTTTTGAGCAGGGCATTTACATGCTTTCGTTACAAGAAGAGTAAGAAAAAGAATGGAATTCTGTGTTTTAGATGACTGTGCTGTAGATGTGCTTAACAACAAGCAATGGTTCTACATAAGAAATGTGTAAGGTCTTTGTAGTACATGCGTCCGCTGTATGCTTGGAGAGAAGAGGTTCCATAATACTACAAATTGCCCTGAAGAAGTCCTATGTGAAAAGGGACGAAACGCGTAGGCTGTTTCCATCATGGATTTGTCTTTTTGTTTTATCATGAATCTTGATTAGTTACATAATAAAGAAGATGAAAAACAATCCAATTGTGAATGCAACATTTGTGCTATATGAATAGTGAACGTCTTTTTGACCTCAACAGGTGTAGTGTACAGATTTTGTAAAGAGTTTCAATTTTAGACTCTTCTAAAAAGAATCGTAATGGTTCCTCAAAATAGAGTTTTTTCGTTTGCCCCAAAGGAGTGAGCACATTCAAGAACATTGGGGACAAATATTGTGCAGGCGAATTTTAGGCCTCAACCGGATCTTTGTTATGCTACCCCGTTGCATGTTAAAATTATATAGATTTGTATGAGCATATTAATTAAACTGATGTAATAAATATTATAAATAAATATAATTTTTGGGGCAAAAACAATATAAACATTGTACAAAACAAAATGTAAAACAAAATGCATATGCCATTAAACAACAATAGTACAAATAATATATTTGCTCTCTAGCCAACATAAGGGAAACTGTTGAAGCTTGAAGGGGTTGTATTTACTATTCCTACTCCAATTTACACAACAGAAGGGAAGGTGTTGGACTTCAAAAGGGTTAAATCTACTCTTACCACTCCAGTCTGAGCAACAGTAGGGAAAGCGTTCGACTTTGGAGCAGTTACATTTAATATTCCCACTACAGTCTAAACAACAGTAGTGAAAGATTTGGACTTCTGAGGGGTTAGATATAATATTCCCACTCCAATGTATTTAACAGTTGAGAAAGTTTTATACTTTGGATAGGTTAGATTTACTATGCCTTCCCAGTCCAATCAAGCCAAAACTAGGGAACGTGTTGTACTTGGGAGGGGCTATATTTCCGATTCCCACTCAACTCTAAGCAACAATCAGGAAAGGGCTTGATTTCGTGCCCACTCCAGTTTAAACAATATATGGAAAGTGTTGGACATCGGAGGTGGTAGATTTACTATTCCTACCCCAGTTTCAGCAACAGTAGGGAAAGTGTTGGAGTTTGAAGGGGTTAGATTCACTACTCCCACTTCAATCAATGCAAAAGTAGGGGAAGTGGTTGACTTAGGAGGGGTTAAATGTACTGTTCCCAATCCAGCCTAAGCAACAGTAGAGAAAGTGCTGGACTTTCTAACGGGTACAAAACATGGACAATACCGAAACACTATGTGATCAAGGCTTTTGGTAACCAAAACGTGTCATGGCAGACTGGTGTTGGGCAAAATACATTTTTGAACACCAAAGAAACGGGTCTCGCCTCCTCCTCACTGTTTGGCTGCACGCTGATTCAACAGGACGACACATACTGCATATATATGTATATATATATACATATATATATATGGCGAAATGCGTTGTGAATTAAACAACACTGACATCACTCGATTTGCTGGTTTCTTCACTTTCCTGAGAGCACGCTGACCTTTGCTGGATTGTTTGGAATAATTTGCCGGTTTACTCCGCCGGCGTGTGTGCCATTCTTCAAGGGTCCGAGTGGTCCAGAAGGAGTGTTGAGTATATATATATATATATATATATATATATATATATATATATATATATATATATATATATAATATAAACTTAAAGATATAAAATAAACCATAAATAGGCAATAAAATTAATTTTTAAATATTTCAAATAAAATATTTTGTAAATTAAACAAATAAAATAGAAAGGGAGTTACAATTTTTTTTGCAAATAATAATATGAAAACATGTACAGTCACTTTAATATAAATATGAATTAAAATAAATAAATTAAATATTAAATAATTATGAATGAAATATATTAAAAATTTGATTTTTAATAACTTCCCACCATATTCCCCTAAATAATGAACCACAACCCAATAGTAAAATATATATTTGTAACAGAATTATGGAAATTAAAGAGCTACATTATAATTTACAGATGAAACTTTAAATAAAATAACAATTAAATAATAAAAAAACGAATTCAACTAGTAATTGATGAAGTATTTCATTTCTGATAAAAAATAATTAACATAAACATTACATTAATTGTAATTTAATAGAATTCCAACTCTGTTACCCTTCAAAACCAACAACCCACTAATAAAATATCATTTACTAACATAACTTTATAAATGAACTAATTAAACTTAAAAAAATAAAATAAAATTATACATGCAATAACAAATACATATTTAATTAACAAGTAAAGTATCAAAATTAAATTCATTGTAATTTACTTAATTTCCTATCCATTACCGTACAAACCCACAACCCACTGCTACATTATAAATTATTAATTCAATTAAAAAAAACACATTTAAAATTACAAACTATATTTAAAAAATAATGAAAATACTAGGAAATAAATGCAATATATTATACATATTATATTAATAAAAGCAATATTCATTACAACTAAATTAAAGCAAACAATACCAAATACAACAATATTTTTAAAACAATACTATGTACCAAAAATCAACCCAATGTTCTTTTTTTATTAAACTTAGTTTATTGCTTTTCACAACCAGAAACATGCCTGCTCATCACAAATATCAAACAGCATTGTGTCACAATGCCCCAAAAAAATAGATAAACATTGCAAGAATGAGACTATCACATAATATAGGAGGGTCATTACGAAAGCGATGGCACCACATAGTGCCTGGCACAAGGTGCATGGAGGTGTAGGAAGTGCCCTTCAGCACTGCAGCTCATGCTGTGGCCCTTTTCCTGGGTCACAGCATAAGTGGCAATGTTAAAGTGCATTTTGCGTCTGCCAATCCTGCGGTCACATTGTAATAGGGCTGTCAGACTGCCCGCATGTCTGTCAGCGGTCTCCTGACCATCGCAACTGCAGTCCTCAGTCTGACCGGGGTCCATTGTAATGAGTCCCATAATACCATAGTATTCAAATCTTCACAAAGTACATTCAAAGGAATAACAATAGGTGTGTGCACCGATAACTCCTGGCCCCCTCCCTCCCATCAACACCAACTCAGTCACCAAGAAAGTCTAGACTCCATTAAGTAAATGGCATATGATGTAAAGAAGTGGAGTATGTCCTACCTGAGAAAATCCCAAACTGCCAGTACCATTTGAGAACATCAGATAGGAAAGGAACGTGGAAAGCGGTCATCGTCTCATGCAAAGGCAAAAGAGACCCATCAAATATCAACCAGCATCTCCTACTGCCATTTTAAACTGCTCTAACAGTGTGTCCCTGATCATTGCTATAGGTAATTTGCTTAGTCCCCTGTATTTCTCCCTATGCAATGCCAAGCTCTTGCTTTGCCTCAACAGCACACCTCCTCATGCCAGCCCAACACAGAAGGCAGAATGGGAGACTTCCAAGAACGTATTATTTGCTATTTAGCAAGAAGAAGTACTAGGTTGACAAAACACGCTTCTGTCAAGGAGTCTTTTGACCGCAGATATAGCTTCAGTATGCAGTGTTCCACAGTATCCCAGTGGGTATGTTCCACTAGTGCTCTAAGCGAGTCTTGTACTCCCTCCCAGTAGGATGATAAAGTGTGGCATGCCCACAGCTTATGCAGGAGATCAGCTTCCTCAGTATGGCAGTGTGGGCAAGAGGATGCAGCTTTGGGAAGCGTGTCGGTGTTTTGGATGGCATCAAGTAGTCCCAGTGCAATTGTGTAAACTGAATTAATTTGAATCATGTGTTGTGAGGTAAAATGGTAGGATATTTCAAAAGGAACTGCTATTCATTATCGTGAAGCAGGCAGTCCAGGTCTACCTTCCATTTGACCCATAAGGGGGACAGCACCAAGTGGTGATGGGAGCGCCTTTATAGAGCCATTGAACCAAGTGTCTGCCCGTATCATATCTTAACGTGCCTGCACAAGTGTGTATGTGTTTGGTTCCCCTCCAGTTGGAGACCAGCTCTGGCATATATATTGTATGATTGTGGCATGTGTAAGCAGCAGTGCGGCCAGAAGATCATGAGATTGTATAAAGTCCTGGTGTGGGAGCAACATACTGTTCTCAAAGCGGTGGTTTAACACAACATTTCCAGTCATAAGAACACCTGATGAAGTGGGAAGGCCTCACAAAGGAATAGACAGAGTGTACGGAGTTATAGTGCATGTGAGATGGAGTTCAGTTCTCTGATATGCAAGAGCTTTTTTGAGAAGCAACAATAAGTTGAGAGAATGTCAGTCACTCCTGGGCAATAACAAAGCATGAAGGCTCCCGCCGTGCAGTTTAGCAGATGTATAACCTATCTTGAAGAAGTAACCCCGATAAGAGAGCCATTGGAATTAGGCAGCAAGACAGTAAGAACAAAAGTCGGGGCACAAGCCCTCCCTTCTCTATGGGCAGCTGTAATTTAAGGAGACCAATGCCCGAGGCCCATATGAGGTCAATCAAGAGAGAATCCAATGACTTAAATATAGGCCATGGGATAATGATTTGAAGATTCACAAAATATTATAACAATTTAGTAAGCCTCACCGTTTTGGCAATGGCCAATCGGACTCTCACCAACAGATGCTGGGTCACCCATAATTTCACCTAGGTTCTCATCGTTGAGATAGCTTTAGGCAAGTTCCCCTCTGGCAGGCCCATGTGGGATTGATAGACCTGAATGCCCAGATAACGGAACGTGTGTAGAGCCACTGGCATATCATGTGTGCCCAGGGAGATCCCCCCAAGAAGGTACTCCTGTGGGGAACAAATCTGCAGTGGTCTATTTAGTATGGTAGTATGTGGAGTAATCCCTGGGTGAGCTCCTTGCTCAGAATCTTGTAATCCTAGGTTAAAAGGGATAGTGGTCTGTTAGAGGTGAGGTCCTCTGGGGCCCGGCCGGGGTTCAGCAGGGATGTGACAAGGGTTTGACTAGTCATAAAAGGTAAAGATCCTGCCTCTAGAGATGGCCCCATAAAGCCCCCATAAAGCATCTCCAACCTAGGGACCAGGCATGTAGCAAACAAGGAATATTATTAAATAGGCAAACCGTCTATACCTGGTGTCTTGTTACACACAATCACCTTAATTGCAGTACGCAGTTTTGCTTGTGTAATAGGAGCCGTTAACACCACATGCTCTTCCTTCAACATCTCCGGGGGTCTCAAATCACCTAGAAACCTATCTCTTGATGCCGGGTATGGTGTGTAATTAGCCCAATGCAGGTTCACATACCATGCATAAGAGGTGTCATTAATGTCCATTTGTGTAGTGTGCCCTTGTGACTGAAGTAATAGATAGGTTTGGTGTTTTGGGACAATTGTAGCTGGATCATGCAAGTAAGTAGTGTACCGGCCCTATCACCTTCAAAGTGTAACTTGTTTGTGTAGGTTCTGTAATCTAGCAATTGCCCTAGGGTTCCCACATGGTGTATCCTAATGTCTTGTAGGGCTGTAAAGTGTGTATGGTCATGTACTGCCTCCTGTTAGAGGACTTTCATTTGTATCTCTATGTGGTGTAGCTTGTTAAAATAGACTGCCTAGCTCCAGCTGCATTGGCTATAGACACCACCCGGGTCACAACCTTAAAGGCTTCTAATTTACTAGTGGTGTGGAAGCTGTGCCCCCATTTGCTGTGATGTAAGAGTCAATAGCAGTACCCAGGGTATCCCTAAAGACTGCATTCTCTTGCAGTTACGGTTCCATGCACCATGTGGGCGTAAGAGAGAGGACTCTGCCCCCCAATAGCACCAACTCAATCGGGATATGTTTCGAGAAGGTTTTTCCCAAAGAAAGTTGCATTGGAAAACATTCCTGACATAGGTATCAGGCAAAGAATGCAGTCTAGGTGGGTATATAGTCCGTGGGTAGGTGAAAAGAAAGGGTATTCTTGCATGCCTACATTGTGAGCCCTCCATATGTCAGTCAGGGATCAGTGGCAGAGCCAACTCAGGAGGAACTGGACCTGCCTAGCTGAGTTAGTATTTGGTAAGGAGGGATGAGACTTATCACGGTTAACTTCTAGGACCGCATTTAAGTCCCCACCCAGGAACAAGGGAAGATGTGACCACTCTGCTAGGATAGAGGATATTTATTATAGAAAAAATGTCATGCTCAGTGTTAGAGGCATACACACTGCCAAGGAACACCATCATTCCATCTAATAAACCATAAACAAGGACTCCTAACTTTACTACTCCTAAACCAAGAAAAATCCTAACTTTAAGACTTTCCACCCTCTGAGCATGCTCCAGTGGAGGTGGGCGACTCTCGTTCGTATACCAATGCTCCAGCCAGGCCGTTGTGGCAGCAGGAGTGTCAAAAAACAGACAGCGATTATCGGGAATGACCTTCAAGCAGGACGGAAGCAGTAAGGCCTAGGTGCATAGATTTCTATTGACTGACTGGAAGGATGCATAGCAGCGCTGTTCCTCTAGTGTGTAGTCTGGCCTTTTGAAGAAGATGATCCTGATCCCTGTAGTTCAGTATGTATGCCATCATAGGCCTAAGTGGTGCTCCAAGAGGAGGGCATCAGTACAACATACAGTGAGTTCACTCCATGGTGGAAAGGGGTGAGGGGCCTGGGGGCCATCTCCCGCTGGAGCCAGCTCTCAATGAACAACATTGGATTGGGGCCGTCTGTACCCTCTGGCATCCCTATTATTGACTTGTTATTCCAAAGTGCATGGCCTACAGTGTCCTCTGCTCTCTCATGCAAGATGGTAAGTTGTTTCCAAAGCTCCTCAATGGCAGTGCTATGTGATGCCTGTTGGGAGACCAGCTCTGATAACATAGTTTTGGTCATGTGGACTTTTGTTGGATAATTTGTGATGTTCTTCTCATAAGATACCGAGGTCTGCCGAGAGGGAATCAATACGGTCTTCAATGGCAGCCCTGGAGCTTTGTATTTCTGGAAGAATCCGGTGAAATTTATCCAGTGGGGAAACCTGACTCGTAGGAGTCTTCCAAGGTGTGCACAGAGGAGACAACAGGCTTTCTTTGTTGGGAGGGTTCATCCTAAGCATGGGCGAATTTTGCGAATCTGGCGTTCGCGAATTTAGCCAATTTGCGAACTCGCAATCCGCAAAATCCGCGAATTCCCGCAAATTTGAGGATTTTATTTTTTTTGTGTTCGCAAGTGTTTCTGCCAGTTCGCGAGGATTTGGTACTAGATCGCAATTGCGAACTTACTTGTCGGCTCGCAACGGTCGCGACTATGTTGTTTCTACGTCTGGTTCATCATCACAGCCTGATATCAAACAGGGGGAAGAAGGGAGGACGATTTTTAGTGGGGTCCAATGTACTTGTCCTGAAACGCAATAAACAACAATCGGTGTACAGAGTTCCCCCAGGAGAGTTTAAGAATTTTAGCTCAACCAGTATTCTCTCTCACTCAATTTAGACAAGGGGTAAAGTGAGGGTCTAGAGTGCATGGTGTAGACCCATATTCCAGAATGTAAGGATACCTCACACAGGCTACCGGCAGGACTACAACTGTAGCCCCAGCCGATAGTCGTCCAGCGTCATCATCGGTATCCTGCTCCTTCGGCAGGCTGGCGGTGCAATGCCCGTCGGGCAGCGATGGGAGCTGCACTTTTGGTGGAGATCTTCTATTCTGGGCCAGCGGGTGTGTGTGTGTGAGGGGCCTAAGGGAGTGCAATCGTGAGCATGGTGGTGAAGTTAAAAGAAGTCAGTGAAGTCCTGTTGGTGATTATTTTAATAGTCAGGCTTCATGCTTCAATTAAAAGTTACAGGGGTACTAAGGGGTGGTAAGCAATGAGACCAACCCTTACTCAACCCTTGAAGTGCAAGAAACGGTCAACATGTTTCACGCCCTAAGGGCGATTCATCAGGACCTGGGTGCTCATAAATTGCTCGCATCCTCTAAATTTAGGAGGACACCAGTATACGACCTGTGAGAGTGTCGTACCGAAATGGTTCCACACAGGGGACCTCCTGGGAACTGAAAGAGAATGAAAAGAGACAACAATATAGACACAAATGATGGCACCGTTACTCTGTCTTTTAGTTACATCTTATTCGTGCCTATGTTCACAATATCAGAACATGCGTGCCCAGCGGGTGACCCTGTCTAAGAATTAACAGCATCAGGTGCTGTTGTGAGAGAGAGGGAGTCGGGTTTCAATCAATTGAGTGCGTGTGAGATGCTCGCACTGAGTTATGCTGCCGTGCTGGTTTGCTATGACTAGTATGCATAAACCATGCCGTTATCTCGACTCTGCAGCACACATAGTGGATTAGGTCATCACGTGGCAGGAAGGGTGTTAATCATACACCTCGGGGTAATGAGGCGACGTGTGACACCAATTTGCAAAAAAGTAGTAGTCTCGAATTTTGAACTTTAAACAGTGAAAGTGCCACACAGAACAAACCAAAAAATCGTAGTTTGACACTCTGTAGAATTATAACTTCGTACGCTGGTAAAGTGGTCGTATAAACTAGCGCGCGTTGAGGGTGCGTGTATATCCGACTCCGATCGTAAGGGAGGCGGGGGAACAAGAGAAAACGCCCTCTACAGCCTTGTAGCGTGGGTCGAATCGTTTTGTAAAGCGGCGGTGCACTTACCCTTACTGTTTCCTCTTAGAAACCTCACGAGCTGTCCAGGTGGGGCCGGCAGCGAGTGAGGAGATCCTGAAGGGGAAGAAGAGGAGAGCAGCCCGCGGGGGAATAAGGGAAAAGTAAAACCAATCCGGGCTGCCGAGATCAGAGTATGAGGGCGACTGCGTGTCATTGCAGTCCGCGAGCGGAGTTACGGCCCAACGCCTTACCTCAAACGTCGCTGCAGGCAGGCTTCTCTGCACCTACCCCTCCCACTGGAAACCAATTATCTGGACAGCCGGCACGGTAGTCAGAAAGATTCTGGGTTAAATGAGGGAGAGGCGCGCGCATTGCGAGGGTGCGTCCGTCCAGTTGCTAAGAGACGGCACGCAAGGGTGAAAAGAGAAGAGGGGTCCGTTTAAGGACAGCGCAAGCCGGGCATAGTAGGGCGGGCGCCATCTTGGAATGGACTGAGGTGTCTTAACAAGGCATACACAGGCATGTGAAAGTGGACAACGTGTCCAGAGTCATGACTATCTACGTTGTCCACTTTCACATGCCTGTGTATGCCTTGTTAAGACACCTCAGTCCATTCCAAGATGGCGCCCGCCCTACTATGCCCGGCTTGCGCTGTCCTTAAACGGACCCCTCTTCTCTTTTCACCCTTGCGTGCCGTCTCTTAGCAACTGGACGGACGCACCCTCGCAATGCGCGCGCCTCTCCCTCATTTAACCCAGAATCTTTCTGACTACCGTGCCGGCTGTCCAGATAATTGGTTTCCAGTGGGAGGGGTAGGTGCAGAGAAGCCTGCCTGCAGCGACGTTTGAGGTAAGGCGTTGGGCCGTAACTCCGCTCGCGGACTGCAATGACACGCAGTCGCCCTCATACTCTGATCTCGGCAGCCCGGATTGGTTTTACTTTTCCCTTATTCCCCCGCGGGCTGCTCTCCTCTTCTTCCCCTTCAGGATCTCCTCACTCGCTGCCGGCCCCACCTGGACAGCTCGTGAGGTTTCCAAGAGGAAACAGTAAGGGTAAGTGCACCGCCGCTTTACAAAACGATTCGACCCACGCTACAAGGCTGTAGAGGGCGTTTTCTCTTGTTCCCCCGCCTCCCTTACGATCGGAGTCGGATATACACGCACCCTCAACGCGCGCTAGTTTATACGACCACTTTACCAGCGTACGAAGTTATAATTCTACAGAGTGTCAAACTACGATTTTTTGGTTTGTTCTGTGTGGCACTTTCACTGTTTAAAGTTCAAAATTCGAGACTACTACTTTTTTGCAAATTGGTGTCACACGTCGCCTCATTACCCCGAGGTGTATGATTAACACCCTTCCTGCCACGTGATGACCTAATCCACTATGTGTGCTGCAGAGTCGAGATAACGGCATGGTTTATGCATACTAGTCATAGCAAACCAGCACGGCAGCATAACTCAGTGCGAGCATCTCACACGCACTCAATTGATTGAAACCCGACTCCCTCTCTCTCACAACAGCACCTGATGCTGTTAATCCTTAGACAGGGTCACCCGCTGGGCACGCATGTTCTGATATTGTGAACATAGGCACGAATAAGATGTAACTAAAAGACAGAGTAACGGTGCCATCATTTGTGTCTATATTGTTGTCTCTTTTCATTCTCTTTCAGTTCCCAGGAGGTCCCCTGTGTGGAACCATTTCGGTACGACACTCTCACAGGTCGTATACTGGTGTCCTCCTAAATTTAGAGGATCCGAGCAATTTATGAGCACCCAGGTCCTGATGAATCGCCCTTAGGGCGTGAAACATGTTGACCGTTTCTTGCACTTCAAGGGTTGAGTAAGGGTTGGTCTCATTGCTTACCACCCCTTAGTACCCCTGTAACTTTTAATTGAAGCATGAAGCCTGACTATTAAAATAATCACCAACAGGACTTCACTGACTTCTTTTAACTTCACCACCATGCTCACGATTGCACTCCCTTAGGCCCCTCACACACACACACCCGCTGGCCCAGAATAGAAGATCTCCACCAAAAGTGCAGCTCCCATCGCTGCCCGACGGGCATTGCACCGCCAGCCTGCCGAAGGAGCAGGATACCGATGATGACGCTGGACGACTATCGGCTGGGGCTACAGTTGTAGTCCTGCCGGTAGCCTGTGTGAGGTATCCTTACATTCTGGAATATGGGTCTACACCATGCACTCTAGACCCTCACTTCACCCCTTGTCTAAATTGAGTGAGAGAGAATACTGGTTGAGCTAAAATTCTTAAACTCTCCTGGGGGAACTCTGTACACCGATTGTTGTTCATCATCACAGCCTCCCAGCACCCTCTGTTTCACCACTGCCACCCTCTCTTTGACCCATGCCACCCTCTGTTACATCAATGCCACCCTCTGGTTCATCATCACTGTAGAAGATGGGGGGGAAAAGCAGGCACTACTGCCCTGCTTCAACTGACATGAATTAATTTGGGGTTAGTTTATTAACAACACCTGCCCTGCCCCAACTGACAATAATGAATTAGGGGCTAATTAATGTGTCACTGAATTTGAAGTTCCAGCCTGGCACCTGCTTGTCTGCTCCCTTAGCTGTAAATCAGGACCTTTTTGGCATACAGTTAAGGTCAGAGCAGGGTCACACAATAGTTGCAAGCAGGCAACCGAATTCTGGAGGGCCCCCTCAGGAAGCACAACAGGGAATCGTTACAAATCATGAGATTGACCTTTTGCACCTGCTCATTTGTTTTGCTTTTGCAAAAATCGTTTTTCTGTAATTTCGCGCTATTTGCGAGGCTCGGCGTCTTGCGAAACCGACCGCGGAAGCCGCCAATTCGTGCGAATGAGCTTTATATTTTTTTTGCGGCGTGTTATTTCGCAAGTTTTTTTGCAGTATTCGCGAGCCGCTTGCAGCTCAACACGCGAATTTACCCCAAGGTCGAGTATGGGTGCGGCCATTTTGTTTGCGTGACGTATTTCATTTTCCGGCCGCTATGTATAATCTCGCGAAGTAAGCGCATTGCGAGTACAAGTTCGCACGAGATCGCGAGGAAAATCGCGTGCGAACTTACTTTCGCGCTCGTGAACGGGCGGCCATCTTGTTTTTCATTCATTTCCTGTGTCTGGGCATGGTGTTTATCCTCTTGCTATCTTTGCCATCCTTTGCTTGTTTTCAGTTTTTTTTCTATCGATTTTGCTTCTTATCTATCCCTCTCTTTTCCTAGCTGTATATTTTTGTCTTTTCTGCTATTTTTGTTTACTTTTAAACTACTTTTTTAAACTCTTTTCTTTTCTTCTTCCCTATCCTATTCTTTCTTAATTTTCTACTTCCTACCTTACATGCCCAGACCATGGTGAAGCCAGGTGCCGTGAAGCTGCCCAGGCACTTGAGGGCCGCAGCGGAGGCGGGGAGGAGGAGTCCCGGACCCCGTGCCAGGACAGCATGCGGGCGAATGAGGGGGGAGCAGGTGACGCGACTGGAGATCTTCAGCCCGGAGGAAGTGGGCGCGCTGGTCTACTTCGTCCAGCGCCGCCTGCCCAGGACCATCGCGGGAGGCAGCAGGATCGCGGCCGGCGGCTACAACATCCGGGAGCGCCGGAAGCGGTGGCAGAAGGTGTGCTGGGCTATGTCCCAACTCTCCGGGGTCCAGCGCACCTACAGCCAGGTCACCCACCGCTGGACGGACATCCTGGACCGGGAGCGCGACCTGCTGGACCAGCTCGGCTTGGAGATCCCCTGGCTTGGTGAGTAGTAGTAGCTATTTCATCACTCACTACTATGTTTTCTCCTGCTCTGTGTTGTTGTATTGCAAATATTTGTTTTTTACATGGAGCAAGCCAATAATGCTGCTGACGATTACATTGTAGTTAAATTATATTTCAAAATCTTCTTTGCATTTCAGGTGCACTGCTCTCCTTCTCAGTGGCGTTGCTACTATGCTTATTTGTTTTCTATTTTGTGGTCTCATTGGCCTGAGTAATTATTATGTATGAGTGTACTTTACAGAACTGCGTAATGCTAGACACTAGGGGGCAGATTACATTTACAAGCCCCTTGCGCCACGTTTATGTTGCCTTGCGTGACGCAACAGCGGCGTAAACGTGGCGCATCCCTGCGAGTCATTTACAGCGTGACGCATCTAGGGAGATGCGTCACGTTATAAAGCCATGGGCCTGCGCTACAATGGGTGCGTTCCTAGAACGCAGGGTGGGCGGTCCGGCGGCTGTGCGCCTCGCAAAAGTGCCTGTGTGAAATCTACAAGATTTAACGCAGGCACTTCTGCGACGCTGCTACGTCAATTCAATTCCTTATGCCTGCTTGAAGCAGGCGTAAGGACTGACACAGCATGTTAAGTATTGGGTGGCCCTGAGCATTACTGGAGTTGCAATGCGTTGGCGACGTGACTCCAGCGATGCGCCGCTCTTACGTGATGTGATGCGTCACGCAAGTAAATGAGGCGCATCTGCCGTGTCGCAAGGGTAGTTTTGCGTGTCGCATTTGATCTGGCGCATCTCTGGAGATGCGCCAGAACGCGTAAGTAAGTATGCCCCTAAGGGGCAGAATTGCAATTACCGTCGCATCGCTGCAAAGTAGCAGGGATGCGCCAGTAATTGTGCGGCCCGCTACCACCACCAAACATGGTGCGCCGTATTTGCAATGCGGCGCACCATGGGCCCAAAACGTCACCGAAGCTTTACTGCTGGAGTTGCGTCGCAACGATGGCGCAGCTCCAGCAATGCTCTGGGGTACCCTATCTCCCCAATGCTGGGTCAAGCCGTACGTCTGCTTCAAGCAGGTGCAGGGTTTGTGTGACGCATCACTGTCCTAAAGGCGACTGATTGAAATTTTGTAGATTTCCCTCAGCCACTTTTAGGATGTGTTCCAGCGCAGGAATGCCCTCCCTTGCGCCGGAACGCCCCCTGATGGCGCAGGGCTTTATAACGGGATGCATCTCCCAAATGCGTCACGTTGTTATAATATTATACGCCGCACCATGGCACCTCTTTTGTTTAGCGTCACAAAAGTCACGCAAGAACGGAGCAAAAGAGCCGCAAGGGGCTTAAATCTGCCCCTTCCTTTGTACCCCTGACAATAAGAAAAATAGTGGCAGTGGATTGATAGTTTGACTATTTAAATGACTGGTTATGTAGCAGGCAACTGTTAGTGTTGTCACAGATCTGACTGAAATCACAATGGAGTTTGTCTGTCACTTTGCGTCTTGCCTGCGGACTGCTGCCTGCCAGTCCTAGGTGAACCTTTCAGTACTTTGTTTAGTGAGTTACGTGACTTTCGAAGTCGCAGGTCCACAAATCAATGAAAACTAACCCTAATCAATATAATTTCGCGGAAATATTTTGTTATTGTTGTTTTGAAATGTTTGATTTGGTTGACATTGACAAGCAACAATCATCCATGTTTTCTGTTCTTTCTTTGATGTTGTACGTCAGCCCCCCCAGGGGCCAGGGGACACAGGAGCAGCAGGCGGCGGCGGATGCTGTTGAACAGGGCCAGGATCGGGCAGGCGAGGGCTCCTTTGCTGGCCCCAGTAAGTTTTCATCTTAGACTAGTACCTATTTTTCCTAGCGTTCCTCATTTGATTTTTTCAAAATCGTCTTTGATCTTCTTGTAGACTGTATCTAAATTCTTATCCTGCCTCTACTATGACTCCCTGTGGTATTACTAGATTATTCTTATTAGTCTGTCTGTGTAGCTAACTAGGATTGCACGGTTGGCGAAACTCCCATTCTAGTCAGCAATAGCTCTATCAACTTAGTGGAGTCCTCCGGGATTGTCCATAATGTCTTTTGAAGTGTTCTATCTGCTTTGGAAATTCCCAACTATAAAATGTGAATGACCACCAAGAAAGAATAAGATACTACCTTTTGGTTTGGATAGGAGGGCAATCCATACCACTACTGTTGCGGGGACAATTCTTCTGCAGAAACAACTATGGACAATAAATAGTGCATTGCTTATCAATTATATTAGGCGCTGTTAGAGTTTCCACATACCTCTGTGATAACAGACTTTGAACCCCCAATGTCCTTACTGACTGACTACATAGTGTGGCACAGTCATTTACCTCCCGAATTCATCGATTATTGATCCCCAATGATGATTATCCAACGTAGCTCACGAGTACGGAGTCAGAGTCAAGAAGTGTCAGAGGCACGGACTCATGCTTGCAAAAATTGCAAAACCTTTCGCTCAGTCACTCTAGTCTGGACCAAAAACACAGAGTCTATTTAAGTTTAAAAGCTTTATTAAAAGTAAACACATTTATTAAAATGAAGTCATAATAAAAAAACTAAACGTTTAACTGAGAATGGAAAAGTGGTTAGTGCTGACGATTTATTGAAGACATTTCTTGTGGTCGAGCCGAGCTCTCACCTTGTTTCAACTTGATCTTGTTGTTAGAAGTCCATCTTCTGTCTGTGTGGAGAAAAATGGTGCGTGTTAAAAAGCCAGCCTTCATCAGTTGTGCCAAAAAGTGCAGCAAGACAACACCCTTCCCTGGAAAAGGGACATTTTTTTTTACTTTAGAGTAATTCTTCAGGGGAGGAGGCGGCGGGTCCAGTGCCGGCTGTGAGAGTTGAGACGGTGGTGGTGGCGGGCAGAGGTAAGCTCTTATATATTCCTTACTTATTGAGATTGAAGACGTGGCTGGGAAGGAAAGAATATGAGATGCATGGCTGGGTGAATGATGAAGCAATGATTGGTGGAAGGACAACAGCCTGGGTGGGGGACACAGAAACTGTATGTGTCCATATACCTGGATCATGCTACTATCTGACTCTTAGATAGCATATGTGTATCTAGAGCAGGGGTACTCGTAGTACGGCCCGCGGGCCGGTGGCGGCCCGGCAAGCCTTCCTTGGCGGTGCGCAGACCTTGCAGACAATCACTGCTCCCCCGGCCCCCACAGAGCAGAGTGGAAATGCAGGGCCACAAAGAGGTGAAATAGAACAAAGCCTCTGCTCTGTGGGGCCGGGCAAGCAGTGATTGTCAGGGTGGAGATGCAGGGGCGCTACAACAAACAAAGCCTCAATAATATGTTAATGGTCTTTTAAAGACCTGTTAAGTACTTTGGTGTGGCTGTCTGTGTGTGCGCGTTGAGGAAGCTGTCTCAGCCCGGGCTGAAGGCTGACACAGACAGACACACACACAGTGAGATGACAGAGGGGGAGGGAGAGGGAGGGCAGGAGGGAGAGAGAGACGGAGAGGGAGGGCAGGAGGGAGAGCAGGAGGGAGAGAGATGTATGTAAATGCTGGGTCTGGTGGCTCAGTGGATGAAGGCATCTGCTGCAGGGACCTGTGTGCAACCTCATGGTCACAAGTTTTCGTTTTGCTTTAGCCCCGCCCCCTCTGACTCCGCCCCCACCAGTGCGGCCCTCGGCCACAAACTACACTGTAAATTTAGCCCCTGAGAGAAAGTTTGTGAGTACCCATGATCTAGAGAGAGTAGACGGTCAGTGGATGAACTAAGTGTAACTTTGAAGAGCATGTAACACTGCACCCGCACGTCCGTTTCAGTGTAGGAATGGCAAGGAAAAGAAGTTGTAATTTTGTCCAAATACTACCATCAATAGTAGCAGTAGTTTGTATTGCAAGCACAGCATAGATCCGGATATTACGGTGGCCACTCCCTACCTCTCTTAATAAGTTTAGTAGTACTCAGTCATTCATGTGTGGATGTATCACTGGTCACTCAATAAAAAGCAAAGCACCTAAAGTCATCCCATATGTAAGAAAAAACATCCCATGTGAAGTGATAGATAATCAGATTATTTATCTTCTTCATTTTTCCATTTCTAGTACTCATTTGCAGTAGCCTTGTAACAGAGTATTCTCAGTGCCACCCGTAATAGAAAAGTAAGAGCTTCACCACCTGCATGTACTGGAGCGGTACAGTAACGCAAGTCTAGGTCACTCATCATGGCGTGCGTCTCTTTTTCTCGGGTGCAAGTTCACTGCGCTGGCATTATGCCGGCTTGCAGAAGATAACGTACCAATTTTCCTAAACAAGAGACAAGAAGAAGAATAAGACTGGTGTACTTTCATAGTCGACTCCAATAGAAGTCCATAGTGCTCGTAGAATTTGTTCCTTAAACTCCCACTAATGTTAGAGAAGAAGTGGGAGGTTAGATAGATACTGGCCTCAATAGTTATGTAATGCGCTTGCAAGTTGCTAGTTGTACTGCAACACAAATTTCTGCTGAATGATTGAGTTAATCTTAAAGAGCATTGGTTACAGACTATGTCTTTCTTTCTTCATATAGATGCTCCTTCCAAACCAACAAGGAGGAAGGAGCTGGCTAGAGCGGCCCGGCAACGGAGGATCGATGCCACTGTTGCAGAATATCGGCGGCTGGTGGCCCTGGAGGACGACGAAAGTGTGCAGTCGACCACGACAACAACGTCGTCTGCATCGGCCTCCTGCCCCCACGGGCTGCCACCCAGCACAGTGCTCCAGCCAGACTGAGCCGGGCTTCCAAAGCCAAACACCGACGCCGAGCAGCAAGGACAACAGCTGCCTCTCACAGCCATTGCAACTGCAAGGCACGCCTGCGCCGCAGTACCCTGAGGGTGTCCCGCCTTCAGCAGGAGCTCCACCACTTTACAAACGTGTTGGAGGGGCTCCGCATAGAGCACGCCTTGCTCCGCCAGGAGTATGATGCCCTGGCCCAAAAAGTAAACAGCATCCACCCATAGTGTCCCTTGCCCCTTTTTTAGAGACTTTTGGGGGGTGGGAATCGGGAGTTGGGTTTGGGACTTTTAAAGGATAACCGTTGGGGTTAGGGAGGGTCTTGCGGGAGATTATTTTGTTAGGGATATAAATATACTTTTTCAAACTTTATCTGAGCATACCTGTTTTTTTACTGCTTGCCTGGTGGGTGAAGGTTTAACAGTAACTTTGTTTTCCTGAAAGTTTAGTTCCATTTTCTTCCTTTAAGTGTAAATGCCCAAATGTTTTCAACACTAAGGGCCTCTCACAGAGTACGTGAAGTGAATTCAAGAGTCCTAGGACTTTAGTAGTACTACCGTCAGTCTCTCGTCTCTCCTAATACTCCATTATACTCCCTCCCACCAAAAGCTTATCTTACCTGTAATTTGTGTTTGAAAGTAGGGCTAGACCCAGGGCTGGCTCCACGGGAAACAGCGAATAAGGTTGGCAATCCTGGGCGGATAAAATTTCCTCATCGCAGTGGTACTAGAGGTGTGACACAGTGGCAGTTGCATGCCTATGAAAAAAAAGAAAATGAAATCTGGTTTGTCCTCCTGAGCAATACAACGGTACAATAGAGAACACAGCAGGTGACAGTACACTAGAACAGTGCCACATTGTAGCCTAACAAATGGTAAAGTATAACTACTAATTCGGTTGAAGTTCTTTGACATTAGCCATGGGTCTTTGTCAAGCAGAGTAAGAATATATCCTCGGATTTCTTCACCAGCCTGTTGCTATCACCTTATCCTCCCCAGCAAGTGTGTGGATTTATTGCTGTAATGTAGTCACACATCAATCAAAACCACACAGCCCGGGGGAAGAGGGTTAGGGTTTGAAAAATGGATGGGTACGGGGGTTTTTGGGAAAGGTTTTGGGAGACAAGAAAAAATAGCACAGCATGGACAAACAATTGTGAACATAAACAAATCTTTGGGTACAAACCTATCCATCAATCTTTGAAAGTGCATGCACTACTGCATGCATGTCAGTGAAAAGTAAGTAGTACTTTCGACAACTGTGGAAGAAAGAATGCGACAGTACAGGGCGTGTGTGTAAATATTGATAACTATATTCAACATAAGGTCTCTGTTGCCAGATACCTGAGAGCCTTGCTGGTCACTATAAATCCACTCACAACACTCAATGGGGTTGGTCTAGAAGGTATAGTAGATAGAAAAGGAGAAATTGCTCTTTTTCTAGGTGTCCCCTCACTCACCAGGGTTGCCCCTTGGTGACATGCTTCATCATTGGGGCCATCCCAGTCCTCTACGGGCTGGGGCGTGCTGCGACTTGCGAATTACGTAGGAGCACTTACAAATGACTATGTGTGGTGCAGATGTGATAGTGGAGTGGACTAAGTGATGTGTTAAGGGATCAATTTAGAAGCAGAGAGAGATCCAAGAAATGCAGTCACAGTCATAGAAAGAAACAATGGATACTGTATCTGTATGTTGTTGTAGTTGTCCTGTTGAAATTGGTAAGTAAGTTGCATGCAGAAAAAAATTCCTCTTATTCGCGGCACTCCTCCATTGCAGCTGACGCTTCGTCCATCAATGTTGGTCACCAGAAGACACCCTGTAAAAAAAGCACAGCATGGACAAACAATTGAACATAAACAAATCTTTGGGTACAAACCTATCCATCAATCTTTGAAAGTGCATGCACTACTGCATGCATGTCAGTGAAAAGTAAGTAGTACTTTCGACAACTGTGGAAGAAAGAATGCGACAGTACAGGGCGTGTGTGTAAATATTGATAACTATATTCAACATAATGTCTCTGTTGCCAGATACCTGAGAGCCTTGCTGGTCACTATAAATCCATTCACAACACTCAATGGGGTTGGTCTGGAAGGTATAGTAGATAGAAAAGGAGAAATTGCTATTTTTCTAGGTGTCCCCTCACTCACCAGGGTTGCCCCTTGGTGACATGCTTCATCATTGGGGCCATCCCAGTCCTCTACGGGCTGGGGCGTGCTGCGACTTGCGAATTACGTAGGAGCACTTACAAATGACTATGTGTGGTGCAGATGTGATAGTGGAGTGGACTAAGTGATGTGTTAAGGGATCAATTTAGAAGCAGAGAGAGATCCAAGAAATGCAGTCACAGTCATAGAAAAAAACAATGGATACTGTATCTGTATATTGTTGTAGTTGTCCTGTTGAATTTGGTAAGTAAGTTGCATGCAGAAAAAAATTCCTCTTATTAGCGGCACTCCTCCATTCCATCTGACGCTTCGTCCATCCATGTTGGTGACCAGAAGACACCCTGTCCACTGCCTGCCTGGCGGATGCTGAATTGCGGCTCGCTAATGTGAAGCCTGACTCCATCCTTTTTTCCCCATTGCACAGACTGAAACCTGGCCTGTAATTATTCAACAAAAAACAGGAAGTGATATAATATTACAACACCACTGATAAATAAATATAAGGTATGTAGGCTGTGGAGTGCAAAAAGTCACACTTTGATTTTCCTAGTAGACAGTACAATATTTTTGAAAGTGCGTACTCTGTCTGAGTCACCTTTTGAAGGATAAATAAGTATGGGCAAATTAATGTAGCGGATCTTTCCCCTCAATCTAGGTGTACTGTAAACTGTGTTTTAGAACAAAATTAGATCTTCCCAGCAGTGCTCCCACCCAGACCCTTACTAAAGCCAGTCGCAAAAATGTAGAAGACCCCCAATCAAATCTCAAAAAATGAGGCCTAGCAGAAAACTGGTGACAAAACGTACTTTGAAAGTAAAAGTAGGCCCAAATACCCCCTTACCCACCGTGGATTGTATTCAAACCACTTGCAAGCAACCAAGCAAAAGTATCCATAGCCAGCATCGCTCCAAGACTCGAAAACCCCCCCACCCAAACACATGCAATAGAAATACTGCTAACCCTAACAAACCCTAAGTTAAGAATAGTGGCAAAGGCTTTCTTTAACTATGCCAAATCCCCCCTTTCCCACCATGGATTTTCTTCAAATGACTTGCAACCAAAATTACACATTCTCACGAGTGCTCTAAGACCCCAGAACTCAGTTGCAAAAATCTAGAACACCCCGAAACACATGCAATCCTGCTGTTAGGGCTAACACTAACGAACCCTAACTTACAAAAAGTGCCAAAAGGCTTTTCCGCGTGGATTTTGTCCCAACCACTTCTACCCGGTATTAGACCTTCCCAGGAATGCCCCAAGACCCGCCAACCCACCCGCCAAAAAGCATAACACCCCCAAACAGGCCAAAAGCAAAATCTCCTACTTACAATATTTCTCGGCCTTCGGTCCAAACGCGCTGTGTAGCTAGGCCATAAGTCCGGTTTACCACCACGGATTTCCTGAAAAGCAAATGCAATCAAGATTAGAGTTTCCCAGCAGTGCTCCCAGACCCCGAAACCCACCCACAAACACCAGGAAGCCCCTCAAACAGGCCCCCAAAAACGCTACATTGAGCAAAATGTCAGAAATAGCAACCAAAAAAATCGGCGTGGATTTTGTCCCAACCACTTCTACCCGGTATTAGACCTTCCCAGGAATGCCCCAAGACCCGCCAACCCACCCGCCAAAAAGCATAACACCCCCAAACAGGCCAAAAGCAAAATCTCCTACTTACAATATTTCTCGGCCTTCGGTCCAAACGCGCTGTGTAGCTAGGCCATAAGTCCGGTTTACCACCACGGATTTCCTGAAATGCAAATGCAATCAAGGTTAGAGTGTCCCAGCAGTGCTCCCAGACCCCGAAACTCACCCACAAACAGCCGGAACCCCTCCAAAGAGCACCTCAAAGGCAAGCAAGTCAGCAAAAACACCAAAAAATTTCCGCCTCGGATTTGGTCCAAACCACTTTTATCCGGTATTAGAGCTTCCCAGCAATGGCCCCAGAGCCGTCAACCCAGGAGAAAATGAATAGAAGACCCCCAAACAGCCAAAGAGCAAAAGTACAAAAATGGGGTCATTTTTTTGCACATTTCCCAAATCACTCCGCGCCCGCTCTGCAGCTAGGCCCTAACTCCCCTCTGCCACCATGGATTTGCTTCAAACCTCTTGCAAAGTAAAGTATCCATAGCCAGCAGTGCTCCCAGACCCCGAAACCCACCCACAAACACCAGGAAGCCCCCCAAACAGGCCCCCGAAAACGCTACATTAAGCAAAATGTCAGAAATAGCAACAAAAAAAATCGGCGTGGATTTTGTCCCAACCACTTCTACCCGGTATTAGACCTTCCCAGGAATGCCCCAAGACCCGCCAACCCACCCGCCAAAAAGCATAACACCCCCAAACAGGCCAAAAGCAAAATCTCCTACTTACAATATTTCTCGGCCTTCGGTCCAAACGCGCTGTGTAGCTAGGCCATAAGTCCGGTTTACCACCACGGATTTCCTGAAAAGCAAATGCAATCAAGATTAGAGTGTCCCAGCAGTGCTCCCAGACCCCGAAACCCACCCACAAACACCAGGAAGCCCCCCAAACAGGACCCCGAAAACGCTACATTTTGCAAAATGTCAGAAATAGCAACAACAAAAAATCGGCGTGGATTTTGTCCCAACCTCTACCCGGTATTAGACTTTCCCAGGAATGCCCCAAGACCAGCCAACCCACCCGCCAAAAAGCATAACACCCCCAAACAGGCCAAAAGCAAAATCTCCTACTTACAATATTTCTCGGCCTTCGGTCCAAACGCGCTGTGTAGCTAGGCCATAAGTCCGGTTTACCACCACGGATTTCCTGAAAAGCAAATGCAATCAGGATTAGAGTATCCCAGCAGTGCTCCCAGATCCCGAAACCCACCCACAAACACCAGGAAGCCCCCCAAACAGGCCCCCGAAAACGCTACATTGAGCAAAATGTCAGAAATAGCAACAACAAAAATCGGCGTGGATTTTGTCCCAACCACTTCTATCCGGTATTAGACCTTCCCAGGAATGCCCCAAGACCCGCCCAACCACCCGCCAAAAAGCATAACACCCCCAAACAGGCCAAAAGCAAAATCTCCTACTTACAATATTTCTCGGCCTTCGGTACAAACGCGCTGTGTAGCTAGGCCATAAGTCCGGTTTACCACCATGGATTTCCTGAAATGCAAATGCAATCAAGATTAGAGTCCCAGCAATGCTCCCAGACCCTGAAACTCACCCACAAACAGCCAGAACCCCCCAAAGAGCACCTCAAAGTCAAGCAAGTCAGCAAAAACACCAACAAATTTCCGCCTCAGATTTGGTCCTAACCACTTTTATCCGGTATTAGAGCTTCCCAGCAATGGCCCCAGAGCCGTCAACTCACCCGCAAAGAGGTAGAACAACACCCCCACAAGTGCTGAGTCTTTCTTCATTGGGCGTAAACCAGCCCTCTGCTTTGATGGAAATAGGAGTCTGGAGGAGGAGGATAGAGGAGCATGTTCTTCTGAACTTGTGAACCTGAGGAATGCAGACTGCGGCACCTCCAAATCAATAAGCAAACAAGTGAAGACAGTTCTGCTGATGGGCTTGTTTTTGTGATTAGGTGATTTAAGTT
Organism: Lissotriton vulgaris; assembly: GCF_964263255.1. NCBI lineage: Eukaryota > Metazoa > Chordata > Amphibia > Caudata > Salamandridae > Lissotriton > Lissotriton vulgaris. Next base: position 836,447,305 of record NC_141689.1, on the reverse strand, counting down.
TGAATTATATTTACTGTGCACAACAAAGAAAGACAGACACACAGGAATAAAAGTGAATAAGGACGAAAAAGAAAGTTATTGATTCATTGTCTCATTTTCAGGGCTCGGTGTCACGGTCCACGAATAAGAATAAGGCTTCGTCATCATACTCTGCGAATTCAGGCAGGGTGAGCTCAATGTCACCTGACAGAGAAGAAATTCCCTCATCTATGTTGCTGTCCACCTCGTCTTCATCCGGCGCGCTTTCTCGTACTCTGTAATCTGGTGGTATGAAGTGCTGATTCATCTTGATCATTGTTAACCTCTCCACATTTTTGGGCGAGAGGCGGCTCCGTTTGGAAGTTACAATGCCACCAGCAGCACTGAAAACACGTTCAGAAGACACGCTTGCGCGTGGGCAAGCTAATAGTTTAAAGCCAGGTTGGAGAGCTGTGGCCACAATTCTTTTTTCCCATGCCAATACGCCAATGGGTCAGCATTAACATAGACCTCTGTTGAGTCATTCAGATAGTCCTTCACCATCGACTCAAGGTTCTCCTCCAAGGTTCCTCCACTTTGCTTAGCTGTTGCTGTGACCTTTTGAGAACCAAACCCAAGCCGAGCTAGCCAATCCTCTTCAGCCTCCAATGTTACTGTTGTGTCTGGTGGTGCAGATGATCCGGTTGCCGGTCTCTTTAACAGCTGAGAGGTCACTTGTGCCGCAGCCACAGGTGCAGAAGTGGATTGTTGTGACTGGGGATGGCCTGCTGATGCTGATGTACTGCCTTTTCCTTCATTTTGCTGCCGTTCTCTTTCAAACCTTTTGGCTGAGGAGGCTAGCCACTGTTTGTACTTTGTAACATCTTCATCAGCAAAAGGAAAGAATGCTTGGCCTGCCAGCGCCTTTTTGTAGCGTGGATCCAGAATAGTAGCACAAATGTAATGCTGGTTTGAGTGGATCATTTTAAAACGTTCATCACCTTGTAGGTGCTCTAATAATTTCTCCGCCAGAACAAAAGGGTCTTGGTTTTCTTCATCTTTTTCAAACACAGAACACACCTCCTTCAGTTGGTGCTCCAGCATGTACAACAATGGGATAGCTTTTCCCAAATTACAGTCCTCCTTGCTGACTGCACGCGTGAAGAACTCAAAAGGACGAAGCATGCGTGTCAGGCTTTTAACTATGTCCCATTGTGCCAGACCCATCCTCAGGTCCTCCTTCTGAGCTGTACCCTGTGTTAAGAAATAGTGATCGAGTACCGTATACTGCTCATACAGACGCTCAAGCATGTAGAAGGTTGAGTTCCAACGTGTTGCCACCTCCTGGATGAGTGCTTTCACTGGCATTTGACGTTCATATAGCAGGCTCCTCAGATGCTTCCGGGCCTTAAAAGAATGGCTGAAATGTTTGCACATTTTTCAGCAGGTGTCCACTACCCTGTACACTGCACTGTCTTTATCACTCAAGAATTTTTTGACAACCAGGTTTATACAGTGCGCCAAACACGACACTCTGAAATAGTCACCCAGCTGCATGGCCTTAACTACATTGGCGCCATTATCCGTGGAAACATAACCAACCTTGCGTTTTTTTGGGGACAGCCAGTCAAGGACCTTTGTGTTAAACACATCCAAAATGTTTTGTGCTGTGTGACGTTTCTCCAAACCAAACATGGCTAGTGTTGCATGTTTCCGAGCAGCTTTAAAAACTTGGTCCGGGTCAACACCTGCGTTTAGCTTTGCTTTAACCCCTGAAAAAGAGACCCAGTGTGCAGTGATGCACATGTGATCAGCTCCTGCGCCACTGGTCCACATGTCTGTTGTCAGATTTATAGTGTGAACAGCACTCTTCTGCAAAGCTGCCCCAATCACCTCCAGAACATGTTCATGTAGTGCTGGAACCGCAACTCGGGCAAAATAGAACCGGCTAGGAACCTTCCATTTAGGGCAGAGCGCTGCCACTAATTCTAGAAAACCAACCCCTTCTACAAAAGAAAAAGGGAGAAGGTCCAGAGCTAGCATTTTAGCCAGCTTAGTGTTATACAGACGCATCAGTGGGTGGTTGCGTTCATATTGCGCTTCTGTAAACAACATCTTTTTAATGTTGCCCTGGACCAAGGATTTACGGGATGATGATGATGATATCTTCGACCCAGTTACGCTCGCTGATGAACTTTTTCGCATTGGTGTATCACTCTCTCCCACACTCTTAGTGTGGCTCACATGGGGTGTGCTGCTGACAGAGGTACTGGGTGTAAGTGAAGTGTTTGACACGTCTTCTTCCTCCTCGTCATCATCAGATGAAAAATCAACGTTTTCATTACGTGCAATTCGGGCTTCCTTGATCGCCTCTAGGTGCGCAAACCATTGGACAGCGTGCTGTCTCCTAAGATGACCTCTCTGGCCTCCGGTACCATAGTTGGTACCAAACTTACCACGACTAACTCGAAGCTTACAAATGCTACAAATGGATCAGTTTTCCGTTTTTGGGCACACACTAAAGAAGTCCCAAACTGCAGACTTGAAATGTCTTTGGGGGCCGGAGGAGGCAGCGATACTGGTGGTGGTGGTCCTGCTGCTAATGCCAGATGAAGTGGAGGATGTGGATTGCCGAACTTCAGTACGTTTTGCACTTTCACCACCACTAATTGAGGTCGAGGTGGATGGAGGTCCCTTCTTGGGAGGAAGAAATATGGAAGCGGTAGGTGTTGGTGTACTAGTTAACTCCAAATCCAATGATTGTTGTGTTTCCATTGCCTCCTCGTCGACATCATCATCACGCTCAGCAGCTTCTCGGGATAGGGTCAAAATGTCTCTTTGCTGCATGCCCGCTGGGGCTGCAGTGACCTTTATGATGACTGGCTCGTCGTCGTGAGAGGCTTCATCAGCAGCAGTATCCGCCACTTCTTGTTGAGCCTCATCACACTCCATAGCTATGAGTTTTTCGACGACCTTCCTTTTACGCTTAGGTATCTTTGTCAGATCATGGTGTGCCTCACTCTCAGACGGCCTTGGTGGTTCCCAATCTTCATCCAGATCATCAGAAGGAGGTGTGCTTGAAGAAGATGTAGACCTCACCCTTGATCTCTTCCTTGCTATGGGTGTGGAAGACAATGAATGATCATCAGGAGGAGTGGCTTCCTCAAATGATACCTCGGTTTGATTGTCAATTTCCTGATGTGCCCCTACTTCGGGAGGAACAACTATTGTGGGCACTTGTGACCCTCCATGCACCTCTGCTTGCGCATCTCCTTGCGCTGCCTCTCCTTCCACATGTACTTGGGCTTGTACTTGCACATGTTGTTGTTGCGGCTGTGGTTGTTCAACACTCGTCAGATGAGTTACAACAACCTGTGTTGATTCAGGGACATTGCTGCTACTTTCTTGCGATGAGCCAACATCACTGGTCGATGGTGATTGAAGAAGTACACTGACTGCCTCTGAAGCACTCAAGGGCTTTGACTTAAGTTGGCGTGGTGGTGGAGGCACTGAGCCCAATGGAGCGGGGGTGCTGCTCCCAGCTTGGTCCCCAGCAGATCCCGCTGCTGCTGCAGGCGTACTTTTTTTTTTACTCCCAAAAAAAGCGGCGGCCGGCACACCAGCCTCCTTGGTAACTTGCTTCTTCTGCTCCTTACTAGCAACTTTCTTGCTAGAGGAGCTACGGAGACCTTTTTTTGGGGCCATCTTCTTCAGAGCAGGTCAGACAGCAGGCCGCAGTTGCACGAATTGCAGAGTTGTCTGAGGCCAGACGTGACGTCGCGTGACGTTATGCTGCACACACACACCGCTGCAGGACTTCTTCCTGGCACTGGTGGTTCTCCTGAGTCTTGTGCACCTAAAAGCAATGGAAGGCAGAGGAACATCAGTTCAGTTATACACCCCAAAAAAATAAAAAAATAAAACAGAAAAATCAGCACAATCCCATGCCCTCCATGATGCTTAAATTCAAGACACCCCACAGAAAGACTAGGCACATGCAACACTCAATAGTCACTACCACTGGTGAAAAGGCCACAACAACAGGCCAAAAAAACGAAAATCACAGAAAAATCAGCACAATCCCAAGCCATCCAGCACCTCCATGATGTTTAAATTCAAGACAACCCACAGAAAGACTAGGCCCATGCACCACTCACTACCCCCTGGTGAAAAGGCCACAACAGGCCAAAAAAACGAAAATCACAGAAAAATCAGCACAATCCCAAGCCATCCAGCCCCTCCATAATGTTTGAATTCAAGACAACCCACAGAAAGACTAGGCCCATGCACCACTCACTACCCCCTGGTGAAAAGGCCACAACAGGCCAAAAAACGAAAATCACAGAAAAATCAGCACAATCCCAAGCCATCCAGCCCCTCCATGATGTTTAAATTCAAGACAACCCACAGAAAGACTAGGCACATGCAACCCTCACTACCCCTGGGCATAATGGATGAAAGCTAGGCAAAATGGGTGCAGGCCTGAGAACACTGCCTGCATTCAAAATGGCCCCCTCCATCACAGCACATGGCCAGGGCCTGTAGCAGCACTCAAAATGGCCCCCAACCACATGGCCTGTCCGCAACAGGCCAAAAAAACAAAAATCACAGAAAAATCAGCACAATCCCAAGCCAACCATGCCCCTCCATGATGTTTAAATTCAAGACAACCCACAGAAAGACTAGGCACATGCACCACTCACTACCCCCTGGTGAAAAGGCCATAACAGGCCAAAAAAACGAAAATCACAGAAAAATCAGCACAATCCCATGCCCTCCATGATGCTTAAATTCAAGACACCCCACAGAAAGACTAGGCACATGCAACACTCACTAGTCACTACCACTGGTGAAAAGGCCACAACAACAGGCCAAAAAAACGAAAATCACAGAAAAATCAGCACAATCCCAAGCCATCCAGCACCTCCATGATGTTTAAATTCAAGACAACCCACAGAAAGACTAGGCCCATGCACCACTCACTACCCCCTGGTGAAAAGGCCACAACAGGCCAAAAAAACGAAAATCACAGAAAAATCAGCACAATCCCAAGCCATCCAGCCCCTCCATAATGTTTAAATTCAAGACAACCCACAGAAAGACTAGGCCCATGCACCACTCACTACCCCCTGGTGAAAAGGCCACAACAGGCCAAAAAACGAAAATCACAGAAAAATCAGCACAATCCCAAGCCATCCAGCCCCTCCATGATGTTTAAATTCAAGACAACCCACAGAAAGACTAGGCACATGCAACCCTCACTACCCCTGGGCATAATGGATGAAAGCTAGGCAAAATGGGTGCAGGCCTGAGAACACTGCCTGCATTCAAAATGGCCCCCTCCATCACAGCACATGGCCAGGGCCTGTAGCAGCACTCAAAATGGCCCCCAACCACATGGCCTGTCCGCAACAGGCCAAAAAAACAAAAATCACAGAAAAATCAGCACAATCCCAAGCCAACCAAGCCCCTCCATGATGTTTAAATTCAAGACAACCCACAGAAAGACTAGGCACATGCACCACTCACTATCCCCTGGTGAAAAGGCCATAACAGGCCAAAATAACGAAAATCACAGAAAAATCAGCACAATCCCAAGCCATCCAGCCCCTCCATGATGTTTAAATTCAAAACACCCCACAGAAAGACTCAGACAGTGCACCCACCACTGAGTACCCCTGGGCAAAAGGCCCCAAAACAGCCCAAAAATCGAAAATTCCAAAATTGTAGTTGCAGCAACTGTAATGCCCCAAACAAACTTACTTGTAAAATTTCTAACCCAAAAGTGATCCAAAGGCCTCAAATCCAAATATCCAGCAGCATCCACAAAAAGTAATCCTTTCAGCTCCAGATCCAAATGAAAAGTGACCAGGAGATGGACAAAGCACTGGGAGGAGCCTGCTGGACAGGAACAGGAAGTTGAAGACTGTGGGGCACTTCCTTCCTCCCACCCCCCCCACTCCCCAAAATTGACTCCTCGCAAAAAAAGTGCAGGCAAATGTCAACCTGAGGAGTTATTCAGATAAAAATCATCATTTCCAGAAGGTTTATGCTGCTTGCTGGTGGATTTCTTGTGCAGAATTGCAAATTTTATATTTTCGCGAGTGCGAGATTGTTGCTGCTCGCCGCATCTCCAAGCTCGCAATTGCGAAGTACCGCGATACGTGATCACGGCGTACTCGCATTGACAAACTCTCGCTGTAAAAGTTGGCAAGCCGCGATTACGTTATTAGCACTTGCCAAATTCCCGCGGGATCCCGCAGCAAGATCCAAAATGGCGCAGCACTCGCAAAATATCAAGAAAAATAACTCGGCAAACGATGAATGACGGGAAGTAAACGCAACGCGCCGCAAAATTGTATCACCAAGAAAAAAAAATCCGCTGCGTGCGAATTAGCGGATTTTGCGGGAAATTCGCAAATCTCGCGGATTGCAAATTTACCGAAAATCTGCAAAATCCGCGAGCGGAACGGATTTTACGCCCATGCTTAGTTCATCCCTGCGTGGATGAAGAGTGAGCAGACCTAGTGTGCCCCATGGCAAAGCCCCATAAAGAACCCCAGCTGGGATGAGCTCAGGCCAACAGTCCCCGCAACAGATGCGGGTTTTGGGTGAGAGAGCACCGCAGGTGCCGCAGTTCATCTGGCAGGTGCCGGGACATGAAGGGCCCACCGCGCAGGATCTAAGCACCTCAGGGGAGCCAAGTAATTATGTTCTTAATCTATGTGTTTCTCCTTTCAGTTTAAAGTAAAAATGAAAGGCTAATTTTATTCTAAAAATAGAAATGGGTATTGCCTTTGTCACTTTTACTTATACTCACGTTGAGGGAGGTCAGGCAAAAAGATGTATTGTGTGTGCTGAAGATGGAACCTTGTCAAAAAAATAATAAAAATAGTAATAAGAAGATAGCAATAAAAATACTAAGGTCTTTTGAGTAGGGATGGGCGATATCTGCTCCACAGTTGATGGAATTGTGGCTACTTCACAGTATAGAGTTTTTTCTCACACTTGGCTCGCAAACAGTAAGTTGTTGAGCAAAGTTTGACATCCGGTAGCATGATTTTTGGTCGCTATAAGGGACCCCGGCTAGATTTCTCCAACGCGGGCAGTCGCAGATGGCCCCGGCCTTTCACAGTCAGAAAGCTGCCACGCAAGTAGAAAATCTACTCTATGAACAGCAAAATCAGCTCAAGAAGCTGAGCCCTCTGGCACACCTCATGTGGCAGGTTAAATGTGTATTGACAGAGAGGCACTTGTCATCTAATGATTGAACAGAGCACAGTGTATAATATATCAATCTTCTTTATAGGAAAGCATGCTGACAAGTAAGATACCAAAGTTGTTAATATTAGCATCCCTGTTTAATACTCTTATAAAAACATATCTAAAAGCTTCTCAGACTGAACTCTTGACTAGTAAGGAAAAAGAACGTCACAAAGTCCACAGCAAGATGCTATTCAGATTCTAACCTGATAGTTATTGCACTTTTCTACGCTGTGGTATCAAACCAAATGTATTATATTTAAACAAAACCTTGAGTGCTAATTATTTCAAGTGGTGGAAATAGCTTGGATTGTTAGTGCAAGAACAGCATACAGGGTTCATATGTGCACCTTTCATTTTAAAATGAAGACACCCACCAAGATGTAGATTTCCGATTTCATTGTAATTCTCATACTCGCAAGGTGGACTTGTGAGGAAAATAAAACCCTGTAAAAGAGGAGTGTGAATGAAGAGAAATCAAATGCTTTCAGTTGTTTTTCCACCCAGGCATGTATTTGATCCTAAAGTGCAGGGTTACACAGCCCTATGAAGACAAATGCAGCACTCAAAAGGACAAACTTGCCACTTCAATTAATATGCCAGCTGCTATGGATGAAGGGGACTTTTTTTTAGATTTCTATTTATTCACACTTGTCCCATGCACTACCTATATTACACACCTCTTAAATCTTAGTGATTCATCTAGTATTAGTGGCTAGGGGATCTCATGTTCCTGATGAAGAACTAAGACCTATGCTTTAACCCTGTTTATTAACCGAGATATGCTGACTGCTGGGGTGTATGAACGACTGCATTCTCAAACATCCTTCCATTATCATTTCTAACCGTATCGAAGATAACCATGAATAAAATACTGTGTGTTAGTTTTCAGATAATGTTATAGGGCATTATTGTGCACAGGATACAATTGGTTTGAAGAATTATTGAAATGATCTTTGTAAGAGCTCCTTGCATTGGAAGCATATTTAGACAAGGAAACGTCCTGCTCTGAATGAGGAATCAGCAGCAAAATGAAGCCTGACACTACTGGTGGGTGAGGGTCTTGCATCCTTACACAGTAATGCCTTGAGGATTAGCTGTTGGTCTGATTCTCCAAATAATATGTTCCCTACATCCTACTATGCTTTTACATTTATTTGGGCAGATATGAATGAAGCAGGTGAATTACTGTTCTCACTCTCTGTTTTTCTTTGATGGCCATTCAAATGAATGACCCGATTACTTACCGGTAATTTTTATTTTTCCCACATCAAGGTCATCCTTGTTACAACCGTGAAAAACTGCGGTTTTGCCTTGCTATACAGAATCAACTCCCCTATCCAAGTATGAAAATAAAAAACGAAATTATTTGATAGCTCTGTCTTTCCTAATTTAGGCATTTCTGCTCCAATAGTAGTCTAATTGAAGGTGCCTGCCTTTTCCATTCCTGTAAAACACAAAATATATTGAAGCCAAAAATATCTGTAAGTATTTCTCGTAACAGAGAAAAATCTCAAACTCTTGAATTTTCAAATGCTGACTGCTGGCAACATCTGTCCCTCAAAATAGGAGGAACAAACTGAACCAACATGTAGTTGTAGTGGTTCAAAAAGTGCGAGTGAAGGTCCACCTGCCAGCACTGCAAATATCTTTCAAGGAAGCAGCCCTAGAAGCAGTCTAGGAGGTATATATTCACCTTGTAAAATCGTCCTTGAATAGAACAAGAAATTATAAATCAGTAAAACTACCAGTTTAGGTTATTGACTGAGAGTAGAGGACGTTGATCCGAGGAACCAAAAGTTTAAAAAGTGAGTCAGATTTATGAACTTGTGTCATGCATTGTAGATAAATGGAAAGAGCCCTGTGTGCTTTTAGGGTACACAGCTGTATGACTTCTTCTGATGAAGGCAAGAAAAAAAATGAAGAGAACCATTTTTTTGCAATACAATGAAAAGCATGCAGCACTCCGGAAAGAAATCAAGGGCTTGGTTTAAAATCACCATTAGCCTGAAAAATCATAAAAATGTAGGAGAAGTGTTAGACTTGGCACCATTGGCATGCATCTCCATTCCACTTTTTGCTGTTGCCTCATCTGTTTTAGCTGGTTTACATGCTTTGGGCACTTTGTTACTGCTGTTCAGTGCCAAAGTGCAAGTGCTTCTTTTTGTAAATTGATGTAATGGATTAGTGATTCCATGATTGGCTGGTTTGATTTACTTCTCAGACACTAGTACAGTGCACCATGTGTCCACAGGGCCTGTAAATCAAAAGTGGAGGGTGGGCGTGCAGCACTGATTGTGCCACCCACAAAAGCAGCTTGTAAAATGTAAGCCGCGATTACGTTATTAGCGCTTGCCAAATTCCCGCTGTATGTATGTGTACTGTATGTGTTGTCAAATGCTTTACACACTGCCTCTGAGAATAAGGCTGTCTGATTGTTCCAAGCTACCAAGGGAGTAGGCAGGGGTTCTTTTAGGAATGTATCCCTCTTTTCCTGACAAGAAGCAGGGTTCCCTATTTGGACAAAGGGGCAAACCATTGCCAACTATAGAACCCGCTTTCTAACATTGATGGTCAGCGGTGAGGATTTGGACTTCCATTTGTGATTTACATACAGGTATTGGTGTATACCACTAGTGAGTGCAGACCATTACACAACCACATACATTTTGGTAGAGTTTTTCCTCTACTTTTTGAGAACTGCCAGTTTTTTTCACCATGAGTAAAGAGGCATCCATTGCATCTGTGGATCTTGAGTTTGAAGAAGAGAGGTTTGATACAAACACTGTGCCACATCTTAAAACTATCTGCAAAACATTTAAAATCTCTTTGAGAGGCCTCACCAGGAAGGATGAAAACCAAAAGGCCCTGAGGGCCTGGTTGGAATCTAGCCATTACAGAGCCTGTGTGCAGTCTGGGACTGCCATGTCGACTTGGCAAGTGCACACAGTTGCCAGTCCCTAAACATTCCCTTTTCTGCATGTTAGTCACCCCTAAAGTAGGCCCAAGGTACCCACTGTGGGCAGGGTGCATTGTATGTGAAAGGTAGGACATTCCCTGATGTATGTGGCATGTCCAGATAGTGAAATACTGCCAATTTCAATCTTTTCCATTGCAAGGCTATCTGATCCCATAGGCCAGAATGTGAAGTTTGCTTTTAACATCTTATAAACATAACTGACCCAGGGAACAAGACAGGAAAATAAAGTTTAGTATGCCTGAACTCAGAATGTTGAAGTGCATCTTTTAGTGTAGGTGATTTTAACATTCTGTGTTTGAAAATACCACTTTTAGAAAGTAGGTAGTTTCTTTCCTAACCATCCAGTGTGCCTCTGCTAGGTTTGTGTATTGCATGTCTGGCTTGTGAGTGACAGGAGCTGGGAGAGGACTGCAGGTCCAGCAGTCTGATGAGTCAGGTTTGGGCTGAATGGGGCCTGGGTTGAATTTAGAGTAGAGGAGGAGATTTCCTTTCACCTGCCTGGGCCAGGTCTGCTTTCAACAATGCTGTTTCCACCTCCTGCCAGGAAGCTGCACCAGAGACGACAGAACTGGTTTTGGCTGGGTACAGACACACTCTGCCTTCAGAGACAAAGGATTTGTGAGTATAAAAGGGGGACCCAGACCCAAGAAACTATAGATCACTTCTGGGAAATCAAGAGGAACCTTTGCCAAGGAGAAGAAACAGAGAATCTGAAGGAGGATTACTGCCCCTGTGCTGTTTGCTGTTGGGGGTTGGCCAGCAGTGGTTGCTTGCTGCCAAGGAAAGGAGAAAAAAGACTTTGCTGTTTGCTACGTCACCTGCTTGAAGAAAATATCTCCAAGGGGTTGAAACTGAGCTTGCCTCCTGACTGAAGTCTCAGGGACACAAAAACTTCACCAACAGCTCCCCTGAATTTCCTTGCCTGGAATTCCAACCTACAAAGAGGTGCCTGCTGCTGTTTAGGACCTCTAGAGACTGTTTGTTGTTGGGAGTTGGAAAATTGAAGCACCGAGGAAGAAGCGTGTCACATCCGCACCGATTCCCGATGCTTCCACCGAGTCACAGAGAGGATGCATGCCGCATCCGCGCCCGGTCCCGACGCATTGCTGAGCCCCGGAGAAGAAGCACGTCGCATCCACAATGAGTCCCAACGCATTTCCGAGAAGTCCCTGCGGCTGCAAACTTTCACGCATTGACCGGACCGTCGCATCGCATCAAGGCGCCATTTTGTTGCATCGCATCGCACCGGACCGGCGCCACACATTGAGGCGCCATCTTGTTGCATCATGAACCGAACGCAGTAGGAAACACACGCATTGCCTTCTCTCCGGTAAAGAACAGACACATTGCCTCCCCTGCGCTGCAGTAAGGAACAGGTGCGATGCCTCCCCCGAAGTAAGGAACTGATGCATTGCCTTCCCTGCGACCCTTTTGTTTGTTTTGCGTGACGCATCTAAGGTAATTTGTGGGAAAAGTGTTGCATTTACAACTTGCTGAACTATTTCTACCATTGAAGAGCCTATTTTTGATACTGTATTGTGGATTTTTGCCATTTGGTCTTGTTTAGATAAACAATACTTATTTTTCTAAACCGGTGTGGTGTCCATTTGTAGTTTTTTCACTGTGTTACTGTATGTGTTGTCAAATGCTTTACACACTGCCTCTGAGAATAAGGCTGTCTGCTCGTTCCAAGCTACCAAGGGAGTAGGCAGGGGTTATTTTAGGAATGTATCCCCCTTTTCCTGACAAGAAGCAGGGGTCCCTATTTGGACAAAGGGGCAAACCATTGCCAACTAGAGAACCCGCTTTCTAACATTGATGGTCAGCGGTGAGGATTTGTACTTCCATTTGTGATTTACATACAGGTATTGGTGTATACCACTAGTGAGTGCAGACCATTACACAACCACATACATTTTGGTAGAGTTTTTCCTCTACTTTTTGAGAACTGCCAGTTTTTTTCACCATGAGTAAAGAGGCATCCATTGCATCTGTGGATCTTGAGTTTGAAGAAGAGAGGTTTGATACCTACACTGTGCCACATCTTAAAAACATCTGCAAAACATTTAAAATCTCTTTGAGAGGCCTCACCAGGAAGGATGAAAACCAAAAGGCCCTGAGGGCCTGGTTGGAATCTAGAAATGCCAGTGAGCATCCTGAAGAGCCTAGGGAGGAGGCAGATAATTTAGATGGGCAGCTGGAGGGGCCATTGGGTCTGGCTGGTGGGAAGTGCCCTCCAGAGTGGGCAGCAGTGTCTCTTCAAAGGGCCGGTCCCCAGAGGAACTGGAGGACAGGGAGAAAGTAGAGTGCATGCGATGGAGCTAACCAAGCTCAAAGTGAGGAGTCAGAATGACATAGAAAATAAGAAATTGGAGTTAGAAAATAAGAGGTTAGCGTTAGAAGAGAAGGAAATGCTTTTAGAGCATGAGAGAGTGGTGAGGGAGCTGGAGCTAAAAACATGGAGCTTAGAAATCACTCCCTCTGTGGCAGCACAACGTCAGTGCCTGTAGAAAGTAAAGTATATATTCCCAAGGATGTCATAAAGGAATTCATGAAGCATGAGGACATTGGGCAGTGGTTTAAGGCCTATGAGGTAGTGATGACATCCCTCCGGGACCCAAAGAAAGATTGGGGAGCGGGGTTGTGGAGCCGCTTTATGGAGGAAGGAAGGGAAACCTTACTAGCACTGCCCAAAGAGGAGCAGATATCCTATGCCCCTATGAAGGAGGCCTTAGTGGCCAGGTATGGATTGACACCAGAGCTTTATAGGCTGAAATTTAGGAATTGCAAGAAGCTGGGGTCTAGTACCTGGTTGGAATATGTCTCTTTGTTTTGCAGAGCATTGGATGGTTGGGTGAAGGGTAGCAAAGTAAATGATTTTCAGGCGCTCTATGATTTGGTTGCATGGGAGCACTTGTCCAGAAATTATTTTCCAGAGATCCACCAGCACCTGATTGATAGGAAGCTAACTGTGCCCAGAGAGCTTGCTATGGAGGCGGACCGCTGGGTCAGTACCCGGGTCTACAAGGGTCATGTGGAAGACTTTGCCAAAGGAGGGCAGTTTCCCCAGCAGAAGAGTGGGGGACAAGGGTAAATAGAGGGAGTCCCAGAAAGAGCCCCAAAGTAATCCCCAAGGGAACCAATGGAAGGGTACCCAGCCTCCCACTGGGAAGAAGCCAGGGGCACAACAGATAAACCTGTTCTGAGGGGTCCCAAGACATGTTTTAGTTGTGGCCAGGTGGGCCACTTCTTCTGGGATCCTAAGTGTCCCAACAAAGCTAACGCAGCACCCACTGGTGCACCTCCCAGGCAGATGGCTAGTGTAACCCTGGGGAGGAGATGGGTGCCCAAGGTGGGTGGGGTCCCGCAGAGATGTCCCTAGCCTCTTTAGGAGACAGTGAGATGGTCCCAAGGACTCAGGTGCCTGATAACACGAAGAAGTACAGCCAGTGGATGATCATCAATAGGCATGGGGTGGACCCTCTGAGAGACACCGGAGCCAGTGTGACAGCTGTCAATTGCCAGCTGGTGTCTGAAGAGCGGGTGATCCCCAATGCAATTTACCCGGTAGTTGCTGCTGAAAATTCAGAGTGCCACTGCAAGGTGGTACAGATTCCCTATGAGTGGGGCGGTGCTCAGGTACCTTTCAAGTAGCAAGAGGTCACCCATGCCTGTTGACTGTCTGCTAGGCAATTATTTGGAGAGCTCCCCTTGGGCTGTTGGAGATGTTGTGTCTGTCAGAGTGGGCGTGTGAGACCACTCGCTCATTGGCAGCCGGTAAGGGTATTTAAGAGGACCTGGAGCCTGAAAGAGGGGCCCAGGTGCCTGCCTTAAAGAGAGGAGGCAGGGGGTGTGGGAAACCGGCCTCAAAGTTCCCACGGTCCAGGGGGAGGCAGACCATGAGGGAACGCCCTGGAACCTACAGGGGAACAAGTAGCTGAAGTGGGGGACCTACCTGAGCTGACCCATTGGCAGCAGGAAGGAGGACCCTCCAGGGAAGAGTCCTGTGAGGAGCAGAAGTAGTGCCCTTCACTTGTGGGTTTGCAGCAACAGGCTGTAAACCAGGCAGCAGGTGATCAGTCTGGATCATGAAGGGGGATCACGTTTTACCATATAAATAGACCCCACCAGCTCCAACCTGAGAAATGTACTTTCTTGACCATTTTTACCCCCACAATCATTAAGTACTAGCTCACACATCCCTTGATATGTTTGCAAACAAGCTCAAGCCCAAGGCCACTACCTTATGTAATAAATAATAAAATCTACTAGTCCAGAATATTCTCAAACATGTATTTCTCTTGTGCCCAAAACTGTGAGGCAGCTTGGCCAACCACAGAAACTTTCCACAGTTACAAGAACAGCTCAGCTCACCCACACACCCAGGACCAGCTGGTACATACTCGACATTTCACGAGCATTGTTTGCTTCATTTTTTATTATGAAACTTTCCATGCTTGCTCAAATGAAACCCAAGCACCTTGCAATGACTACACCTGAATCAAGATCCTCTTTCACATATATTTTCCTCGAAACTTACGCTAAAAATGTTCTGTTTATATTTTGCGGTCAAGCATTGCTGACCACCCGCTCAAATAGCTTGCCCACTAGGATACCACTTCTGTGTTCTCATGACACCACTTCTGTGTTCACAGGGTTTTAGCAACACAACTGTAGGCATACGGTCGAACCCCTGCGTCAATTTGGTTTAACTCTCCCACATTGAAAAGGTATATAACACCTGCCCCCCAGATTAAGAACAGAACTCTTCTGCAGTGCCTCGCACAGCCTGGATTCCCGACCTGCCGTATATCTGCACTGGGTCATCAAAACCTACTCTCAGGTTGTAGATCCCAATCTAGATTAATATTTTTTCTTTTTTGATCTCTTCTCTTATACACAGGTTTTCATCCTCACCCGTTCATTGCATTTAATAAATATTGAAACTGTAATTCTTGCATGGTCATTTTTCTCATTTAAGGTTTGCCTTCTAGGCACTGGCATATTCATGAATACGTATTTTTGTGTTGCCATTTATGACTGATTAACATTCTGATTCTCAACATTCTTTCTAAGCTAATGAATTGATGAATATATTTTCTGCTGTGTTAATGACTTAAAAGTGCCACTTCAATGTAAGACCATTGTTTCACACTTGTGTTCTTATTTTTAGACAAGCAGTTTTGAGGTAACCCTTGACCACCACTGAAGGGAAACAATTTACCCTTAATACGGTGGCGACCACGAAGAATTCATGCAGACTGTTCCTGTCTGCGGCGGACATAGGACACTGCGCCAGATTGCCCACAAACCTTTCCATCTCCTCCCAATACCGGCCACTGGGTAAGTAAGGGATCCTTTTCATTTTTTCCCCTGAGTTATTCCGGTGCCTGTTGTGTGGTTGTGAGGTTGGAGTTTTGGAGTCTGTCTGCCTGACTGCTCGATCCTTTGTAGCGGTCTGTCTCACCACGATTATCACCCTCTTGGTTGTACTTCGGATAGGTATAGTGTTGATTTTGATTACATAAGCCTTGTGGTTACATTTATTTGTAGCCTTCCCGGTTTGAGTCCGAAGATGCTGTTCTCGGTTTGACTATGCATCCAGGATTATGTCGTGGTGGTTCTGACTGCATTGGGTCGTTCTCGATTTCTCTCCCAGTCCAGGTTTGTGTCTGGCTTATCATTATATTGGGCTTTATTGTGTATCAAGGTTCAAGTCCTCACAAGGTTCAAGTCTTCATTGTGGTCAGATTACAGGTTTGAGCCCTCATTTGTGGTTATTTTGCCTTTTTGCCTTTACGCTCCTAGTCGACTGTATTTAGCCTCCGTTTTACTCCATCTGTATATTTTATTATTCAAAAGTTTTTTCTATCTTGTGGTTTCTTCGACCTGTCTCTGCTTTCTGGCTCAGGGTCCCTTTCTCAATGCTCAATGTGTGCATCTATTCTCTACCCATTTTGTCCTTTCGGCTCTCATTGTTTCATGGTCTTCCCTCCTGTCTTCATCTCTCCTTTTAACGACCTCGTTCTGCATGGATTGGGTGTAATATGATTCTCTTTTATTAAACTCTTTTTCATCTGTAAATGTTGTGTCTTTCCTTGACACTCATTTTTTGCTGCGCAGCTCACTGCCACCAAATGGGGAAGTCTCTTGTGGTTACTTCGCAGCTTTCACCCGCCTTTCTTTCTTGCGGTTTCCAGCCCGGCTGCCTCAGCTGCGCTGTCTTCCTTTATCACTTTCTCCATTTTCTTCGCCTTTCAGCCCTCACCCACCACTTTTCTTCTTTCTTTTTCCTTCTTTCTTCTTCTTTCTTTCTACCTCCTGTAATATACACTGCTCTCCCTGCTCTCCCCTTCTTTGCACTCTCTCTCCCTTTTTCTGTGCACACTCTCTACTCTTCGGCTTCATGTCCCTGCCTCCGCAAAGCCTGCCCCCGCACTGCACCTCCTTTGGTCTCTCTCCATGTACTCTTTTCCGTTTGATATCTCTCTCCCTCTTGCTCTCTGATCTCGGGTTCTCTCCTAGTGAGGTTCAATATCTAGGTCTGTAACTGTACCGCATGTATGCATTTTTATTAACCCTGGGCGTAGTGCTACGCTCCGCCCACGGAGTGTACGTAGTGTTGCCTACTTTGCATTTTTCAAAGTAGGCGTAGTTGCCAACACTATGCACGCTCCGTGGACAGAGCGAAGTTGCCCGCCACCCGCCTCCCTCCCGCCCTCTCCTAAATAGCTAATTAAAGCTAAATATACTACTAAAGTAAATTAAAGGCACTTACCTGGTCCGCGTCGTCCGGGGCTCCCTCTTCTCTTTCGCGCCGCCGTCTTCGATCCCAATGCGCATGCGCAGCTGCCCGCGCATGTGCATTTCTCGCGAGATATATTTAGGAGAGGTATTTAGGAGAGGGCGGGAGGGATGCGGGCCGCGCATAGTGGGGCTACGCGAAGTGCATGGGTGGGCGTAGTTTCATGCTTTGCGTAGCCCCGCTACGCATACTACGCCCACCCTTAATTTTTATTCATGATGCATCATATTTATTGCCTCATCATTTATTTTTCCCTAATATGTCCTGTTTGATGTTTGTTCTTCATGTTTTTCATGTTTCATGTTTTACTGTCTTTGCTTTGTTACTTGCCTGTTGTCCCTTTCATATCCCAGTCTCCGCTGTCCTGACACTTTCACACACCCCTTAGGTGAATGTCAGGGCCACCAGTTAGTACCTTTCCTTGTTGCTGTCCTGACACTTTCACACCCACTAGCCGAGTATCAAGACAGCCAGTTAGCAGGTGTCTAAGTTGCACTCACACGTCTCTTCACCAATTAAGCCTGCAACTCTGCTTGTTAGGTCACCCTATCTACAGCTCTATTCATATTGTCTTCTTTTCCCACATCACCTTTTTCTTCCTTCACCACTCCCTTGCACACGTTTTTTGGCTATCATTTGCTTCTGCAACTGCTAGCCAAAAGGGGGGGGGGGGGTGGAAGTATTCCCCCTTCGCTCCTTGCCACCTTTACTGCGCCCTCCCTGACCGTTATGACTAACACCCCCATTGTATCATCAATTTCACTATCATTTGGTGAACGGCATTGCTACAGCCGTCCATAACACCACTTTTAATGAAATAACTACCCTTACAGAACATTACCATGACATCCTCTCTGCCACTTGGGAAATTATGGGTGTGACCTTCATCCCCAACACCCAAGTCTGCTTCTCTATGTTATCCGTGACTGACCTATTTGCTGCCCACGCACGTACATCTCCCTCCCAGCCGTCTCCAGACATCACTCGCCCTGACATGCTTTGGCCTGACCACTTATCTAACTCTTCCACCATGTCCATCCCCCACCACGCTCCCTCTGAACACTCCGCTCCTTCTGAATACTCCGCCACCTCCCCCATTGTGATTATCACTGACGGGGAGTCTTTACTGGACTCCACACAGTCTGTAGGTTCATCCAAAGCAGCCGCTCACCTACATCTTGATGCCCCTGCCTCCCCCACACTCTCCGAATCCGCTTCTTGCATTTCCTTGTACTACCCACGCGCACTAGACAACCCGTAACCCCTCTTAAGGGCACGCCTGCAGGATTATTCACAAGACTCTGCATCCCTGCCTGCCCTTGCAAGCCCACCCCCTAGCTCCAACTCAATATAAGGGAATGACCAACAACTCCCACGACAATACCCCAACTGAACTCACAGTATACCTGATCAACAATCACGCCATGGGTCTTTCAGAAGGTCATCCCTCTTATTTTATCTACGTGACACCCTTAACCAGTACTGTCCACCTTAATATATTTCAAGCACTCGGTATTGACTATAGTCACACATGATAAATCACGTTCTCAATAGCACCAGCATTTTCTTACCCGATTACATCAAAAACTTGTGTACCAAAGCACAACAAAAAATAATACCTCCTGGCATACTTCTGTACCCCCCACCCTTCACGACTAAAAAGGTCCCATGAATACAATATACGACAAGAGAATATTGGGCACCTCTGTGCACAAAACACCAGAGTGGATCTACGTACGTATCTGCCTAATATCTCCTGGTTTAGAATTACCGCAACATTGACCACTTTGTGGCCACGGAACCCACTTCAAAGTAAGATTATTATTGCCCTTTCCCGCCATAATTTAGAATTCCCCGATTTCTCCCCTGAGGGAATATACACCGGACCAGAGGAATTGGATTTAAGATTTATAATCTACCTTATCGTTATTGACGCCATAGGTGACATACTTATAAAAGACCTACATCCCAACCATTCCAATAACTAGTCTGGGAAAAGATAAATAGGGTATGCTTCCCCTCCCCCGCAGTAAGCACATTGCTCCTCTCATGCTTACACCGTGTCACTCTCACACTAGTGTCCCTATAAATAGGATACTGAGCTCTAGAGTATATAAAACAACCACTGGCTTTCACATATACTTTATCATACGACTTGAAAGTTGGGAGGGCACAACCATAATATCAAGCTTTTGGCCAAGACACCCCCTTCAGACTAAGATTTTTGGCAGTCAGCTCCGCTTTCCTGGGTGCACTCCTGCACAAGAGTTCACCCTACAGGACGGTGTATACCTCGGCGTCCTTCAGGGTGTAGAAGAACTTATACCAGATCTGAACACCAGACACTGAGAAAAAAAAACATAGGTAGTGTGTGTTTCACTGCAACATCCTCCTTCCATTAAGTAATTTACCGCGTATTTACACATCAAACTACAGCATTATGGCCACGCCCCCTGCAGCACGTATTAAAAACATTTGGTGGGCAGGAACAACACATACTTAAACATTGTAGAGAGCTTCACAAACTCACAAAAAACATGAGTCACCCATGGCCATCAGAGCGTAGTTACGACAGAATAATACCAGATCAAGCTAACACCTTCCTAGACACCAAGTACTCCGGTACCAAGTTACAGAAGAGGAAGGCTACCCTAGGTCTCTGGTGCATTTTCAAGAACAATGCACAGGAGCATGCTGCCATGATGCATACGTACATGCCAACTGCTCCTCCGGCACCACCACCCTATCATGCCAGCGGTATGTACTCTGAGCTCGCCCACACCGAAAATCCAGATCTACAGCCTACTACCAATAACCTACCAGCCGCCGGATTAAAACCACTCCCAGATGGTTCACCTCCCCACCAGACCCCCCTCCACACACTGCTGCATTTAGTACGCCTTTTCTGAATCGTTTTTGGCCACTATAGGTGTGGCAGGGTATACTCAGACATGAGTCCCTTTCTCACTGCACCATCAGGATTCAAGCAAGCCGGGCCGAAGAAGGCTGAAATGCCAGAAACCGGTCCCCGGTAGCTTGTCTCCTTTCTGGTAAAGAATTGGCTTGGTAGTTTAGTCTGCCCTGTTCCCATGATGCACTGGGCCAGGGACAGACTGATTTGCATATAGCCAGGTTCTGAGCTGGGATGGTGCAGTGAGATAAATAACGGTGATGGATCAAGCCCTGATCTTTGGACTGGGTAAGAGTGGTCTGCTTAATTCAGACACTCTGTTCATCACCACCCCCTTTTCTGAATCGTTTTTGGCCACTATAGGTGTGGTAGGGTATACTCAGACATGAGTCCCTTTCTCACTGCACCATCAGGATTCAAGCAAGCCGGGCCGAAGAAGGCTGAAATGCCAGAAACCGGTCCCCGGTAGCTTGTCTCCTTTCTGGTAAAGAATTGGCTTGGTAGTTTAGTCTGCCCTGTTCCCATGATGCACTGGGCCAGGGACAGACTGATTTGCATATAGCCAGGTTCTGAGCTGGGATGGTGCAGTGAGATAAATAACGGTTGTAGGAGAGTAGGGTCTGCTATCCTATGGTCACCCCAAATTTTTGCTTTTTGCTTCACTGGTTTCTGACTTAATGTGGCTGTGGGCCTGCTAATCAGACCCACAGCCTGCTGTTCTCTCTCTAAATTAATACCAATGCACTTTAGGTGCATTACGAATTGGAACTGGTTCACCTTATGAGCCCCTGTATTAGTGCACCCTAGGTGCCCAGGGCATAGGTGTATCCAAGGCCTACCAGGGGCTGCAGCATGTATTATGCCACCCCTGGCCTGGCCTCCATATTTGACACAACTGGCTGATCACTCAGCTGGGGTAAGTCGGTGTAACCACCTCTTACTTAGGTACAGTATGTCTGTGCCTAACCCTAAACTGGACACATATGTTCCTATCAGCCACTCCTATGGAAGGCCTCATCAATCCTGGAGGCAGAGTGCTTGGAAATATGTGAGATGGTGCTCTAGCATGAGCTGAGCCTGTCTGCAGCTGTCGGGAACCACTCCCTAAGCTGTTCCGGGATATTGCCATACCATATACTCTTAAGTGCATTATAATCCTCGCGGTTATTTGCTATCTTTGGTTTGGCTTTATCAAAACATGTCGAGTAAGGTGTCATACGAATTGGAATACTATCCCCTCACCAATTCCGGCGACGGGGATAGCATTCCACCCTTCTAGAGGGACACGACATGTGTGTAGCCTTAACCCCGGTTAAAGTTAAACAGAGCCTCAGCATCACAAAATGGATGCTGCCACCACAGACACGAGTCTGGCCTCCTGCTGCTGACCGAAACTCGGCAGATGGTGGCCTGGACAAAGGGTTTCCTGCCTTGGGAGGTGCGAGCACCACCCCAGACAGGATTTTGTGTATTGGGTAGGACAGGGCTGAATAGAATCAGACATGCCCGGGGCACACAAGGTGTCCCCGTGCATAGGCCAGTCCAAACCGGTTCTGGGGCCTTCCAGCCCCAGTCCTGGCGAGGAGCTGGACAAAGGAAAGGGGGTGTAGCCGCCCCCCTTCCTGGTTCCTCCCAGAGGAGGGACCTAGTAGGTGATCCACCCCTCAGATTGGGAATAAGAGCGGGAGCAGTGCCATTGCACAGCAGATCATCCTGAAATCAACTTTAAACAAGAAGAAGACTGGACTTCGACATTCTGCTGCACAGAAGACTGAAGAGAATCTCCCTTGTGGCCTAGGAGTGGCCACCCTGTGAACACAGGTACCAACCAGCAACTTGATGTCTGCTTTGCCGCCGCCTCCCGCCGGAGACCGAGCCCAGAGCCCGACAAGAACCAGACTCCCAGACCTCTCAGAGCCCGATCCACAGTCCCTGCGAAGAAGGGACCCGTGGAGGCACCGAGTGACGTGGGACCGGACCTCTTGAAAGACACTCGAAAAGCTGACTGCGCAACTTCTGAGGCATCCTCGACGTTGTGCTTTGGGAATTGAGAACCCCCACCACCGAGCAGCCCTTGCACCGAAGAGCAGCCCTCCAGCATCTCCACGATCTGCGTGGGGCCCTTTTGCATTGTGCTACTCGACGCGCCATCCCGGCCACTAGCCACGTGGTCAGCGGCCATCTTGGCGACGAAACCAAAGATTTACACAGCAGGTCTGGTTGCTCCAGACCTACCCAAGCTCCTGTAAAAAGGAGCACCCGCTCTGACCTTGCTGGTCCGAGTGAACAGCATCTGTCAACTTCTGCGTGGCTTGCATTTGCCAAGGCCTGTTTGCTCCGATCAGGTCGCCAACACCGCCAACAGCGAGAAGCCTACGTGGGACAGCTCGTGACCGACTCCTGGACGTCCTCAACCCCGGGTATCCACGTGGCTGCAGAAAGAAGCTACCCAACAACGCCTGTTTGCACCCGACATCGCCTGGTTCCAATCTGGTTCCACGGTAGTCACTGGCTAGTGACTTTGAACACTGTCCCCTCTGCTTTCAGGTCTTCACATCTTCAGATCCACCCTTGGATCCACCGGAACTCTTCTCATCGAGCCGCCTGCAGCATCTTCAGCTCCAAGCACCATCGACCAGCGTGACGAAACCCGACACGACTTCGACCCTGTGCACCCGCTTCCTGTGGGTGAGGTAACTCAGCTCCGCCGGTGCTCCTGCACTGGTACACATCCCAAGGGCCTGTGTTTTAAGTTTCAGCTCCGTAGGTCACTCGGAAGGTTCCTAACTTTCTAACTTTGTGCTTTTTACGCACCATAGACTTTGTATTGAAAAGTGCGTGCACTTTGGACACTGCACCCGAGTCCCGTGGGCCTTTCCCGACTTAGTCATTGCCAGTCTCGAATAGCTCCAGCGATTCCCAAGGCCCTAGGCCTCTTCACTTTCCTCCTGGTATCTCTTATACCACTTTCTTAGTATATGGTTTAGGTGGCCCCTAGGGCTCATCCATATTGTGCAACTTTTGTGTATTTTAAACTGTCTTGTGATTTAACGCTTGTGCTTCTGTGCTCATAAAGAGTCCAGGGGATTTTAATAGTTAATAAATCAATATATATTTTCAATATATATCTGTGTGGTGTCCCTTTCATTTGGTATTCAAGGGGGTTGTGTATGGTATAACAGCTGGCTTCACATGCCTTTCAGAGTTTAGCCTAAGACTGCTTTGTCCACGTTACCACTAGGATAACTGGTCTACAAGGTTGAATTACAACCATCATCATAAGGGTTGCTTGGCATGGTACAAAGTGATCACTAAGAATTAGTGAGCATTATATACCAGGCCAACTTCTCACATTGGTGAGCAGCGGATTGGGATCTGAGCTTGCTGTTGTTTTACCATTACAATCTTTGAGATTATCATTTGAAAGATCATACAGGTACCTGCTAGGTACATATAAAACAAGACTATTATACTTAAGTTCTACTGAACTTAGTTGTTGTAGAGCAAAGGGAGTAGCACACCCTAGCTACAACTACTAGATAGGTTTAGTAGGTAAACACCAGTGTAGGTAGATTGCAACACATCCACCACACTAGAGCAATGTCTGGAGCAGAGGGGTCCAGTGGACTTACTCCTGTTGAGAGTGACCCTCCAAGGGCACCATCCAAATTTGCTATTTTTTCCTTTAAGGAATTAAGACAGCTTTGTGTCTTAAGGGGTCTGAAGACAGGGCCTTCCCCTACTACAGACCACCTAAGAGAGCTCTTAGACCAGTCTGAGACTCTAAAGCCCTCTAAAGCAAACCCCACAGGGGATGCTGAAGGAGGCCATCCTTCAGAGGATGACACTGTAGACACCCCTGCCCCTATCATCCTGGTAGATGAGGAAGCCTCCACCACTGGAGCTCCTCAGGTAGATGAAGAGGAAGAGGAGGAAGAGGAGGAGGTGGAAAGCAGTGAGTCAGATGATGACAGAGATAGTCAGGTACTGGTCAGTAGACTGAACCAGGCTAACTTAAGCTTACTTGGGAATGAATCAGGTAACAACCCATTCAGACCCCCAGGTGGACTTAACCAGGAGCCTAGGAGGAGAAGGATTCACTCAGGTGACTCTGACAACTCCCATGCTTCTAGAGGTTCTCATGGTCACTCCAGAAGGAGGATGACTAGCCCTCAGAGAAGGGAACATGAGACCAAATTGAGAGAATCTCAAATTAGAGAGGCTGAATTGAGAGTCCAGAGACAAGAGTTAGAGATTGCCCTGGCCCAAGAGAAACTTGCTAGAGCAAGACAGCCTAGAGAGAGTGGGGTAATAGAACCCACTGGTGGCAGCAATATCCACAAGGATAAAGACAGGTCTTTTGATAATAGAAACCTGAGTAAGATTGTGCCCCCCTACAAAGCTGGGGATGATATCCATAAATGGATTACTGCAATGGAGAGAGCCTGCAGAGTACAGCAGATCCCTCAGGAGCAGTGGGCAGCACTCTTGTGGCTCTCCTTTGAAGGTAGAGGCCGAGACAGACTCCTCACAGTTAGTGATGGGGATTCTAGAAACTACCTGGTCCTGAAGAGTGCTCTGATTGATGGGTTAGGCTTAACCACTGAACAGTACAGGTTAATGTTCAGAGATACCCAGAAGACACAGACTCAGGACTGGTCTGAATTTGTTGAGTGTGCCACTAAGGCTCTGGAGGGATGGTTGCTGGGAAGCAAGGTTACAGACTATGAAGGATTGTATAATTTGCTGATGAGAGAACAAATTTTAAATAATTGTCAGAACCAGCAGTTGCATCAACATTTGGTTGACTCAGATTTGACCTCTCCCCAAGAATTGGGAAAGAGGGCAGATAAATGGGTAAGAACCAGAGTTAAGCAAAAGAACCAGAACCAGAACCAGGGTGGTGACCAGAAGAAAACAGACCAGAAGGGTGGGGAGCAGAAAGCTAAAGACCAGAAGTATTCAACAGGGCCCCAAACTGAGACAGAGGGTGGGCCCCAAACTTCCAAGAAGAAGAAGAAAGAAGGTCAGAAGAAACCCTGGTGTAAAACTTGTAAGAACACCTCTCACTGGACAAGTGAGTGTAAAAAGGGTGGAGCCCCCAGCACTGCAGCCCCTAAGGCACCTGCACCCACTAGTACAGTTAGCAGTGCTGGTCCTCAAGCCAAGGGATTAGTGGGTATCACTTTGGGAACTGAAGGAGATTCTGACCTAGTCAGAACCCTTACACAGGCTGTTCTGGTTTGTGAAGGGGACATAGATTTGACCCCTGACATAAGTCCCAGTAACCTGGGCAAATACAGACAGACACCTTTGATCAACAATAAAGTGGCTCAAGCTTACAGGGACACATGTGCCAGTGTCACTATGGTGACACCTAACTTTGTGGACCCTGGACAATACATGCCAGGCGATGATTACCTGGTGACCAATGCCAGCAATGTCACTACTACACATAGTGTGGCACTTGTTAACTTTTCCTGGGGAGGGGTAACTGGCCTAAAGAAAGTTGTGGTTAGTGCTGATCTCCCAGTAGAATGTTTGTTGGGCAATGACCTGGAGAACTCTCTATGGTCAGAAGTTGAGTACAGGACTCATGCAGAGATGTTAGGGATATCATCACATGTCCTTGCTGTGACCAGGTCACAGGCCAAAAAGTGCCTCTCTGAACCTCAGGTCTTGGATCCTGGAACAATGGACCAAGTACCTTCCAAGAAGAAGAACAGGAGGGTTAAGGCTGCGCCTTCCCAACTGCCTACAAGTGAGGATCAGGCTTCACAGGAAACTGATCCTGAGACCCCTGAAGGAACTGTCCCTGAAGAACTTGAACCTGATCAGGTTGAGTTTCTGGGGACAGGGGGACCTTCTAGGGCAGACTTGGGGCAGGCTCAGTTAACCTGTCCTTCTCTTGAACCCCTCAGACAGCAGGCTGCTGCTGAGGCTGCTGGGAATGCTCAAGGTGCCCATAAAGTATATTGGGACGATGGACTCCTTTATTCAGAGGCTAGAGACCCCAAGCCTGGTGCTACCAGGAGGTTGGTTATACCTCTGCAATTTAGGGGCTTCCTACTCACCTTGGCCCATGATATTCCTTTAGCAGGACACCTAGGCCAGAACAAGACTTGGGACAGGCTTGTCCCTCACTTTCACTGGCCTCACATGTCTGAAGACACCAAGGAGTTTTGTCGCTCCTGTGAAACCTGCCAAGCCAGTGGTAAGGCAGGTGGAACAACAAAGGCCCCCCTGATACCACTACCTGTGGTGGGGGTTCCCTTTGAAAGAGTGGGGATTGATATTGTTGGTCCAATGGATCCCCCTACAGCATCTGGGCACAGATTCATACTGGTGGTAGTGGATCATGCCACCAGGTACCCAGAGGCAATTCCCCTTAGGACCACAACAGCTCCTGTTGTGGCCAGGGCCTTACTTGGAGTTTTCTCCAGAGTGGGGTTTCCTAAGGAGGTAATATCAGATAGAGGTACTAACTTCATGTCTGGATATTTGACAGCTATGTGGAAGGAATGTGGTGTCAACTACAAGTTCACCACTCCTTATCACCCACAATGCAATGGGCTTGTTGAGAGATTTAACAAGACCCTTAAGGGCATGATTAAAGGATTACCTGAAAAGCTCAGGCGAAGATGGGACATCCTTCTGCCCTGCCTTTTGTTCGCTTACAGAGAGGTCCCACAAAAGGGGGTTGGCTTCAGCCCCTTTGAATTGTTGTTTGGGCACCCTGTAAGAGGACCCCTGTGTCTAGTGAAGGAAGGATGAGAGTTACCTCTCAAAAAGCCTAAACAGGACATAGTGGACTATGTACTTGGTCTCCGCTCCAGGATGGCAGAGTACATGGAAAAGGCATCAAAAAACCTTGAGGCTAGCCAAGAATTACAAAAAGCTTGGCATGACCAAAAGGCTGTCCTTGTTGAGTTTCAGCCTGGATAGAAGGTATGGGTGTTGGAGCCAGTGGCCCCAGCAGCACTCCAAGACAAATGGTCTGGACCCCATACAATTCTGGAGAAGAAGGGAGAGGTTACCTACTTGGTGGACCTAGGAACTCCCAGGAGCCCCCACAGGGTGCTCCATGTAAACAGATTGAAGGCATATGTCAGCAGGGCAGACATGGGCTTGCTCATGGCTACAGATGAGGGACAGGAGGAAGAGAGTGACCCTCTCCCAGACCTGCTCACTCAGAACCCTGAGGATGGCTCAGTTGATGGTGTGGCCTTAGGTGGCAGCCTCACTGAACATCAGCAACATGACTGCAGACAAGTTCTACAGGCATACAGGCATATGTTCTCATTGACACCCAGTCAGACTAACTGGTGTACACATGTGGTGGACACTGGTGACAGTCTTCCTGTAAAGAGCAAAATTTACAGGCAACCTGACCACGTCAGGGACTGTATAAAGACTGAGGTGCAAAAGATGCTGGAATTAGGTGTCATTGAGCCTTCAGAGAGCCCCTGGGCTAGCCCAGTGGTTCTGGTCCCCAAACCTCACACCAAAGATGGCAAGAGAGAGATGAGGTTCTGTGTGGATTACAGAGGACTCAATGCTGTCACCAGGACAGATGCACACCCTATTCCAAGGGCAGATGAGCTCATTGACAAGTTGGCTTCTGCCAAATATTTGAGCACATTTGACTTGACAGCTGGCTACTGGCAAATCAGGTTAGCTGAGGAGTCTAAAGCCAAGACAGCATTTTCTACCCCTAGTGGGCATTATCAGTTTGTGGTGATGCCCTTTGGTTTGAAAAATGCACCTGCCACCTTCCAAAGGTTGGTGAATCAAGTCCTCACTGGGTTGGATGACTTTTGTGCAGCTTATCTGGACGATATTGCTGTCTTTAGCTCCACCTGGGAGGATCACCTGGTCCACCTGAAGGAAGTGCTTGAGGCTCTGCAGAAGGCAGGCCTCACTATCAAGGCAACAAAGTGCCAGATAGGGCAGAGTAAGGTTGTATACCTGGGCCACCTTGTAGGTGGAGGCCAAGTTCAACCACTGGAGAGTAAGATCCAGACCATCAAGGACTGGTCCCCTCCAACTACCCAGACTCAGGTCAGAGCTTTCTTGGGCCTGACTGGGTACTACAGGAAGTTTGTTAAGAACTATGGGTCCATTGTGACTCCTCTTAATGATCTGACATCCAAGAAGATGCCCAAAAAGGTTCAGTGGACAGAAATCTGTCAAAAGGCATTTGATGACCTGAAGAAGGCCATGTGCTCTGCACCTATCCTGAAGAGTCCTGACTACTCAAGAGAGTTCATTGTCCAAACAGATGCTTCTGAGTTGGGAGTGGGAGCAGTGCTTTCACAGCTTAATGTAGATGGCCAGGACCAGCCCATTGCTTTCATTAGCAGAAGGCTGACCCCCAGAGAGAAACGTTGGTCAGCTATAGAGAGGGAGGCCTTTGCTGTGGTGTGGGCCCTGAAGAAGTTGAGACCATACTTATTTGGCACTCACTTCAAGATTCAGACCGACCATAAGCCCCTCCTATGGCTTAATCAGATGAAGGGTGAAAACCCCAAACTACTCAGGTGGTCCATTTCCCTACAGGGGATGGACTTTACAGTGGAGCACCGCCCAGGGACTGACCATGGCAACGCAGATGGTCTCTCCAGGTACTTCCACTTAGAACATGAAGACACAACTGGTCAAGGTTAGTCTAATGTCCCTGCGTTTGGGGGGGGGTTATGTGGGAGAGTAGGGTCTGCTATCCTATGGTCACCCCAAATTTTTGCTTTTTGCTTCACTGGTTTCTGACTTAATGTGGCTGTGGGCCTGCTAATCAGACCCACAGCCTGCTGTTCTCTCTCTAAATTAATACCAATGCACTTTAGGTGCATTACGAATTGGAACTGGTTCACCTTATGAGCCCCTGTATTAGTGCACCATAGGTGCCCAGGGCATAGGTGTATCCAAGGCCTACCAGGGGCTGCAGCATGTATTATGCCACCCCTGGCCTGGCCTCCATATTTGACACAACTGGCTGATCACTCAGCTGGGGTAAGTCGGTGTAACCACCTCTTACTTAGGTACAGTATGTCTGTGCCTAACCCTAAACTGGACACATATGTTCCTATCAGCCACTCCTATGGAAGGCCTCATCAATCCTGGAGGCAGAGTGCTTGGAAATATGTGAGATGGTGCTCTAGCATGAGCTGAGCCTGTCTGCAGCTGTCGGGAACCACTCCCTAAGCTGTTCCGGGATATTGCCATACCATATACTCTTAAGTGCATTATAATCCTCGCGGTTATTTGCTATCTTTGGTTTGGCTTTATCAAAACATGTCGAGTAAGGTGTCATACGAATTGGAATACTATCCCCTCACCAATTCTGGCGACGGGGATAGCATTCCACCCTTCTAGAGGGACACGACATGTGTGTAGCCTTAACCCCGGTTAAAGTTAAACAGAGCCTCAGCATCACAAAATGGATGCTGCCACCACAGACACGAGTCTGGCCTCCTGCTGCTGACCGAAACTCGGCAGATGGTGGCCTGGACAAAGGGTTTCCTGCCTTGGGAGGTGCGAGCACCACCCCAGACAGGATTTTGTGTATTGGGTAGGACAGGGCTGAATAGAATCAGACATGCCCGGGGCACACAAGGTGTCCCCGTGCATAGGCCAGTCCAAACCGGTTCTGGGGCCTTCCAGCCCCAGTCCTGGCGAGGAGCTGGACAAAGGAAAGGGGGTGTAGCCGCCCCCCTTCCTGGTTCCTCCCAGAGGAGGGACCTAGTAGGTGATCCACCCCTCAGATTGGGAATAAGAGCGGGAGCAGTGCCATTGCACAGCAGATCATCCTGAAATCAACTTTAAACAAGAAGAAGACTGGACTTCGACATTCTGCTGCACAGAAGACTGAAGAGAATCTCCCTTGTGGCCTAGGAGTGGCCACCCTGTGAACACAGGTACCAACCAGCAACTCAACGTCTGCTTTGCCGCTGCCTCCCGCCGGAGACCGAGCCCAGACCCCGACAAGAACCAGACTCCCAGACCTCTCAGAGCCCGATCCACAGTCCCTGCGAAGAAGGGACCCGTGGAGGCACCGAGTGACGTGGGACCGGACCTCTTGAAAGACACTCGAAAAGCTGACTGCGCAGCTTCTGAGGCATCCTCGACGTTGTGCTTTGGGGATTGAGAACCCCCACCACCGAGCAGCCCTTGCACCGAAGAGCAGCCCTCCAGCATCTCCACGATCTGCGTGGGGCCCTTTTGCATTGTGCTACTCGACGCGCCATCCCGGCCACTAGCCACGTGGTCAGCGGCCATCTTGGCGACGAAACCGAAGATTTACACAGCAGGTCTGGTTGCTCCAGACCTACCCAAGCTCCTGTAAAAAGGAGCACCCGCTCTGACCTTGCTGGTCCGAGTGAACAGCATCTTTCAACTTCTACGTGGCTTGCATTTGCCAAAGCCTGTTTGCTCCGATCAGGTCGCCGACACCGCCAACAGCGAGAAGCCTACGTGGGACAGCTCGTGACCGACTCCTGGACGTCCTCGACCCCGGGTATCCACGTGGCTGCAGAAAGAAGCTACCCGACAACGCCTGTTTGCACCCGACATCGCCTGGTTCCAATCTGGTTCCACGGTAGTCACTGGCTAGTGACTTTGAACACTGTCCCCTCTGCTTTCAGGTCTTCACATCTTCAGATCCACCCTTGGATCCACCGGAACTCTTCTCATCGAGCCGCCTGCAGCATCTTCAGCTCCAAGCACCATCGACCAGCGTGACGAAACCCGACACGACTTCGACCCTGTGCACCCGCTTCCTGTGGGTGAGGTAACTCAGCTCCGCCGGTGCTCCTGCACTGGTACACATCCCAAGGGCCTGTGTTTTAAGTTTCAGCTCCGTAGGTCACTCGGAAGGTTCCTAACTTTCTAACTTTGTGCTTTTTACGCACCATAGACTTTGTATTGAAAAGTGCGTGCACTTTGGACACTGCACCCGAGTCCCGTGGGCCTTTCCCGACTTAGTCATTGCCAGTCTCAAATAGCTCCAGCGATTCCCAAGGCCCTAGGCCTCTTCACTTTCCTCCTGGTATCTCTTATACCACTTTCTTAGTATATGGTTTAGGTGGCCCCTAGGGCTCATCCATATTGTGCAACTTTTGTGTATTTTAAACTGTCTTGTGATTTAACGCTTGTGCTTCTGTGCTCATAAAGAGTCCAGGGGGTTTTAATAGTTAATAAATCAATATATATTTTCAATATATATCTGTGTGGTGTCCCTTTCATTTGGTATTCAAGGGGGTTGTGTATGGTATAACAGCTGGCTTCACATGCCTTTCAGAGTTTAGCCTAAGACTGCTTTGTCCACGTTACCACTAGGATAACTGGTCTACAAGGTTGAATTACAACCATCATCATAAGGGTTGCTTGGCATGGTACAAAGTGATCACTAAGAATTAGTGAGCATTATATACCAGGCCAACTTCTCACAACGGTGATGGATCAAGCCCTGATCTTTGGACTGGGTAAGAGTGGTCTGCTTAATTCAGACACTCTGTTCATCACCACCCCCTTTTCTGAATCGTTTTTGGCCACTATAGGTGTGGCAGGGTATACTCAGACATGAGTCCCTTTCTCACTGCACCATCAGGATTCAAGCAAGCCGGGCCGAAGAAGGCTGAAATGCCAGAAACCGGTCCCCGGTAGCTTGTCTCCTTTCTGGTAAAGAATTGGCTTGGTAGTTTAGTCTGCCCTGTTCCCATGATGCACTGGGCCAGGGACAGACTGATTTGCATATAGCCAGGTTCTGAGCTGGGATGGTGCAGTGAGATAAATAACGGTGATGGATCAAGCCCTGATCTTTGGACTGGGTAAGAGTGGTCTGCTTAATTCAGACACTCTGTTCATCACCACCCCCTTTTCTGAATCGCATTTAGTACACCCCCACCTGCACCACCCATCACCAGCAGTGGACCGCCGTTACACACCACAGGGCCAGGAATATTAGGACAGATAGATGCACAATTTATACTGAAACTCACTCCCGCTTCAATGACCACTCCAACACCTGAGGAGGAAAATGAAGATTCTGACATTGACTCTCACGCATCATCTCACCGTTCTCACGTATCATCTCACCAATCACGCACTAATGCCGACACCTTCCCTAATGCAGACGCCTTACAATTTCATGTGCGGGAATCCGCTCCCCAAGACAAGCTCCATTCTGTAACACAGACACCAACAACAAACTGTTAACATTCTCAAATGTTCAACAACAGTTTAGGGATAGGGAGCAGCAGCTCCCTCCGGCGTTTGACCAAGCCCAGTACAATAATTGGAGAATGTCCAACTACGTTAGCAAAAGCCTGGCGAATATCCAAAATGAGGCCTCCCACATGGACATATTCGATAGAGATGCATCACCCCCCCCCCCCCAATACCACTGATCCACTTTCCACAATCCGACGTGCGTCATATAAATTAGAACAATTACATGACAAAGTTACTGACGGCCTCAGAAGGGAAATCCTTGGACCATCGACTCACCAGGAAGCAACAAATACACCACCCCAACAAACATTACACACATACATTTCTGGGAATGCTGAGGGGATTGGAGATTTGCACAACAGTGAATGTCACCATCGGCATGAGACCGCTGTGACAGGACAAGCGCATGCAGCTGCTGCTCAGGCCCACACAGCTCAACATGTGCCGTCCTTACAAAAGGCCACAATTGAAAAAAGCCAATTTTCCCCACTGTTTACCACAACTGACCTTCCCTACCCTCTACGCGAAGTTCTTTGAAGTGTAGATGACACAGGCGCGAGAAGACTAGGCCAACATAACTAGAGGCTCTCAGAATATTAGGGTCGCACGGGCGCCCGGACAACATAAAATATAACGTCTCCGTCTCTGCCTCTATGCGCACCACAAGAATGAGAAATTATCACAACATGTGTCTCAGCAGACCATGTGCTCTGCAAAACATAGTCTAACGCCCAACGAAATAGTGATACTGGGTGAAGGCTCAGACTATGCTGTCTCTCCCTTCTCAGACGATTTATCCCCTGGCACCGCAGATGCTCCCATGGCCAAGAGAGGGGTCCTTTGAGCCACAGCATATGGCAACTGCAGTAGGATACATCCTAGAAGGTGCAGGAGATGTAGATTGGGACTAATACTATATGTGGCCAGTCTAAAGATTTGGCAGAAATATGCCAGACAACATGACCACACGCGGCCAAAAGAACAAGGCGCAGGAGTGACACACCAGATGCTACTGGTGTACAAAAATATCACTGACCCGCCCCTATACATCCCATGGTCTCAAATTAACAAAGAGAATCTCAAAAAGCTTCTCCCACCCCTCACAGAGGGTGCTGGCAAATGGATAGCAGCCCTGGAAAAAATACTGCAGGTGTCAACGCAGGAATAGGTAATATGAAGAGTCTGCTCATCTCCATCATAGGTGAAGAAGCAGAGGATATCTTCAAAAGCGTCAGTCATAGCATAACCACCATGACTGAAACAAAGTATGATGGGGAATCATTTAACAAAATAAGGACACCGGTCTGGGCCAAACTGCGTATAAAATTTCCAGATGTCTCAAATGTTGGGCCCCTCATGTCAATGACAATGCAGGCAGTGAGGACCCAATTGACTTTATCTCAAGAATTAAGGAAAAATGGCATCAGGAGTTAGGAGACAAATGGAATGCAACAGGAGGGAATAGGAGGCTTTTCTACCACATGGTCAAGAATGGACTGCCTGATGATGTGCAGGACAAGTTGGATGGAATTGTAGCAATGGAAGCAAAACCGTGGCCTGAGATCCAGGATCACATTATTCATTTCTGCAAAAAGAGGCAAGAGCAGGAAAAGGATAGACAGCTAGCTATAGAGAATGCAGCTGCAAAATCGGTGTCACAAAAACGGAATAAGAAAAAGGAAGCACCAGACACAGTCATGTTAGCAGCTGTGCCTGTCAGTCAGATGACTGCAGTCACCACATTTCCCCAGGCTGCCATGAATGCACTGGCAGGCAACACACAGCCTGCCCCACAACAGAAGCAAACTAGGCCTTCCGTACAATACATACAGACCCCGCCACAGCCTGCTGTACAATGTGTACAAACCGGATGCATACCTTTACAACGCATTTTTTACAACGCAACATCCATTACAACGCATTCCATTACAACGCATGCCATTACAACTAATTTTTAAAAACTACATTTACAACACATTCCATTACAGCGCATACTACCTTTACAACGCATACCATTACAACGCATAACATTACATTGCATGTTTGGTAAGTATTGGATAGTGAAGGGGTAAAAATTACTATTCTAACTCCAGGGGGTGCAACAGTAGGGTAAGTGTTGGATAGTGTAGGGGTTAAAATTATTATTCTAACTCCAGAGGGTGCAACAGTAGGGTAAGTGTTGGATAGTGTAGAGGTAAAAATTACTATTCTAACTCCAGTGGGTGCAACAGTAGGGTAAGTGTTGGATGGTAATGTTATGCGTTGTAATGGTATGCGTTGTAATGACTGCGTTGTAATGACATGCGTTGTAGTGGTATGCATTGTAGTGTCATGCGTTGTAATGGTTGCGTTGTAATGGCATGCGTTGTAATGGATGTTGCGTTGTAAATGTTTTGTTGTAATGGTAGTGCGTTGTAAAAGTTGCATTGTAAAGGTTGTTTCCCATACAAACCCAGCCACAGCCTGTTGTACAGTACGTGCAGCCACAGCCCCCCATACAATACGTTCCCACACAGCCTGCTTACAGAAATGACCAACAACATTATTACCACAACAGGAACAGTGGCAATAGAAACACAGGCATGCAGGGAAGAGGTAATGGAATAGGACAACAGAGGTTCCAACTACAGCCAGGAAAAGCACACCTGCTTCTATTGCCACAAAATAGGCCACATGCAAAGAGATTGCAGCACTAGAATTCGAGATCAGAATCAGCAATCCATGGGTCCCGCCTAACAGGAAACCACAATTCCAACAACAGCAGATGCACCCACGGCCCCTCCAGCCCCAAATGCTACACACCTACGCCCAACCTGTACAGCAGCAAAACATGCAATAGGTACAGCTCCAGGCACCCATGATGGCCCAAGGCCAGCCACCACTCCTGCAGATGCAGGTTTCCATAGAACAGCAGCAGCAGGCACCTACATACCAGGTGATGCCCCAAACGCAAAATGGAGGCGCAGTGAGCACCGTCAGTAACCCGTTCAGACAAGGCACCATCCAGCAATACCAAGCAGGGGGATACACTGGTTAGGACAGCCCACAGACAACTCATGCGTGCCCAGTTTTATCATGCACCATGGGCAGTGAAAACGACCCCACCGTCCTGATCACGATAAACAACAAAACATACGGCTTTCTCATTGACACAGGTGCTACGTACTCCTGTATTACAGGAGGACCACTGCCCATCTCAGATCAGATAGCAGACACACAGGGTTTTCCGGGGCAATAGCATGGGTCCCTTTCAACAAGCCAATACCTATACAGATAGGAGGCCATGTGCTGGAACACAGCCTGCTCTATTTGCCACAGTTTCCAGTGAATCTCTTAGGACGTGACCTCATGGCAAAACTAAACATGACAATCCACTTCAATGAGAACGCAGCAATGATCTGTTCAATACCAGGTACACCACTGGCTAGAATGATGGCAGTCACTGTAGACTCCTCCTTGGGCAGTCAGGTCAGATCACGTCCAGTAGATGAGCACGCCTTTTCTGTGGCAGTCCACACAATAATTGCCACCACTCCAGAACTGAAAGGTCGCACCGTTCTGCTACCCAAAGAGTTCCTTTTCAGGCCCCAAGCGTCAGGTATGCAAATATCTGATATACACCTCATCCTAGACATATGCATCCTTGAGCTAACAACTACATATGGAGCATTTCAAGCGTTTGACGACCATGGTCGTACTTGGGCTTGCGTCATCTTCATCGAGCCAGGAGGCTTAGTCAGGGATATCTTAGATGACCAACTCTTTGGACCCTCCCAAGTACTATTCCAAGAGAGAGAATGTTTATCTGAATGAAGGCCCCTTCTCGGTGACAGTGGAAATGAGAACACCTACTGCTGTAACAAAATATGACACTGTACATGAAGCAGATTTGGCTCAAGTCCTGGCACATCTGTGGACCACAGGACAAATGACATAGGCCTTATCCACTCTGCCGCAGAAAAACCAGGTGCCATCCTACCCAGAATTAGACAGTGTCCACTATCTAAGGAAACAGAGGAGGGTATTGCCTTCCCAGTGCACAAGGGGAAGACCAATCAATGGAGACTAGTACATGATCTGCGCGCCATTAACTACATAGTCATACCAGAGTTTTCCATCGTACGAGACCCTCTGTCATCCTCACAAATGTCCCCCCGGATGAGCAGAACTTTTCCGGGATTTATCTGAAAAATGCGTTTTTCAGCGTCCCCCTACACCCAGACAGTCAATACCTACTGACCTTCACATTAAAAAAATTTGCAATTGACATATACCCATTTGGCACAAGGTTATTGGGAGTCTCCCAGCTTCTTTAACAGAGTTGTCAAAGAAGAGTTATCAAATTTCCAATGTGACAGCACATTGCTGCAATATGTCGACGACATTTAGCTCTGCAGTCCCACAGAACAACAATGAAGGAAGGACACAATTTTTCTGCTTACTACCTTAGCACATAGGACCCGATTCACAGAACTAACTTAAGACAAAATCCTAAACTTACTACAATTTTGGGATTCACAGAAGACACTTACTCATTTTGGTATTCACTGAAGGCACTTACTCATTTTGGTATTCACAGAAGGCACTTACTCATTTCGGTAT
This sequence comes from Lissotriton vulgaris, assembly GCF_964263255.1. Taxonomy (NCBI): domain Eukaryota; kingdom Metazoa; phylum Chordata; class Amphibia; order Caudata; family Salamandridae; genus Lissotriton; species Lissotriton vulgaris. The sequence goes on along the minus strand of NC_141689.1, from coordinate 836,410,558 downwards.
TCACAGAACTTAGGAGTCCTAACTTTAGGACTCCTAGATGCCTTCTGTGAATACCGAAAGGCTTAAAATTTGGATTTTTATCAGTTTAGTAGTAGTAGCGTTAGGAGTCCTAACTTTAGGACTCCTAAACTGAGAAAAATCCTAATTTTAAGTCTTTTGGTTTTCAAAGAAGGCATTTAGGAGTCCTAAAGTTAGGAGTCCTGACATTACTATAACACCACCCACTGTACCAGTGGTCACCCATAGCCGACAGGCAAAACACATGGCGCAACACACTAGGACCAGCACACCCTGACAGGAACACTGGTCAAGCACACACTAGTATGCATCCCGGACACCCAACTTTCATTCCAGGCGGTACAGATACTACATGGGGTGGTACAGATAACACATGCAACGGTATCCTTGATCTAACAATAGGCCCCCACTCTCAGAATGCCAAGACAATGCCAACAACTCCTGCAGGCCCTGCACAGAACACATAGATTTGTTTTTGCGGTTCCCTGAGTCTATACACCAAAAAGGCGCACTCCTATAAAGCACACCTCTTCAAGATCAAATCACACAGCAACAAGTTGGGCCTCCTAACTTTACTATTCCTAAACTGAGAAGAATCCAAACTGAAGACTTTCGGTATTCACAGAAGGATTTTGGAGTCCTAACCTTACTACTCCTAAACTGAGAAAAATCCTAACTTTAAGACTTTCAGTATTCACAGAAGGCATTTAGGAGTCCTAAAGTTAGGACTTCTAACTTTTGTGAATTCCAAAATGAGTAAGTGCCTTCTGTGAGTACCAAAATGAGTAAGTTCCTTCTGTGAATAACAAAATGGTAGTAAGTTTAGGATTTTGTCTTAAGTTAGTTCTGTGAATCGGGCTCTAACTTCTTAATACAACATTGGGAGCGTGCCTTTGAGAAAAAAGGATATTTCACCTTTCCATCACCCTTAGCAACTTGTGATCCCAGAATAAGTGGGCAGGGCACTGCCAACACCCTTGCCAGTACAGGACTGTGCTACTTTTATGGGCCCATTTTTATTTTCACAACCAAGGGCAGGGTCCACACAACTTGACCTGTAAGGCAGCTTCCTTGGGAACACCTTTTGTAGTGACAGACTGGGAGGGGGATACAGATTGGGACATTGAGACTGAGTGCCAAGGGGTTTGGGAGCAGGAAACTAGAAGGTATACCTTTGGTAAGGGCACAACATATAAATGGAAAAGATCATACAAACTCAAATCTGCTCTCCTTTGCTTCCTAGGCAATGGTACTATTCCTGTGGGCAGAAACACTGGGTGCAATGACACCATATTTAATTTGGACCTCCAAGACGGCACCTCCAGCCTCATGGAGGTCTATTGGGCATGCGGAGAACGCCTTTATCTCCATTTGCCTCCCCAATGGAGTGGCCTATGCACCATGGTCACCGTGCATGAATTGCATCTGGTTGTCCTGGCATCTAACATTTGCCACGTACTTACCCACCCTGCTCCATCGGCACCGATGGAGCGCACAATATTTTGCTAATGACACCTTTCGCAAAGTTCCTCAGGAATTTTGCCTTTTCAATAACGCCCAGGAATTTTGGGGGGGGGCTGTGGCCAATATGGCAAACATCAGCTAATGCACGGTGGCTGCAGGTATGAAGATCGTGAACAACACCCGAGATGGGTTCAACCCCATAAAAGAAGATTTACGACCATTGAGACTCATGGTTCTACAGCACCGCTATGTTCTAGATCAACTGACTGCTATGGACGGTGGAGTTTGCGCTAAAATAGGAAAAAGCTGCTACACATTCATTCCATCAAATGATGAAGACAATGGAACACTCTCCAAGGCTATTGAGGACTTGGACAAGTTGGGAAAGTAGATGCGTGAGGAGGGAGGTGCTGAAGCAGACGTCTTTAGTAATTGGTTTAACTTTTACTGGATGCCTTCATGGCTGTCTGCTATCTTCAAAATGTGTTTACCTATTTGCTGCATTTTTATTCTAGTGTGTTGCTGTGTACAGGTCTTAAGTAAGTGTGACAAGAAATTCAGTACCAAGGTAGTAGGTATGAATTACCCTAGCACGGGGATTTATCAGAAAACACAGTATGAGGACACGGACCATGTCCCAGAGGATGGGAACGGGACGCAATTAGAAATGAGTGAGCTCGCTCCACCTGACACTCATTATGACAGAACCACAGTTGCCCCACTCCCCCAGGTAGAAAAGCCCTAAGAGAAGGCCTGTAGCTGTTTGATATGAATGTCTGCTTGATAGATGAGATGCGTGGAGTGGTGTAGCTCACTGGTTAGAGGCGGCAGACCCCGAAGCAGAGAACGGCCTGGGACCAGGGTTCAATTCCCAAAGCGGCAGGGTCGTGGACCAGGGTAATCGGACTCGATAATTCTCACCTCGGTGCCTACTCTAACCAGGGATCACACTCGGCAACTCTGGGCATTAAGCTTGCCTCATCTCTACAACGGCCCCCCACAGACGCCGGGGATGCCTGGTTTCACCTTGGAGATACCCAGAAGGGACCATCTCACAGGAAAAGCCAGGACGGGTTCCCCAGCGGTCTTCAGCGCCAGCACGCTCTTGGGCAACAGTGCGCCTTACAAGTCCCACACATTTACATTTATTTACATGCACAATATGCGGAAATACTTATTAGGTCCGATGGAGAATATGTCGACCTAAGCCAACAACAACAGCGCAGATTAAAGTGGTACCTCTATGACACACCCTGGAATCCCCCCACTGGGAGAAGGGCCACCAAAATACTCTGTGAGAAGTGTGTTAAAAAATGAACAAGAGGAGGGAAATGAAGGAGGATTACGTTTTACAATACAAATTCCCAACATAATATTCTGCTCTATCCAAGTAGCATCAAGATCCCTGTATAGGCCCCACCAGCTCCAACCTGAGAAATTTACTTTCTTGGCCATTTTTACCCTCCGCAATCAGTAAGTACTAGGTCACACATCCCTTGATACGTTTGCATACAAGCCCAAGCCCAAGGCCACAGCCTTATGTTATCCCCTTCAATAATAAAATCTACTAGGCCCGAATATTCTCAAACATGTATTGCTCTTGTGCCCAACACTGCGAGGCAGCTTGGCAAACCACAGAAACTTTCCACAGTTACAAGAACAGCTCAGCTCAGCTCACCCACACACCCAGGACCAGTTGGTACATTCTCGACATTTCACAAGTATTGTTTGCTTCATTTTTTATTATGAAACTTTCCAAGCTTGCTCAAACGAAACCCAAAACAGCACCTTGCAATGATAACACCTGTATCAATATCCGCTTTCACATATAGTTTCTGAGAGACTTACACTAAAAATGTTCTTTGTTTGTGCCAATCATTGCCGGCCATCCGCTCAAACACCTGGCCCACTAGGATACCACTTCTATGTTCTCAAGACACCACTTCTCTGCTCACAGGGTTTTAGCAACACAACTGTAGGGTGCGGTCAAATCTCTGTGTCAATGTGGTTTAACTGTCTCACATTGAAAAGGTATATAAAACCTGCACCCCAGATTGAGAACAGAACTCTTCTGTAGTGCCTCGCACAACCTGGATTCCCAGCCGGCCATTTATCTGCATTGGGTCATCAAAGCCTACTCTCAGTGGTAGATCCCAATCTAGATTAATATATATATATTTTTTTATCTCTTCTCTTATACTCGGGTTTTCATCCTCCCCTAATTCATTGCATTTATTATATATTGAAACTGTAATTCTTGCATGGATATTTTTCTCATTTAATGTTTACCTTCTAGGCACTGGCATATTCATGAATGCGTATTTTTGTGTTGCCATTTCTGACTTATTAACATTGTGATTATCAACATTATTTCTAAGCTAATGAATTGATGAATACATTTTCTGCTGTGTTAATGACTTAATGAATAAAAGTGCCACTTCAAAATAAGACCATTGTTTCACACTTGTGTTCTTATTTTTAGACCAGCAGTGTTGAGGTGGCCCGTGACCAGCACCAAAGGGAAACAATTTACCCTTCATCAATCACATTGGATTTACTGGGAGACTGGTCTCCTGTATAGTGAGTCTAAGGTTGCTTAGCCTGGGTCAGCCCGTGTGCTGGTGGTACCCCAGCACTCCAGAGCCTTCCTTCTGGGCCTGGCTCATGATGTGCCTTTAGCAGGACATTTGGGAAAAGACATGTCCTGTGAGAGGCTTGTCACCCACTTTTATTGGCCCCAAATGCTCAAGAGTTCGGATACTCATTGCAGGGCCTGTCAAACTGAAGAAATCAAAACTCCTGCTCTTGGGTCTCACTGATGCTTAGTCCTTTTAAACCAACAAAGAAGAAATTGGACCAGAAGCTGAAATATAAAAGATAATTTTTATTAAACTCAAATGAGTTGAGACTACGTCACACAGAAGCCTTAGCAACTGAATGAGGCAGTCCAAGTAGTACAGAAAACTGGGGCTTCATATATGCTTTAGAGTTACATAGTAAGCATAAATGCAAGGGGCAGTCATGGCTCATGTAAGCATGCAAAATGACTAAGATGGGCATATAAGATCTACTTGCTCAACAAAGTGGGAGGAGAGTTACTTCTCCATACAGCAGCAAAAATAGCCTGACAGTTATACTAGAGAAACAGGTGCATTCTACTAGCTAGGCCCTTCTGGGCATGTGCGAAGTGGAAGATGCTGAATATAGTTTGTCTCTAGGCAGATTACAAGAGTAGTTAACAGAGAGGTAGGACACAGCACATGGCAGACAAAATGGCTGCCAGAAATACAAAATAGCTTTCACAAAGCGGATAAGATAACTTCTAAATACAAGATGGCTTCAGCTAAATGCTAACCCATTGCTGTCAATTTACGACAAGACTTGCAAGGCAAGTGGTAAAAGTAAGATGAAGCACACGGCTCCTCTCCAGCCTTTCCCTATGGTCAGCACCCCTTTGAAAGGGTGGACATTGACATTGTGGGCCCTCTGGATCCCAAGACAGCCATGGGCAACAGGTTCATCCTGGTCTTGGTGAAGCATGCCACCCGGTACCCGGAAGCCATCCCTCTCCGGACTGTGATGGCCCCCGTGGTGGGTTGTGCATTGATGGGGATTTTCTCTCTTGTGGGGTTCCCCAGAGAGGTGGTTTCAGACCGTGATACCAACTTCATATCTAAGTATATGAAGTCCCTGTGGCAGGAGTGTGGTGTAACCTATAATTTCACCATCCCTTACCACCCCAAAGGTAATGGGCAGGTTGAGAGATTCAACTGCAACATGAAGGGCATAATTATGGGTATTGAGGAACCCATAAGGTGTAAGTGGGACGTCCTCTTGTCATGCCTTCTGGTTGCTTACAGAGAGGTGCCACAGAAGTCCTTAAGGTTCAGTCCCTTTGATCTAATATATGGCCATCCTGTAAGAGGACCTCTGAGTTTGGTGAATGAAGGCTGGGAGAGAGCTCCCAGTAAACCTCCCCAGGATGCATTTAGCTACATCACACAAGAACATAAGCTCTCACAGCACACCCATCACAATGTTTGTCAATCCAAAAACAGTATTGGATAAGTACTAAGCACAATCAGAGTCCAATATCTTTCTAAACACATAAGGACAATCCAATCAGGCAGATAATCGTCAACAGTTCAAAGTTACTTGTCTTTTATTAATTTCTTAAATATTCCCAGCTCACGATTTAGCCGACATGTGTTTTGTCTGTACTCAGACTTTTTCAAGGCAATGTGGGAATAACAAAGCAGTATAATCCAATGTAGAAATGTCCAAGAAATGCATCTGGTTGCGTGTAACGAAACCCAAAAAGTTCATGTGGTACCCGATTTTCCAAAAGCGACACCTATGAAAGGACACAGATGGCAATTATGTATCCTGGGTTTGCAAATTGCAGGGAATGCGCTACTGAAATGTCGTCCCATGAGTACTGTGGTATAAACTTCAAGAACAATGGAAATTCCCTATATGTATAGACCAGATATCATTGTCAGGGTAAGCGGAAATAACGGGGCAAACCCAGGTAAGTTAGCGTTTCTATACTCGAATGTATCACCACAGCAAGTATGTCCTCGGGCAATGCCGCTGTCAAGTTGCGGACAGGAGCAGATGGGCTTATGTTTGGTGCGCCTTCAGCACGCCGCCGGCGGGCCCGCTGCGTCCGTCCGTTGCACGTCCAGTGCAGCATCGGGTTTAAATGCTTTTGAAAAGCCCGACAGCCAGCCAGAATTGGGGGTGGCCTCAGTGGGTGGGAACTATGTTCAACAACATTTCTCCATACAATCTGCAACAGAGATGCCGCGACGGAGTGGAAATGCTGAGCTGACAGAGTGCAAACAAGCAATGTGCAGTCTACAGAAGCTTAAAAAGTAAGGTGTCCAACCTAAACACTATAAACATTAAAAGCAGAATGTCCCAATTGATAATGAAAAGGCAGCATATATACATCTCAACCAGGGCAGGACTTGTCGTAGCGGGCATCAGCCTTTTTCCAGGGAGGCTGGAAGGGTGGGGGCTAATTGTGCAGTGGAGGGGACGTTTTTGTTACTTTGCACCCGTTTTGCAGCAGTGCTACTATATCAGCCCCTAGTAGCAAATGCAGCAGGGGGGCTGGTCGGTCAACATTGCCAGGGCTGCTTTGGGTTTCTAGTCCAGCACTGAACCCAACAACTATCTAAAAAAGTAAGTAAAACTTATATTTAAACTAAAACCTACTTCTTAATAAATATTAAATTGTGAAATAGCAAACAATTAATAAAAATCTCTTAATTCCATGTCTTTGCATAGACTTCCTGAAAGAAAATACTATGGGCCATATTAGGATGTAGGGCAGACCACCACCGACAGGCTGTTGGTGGCAGTCCGTCCGACAGCCAGGTTATCGGTCCCACCGCTGGAATATGATGCCGGCAGTCAGAGCGATTTGGGCAGGGGAAAGACCTCCACCCCAACAGGCTCAAGTAGCCCATCAAATGGTGGTCAGAGCCTAATCCCTTCAATGGAGGCGGTGTCTGCGGAGGCACTGCCTTATATATTATGATGTCAGTTTCCGAAAACCTTTTGATTGGCAGTCCAACTGCCATTAAAAGGCTGTCGGAAATTGACTTTGGGGCCTCTAGCAGGGCCCCCGTAGACCTTCATGATGTGGTCTGGGGAGCACATGTGGTGCCCCCCAAACATGCAATGCACGGTGTACCAGACAACACATGGTGCCTTGCACACAGTGCATAGATGTTTGAAAACATCCCTTTTCCTATTGCAGCTATTGCGACTAGTGCTTCAGCCTTTTTTCAGGCCGCAACACAAGCCGCAATAGAAAAACTGATGTTTACAACTACCTGGGTATGGTCGTATCATGATTGGGCTGTCAGGACAGCCAGCTCCTTGTCAGATGGTCACGCATCTGAAACTACAGCTTTCGGACGCTCGCCGACCGCCATTGTAATGAGGCCCTCTCACTTGGGAAAGCGATAGCATTTAAAATGAAACAAATGTATTGTTTTTATCCGACAGAAAAGAAAGCACCTCCTCCACATTAGAACAACCCCAATGGAAAACCTACAAAACAGTGTGAAACATCTAAACAGAACATATGTGTAAGTAAATAAAATAGTATTATTTGCTAATTTTACATGTAAATAAGAAATGTACAAACTTTAAAATATTGTATATATTTATAGTATTACACTTCTTTTCAGATACAGTGACAGTTACTAAGGGCCTGATTATGAGTTTTTTGGTCAATAGGATAAGCATACCTGTTGTGGCAGTCTGAACATCGCCGCACCGCAGACCACTTGCAGTATTACAACTGCACCAGTCGGACTGCACATGACCACTGCGACCCCCAGGGAGTCAGGATCTACATGGTGGATAGTGATGAGGCAACTAATCAGGCCCCCTGCCACCTAAGGGGTGCATGCATGGTGGCACATGTTGTGCCCATCCCTCATTTTGCACCCCCTGTTCCTGCAAAGTGTAGCATGAATGCCACACCATGCAGGTAGGTGGAGCAATGCTCAGAGAGCGATGGTCTGCATGGTACGCTCTTTATGAGCCTTTCTGGAAACTGCTGTCAGACCGCCGCAGGACTGCCCACCAGTCCAGGAATGAGCTCCTGATCTGGCATTGCATCATCCATTGTAGGACTGCCAAACTTGTAATCAGGTCCTAAATCACACGAGCTACACCCACAGCCAAGAGAGTGCATCAACAGAAAATATAAATTGGAAAAGTACCAAGTATTATTTTAATGCATGCCATGTGACAGCAACATCCCCAAATGTGACAGAAATAAAGTAAAGAAGGTATTGCAGGATATAAGAGAGGCAAGCATTAGCTCCCAGAACCTACAACCGAAATCCTAAAAGCTGTATTGCCAAAAGTCCCCAAAAACATCACGTCAACTACTACCTAAGCCCACTTTAGAATGGTTAATTTCGTAAACTAAAAAAGCCACCAGGGACATTCCACCTACCCCAAGAAGGAACCAGGACATAGAAATACCTGAATAATTAGCAATATTTCCTTTCACATGATTACCTAAAAAATGAGAAACAAATCCTAATATTCTCTACAGCAAATAAGTTACTAAAACTAAGTAATGTCAAATCTGAATGATGGATGAAATCTTTTAAAATGTGTCCCAACCCATTCACTCAGACACGCACCATGCATGTTAAATATCAAAAGCAAATATTGCTTTTATATATGTCTCACTACCAAATAAACAATGCAGCACTTACTACGACCTTTTAACCTCTTTCATGCTCACGCTGGCTCCCGGCCATCATGAGTCACGGTGAGAGTGTGCTCATGACGGCCAGGAGCCGTCGCAACCACGCCTTCGATTAGAATGTCTAGCACTGCAGCAGAATCACCACCGCAGTGAAGAGGTTAAACCACCTTAAACATAAAACAAATAACTATTACCCCCCAAAAATAATCTTAGACTTTGAGCAAGCCTTGATTCTAACCATTTTAAAACTTTACCCCCAGACAGCTATACAGGGCTGTTCCTAGAATTTCAATCAAAGCATAAGGAGACACCGTCAACAATCTGCACTTTGGGGCCCATTATTATATCAGGCGGATCGCCACTGCTGGGCCGGCGGTGGACACCGCGTCCCACCGGTGGTGATCTGCCGGCCAAATGTCCCTGGTTCACCCCCGGGGGCACCGCAGCAACAGGAAGACCGTCCCCCGCTTTTCCGCCGGTCAGATTGCCGGCCGGGCATAAAAAGGACTCAATATGGTGGTGGTGCCTTGTAGGCACCGCCATCCATATTAGGATGCATGCCTTTCCATGCCGGAGTCTCCGCCATGGAAAGGCATGCAGGAAATCTCTGTGGGGACCCATTGCGAGCCCCCGGGGGTGGGTGGGTGAGTGGCTGCACTGGGGGGTGCCTATGGTACCCCCATCATTGCCATGCACAATGTGGCAGGCACCGCGCAGTGTCTGTCACGTTGTGCATGGTAATGCACAACATTGACATTAACATTGCCGTGGGTGCTGCTTACAGCACCGCCCACCGCAATGTTAATGTCGAGGATGCGCATCCTAATTTGCATGGCGGGACCGCCGAAACTTCAGCAGTCGGTCCTGTGCTCCGTTGCCGCCCGCCATCGTAATAGGCCCCTAAGTGTAGAAATTTCTACAAATAGTCAATTTGCCTTTGATAAAGAATGATGGCACAAGCTTATGTCTCTGCCACAGAAGTAGCTAACCACTCCAATTTACTAAAAGAAAGTACTTCTACCAATTAAAAGAAGACAAACTAAACCCCCTAATAGACTAATTCATAGACAATTGGGTTGACAGACTGCATCACACTGGACATGAGCACCAACCTAATTCCAAATACAATGGTGGAATGTCTATGACAGCACTTTGGTACAGGAAGACAAAATGAACAACTCAGTGGAAGGATGGCACAATACCTTCCAATCCACACTAGGCAGAATCTAGTCTGTATTCTATAAAATTATATAATAAGCTTTACAAAAAGACCAAATCTACCAAAACCTTAAAATGGAGCAATCTGTTGACCAAATTGCCACTAAACTTAGCAAAGAAAATCAAAGAAGCCAAAAGAATGTATGAGATGCTACAATTTAAAGTCAAACTCTTTATAATAACAATATATATTTAAATATAATAGCCAAAAGCATAATATAAAACAAATATTACCCTACCAAAGTCCCAAAAAACGATCACAAAATATGTACCAACATGACAAATACTTTGCTTTAATAATAAATATAATTTTGTATTACAAAATTCAAAAAACTAAATAAAAGTTCAATATTAATGAAGACCGAAATAATAAAATGATATAGAAATTATTTATACAAAATATTTAACCATCACCAACTAAAACACTAAAAAAACTCAATCGATCACATAAAATAATTACAACACATAAACCACACAATTTCAAATAACAATTGCATAATATTTACGCAAAGAATAAAATATAACAGTCCCCATCCAAAAGAAATGAAATAAAAAAGACTAATGAATTTGAATTTAAAATATTTATAAAGCGCAGCATTCACCATGCGGTTTCTTGGCGCTATGGAGACAAATTTAGCAGAAGAGAAGCAGTGGATACTGGTGCAATGAAGGGAGCAAAAGATAATTTACAGAGGGAAGGCCTGATTAAACAAAAAGGTTTTGAGATCTTTACGGAAGGAAGAGTAATGTTTGGCAGACCGTAGGTGGTCGGGGAGGGAGTTCCAAAAGGTGGGTGCCAAAGTTGAAAAATGGGCCCCTCCCCACTTTTTGCGTTTGTAACGAGGAATTTGCAGAAGTGATTGGGATGACGAGCGAAGCTCTCTAGCAGGGACATACTCCCTAATCAGGGAGGTAATGAAAGCGGGAGCAGAACCCTGGCGGGCCTGGAAGACCATACAGCCATTTTTAAAAAGGGATCGCTCCCTGACAGGGAGCCAGTGGAGCGCCTTTAGTAAAGGGGTTGAGTGATGGGAGCGGGAAAGACCGTACACTAATCGGGCCGCCTGGTTCTGAACCATCTGGAGCTTCCGTAGGCTGTACGCCGGGATGCCGTTGTACAGGGCATTGGCGTAATCCAGCCGGGAAATCACCAAAGCGGACATAATCAGTTTGAGTGCCAGGGGAGAAAAGAAGCAGGAAACAGTGCGAATAGTGCGAAGAGTGAGAAAGCAAGAAGAAACAACAGAACTAATTTGTGAGTGTAGGGTGAGATGATTATTCATTTTGATACCTAGGGTCTTAACTGTAGAAGAAGGAGTGGGAGGGGGACCAAAAGAAGAGGGCCAGAATAAAGAGTTCCAGGGACTGGAAGAACCACCCGTGAGAACAGCTAGGCTAAGGGGCCTATTAGAATGGCGAGCGGACGTGGCGGTGCTGGGACCGGTCGCCAGTGGTGCGGCAGTCCCGCACCGGCAATTAGGATGCCACCGCAGCAGTCAAATCCCCCATCCACATCTTCGTGGCCGGCGGTACACGCAGCTAGCTGCGAAGAACAGCAGCACCTTACAGCGACCATGTCCCGGGAAAATAAATTAAACATAACACAAATAGATTACAAAATAAGGAGTAACTGTTAGGAAGTTTAGTTTATTGATGTTAAATTAATTAAAATCGTTGCATCTTAAACAGAGCGAGAAAAGTACAAACAGAGTAAAAACACACATTTGTGCGGTAGAAAGGAAGCACTGCTATACAGAATAAATCTCACAGAAGTGTGGTACTATATGGAAGACATTACAAAAGCAATCAGGACAATGCCATTTTTTTAAGGTCAACCCAGTAAGTGCTTTGTGTTTGTGAGTCCTTGCAAAGGGGGTCAGACATTAAGGGGTCGATTCCGATCTCGCTCGGAAGTACTCCGAACGCGATCCGGACAGAAAAAGTACGAGCCGTACGCATGTTCTCCACCCGACTCGTACAGCTGTACAAGCAAGCGAGTCCGATGCCAGCAAGGCAAAATTCACCGACCGAATAGTTTCAGGGTCTGAACCACTCCGTACGTCTTGCCCGTAAGCAAGCCGTGCAGTGCAGTGGAGTCGATTTCCGACCGAGCCAGTACAATGCACGCGTTGGACAGCCGGTTCGAGCTAAAGGTTCCTGCTCGCAAAACGTCCAGCAAGCTGCCTTTGAGGGTCCATGTCAGTCCCCCCGTCACCCGCAGCCTTGCGACTTGGACACAGGGGGAGAACCCTTGGGGCTCCCCAACACAGGAATGTACGAAGCGGATGGCACCTACTCGTACCCTCTATAAGGGGTGCTCTTGTACGCGTCATACAGACGGCTCCCATTGACTTCTATGGGAGTCTGACCGAACCGAGTCTGGCAGCATGTGGCTGATTCGTACTCGCTCGGGCAGACTGCAGGAGGCCGGCTCGGTCTGAAAACACTCCGGATCCGGCTTGGCTGGAGAGCTTTCCGACCCAGATCAGAATCGGCCTATAAGTGGTTTCATATACAAGGCCCGACCGCCATCTCAGTGGGCAGCAGTCCCATACACCCAATTAGGATGAGACCGACGTGCAGGCAGTCGGAAAGTGCTTTTCGCAACTGTGGCTTGTGCTGCGGCCCAGAAAAAGTGCTGCAGCACAAGCCTCAGTAGAAAAAAGCAAGTTTTACACATCCATACACTGGGTGTCAGGCACCCTGTGGTACCTGGCACATGGTACATGGATGTGTGGGGGGGATACATGTGCCCCCAGGGCCACTTAGCAGAGGCCCACGGAGGATGGAGCAATGCTTGGGGCCTCCAAAGTCTGTTTCTGTCTGCCTTTTCATGGTGGACTGCCATGAAAAGGCAGTCAGACAGGGACATTCTAATCCCTGCGACGATGCCTTTTCAGCTCACTGCCACAATGGGCTATTGGATCCTGTTGGAGGTGGCGGTCCTTCCTCCTGACTTCTGCTGTCCGACCATCTGCATCCAAAAGCTGCGGTCGGACTGATGCCTTGTATGTCGCTGCAACCACCACTGGTGGCCTGTCAATGGCAGTCCCACTGACATCCTAATTAGGCCCTTAGTCTTTATAGTACAAATTTGTTTTATTAAACGGTTGCAAAAGGAGAGTACCTCCAAGGTATGAAAAAGAAGGAAAAGGAGCTGGAGTGTGCGGACAGTATTGAATATGCTGTGCCTGAAGGTGGTAATAATTTTCAACAATCAGGTGATTATAGCACTGTGGACACTACTGAGCATGATTCTAGTGGGATTTTGTCCTGTTTGCAAAATAAAACACTGTTTTTCACTACTACATCTGCTACATATGAGTTAAAATATGTGAACAGACTTGACTATTGGAACATTGAGCAAATTAAATGTTTCTGCAAAGAATATAATGGGTTAATTGTTGAAAATAAAAGAATTGGTCGCTTAACATGTAGCTTGCTAAACACACTGCATGTAAATGGATCCCAAGACTTAAGACTTGCACCAGAGTTGATAGATTGCACTGTTACTCATTACAGAAAAGAGAATTGGAGAAGCAGATGTATCCATGGAAAACAATCATAGAGAATACATTTTCAACAGCTCATGCCACTGCAGAGACAATTGCACAAGAGTCCTTGAGACAGAGCATGGAAATCATATATACCACACAATATTGAGAAATTTGGATGGCCATTTGTACATATGTCGCTGAATAAAGACGTGCAACAACTGAACAGATTGAATATGAACCACATTCTTATTTATTTATTTATTTAATTAATTTATATGGCGCGTTATAACCACCGGGGTCTCTAAGCGCTGAACTGTTCTTCACAGTAACAGTTCATTTACTGCAATTATATACCTCTTAGCTTCAGGAACAAGGAAAAAATGTACAAAGGAGGTATTGGAAAATAAGCATAACATATGTCTGTTCATTGGTGTATCAAGCACATTTAGCGGGAAATCTGTGCTTTTATTTTGCTTGGGTGCAGAGGTTTCCAAATGATTCAGATATGCATAATTTTGTTTCTTACTTGATCTTGATGGAACCACAGCTACTGTTAGTAACAAACTACAGAGAAAAAAACCTGCCAACCACTCAGTGTTTTATGATGCCTAATGATCAGCCCAAAAATTCACTTAATTATCAATATATGTAAAGACAATGAAATCAGGCAGGTTATTCATTCTCAATGCCACATTCTTAAAACTAATGAGGTGGATTCGGTACTACCTAGACCATTGTTTGCCTTTTGGAAGAATCACAATCTCAAGGATAAATTGGTGAAATCAGTGCAGAGACAGAATATCAAGTACAAAATATCGAGTTGCACAAATATCAAGTCATTAATATCGTGGGTCAGAAATATCGACAGCAAGAATATCGTGGTCAAGTAAATCGACTGAAGGTAAGTACTATTGATTTTAAAAATATTGAAGTGTTTAATATTGATTGCAAAAATATAGTTTTTAAAAATATCATTTTTTATTATTGTTATGTATTTTAGTATATATTTTATATATATGTGATGTATAATTTTTTGTAGAAGAATTGTTTGTATTTTAAATATATGTGTTACATTTTTATAAGTTATTCAATTTTTTATTTGAATTTTGGGCACTTTAAACCTCTCCAACCCTTATTGTCTTAGAGAGCTGATTGTAGAGCAAAGGATCCCAGTGCCTGAGGGAGCTTTGAGGCAGCCTGCTCCAACCCATCCTGGTGCTTCTCTCATACTTGTTAACATTATCAGCAGAATGAGATCAGCATCTGGATTGGTTAGGGGAATTGGTTCAGACCAGCGCAGACAGGCTGGAAGCACGAGGACCAGAGGTGGCGAACCAGTGCATTGAAGTGGTTAGGTGTATATTTTATTTTTATATTTATGACCCAGTGACATGTACTGTAAGAAACTCAAACTGCCTTCCGCCTCAACACCAGAGCTCTCATTCGTGGTCTGTTATGAACACTGTTTACAATGAGCAATGATTGAATGCTTTGGCATTGACCTTAAAAATGTTGCTGGTCTGTGGGTCAAATAGTGGATGTGCTTGCCCCACCAATTATGCACGACAAAAGCTGCCAATGTGAGAAATTTGCACATTGCATCTGTAATTGTGAGAATAAGTAGATTTTTCTGCAAGAGCACAAAGAGTGACTACATGCATTTTAATGTACACCAGGTAATATTTAACATCAAAATCGTTACTGAACACTGAAATGCCTACAACCTGAAGCAGGTAATGAAAAGGAATATTGGAAGGTATGAGTCACCACTGCATAGGGCACTGTTTGTCAGCCTTAGCAAAGAGCTAGCACTCGAGTTATCTCCTAAATGCATTTAGAGAAAACTATGAGTCATTGAGATATATCTTTCTTATAAATGCTTTGATAAAAAATTTGAAAATAAAATATCTGACTGCAGAGCAGCTGTCTTCCAGCAATGAAGGCAATAACAAATAGGTGGTTTCATAGGCACAAAAATATTTCCAGCTCTCAAATTCATTTTAAATTAACCTACACCAGCCAACTTTTAATTACTGAGAGCTCAATTTTTCCGCTAGAAGCAGGAGAAAAATAGTTGAAAATATAACTGCGTGAAGCAATTTTCCCTAGTGCTTTTCTGAGAGATAGTTGTTGTTCTAAATTGCACCCTGACTGTGATTTGTGTTTAATTAATTACAACTAGGATAACTCATTTGTCCTAAAGAGGCCCTTTAATTCTTAATAAGGCCATATTGGTATATTGTGAATCTTGAGATGTAGGTGGTCATTTTGGGTGTTTTCAGAGCTGGAGACCTGACGTATGTTGGTCATTCTCCTACCCTATCAAACTTACAGTTCCTACACCCCATTTAAAGATATTGCATTTTTGAAACCTCAGCTGGCTCTGTCACTGCCAACCTTTGACCTGGGGTCCCATCTGACAAATGTTCAATGAGGTATAGTGACAATTATCCTTCATTGTTTTGGACAGGGCAACCATCCCCTTGCATGGGCAGGTATGGCAAACTCGTGAAGAGAAATTAGTTAATGGCTCTGATGCAGACGAAGAAAATTCTTTGAGATCCCTGCCTGACAGTCAAGGTTCTCTAACTATGGAGCAGAGGTCCTTTGCCAGGGGAGCAGATCTAATATATAGTCAAGCTGCTCACAAGGGTCTAAGTGAACCTAATTGGCTGTAATTAGGAATATACTGCTGTGGTTCCTGCGGACTGCTGAGCATTGCCAACAGGAATTACTGTCATAATTAGACTGTGGTTCTTTATGCCTTCTTGCTCTGCCAGTATTTAATATTTGCTGGAGTTACTAGGTACGACCCTATCAAGATCACATCTCCCCATAATCAGCACAAATATGTAAATTGCGGAAGCAGAGAGAACATTCCAATCAATATCTATATTCTTTCTTAAACTATTGAAACCTTCACCAAAATATTGACTATTATCGGGTGGCATTTGCATGTAATACACCGAATCACTTTTCAAAATGGATGTGGATTATTTTTTCAAGAATAGCATGTCTTTTATGCTTGCTGTTAGCTGTACAACAATAAGACTTTCTTAATTGTTTAGGGACCAATTCTTTAAACTTTGTGCGCACCTAAGTGAAAATCTGGAGTCCCAAAAAATGCTACCGGCCATTGTCAGGTTCTGATTAGTAGAATCATCATCTGTCAGTCCTACTGAATGAAGATTGTAAAAAGGTTACCAGATGATCACATATCACCCGGGACAATATTTGAAAGTTCTGGGTTTTCTTTTTACAACCTTTGTTTAGGGGGACAGAAACAATGCTTCATGGCATTGTTTTGTTCTGTATGTTTGTAGAGTGTACTATCACCAGTGATGGTGTCCTGGCTCTGAGCAGGTCTGTGTCCCTAGCCCTGCCTATGGTAGGTTAGGTTAATTGAAAAGCCAGGTCTTCAGCTTCTTGCAGAATTCAGGAAGAGAGAAGGGGCTTCTGATGTGAAGTAGGTAGCTGTTCCACTGTAAAATAGCAATGTAAGAGACTGCCCCTCCTCCTGATCTGGTTCTGTGTATGCACTGGGATGAGTGCGAGTAGGAGTCCCACAGAACAGAGGTGTCTGGGTGGTAGTTGGAAGTAGATATGTTGCAATTGGGTTCTGCCCAATCAGTATACCTGGATTTCTTTGCTTTTTGGATCACCCAGTTTAGGACTTTGTACTGTGGGCGAGTCTCACTACATGTGTTTAACCCAAGGTAATCACAAGGTAAATGTTTACCGACAGTATCCCCCTTTTAATATAAGGCTGCTGCGATGCAGCTTGGTGAGGGTGACTTGGCTGGTTACCTGTAAACACATGCACACGCATGTGCACATGTGTGTGGGCTGCGCTTGTGTGACTACTGTTGCACAGGTAGCCTGCAACAGAGGGGACTCAGCAGGAATAGATAATGACCAGGTGTAGACTGTATAATGTTAGTGTACACTCATGGGCAGGTCCACTGCAAATATGTAGTAGAGGAGCAATAAATTACCCTGCAATGTTGACCAAATTATGTACTAATACCAGGCAAATTATGGGGCATAACGCAGCGCAGTTTGTGACAGTATTACTTCATTATTTTGACATTTTTACCACCGGTTACAGTGTCTCAGAAAAGGGTTCACCTTATGTAGTGCAAATATAACACCCAAATAAAGCAATGAGCAAATGAAAGATGACCAGTCAGTCTTTGTGAAAAGCCTTCGGGTGCGCAAGAGCACTAGTTGCCATATGTTTTGCAATGTTTGATCCATTTAAGCTAGAAACAACTTTGTTATTAAAATCTGCAGATTATGTGGCAGATAATGGATTATGTAGCAAATCCAGCAAATTCATAATTATGCAGAAATCGCTGGGGCAGCTGAATCTCATAATTCCAGTGTCCCTGTTTATAGGGAAAGTCAGTGTGGTTTACTTGTTTGTCTTCAGTGACACTCTATTATACACACAGGGGAAAACTGCCCAAGAGTGCAGTTTCACTTCCCTTTGGCCTACAATGTTCAGTAGAATATCACAATAGGGTGGAACATGTACTCCAATTTCCGAGAGTTCCAAGATTGTATCCATACATGTTATGGGTCATCCAGAATTGTCATATTTCTCTGAGTCAACTCAAGATCAGTGCACATCCCTTTTGTCACCCCACTGAGCCAAGTTCATTAATCTGCACTTCAGCTGCAGGAACAAAGGTCCCCACACCAAAGGAGTAATTAACAGTACTTGCCTCAGCTCCTGCAGAGGAAAGGGTGGGGATAACAAGCAGCATCTATTAATTACCTGTCAGACTGTACCAGGGACAGTCCAGTCGCACAGAACAAAGGAGGAATTCCAGGCAACTGGAGCCAATACAGAGGGGGCTCCTCTTTGAAGTTTTGGTGGAAAGGCCCTGGTAGCGATGTAAGTGAAAGGCACAGCTGAGACTCCAGCAGCAGATGTGGCCAGTGACTCCTGGATGACATCACCTGGAACTGTCCCAGGATGCTGTGCAGGAGGGTTAGGACAAGGGTGGAGAGGTGATGTGGCACCTGATGATTAGGCAGGGGTGCCTGGCTTTTAGAAACTTCCTCCCCATTAACAAACTCCTGCACAATTGAGAGTTTAGAAAGTGGCCCTTTTTGCACGGTCACCCTCAAACCTTTTACCTACCTCCTCTCCTTTTAGCTGAATTTGTTTTTGTTGGCTTTAAGACTCTGTGCACATTATCATTGCTAACCAGAGCTAAAGTGCTTGTGATTTCTCCCTAAAAGTCCCTAGTAAAGTGTACTGCATGTGCACAGGGCCTGTAAATTAAATCCAAATAGTGATTCTGCAGCACTGATTGTGCCACCCACCTAAGTAGTCCTTTGAAACATGTCTCAGGCCTGCCACTGCAGGGCCTATGTGTGCAGCTTACACCGCAATGCCAACTTGCCATTTAAAACAACGTGCCAAGCCTTAAACTTCTTTTATTTACATATTAGTCACCACCAAGAAAGGCCCGATGTAGCCCATATTTCAGGGTACTGTGTAGTTAAAAGGTAGGACGTGTACTTTTAAATTTTACATGACCTGGTAGTAAAAAACACCTAAATGAGTCTTTTACTACTGTGAAGCCTAGCCCTGCCAAAGGTTAACATTGGGGATTTCTTATTACCCTTAATAAGATGTAATTCTAATTTGGAAGGAGGTAGAGTGTGCTTAACACCTATAGAACTGTAATGATAACCCTTCTTTACTATCAAAGTAAAATGTATCACTACAATTTTAAAAATGCCACTTTTGGAAAGATAAAAAAGAACAAATTGTCTAGCTGGCGGCTTACAATGCTGCTTTCTACTTCAAAAGACTAAGACCAAACTCAAAGTGTCTTGGTCTCCATAATTGATCATGTTACATAATAAATCATGGAGACCAAGGAACTTTGAGTTTGGTCTTAGTCTGTTGAAGTAGAAAACAGCATTGTAAGCCGCCAGCTAGACAATTTGTTCTTTTGTATTTACCGGCCTGTTCTAGATGCATAAATTAGGGCCAACCCCCTCTTAAAGTTTCAGGAGAGATGGCATTTATCTGCTCTTAGCCCTTTGTGCCTGCATCCAGTCTACATTACACATCTGGGTGGGTGATAGCTAGGCTTTTGCATTCCCTCAAGACAGCCACACACAGGGGGAGCTTAGATGTGACTTGATGGGGCCTACTGGGCAGGATGGGAGAGCGTAGCTGGACACAACCTCACACTTACACCTGAATAGTCTGTGTCCTGTCTCCACACAATTGGCTGCATGCCCCCTGTAGTGGGGCTGGAGCCAGGGCAGGAAGGGAGGATCTCTGTGCACTTCAAAGCCCTGCTTTGAAGCCACCCCTACTTCAAAGGTATCACAGGGTATAAGAACTGGACATCTGACCCTGCCACTTCAGTTCACTTCTGGACCTGTGGATACTGGACTGCTGTGAAACTGAAAGACTGCCACACTGCTGCTCTTGAACAGCTTTCTTGCTATGCTGGACTGATGTATGCTGCCTTCCTTCCCTGTGTGAGGAGGACTTGAACCACATAACTTGAACCCAGAGTGACTCCAAGGGCTTGCTGGCTTGACTCTGGTTAGAAATCTCAGGGACATCAAAGAGTTCCAACCATACTGCTACAGAACCTACACTCTGCTACCTCTGAGGCTTGCCCTGCTAAGTGGTGTCAACCCAGTCATGGGCCCTTGCAAGTGGGTATAAAGTACTATTCCAGCAAAAATCCATGCATCAATGCCATTGGGCGGTTTGGAACCGGCACTTCTCCATCGACACAAGGAACGACCATGACGTATCTCAGCCGCTGCAAGAATCATCTGTAATGCATTGCCGACTCAGCGGCGCATCAACGTAATTTGTGATGCATCTTCGACTTTGCGTGATTGGGAGCCGGCGCATAGCCTGTATACTCTGGATCGTCGAGGAAGCTTAGCCTCCTCTACCCCTCACATCCCGAAGTCGACGCAAACAAGGTACTTTGCAGCTGGCAAAGCCTGGACTCTGTATCCGACCCATGCTCCATAAAGGTTAGCCTGAATCTTTAGATTTTACCCTGTCTAGCGCAACCAGATAGCCTTGGTTGGCTATTTATGCTTTTAAGCACTAAATTTCAGTTTATTTTTAAACAATGTGTAACTCCAATTCTACTCATTGGAGTTTTGTTGGGTTGGTCTTGGTTTGTTCATTAACTTAAGCCCTATCTTTCCAACTAGTTGTGGCATCTTTTAGTGTGGTGTTTGCACTGTTTTACTGTTTGAAGTGTTGCATAAATACTTTATTCATTGAGTTAAGTGTGACTGCTATGTGCCAAGCTTCCAGGGGTGAGTACAGGTTAATTTAGGGTATGTTTGTGACTTACCCTGACTTGGATTGTGGTTCCTGCTTGATCAGAGAGAAAGGGCTGTTGGTGTTTTTGCGCTCTTTGCTGCTGGACCCTGTGCCCCTGTTAAATATGTAGTAGAGGAGCAATAAATTACCCTGCAATGTTGACCAAATTATGTACTAATACCAGGCAAATTATGGGGCATAACGCAGCGCAGTTTGTGACAGTATTACTTCATTATTTTGACATTTTTACCACCGGTTACAGTGTCTCAGAAAAGGGTTCACCTTATGTAGTGCAAATATAACACCCAAATAAAGCAATGAGCAAATGAAAGATGACCAGTCAGTCTTTGTGAAAAGCCTTCGGGTGCGCAAGAGCACTAGTTGCCATATGTTTTGCAATGTTTGATCCATTTAAGCTAGAAACAACTTTGTTATTAAAATCTGCAGATTATGTGGCAGATAATGGATTATGTAGCAAATCCAGCAAATTCATAATTATGCAGAAATCGCTGTGGCAGCTGAATCTCATAATTCCAGTGTCCCTGTTTATAGGGAAAGTCAGTGTGGTTTACTTATTTGTCTTGAGTGACACTCTATTATACACACAGGGGAAAACTGCCCAAGAGTGCAGTTTCACTTCCCTTTGGCCTACAATGTTCAGTAGAATATCACAATAGGGTGGAACATGTACTCCAAGTTCCGAGAGTTCCAAGATTGTATCCGTACATGTTATGGGTCATCCAGAATTGTCATATTTCTCTGAGTCAACTCAAGATCAGTGCACATCCCTTTTGTCACTCCACTGAGCCAAGTTCATTAATCTGCACTTCAGCTGCAGCAACAAAGTTCCCCACACCAAAGAAGTAATTAACAGTACTTGCCTCAGCTCCTGCAGAGGAAAGGGTGGGGATAACAAGCAGCATCTATTAATTACCTGTCAGACTGTACCAGGGACAGTCCAGTCGCACAGAACAAAGGAGGAATTCCAGGCAACTGGAGCCAATACAGAGGGGGCTCCTCTTTGAAGTTTTGGTGGAAAGGCCCTGGTAGCGATGTAAGTGAAGGGCGCAGCTGAGACCCCAGCAGCAGATGTGGCCAGTGACTCCTGGATGACATCACCTGGAACTGTCCCAGGATGCTGTGCAGGAGGGTTAGGACAAGGGTGGAGAGGTGATGTGGCACCTGATGATTAGGCAGGGGTGCCTGGCTTTTAGAAACTCCCTCCCCATTAAAAAACTCCTGCACAATTGAGAGTTTAGAAAGTGGCCCTTTTTGCAGGGTAACCCTCAAACCTTTTACCTACCTCCTCTCCTTTTAGCTGAATTTGTTTTTGTTGGCTTTAAGACTCTGTGCACATTATCATTGCTAACCAGAGCTAAAGTGCTTGTGATTTCTCCCTAAAAGTCCCTAGTAAAGTGTACTGCATGTGCACAGGGCCTGTAAATTAAATCCAAATAGTGATTCTGCAGCACTGATTGTGCCACCCACCTAAGTAGTCCTTTGAAACATGTCTCAGGCCTGCCACTGCAGGGCCTATGTGTGCAGCTTACACTGCAATGTCAACTTGCCATTTAAAACAACGTGCCAAGCCTTAAACTTCTTTTATTTACATATTAGTCACCACCAAGAAAGGCCCGATGTAGCCCATATTGCACAGTACTGTGAAGTTAAAAGGTAGGACGTGTACTTTTAAATTTTACATGACCTGGTAGTAAAAAACACCTAAATGAGTCTTTTACTACTGTGAAGCCTAGCCCTGCCAAAGGTTAACATTGGGGATTTCTTATTACCCTTAATAAGATGTAATTCTAATTTGGAAGGAGGTAGAGTATGCTTAACACCAATAGAACTGTAATGATAACCATTCTTTACTATCAAAGTAAAATGTATCACTACAATTTTAAAAATGCCACTTTTGGAAAGATAAAAAAGAACAAATTGTCTAGCTGGCGGCTTACAATGCTGCTTTCTACTTCAAAAGACTAAGACCAAACTCAAAGTGTCTTGGTCTCCATAATTGATCATGTTACATAATAAATCATGGAGACCAAGGAACTTTGAGTTTGGTCTTAGTCTGTTGAAGTAGAAAACAGCATTGTAAGCCGCCAGCTAGACAATTTGTTCTTTTGTATTTACCGGCCTGTTTTAGATGCATAAATTAGGGCCAACCCCTTCTTAAAGTTTCAGGAGAGATGGCATTGCTCTGTTCTTAGCCCTTTGTGCCTGCATCCAGTCTCCATTACACATCTGGGTGGGTGATAGCTAGGCTTTTGCATTCCCTCAAGACAGCCACACACAGGGGGAGCTTAGATGTGACTTGATGGGGCCTACTGGGCAGGATGGGAGAGCGTAGCTGGACACAACCTCACACTTACACCTGAATAGTCTGTGTCCTGTCTCCACACAATTGGCTTCATGCCCCCTGTAGTGGGGCTGGAGCCAGGGCAGGAAGGGAGGATCTCTGTGCACTTCAAAGCCCTGCTTTGAAGCCACCCCCACTTCAAAGGTATCACAGGGTATAAGAACTGGACATCTGACCCTGCCACTTCAGTTCACTTCTGGACCTGTGGATACTGGACTGCTGTGAAACTGAAAGACTGCCACACTGCTGCTCTTGAACAGCTTTCTTGCTATGCTGGACTGATGTATGCTGCCTTCCTTCCCTGTGTGAGGAGGACTTGAACCACATCACTTGAAACCAGAGTGACTCCAAGGGCTTGCTGGCTTGACTCTGGTCAGAAATCTCAGGGACATCAAAGACTTCCAACCATACTGCTACAGAACCTACAATCTGCTATCTGTGAGGCTTGCCCTGCTAAGTGGTGTCAACCCAGTCATGGGCCCTTGCAAGTGGGTATAAAGTACTATTCCAGCAAAAATCCATGCATCAATGCCATTGGGCGGTTTGGAACCGGCACTTCTCCATCGACACAAGGAACGACCATGACGTATCTCAGCCGCTGCAAGAATCATCTGTAATGCATTGCCGACTCAGCGGCGCATCAACGTAATTTGTGATGCATCTTCGACTTTGTGTGATTGGGAGCCGACACATAGCCTGTATACTCTGGATCGTCGAGGAAGCTTAGCCTCCTCTACCCCTCACATCCCGAAGTCGACGCAAACAAGGTACTTTGCAGCTGGCAAAGCCTGGACTCTGTATCCGACCCATGCTCCATAAAGGTTAGCCTGAATCTTTAGATTTTACCCTGTCTAGCGCAACCAGATAGCCTTGGTTGGCTATTTATGCTTTTAAGCACTAAATGTCAGTTTATTTTTAAACAATGTGTAACTCCAGTTCTACTCATTGGAGTTTTGTTGGGTTGGTCTTGGTTTGTTCATTAACTTAAGCCCTATCTTTCCAACTAGTTGTGGCATCTTTTAGTGTGGTGTTTGCACTGTTTTACTGTTTGAAGTGTTGCATAAATACTTTATTCATTGAGTTAAGTGTGACTGCTATGTGCCAAGCTTCCAGGGGTGAGTACAGGTTAATTTAGGGTATGTTTGTGACTTACCCTGACTTGGATTGTGGTTCCTGCTTGATCAGAGAGAAAGGGCTGTTGGTATTTTTGCGCTCTTTGCTGCTGGACCCTGTGCCCCTGTTGATCCTGGGACCAGTGGGTCTTTCCATGGACCAGTGAGGATCGTCCCCTTACACCTTCTGAGGATCAGTTGGGGGAAAGGTTTGCACACAGGGACAAAGACCAGGAGGAGAGCTGGCACAGGGAGCAAATGGAAATAGCTCCTTGCAAAGCACACTGCCTTGGAGATGAAGACTGCTAAAGCTGCTCCTGGTGGTTAGAAGTTACCCCAGGAGTAAGAAATGACCACTATCATCTAGATCTGCCCAACAAGGCTTGAGTTATGGCCTTTTAAATGTTGGGGACCTTTCATCTTTTACAAAAATGGAGCACATGGGTCTCTGCTGTATCTCCTGTCCATTACCCCTGGGTTGGGCCAGGGTCTAAAGGTTTGCACAAGGAATATTTATTTATTCCACCCAGGGAGGAGGTGTGCATTGGGCTCACTACCAAGGCTCATGTTTTTCCCCGGGGACCTCCATCTCTCAGGAGCTGTACAGTCAGTGGGGGAACGTCTGCCACAAATATACACAAACAATTGTTAAAAACACAAAACATAATCAAGATCAATTTTGGTGTATCTCACTCTCACATCTTTCGCAACAGGTTTAACAAATATACAGGTGGTTATATTAGTTCTATTACTGAGGTTTAAATACCAACCAAAAGGTAATATATGAGGGCACGCAGTGATTTATTTATATCTCTTAATACAATATCCCATCAAGAATATGTTAATTCATAATTTCCATCTGTAGATATACTTCTCCAAGAAAATAACTGGTCAGCCAGTTTCAGCCTTCGAAATCTTTAAGGCTTCATCATGAACAGAGAGAAAGGGATGACAAATTAGTCCTAGAGGTAAAGCAAATAATGAATGTTTGTCAAACATTATATAATTAATGCAGAAACTTATAAGAAACCTATCTGTTCCACCCAGAGGAAAACAATATGCTGTAAACATGCATGTGACAGAAAAAAGCACAGGGGATGTACTCAAACACTGCGATGGTAGCCAAATATATTTTAATCATCTGTGATAATAACAATTCCAATATTATAACCACACCTATACACAGCATTATTGTTTCCCAGTAGAGCAGTCTTAGTCATGCAGGTGTCCTAGGTACAGCAAAATATTGTGACCAAAATATCGATGTCAAAAATATAGTCATCCTATACTTATAATTGTAAGTATGAAAATATCCCCAAAATATATTGTTGCATTATTATTGTTGTATTAAATATAGTTTTTTTATATATACATTTAAACATTAAATATATTTAATAGTAACATTAATTTGATGAAAATAAAATAGATATAATATATGTTTCAACAGAAATAACCAATAAACTTCTTTTAAAGTTAAAGAAACAAATATATTAATATATCTATTTATCTATATATTTTTAAATATATCTATTTAAAAAACTATTATTAAACTAATAATTTCAGAATTTTTTATAATGTAACTAGCTTAACCATCGCGCGTTGCTGCAATCTCCGAAGAAAGGAAATGCAAGGAAACTCGTCATGATAACATTCAATTTCCATGGTGTCATTTTTTATTGAAACATATTCATTTTAATATGGAAAACATTTCAAAGTGTGGTTTTAATTCTACTTATTTATTCGAGTGCTTGTGGATATACAATATTTTGTTTTTCCGTCTGGGCATACATCAGTATTCGAAAGATTATGAGGGCCCTGGGGGCCGATATTTAAAAAAAAGTATACCAGAAACCTTCGCGGGAGTGTACTCAACAACTTCCCAAAGTTTCCTGGCGATCAGATGAATGCTGTTTTAATTCTATTTAATTATTCGAGTGCTTGTGGATACACAATTTTTTGTTTTTCCGTCTTGTAGGTGCATCAGTATTCGAAAGATTATGAGGGCCCTGGGGGGCCAATATTTAAAAAAATGTATGCCAGAAACCTTCGCGGGAGTGTACTCAACAACTTCCCAAAGTTTCATGGCGATCGGATGAATGGTGTTTTAATTCTATTTATTTATTCGAGTGCTTGTGGATACACGATTTGTTGTTTTTCCGTCTGGTGCGTACATCAGTATTCGAAAGATTATGAGGGCCCTTGGGGGGTGATAATTAAAAAAATGTAAGCCAGAAACCTTTGTGGGAGTGTACTCAACAACTTCCCAAAGTTTCATGGCGATCGGATGAATGGTGTAGTAATGCATAAAGGACAAACAGACAGACAGACATACATTCGTTTTTATATATATAGATAATATAGCAAAAACATATATATATTATATGGATGCGAGGGGAGAGAGGAGGCAACAATGTGTGCCTGATAAGGGGACAAAGGAATGGCTGGACTTCCCAGGAACCAGAGGTGATGTTGATACCCGCAGCCAATTGTGTTTGGGGTACCAAATGGTGCAAGGAATGCCCTGTTACTCAATGGGCCTCCTCAATGGACTATCAAGACCAGCTTGTACCTGGCTGGGGATTGTAAGCAAATCAGCTGAACATCATTGAGCGGAGGAGGGGCTCTAGCCCACCTGACTGGGAGTGTTCTCAGGAAGAGCATAACATCGCTTGCCCCCCTTGGAACATCAGGAACACCTTGAGACTGGCACTGAGGAAGCCATTTGAAGGCTGAAACGCGTATGCCAAGCGTTTCAGGGAAAGAATCTCTTTGCGCATGGAAAAACCATTAAAGCCATTTGTTTATTCCCCAGAGTTGTGTCGCGCCATCTACTTACTTAGAAGAGAGCATGAACTGTATGATATAATATATATATACCCACATATATCAATAACATAAAATAAAACCATAAAACAAACCTTTTAAATAAAGTAAAAATGTAAACAACATACATTTCTAACAATTTTATAAACATATTTTACATTTTAAAAACAATAATTATAAATATTATATTTATTAACAAGCAAAACATAATAATATACATTGTAAAAAAAACTACATTATATAATTTTACATTTATTACATATACTATTCCCACTACAATGTATACAAAAGCTCACAAAGTGTTCTACTAAAGGTGAATAAAATTTACTACAGTCAATTCACGCAGTGAAACAGTAGGAAAACTGGTACATCATAAGTGTTAAAATTTACTATTTTACACTCCAGTCAATACAACAGTAGAGAAAATATTGGACAGCGTAGGAGTAAAATGTACTATTCCCACTCTAATCAATGCAACAGTAGGTAAAGTGATGGATTGAGGAGAGGTCAAATTTACTATAGCCCACTCCGGTCAGTGCAACAGTAGGGTGAGTGTTGGATTGCGGAGGGATATAATTTACAATTCCAACTCTAATCAAGGCAACAGTGGGGAAGTGTTGGATTGCGGAGGGGTACAATTTACTATTCTCACTCCATTCAGTACAACATTATGGAAAGTTTTTATCATGGATGAAAAAGCCCCGCTGCGAAAGTGATTCTCCACTGGTCATAGGAGATTAGTAAGCCGTTGAACTTTCCTCTTATAAAGAAGCTGAATCGTGATTAATAAAGTTCAATGCTCTTTTAATAATCCATTTATAGACACCAGCCAACGCGTTTCATTCTGTCACCAGAACTTCTTCAGGGCTGTAAGTTACAAAAAGAGACATACAAAAACACTGTAAGTGCCACAAAAGACAACATGTACACATACATATATAAATAAGTATATAAAAAAGTTACAACAAAACAGTGCCCACATACAAATATAAGTGATGCAGCATTTGGTGATTTAATGCATCGTGCAGCATCTTAAAAATGCCTGCATGTTCCGTATTACTTACTATTGACCAACCTAACAATGTAGCAGCCTATTTGCAGTAGGTACACTTTAAATAATTTAATATTTTCTAGCGATATTCCATATAAAAAATATTTCTTAATCCCATCTGTCAGCGCCATTTTATATTTCAAACTCAAATAGTGCAAGCTGTGGGAAACATCCCGCACATCATATGTCAACATAACCATGAATCAAAGTCAAATAGTATCCAACCAGTTGGGAAGAATCCATTAGTCACAGAGTATAATAATGCTAAGATGGTAATTGATACAGTATTTGGTTAAAACAGAGAAGACCCTCCCAAAACTAGTGGAGGTATGTCATCATTTTTTAAGCCTAAGCTAAAAAAATTGATCATGACATTATATTATGACATTATCTACATAATTCAATGTTCAATACATTCTCCATTGAAATATCACATATTCCTCAAATCTTTTGACATTATGCAGCTCTGCCCCTGCCATCACACCTATATCGATGTATAATTCCATGAAGGTGTATCCCGCCCCCCACAGGTTCGCAAAAAGAAACCAAGAAAAGAGGTTTAAGTCAAAAAAGGTGTATATAGGTGGACCCAATGGTATGTGTACCTGAAAATGTCTTGACCGGTATTTGATGCAGACAACAATTCGAGCATGATGTATAACCTCTTTTACCTCTTATAAAGGAACCCTGAGGACATTAGCAACCATATGTCGTAATAGATTGAAAAACCCAAGCCAATTATACTCCACAGTCCATGGATTGCGAGTTAGC
Organism: Lissotriton vulgaris; assembly: GCF_964263255.1. Lineage (NCBI taxonomy): Eukaryota > Metazoa > Chordata > Amphibia > Caudata > Salamandridae > Lissotriton > Lissotriton vulgaris. The sequence goes on along the minus strand of NC_141689.1, from coordinate 836,381,666 downwards.
ATGTTATTTTATAGTGTATTTTTCAAGGATGTTGTTAATATATCACATGATAGAAATAAAAGATATATAGTTGGGTAAACAAACATTATTCCTACTGCAATCAATATTTCAAAGCGTGGGGTATTTCCAAAACGAATTCCTTGTCCAATTTTTTTTGTCGCGTTTTCTATATTGGGTTATCCTACTATGGTGGGTCCATATATTTAGATGTTGCCAATAGATTCCAAGTAAGGATCTAACTTACTTGTTTGGTATAGGACAAGGTATTAACCTATGGTGAGAAAGGAAATGAGACATAAGGGAAAATTTAGTCCCCAGTCACACATATACATATCCATGAAAATACTACTTTTACATATAGGTCCAAAGCGTTCTCCAACTAGGAGAATGCTTCTATTTACATCAAAACATCCACGACAATTGTGCATACCTTATAAGTTTGAAAAAATCGTTCAGCACGGTTAAATGGTCCCTCCTCTTGTTCTTTTTCAAAAACCCAGGTAGGTATCTCCTTTTGCCAGTTGCCTATAGAAATGTAAATGTATATGACAGTCATTGAGTATTTACCCTTGTTTACATATCTTAAATTTTGTATACACGAGAATGTACCTTAAACTCTCCATCTATATTATGCTAATCGAACTGTGTTAAGGTATGGCAAATGTTTCAAACACATATACGTGTAATACTGTGTTTATGTAATGGACCATGTACTACTGTCCTCCTGTTATTTTACAAACGATAAACTACAAGTAAGCAGGCAAACATTTGATTCCCCGCCGTAATTGTTTATATTTAAAGCGTTCGTGCAACCGCAGTATATACAAACGACCCGTGTTACAGGTCGTTACAGGTCAAGTAGCACGCTACCTCATCTAATATTCAAACAGGACTTGTATTAACATGGACACAGGTAAGGTGAGAACTAATAAAGTCCGCATTCCAAAATTGAAGGTCCTCCTTGGCACATACCTGTTGGGTCGATCCGTAATCCCCAAAAGCGGCGTCTCGATATCCAGACGCGTGATCGTGTCCAATGCTAATGTCGATACCTTAAAGTAGTAAATCCAATGGCACCATGTATTTACTTGCTCCCCAAAATACACAAGGGGGGCTCCTTTCCCCCTGGACGCCCCATTATATCAGGGATTAACTACCCCACTGAACGGCTTTCTCAGTACGTTGATGGGTTCTTACAACCATTGGTGGGAAACTTGCCTTCTTATATCCAGGACTCAGGCGACATACTGAATAAATTTGATGGCCTACAATGGTCTTCAGATCTTATGTTTGTCACATTAGATGTGACAGGTTTATATACTTGTATACCCCAACATTTTGGAATAAGAGCACTTTCCTCATTCTTGTCATTGAGAACAGCGGACCACATTGAACACAACGAGATGTTAATTGAAATGACCGAGTTGATACTTTCTAGAAACTTTTTCCTACATGGCGACACCTGGTACCATCAAATTAGGGGTACCGCAATGGGGAGCAAATGTGCCCCTTCGTACGCGGGACTCTTTATGGGTTGGTGGGAAAGAGAATATGCTTGGGGTAGATATGCCTCCCCCTGGATGGATATGATCATTTTCTGGGGGAGGTATATTGATGACATCATAATGCTGTGGAAAGGAAGTGAAGTTCAGTTGGCGGATTACTTTGCCTATCTGAACGATAACCCCTATAACGTACAATTGACTATAAAATCAAGCAACACTCAGATTGAGTTTTTGGATGTACTCTTTTATGTGGAGAATAATACGATACAGAGCAACTTGCACCGTAAAAGCACATCTTGCAACAGCTTACTGCATGCATCAAGTGCGCACCCTAGCTCCACCATTAACAACATACCCTATGGAAAGATGGTGTGCATTAGACGGAATTGTAGTACTGACAAGAATTTCAAAGAAAATCTAAAAGACACCAAAATCAGATTCATCAATAGGGGGTATAACGCAAAAGTTTTGGATAAAGCTGAAAAAAGAATACAGAGAGTTACCCGCAAAAATACTTTGATTAAGAAAGCTAAGAACAATACAAAGACTCAAAAATCAAATATGGCCTTCATCACACAGTACACACAGAATAGTACTGATGTTTTTAAGGTGCTGAGAAGACATTGAAGTCTACTTACTGAGGTGCCCAATTTGAAACATTAGATCAGTGACACCCCTAAAATTACTTTTAGGAGAGGCAAAACTTTACGTAACGTACTGTGCCCGAGCTACCCTGTAACTAAGAAAACTACAACATGGATACCTACAAAACCAAAAGGTTTTTTCACCTGTGGGGGATACAACATTTGCCCTTTGGGTAAGAACAAATCTAAGAAATTCCAGTACAATACTGACTGTGAAAATGAGATAAGGCATTACATAAATTGTAATACAAGTTATGTAATTTATGTGATTGGTTGTGGATGTGAAAAGATATATGTCGGTAGCACTGTACGACCGTTAAAAATTAGAATCCAGGAACACGTACGTGCTATGAAAAATTATGATTTGAGATACCCAATGACATACCATATGCGAGAACATCACAAAGATAACAACACAATATGGTTTCAGGGCATTGATCACGTACCTCCACACCCCAGGGGTGGAGACCGTGAACTCACCCTACGTAAAAGGGAGGCAGCTTGGATATGCTGCTTGAGGTGCCTGGAAAGGGGACACAATACAGAGGATGAGATGCACTATTACTAACAATAAAATAATGTATAATGTCTGTAGGAAATATTGTTAATCTAACATTCAGTGACATTTGCCCAGCGATCATGTGCCCAAGCGTAACGGGATTTGTGCCTCTTCACTATATATCTCACGTTTGCGATCTGATTATGGGATGATCATTGTATATGATCACCCTTTTAATGATATTCAAACTTTGTTGTCATAGACGGTCTATTAGGATGACATAACTATTATGATTGTCCGAATGTTTTGCTGTTGCCATTATCTCATTTGGAACATTACTATGACATTTTGTTGCACCTTTGCCATTCTCTGTCATCAAACCTCATAGTTTGTAATATTTTAAACACACAGCCTTGCTCCATTCAAACTTACAAGAGCACTTCCTGAAATATAGACGTACTGTGCGTGTTTTCCCTTCCATTGAAGGGATTCGAATTTAGCTGTCCCCATTAGATACATAGCTTCATGGAACATATTGTATTCCAATCGAATAAACGTCATTGGGACTTATAGTATAGGTCCATGATTTGAATATACCTAATAGCACTCATTAAATTAATCAAAAACCCAATAGGTTTTCGTGAGTGCTGAGGACAACCAGTTACTTTAATTAATTTAATCAGGTCGTTCCCGTTTATGGGAAGTAGCAGATAACGCTACACAAATAAACTATATGTCTGGATTTAATCAATAAATAGAATAGGATAGATGGACTCTATAACGTTGTTTTGAGAATTAAGTCGGTATTGCCAAACATTTATGACATATACAGCAATATGGTTTAAAATGATGTTGGAGCTAGTTCATATACATACAAGTAACCTCACGAAATGACTAGGCTAAGATGGCGGCCCTTTTGCCCCGCTGTACGTGGTAAACAACGTTCGGCATATCGTCCTATACACGTGATTCATGTGGTTTCACATTCAAATCTAAAGGCGGCCGGGCCGCGCCTTATTAGCATTGGACACAATCACGCGTCTGGATATCGAGACGCCGTTTTTGGGATTGCGGATCGAGCCAACAGGTATGTGCCAAGGAGGACCTTCAACTTTGGAATGCGGACTTTATTAGTTCTCACCTTACCTGTGTCCATGTTAATACAAGTCCTGTTTGAAAATTAGATGAGGTAGCGTGCTACTTGACCTGTAACAACCTGTAACACGGGTCGTATGTATGTACTGCGTTGCACGCACACTTTAAATATAAACATTTACGGCGGGGAATCAAATGTTTGCCTGATTACTTGTAGTTTAGCGTTTGTAAAATAACAGGAGGACAGTAGTACATGGTCCGTTACATAGACACAGTATTACACGTATATGTGTTTGAAACATTTGCCATACCTTAACACAGTTCGATTAGCATAATATAGATGGAGAGTTTAAGGTACATACCATTGGGTCCACCTATATACACCTTTTTTTACTTAAACCTCTTTTCTTGGTTTCTTTTTGCGAACCTGTGGGGGGCGGGATACACCTTCATGGAATTATACATCGATATAGGTGTGATGGCAGGGGCAGAGCTGCATAATGTCGAAAGATTTGAGGAATATGTGATATTTCAATGGAGAATGTATTGAACATTGAATTATGTAGATAATGTCATAATATAATGTCATGATCAATTTCTTTAGCTTAGGCTTAAAAAATGATGACATACCTCCACTAGTTTTGGGAGGGTCTTCTCTCTTTTAACCAAATACTGTATCAATTACCATCTTAGCACTATTATACTCTGTGACTAATGGATTCTTCTCAACTGGTTGGATACTATTTGACTTTGATTCATGTTTATGTTGACATATGATGTGCGGGATGTTTCCTACAGCTTGCACTATTTGAGTTTGAAATATAAAATGGCGCTGACAGATGTGATTAAGAAATATTTTTTATATGGAATATCGCTAGAAAATATTAAATTATTTAAAGTGTACCTACTGCAAATAGGCTGCTACATTGTTAGGTTGGTCAATAGTAAGTAATACGGAACATGCAGGCATTTTTAAGATGCTGCACGATGCATTAAATCACCAAATGCTGCATCACTTATATTTGTATGTGGGCACTGTTTTGTTGTAACTTTTTTATATACTTATTTATATATGTATGTGTACATGTTGTCTTTTGTGGCACTTATAGTGTTTTTGTATGTCCCTTTTTGTAACTTACAGCCCTGAAGCAGTTCTGGTGACAGAACGAAACGCGTTGGCTGGTGTCTATAAATGGATTATTAAAAGAACATTGAACTTTATTAATCACGATTCAGCGTCTTTATAAGAGGAAAGTTCAACGTCTTACTAATCTCCTATGACCATTGGAGAATCACTTTCGCAGCGGTGATTTTTCATCCATGATAAAAATATAGACTCTTTTTCCAAGGTTTTGGATATGCTTTCGGGACAGGGAGCATGTGAGAAGTGCACGCTAGTTTATTGAAAATTGAATATTTTGGTGATATCCGGGTTTGTGCTTTGAAAATAGGAGCGGTCCACTGTCTGAACTGTGTTGTATCAAAAACAATATGGAAAGTGTTGGGTTGCAGAGGGGTAAAATGTACTATTCCCACTCCAGTCCGTCCAACAGTAGGGAAAGTGTTGGATTGCGGAGGGGTAAAATACACTATGCCCACTCCAATGAGTGCAACCGTAGGGGAAGTGTTGGACTGCGGAGGGGTAAAATGTATTTTTCCAACTTCAATAAGTGCAACAATAGAGAAAGTGTTGGATTGCAGAGGGGTAACATTTACTATTCCCACTATAGTCAGTGCTACATTAAAAACAAGCAAACACTCTTCAACACAATAAAATAATTGCAAAAACGCAGTAAACAAATAAAAATATAAATATTTAAAAAATACAAATAATTAAAATATATGAAAAATTAAATTAAATATATATCTGTATTACAATGTTAAATACATATCTTAAATAACTGCAAATATTATTATAATTATCATAAAAAATATTTTTCTTTTAGATAAATAATTTTATTTAAAACCTACTTATTAACAAAACATTTATTAAATAATTTTATTTTAGTTACATCCCACCCTATAATCATAAAAAACCCACAACCCAAACTTAAAACTCAACTCTAAAAAACTAAATATTCACACTATTGACATAACCATTTATCAGTAAACTAATTATCATTAGTTTGAAATTAATTATTACTTATTTATAATAAATTTGCTTCCCACAATATGCCCTCCAAAATAAACACAACACACTCCTGAAGTGTAACTTACACAATTATTATAAATAATTATCAATTTAATAATTAATAAGAGTTTTAAAATGTATTATGACTCAATTAAAATTAAGTTACTTCCCACCCTACACCCCTACAAAATCCACAACCCAAATCTAAAGTGTGTGTAAAAAAATGTAAAAGAACAATCAACAGAATTATTTATTAATTAAATAATTATTATTAATTAAAAACGAAATATTGATTACTTATAATTAATTTACTTCTGTTTGAAATGAGGGTCTCTAGTTGGAAATGGTTTGCACCTTTGTCCCAGTAGGGACCCTTGCTTCTAGTCACGGTAAGGGAGTTAAGCCCTTAGACAACCCCTGCTCATCCCCCTAGTAGCTTGGCATGAGCAGACAAGCTTATCTCTGAGGCAGTGTGTACAGCATTTGTGGATACATAAAGTAATAAAGTGAAAACACGACAAATGGAGACCACACCAGTTTAGAAAAATCAGTAATCTTTATCTAAACCAAACAAGACCATAATGACACAAATCCACAATACATATACCAAGATATCCTCCAAAGTGGGTTATTAACACAAATAAAGGGTAGCAAAATATAGCTCCACCTGGAGCTATTACGACTTTGGGAAAGATGAAAATGCAAAGTACGCTGCAGACAGCGAGGTGCCTGGCATTGGGCACTGAGTCACACAGACCCCCAAAGAACAGTACCTTGGCAAACGATGAAAACAAAGAAAGTGCACGGTGTCGGTAAGATAATGCTTCGTTGGCGTTGGTTCCTTACTCCCACAGTGGAGGTGATTTGTCAGTTACCCATGACCCCAGGGGAGGTAAGGCCTAGGTTCCTTAGTGTGATGCAGGGGATGTGAGGCGTCAGCTTCTTACTGTTGTCTGGGAGGTGAGGCATCGGTTCCTTTCTGTTGTCGGAGACGGGACGTTGCGTTAGAAGGAGGGCATTCGTTCCTTAGGATGGAGCATCATGAGCGGTGCCCTCGGATCCGTTGCATGTCACGGCTTTGCTCGCTGGCATCAGTGTTGCAATTTCCCTCTGTGGCAGCTGAAACAGTAGTTCCAGATGCAGGAGGACAGAGAAAATGAAGTATTTGTGTCCCTTAGACTTTAGAACAGGAGCCCTTCCAGATCTTCTTCAAGCAAGATACACAGCACACAACAACGTCTTGATCCTCTCCTTGGCAGAAACAGTCACTGCAGGCCAACCCCAGACAGCACACAGCAAAGGGGCAGTACTTCTCCTTCAGCTTTCCCAGCTCTTCTCCTTGGTAGAGTTTCCTCTTGAGTCCAGAAGTATTTTCCTTTGTTCTCTGGTCGCAAAGAGTCACTGTGCTTGGTCCAAACCAGTTCTGCCCTCTCTGGTCTAGCTTCCCAGCAGAAGGTGAAGTTATACTTATAATGAACTCCCATTCTATCCTGTGGGACAGATAGCCTTTCAGTAGTGAAAAAATAAATATACTGTATTTCACTATCAGGACATGTCACACACATCAGTACATGTCCTACCTCTCATATACACTGCACCCTGCCCACAGGGGTGGCTTGGGCCTACCTTAGGGGTGACACACATTATAAAAGGGAAGGTTAGGGCATGGCAAGTGGGTGCACTTGCCAGGTCGACATGGCAGTAGAGACCGCGCGCAGACACTACAGTGGCAGGTCTGAGACCACTTTGAAAGGCTGCTTGTGTGGGTGACACAATCAGTGCTGCAGGCCGACTAGCAGCATTTGACTTACAGGCCCTGGGCACACACAGTGCTCTGTACTAGGGACATAGTAGTAAGTCAAACAAACCAATCATGGAAACATCAATCCATATGCACAATTTACATGAGAAGCACTTGCACTTTGGCACTGATCAGCAGTGGCAAAGTGCACAAAACATCCAGACCAGCAAAAACGAAATCTGGCGCACAGGCAGTGTGAAAAAGACAGGGGAAACCACGCCAAGGATGCCAGGTCTAACAACTTCCCACCCTGTACCTCTATAAACCTCACAACCCGCTTCTAAAAAAAAGATGCATTACACAAGTAACATAATTAATTGCCAATGAAATATTTAATATAAGTTAACAACTAATTAATGATTGATTAGAATTAATTTACTTCACACCCTGCACCCCTATAAACCTCACAACCCGCACTCAAACGTTTTTAGAATTGATTTATACAATTAACATAATTAACTAACAATTAAATATTAATGATTAATTACCAACTAATTATTATGTCATTAAAATTAAATTACTTCCCAACCTGTTCCCCTATACACTCGACACCTAAAATATAAATTAAAAAAATGTGTGTACTTATCATTATTAATTATTTACATAAATAATATTAATTAAAAACGCAGAAACCCACTACCCTCTACTGTACTAAAATTCAAAAACAATTATTAAAGTAAATTTCATGATTACAAAAAATCTAACAACTAGATAATATTCGTGTTTCAGGTCTTAGGAAACTGAGTGCAGCATCATAATTTAGAGAGATGGAAACAGAGTGGTATTTTTAATGTAGAGAATGTGCAATAGAAAGTATAGAACTTTGTAGCAAAAATGATAAGCTATAAATATTATTTTCTTATTTTCCCATGTCATCATTACGTAAGTGGAAAGCAGTTCCTAGCAGAAAGTTGAGTCAGACTGCTAATATCTTGTATCTCTGTGTTCTCTCGTATGCCATTCCTGTTTCCCTAGGTCTACTGCTAGCTGACATATTATATCATGTAAGGTAGGTTACGGATTCAGGAGTTGATCCAAATTAAAAAGTTAGTGCTTTCTTGAGGAAGCCTAGTTCACATTATTATATCAAACTATCTGATGAATTCTGATACTACCTTGCCCAAAATCTTAGCATGTAACAAAGTTGGAACAAGACGTCAGCTTGGCAAGGTCTGAATATATGGTCTTGCAATAATAATATATTTTAGTAAAGCCAGAGACAAGGCCTTTGAAGTGTAAATGGACGTGGTACAGCTGCTCCCCCACCCATCCTGAAAAGAATGCTCAACATGTCCACGCCTTGTCCCCTTTTGTGTCACTGCCTGAACAAAATAGCCAAGCACAAACAGCAGATATATTTACAGAGCTGTGACTCAAGCTACTGGCAGAAGGCACAAATAGTTAGGACAAGTAAATGCCAACTTTTTTAAAGTGCCATTTTCAGAATTATGACCTAAAATCCAATCTTACCATTAAAGTGAAATTAAATTACAATTCATTTGAGTGTAAATACCATAGGTAACCCAGTGTTAGCCAATAGGAGAGATATGCCTTACAGTAGTGAACAATGAGTTTTTCACTATCAGTACATGTAACTTAAACCCACATGTCCTACTTTTTAAATGCTCTGCACTCTGACCTATCAGCCTTTAGGGCCTACCTTAGGGATTACTTATATGTAATAAAAAGGAAGTTGTAAGCCTGGCAAAAGGTATATTTTGCCAGGTCGAAATGGCACAATGGAAAGGGGCGACCATTCGGTCCCCCCGAACGTATGGCGGAGTACCACGATCCCCCCGGGAAGCCATCTTGGGCGGGAGGCGAGTCTCGGCTGGTATGCCCGAAGCGGCGTAGCCGGGGCGCGCTTTTTCCCGCCCTGGAGTGGGCTGGCCTAGACACTGACGCGGCCGGCCACGCCCTTTGAGGCAGGCAGGGGCGGGTTGACGCCCGCCCTGAAGACGGATAAAAGGAGCAACAAGCCAAGAAAGCATCCTCTTGTTCCTGTGCTCTGAAGCTGCACCTCCTCGCTACACGTGAGCTCGAGACGGAACGAAGAGCCAATTTTGAACGTGGTAATCTTTCTTTTTGTCTTGCAGATACTCTGTCTGAGAATGCCTAAGAAAGTTGGAAAGCGAGTTACTACCGACCAGATGCTCCGTATGCTCATGAAGGAGGTAACCGATCTAAAGAGGCAGATGGCGGCTAGAGACGGGGAAGGGGGACCGAAACGACCGTTGGCAGGAGTCACTCCAGGAGGGAAGGGCAAGAGGCCCAGACGGGGGGCAGCGGGGGGAGACACCCCGGTTCCCGATACCCCACTCGAGAGGCCAACTCCGGTGCCGACAGAGGGGAATCCGATTCCCGTGGTGGTCACCCCCGTGTCTGGGGAGGATATGCCGCCCGAGTTGGCAGCACAATTGGCAGCGTGGTTGGGGAAAGATGGCGAGGGCGCCACGGCTGACGACGCACGGGTGTTGATGAAGCAACTGCGTGAAAATAGGGAGGCGGTGAAGGCACCATCGCCAGTTATCACGCCGTCTCCGGCGGGTGGAAAATCGACAGGAGCAGGTCCAGCGGCAGACGCAGCTTCCGGTTCAGGTAAGCGGCCATTGCCGATTGCGAGGGATGAGTCTGCACCCTCTCGAAGGGAAAAATTGGGTCAGCATGTTCCTTTGGCTATTAAGGAAAAGATGTGGGCAGATGAGTATGTAAACATGTTCTCGTTGCTTACTGATCATTATGAGATGGAGCATGTTAAGAGCCAAAAGGAGCTCATGCATCCGAGTGTTTGGCGCGCAAAGATGGCCGCCTTTAAGGTTGACGAAAACATTGGCAATTGGGGCAGGGCATGGGGAATTTTTACCGCCATCATGGGTGAACGTAGGCCCGAGTTGCTGTCCGAATTGCCTATTTATCAGTCACGGATCATGGAATATTCTGTATCGTATGGGGGCAATCAGTGGTTTTGTTACGATAATATTTTTAGAAAAGCGAAAGAACACGACAAGAACTTGACTTGGGATTGTTACGATTCTGTTTCATGGTCGAAAATGGAGAGTACTGGTATGTTGAAGTTACCATTGGTAGGGAGTAGCGGGGGTGAATCCTCCCGCCAATATGCTGGGACACCCTTTCGATCGAGTACAGGTAATGACTACCACTCGAAGCCGAACGGCAACGCAGGTAAAAGGGGGATTTGTTGGAACTTTAACAGGGGTAAATGTACGAGGCCCCAGGGGTCATGCAAGTTTAGACATGAATGCGGAGGGTGTGGGCAGCCATCCCATCCTGAGTCCATGTGCAGAGCCAAAACGGGTGATAACGGTGGTAGGGGAGGCGCCAAGCAGGTCTGAAATAGTCCGAGGGGCGCCTTTACCTACTCCGATTGATACCATGGCAATGATTCCTTGGCTCAGCGAGTACCCGGATCATGTTTCCGCTGGGGTGTTGCGGAACGGGTTTTCATATGGTTTCCGCATCCCAGTGGGGGATTTTCAGGGTGTAGCAAAATGTAAAAACCAACTGTCGGTCTTGCAACATACAACCGTGGTACAGGAGAAGATTGGGAAGGAGGTTACTCGAGGTCGAGTCGCCGGTCCATTTGATGAGCCACCATGTGCTAACTTTGTTTGTTCCCCTTTGGGGGTGGTCCCTAAGAAGGACCCGGGTGAGTTTAGGTTGATACATAATTTATCAGCCCCACGTGGTCTTTCCGTGAATGATGCGATAGACCCTGAAGTGTGTTCGGTGCGGTATGCATCCTTCGATGAGGCCGTCGCCATGTTGAATCGCCTAGGGCCCGGGGCGCTGATAGCAAAATCAGATATTGAGTCAGCGTTCCGGTTGCTCCCGGTACACCCAGACGATCAGCGTCTCCTTGGTTTCATGTTTCAGGGTCACTATTACATGGATAGATGTATGCCGATGGGATGCTCTATATCTTGTGCCTATTTTGAAAAGTTCCGTTGTTTTCTGCAATGGGTCTTCACAAAGAGGACGGGTTTTCAGCATGTCATGCATTATCTCGATGACTTTTTGTTTCTGGGGGCGGCCGGGGATCTAGAATGTGGACAGGCTTTGAATGAATTTTGTGTCTTAATGAAGCATTTTGGTGTGCCACTGGCACCAGGTAAGACTGTGGGTCCCTCGACTTGCCTCGAGTTCCTGGGGATCGAGCTCGATTCAGAGGAAGGTTGTTTTCGATTACCAAGTGAAAAGGTGTTAAGATTCAGGGCTTCCCTGAAAAAGTGTATTAGTGAGTCTAAAGTCAGACTGCATCAATTACAACAATTGGTGGGCCAGCTGAATTTTGCCCTGAGAGTAATGCCGATGGCCCGCCCTTTTTCCCGCTCGATCGCTCAGGCCATGGTCAGCCTGAAGGAGGGTCATCATCGCACGAGACTATCGGCAGAGGTTCGCCAGGACATGCGCATTTGGTTGGCATTTCTGGCGGAGTTCAATGGTCGAATTGTCTGGAATAAACCGGCGGTGTCCTCCGAAGAGCTGGGGCTGTGGACAGATTCGGCTGGGAGCATTGGTTTTGGTGCCATATTCGGCACACAATGGTCGGCTCAAAAATGGCCGTTATGGTGGCATGAGTGTGGGCTGACAAGTAACATTGCCTTTCTTGAACTTTTTCCCATTCTGGTGGCCCTGAAAACTTGGCCTGAGGGACTCAGAGATCGCTCTGTGGTGTTTTGGTCTGATAACATGACCGTGGTTGAGTGTATCAATAGCCAGGCAGCACGATGCAAATGGATTCTGAGATTGCTCAAAGAAATTGTGTTATTGTGTATGCAATTGAACGTGCTATTTAGGGCAAGACATGTGCCGGGGGTGATGAATCAAGCGGCTGATGCGCTTTCTCGTTTTCGTATGCAGGCCTTCTGGGGTTTTCTGCCCACAGCGGACCCGGTGGTGGCACCCTTTCCCGAAGCTCTCTGGTCTCTCGGTGCCCCGAACTACAGAACCTCGTGGGAGAGAGTTTAGCACCCAGGACAAGGAAGGCATATGAAGGGGCGTTCCGAGCCTATTGGGCCTTTTTGGGGACTGCTAGGGGAGAGCTTTGGGGCCAGGAAGAGCTAGTAGTAAAGTTTCTGCTGTCTTTACATCAGGCAGGCAAGTCAGTGGCTACGGCCCAGAGGCATCGGGCCGCCATTTCCTTCATGGCAAGGGCTCATGGGATCCAGGACCCGACTGCGTCTTTTGTTGTGCAAAAAGCGCTACGTGGGTGGCAACGCCTTGAGGGTCGCAGAGTAGATGAGAGGCGCCCGATAGGTTTAGATAGGTTGGCTCTTTTGTTATCTGTACTTCCTGCAACATGTTCATCCCGGTACGAAACGGGGTTATTCCGAGCCGCTTTTGTGCTAGCATTCCATGGGGCCATGCGGGTAAGCGAATTAGTGGCAAAGAACAAGCAGGATACCATGGGGGGACTGTGCCGAGAGCACGTTCAGGTCAGGGGGGAGACAATGACTGTCTCGTTTGTCAGGTCCAAGACCGATCAGGGTGCAATTGGGGACTGCATAGTCATACGAAGGATTCCCGGGTCTCCCATGTGCCCTGTGGTGTGCGTGGAGGAATATTTAGCACAAAGGGTGGCATCATGGGGGGGGACCTTGTTGAGACACGCTGACGCCACCCCACTGACGAGGTTTCTGTTTCAGCGGGTGCTTGCGATGTCAATTTCGGCCGCGGGCTTGAACCCCAGCGAGTTTGGGACCCATTCCTTTCGGATAGGGGCTGCTACAGAGGCTACAGCCAGGGGTCTGAATGTTGAACAAGTAAAACGTGTGGGGCGTTGGTCCTCGAACTGTTATAAGAGGTATGTGCGGTTGCACATGTTGTGAAGCTGTAATGATGTACTCACGCTTCTTGTTTTTTGTTTGGTTTTCAGTTGCGCAAGCCTACGAGGCGGGGCGGGCTGTGCAGTCGACCCGACACCGGGGGGCCAGCGGTCAGACATCACCGGCTGTGAAAAAGGAGGTGTGGGTCGTGGGCCACTCATACGTGAGGCGTGCCGCGGACGTATTCAAAGCAGGTGACATGATTCACGTGGCTGGGGAATACGGGTACAGGGTGTCCTTCTACGGAAAGGGCGGGCTCTGTATTGACCAGTTCCGATCATTTTTTGAGGGTTTGTTAGGGCGGACGAGGTCACCGCCGTCTGTAGTCATAGTACATCTTGGGGGCAATGATTTGGTGACCACTGGTAGACGACTTCTTCTTGAGGCGATGCTTTCCACGGTAAGTTGGTTGGCAAGAAGAGTTCCAGGGTGCACAATTGCATGGTCCCATATGATCCCACGGAAAGTGTGGCGGGGGGCTATTTCGGTTTCTGCTCTGAATCATTCAGTAAGGAAAATTAATAATAAAATGAGTAGATTGTTCCGTTCATGTACACTGCATTCTATTTCACATGGTTGTATTACAGGGGACAGTATGTATTTGGGGGATGGTGTTCATTTGTCCCGGATGGGGAACGAATTACTCATAGGAGACCTGATAGCTTGGCTAAAGACTTTGTGACATGACCTTTAGGCAGGAGTGTTGTGGGGGGTCCGGATAGCCGGTCAACTATCCGGCCTGTGGCGGTAAGGTCATGATCGGTGAGCAGTAATTGGAAGATCCCTATGGGTGGGCGTCACCCATTACGGATGGGAGCGCTCGAGGGAGGTGGCCATTGGCCCCTCAACGGGGAGGCGGTCCCTTCTAAGGATGGGCCGCCGAAAGGAAAGGAAAGGCGGTCAAGGCCCCTTCCTGGGTAGGAGGGGCTACAGCCCCCTCCTGGGGAATTTCCCGGGGCCTGGACATCTGCGACGGCAGATGTGGTAAGTTGTGTGGGGTTTGGGAGGGGGTCTACGCTACCTTCTAGATACCTCACACGAGTCCTCGGACGACCTTTAAATGGCGTCGAGTTTATTGGGGCCCCCGTCAAGTCAAGGGAAATTGGTAAATGCACTTGAGGTACACCTCTGTGCGGTCGCCCCTCACAAGTGAGGGGGATATGTCTGGTTTAGGGATCTTGACACCGGTTACGACCTTGCCGTTGGCCCTTAAACGTTAGGATGTACAATTTCAAGTTAAACGTTTTGTAGGATGATTAGTTCGGCTAGGAGAACCTTTGTATTAGAGAATATGTTAAGGTTAGCCAAACATCGCAATGTGGAAATGAAATTGTACATTAATATGAAACTGTTATTTTAATGTTTTAATTTTGTTTCATATTTTAATAAATACGGCCGGGAGGGTCACTCCCTCCCGTCTTCCAAAAGTTCAGAACCGTTTCCGGTTTCCCATTCTTGGGGATTGTGTTGAGAGGGGGTGGCGGGTATCTCAGCCATATGGAAAGGGGCGACCATTCGGTCCTCCCGAACGTATGGCGGAGTACCACGATCCCCCCGGGAAGCCATCTTGGGCGGGAGGCGAGTCTCGGCTGGTATGCCCGAAGCGGCATAGCCGGGGCGCGCTTTTTCCCGCCCTGAAGTGGGCTGGCCTAGACACTGACGCGGCCGGCCACGCCCTTTGAGGCAGGCAGGGGCGGGTTGACGCCCGCCCTGAAGACGGATAAAAGGAGCAACAAGCCAAGAAAGCATCCTCTTGTTCCTGTGCTCTGAAGCTGCACCTCCTCGCTACACGTGAGCTCGAGACGGAACGAAGAGCCAATTTTGACCCACCCACCAGCCCCTGAGGACAGCAAGTGGTTTTGAATAAAGTTTGATGTGGTAACACTAATTTTTGCAGGTTGTGATGACTATCGTGATAACTTTGAATGTGCAATAAAGAATGGTCGAATTATAATATGTTTTGCGAATAAAGTAATTATGCACTAGTGTTGATCAGTAGTCATGCCTTTTAATAAAGTTGTAAATTGTTACTGTCTGTTAGTAATTTAGTCATTTAGTAATTTAGTTAGAACTGTCGTATTTATTTTGGTCGGGCGGTAAGGTCATGATCGGTGAGCAGTAATTGGAAGATCCCTATGGGTGGGCGTCACCCATTACGGATGGGAGCGCTCGAGGGAGGTGGCCATTGGCCCCTCAACGGGGAGGCGGTCCCTTCTAAGGATGGGCCGCCGAAAGGAAAGGAAAGGCGGTCAAGGCCCCTTCCTGGGTAGGAGGGGCTACAGCCCCCTCCTGGGGAATTTCCCGGGGCCTGGACATCTGCGACGGCAGATGTGGTAAGTTGTGTGGGGTTTGGGAGGGGGTCTACGCTACCTTCTAGATACCTCACACGAGTCCTCGGACGACCTTTAAATGGCGTCGAGTTTATTGGGGCCCCCGTCAAGTCAAGGGAAATTGGTAAATGCACTTGAGGTACACCGCTGTGCGGTCGCCCCTCACAAGTGAGGGGGATATGTCTGGTTTAGGGATCTTGACACCGGTTACGACCTTGCCATTGGCCCTTAAACGTTAGGATGTACAATTTCAAGTTAAACGTTTTGTAGGATGATTAGTTCGGCTAGGAGAACCTTTGTATTAGAGAATATGTTAAGGTTAGCCAAACATCGCAATGTGGAAATGAAATTGTACATTAATATGAAACTGTTATTTTAATGTTTTAATTTTGTTTCATATTTTAATAAATACGGCCGGGAGGGTCACTCCCTCCCGTCTTCCAAAAGTTCAGAACCGTTTCCGGTTTCCCATTCTTGGGGATTGTGTTGAGAGGGGGTGGCGGGTATCTCAGCCATATAGGCTGCAGTGGCAGGCCTGAAGCATGTTTTAAAAGGCAAGTTTAGAGGGCGGAACAATGAGTACTACAGTCCCACTAGTAACTTTTCATTTACAGGTCTTGAGTAAATGTAGTCCCGTTTACTAGGGACTTACAAGCAAAATTAATGTGCCAATTAAGTGTAAACCAGTTTGACCCATGTTTGAAGGAGAGAGCGCAAGGATTTTAGCACTAGTTAGCACTGGGTAGTACTGGTACAGGGTGCACAGTTCTAAAGCCAATGAAAACGAATTCAGCAAAATTGGTGGAGTGAAGGCAAAATAGTCTGGGGATCTACAACCACAAGGATGTCAGGTCTACAATGCATGTACTGTGATAGCAATATAGGTTGGGAAAGTTATTACTCTTTGCCATGTCAAATTATATTGCTAATGAATGTAATGCACATGATATTACATTACATTACATAAACAACATGGAGCGTATTTTTAATCCTATAAATGAAGGGGCTTATATAAATTGAATGAAGTACAATAGTTCTGAATACTTGACAATTTCATAGATATTATGTATATTTCAGTTCTTAGGAAACTCAGTATTCTAAAGGTATATCATGTACAATAGAGCATATATACATTTAGCTAGAAAGATATGACATTAAATATACTTTCTTGGTTTTAGATGTCAGCACAAAATAAGTTGAAGTAAGCGTCCATCTGAATGTCAAGCCAGACTGACAACATCCAGTGTCTCTGTGTTTTTCTCTTATCCCATACACCTTTTCCTTGGTTCTCTGCTAACCAAAATGTTACCCCATGCATGGTTGGCTGTGGATTTAGAGACATATGAGTCATCACTTTCTTTAGATCCAGACTACAACTGTTATGCTTTTTGACATTCTCCTGCTAGGGAATCTATGATTAAGTTTCCAAAAGGCTGTGACTCAAGGTGTCACAGATACAGCAATCAATCAATCAATGCATTTATAAATGTAAATGTAAATGTAAATGTAAATGTACATGTATTTATATAGCGCAAACCACCCACATCGCAGGCATCTAAGCGCTTGCTTAGGGAACCCGTCCTGGTATTCCCCTGTGAGATAACCCCGGCAGGGTATCCACAAGGTGAAAGCCAGGCATCCCGCCGCGAGGGGCCATTGTGGAGATTAAGCAAGCTATTGCCCAGAGTCGCAGAGTGTGAACCCTTGAGTCGAGTAGGCACCGGAGCGAGAATTATCGAGTCCGTGGAATTATTGAGCCCAAGCCCCGTCGAGGCGGGGAATTGAACCCTGGTCCAGGGCCGATCTCAGCTTCCGGGTCTGCCGCCTCTAACCCCTGAGCCACACTTCTCCACTAAAGCGCGCTACATACCCGTGAGGGTCTCAAGGCGCTGAGGGAGGGTGGGGGCTGCTACTGATAGAAGGGCCAGGTCTTGAGGAATCTTTTGAAGGCCAGCAGGTCCTGGGTCTGTCGTAGGTTGGTAGTGAGGGTGTTCCATGTCTTGGCGGCGAGGTGGAAGAAGGATCTGCCACCGGTGGTGGTTTTCCGGATATGAGGAACTGTGGCCAGGGCGAGGTTGGTAGAGCGGAGGCAGCGGCTGGGGGTGTAGAAGCTGAGTCTGTCGTTGAGGTTGTGAAGGGCTTTGTGTGCATGGATGATGAGCTTGAAGGTGATCCTCTTGTTGACTGGGATCCAGTGCAGGCCTCTCAGGTGGGGTGTGATGTGGCTGCGTCGGGGGATGTTGAGGATCAGTCGTGCAGAGGCATTCTGGATTCGTTGTAGTCGTCTCAGGAGCTTGGTTGTTGTGCCTAAGTAGAGGGCGTTCCCGTAGCCGAGTCTGCTGGTGACGAGGGCCTGGGTAATGGTTTTCCTCGTGTCAGCGGGGATCCATTTAAAGATCCTGCGGAGCATTCGGAGGGTGTTGAAGCAGGACACGGAGACGGCGCTGACTTGCTTTGTCATGGAGAGGGCGGAGTTGAGGATGACCCCTAGGTTGCGTGCGTGGTCGGTGGGTTCCGGGGCTGTGCCTAGCGACGTGGGCCACCAGGAGTCATCCCAGGCTGATGGGGTGGGCCCGAGGAGGAGGACTTCCTTCTTGTCTGAGTTTAGCTTCAGCTTGCTGTCCTTCATGCATTCAGCGATGGCCTTCATTACTCTGTGCAGGTTGGCTTTGGCAGTGTGGGGGTCTTCAGTGAGGGATATGAGCAGCTGGGTGTCGTCGGCATAGGAGATGATGTTGAGGTTATGTTGTCGTGGGACGTGGGAGAGGGGTGCCATGTAGATATTGAACAGTGTCGGGCTGAGGGAGGATCCCTGTGGGATGCCGCAGATGATCTCGGTGGTTTTGGAGCAGAAGGGTGGGAGGCGAACGCTCTGGGTTCTGCTGGAGAGGAAGGATGTGGTCCAGGCCAGGGCCTTCTCTTGGATTCCGGCGTCATGGAGGCGTGCTGATAGGGTGCGGTGGCAGACCGTGTCGAAGGCTGCTGATAGGTCCAGAAGGAGGAGGGTGGCTGTTTCTCCTTTGTCCAGCAGGATCCTGATGTCGTCGGTGGCGGCAATGAAGGCGATCTCGGTGCTGTGGTTGCTGCGGATTGGGAAGGGTCAAGGATGCTGTTGTCTTCAAGGTAGCGGGTTAGCTGTTTGTTGACAATCTTCTCAGTGACTTTCCCCGGGAACGGAAGCAGGGAGATGGGCCGGAGGTTCTTGAGGTCCTTGGGGTCCGCCTTGGGTTTTTTCAGTAGGGCGTTGATCTCTGCGTGCTTCCAGCTTTCCGGGAAGGCTGCTGTCTCGAAGGAGATGTTGATTATTTTTTGGAGGTGGGGCGCGATGCCTGCGCTGGCTTTGTTGAACACGTGGTAAGGGCAAAGGTTGGATGGGGATCCGGAGTGGATGGAATTCATGGTTCTGATGGTGTCTTCATTGCTGACGTTGGACCAAGCGGTCAGGTGACTGGTGCGGGTGGAGGTCGCAGGGGTGGTGGTCTCGGTGGTGGGTTCGAGGGTGTCGGAGTTGAAGCTGTCGTGGATGTTGGTGATCCTGCGGTAAAAGAAGGTGGCCAATGAGTCGCACAGGTCTTGTGATGGTGGAATGTCATTGGTGTTGGAGCTGGGGTGGGAGAGTTCTTTTACGATGCTGAAGAGCTCTTTGGTGTTGTGTGTGTTGTTGTCTAGGCGGTCCTTTAAGGCGGTCCTCTTGGCGGTTCTGATGAGTTGGTGGTGCCTGCGGGTGGCGTTCTTGTGGGCTGTGTGGTTTTCTAATGTTCGGTCGCGGAGCCATTTCTTCTCCAGTTTCCGACAGGTTTGCTTGGAGGTCCGGAGGTCTTCGGTGAACCAGGTGGCTTTCTTGTTGGTGTGGTTGGTGGTGGAGGTCTTGAGAGGGGCAAGGGTGTTGGCGCAGTCGTTAATCCACTGTTTGAGGTTGGTGGCGGTGGTGTCGGGTCGATGGGGTCGGCGGGTGGTCTCAGGGCGAGGTTGGTGGTCAGTTGGTCTTTGGTGACCTTGCCCCAGCAGCGGTGTATGTAAAATGAAAATTGCCAGCAAGGGTTTTGTTTGGTGATAAATTATACAACATGTAGAATCTATACTTCAAATTTAGGATTCAGACTGTGACCATCAGTAGCTGTATTAGTTTCAAATATTCAATAATTGAAGGTCCATGTATATAGCTACCACGCTAGCTAGAAAAATAAAGACATGCAACAAGGTTTTTATATCAAAAATGTTATTATTTGTTATAGAGTCACAAGGGTTCTTGATCAGCCATGAGAATTAAACAGACAAAACAAATCTAATGTAAAAGGAATACAGCTGTCTTTCCTATAATACAGAAGACAAAGTCTAAACTGTTACATACAGAAGCAATGACTACTACTGTAATAGAGGTAAGTCACTGGTGGCAAGATGTCGATGACACAGAAATGGACGTATAGGTCGACCTTTCGGTCTTAACGAGTCAATTCACAAGACCATCATCAGGACGGATAATTAAACATGCAATGATGACCCTGAAAAATAACATAATATGACATTCAATTATTATATCCCTATTCTGTTGCCAAACTGTTAAAAAGTGGACATATTATTCATTTTACCCACTAGCAGATACATGGTTACTTATGTATTCTAGACTAGACAAGCTTTATTTCTCAGTAATAAATATACATTAGATCCAGACGGTGTGGCGACAGATCCATTATGCACAAATTCAAGTCACAAGGGACTAGGCGAACAACGATATTGAATGTTGTATCTACACATGTAATCAGCTCAAAGGTGAAGAGATTTCTTTGGTGTCTGCTTATTACTGCGGTAAAAAGATGCAGTGGTTCAGGTGTATTATAGTGGACATAACGTCAACTTTCTATGTCGGTATATTAATAAATATTTTATCACCTGGAGAGGTACACAGGGACACTTAGTTTTGAGTCGAAGTGTCTTTTTTATCACAGATCTTTACTCGAACAATCTCTGATAGTTCTGTGAAAATAGTTAACATCACGTATTTCCTGCTGTATTATAGTGCAGACTAGACTTCTCATGGTTACATGCATAAATCCTATTAAGATCATATCTGACAAGAGACTCAAGGCAGTTGAATACACTATCTGGAGTTAGAGTCTTGGTCAGAGGACGAGATGGACTGCCCTTTGGCCAATTCCTCCGTTTACGGAGGAATTGTACCAAACGGGCAGACTATTTCAAGGAAGCACAAATCCTCAACATCAAACTGAAGGACAGGGGTTATCCAAACAAATTGCTCAAAACTTCACTCAAAAGAGCGTGGTATAACAACCGCGATGCACTTCTCGAGAGTAAACCAAAAAAAGAGGAGAATCCACTGGTATGTGTCACAACATATGGCACAATCAGTAACCAACTCAAAAACATAATCACCAAACAGTGGCCTTTACTGTCAGGACTTCCAGAATTCAAGGAAAAACCACTCTTTGCGTTTAAATGCAGTCCTAACTTGCATGACAGACTGGTCCATGCATATGAGATTCACGACTCCAATATATTAGACAACATGAGACAGCTTGCATCGATCAAGGGCCACTTTAAATGTAATAATTGTGCTGCATGTGGCTCAACTGTCAATATGAAAAGTTTTGAAATAAAAAGAAAAAAACCTATGTTAGACAAGTTTCCAACTGCAGGACACACAATGTGGTGTACTGCATCCAGTGCCCTTGCGACCTGATTTACATAGGGAAGACTACTCAGATGGTGAAGCAAAGGATTTTGCAACACCAATCCAGAATCCGGTGTAAAGTAGAAAACGCCCCACTAGTTGACAATTATCTCAAATCCAAGCACACTGAAAAGGAAATGACCTGGTGGGTTCTTAAGGTGGTTAACCCCACCATCAGACAAAAAAACATTGATAAAGCATTGACAATGAAAGAGAATAGGTGGATCGAATCAGCAAACAGTATCAAAAACAGAATGAATTCTTCCACGGAATGGCATTCATTGGCATGTCTTACGTAAAGTATAGAGTTCAGATACAGCATGAACAATCAGTAGCGACACTAACTATGGGTATGATGTTACATCTTGTATATACAACTGTTTGTCATAATCTGGTTGCTATAGCTAAGAGAATTGTACCATAACTTGCTATGCTCATAAATTGAACTCAGAAATTTTTCTCATGAATATGCACAAATGACACAACCTTTTCTGTGTAGGCAGTAAGAAGCACGAATGCGCTTGTCTTAGAAAAACATTGTTCTACTACTGCTGATATTGTGATTCGAAATGAATGCTGTGTTAGAATGTGCGCGCATCAGATTGCGACAGAAATGAAACAAATCTATTTTTACCACACTTCCACCAGTAAGATATAAAAAGATCCACCATATGGGTTTACTCGTGATAAACCGGGTTGACCTAACAGATGGTACTTTTACAAATAAATATCTTTCGATTGTGGGCAACTACCATAACTAATATCAGAAAACTGTGCTAATCAAGAAGTACCTAGTCTATTATCTAATATAGGACATCTGCACAAATAGCCGCGTCAAAATGGCCGCCACTATAACACACTCTTGAGAATACATGAGCGTGTTATAACATGATTTCTCATGATATTTTAAATAACCAATGTTTACTCTGTGGGATATCGATAGAAATATACTGGCGAACATAAATAATCTAACTGATAAGAGAGATACAACTGAACAATGACTGTATAGTCTTGCGATGTATCAATCAATACATTACTCGTATCTGCCAAAATAAGTCAAACTCGCTTTCCAATATGGCCACCGCTATTACGATTACTCTACACCTCAGCGGTCCGTCCCAGGTGTTAGCTGTTTGAGCGATTACGGCAAATGCGTATATAAGTCTTATGTCCTCACAGGGGTAAACAGGAGTTCCCTGCCATGACTCTGCCGGTGGATGCTTTCCATTTAACGCGACTTTGACAACTGATGAAAAAGTAAGTGCATGCCGTGGTATCGGGTCCTTTTATAAAGTGTAACTTTGGCACCCCAGGTTTCCGCATTTGACTGCACGCCTTGTCACTTAGCGTCAGCTTTCTGCCAAATAATGTTGCCCTATATATCGATAGACCCAGGTAATAGAACACCAATGGGTAAAACCTTACAGTTGTGACTCTCTGTTGTCCCAAAACACGAGTCATAGAAATAGCGCTTCCCTTCCACTGTGAATCGACAAGCAGTAGATACACTGATAGAGACTACATATCGAAAACTGTATACACCTGCGCTAAGTTTTGATGCCCACTTTTTGGAATGTGTGGTCCCCGGACCATCTTAGTGTATCTATAGCCATGTCTTAATGTACATGGTGTGAAGTAAAAATGCTTTTGTTATTTTTTTATTTTTTTATGGTTTTTATTGATTTTTATATAAAATCATAGAATACATAAATTTACACAGAGAGTTCACCATAACCCCCTAACCCTCCCCCACCCCTTAGTCTGGCAGACTTCTTTAGGAAAAAAAAAAAAGATACAAAAAGAAAAATATGCAATATGGGTACCACATTATGCATCGTTTGGCCCAGTCTAATAACTGTGTGCTGTGCCCTAAAGTCAATCACAGAGCTGACATTTAAAAAATAATAAATCAAGCTACATCAAGCAAGGCACAAGTACAATAATAGCACAGCATAAAAATAAATAAATAAATAAATAAAGTCTTCAAATAAGAAGACAGAGGCCATTGCAAGTTCAAATACAAATACAAGAGCAGTTATCAGTTCCTTTGTTCCTTACTACCTGGTTAAATAGTTAAATCCCATATATAGACTTCACTAAGAGTGACCCCAATAAATCTAAATTTAGGTTTGAGGGAGTTCCCTGTTATTATTATTATTATTGCCTTGATTATCACACCATTCCTGTAGCGGAGCCCAAATTTTCAGACCAGCATTGCGTTTCTTTCTACCTTTCCCTTTATAGATTTCCCAACTTAAATATGGCTAGTAATCTAGCAAGCCATTGCTGAAATGAGGGTGCCAGTTCATCTAACCAGGCCGATGCAATACACATCCTAAGAACAGCCATTGACATAAATATAAATTCCACCCCTAGTCGATTCCGGTTTGGGTCATTCGCTCCTAAAAGCATTGTTTCAATACTCAAGGTAATGGGATTTTTCACCACCGCTGTTATAAACCTCTCAATATCGAGTTTCAATTGGGATAGGCCGTCGCAGGTAGCAAAAATATGTAAACAGTCTGCATTCGGAAAGTGGCACTGGGGACAATGAGTTCCTTCACCCGAGCCCCATTTTGCAATTTTGTCAGGAGTGTAATATAACATAAAGAGGGTTTTATAAAACTGTGTTTGAAGTTTAGTTGATAGTAAATAATTTTGTAACATTACCATTGTACTTTCAATTTCAGCTCGGGATATGTCAATTTTGTTTTCCCATTTCGAGGCTATCTTTCCTATATCATCAGGTACCAAGTTACTTAGTAGGATATATATTTCACTAATGGTGTTAACTTTACTGGACGACAGTGTCTCAAATATCTCACATTTTATGCTGATGATGTCACAGAGATTTATTTTTGTTATGAAATCCCGTATTTGTAGGTATTTGAAGAAGTCTCTGTTGTTAATTTGAAATTTCATTCTTAGTTCCTCGAATGTGTGAACCCCGAAGAAGAGCAGAGTTTGCCGAAGTGTGTAATTCCGGCTGCTCCCCATTTCTTCATACAGCTATCCCTGAAAATAGCGGGCAGATCTAAATTATCTTTAAAGAGTGTATAGTATGAGATTCGCCCAATATCCATTAGTTTTCTTATTTTTTGCAATATTTTAAAAGAATGTAGGAGCGGCTTAAATTTAACTTTTTTGTGGTAGCTGTCATGTAGATGACGCCATAGATATCCAGAGTTTTTTTCACCTAACAACAGGTTATAAATAGATGGTTGCCCACCCTGTGATGCTACATTCGCTAAATCTATTTGAAGAAGTTCTTGACTGTTAATCATGTTTGCTGCCCAATAATAAAGCCGCAAGTTTGGTAAACCTAAGCCCCCCCGTTCCTTTGGTAAAGTAAGGAGTTTTAATGCACGTCTTGGTTTAGAATTTGACCAAATAAATTTTGAGAAAGTCTGTTCCATTGATTTTAAACAGGAGTCCGGGAATTCTAGGCATATTGCTCTAAATAGGTACAGTAATTTAGGGAAAAACGCCATTTTAATGGCGTTAACTCTACCAATCAGGGAAAGGTGCAGGTTATCTAGTCGGTGGAGATCCTTTTGTATTGTCCTTAAAACAGGTTTTACATTAATATCTACCAGATCTTCTAATTTGGCGGTGATAGCAATCCCCAAATATGTTGCGTTTGGAGTAACTCTAGGGTCGGCAAGAGTTAAATTATCATTAATCACAATTTGAGTTTTACCTTGATTAAGGGCGTATCCGGAAACAACTCCAAATTTGATGGACTCGTCAACGATAGCAAGCATAGTTAATGCTGGGTTCTTAGTGACGATTGCTATGTCATCAGCATAGGCTAAAATTTTAGTGGAGAGATCTCGTGATATAATAGGCTCTATTACCAAATTCATTTCCAGTCTTTGTAGAAAGGGATCTAAATAGAGGGCGAATAGCAGTGGCGAGCAGGGGCAGCCTTGTCTCGTCCCTCTCGATATCTTGAATGATTTGGTAAACTTGCCATTGACAGAAACCATAGCGGTCGGGCTGACATATAATTGTTGTATTGCCAGGTTAAAGCTTGGGGGAATTCCAACTCTTTTCAGAGCTGCCCAAAGGAATTTCCAGGAGACCCTATCAAATGCCTTTTTCCGCATCTAAAAGTATGAGGGCCATAGGGTCTCCTGTAATTCGTGACTGATCAAAAAGAGTAATGACTCTATGGACGTGATCAATTGTAGATCTTCCTGGGACAAAGCCATGTTGGTAATTGGCTATAACTAAATGGATAATTGGGGCAAGGCGATTTGCTAGTAGTTTGGAATAAATTTTAGAATCCGCATTAATCAAGGTAATTGGTCTATATGAGCCTAATTGATCAGGGGGTTTGTTTTTTTGGGGAAATATTATAATTTTTGCACTAGACCAAGATTTAGGAGGGGTTCCCCCTCTGAAAATATAACGAAATAAAGTCACCATTATATGTTGAAGTTTGGTTAGGAAGGTTAAAAAAAATTCCGAAGGTAGACTATCTAAGCCTGTCGCCTTTCCCTTTGGTAAATTCTTGATTATTCGTTGGATTTCCTCCAAGTTTGGATCATCTGTTAATACCGATTGGTCTGTTTCATCAAAGCTTGATGTGTTTTGTAGATTAAGATATTCATTTATCATATTTTCTGTATTGTTATCCTCACTTCCTTCAGTATATAATTAGCTATAAAAGTGAAAAAAGGCTTCCTTAATGTCTTCAGGATTAGTAACTATACCTTTTGTTGGATCTGATATCTGCTGAATAGTATTGGTCGTCTCTAGTTGGCGCATACGGACCGCTAGTTGGTGACCCACAAGTTCGTTTACCTCGTATATCATCTCTCGATTAGCAGTTGCTTTTTTTACCGCTTTAGCTGTGATATCATCTATAATTTCTGCCCTGGCTATTGCGACTCGAGTTTGATTTCTTTCAATTATTTCTGTCCCAGCATGCGTTTTGATAGCCTCAATTAGACCCTCTTCCGCCTGTCGAAGTTCTTCTTGTTGAGTCTGAGATTTGATTTGAGATAATCGATTTGATCTTACGGAGTATTGTAGGGTTTCCCCCGAATCCCTGCCTTTAACGCATCCCAGACCACGTCTATTCCAGTGCTACCCAGATTCTCCTGTATAAAATTTGGGATCCACTCTCGCGTATGTGAACAATAGTTAGGGTCAAGTAACAGAGTTTTTTCAAAGGTCCATGATCTTATTCTTTTTTCAGTGGTGCCTGTGTTCACCATACACATTAAAGGATTGTGATTGGAGAGTATTTTGGTTAGTTTATTAATTTTACTTATATTTTTTAAAGAGTTAGAAAGGAAAAAAAATCAATTCTGGCATATGTGTGATGTGGATATGAGTAGAATGTATACCCAGTGTCATGAGGGAGTTGTGTGGTGGATTGCCATCCATCTATCAATCCATGCATGCAGCACAGATCTTTTACTGCCCTAAAAACCTTTGGTTTGCGGCCCTTATATACCCAGCGGTCTTTAGACGACCAATCATAGGGCAAATTTAAATTAAAGTCACCACACAGTATAATCGGTAATGGCCAGTGTGTTAGTTCATTAGAGAATTCGTTGATGCTAGAGGGATCATCTTCATTGCTACCATAAAAGGTGCAGATCGTCATTTTCCTCCCTTCAGTATCTTGTCGCATTTTGATTGCCCCCCGCCCATTTTTGTCAACTTTGCTTTTCGGGAATGTTTGTCCCTGACCCTTAAACAAAATAGCAACTCCCTTAGTCCTAACGCCTTGAGTGGTAGCACATACAAGCCTAAACCCGAGTGATTTTAAAAGGTGGGTTTGAGCTGCCTCAATATGAGTTTCTTGTATGCATACAACGTTTGCCCCAGTTGATTGAAGCCAGATGGCAACATTTTGACATTTATTTATGTCGTTCAAGCCACAGATGTTAACAGATACAATTTTTAATGAAGACATAGTAAAGTCTTAGATATAGTTTTCCAAGTTTGTTCGTTCATTATAGCCAGCCCAGAATTCTTCTTCTGTAAGAAGCACTTCGCCATGTGGTATCCCGTTTATTAATATTAGCCAGACTGCCCCTACTGTCCCTCCCCTTTGAACCCCACTCCTTTGCAATCCCACCCTGTCTGTAGGATGGCCCTCCCCCGCTCCCATTCATAGAGGTGTCCTGGATCCGAGGGGATCCAGGTGTGGGCATCTGGGTGGTCAGGTCGCCGAAGACTACTCTCACAGCCTCCTACCCTGCCTGTTGCCAAAGAAAAAGATAAATAACTATCAAGCGCTATATTTCCATACCTATAAGAAGGCATAAATACACATCAGCAGTAGCTAGATTGAGCCCAAGACTGGTGTATGTAACAAAGAATATGCTATTGCACAAGTTAAGTGGGCATAGATAGTTCTGCAGTAAAACATATAGCCGAGTAACGACCATAGGTATATATGCAGTTAATAGTATATAGTCTTTATCAGTTTGGTTTCCTAGCGGCATCAGTGAGTTCTTGCAGGTAGCTTTCCGCTTGGATTTCACTGTTGAAGATACGCGTTGTTCCTCTAAAGATTACTTTCAGACTAGAAGGATTCTGGAGGTACACTGTTGCACCAATTTTTTCAAAAGGGGTGTAAAGTTGCCGCATTCTCCACCTTCGTTCCACAGTGGGATGTGCGAAGTCTAGTCTGAGAAAGAATAGAGATCCGTTATACTCCTGCTTGCTGGTAGGCCGTGCCAGGTCATAGATGGCCTCACGAAGCAGAAAGTTCCCGAAACAAACCAGGATAGCTCTTGGGAATTTAGAGGATTTCTCGGTGTACTTCCGTTGTATAAAGGGAAAGCGATGTGCTCGCAGGATTTCCTTGTCCATATCCTACTTCGTTAGTTCCGGGAAGGATTTTTTCAGGAGATTACTTATATAGCCTCTGACGTCATTATTCTCCACAGATTCTGGGATACCCAGAAAGCGGAGATTGTTTCTTCTGGATCGGTTCTCCTGATCCTCAACTTTAAGCATTAAGTCTCTAATGATTTTGTCTTGAGTTTTATCCTGCTTTTGTAGAAGAGCTACATCTTTCTCTAAATATTCGGTGCGGGTTTCTAGCGAGGACATCCGTTCTGAGATCTCGGTGCAGGTATTGCCAACTTTTTTAACCGCTCCCTCTAATTTCTGAATAGCAAGATGATTGCGTTGACTGTCTTTTTTTATGTCTTTATGAAGAGCTGATATGGTGGTTAAAATATCTCTCAGGGAAGGTTCTGCCGTTGTACTTTTTCTATGAATATCTCCATGGATTAGATTAGTGTCAGTCGCATTCGAGTCTTCCCCCATGTGTTGATCTGCAGCCTCCTCTTCTGAGTTTGAGTGGTCGAAGTTTTTTTTTTTCCCATTAGTTTTAATACTTTTTCTATAGCTACTACCGGCATCTGAGCTTTCCACAGTACTCGGTTTATTAAGCCGTCTACTCCTTGATCTTTTTTTCAAATTTTTTTCCCCCTTTGGAGTGATGCTTAAGTCACATTCTTGAGATTTCCTGGGTACCTCGCAGTCAGAGTCTTCATGGGGTGATAGAGGGTCATCGTCGTTCATCACATCACTTAACACACTTGATGTTGAGACACCAGTCTCATAGATATCTGCATCTGATTCCTCAGTAGGATTTTCAGTTTCAGATTGTAACAGTAGTTTGTCCCCTTTGTAAGTGCTTTGTACATGGCCTGGAGTTCTAGTTAGGCCAAGATATGAATTACTAATTTCTAATTTGTTGGCGTAGGTTGCCTTAACACAGGGGGAGTTAGAGTTCGCTTCTCCCACGTTGCAATTGGGTGCCCACGGGGCCGACGCTTTTATTTGTGATGAAATTGCCTCAAGCCCAGTGTTCTCTAGTGTGTCACAGACAAGATCTAAATCTCTTGTACCATTATCTTCAAGCCTATTGGTTTGAGTAGAAATCGGATCTTTGTGAATTTTATCACCTCTTTCCTTGGGGATTGGGCTGAAGATCGTAGAGATACTGTGCTGCAGTGCGATTACATGCTCGTTCATTTTAGAGCTACTTTTCAAATTTTTGATCGTTTGTAATCTTTTGGCCTTTTTTGCCATCAGCTCCACATCATCATTTGAATCAATGTTTTTCTCTTTCTCCTTCTCCTTGCGTTTGCCTTTCCCATTATCCCCCGGGACTTTCTTATTCTGGTTATTTTCATTGTCCCTTTCATAGATTTTGTCTTTGTCTTTATTTTTGTTCTTGTCTTTTTCTTTGTCTTTCGCTTTGTCTTTTTCCTTATCCAAACCATTACCCTTTGGTTTATCTTTGTCCTTCGTTATTTCATCATCTCGTGCTTTGTTTTTAGATTCCTTTGCTTTCGCTCCCCGGGTTTCAGGCCCCTTTATTTCTGGTCGTTGATGAGTGTGTTTGTCCATTACATGCATGATTTTCTGCCTTGGAGTTTTGGTTGCATAGTCGTAAAGAATATCCTCTGCATCCTCTGTAGTTTTGGCTGATGATGCTTGCTGTCGAAGATCCCTTAGTCGATCTTGTGAAAAATCTGCGCCGGTTAAATTCTGCTCTTCAGGTTCATTCAGCTCATTCAGTACCTTGAGATTTTTAGGCACACTGGCCGCCCTATGGTCCTTGGGTTCCGCGGGTTCAGTATGTGTGTTCACCTGAGGCAGAAAAACTCTTGTCTCTAAGTCATCCATAACCTCCAATTCTGGCTTATCAACACGTGTGTCGCCTTGTCCGCAAGATTTATGCAGAGCAGAGCACGGTCGAATAGTCGTGGTACTGATGATCGCGCTGATAATCTTCTTTATTGGGCCCTTCTTCTGCTCCTTCTTCTGTATAATCAGTTGGGTGGATATTTTATGACCACGAGGTTTGCCAGTTGAGCGGGAAGGGTCAGCTATAAAAGTTGGAATACCAGCCCAACTATTGTCCAAAATGAGAACCTGAATTTTTATTGTAGGTATTTTCATTAGTGCTTCATCTGTGTATCCAGCAATAGAGGCTCTGTTCACTTTGTAGCTAGTCTTCTGGATATATCACCCTCTGTGGTTGAAGCATTGGCAAGAGTTGACAAGAGTTATCAGCGCAATACAGAGTAATCACAGAGTAAGTGACCCAAAAAAAAAAACGTAAAGTAATCCACAGAGGTTGTCCGACACGTACTGTAGCAAGCACAAAATTAGCACAGAGTAAGCAGAGTGAGCAGTCCAAGCAGTCCAAAATAAATTTAAGGACACAGTTAGCAGTCCGTGAGGTGTTGCTCTGCACGGTTCGCCGTCTCGTGCACTCTCGTGCACTCTCATGTATGGTACCACAAGAGTCTCAAAAGTCTCAAAAGTGTAATAATGAATAGCCAAACAAATCACACAAAAGGTCAGTTATACACTCCGTTTTGAGTGACTACCTCCGACTGCCCTAGGTCTGGGCTCACTTAAGTGGTCTCTGTTTTTAGCTTTGTTTTTTTTTTGACCGTTATTGATTATTATTGTTATTAACTATAGGTTCTTTTCGCCTTTTTTGAATCTCTATGTGGTAGACTCCTAAAAGATGTAGCTCCTAGGTAGCACTGGGCGCTGGGGGTCTGAGCACTATGATCCCTATAGAGAATCCCCAAGACCTTAACAGCACGGGTGACACGAGCAAGTTGAACGGAGCAAGTTGAACGGAACAAGCAAAGTCAAGCAAAGTCAATGTGAGAAAAACGTGGGTCAGATGCAGGCCACAAGCAGGATTATCATTTCCCCCTCCTCACCTCAACGGCTTCATACTCGGTGCATGTTCAGCAGATCCTCAACATTAGTGTCAATGTCAATGTCAGCATCGGCGCCGGTATCAGCAATGTCAGCAACAGCACAGCACAGCACAGCACATTGGTAATTCACCTGGTGCACGCCTCGGCAGAGAGATTTCCATCACTGACCCCCTGAGCACCGCCTCCATCCCGAAGTTGCTGTGCTTGCTCCAAGGAAGGTCCCGAAGGTTCCGAATGCTCTTAGGAATCAGATTGTTTTCTCTGGAGACTCGGTGGCAGGCCGACAAACAGCCTTACGAGGGACGTCGGATGCTGAATACCAATCCCTTTCAGAAGCACACGCAGTCAGCAGCTGTTGGCAAAATCGTAGGTGATCGGGAAATTATCAGCAGGTTCGGTCAGCATTTAGTGAGCCTCCTCATTGCCATCGCCAACGGAGTCAATCCTGTTTGAAAAACACTTTCACCGCTACGTTTTGCCATTTCTCACAGAAACCAGCAGATACCAGCAGCCACCAGCGGATCACTAGCGGCGCTCTCCTCCGGCCTCCGGCCTCCTACCCGGGCTGATGGCGGCGCCCCCAGAGATAAAGACAGCGGTAAGAGGTAGGAGATAAGGAGATCTGGGTACTCTGCTGCGAGTCTACTGCGAGTTGTATCAACTTTCTATAATCTAATCTTCTTGCCGGTCATAGCTCGCGAAAACCATAGTGCAGGCAGGCTCTCAGAGAGTGAGAGTAACACAGCGGCTGCTCACTCAAACGCCATCTTGCTTCTGCCTCCCAGTATTTGTTGCTTTAGTTATTAACATGGTTACAACTAAGCATAGAATTGTTACCATATAAAATGCACAAATGTCCTCTGACCAAGACTCTAACTCCAGAAAGTGTATTGAACTGCCTTGAGTCTCTCGTCAGATATGATCTAAATAGGATTTATGCATGTAACCATGAGAAGTCTAGTCTGCACTATAATACAGCAGGAAATAAGTGATGTTAACTATTT
This sequence comes from Lissotriton vulgaris, assembly GCF_964263255.1. Lineage (NCBI taxonomy): Eukaryota > Metazoa > Chordata > Amphibia > Caudata > Salamandridae > Lissotriton > Lissotriton vulgaris. The sequence continues at coordinate 836,349,394 of NC_141689.1, read as the reverse complement.
TCACAGAACTATCAGAGATTGTTCAAGTAAAGATCTGTGATCAAAAGACATGTCGACTTGAAACTAAGTGTCCTGTGTGCCTCTCCAGGTAATAAAATATTTATTAATTCACCAACATCGAAAGTTGACGTTATGTCCACTATAATGCACCTGAACCACTGCACCTTTTTACTGCAGTAATAAGCAGACACCAAAGAAATCACTTCACCTTTGAGCTGATTACATCAAGCTCCCTTCCCAAGTAAGTGTAGATACAACATTCAATATCGTTGTTCTCCCAGTCCCTTGTGACATGAATTTGTACATAATGGATCCGTCGCCACACCGTCTGGTTCTAATGTATATTTATTATTGAGAAATAAAGCTTGTCTAGTCTAGAATACATAAGTAACCATGTATCTGCTAGTGGGTAAAATGAATAAAATGTCCACTTTTTAACAGTTTGGCAACACAATAGGGATATAATAATTGAATGTCATAATATGTTATTTTTCAGGGGTCATCATTGCATGCTTAATTATCCGTCCTGATGATGGTCTTGTGAATTGACTCGTTAAGACCGAAACGTCAACCTATATGTCTATTTCTGTGTCAACGACATCTTGCCACCAGTGGCTTACCTCTATTACAGTAGTAGTCATTGCTTCTGTATGTAACAGTTTGGACTTTGTCTTCTGTATTATAGGAAAGACGGCTGTATTCCTTTTACATTAGATTTGTTTTGTCTGTTTAATTCTCATGACTGATCAAGAACCATTATGACTCCATAACAAATAATAAAAATGTTTATATAAAAACCTCCTTGTGTTGCATGTCTTTGTTTTTCTAGCTATTGTGGTAGCTATTTACATGGACCTTCAATTATTGAATATTTGAAACTAATACAGCTACTGATGGTTACAGTATAAATCTTAAATTTGAAGTATGGATTCTACATGCTGTATAATTTATCACCAAACAAGACCCTTGCTGGCAATTTCCATTTTACATACAAATCTGCCCAAGCCTGTGAGGGTATATTGGGTTACCCACCCCCTCTTTCTCCAGTAGCGGTGTGGCAACTGTTGAGTGCGTGGTGTGTGGTGGGTTTCCTGAAGGTGAAGTGGACGCATCTGTGGTCGGTCCAGTGGGGTTCAGTGGTGTCGTTCAAGGAGACGTGGGGGCTTGCGGAGAAGATGGGGTCCAGCGCGTGTCCAGCGGCGTGGTTGGGTGTCGTCACGAGCTGTTTGAGTCCGAGGTTGGCGTGGTTGTCGATCAGGGCAGTGAAATTGACGTTGTTGTTGTTCTCGAGGTAGAAGTTCAGGTCCCCGAGGAGGATGTAGTACGTGGAGGCGAGGGCGTGGGTGCTGACTAGGTCGGCGATGGTGTCGCTGAACTGTGGTCGGGGTCTGGATGGTCTGTAGACAAGTGTTCCTCTGAGGGTCGTGTTGGGGTCGGTGTGGATCTGGAAGTGCATGTGCTCGGCAGTGGTGAGGGTTTCGTCAGTGTTGGTCGAGACTCTGAGGGTGTCTTTGTGGACGATGACGATTCCCCCGGCAACTCCGTTGGTGCGTCTCTGCGGGAGATCTTGTAGCCCTGAGGGATGGCTATGGTGATGTCTGGTGCTGAGGTGGCGTTCAGCCAGGTCTCCGTCAGGAAGGCGACGTCGGGCGGTAGATTCTAGGAGGCCCCAAAGTTCGATGGCGTGCTTGCGAGTGGATCGGGTGTTGAGGAGGATGCAACAGAGGTGGCTGGGTTCTCTGGTTGGTGGTTTGGCGGGCTGGATGCTGGTGAATCTGCAGTTCTGGCAGGTGAAAGGCTCTTGGGTGTGCTTTGGGATGGCCTGGTAGCAAGGGTGGTCTCTTCCGGGGTTGAGTGCGTGGAGGGTGCTGGGGTCGTAGTGCAGTCTGGTGTTGTGGCGGCCTCTGGGTCCAGGGGTTCTGGCGCTGGGCGCAGTCCAGGTGCGGACAGGCGCAGACGGGCTTGCCTTTGGTGTGCCTTCGGTGCGCCAGCGATGCGGCGTCCTCCATAAGAGGCGAAGTGGGAGGGAGGAGCAGCTGGGAGGCGGGAAAGGGGAGGCCAATGGGTGAGGGGACGGGACACAGAAGGAAAAGGGGGCGGGCCGCAGGGGAGCAGCGGCGGGAAGCGGGGAGCACAGGGGGCAAGGGGTGCAAAGGGAACAAATGAGAATGAGAAAAACCGAATACAGAATACAAATGCCAGAACAATACAATACAGAATTAGCAGTACAGAGCGGAACGAAAAAAAAAGAAAGAAAACAGTCACCAGACCGCAGGAGCACACCAGCAGCGCTTCCGGCAGCGGCAGCAGGGGGCAGAGTCACGGGCGCTCAGGAGGAGCCGTGCGGCGTGGGGAGCGACCTGACCTGAGAACAGTGACATCACAGGTGAATGCACTTGGAAATGCCACACATAAGCATATTTACAGCATGACAATCATGTTACCTGATCGGAAAAACTCTGACTCAAAGGTTCTGCAGCTGCCTTCCAAACAGCAAAACTATGCCTTCAGTTAGTGAGATCACATTAGTTTCAGGCAGGCATGAGGGAGTTCTGTCCACAAACGAGTCAGAAGGAAAAGGCAGAAAAGCAGCTAATCTGCTATTAGCAAGGAGAGACAGTGAATGAAGACATACTACCTATGGTGAAAGGAAAGCAGAATAGTCTTATCATAATGGGCCTAATTCATGTATAGACCTTTGCATGCACACAAGTTCAAAATAGGCACACAGAAAGAATTGTAAGAGTGAATTTCAAACTCTTATTTACAGAATAGGCATTGCCAGAATTTTAGCTACACAAATTGCATTTGTCAATGGTGGAATGCTGCTAATATGTAGACATGCACAAGTGGGTACCAGTTTCCCACCCTGAAAATGCATGCAAGTACTTTATATCAAAGGAATGTGTTTCCAAGGTGATTATGGGAAAGAACATCTCCATTTACTTAGGAATGTAGAGGCAGTGCATGCATGAAAAATATAATACTTTTTGGATCTTTTGCATTCATAAGTTGCATGTCAGTAGCACTGAAAACATATATATTTCCATCCTACTGTGTTAGAGAAAGTAGGATGTATGGATCATAACCCCTTGTATGCACTATTGATGTATATATACATTGTAAAAGGGTGTTTCCGGGACTCGCTTATGGCATATATACATGTCAAACATTCAACAACCCATACGTGAATCCATCTGCCTTTTCTTCTACTTGTTTTCTCTGTCTGTGGCATGGTCATAAGGTATTTGCTGGAGCCTGCTTCCTTTTAGGCACTTAAAAACTCCCAAATAAGGGGACTGGTTCTTATTTCCTGGTCAGCCTCAAATCTGCTATTAGCAAGGAGAGACAGTGAATGAAGACATACTACCTATGGTGAAAGGAAAGCAGAATAGTCTTATCATAATGGGCCTAATTCATGTATAGACCTTTGCATGCACACAAGTTCAAAATAGGCACACAGAAAGAATTGTAAGAGTGAATTTCAAACTCTTATTTACAGAATAGGCATTGCCAGAATTTTAGCTACACAAATTGCATTTGTCAATGGTGGAATGCTGCTAATATGTAGACATGCACAAGTGGGTACCAGTTTCCCACCCTGAAAATGCATGCAAGTACTTTACATCAAAGGAATGTGTTTCCAAGGTGATTATGGGAAAGAACATCTCCATTTACTTAGGAATGTAGAGGCAGTGCATGCATGAACAATATAATACTTTTTGGATCTTTTGCATTCATAAGTTGCATGTCAGTAGCACTGAAAACATATATATTTCCATCCTACTGTGTTAGAGAAAGTAGGATGTATGGATCATAACCCCTTGTATGCACTATTGATGTATATATACATTGTAAAAGGGTGTTTCCGGGACTCGCTTATGGCATATATACATGTCAAACATTCAACAACCCATACGTGAATCCATCTGCCTTTTCTTCTACTTGTTTTCTCTGTCTGTGGCATGGTCATAAGGTATTTGCTGGAGCCTGCTTCCTTTTAGGCACTTAAAAACTCCCAAATAAGGGGATTGGTTCTTATTTCCTGGTCAGCCTCAATATATGTATGACAACACTAGTTATGCTCCACGCATAGGGATTGGTGTCGGAATCCCAAAGACTTTCCAGGGTCTCTCCAAGTATGAACTGTTGGAGGGCGATATGTAATGGGTTAGGGATAGCTATTACATCCTTAAGTTGCTCCATTGCCACACCTACCATGTTTGTTCCAGTTCTTCAGTTTGTGAGAAGGAATGAAGGTGGGGGAAAGGTAGGAGCAGCCCAACTCCTTAGATCGCTTCCAGCCCACCTATAGGAGACATTGCGCTGGAGGTGCTAGTTTCCCACTCTGAAAATGCATGCAAATACTTCTCATTAAAGGAGTGTGTTTCCAAGGTGATAATGGGAAAGAACATCTCCGTTTACTTAGGAATTTAGAGGCAGTGTATGGATGACAAATATAATACCTTTTGGATATTTTGCATTCATAAGGTGCATGGCAGTAGCACTGAAAACATATTGTCTATTTCCAGCCATGTTAGAGAAGGTAGGTAATGTACCTGGAGTTAACCCCCTGTATGCACTATTGATGCATATATACATTGTAAAAGGGTGTTTCCGGGACACGCTTATGACATATATACATGTCAAATATTCAGCGACCCATATGTGAGATTATCTGCCTTTTCTTCAACTTGTTTTCTCTGTCTTTGGCATGGTCATGAGGTATTTATTTTTATTTTATTTTATTTTAGGTTTTTATAGAGCGCGTAGTCACCCAAGAGTATCCCAGCGCTAACCTCAAGTTCCTGATGGCTGAAAGTAGGGGATGGCGATGATTTAAGGGAAGAGAAGGGTTTTGAGAGACTTCCTGAATCGCAGGAGGTTAGTTTCTGATCTGAGACTCAAGGGGAGCGCGTTCCATTGTTTCGCTGTGTTGACTGAGAAGCGGCGGCCACCTGCGCGGGCCTTCTTCACCCTGGGAACCAAGATAAGGTTTCCATGGTCTGACCGAAGCGCTCTCGTAGGTCTGTAGGGTGTGATCCAGTTGTTAAGGATTGGTGGACCTGCGTTGTGCAGTACCTTGTGAGCCAGGCAAAGGGCCTTGAATATCACTCTTTCCCTGATCGGGAGCCAGTGTAGTTTTTTCAGTGCAGGTTTGGCTGATGTTCTGGCTGGGGTATTCGTGAGCAGTCGGGCCGCGGCATTCTGGGTTTTTTGTAATATTTGGAGAGTGGTTTCCGGGGCTCCTAAGTAAATGGCTTTGCTGTAGTCCAGCCTCGACACAATTAGGCCTTGGATCAGCAGTAGTCGGGACTGGAAAGGGAGTAGGGAGAGCACCTTTCTGCATGATCTTAGTAAGCCGTAACAAATGCCGGCCGTTTTTCTTGCCTGTGTTCTGAAGGTGAGATCTTTCTCTAACCATACTCCCAGACTCTTAACTTCCGTCTTAGGGGTAGGGGGTTCACCCATACAGGCGGGCCAGATGTTTGGGGGTAGATTCAGTGTTTTGTGCCCTAGGAGAAGAATCTCCGTTTTTGACCCATTTAATTTCAGGGCTGAGTCCCTCATCCATTGATGGATATTGGAGAGGCAATCATGGAGATTGGAAGGCTCTAGCTTGGGGTGAGAGAGAGTTACCACCAGATGAGTGTCGTCAGCATAACTGACGATGGTGACTCCAAATGGAGAGACTAACTCCTCCAGTGGGGCCATGTACACGTTAAACAACGTGGGGCTTAGTGATGAGCCCTGTGGCACACCACACCGGAGGGGGATGGAGGGGGAGCGACTTTCATATTCCCAGACTTGGAAAGAGCGTTGGTAAAGAAAGGACGTGAGCCATTTCAACGCTGTATCTTTCACTCCGATGTTTTCTAGGCGTTGGGTTAAGACCTGGTGGCTGACAGTGTCGAAGGCCGCACTCAAGTCTAGGAGGACCACTGCCACTGATCCTCCTGTATCGAGAATTTCTCTGGTCTTCTCCACTGCTGCAAGAAGAGCGGTGTCAGTGCCCTGACCTGGTTGAAAACCTGTCTGTGAGTTCTTAAGGAGGTGGTTGGTTTCCAGGAATTGAGACAGCTTTTTATTCACAGTTTCTCGGCGACCTGACCTATCCAGGGGAGGAGAGAGATTGGTCTATAATTAGATAGATCCTCAGGGTCCAGTGATGGTTTCTTGAGAAGCCCTTTTACGACTGCCTCCTTCCAACTTAAAGGGACTTCCCCTTGGGCTAAAGAGATGTTGATAAGGGCGGTCAGCTGGGGCTCTATGGTGCGGGTGATATCTTTGAGAAATCTTATGGGTACTGGGTCACTGGGGGCGCCACTCTTGATTGACGCAAATGTTGCTGCAACTTCCTCTGTAGTGACTGGGCCAAATAACGCCAGATGAGGCGTATCGGGTTTTGCGGAGGGATTCCACTGTAAGGGAGGTAGGTCCTTAACTTTCCCCGTGGTGTCGAGTTTAGCAGCAGGAAGAGAGGCAAGGATTTTTTTAATTTTTTCGTCGAAAAAGGTGGCTAGATTGACGCATTTTTCTTCTGCTGCTTTGAGGTCCATAGGTTTCTGCGGGGGTCCGGTACATGGAGGAGCTCTTTAAGGATAATGAAGGTCTCCTTAGCTGAGCAGGAGGAATTCTTTATTTTTTCCTCTTAGAAGGCACTTTTGGCATTATGGAGTGCTTGTTTGTACGCTTTCATGGATAATTGATAGGCGTCTTTCTCCTTCACCGACTTATTTTTTCTCCAAATGCGTTCTGTCCTTTTGCACTCCTTCCTTAATGCATTAAGGGAAGGTGTGTACCATGGAGCAGGGTTGATCCTTTTGATGTGTTTAAGGGTGCTGGTTAGTGGGGCAAGGCTGTCTAGGGAGTGGGTGAGCCATCCGTTAAATTCTCTGTCAGCTGTGTTGGGATCCGCGGAGAGAGGTACGGTGGATTCTATTAACTTCGCTTCCCACTCCTCTGATATCAGCTTATGCCACCGTCTACCGAGTGTCCTGGTTTTCTGTTTTAAAGCCGGGGTGGTCTGGCGGTACCAATACATGGGGACCAGTAAATGGTCTGTCCATGGGAGGGGGGTGGGATCTTGGGTTTTAAGGTTCCTGATATTTGTAAAATCGGGTCCAAAAGCTGGCCTTTCTCATGGGTGGCCTTTGAGTTCAGAAGATGGAGGTCAGCTGATGCAAGATCTGCTAGTAGGTTAGCTGCGGTATTATCCGCAGGGTCTAGGAAGTGCAAATTAAGATCCCCTAAGAGGAGGTAGTTGGAGGCTGTAATTGTTTTTAGTATAATGTGATCCATCAAGGTGCAGGAAAATTCCCCTAGCGAGCCTGGCGGTCGGTACACTAGTAATCCCGATAGTGAGATAGTTGGCGAGATCTGGAAAGTGAAGTTGCAGTTTTCACAGTCTTTGACAGTTCCACTTTCGATCCTACAGGTGAGATGGTCTTTGTAAAGTATGGCTAGCCCGCCACCTCTGACGACCGGTCTGTTCAAAGAGCAAATTTGATAACCTGGAGGAACTGCATTGACCATGTCGAAGTCACTGTTAGGTGTCAACCATGTCTCTGTCAGAAACAATACGTCCAGCATCGAATTCTGGGCGAGGATATTTATTTCATGAGCATGTTTTACAAGAGACCTGCAGTTCAGAAGGCCGAATCGAAGTACTTGGCCGCGTTCCGTTTCCTCTGTCGGGTTGCAGAGGGTGCAACCTGTGAAAGGGGTGTCTTCCTTAAGGGTGTACTTACACTGAGGATGTTTATTAGTGTTCCAAGCTCGAAGCATATCTTGGGTGTAGGTTATGCGCCTTTGCGAGTTGGGCATAGTGTCTAGGCCTGTCCAGACGGACTTGCCTTTGGCGCGCCTTCGGCCCGCTGACGGCGCGCCCGCTGCGCCCGTCCGCTGCGCGTCCGGTGGTTGCACATCTTTTTAGGGGTGGGAAAGGGGCGTGTGGACGTGGCCTAAGGGTAGGCGTGGCCTCGTCCCTCGCCGTCAATGGCGGCTGGATTGGTTTGTTTTCGTGGTGTTCGCTACAGCGCTAAATCCGCTGTGAAGGCGAATCTCTGTCAAGCTCTGGTGATGCCAGGAGGGTAGGTGCAAGTTTAAAAACACAGAATCAAGTATTGCGTGACACAGGTGAAACAATTTTAAAAAATAGGTCAGCTCCCGGCTTCCGCCTCAGGAGTGTGCGAGGTTTTCTGGTATAGCGCGCTTTTAGTCAGCGTTTTATACACAGGTGGGCGAGTGGGCGTGGCCTAAGGTTAGGCGTGGCCTCGTCCCTCGCCGTCAATGGCGGCTGGATTGGTTTGTTTTCGTGGTGTTCGCTACAGCGCTAAATCCGCTGTGAAGGCGAATCTCTGTCAAGCTCTGGTGATGCCAGGAGGGTAGGTGCAAGTTTAAAAACACAGAATCAAGTATTGCGTGACACAGGTGAAACAATTTTAAAAAATAGGTCAGCTCCCGGCTTCCGCCTCAGGAGTGTGCAAGGTTTTCTGGTATAGCGCGCTTTTAGTCAGCGTTTTATACACAGGTGGGCGAGTGGGCGTGGCCTAAGGGTAGGCGTGGCCTCGTCCCTCGCCGTCAATGGCGGCTGGATTGGTTTGCTTTCGTGGTGTTCGCTACAGCGCTAAATCCGCTGTGAAGGCGAATCTCTGTCAAGCTCTGGTGATGCCAGGAGGGTAGGTGCAAGTTTAAAAACACAGAATCAAGTATTGCGTGACACAGGTGAAACAATTTTAAAAAATAGGTCAGCTCCCGGCTTCCGCCTCAGGAGTGTGCGAGGTTTCCTGGTATAGCGCGCTTTTAGTCAGCGTTTTATACACAGGTGGGCGAGTGGGCGTGGCCTAAGGGTAGGCGTGGCCTCGTCCCTCGCCGTCAATGGCGGCTGGATTGGTTTGTTTTCGTGGTGTTCGCTACAGTGCTAAATCCTGCTGTGAAGGCGAATCTCTGTCAAGCTCTGGTGATGCCAGGAGGGTAGGTGCAAGTTTAAAAACACAGAATCAAGTATTGCGTGACACAGGTGAAACAATTTTAAAAAATAGGTCAGCTCCCGGCTTCCGCCTCAGGAGTGTGCGAGGTTTTCTGGTATAGCGCGCTTTTAGTCAGCGTTTTATACACAGGTGGGTGAGTGGGCGTGGCCTAAGAGTAGGCGTGGCCTCGTCCCTCGCCGTCAATGGCGGCTGGATTGGTTTGTTTTCGTGGTGTTCGCTACAGCGCTAAATCCGCTGTGAAGGCGAATCTCTGTCAAGCTCTGGTGATGCCAGGAGGGTAGGTGCAAGTTTAAAAACACAGAATCAAGTATTGCGTGACACAGGTGAAACAATTTTAAAAAATAGGTCAGCTCCCGGCTTCCGCCTCAGGAGTGTGCAAGGTTTTCTGGAGCCTACACCCTTTTAGGCACTTGAAAACTCTAGAATAAGGTGACTGGTTCTTATTTCCTGGTCAGCCTCAATTTATGTTTGACAACACTAATTATGTTCCACACATATGGATTGGTGTCGGAATCCAAAAGACCTTCCAGTGTCCATCCAAGGATGAACTGGTGGAGGGCGATATGTAAAGGGTTAAGGATAGCTATTACATCCTGAAGTTGCTCCATTGCCACACCTACTATGTTTGTTCCAGTTATTCAGTTTGTGAGAAGGAATAAAGGTGAGGGAAAGGTAGGAGCAGCCCAATCCTTAGACAGTTTCAACCCCACCTATAGGAGAATTGCGCTGGAGGCGGAGAATGAAAGGGGAGGGACGAGTCCCTCTCCCTGACACTCCCCACTACCAGGCTAATTACACTCAACATTTTGCCTCAGAATACGTGCTGAAAAGAAGGAGCTATGTGTCTGTGCCCCCAGCATCGAGCTAGACACTGCTTAGTCTAAGGAAAAAAAACTGTTTCTGGCTCCTTTCTAGGGCACAGACACAAAACTCTCTGCCCCAGCATGGTGGCAAATTCTGTTTGGATTTTTTTCTTAGCCTTTAAAAAATTAAAACATCATCATGCTTCTTGCCAGGGCACAGACACAAATATTTGTGCCACAGTAATCCAAAGAGCCTCTGGCATCTTTCTGGGGCACTGACACACATTCCATTGCTGACAAAGTGCTAACACCGACACTTGTAAAAACTATAAACCAGGGGAAGTCCTCTACGGTGTGGCTTGTATGAACACCACCACTGTCTTCTTACATATCATGTACAATAAACATCAGTCTTTGGTATAAACACACCATTTTTTCACACATCTATGATGGAAAGTTATGGAATTGTTGGTGAACAAAAGAAGTCCACCACCCGCTAAGTCAGAATTTGCCTGATAAAAACAGTATGTCACGTGTGGTTGTGCATATTGCAATGGAAACAGAAAATCCAAAACTCTAACTGTGTGATGTCAGGATACTATAAAAATGGTCTGCACCTTGTCAAGGTTTTGGCCTGTCCTTGTCCTTTGCAATATGTCCACCTACATATGCTGGATACCATTTTTATAAGAAGTGTGGTAATGTTGGATGGTGAAACCTTTACCTTTTGTCATGTAATACGGTTCCTACAAATACAGTAGGACTGTGCATTACATCAATATGAACTTCATGATTCGGCTAGCTCACAGTACCACAACCAAACCCCTAAACTGACCAGGGTAATAGATGTTATTGGTAATCTTGTATATGACACTCTAATTGTTTAGAAATCTATGGCAACAGATTTAAACCTTTTGTTTTTTGGTTACTCTTGCATGCCCCAAGGTAACACAAAAAAGATACAACATTGTATTTTCAAACATTTATTGAAATGATTGTTTACTTGCAAAAAAGGATAAGACATGTTATAGTTATCAACATTATTAGAATGGTAAACAGTATGAACAATTCAACAATGTTATTTGTCACTAATGTTTGCTTACTCCTATCTGTATCTAATACTATACCAAAGAGAGCATAGCAGGCCTTTTGCAAGATCAATTGAGATAGCATAACCCCCAAACTTTGGTATTACGGGTCAGAAAGTCAGTTGCGATCCACAGATTATCTTCCTTGGCAGGATGGAGGTCGAAGTCAGCAGGGCTGCATCCCACTTATAGCCCGCAACGGTTCTGTGATAATCCCAGCATGGAAATGCTCCTCTCACCAAGCCTTAGCATGGAAGTTATTTATAAAGTAGTGTTCTTAAATAACTGTGGCACAGGCGCAGATCAGCTCATTATGTTTCATCTACCTAAAATGAAGTGTCTCCTAACAAGCATTGAAAGAAAGGAAAACAATGGCATTGTGCTCTCAAGGTACGACCCTGGAACTATCTGTACAGTCTACCGGGTGTCAGTGCCTATCAGAGATGCATATACAGCCCATTCACACGAGAGCAGAAAGGTGAGGCAAACATGAGAAAGAGATGTCAACTTAAGGAGTTGAATCTAAAATGGAGACTACATGAGAGCCACCCAACAGTCAAAAATATTGAAGAAGTCTGTCTCAGAAAACTGAAGAAATTGCGATATTGTTTAACCCTACTTTGACAATAGAAAGCATTCTTGGCAATCAAAAGAGTGGGGAATCATACTAGTCATATTACTCTAGCTGTCTACATTTCAGAAGGGCCTGGGGTTGGTAGGTTTTCCTGATTGTCATCACTTCTGGCTCAAACACTACAAACACCCCACAAGGAAACTCCCCCGCAAGTGAGTTAATCCCTGCTAAAACCCATGAAAACAAACTCAGGAGACATAGTGGATCAGCTGTGGTTCATGCATTGGCAGGGATAGCTTTCTGATGAGGAAGACTGAGGGGCTTCCCATGCTTCGGGAAATAAATTGTCTCCCTTCAATTCTCAGATCTTTGATATTGCGAAGAGATTTTCAGAAGCAAATAAGCAATGTAGAGTCAGCGGTATACAGTGCTACATATGTGCAGAGCCAAGTGTCACCAATCTTCCTACAATTCTCAGATCATAGTAGTTTGTATTGCTTTTTCATATAGCTGTAGATATTTGATCAGTTTACAATTCAGTTGGGCATCTGTAGGGTCCATGCTTTTTATTATTGCAGCTCTACAAGTGCGTATGCATTCACTGTTGCTAATGCTTTCTTTAGCATAGTTATAAGGTAAATGGAGTTAGGTCCTGGGACGTGTAGTTGGTTGGACCATATATATATAGGAAAACGTTTAAAGATACCAACCACACACTTTCTTCAATCCTTCAATTTAAGGAAAAGAACAAACCAGTATTACTCAAAGGTTTGTTGGGTATATCTTGTTCTTACCCTTTTAATTTCTATTTTTTCATTTTTCAAAAAGATTTTTATGTACGAAAAGGAACAACACATTTATGACATTTACACATAAATACAAAACATTATTCACATATATATATACACTAATGTACAATATTCACTTGTTTTCATTTAATATGCACAGATCATTGTCTAAAATTGAAAAAGTGACGCTCAATGTTATATTCAACAACCACATATAAATGCAGACAATCAAAAATTATTTTGAAAATAAACCATATATAAATTCATTGGTCTATGAGTCAATTGATGTCTGTTTTATATGCCGACGCGTTTCAAATCAGTTGATCTCAGTTCTTAGGTTCTCTTCAGGGCTCTGTCTTTAGTAAGTATCTAAAAAATGTATACAAAGCCCGTGAGCAGCACCAGGGGAGCTAGAGAAAATAGGGCTCACCTACGCCGGGGGCTGACCCTTCTTGCCAGTTCCCCCTCGCCGCCGCAAGCACAACAGCGGCCGGAGCGCGAGGGGTCAGAACTCCAATCCCCAGACGCCCCAGCGGCGCTTCTCGACGGTCACTGGAGCATCGCGCCAGGAGGCGCCACAAAAGGACTACAGCCCCCGCGTCGCGGGAACGCGTGCGGGAGCGCCGGGCTAAGCCCGGGCAAAGGGCGGGCCCTCTACGGCCCTCATCAGACAGAGGAGGACGGGGACGGGCCACCCCCTTTGCAAGTTATGAGGTAAACTACCGACTACTTTTTCTGTCTCCATGCCTAAGCCCAAAATAGGGGATATGTCCAATATCATCCCGGAGGATATATTCGCACATTCCCCATCTAGTTTCCCATGGCTGGATGACCTTAACAGTCTGTGCAAGGTTAAATATGTTCCAGCAGCACCCTCCCCCACGCTAAAATGCCGCAGCTCATTATCATATCCAAGGGAGCTGAAATCTCTTACTGATACAAAACTTACACCTCCCAGGGTTACGCTTGTCAAAAAGAAGACTGTTGGGAATAAAGACAATGGGAGCTCTACCAAATCTCAAACACCTGAGAAACCTTCTCCAAGTCCAATTCCACCCTTAACTAATTCTCTTTTTACCATGCCGCCTGGTGTCAATCTGGAGGATTTATCCCCACCTTTCCATCAGGCCCTCCTATCTATGGTTGAGCATTCACTCAAATCTTTAATACTCCCCTTGATGGACAAAATTACTACGCTGGGGAATAAGCTCATGGGGCTGGAGAACTCCATTGAATCCCTCCTGAAACACTCAGCCCACAACGTAACAACTCTTTGCTCACCGACAACCGCCCACTCAAACTTACCTAACTTGACTACTCCTTATGAAGCGGCGCCTATCCAATTGCCAACCACCACCTCCTCTCTGCCTATCAACCCCAAAGTCCCCCTGGCCTGAAATTGAAAACCCCACGTCATGCTCCACCTAAACTAGTGCGCACCACCCACATACACTTACCTCCAGAAGCAGCGCCTTTTGTCATTGTTCTTTCGGGAGTCCCTGAACTAACAGAAGGCAAAGCTAAGAGACATTACGAACTTATGAACAAGGTCAAATACTGGCTATCAAAAAATAGACCTCTGCCCTACCACCTTGATGGCCGAATAATAAGTGTCCGGAGGGTGGGATGGCTTGGACCTCTCAAAAAAGACATCTTGGGGGATTTGATCTTGATACGTTTTAGGAGTAGACTCATTGTGCCATACATGCAGACGTGGCTACCCCAAAATGGAGATGGCCTCATTTCTACCTGGAATCTACATGACTTTTATCCTTATAGGTCCTACACGCTTTCCCCTAGTACCCGGGGCATTGATAACATCCCGGGAGGTAGAGGAACCCATTCAAGTAACTGCAGTAGTTTTCCAGTGGCTTTTAATTATCCCAAACCGTTGTACAATAGTTTTTTGTGTCATAATTACTAAAATCTTGTAGATTACTGTGCCCTACAACGTTGCCTAAAGGTTGCGTAAAGCATGTTGAATGCATTAACTGTGTAACCAAAAGCTATTAGGAGTTTTATTTTAAAATGTTTATAAATGTATTTTAGTATCTGTCTGTATGCTTTTATGATTTTAATATCTAAAATCGAATAAAGCTTTCTGATTGATTGATTGATTGATTGATTGTATACAAAGCAAAAAGTTTGTTTTTAGCTTCCTATTTTAAGCATTACTCCTCCCCATCTATTCAAGCAGTCGCTATTTTTATACTTGTTTTTCCAGCAGCCGCCGGTCTACAGGTTTGACGATAATTCCCCAATTCTTGGAGTCTTTATCCTGCACCCAAAGTGAAAATAAATTCATCAACATTTGTGTAGGAGTATCTTAGACCAAACATGTCAAGCCTCATTTCTCCCAGACACACCTTTCTATGTGTTTCAGTGCTCAGGAATCTTTTCAGTTTCTTTATGCAGAGACGCTCATTCTGTATCTTAAAAGCCGACCTAGGATTTGGACAAGCGTCTTGGTATGTATCAACACGAGCGATTTAATATCACCTTTTCTTCACGTTTTTAAATGGCGAAGCATACCTGTCAAAAGTTCTGCGGTATAGTCAGCGCTCTATGTTTTCTCAAATTATTATATTCGGGTGCGGTCCTCTAATATTCTTTGGTTAGCTCTAGACCTGAAATTCATAAATGGGTCTCTGTTAAGTCTGCCGGTTTAACTTTCTTACCTTCCTTCCTCCCTCACACTCGAGGCGGCATACCTGTTGTATTTTAGCGGTCCTCCGCGTATTATTCTTTATCTTTCGGGCACCAGTTGTCACTTTTTGGGCACTCATGTCTTTTAACCTATTTTGGAGACCTAAGGTTAGTTTACGTGTGTGTGAAACCTTTCTTAGTCTATTATGTTATCTGCTCCCCTTACCTGAACTCTCCGTGATCCGGTGACTGCAGAATGAATCTGTGGACACCGTCGCCATCTTGGAACGGCTTGATATAGATGACCATGTTAAGTGTGTTGGCCATTTTAGAGGGGTAAACATATCGTGCCTACTCTTATGGGACACGCCAAATTAGTTTGAATAAATGTGTGCTTGTATGCTTTATCTTCACTGAATCGCTATGGAGAAGGTCCAAGCCATCTGTCGTTCATTTTCTATTTATATTCAGGACGCCGGACCGTCTCTTCGGCCCGAGGAACACACGGTCCTGCATACCTTCCCCTGCTTATCGCTGGAGGGTTTTAATCAATTGGCCCAACATACTAAGTCCGGTTCTCCGGCAGATCCACTGAAACCGGCTCTTTTCAGGGACCCATTGTCTCTGGATTTTTTACCGGTGCGCTCTTTGATCAACCTTTCGCTCTCCACTGGTACGGTTCCTGCCAGTTGGAAGCATGCGGTGGTTATGCCGATCTTGAAGAAGCCGGGTTTAGATTCTCTTAAACCAGAGAACCACCGGCCGATATCACTTGTCCCGTGGCCAACGAAAGTAGCGGAGGAACACGTGAATAGAGTCCTCTCGGACCACCTTTTGCAGGCAAATATCCTAGACCCTACGCAGAGCGGTTTCCGTGCTGATCACAGCACAGAGACAGCCCTTCTTTACATGGTGGAACATCTGCACATGGGGTTAGATTCGGGTCAAACGGCGGCGCTTGTTTTAATAGATCTTAGCGCCGCCTTTGACACCGTCTCCCATACAATCCTTCTCCAGCGCCTGGAAGAAGCTGGTATTTCTGGGACTGCCCTCCAGTGGTTCCGTTCTTTTCTTGCCGATCGATCTTTTTGCTTAGCTATTCCTCCCCATCAGTCCAAATTCCATCTGCTGGACCAGGGGGTCCCCCAGGGATCCTCGCTGAGTCCCACATTATTTAATCTGTACGTGAGGCCGCTGGCTGATGTCGTCAAGAAGTGGGGCCTGACTATGGACGCTGACGACACTCAGCTGGCGGTCACGCTCAGCGGGGACTCTGATTTGGATGCCCCTAGGTTCCAGAATGGGCTGAGGGCGCTTGCCAGCTGGATGAATCCTAACTATCTCCAGCTGACTGCAAAAAAAACTGAGATAATGATCATCGGCATGAAACCGGAACTCTGGGGCAACAAATGGTGGACTACGGAACTGGGGCCTACCCCGACTCCGGTATCGGAGCCTGAAAATCTTGGAGTTTGGTTAGCCCCCGCCCTTAGTTTTGTCTCCCATACCAAGAGAACTGCCGCCAGTTGTTTTGGCATTTTGCGAGGACTAAGACCAGCACTGACATTTTTTGACGCCTCTACCAGGCAGCTGGTGTTGCAGGCGACAGTGATCTCTCGGCTTGACTACGCCAACTCTCTTTTGGTAGGGGTGAACCAAGCTGAAATTACACGTTTGCAACATGTCCAGAACGCGGCAGCCAGAGCTGTGGTGGGCTTGCCCAGGTTCTGCTCCGTTGCCAACACTCTACGTTCTCTCCACTGGCTTCCAGTCAAGCAGAGGATCCAATTTAAAGTGCTTTGCCTGTCCTACAAAATTCTCAAGGGCCTCTCTGCCCCGATTCTCACGAATCTCTTGATGCTCTATGTCCCTGCCCGCTCCCTGAGATCTTTGGGTCAGGATTTGGCAGCGGTCCCTCGGTTCAAACTTAGCCGAGCTGGAGGCCGCTCTTTTCAAATTCGGGCTGCGGCCCTGTGGAACTCTCTTCCCTTAGAGAAACGTGCGTCTGATTATCCCTTCTTATTTCGCAGGGCTATCAAGACTTTGTTATTTCCCTGAGCTTGCTCTCTCTTAGTTTATTGTCTCTTTGTTTTGTTGTGTTGGATACCTTGTCAAGCGCCAGGACGCTCCTTCGCTGGAGCAGCTGTGCACTGAATAAATATTCCTAACATAACATAACATAACATAAAGGCCCGGGTTCCACTTATATTTTCTTTGTGTTTTCATTTGTCCGGTGTTTCGTCTGCGGCGGCCATGTTGTAATGGCCTTATAACCGCAGGAAGTATGATACCTCCTCTAATGTCATCACATCCAACCTGATCTTAAGTTGTGGTACTGGGTAATTCATGATAATCAATGTTTTTTTATTGGTTGTGTTGATTTCAAGCCGATTATCGTTGGCTATGTTATGTTATGCTAACCCAGGTTTGTAAAGCGCATAATCACCAGCAGGTCTCTTAGCGCTATGGGAAGGTAACCAAACCCACCAGCAGCAGTTACAGATGTAACGCTTGGAGTGATTTTATGCTGTGTCCAGAGCCTCCCTAAACAACAGAGCCTTGAATTGTTTCCCGAAAGGGAGAAGTGCAGGTTCATTACACAGATTTTCAGGCAGACAATTCCATAGTTGGGGAATTAAAACAGAAAAGTCTCTACCACCTTTAGATGTGGTTTTGAACTGGGGATGGACCAGGATGGAACACGAGGCCTGCCTCAGATGATAGAAGTGTACGTTCCTGCACATAGTGCTCTAGGCACTCCTTGATGTAAACTGGGACCTAGCCGTTAACAGCTTTGTGGGCGATGCAAAGGCCTTTGAACTTGGTTCTCTGTTTAATGGGGAGCCAGTGCAGTTGTTGCAACAGGGGAGTAACGTGAGCTTGTCTGGGGAGCCTGAAAATCATCCTAGCTACATAATTCATGGTCACTTGCAGCTTTTTGGTAAGTTTCCCTGGGAGACCAATACATATGACATTGCCATATTCTAGTCTAGACATGATCAAAGCTGATACGACCATCTGTAGTGTGGCTGAAGAGAACAGTGGGGCAAGATTCCGCAGCTGTCTCAGTAAGCCCGCACATGTACCGACCACGGCAGAGACTTGATTAGCCAGAGAGAGGTTGCCATCAATCTTGATGCCTAGGCTTTTTGCAACCAGAACTGGCGTAGGGGTGGTACCCAGCTCTTGGCACCAGAAGAGGTCACTCCAAGGATTATTTTTAGAGGGCATGACGTGGACCTCAGTTTTTTGTCATCCAACTGACCATGTATCTGAGTATGTTTTGCTTACAGGCGTGGGTTTGAGGGGAGTTATCGATCTGGCGAAACAGTTGTGTATCGTCCGCATAATTAAATCCTTTTTGCATAATAGGTCAGTTCAGTCCCTAATCTTAGTAGCCCAACTTTGATTAAACTAAGTACATCATATACATACGCAAGTTGTGATACGGTTATTGGCCCAAGTGGGTTGAGTGCAAATGTACCTGATCTAATCTTGCTGATATGTCTGCCATGAACAGGTTAAAAAGATGTAGCACAAGGTGGCACCCATGCTTCAAGCCTTTTTTGTGATACAAAAGGGGATGATGGACGGAGTGTTTGAGCCAATCAAAAACTCTCGCCCAGTCAACTGATCTGGGTTTAATCCATCACCATTCTTTAGCTCACTCAGCCACCCCAGTTCAGACATGGCCATATGCAAATCAGTCTGACCCTGTGCCTCATGGGAACAGTCCAGCCCGAACTGCCAAGCCATGTCTTCCCTGGACCGGAAAAAAGCATCCTGGGACCGGTTTCGGATTCATAATCCTCATCAGCCAGGCTATCTTGAATCCAGTGGCCAAGTGAGCAAGGGACTCACGTCTGAGCATACCCTGCCAACTTAGGGCGAACAAAGCGATACAAAAGGGGATGATGGACGGAAAAACCGATGGATTTAGGCCCAGATCTCTGTACTGGGGTGAATGTATGACATTGTTCTGCATTCTGTCCATCAACTGTGGTTTTTGCAAGCCTTTTTTGTGGCAATCTTACTTGAGATGCTTGTGCCGTCGCCCTGTTTGACCCAGATCCAGGTTTGAAGTACAGTAATTCAATGGCTGAGAGAGTCTGAACTGGGAATTTCCATTTCCTTAGTTTTATCAGTAAGATGCCTTGATAAACGTGGTTGAATGCTGCTTTCAGATCAGTAAAGCAGAGGTGGTTTTGGCACTTTCGTTTGCAATTATCCACAATTAAGGAGCGTACTAGGATGTTCATAGTCATACCATATTGTCTTCTGAATCTGGTCAGATTTATTGGAACCAGATTGTGTCTGTTAGACCACTCTACAAAGTCATCTAGGATTAAAGATGAATAGTATTTTGCTTCTGCTTCTATTAATACTATTAACCTGTAGTTGGCTTGGTTGGTGGGGTCCCCACCTTTAAAGATAGGATGGATTATAGATCCTCTCCAACTTGTCAGGATGATGCATGAGAGGGCAATCCCTTTGCATAAGTTCAATAGCGTTTTTGCCCAAAACTCAGGATCTTGGTTATATGTGGCCGCTTTGCCCTGTGGCTCTGTCTCTTTGCCCCATGATTACTACTTTTTTTTACTTCATTGGGGTTGTAAAACTGCTGCTTAAGCTTATCCTCAATTGAGTTGGGGCAGCAGTTATCTGAGACTTCTCGGTTGTTTGTTTCCTTTATTAGCATTCTAACACCACTGCTGGTAGCTACCACTGTGGTCCTCACATTTAGCAGTATGTGTGCTTCAGCTTCATGTGTTTATCATAAGAAGGTTACCCTCAAGACCATCAATCTAATAATATTCAGCTTGAAAAAACAAATAACTTGTTTCTTCAAACGTCAATGACTTGACTTCTGCTAATTTAGACAATGCTTCAATGGTGCACACAAAAAGAAATGTGGATCACGCCAATAGAATTATTCATAACATTGATCTAAGAATAAAGAAATAAGTGGGAATATACAAGGTACCATGTTTCGTATTCCATTCATTTTCTGTGATAAACAAGACAAACATTCTACTTGTACTATTTTACACATCCTCAAAGAAGGGTATACACTAATGACCACATTGATTTGAAACAAAGACATGTACACACCAAAATACAATATGTCACATTGATCATTAAACTTACAAAGGAATTGATCATGGGGTGCACAGGCACATTAAGCAACAAACTGGATTAACCACTTGCCTACTCCACTTACTAAACTTGAGAATTTGTAGGCCAGGATCTGGTGATGGGAGTTGTTCTGACTTAATGTCTAAGGCCATTGACACATAAATTGCAAGGCCACCTTTGGGTCTTCCATGGCTTTTTGTTTTTGTCGTCTTGATATGATATTGCAAAGCAAGTGGCAGGGGTTTAGTTGCCAATGTTTCTTGTAGCGCAATGATTTCATTGATCTCCCAATTCCTAGATGTTATTCAATCTTGAAGCAGGGTTCTTGCCTTTGCTATGTATCAGGAGATGCAGTGCGTCGCCCTCAGAAACTCTAAGTTGTTGTGGCCAAAGTCCTTCCTCTTATGTAGCTTTTAAGGTAAAAGGAAGACAGTTCCGCTGGACGGGGGTGAATTGGATTTGTTTTTGTTTCTAGGTGGCAAATGTTGGGCATATTTGGTTGTGGAATGTTTCCAGGTGACTCATAACAGTAAAAGTTCTGCAATCAAAAGCTGGAAGACATTTCTTAATGTACTCTATGCACACTGGGACCTCTAATAAAACATGCTTTCTTTACTAAGCTCCCGACCATAGTGAATGACTACTGTACATTGGGAAAAGATGGCACCTATTGATCATCTAGCTATCATTTACCTGAGGCTATTAAACATGGTATCGATAACTGCATAATACCATCTGCATCTATGAAAAGGCCTCTTCCTTTGCCCCACTGGTCTGTGAAAATCTCAGTTTATATGGAAAATCGCCAACGTATCACTGGCAAAACTCCAAAGTCATAAACTAAGGGGTTTGTACCACCAGAGCGTCACTTTTTTGGACGCTTCGGTGGGGCAAGCCTCTCAATCATATCTGTGAGGTTATGCAAAGCCACTCTGCATGGCTTTGCATGGCCTAAAAATTATGGAATAAGACAAAGCAGCACAAGTTGCCTTACAGTGTGCCAGGGAGTCATTCCATAGGCATTGCAGTGGGCTTTCCCACCAACAACCATGGATTTTTACGTTGTCCCAGATTTACTTAATCACATACACCTGGAGCAGCAACAAAACCTTACTCCTTTCCAGAGCAGGCATAACAAGGAGGAATATTTTTATTTCTCCTCACTGTTTCCTCTTTCCATGTATGATTCATTCTGCAGCACACATAGAGAGAGGAAAATACCTCTGGATTGTTTTTGTACAGGAAGTTGCCCCTTCCTGCACAAAAACAATCCTGCCTGCTACAAAGGCATCCTTGCACTATAATGCAAGGGTGCCTACGTTGGCTCTAGGTAGCAAAATGTGCGCCAGCGCAGAGAGAAAGGATAGCAATGCACCATATTTCATAAATTGCATGGATTCCTGCCCTTTTACATTAGCGAAGGTCAGCGCAGCAAGACGACTTGCAGCACTGCAATATGCCAATCCCCATAAATGAGGCCCTAAGGAGCTTATTTATGAGAGACCTGCCCCTCCGTTGTGTCACTATTTTTGAGTCCAAATTTTTAATTTGACACATGTGGCCAAATGCGTTTGTTTTGGTAGGCCTGTGTCAGAAACTTCCAGCGCCAGAACTGGCTGCACCACACAGAGACTAATATATTGAAGTTAGGGGTTCCCCCATAAAAATCCACTGTAACACAGGCAAAGGGATATTTGTGGTATTGTCCATGTGTGACGAGTCATCATCAAGTGTCACGCAGAGCATGAAATGTGTCACAATTCCTGCGCCCCTGCAACCGAGGCACAAGAAATGACACATTGGCTCTAGTACATAAACACAAGCACCCTGGTGCAAGGGTGTCCATGTCAGTGTTAGGCAGCACATTGTGTGCCAGTGTAGTCTGAAATGTGAAAAAGGTATGATATGACTAAAATACTATGTACTATTGCCCTTACTCAGTGATGTAGTGAAGTGCAGACAGGTGAGTTGCTGCACTGTACTGTCCCACTTTCACAAATATCATGGCCACAGTGCAATGTGCACATAGTGGGAGTGGACTGCAATGTGTAGACAATTATGTACCACATTGTCATGCACTTACTAATCAGGCCATGGCAGTGGCGATAGAATGTCATTGAGTAGCTATGTGTCAGTTCACCCTGTGTGAAACAACATCAACTATACTGAGTAACGAATCACTAATGAAACCATTTGGCATGACAGACAAGCCAACACGAGTACAAAGGCAATGCAAGAGATAAATCTGAGATCAGTGTCTCCACTATAATGTACCAACTATTGATATCACTCAAAGGTCAACAAGGTCAGTAGTGCGAGAACAAGTATTGTGGACATGAGCATGTGTGTCACACATGGCAGTATATATCAATGTTGATCAAAAGTATTGGAGCAACACAGGAAGACGTATATGGAAAGGCCATGTGTGGCATGCCTTGTCACTGTAGGCCCCAGACCTGTGTAAATGTCAATACTGGATAACATTGTGACAGCAACAGTAAAAACATATGAACACATATGTTTCAACAAAACTGACAGTCTATGTACACACATAAATGCAACTTGACCGCCACCTGTTCTGTGGACCAAATAACCCAAATGAAAAGCATATGAATCCAGCTAATAGAAACTTACTAAGTCTAACACAATGCATCCAAGCATGTTACACATCAGTCATCGACATAGAATAAATTCCAACATGAATAATGCACCATAGTGTACTTAGGTTAACATAGCAAATATCTGATCAATACTTCGTCACTTCCCACAAGTAGTGAGCGCACATAACATTGAGTGATCAGGAACATCTCTAATTACCCATCCTAGTAACCAAATGGAGAAACACCGGAAGACATATGTGGAAAGGCCATGTGTGGCATGCCTTGTCACTGTAGGTCCCAGACATGTGTAAATGTCAATACTGGATAACATTGTGACACCAACAGTTAAAACATATGAACACATATGTTTCAACAAAACTGACAGTCTATGTACACACATAAATGCAGCTTGACCGCCACCTGTTCTGTGGACCAAATAACCCAAATGAAAAGCATATGAATCCAGCTATCAGAAACTTACTAAGTCTAACACAATGCAGCCAAGCATGTTACACATCAGTCATTGACATAGAATAAATTCCAACATGAACAATGCAACATAGTGTACTTAGGTTAACATAGCAAATATCTGATCAATACTTCGTCACTTCCCACAAGTGGTGAGCGCACATAACATTGAGTGATCAGGAACATCTCTAATTACCCATCCTAGTAACCAAATGGAGAAACATGAAAGTCAGAATGTAGAAGTGTACAATGTATCATGTCTTGCTCAACATAAGCTATTACACAGATAACTGGAAGAGACATGTGTAAACCTGTGGCCAACTATACAAGTAACACATTTTGTGAATTACTGTGAGAAATTTGTGTCATTCTGTACTCATAACACACATGGACATGAATGCATCGGTTACAGACAGCACATACATTGACAGTTGTAATTACTGTTTAACTTTCAGCTGACCAAGGATATGGTTTCCAGCAATGCGTCATGACCCCTATAGCTCATCCATAGATTGATCTGGACCAACAATACAATCAGGCACTGACCAGGGCCAGGAATATTGTCGAGAGAAACTTTGGAGTGCCAAAGTCAGGGTTCAGATGCTTGGGCATGTCAGGGGGAAATTGCTATACTCAACCCCTATGCTCTTCAAGATCATACTTGTTTCTGCCATTGTACACAGCATCTTTGTCAGGTCAAATGTCCATTGGGATGTGAACCCTGATGAGCAGAACCCAATGGAGTATGAGGACGAGGCGAGATACAAAATACAGTAGCTGGGAGTAGGCGGCACACCCACATTGTGCAAAATGTCTTCACTTGATTTACATGTACTTTGATGGACAGAATGTTCAAACAAAATAGGAAGGCTCAACGTGAAAATAAAAGTTTACATCCATCATTTGCGTTGGCGCGTATGTCACAGTCCCAGTAAACATTAACTCACCAACATCTCATCAACTAGAAGTAGGCCTCAAAATGTAGCTATTATGTCATCAGACCGGTTGACCAACATCGTGCCATGCATCAGATCTATCTTTTGCACACAAACAGAACCAATATGCGAAGCAGTGTTCTGCATTAAAGAAACAAGCCAGCCATTCCACATTTTAAGATCCACATTGATCATTACTTTCCCCTTGCACTTGAGCAGTGGAGAGTGTCACAGCTAGTAGTCATGCTGTGTTGTGCAACAGCAAAGTGAACAACATATGCTACTCTGTGAAGTTAGGAATACAAACTACCATTCTTGTGAATAACCTTACATTGCAGTGTCTCTCACCAATTTCTTCCCATGCTGACTAACAGCATTTTCCTGAACTCATTGCAGATGCCATGTGAGATCATGAGTGACATTTGCCACTGTCATGCAAACATGTAAAAGCAGTCACTGGGAAAGAAAGTATACATGCACATGTGGCTTACCACAAACAAAGCTGATCATGATACAGTTAATAAAACACATTCTTGCCATGCATTGCTAAGCAATGCAATGAGCACTAAAGGTCTTTAGAAAGACAACATGATCAGATGACATTGTATAGTGCGTAAATGGGTAGAGCACTATGAAATTCAATAGGTTATATTGTTGCAAGGATTCTGCACATATACAGAACTATGCACAGGAAACCAGGACCTCAGTGGCTAGTGGTGTACCAACCTATCACCTCAGTGCCCAAAATCCCTCATTCGTTCTCCAAATAACAGCAAAGCTACCAATGATTAGACAACCCAGAACACAACACTTCCGACGCTCAGGAATCGTGGAAGCAAGAACACTCTTTCGTTCACTCCCTCATACTTGTCCACAATAAGAGTATTCAGACTTGCGATATAGTTTAAAATGTTTATTTTAACTGATGCACTCTATGGTACAGTACATGTGCCATTACTAGCATCAAAATGCATGAAAACAATATCGTCAGCATTGTCACAATTCCATTGAATACAAACAGGGATATCATTTTATAAAGACAGTGGAAAAGGGCTACAGTGCCTAACCACCCTCCCCGTGATAAGAAGTAGTTTATTATACAAAAGAAGACCCTGGGCTTTGACAGCAGACCCCATACTTCAAGGCCTAGATGAAAGGTTTACATCTCAGGACAAGCACAGCCCTTCTCTATGGAAAGGTCCCTCTCCAAGGGACGTGAACAACATGCTTTGCTGTAATATTAAAGCATACAACTTTCATTAGTGCAGCTGTGTGTCATGTTATGTCTAGGTGTGAGGGCCTGACCAGAACAGAATAACAAGGGGCATTGTTTATTGACCTTGTACATCATGTGCAGACTAAACCTCAGAGCACAGCTGAGAACACGAAAAGCAGACAGTTCTCAAGTGAAAAGGGCAAAAACAAAGTCTTGCAAAATAAACACATGTAGTGTTGTGTGCAAAAAGCAGCCTTCAAGGCAGCAAAGCTCATGCTAGCTTAGCAATGTCGATAATGAACCCACTATCCACATTACACCCCCCTGGTAAATCTATAGTATGTAGATATAGGACGAAAACAGAGTTCAAAAGTGCGAGCACAGTTTAAAAGCACTCCCATTTGTAAAAATAAAAGAGGGAAAAGAAGAGGGAAAAATACTGAATGAACAAGCGTGCTCCTCACAGTCAGGTGCCTGCAAGAGCATCGCCGGATACCTTGCGTGATATGCAATGTCACTTTGAAGTAGGAGATTCTATGCAGCTTCACAGATATCCCATTGAGCCAAGACTCCAAGTGCAGCCACACATGCCATAAGGCCAATCCCAGAACAGGCCTGCTCATGGTCCACTAAGGGACCCATTAACTGGTCGTAATCCGGGTCTGAACATGATGTATTGGAGAGACATAAATCCAACGTCCATGTAAACGGACATCGTAAACATGAAAAGACTGGTTGCATGCAAGTGAAGTACACAAAGCTGAAGGACAACCCATAAAACACACTGAGAGTTGTCAGTGGTAGTGTACTGAAGCATCCCTGCATACGGTCACAGGACAATTGCAGCCGGTCTGGTCTGTGCAGTATTACAAGAGGAGCAGCCATTGTGAAGCAGGCACAGCAGAAGCAGGATTTCAGCAGCTAAAGCCAGTAATAAAGGGAATACCCCAAAGACACTGGAAAAGATATAATGAATGAATGCAGGGATTACACCAAATATTGTCTGAAAAGAAGTCATAAGGCCAGAGCTGACAGCTTCAAAAAAATGTGCAAGGCCATGAGTATTAGACGCATTAAAATGCGTTGTATAAGCTCCCCAAAATGTAGTGGGAGGTTAGTGTTCAGAAGGGTCTGAATTTCACTAGCAGTGCTGGTCACCTGCAAATTGAAGGTGTCACGCGCGGAAGTAAGGGAGACTTCTTGTTGGAATAAAAGCACTTTTAGTCTGCTCAACTTGTTGAAATCTGTTTTCAAAGTTGGTATGGAAGGCAAAATCAAGCTATCGAGTTTCCTACATTGGGGAGTAAAATGCAAATTTTTACAACAAATCACTTGCTGTGAAATTGTTACAATGTACTGTATTCCAGCAGGCAAACTGCAGCATTCTTGATTATTCAATAAGATAACTACCATTAGCATGCAGAGTGAATGTGGGAATTATTGTGGGAACTGGATTAACTTTTAAAATACAAGCAAGGTTCGGGGCAGACACATTACAAGCCCCTTGCAACTTTAGGATTTTTCAAACAAGGGAATGACCTACTGTAGAATCACAGCCCCCCCCCACGTGAGGTATACCTCCTTCTCTTCCTGAAAACATCTGTGTGTGACAGGCAAAGACCATAATTCAAGCAGAAAAATGCTACCCAGAAGTTCAAAGCCACCTAGCGGGTAATGTTTCATACAAAAACTGAATTCAAACAAAGAGAAAGGTAGATATAACACTCCATGAATTAGCCAAACAGCAAAGTCAGTCTTCGCCACAGAGAAAGGCAACGGTTTTTTTTTTCTATGTGTAGAAGAGTGTAGGTTGCATCTTTCATGGACATAAACTGCTGTTTGTCGGCCAAATTACATGCCAAAAATATAACAGACACATTAAAATATTCGCATGGTACTTTCCCCATTTTTAGAGTTTGTAAAGTCCATGCGAATTGCATAACAGAGCGCAATTGATTTTGACCATGATATAACAAAGACACATCTTCTTATACAATATCAATAACAGAAGAAACAATATTATCCAATGTATAAATGCGTGAAGACAGTGTGTTAATACTTATGTCACCAACAGCAAGAAGCTTTTCTAAGTTTGCTTGGTTAATGTCCTGCATACATGACGCTGCTTCAATCTGTGAAAGTTTCATATTTCATTGAAAGCTGCGTAAATGAATCTCTTTGTTCTAGGAACCATGGGTCCCAAGACAAAGTCGGCCAAATTCATGTTATTGGACAACAACAATAAGTGTTGTTTGATGGACGATAGTGTAGAGTGCTGCAACCACTGTTGACATAATTTCCCAACCGAATAGGTTGTTACCGAATGTGTATCCGAAAATCTTGTGTCGAGTCTATCTTTTGTATAACTCAAAGTAGTGTTATAAAAATGTAGCTGGCAGGCATTCAACTTCATCTGCCATACCAGCCAACCTAAAGGATCTGCCTCAGAGACATTAAATGTGTTATTTTGAAATAAAGCTTGTAAGACATCAATGATATAATTTGTGTCTGAGAGCCAATTATTATATTCAGCTAAAGAAGGAATGGAAGCGGCGTTCAACTTTTTTGCAGTTGCCAAACCTAAAAAAGCTGTCTGGTACACTGTCTCATTTAAAAACAAAATTTGTGCTGGGATGAGGCAGGCACGATGTAAGGCTTCAGTGCCTTGCACCTGCCAGCTCTTAGAACCCCAGATAGATTTCAAATCAATGGTCATAACGGCTTACTGACAGATCGTGCCCAAAAGAATTTGAATAAATTAATTTTACATGGGTCAACATGACTTTGGGATTTGAAGAAATATTTAATTTAAAATAATAGGACTAAGTAAGTACATTTATTTCTAAGATTTTTCGAGCTCCCTTTCAACAGTGTTGGGCAATGTTCCCACTGTTTGTAATTAAAAACAGGTCGTAATGTATTAGTCTTATGTAGGAAATGATGTCCATAATGTTGATAAAAGGATAAATCAGCATAATTGGCAGAATTTGAATATAAATCCTCAGCATTAGCTTCTTCCGTGCTCATGACGACCCCCGGCGGTCAAGAGTCATGGTGGGCGTGTGCGCACGACGGCCGGAGGCCGACCGAGCGTCGCCCAAGATTGGAATGTCCCAGCACAGAGGCGGAATTCGCGCCACAGCGAAGCGGTTAAAAGCAGCATAATACTTCAAAACAATGATTGTATTGCATGCACATCTAACTCATCTGAACCTATGTCATGTGTTACCACATCACCCATTAAGACACGAAATACGTATGGCAAGTAGATGATTTCCCTCTGGCCATGAACCTTATCCCAAACGCTGCCATCCGCAACCGGGAATGCTGAAATGTTAACAAGAGTCTGGTTATGCTTCATGATGTGGGAAGGTGAGTGGGGAGCCAAAATCCCATCAACCAAGTTCACAGGAGAGCGTTCGGGTAAGTAGTGACCATTTATGATTAGGAAAAAACCCTGTCACAAAACCAATTGACATGTAGAGAAAAATTAGAATGAGTGTCAACCAAATATATATTTAAGGAGGGACTAAGTAAGTCTGTTTAAACCAGGAGACAAAAATTGTCAATTTAGTAGGCCAATTGAGGAGGTGGAGGACGAGTCATATGAAAAGCTGCCATAGTGTAAAGGACTTTTGGGCAATCCATGCAAAGACTCTCCTGTGGGGTATGTATATTCCATTTTCTCATTGCAGGAGGAAGCAGGAGGGACAGGCAAATGGTCAACAATAGGGTCCATCTCCACAACAGTGTCGTATGGTGAGTAGAAAGATGCGCCAAACCCAGGATTCCTCGAAAGTGTGGGGCACGAAACAGCAGGCGTCACACAATTCAGAATCGGCCAGATGTTTTAACTTGACATTGTCCACTGAGTTGTATCTGTTGTCTTTGAGACTAGGAAGGGGTGGTAAAATGACTGTACGAGTACCCTTTAAGCCAAGGACTGGAACAGGTGCACGATAAGAGGGACCAAATTATTTTTTGTTCTCCAACTTCTCTAGGACGAGATCACCAACTTTCGGAAGCCAGCCAGCCAGCCACCGGAGTCAGCAGTGCAGCATCAGTGGCAGAGAGCACTGTAACATAGTAGAATAAATATCTATGTCAAAGGTTGCGGCAGCCGCCGCAATGTCCAGACCATCGCGGTCGGGCACAAACATGTTGATGCTAAAGAGCATCTCTTATGGGGTCCGCACACCCAGAGGTCTTCTAGGGAGATTATTAAGTACACGTTGAACTCTATACAAATGGGCTAGCCAGTTCCTGCCAGTACCTAAGACTCTAGCTGTCAAAGATTACTTTAAGTCACGGTTCATCCGCTCCAAAATTGAATTGCCCTCAGTCCTGTATGGAGACGGAAACTGCACCAGCACCCGCAAAGACTTCATCGCGTCCTTGTACGCCTTAGAGGCAAACACTGGACCTTGGTCTGAATGAAAGGTGCCACAGTCAAAGATCCCTACAAAAATACACAAATACCTGATGACATTTCAAGCGTCAGCACTGCGTTGTGGCCAAACCCAAAGGAATCTAGTGCACAAATCAACTGCAACTAAAATGTATTTATATGCAGTATCTGAAGAAAATGGACCAAAGAGATCAAGATATACGTAACCAAAAGGTCAGTCAGAAATGCATAGCTGAGTTGGTGGTGGACGTGTTCCCGTAGAAGGCTTAATTTGCTGACATATGTCTCAAGAAAATACATAATTATCGGTCTGTTTATATAGACCACACCACCAGTAACGTTGGTGCAAGACACAAACTGTCACAGACACTCCGGCATGGGCCGAGGCCATGCCCTCGTGTGTGGCTTTGATCAAAGAGCATCTGTGGTCCACGTTGGGAATCAGCCGATCACCAACGTCGGTATTTTTGCAAAAGGAACTTGTTCGGAAGTTCATTGATAAGAATACTTTGAAGGGAAACCCTGCGGGTAATTAGTGCTCTCCGTAGTAGCAGCTATAGCTGCCAAAATCTCATTATCAATCTTAGTCATGAACCTTGTAACGGCTGCTACAGAACACGTGGCTACTGCAGATTTGGTTCCTTCATCAGCCAAAGAATTACCAAGAGCATGTGCCCCCACACGCTGATGGACAATTGTATGCATAACATGTGTGAGGGGCAGACGTTGTTGAAGATCTGCTACTCAAACCCAAAGCGTTTTATGCCTAATTGCGCTGCCTGTAGAATCTTGATAATCATTTTGAGACCAAAAGAATAAGTTGTCATTGAAAGACTGAACACAGTAATGAGACTCACACACAATAAGAGTAGACACATTTGGATCTGCAAACTAGAGAGCAAGAACCAGAGCACGCAGCTCAGCCACTTGGGCGGTACAGTCTCCTAGCACCTTTGTATGCACTATATTAGACTTGAATTCTCCATTCACTATTGTACCAGCCACAATCACACAGGCTGCTGAATAAGCGTGTTTAGAGCTAGTGGCCGGTTGCGATGAACCATCAGTGTTATGTTATGTTATGTTATGTTATGTTATGTTAAAAATCTTATACCGCGCACGTACACCGAAGCGGTTTCTTGGCGCTCATAACAAACACAGCGGACAAGGGTAGAAGGTTACTCAAAGGCAGCTTTAAAAAGGAACGTTTTTAATGTCTTACGGAAGAGCTCATAGGAGGGACAGTGATGAAAGGAGGAAGGGAGAGAATTCCAAAAGGAAGGGCCTAAAAAAGAAAAGCGTAGACCACCATGTTTCTTGCGGTGGTTGTGGGGGATGCACAAGAGATTGTCGGCGGAGGAGCGTAAGTTCCGAGTTGGTAAATACCGCTTTAACTTGGAGGAAATAAAAGCGGGCGCCAGATTGTAAAGAGCTTTGAAGATAGTGCATCCAAGTTTAAAGGTGCACCGTTTGGCCACTGGAAGCCAGTGGAGGCTCCTCAGCAGTGGGGAGACATGCTGGTGTTTGGGCTGGTGGAACACCAAGCGGGCGGCCTGATTCTGAATCAGTTGGAGTCTCTGGAGCTGGTAAGCAGGGATCCCCACATATAAGATGTTTGCAAAGTCAACCCTGGAGATGACTAGAGCCAAGATGACTAAAATGAATGCCTCTCTGGTGAGAAATCGACAGATCTTACGGATCCTGCGCAGATGGAAGAAGCAGGATGATGTAACTGCCGAGATCTGCGATTTCATAGATAGATCACCAGAGATGACAACTCCAAGGCTTTTCACAGAGCTGACAGGGCAAGAGGGGGCGCCAAGAGAGGAGGGCCAGTAATTGTCATCCCACGGATTGGCCGGTCCACCCACCAGGACAAGTTCCGTCTTGGATGGATTTAGCTTGAGCTGGCTGTGAGCCATCCAATCAGAGATATATAGCATGGTGGTTTGAAAACTGGTGCGGGAAGAGGGAGAGGTATCCAAAGGAAAGATCAGCTGCAGATCGTCTGCATAGTTATAGATAGTAGCAGGGGAGTGACGAAGAGAAACCATAAGGGGTTGCATGTATAAATTAAAAAGGAGGGGGGATAGAGCCGAACCCTGAGGGACACCACAGGAGAGGGAGGAAAGGGGAGCAGAAAAGGTGGAGAGGTGAACTGCTTGAGAGCGGCCGTCAAGAAAAGATCGGACCCAATCAAGAGCAACGCCCTGAATGCCGGCATTAGTGACACAGTCGATCAATATAGAGTGATCGACCGTGTCAAAAGCCGCTGACAGGTCTAACAGGACGAGGGCTTGAGGGATGTTATTGTCCGCTCCTGTTCTTAAGGTGTCCATGACTGCCGCAATGACCGCCTCGATGGAATGGAGGGGGCGGAAGCCAGCCTGTTGGGGGTCCAAAAAAGATGAGCTCTCAATGAAGGTACTCAGACACCGAGTTACATAAGTCTCTAAGATCTTTCCCAGATAGGGAAGAAGAGAGATGGGTCTGTAGTTACTCAAGACTAAGGGGTCTGCGTTGGCCTTTTTTAAAATGGGTAGCACTACAGCCTGCTTGAAGGAATCTGGGACTACTCCAGTGGCTAAAGAGGTGTTAAGAAGGGCCAGAGCAGGGTCAGGACAGGTCAAGAAAATTTCTTTAAGGATGTGGGGGGGGGGGGGCAGCAGTCGTTGGGAGACCCGGAACTGACTTTGTGCAGAAGGCTGTGGAACTCGGTGATGGAAATGGGAGGGAATGTGTTGAATTGCTGGGAATTTTCGGGGGGGGTAGTGAGAATGAATGGGACGAGAAGGGTGAAGGAATATTGTTTTTGATAGTGGAGATTTTATCCTGGAAGAAGGCGTTGAGCTCGTCACACAGAGCCTGAGAAGGCATGGGGGGGAAGAGTAACACGATCGGAAAGGGAGAGCTCATTGACAATCGAGAAGATGTCTTTTGCTTTGGAGGCCGACTCCAAGATTTTGTGAGAGAAGTAGGATGATTTTGCCTCTAGAATAGAGGATTTATATTTTTTCAATAGGGTCGTGAATTCAATTTTGAGCAGGGGATCATACTTGTGACGCCAACGGCGTTCGGTTTGGCATCACAAGTATGATCAGTGTAAATGATACATGTGTACTTCTCTAAAGGAAGCACAGACAGAGGAGGTGGCTGAACATGTTCATATTGCAAGAACTCCTGTGTCTGAAGAGACGGGTCAGAGATAAACATGACATCAGGAGACGTCAAAGAAGTAGCCCATTGCATCCAACAGGGATATAATGCTTTAGAGTTTGGCACACTTGCATTAGTTACAGCTTCTAAAACAGGGAAAGGTGTGACCACCAAAATGTGTTTCCCCTGTGCCAGTGCTCGTTCCTTCAGGACTGCCATCTGCACAGCTGGTAAAACTTTTTCAACTGTGGAAAACCGCATTGCGGCTGAAGTGTACAAGTGTGATTTGTATGCAATAGATACTGTGTCACCTTCCTACGTCAAGTAAGTGAAACCCACTGCGCCAGGGACTATTCGTATCACAAGATTTGTGTGGTTATCACGTGTCAACAAGTACTTAGATTCAAGTAGATCTGACTGCAAAGAGTGCAGAATAGCAGAATGTTCCGGAAGCCAGCTGGCTTTTGAAAAGGTAGGTTGTATCAAAGCATAAAGAGGCTTGATACGCTGGGCTTTATCGGGAATGTAAGACCGCCCGAAATTTCAAAATCCCAGCAAAGACTGAAGTTTTTTAAAAGTAGACGGAGACTCCAAGCGTGCGCATTTCTCCAGAAAGGGGGGTGCCAGGCCCCAACCGTTATTATTGAGCTCACAGCCCAAAAAGAGCACTGCATAACAAGCGATGTGTGATTTAGCAAAATTTAATTTGTAACCATACTCCACAAACATAAGTATGATGCGTTCAACGCACCATAAATGTGCCCATAGTTCATTGTTTGTTAGATAAATATTGTCAACGTATGAGTATGCATCTGGGTCAATGCTGTCCAACAAAAAGACAACACGGGCAGCGAAAACCCTGGGGCTATTCTTATACCCCATAGGTAAATGCCAAAAATGTTTCTGTTTTCCACTGGCCATAAATGCTGTCCATTGACTGCATTCAGGGGACAGGTTATGGCTATAGAAGCCTTCGGAAATGTCAAGTGTTTTATATTTCTTACGAACATGACTGTCTATAAGAGCAGAGGTATCGGTATTCTGTACCGCAAAAGTACGACAATTAGAGTTCAAATGCCGGTAAGCTAACACTATGCGATAAAACCCATCAGGTATTGATACAGTAAAAAGAGGATTAATCATCTGTAACACACATGTCTCAATCACACCTTGATACTCCAACTCAGTTAGAACATCAGAAACTAGACCTTTAGCTTCCCGCCGATGGGATATTGGGGTTGAGGCTGTGGCATAGACCACAATGGAATCTCAAGTGGCAGAGAATCTTTATCCCAGCCTACTTGATAATGGTACACCGCCGGTGCAAGGGCCAAAGCTCACTCAGCTGCAAGTGCCTCTGCATGCTCCTTGGGGATGTAACGTGAAAAACTCAGAAGTATCACATCCTCCCCCATTGATGCGACCAGAACAAATGGTGGGGGCCAATCAGCCTCCGCCAACAAAATGTTTTAAGAAGAGGTCAGATTCTCCCAAAAGATCCCTATGATTACTTGCTCAATGTCACCTTCAATTTGAAAAACTATATTATACAGTCTATCAGGGGGGGGCAACCCGGGTGTCAGCTGTCTCCATCAGTCAGCCCAATTTGGGTTGTCTCTGAAGCGTATACCGAGCCAGCAATTAGTGTAAACAGTGTCAGTAGCAATCGTATGAACTTTTAACTGAACACCCCCCTCCCAATTCTAACCTCCCCTTACCGGGCCCACCCATCCAGAGGTCTCTCTAATCACATCTCAATCAGGGGTACCTCAGGGGTACCGTCCCGTCCCTCCCCCTGTCTGGGGGATGCATTCCACACATGACTAACACCATTCAACATTGTCTGCATGGAACTTTGGGAGCTCCTCTCCTGGACCATTATCCCCCATGCCTGCAATACTTCTGGGAGTTTAGCATCCCTCCTAGTCCTGCGTATGTGCCCCTCCTCTGCTAGCGCCCATTCCTTCAGGTCCACTTTCCAGTTCACTACCAGTGGCCCACTCTGTTTCAGCCAGTGAATTGCTATTCGTCGCCTAGCCGTTACAAGTCCCAACACCAGGAACTTCCTGCTGGTTTTACGATTAGGGTCCTGGGGGATCAGTCCAACGAGACAAGTATGTTTCTCCAGGGCAACTCTCCATCCCGTTATTCTGTGTAACTCGTCTAGGATAACTTTCCAGTACCTCTTTATCAAGGGACATGACCAAACCATGTGTGGAAAATCTGCCTGTACATAGTGACATCTGGGGCATCTTGAGTCTCTCGAGCTATCAATGGCGTGGAGGCGCTTGGGTGAGAGATATGTCATGTGGACCATGTTGTATTGTATCTGCTTAAATCTATTAGAAACCGCCACCTTACGGACGCCCTCGTGAATTTTTATCCACTCTCGTTGAGTGATCTCCTGAGGGATCACTTCCTGCCATTTACCTTCTATTTTGAGAGGTGCACATTTTCTATCGTCCCTTAATGCCCTGTACAGATGAGTGACAAGTTTCCGCCTTCCCGCCATGGCTATCATTGTGACCAGAGTATGTGTGTGTTCCGGGGTGTCAAGGAACGTAGGCCATAGATGCTGTGCCGTTGCCATTATTTTGTCGTATTGTAAGAATTGCCACTGTCCCAGTTCAAAAGAGTCTACTGCTTCTCGGTATGTTATGAACCGTTGTTCAGGATAGAGGTCCGCCAACATAAGACAGCATCCCACCTTCCATTTATCAATAGACATGACCCGGTCAATGAGCACAAAAGGCGGCATCAGCCAAAAGTCTGTCTTCGGGAAAAACGGTTGCGCCTGTAGAAGCTGTCTAACCACCCTAGACCAGATAGCAGCCAGCAGTCGGCCCAGTGGAGGACATTGGTCCAGACGCCCTTTTGTATGCCATAGAAGCGCACCCAGCTGTCGATCCCCATATGAGTCCGGCAGGAGCGACTTGCCACTTGAAAGCTTACTGCATCGCCATTGACATTGGCAAGGATCATATCAGCAACCACGTTAAAAAACCCCACCAGTCTCATCCCCAGCTCTACAACCGCCTCTTCTCCGTGTTCATCTTGAACACGTTTACTCACGGACGAGAGTACAGTCATGGAGGGAGTGCCAAAACACTTTCAATACACTGCTGCAAACACCAGGCCCTAGGTGTTACAATCAGCTACCTCAGGAAGTGTGTCTTTAGGTAAACTTATAGGAAATATACTGTGTTTCTCTACAGGACTGGTATTTGGAAAGACAGCCTCAAGTTGTCCAAATTTTTCAGCAAGCCAATAAGGTAAATCATCCTTATTCTGTGGGCGCTTATCTATTACTGAATTAACCATAACTGGACTGATAGTTACACCACCAGGTCCAGCAGGTTGCGCAGCAACGCCATGTGGTCCCACCTGGAAATGCGTGTCATGAACTGTATAACAGCCCTATGCATGCGTATCAAAGAAGTATGTAATACGCAGAGTTCTGCAAGCATCGCTGCCGTCAGGGGATGCGGGTGAGGGTTATATCCAGCCAAAATGGGCCATGTGGCCCCATCTATTGATAAAGGGCCTAAACAGACAGGCGTTATTGGGTGAGGAAGGGTGCAATTAAACTAAATTAGATGCTGCTAAGCTGTAAGGAGAATTTCCAAAGTCCGATAGGGCTGATAAGCATTAGGAAGGGTCATGGCAGTGTATTAATGAAACAGATTATCCGCTCCATCCACCGCCGGAAAGGTGACCCAGGAATAAAACACTTCATAGAGGTATGCTGCATCTGCTTCTACTACAAAAATCAGCGCAACACCACCATCAGGGACTCCATGTTGAGTCAAAAAGGCTTTTAGAGCTGCTCGACTGTGAGGCATAATATTAAACACCATCACGGAAAGGAAAGATTAACAACCTAGAGAGCTGCAGCGCAACAATGGGTTAACAATAAAGAGAAAAACCTTTTCTTAAAATGTCAAGCTTGAAAGAACCTAAAAAAACACCAATATAGGAGGTTACAACATCATAGCGGTCTCCGGAAACAGAAGTGAGGGGATTGTGGGCAAGCACAAGCACTACTCAAGTGTCTCGCAGATAAGAACCAGACCACAAGTTGGCAGCTCTATGTTGCAGGGATTCTCCACATAATCATTAATCGTTAAAGTGCCTCTGTTGAGCGATGAGCCTCACAGGCAAGGAGGAGCCCTACAATAAGAATAGATGATGCACAAACACTGAAGGACCTTTGTACTTATTACATGCCCTCTCCTCTTCCCACCCCCGCTCCCACTCTGTCTCAGTAGTCCTCTCAGCCATCCCTTCTCTTATTGGAATTTGATGCACTCACAGTCTCGGCGCTCACAGCCCATGATGTGCCGCATTGTTCTCTGCAGTGAATTTCTCTTCGGTCTCCTTTTTTTATCCATAAATAGTGATGACTTTTGGCTAATGCCATTACTTGAATCCTAGAGTGTGAACTGCAAATTGTCCCATCATGCCTCAGCTCTTCTCCCCAGTAACTTTTAAGATAATTGAACAAGCATGCATGGGAGACAAAAGCTTCCCCGCTGTCTAAATTGCATAGTCACGTGATGTCACGCCAAGGTACTCAAGCAGTAGGATACAGTTTTAGGACAAATCAAAGGAGGTACAGGCATAATCCCAAATGTTACTTGTGTGTTAGGGGTAGGCATGCTGGTATACATCAAGCGATGGGTCGGTGGATTGTTGCCGAACTCCGCACTCCAAGTGGAGCGCGGATTTGCAAAACTCGGTAAACTCTGCCAGCGGAACAAACATTACCACCCACCGCTATTGTTCATACGATCCTGTCTGGACTTAGCACAATTCAAGATATTCCTCAAAACCTGGCTATTTTAACTCCTTCTGAAATTGCGGTTCGGATTTAGAGACCCCCCACAGGGGTGATTTGCTTGCGCTTTATAAATATAGCTAACAAGTGATATACTACATATAGTGTCACTCGGGATTCTACTCCATCTGGGCTCATGATGCTCAAGCAATTGCCAAACAGATTGAGCAAAGACATGTTCCAATGTGCCTTTGTGCATGAGGTGCACATATTGTGTCAGACCTCCAGCCTAGACAGCAGATGTGTCTGTACCACAACATTTCCTTACGGAAGTTGACTAGTTTAGTGTGATAAATGAAGTTTGGCCAACATCACATTCGTCATATTGGCCTAACATTATACCTATCACATCCAACAAGGTAAATGTCAAGCAGCATGTCACATACACTGTAGACTGGCTGAACCTGCCAGTCCCTGTGCTTCCCTGGGTGTGTATTAAATCGGTAACACATCGTATAGCAGGTATTCTGAAAATGTGTATTAAGTTAGATAATGGGCATAATGGTGAATACAGTAGTGTAAGTCATAGGCAATGCAAAGCAACATATTTGACCAATAATATGCCTACTGAACAGCGACCTACGTTCACTCAAGCATACTACAAACTGAAAACATTATTAAAAAGTATGAATTTCTCTACCTATCAATATGTATGTGTAATCATGATCAATATATTGTCACTCAATATTTCACCATGATAAAGGCTAAACATTACATACAGGTGCACTTTTACCATGAGAAATCCAGAAAACTGAAGATATTAAGGCTGTTGGCCAGATGTGGTGTTAGAATCCACCCACGCATGGACCCATTTGTGCATTGCCCCCGTTGCGTGGGTCGTAAGTCGCGCATCAGCGCCAATACGTTGAATACGCATTGTGATGAATATGCTGTGCGTTATTCACAAAATGGATATTTTAGTACGGATGCGTCAGAGAGAACTACACATTTGTGGAAATGGGTGGGTACAGGCAGCCATTTTGTGCTCTCACACAGATGGCACTTGACCCACTTTTCCAGGTTCAGGTACAGGTTCAGGTACGGGATGTCTAATTGTCTATGCAGTGAAAACATATTGGCCATGCATCTATTCCCATTGTTGGTTTAGTTTGGTTAGAAAAGATTTGATATGTGTTACAAAGTCAGGTGATATATCTTAGAGGGTATGTACATGTACTGACTGTGCTGTCTGATTATTTCTATTTGCACCCTAGTCAACATGACAACTGTGAAACTTGCACATTTAAACGAAACCTGAAACGTGACCGTCATGTCCAGAACGTAGCAACGGCTTTCAGAAAAATGCAAAAACTGTATAGTGCGGACCAAAGCAGTTAGGTCCTAGAACATGGCCCAACCAACAACACCTGCTGTGCCAACCTTACCCCCCTCACACGGACAGACCAGGACCCAACCCACGCCAAAGCTGGGCGGAACCAGCCCAGAGCAGCCCCAAATTAGTCAAAGCCAGCCCAAACTGTTGCTACACCAGCTCTCCCAGCAGCCACATGGTCCAGGAGGCAACCCCAACAGCAATGATTTTACACCATTATCCAGGAACTACAGAAACTGAATCGGAAACTGGATGGCATACATGAGGAACAGAGCCATCAGAGCATCCACCTGAACAACCTGCAGGAGGCGGTTGAGCAGAATTCCCAGCTAATGTGAATAATCAAATTTGTTAAATATTTTAGTGTTTATTTTAGTTAATACGGTAGTCATTAGAAAGAATAGGTTTAGATTAGATAGGTTTCAGTATTATTAAGGATCGTTATAGCTTTTTGAATCTTTAGGTTAATAAGGTGTTAGTGGGTGGGGTTTAATTTTTAGGCTTTGTTTAAAAAAAAAGAAAGAAAAAAAAGAAAAAAACCGAAATACCAATACAATATGTATTTGTTTAGATTTTAATGTGCAGATTGTTCTG
Source organism: Lissotriton vulgaris (assembly GCF_964263255.1). Lineage (NCBI taxonomy): Eukaryota > Metazoa > Chordata > Amphibia > Caudata > Salamandridae > Lissotriton > Lissotriton vulgaris. Next base: position 836,309,819 of record NC_141689.1, on the reverse strand, counting down.
GATAGGTGTGGTGTATGTCTGTATTGTGTGCCTATGTGTGTTAAGGGGTGGGGAAGTTAATGTTCAACATGTCTAGGGTGGTAAATGTGTAGCATAGATTAAGCTAGGTTTAGCTACGTTAAGGTTGTTTTAAGTTAAGTTAGTGTAGAATAGGTAGGTTAAGATATTTGAAGCTTAGATTAGATTTAGTTAGTTAGGTAGGGTAGGTTAGCACATGATGTTGAGTTTCCCTGCAGTGTTTGTAGATATGTGTAACTTTGTGAACGCCTATGGCCAAGAGTCAGTCAATGTTGCAATGGAATCACTTAAGGGATCTTCAAGAATCTTTGGGCTCTGAAAGTGGTTCTCATTGTGTACATGGATGCACAGCCCAACAGAGACAGTGACCTACTGTAGCACAGTGTGTCTATGTTATGCTACATGTATAGTAGGGATGAATCTGTCACCCCATGGTAGCCATTCATGGCTGTGTTGGTACACACACTTGAGCCTGCCACTTATGCACTCACTCAGCATTGTACTTGTGCGTCATTGTTGTTTGTTGATTTGTATCCTTGAAAGTGTTTCCCACCAGTCCGGACATGTCTTTCATCCTTGACCTTGAGTACTTGCTAAGTGTGTCACTTTATGCATATGGATTTGTGCAACTACTTGCTAAGTTGGAATACACAATTATCTGATGTTTGCTCTTAGCCTAGGAATTTGTAGCTTGGTCCCAGGATCTGTGCTCTGGCTCCTCTACATTGTTATGTGTGTAGATGGTACAATTGATGTCATTTTTGGTTACACTCACACTCAATGCTTGTGAGAGCTCTCAGGGCAAAAGAGACACATTGTCACTACGTATGCCAGTGTGCCTTACTAAACCATTTATCATTTGACAGGTCCCCAAATACTTAGAAGTTGCAGTTCATGCTTAATGACATCCTGGGCCTTAATAATGAAGACCTTACACCGCCATTGCATCAGTTTTCAGTGATGCTGTGGTGGCGTAATCAATAAGCCATACTGTGCCTCATTTACAAAATGATGTATCTAGGTAGTTGCGTCACTGTGTAAATGCCTGTGCCTCATTATACCTGTGACAGGTATAATGTATGCAGGGTGGGCATTCCCACATAAATAAGGCTTGTAGAAGTGGTGCAGTGAAATGTATGTGATTTCACTACGCCACTTGTCCAACTTGACTGCTTCAAACCCTTATGCCCGCATTAAGCAGGCATATTCATGATGTATATGGTCAATACTTACGACATGCAGTGCAGTAGTGTAAATACAGCGCATCCATGGTGTCGCAAGGAGGGACCAATGAAAAGTGTTGCATCTCTTTTTTTGCCCAGTGATGTGACACTTTTCATAAATGAGGCCCCCAAGGTGTAGCACTAAGCTTCTACATCCTTGATGTCGCATAGATATGATGCTATAAAGAAGGAGTCAGGCCATAAATATCTGCTTATAGTCAGTGCATGCATTATTATGGTACTCATAGGATATCTTCGATTGAAGCATTGCGGTTCACATATGTGTATGATGACATTGTCATGATAACTGAGCAAGATATCTGTGGATGTGTGAGCATGTGTTCGTGGTTAATCTGCATCACAGGACCCATTTCGTGCAGTCCTGAAATTGTGTGATTAGTTGGCCTATTTCACTGTGTGGTACAAAAGGGGGCGGTGATGGACGGAGCATCTGAACCAATTAAACACTCACACCCAGTCAACAGATCTGGGTTTAATCCATCACCGTTCTTTAGCCCACTCTGCCACCCCAGTTCAGACATGGCCATATGCAAATCAGTCTGACCCTGTGCTTCATGGGAACAGATCAGCCCGAACTGCCAAGCCATGTCTTCCCAGGACCGGAAACAAGCTTCCGAGGACCGGTTTCTGGCATTTCAGCCATCTTCAGTCCAGCTTGCTTGAATCCAGTGGCAAAGTAAGCAAGGGACTCACGTCTGAGCATACCCTGCCAACTTATGGCGAACAAAGTGGTACAAAAGGGGGTGGTGATGGACGGAGCATCTGAACCAATCAAACACTCACACCCAGTCAACAGATCTGGGTTTAATCCATCACCGTTCTTTAGCCCACTTTGCCACCCCAGTTCAGACATGGCCATATGCAAATCAGTCTGACCCTGTGCCTCATGGGAACAGATCAGCCCGAACTGCCAGGCCATGTCTTCCCAGGACCGGAAACAAGCTTCCGAGAACCGGTTTCTGGCATTTCAGCCGTCTTCAGCCCGGCTTGCTTGAATCCAGTGGCAAACTTGACACAACACATTCACACCGAGACTCATCAGAAAGGTCATAGTCTCGATCAAATCTGGTCCTCGAATTTACCAATATATTCTATTGCTATAAAACCTTGTAGCTGGTCTGACCACTATAGCATAAGCTTCTCTTTTCATTTAGATAAAACTATTCAATTTAAGCTGCAAACCAGTAAGACCACTCGGAAATGGACTTCCATGGATATGTCAGCTTTCTTAAACTTTTTAAATACTTCCCTTACAGAGTACTAATGTGGAGGTAGCTGACCTTAGGTTTAAAGAATGGCTAACTACAGCCATCAATATCTATGCCCCTTCTACCCGTCTTTTTAGCTCTAGAAGCTCGGACGCACACAAATGGTTCACACCTGAGCTAAAAAAATTAAAATTGGAAGTGAGGCAACAGGAAAGAATATGGCGATCTAAGTATTGCCCTCAAGCTAGGGCTACCTACTGCTTAGCTAGGAAAGCATACCAAAAAATTTTACATAATCACAAGACCGCTTATTTCTCAACAAAAATTTTAAATTCTACCAACAAGTCGAAAGAAATTTTTAGAATTGTGAATGAATTGTGTAATGATGACAGAACCTCTCCTCCGGTAGTCCCCTCACAAACACTCTGTAACTCCTTGAATGACTTTTTCAGTGAAAAGATACTATTGATTAAACAGAATATATCCACACTTCCAGTCTGCGCCCCTGTGGATGATATTTTTTTTAATCCTTTAACATTACATTCTTTTCCTCCCATTGACTCAAAAGTTTTTTTAGATTTATTGACTAGTGTCAAATCAGGATCCCCCATGGATGTTTGCCCCCCTCAAATCATGAGGGAAATTGGCCGGGCCATCCCTAACAGCATGATACCATTGCTTAACAATTCCCTTACATCCGGGACAGTCCCCAGCAGTTTCAAGCAGGCCTTATTGATCCCCCTCACTAAGAAACCTGGCATTGACCCTCTTGACCTCACTAATTATCGGCCTATATCCCTTCTGCCCTATTTATCCAAGATTTTGGAGGCTCATGTCACCAACAGCCTCTCAAACTTTTTTGAAGACTCTGGCTACTTACAACCTAACCAAGCAGGATTCCGGCCTGGTCATTCTACTGAGGCAGTAATATTGGCCGTTCAGAACACCTTGAGGTCTAACGCCGCCAAAAGTTTACATCAAGCTTTGGTGCTTCTTGATCTGTCCGCAGAATTCGACACGTTGACTATTCCATTCTGGTCAACCGTGTCGAACAGGCCGGCCTCAGAGATTCTGCCTTGGCCTGGCTGAAATCGTTCATATATGAACGCACCCAGTCTGTCCGTCTAGGGTCCTTCTCAGCTCTTAAAATCAATTCTTTTTGTGGGGTCCCTCAAGGCTCTTCTTTGTCTCCTTTACTATTTAATTTGTATATGCGGCCCCTTTTGTTTTCTTTAAGAGAGCACAAAGTCACTGTATATAATTATGCAGATGACTTGCAGTTAGTTTTTGTACTCAACTCACCTAATGCTGTGGAGGACTTTCAGGCAACTATGACCTTAATTCAGAGCTGGATGTCTTTAAATCACCTCAAATTAAACCCGGGGAAAACCGAATTGATTTTGCCCGGGAAGAGTGAAATTAGCTGGAGCCCTCACTTCTGGCCTTCTGATATGGGTCTCCCCCCAAAAAAATCCCAAACAGTAAAAAGTCTGGGAGTGACCATCAATGAGGACCTTGCTTTAAAATCCCAGATTGGAACAGTAGTTTCTTCTGGTTTTTTTCAATTAAGAAAAATAAGAAAAATTGCACACTTCCTTACTCACTCTGCCCTAATTCAGGTAGTCATGGCTCTAGTCCTTTCCCACATTGATTTTTCAAACAGTCTCTACCTTGGCCTACCTGTAGGTCAGCTTAGAAGACTGCAACACCTGCAGAATCAAGCTGCTAGATTGATCTGTAAAGTACCTAAATGGGAATCGATTAAACCAGGACTAGAGAACTTGCACTGGCTACCTGTGGCTCAGAGAGCCGCATTCAAATCCGGGTGCATCATCTTCAAGGCTTTGCAAGGTAAGGGCCCCCTGTTCATCAGGCAATTGATTGGGAGATACATCCCCTCACGTAGCTTGAGATCAGCCCACAAAGATTTACTTGAGGTACCCCGGTTCAAGAAAAAGCGACAGGTAAGAAGCTGTTTTCACTTTTTAGCAGCCACCTTGTGGAATTCTTTACCTCTGGCCCTTAGACAGAGCAAGGATCTCCTTGCTTTTAGAAAGGCATTCAAGACCTACCTTTTCACACAGGCCTATTTGAAATAGTGACTCTTGCTGGTATATCCTTTGTTATGTTTTTTATCTCTCTTCAGCGCCAAGAAGCTCCTGGGCGTATGTGCGCTTTACAAATTTTTAAATAACATAAAGTGAGCAAGGGACTCATGTCTGAGCATACCCTGCCAACTTATGGCGATCAAAGTGGTACAAAAGGGGGTGGTGATGGACGGAGCATCTGACCCAATCAAACACTCACACACAGTCAACAGATCTGGGTTTATTCCATCACCGTTCTGTAGCCCACTCTGCCACCCCAGTTCAGACATGGCCATATGCAAATCAGTCTGAATCTGTGCCTCATGGTAATAGATCAGCGCGAACTGCCAAGCCATGTCTTCCCTGCACCGGAAACAAGCTTCCGAGGACCGGTTTCTGGCATTTCAGCCGTCTTCAGCCCGGCTTGCTTAAATCCAGTGCCAAAGTGAGCAAGGGACTCAAGTCTGAGCATACCCTGCCAACTTATGGCGAACAAAGTGGTACAAAAGGGGGTGGTGATGGACGGAGCATCTGAACCAATCAAACACTCACACCCAGTCAACAGATCTGGGTTTAATCCATCACCGTTCTTTAGCCCACACTGCCACCCCAGTTCAGACATGGCCATATGCAAATCAGTCTGACCCTGTGCCTCATGGAAACAGATCAGCCCGAACTGCCAAGGCATGTCTTCCCTGGACCGGAAACAAGCTTCCGAGGACCGGTTTCTGGCATTTCAGCCGTCTTCAGCCCGGCTTACTTGAATCTTACAAAAGGGGGTGGTGATTGATGGAGCATCTGAACCAATCAAACACTCACACCGAGTCAACAGATCTGGGTTTAATCCATTTACAAAAGGGGGTGGTGATGGACGGAGCATCTGAACCAATCAAACACTCACACCCAGTCAACAGATCTGGGTTTAATCCATTTACAAAAGGGGGTGGTGATGGACAGAGCATCTGAACCAATCAAACACTCACACCCAGTCAACAGATTTGGGTTTAATCCATGGGCTAAAAAACAGTGATGGATTAAACCCAGATCTGTTGACTGGGTGTGAGTGTTTGATTTGTTCAGATACTTTGTCCATCACCACCCCCTTTTGTACCACTTTGTTCGCCATAAGTTGGCAGAATATGCTCAGACGAGAGTCCCGTGCTCACTTTGCCACTGGATTCAAGCAAGCCGGGCTGAAGACGGCTGCAATGCCAGAAACCGGTCCTCGGAAGCTTGTTTCCGGTCCAGGGAAGGCATGGCTTGGCAGTTCGGACTGGACTGTTCCCATGAGGCACAGGGTCAGACTGATTTCCATATGGCCATGTCTGAACTGGGGTGGCAGAGTGGGCTAAAGAACGGTGATGGATTAAACCCAGATCTGTTGACTGGGTATGAGTGTTTGATTGATTCAGATGCTTCGTCCATCACCTCCCCCTTTTGTACCACTATTACACTGTGTAGCACTGAAGTTACCGATGCTTATTGTCACGCCTTGATGGTCAGTAGTTCAAAAGGATTTGCATTTGAATACCATGGCAAGGGTAGTCCAACCTGCTTGTTCTTGTCCAACAAGAGATAGTGATAGGGACTGTAGCACAATTTCCTAGAGATGGTAAGAAGTGCCTTTTGATCTGCACATCCACCATGGTTTAGTTAGTCCCATCTTCAACAGGCATCCAACACACAGGTTCATGGTAGGTGTGTTCATAGGATAATTCCCAGTAGCAGTTATTGCAGTTACAACCCCAACATTGTTTGAAAGCCAAAGGATGCCCAGACAGAGTCCATGGGGGATACACGTCATGTGACATGCTGAGGAGAGGAGTATTCCAGTGAGGAGAAGGTCCAAATTACTATTAGGGAAGATATGTCACATTGACAGTTCACAAATGAATCAATAAACAGGTGGGCATTGCAAAAAGGTGAAAGTACCAGGTAACAAGGTCGGTGCAATGGTCATGAGCACAGGTCCAATGAGAAACTGGCCAAGTGGCACAGACAAATCTCAGTGGGGATTTTTCCTCCAGAGAGGGTTAAAGTTACCATCTTCATCCTATAATGTGTGTGGTGCCTCCCCTGGGGGTGATGTTGGTGCAGGAGGCATCCGAGACTCACACACACATCAGGGGCTGACCCCAGCAGCATTTTCCTGTGCCACCAAGGAAGGCAGCACAGAGCAGGAAAGGGCGAGCTGTTGTTCGCACAGCAGCGACGTTTTGGTGGGAGGTACCCATTGTTGCAATATAGGAATCCTGCTTCTGCTCCAAAGATTTAAAGATAATGTGGATAGATCCCAGCTGGCTGGTAAATTCACTGGTATCCCATCAACAGACCTGTTGTTCTTGCCTCTGCCTCATGACACCAGCGGTGTCAGCCAGGGCTGTTCCAATCTATGAAGCGAAGGGTAGGTGCCTCTTATTGCCTCTGAGGTGTCCTTATTGTGACCGAGGCACCTATGTACTCCCTTTAGGGTGCCCGTGATGGTCTCCATCCCCGCCCACATCTCATCTACCAGCTACTGCTGGACTCCTACCACCTGCTGTTGGAAGAAAATTGTGAGGTCCTCGGAGTCCAGGACAGGGTTTGGACTGACAGATGAGGTATGTCTCATGGTAGGTGGTTCCTCTGGAGACCCTGTGAGAGTGTCATCCCATCCGCAACCAGAGAAGGTGTTCCAATGGAGTCCAGGAGTTGGTGAAAGGTGTCATTGTCCACGGGGGCCTGATGTCATCGCCAGCAGGTTGATCATCCGGACAGACAGCTGTTCAGGAGATGTTGTTTCTCACTCTGCAATGAAATAGAGATATGTTAATGGTGATCTATGCTAGATGTCGACATGAGTAATCTGGGTGACATACAGACTTTATTCTCATCAACTTTGAGCTCAACATTGATGTGTAGGACATGTGTGACTTGTAGGAATTGTGGCCAAGTTGCACTATTGTTGCCTTTCAGTTGGCAGTATCTCTGCTTTGTTCTTTGCGGAAAATGTGCATGTGCAGATCATCGTGAAACCAAGGAAGAGGATAACGGCAGCCCCGGGACGCCGCAGTTAAGGTAAGTGTTGATTGTTTTAACCTTTAAAGTATATTTAATGTAATTCTTGTTTGAGGGGGTGAGGCAAGCGGCGGAGCAGAGTTTCCATGGAGTAGGACCCCAACTCCGTGGACCTCTGCGTAGTGCCGCTCAGCCATCTCCACCCAGGCTTAGTCGATGCATCAACTCTCATAAATGAGGCCCTATGTATTCCATCTCTTGTTTGGCTTGAAAAGACGTGACTGCAAGACATCGATCTAGAAATTCCCAGTAAGCAAAAGGGCAACCTTTAAAGCACTTTGCCTAGTACAAAATGTAATCACGGCATGATCACTGAATTGTCAAACAGACCCATCAGTAGTCTCAGTTCCATAAATAGATGTATATTATCTTCCTGTTCCTCCAGATACAAGAGTTTCAGAGGTTCAATATTTCATATTCAGAGTTCATACCTGCAGAACTCCCAATCACTCCATCTGAGATTTAAGCATTACTTCAACGCCAACTTCAGGAAATATTTTAAGTTTGGCTGTGGTTCCTGGCATGTGATAATCCAGATCTATCAAAACATGCTCCTTAGTAGGTCTTTAAAGCCCTGACTGTCAGATACCTAAGACTTGCATGCATGCTTCACTCTTGAGGACTATGTTTCTTCAAAGCTTTGTAATCTGTTGGGTTTTGTTTGGTGGCTGGAGTCCTCGGTACACCCCACCCTTACCTGATGAACTAACATGGTGCTACATCAGCAGGGACTATACAGCATTATCCTGCCACCTGCCACTCTCTAAATATATCTACAACCTAATAACTCTGAAACTACTGGTGAATGGTTTGTAGTCCAGGCCTAAATAATGTTAAAGGAGATAGAAATTCAGAAAATAGAGGTCTCCATTATGTAAAATTCACATTATTAGAAAACTGGCATGAACCAATAATGAAAGCTATGGCGGCCATTGAGAGTTCGGCAGAGTCAGAGCTCCACATAGGTTATAGAGCGTGTGTGGCATTTCTTTTGTATTTATCTCAAAAACCTCTGCTTTTGTAATGCATAGCTGTCGGAAAAAAAACAGTGCCCTCTCAACATTTAGTTGTGGTACAGCGAATCCACTACAATGGAGAATTCACTGCAAGCACAGAAAATCCCACTAGATAGGCAAGGATATCTAAATATATTCCTCCACGGGGGGACAAACATCAGGTCCTCAGCCAACCTTAGAGGTTGATAGGCCATTTAATTTTGAATTAATAAAAAAAGCAGAGCATGATTTTCTATTCTGGTATTAAAGGTGGGCTGTAAAGATAATGGCACAGATGTGGATTTGTGCTATATGCTGTTACCGTTTAGCATACAATAACCTACCAATTAGTCTTCAAATAACATCAAAGTAAGGACAGTATAATAAAGTTCAAATATAGCAGGTCAGTGTGGTTTTGGAAGAGCTGAATGGGGAGGAAAAGTTGTTCATCTGAAAAAAAATACCGAAAGACACACCTTGCAGTATCATATTTGTAATATTATGCATATGAGTGCTCTTGGAAATGTGCAGGTGCAGATTTCTAGGAGCAGTTACATACCTACAATGTATGCATTCCCTACGGCCATGAGGTTGAAAATCCACAAGAGTAAATACTGGCAAATATAGAAAAATGTACTCCCCATGGACAACCCCTCCCCTTTACCACTTTGCTTAATGTATGAGGGCTTTTATCTCTGTTCCCAATCTGGAAACCCACTTACACTTACTCCTACTTTGAGAGAAGCAAAATGCTTGTGTATTTTCAAATTTGGATTCAAATTTGGATTAAATATATGCCAAGAATCTGTGAATGCCCATGAAAGTTATTTGTTTGGAGTATTTATTTATGCTGGCACATTGCCGCTCCTATAACCACTTAGCACTTTGGCAACCATTCTATATTATTTATTTACCGTACAAAAATGCCCACCCACCATCTTAGAATAGTAATGTTATATCAAAGTATAAAAAAATTCCAAGATGGATGCTGCATTGTCAGCATGCATGTGCGCACTCGCGGAAGAATAGGTGGCCAACTTTGAATGCTTTTTGTTGTACAGTATGAGAAAAATCATTTTAAGATGAAGATGGCTGCCCATGTGTGGCTGACAGCCTCCATGATGAAATTATTTTGCACTTAAAATACAACAAAAAACATTCTGAGATCATGGCCCTTGTGTGCATGTGCGTGTGTATGCTTGCACATACATACTAATCTAGCATGTATATCAAAGTCTAGGCCTGTTGTATGACAAATGTAAGGTCCTGGTCTTGTCCTGTGACTGAAGAGGTGATTTAAGTATGTCCTAATTGACAGACAGTGACCTACTGTTGTAAATTTAGTACATAAGGTGGTGGTGATTTATGAATCCATAGATTTGACCTAACTGTTTTATTTGTATGACTGGAGTGGAAGCCTACTGGGCTGCTTAGGTAAAGGTCTGATTTTATCCACCTACCCAACTCTTAGTGCTAATATCCCAAGTGTATGGTGGTAGTATTTGTGCCCTGCATTGCATATGCATAGTGTGTGTGAGTAAGCCATAGTAATGGAGGCTAGGGAAATTCCTTTAGCATAACCCCTGTGTGGCCTTTTCACAAAATAGAGGGTACATGTTTTTCCCAAAATGTACCAGTGCACGCTAATATTCCTGGAGCTTGGAGCAGGAAATCTAGGCACTTACGTGAGGGAAGTAGAACCATGGCTCCTTTAGAATATGATTAGGTCTTTGGCTTGACAAAGAGTTGCTGCTAAATCCTCCTGAAGACTGCCATTCACTAGACGGTAGGGGATAGGACTGCAGACTCTGATGAGCAACGCAAGGAGAATCTTTCATTTAGGCCAGACTTATTTCTTTTACCTGATTATTCTTCAGCGAGGCTGATGACAGCCAGTTACAGAATGCCTTTATTGTCGGGGCTCCAGTCTTGGGACAATCCAGCTTTGAGAAGTGTCACTCTACACAAAAGCTGTGTCAGGAGGGCAGCCTTAAAAAGTGAACCACTATAAAACAGCCCTGAAGAAGCAGTCTCCAGTCTAGTTTTGCTGTATAAAAGTGAGACCTAAACACCCCAAATGCTTTTTCCAGTTCCATGTTCTCAACAGTTAAGAAAGGGAGTGCTCCGCAGAGTATTTATTGAACTGTTATGCAGCCAGAGCTGGTGTCAGCCAGCTTCCCACAGGAGAGGGGGTCATTACCTTTTTGACCTATTGCTGAAAGAGCTGTGTAGATATCATGACACTTATAGAAGCTTGTCACAGGCTTATAGAAGCATGGCAAACCTACAGAAGGAGTGACAGTACTTGAGAAGTGGGATGCAGCATCACCCCACTGTCTATGGGTCACCCAGAAGAAGTTTGAGCAGAGCTATATGTGGACTTTGGTGATGGTGGGCCTCTGGAGTGGGAGGGTCTCTAGAATGTCAAATGCAAACAACATCAAGACCCTTGGTTTAGACCAAGTGGGTCCTGCTTGTTCCATGGCCCCTCCAGAGGGACTGACAGACATTGACTATTTTTGAAGGGTAAATTAAGAATGAAGTCTGCGCAGAAATGCATACACATTCAAAGAAGCAATTCGTAATTGACACATCCGTACAAAAAAACAAATCTTTCTCCAAAAAAATGGAGCGCAGCAAAAGGTCACAAAGTGGAGGCTAAGAGTGGACTAGAGAGAACTGAGCACAGAGAAAGTGCAGAGTAGGAAGTAGGGGAGGGAAAGGAGCAGACAGGGGAGAGAGCAAACAGATTGGGAAAGAAGAAAATAAAAGAAAGCAGAGACCCAAAAGAAAGAGTGAGAGAGGCACAAACTGAGGAGAGAGCAAACCGATGAGTGAGAAAAAAGGTAAAGTGGATGGCTGGAAGGGAAGAGATGGCGTATATCTGATGAGTTATTGTTTTATAAACACCATTCAGAGCACACACACTTACATAAAAAAAAGTGTTGGTAAATGCAAACCACTAGTCTTGGAGATCTGCTCTCATTAAGCAATACAACAGAAAAGAAATTATGCCAAAAATATGTTTGCATAAATCGTGTTCTTAAAGGTATCCATTCATTTTACGTTCAATTTTATTTAAGTGATCGGTCTTTAAAAACAAAACTATTATACCAAGGACATTTTCAGATAGTGCTACTACATACTTATATAAACAAAATAAAATCATTGGTGGAATTTTTACACAGTTTATCTACAAACTACTTCTGTGCAAAAGTGATTTAAAAATTCATTTAAAATGGAGATTTGGAAAGCCCATGTAATTATAACAGACCATATACAAGACAGCATTTTGCTTTTCGAAATTTCAATGGTTGTCCAATAATCTATTTTGATCTCCACAGTGTTTCAACCAATTTCTTTCAAATACTAATTCAAAAGTTTTACCCCCTGCATGCTAGGGGGATTGTGGACCCGCAGAGCCAGATGACTACTTCCTCTCTACATGTTCGTGTTTTCATACTGGTCAGTAGTACTTTTAATAGTGACTTCCGTTCTTTTAATAACTTTGGGCATACGCAAAAAATATGTTGGATGGATTCTGTGAGAACTGGCTATTTCTGGTTGGCTAAGGCTGACGCCAAAGCTAAGCAGAAACCACCATTCTGGTCAGGGCAAGGGAGTCACACGCCAAGTTAACCTCCCGCTCACCCCCTTGGTAGCTTGGCACAAGCAGACAGGCTTATCCCGGAGGCAATGTGTAAAGCATTTGCGCACACACCCAACAGCAGCAACATCCTAGGCACACCACAAAAGGAACTCCACACAAGGTTATATAGAAATAACTTTTGTATTGTCAAAACACCTCAGATAGTAATCACACAATATACATTGTGCCAACTGGCACAGGCAATATTCACAAGGGATTATTTACACAGGACAGGGCCACGTGGGCCACTGTCAGAATCAGCACTTAGCAGAAATAGCACTTCTAAAACATAGAATATAGGATATAAAATCACTGTAGCACAAATTAGCAAATATAGCACACAGCCAGTAACCACTGGTAACAGGTAAGTACCACCTACGCAACCCTAACCACCTTAGGAGAATGTCACGCAGGGAACCAGAACCTCACTAGGACCACCTGTACTAGAAATAACAACCACCTAAGTATCACAATACGATTAGGGGTATAAGCAAGAACACATTACACATGATGCATCACAACATTCAGAGGTGTAGGGAAGGAAAACACATGATACATAAAACATACATTCAGCGGTGTAAGAACAAGGCACATGATGCATCAAAAACACATTCAGAGGTGCAGGGAAGGAAGACACATGATGCATAAATCAACACATTCAGAGGTGTAAGAACATGGAAGACACATGATGCATAAAAACATTCAGAGGTGCCAGACCACAACTCAATAGCGCAAAAACACATGATGCCTACAAACATTCAGAGGTGTAAGATCAAGGTGCGTAATCATATTAAATGCATTACATTTCCTAGCACCACATAACATTGCGCAAAACTCACATTAGGTAATTACCATAGCAGGAAACCACATTGCGCAAAATCACCTTAGGGCCTTGCGCCCTATTTACCTATCAGCCCCCCAGGCCAACTGCCCATACAATAAAGAGACTAAAGAGCCCTGTGTCCAGAATGTCAGGGCGCGCGGCCAAATGCAGCGCCAGTCAGGGGTGCGCAACCGGCGCAAACCTAAATGTTGCAGCTGCCCACTAATTGCTGGGCAGCTGATGACAGTCACAAGGCCTAAACGTTGCAGCTGGCACTAAGTGCTGCACAGCTGTGCCATCTCTGTCCCTCCTAGGGACTCTCTCTCTCTTGCGCCTAAACGGTGCAGCTGCCCACTAATTTCTGGGCAGCTGAGACATCAGAAAAACTGTGGCATGGGCTCTCACTAGCCCTGGAGCAAAAGACTGCGCCAAAACGTTGGCTTTGAAATCAATTATGCCCTATGAGCACTCTGGCTCCCAAACCAATCATGCCCCCTAGAACTGGGGCCCTCAGGGGCAAGTACACGGGCCCCTCTGGCCCTCGGGACCCCCCTGGGCCCTTCAAACACATGTGGCCCAGTCCGAGCCACACAGGCTCTTTAAAATCGTAATGCCCCTCGGGGGAGCCACCGGGGCTCGAGAACTTCTGCCTGCACACGTTGGAGCGGCCCGCTGCTAGATGGGGCCGCTCTGACTGCCACCGGGCCCTCACTGGCTCTCTGTCCTCCTTCACTGCGGGGGCCCTCTGTCAGGTGGGGCCGCCCAGTACACAAAACAGAGCCCCCCTACGACACTCACCGGGTCTGGTGATCCCTCTCCTTCCACCGGCCCTCAGTGCGGAAGCACCTCCTCCTGAGGCAGTGGCGCTTCTCTCGGCGGTGCGGCAGCGGGCGGGGCTCTCTCGCTCCTGAGAAGGCCTCGCAGGGACCAGCTGTGCTGTGCTTCACCCGGAGCAACCCCTCCACGCTGAAGGGCTCCCTCCGAGCCCTGCCGAGCCGCCATGCTTCTCCTTCCTCCCGGGCAGATTCAACGCGCTGCCCAATCAGAGCGCGGGCCTAAGGAAGATGCTGCGGCCTGGGGACCAATCCCAGCGCGGTGTTTACTGAGGGGGCTCGTTACTCTGAGCCAATCAGGGCTCCGCTCCTTCGGTTTCTCCTTCGGCTGCCCCGGGCAGCGGCGGTGAAAAGCGGCACTTATTATAAATTTAAATCAAAGCCACCAACAGGCAGGATAAGCGGGGTGGACTCCCGTACTGAGTAAAAATCAAACATAAATACAGGCATAAGGCAAAAATAAAGCGCTCTCAGGCGCTAGAGCGATATAAAGCGCTCCCAGGTGTTTAGAATACAAAACCAAGCGCTCCCAAGTGCTAGAGCAAAGAAAAAGCACTTCCAGGCGCTAAGGGGAGCAAAAAGTCGAGCAACAAAGTCCTTTCAGGGGTCCAGGACAAGTCCATCAGGAATCCAGGGGCTGGGCAGGGCCCAGGGATGCAAGCCTTCCCCTGTTCCCAAGCAGCAGCACGCCCCTGGCAGGATTCAAGTCAAAAACAAGAACATTTTGTAAGGGGACACAGCCCCTTTTTATACAGTAAAATCTTTTGTCTAGCAGGGTGCAGGCAGTGTGAGAACTAGCTACAACTGTTTATAGGGAACTCCTTTCACTGGCCAGGCTGGCGACATCAGACGCACCACAGGGGAGCCAGCTTTGTGTGGGGAAAGCCCAGCCCTATTCAGGCCCAGGTGCACCCCTCCCCTCACATCAGCATGCTAATCACTTCATTCACCACCGGGGCAGACCCTCCCAGACTCTTTGAGCCAGGCTCACCAGCCAGCTTCAGCCAATCACAAATTACACAAATATGCCAACTTCTAGAAGTGGCACTTCCACACTAGACACATTCATGCTGCATACATCATTACCAGCATTCAATCTCACGAGTTCGCACATACCAAACTCGACCCTGCACTCCCCACACATCAGGAACTACCATGGGGATACATATTCCCCATTCATTCCTATGGGAGGGCAGGTCACTCTCACCACACACACACAGAGCTCACGCACGTTACACTGTACCACAGTGAAAAAGTGCACAGAGGCCTAGAATCACCAACACCAGGTCACAGAAACAGGCTAGGAAAAAGCAAAAATTTTCGGGGTGAACCTGCCAAAAAGGGCCAGGTCCAACAGATTCATATTTGTATCCGCATAATATGCAGTCTAGATTTTCCCTGTGATCTTTCAATGAGGGAATAAGATCTTTTGTTTCCCACATGCCAAGACGCAGTCTCACAAATTGATGTTTTAGGGTAAGTGAAGAATAGGCGGATAAATATTCTTGGGGCTTCCTTGTCCCATATGAGCTGATCACTGTCCAGGCATACCGTCTTTGAAGTAAAGTATTCTCATCCGTTGAGCGAGACAAAAGTTTTATTGTAGAGTTGATTAGTTTATTGAAGGCCTTCTTCCCTATGCTGAGGTTCTAAATGTCTTGGGCAGACAGATCCTCTATCACCTGGTTTAACTAACTTAAAGGTAGTGTCATATATTTTGCCTCATGCCTTTTTTATGGCCCCATATGGTACATTTGCTCATTTGCCTACGCTATACAATTTATTTTACTTTTGTTATAGCTTCTGCCATTATTTTCATAAGTAGTATTCATTACAATGTGCATAACATGCATTACATTTATTGTGTGTTTTGATCGTAAGGTTCTAGTTCATATTTTGATATATTCACTACTAGCAGCACGTCCGACCTTGTCCGGGAGTAATCAGGCTTCCCCGACCCCCGCCTGCCCCGACATTGTCCAGCATTTCGGGCCCCCACCCGCCCCGTCCCCGCCTTTCCTGACCCACGCCTGCCCTGACATTGTTCCCCGGAGCCTTAAAAAGGTGACATATGATAGTCACAGCAGTGCATTATAATGTAAAACCGTCTCACTGTATTGCAGCTATTACTCCAGCCTTCGCCTGGAAATTACCATTTCCATGCGTTTAGAGTGGGGATAAACCGAACCAGATTTCCTGTGTTTCCTCTGGCTGCTTGCTTTCCCCGTCCCCGCCCGCCCCATCCCCCGCCTGCCCCGACCCCCACCTGCACCAACATTGTCCCCTGGAGCCTTAAAAAGGCGACATATGATAGTCACAGCAGTGCGCTTCGGGCTGTTTGTTTTCCCCGTCCACATGAAAAGTACCACGAAAAGAGGGCACATTTAAACACGGCTCTGAGGTTGACGGATCACTTTCGCCTGTGGGGTCTCTTTGAGCGGGGTTTACCCTTGACGGAGCTCGGCGTGCCGAGATTCCAGCATGGTAACATAATGCCCGCGTGTCAACCTAAACCCTTAAAGATGAAACGCTGAAACGCTGGCGCTCTGCAGTTCAACTTCCTGAGCTGTGTTTGAGGTAAAACTAATGAGCGTGATGGTGGTAGTTTGGACCCTTACATCACCCCGTCCCCCTGCCTGCCCCGACCCCCGCTGCCTTACCTCAGCCGCCGCTCCTCAGTCCACCGCTCCTCGCCGCTCGTCACCGCTCGTCACCGCTCCTCGCCACTCGTCACCGCTCCTCACCGCTCGTCACCACTCGTCCCCCGTGCCATGTCCGCCGCTCCTGGACGCCGCTTCTCCCCGTGCTCCTGACGTCAGCACACAGGTCGCGGCCGGCGCTACTTTGAGGGGACTACTTTTTTTATAATGTAAATTTTTTAAATATAACGTATTTTTTAACTTTATATAGCCTATGTCCATCTGCACACCCTGAGGAATCCAACGATGTATCGGGTGTGTGGATTGGCTCTGTGGTTCCCGAGTTTACCCGCCTCAAAGTTCTTCCTTTATAATAGCAGTATAGATAATAGATGGTGCTTAGGAAAATAGCTTTGGCTTAAATATGAGTCTCCAAGGGAATGCTCACATTATTTCTCTCACCTTACAACACAATCACAAGGGTTATTTTTCTCAGGTTGAATGGCTCAGCGAGTATATAATAGATGTTCACTTCCCAGTCCGAGAAAGAGAAAGCAAAATCAGTGGCATTCCAGAGAGCAGAGCAGCACGGTTCTGAGTTGAGCCACCCAAGGTCATCTGGGAATTGTTTGTCTCGTAGCTCATCCAAAAGAGACATCATTTAGCATGGTCTTGAAAGCAGGCTAACAAACTGGGAAAATCTATGAACTTCAGATTAGAAAGTGGGCTGATTATGTCGAAATACTCAAACCCCATTATGGCAATAACTTTCTTGCTCAATAGTTAGGCATGTAGGGAAGATTTTACTGATTTCTGTAACTATGTTATTTAATGTATTCTACACTACAGTTGGCATACAATAAAGCCTTTAAAATAACAGTGCAGAGTTTCTTTGTGTGTGTATTCACTTGTTTCTTAAGGGTGTGAGAAGTCACAACAATAAATATATGTGCCTAATGGTAGGTAGGCAGAAACAAAGTTTATTTTGACAATTGTCCATAAAACAGTCCCAAAAAATACATAAAACAGTTACAGCGTAAAACTGATTTAAAACCCATGAGGACAAACCATCACCCCGCCTACTGTAATCCATCATTAAAACTCATTAACAGAACGTAAGAACTGAGCAATTCCTACTGCCTCATCTAAATAACGCATTTCTGAAAGCAACTCTACAGCCTTCATCCTGTGTACAGTTCCGACTTAAAAAACAAAGCTCTCAGAAATTTAATCTGGCTCAAAAGATAAAAAACTCAAAGGCAGATTTACAAGAAACTGACACATCTGTAGAGATGTGTTAGTTTCCCTGCGTCAGCCTGTGATGCAAGGATTGACAGATGTTTTAGAAATTCCGATGCATCTGTTGGTGAAAAAGTCACGCATTGCTAGAGTCATGTCGCAAGCATGACACAACTTCAGCAATGCATGGGGAGGCCCCTATCCTCACAACACTGTGTCACTCCTTACACCTGCTTCAAGCAAGCGTATGATTTTGACGCAGTGGCGTCCTAGAAGTGGCGCAGTTAAATCTTGTAGATTTCATTGCATCAATTTTACACAGCTTTCCTGCATTGGAATCCCACCCTGCATACATTGTACCTGATGCAGGTATAATGTGACGCAGGACTTTCCAACGTGACCCATCTCCCTAGATGCGTCACGTTGTAAATTGGCCGCATATTTCACGTCGCCGCTGCATCACAAAAGTTGTTACGGCAGCGCAAAAGTGTTGCAAGGGTCTTGTAAATCTGCCCCACAGTCCATAAGTATATGCACAAATAGTTTTACATTCAGGGGGCAGGGACAAGGACCGTTATTATCCTGGACCCTAGCGTAACAGTAGGGATGAATGGATTTGATTACATCCCGCTCTTGCCCTTAAAATGTCATGCCTCAGGCCAGGATCAGGTACCTGCATCGGTTAGGGGAAAACTGAATCAAGACCTAGAGGGGGTATTGAAAAACTGAACAAAGGTTTCTGACTCCAGTAGGCAAGGTCGAGAGCTCTGGCCACCTTTGCCACAGACTCTTTCAATACTTGTTTACCTGGAAAAGAGGAACAGGACATAATTGTACCACATTCAGAATGGAGGTTCTTAATACCACTTAATCTATTTCTTACTTTCCTTGTCCACCTCCTTTCACTGCCTTGAATCTCATCCTATATTCAATAAACAATGGGGTGACTCTGTGTCCCTCAGAACCTGGGTATCGTAATGCAAAAAGTACAATGGTTCTGTCGGGTATGAACACAATATTTCTTATAAATGCAATTCAATTTGCGGACAAGTCGATTTATGCACCTGTTGGATGTGGAAGCGTTTTCCAAGGAACACAGAATAAATACAAAAGAGAATTTCTGGGCATTACGGTATTTTATATAAATTAAATCATTTATATATACCCACATATGAGAAATGTTGCTATACACAGCTGCCAATGGGGTGAGAATTGTGATTCTCCTATTATTATGCCTAGAGAATCTAGATTTCATTAAAGACACGGAGGCTCACATTATGCAATGACTTTTAATTGCAGATCCAAGCCAGTCGCATCACAATATAAAGGTTCCAATAAGAACACTGAGATAAAGTAAGACATTACACATAGCAATCATCAGCCTCTTTTAAATTTGGCGAAAGTAGATGCAGTAGATTCCAGAAGATTCGAAGTGAATGGAAGCAAAATTGAAGAAGAAGAAGAAGACAGTCAATCGACCTCCTGATGATGACACGTCAAAAGTAGATTAAGTAGAAGGGTTATCTGAAAGAAAGAGGACAATAAAATTGTATCCTAAAAACAAAGGAATCAGACTCATATCCAGATGAACAATTGAACAATAAATAATAAACATTTTGAAATACATAACATCAAGATGATAAATAACATCATGTTAAGTTATACCCAATACCATGGGAAGGGTTGGGTGGGATAATGTGAGCCTCCGTGTCTTTAATGAAATCTAGATTCTCTAGGCATAATAATAGGAGAATCGCAATTTCATTACAAGAACGGAGGCTACATTATACATGTTGGTAGCCCTGTAAAATTACATTAGACATGTGTTCAATTGGTTTACAATAATGTCTTGCGAAGGTACTTGCATTAGACCAGTCAGCAGCTTTAAGGATATCATCCAACTTACCTCCGGACCAAAGACTTACTTGCCATGGCACCTCTAAGAGAATGAGCTTGAAATTTGGAAATATCAATACCAGCTAAAGACATAGCAGACTTAACCCATCTGCCAATAGAAGTGGAGGAAATAGCCTTATGAGGCTTAACGAAGGAAATGAGAAGTTGATTCTCATTAAGCGGTCGAAGATTAGACATTGTCATATCATACACTTTCATACATTCGACTACACAAAGTTTCGGAGAAGGATCGAAACGAGGATAGAAGATTGAATCAGACATGGTCTTGGTTCTTCTATAGACCTCAAATTTAACTCCAAATAAATTATATGACCTATTAGAAATCTCCAGAGCTTTAACATCAGAAACTCTACGACAGGAGATAAGGCAAAGAAGAGTTGCAAGTTTAAAAGAAAGAAACTTTCTGCTTAAAAATTAATTATCTGGCCAGGAAGTGAAGAGATCTAGAATCAAATTCACATCCCAGAGAGTATCATATTTCGGCCTTGGGGGTCTCTTTAGACTAATGCTCTTCATTACCCTACAAACAATCAAATTTTTAACGATTGACTTGCCGTTAATGAGGACATGACCAGCAGAGATCGCCAATCTATAACAGTTGATTGATCTATAACTCAATCCCTTGTCGAAGAGTTCAGCGAGGAAATTCACTATATCAACGATAGGTGCTTGAGTAGGATCCAAATCCCTCTCCACGCACCAACGAAGCCAGCATTTCCAGATGATGGCCAGAAGGAGTTATTAGGACTAGAGAGCATTGGTCCTGCCTCACTTTCTGCAAGACTCTCTGGATCATTGTGAATGGGGAAAGGCATAAGCATTGATCCCTCACCAGGGTTGGAGAAATGCGTTCACTGCCTGTGCGCCGGGATCCGGCATCCAGCTGAAGTAACGCTCTAGTTGAGAGGTGAGACGGGTCGCAAATAGGTGTATTTCGAATGGACCCCAATAAGAATTTAGTGAGTCGAAGACAGCAACGTTCAGTTTCCAATCGCTGTAATCCGAAAGGAATCTGGAATTCCAATCCTCAGAAATGTTCGACTTCCCTGGGTAGTATTCCGCTCCGAGGGCAATTTTGTGTTCTAAACAGAACATCCAGAGTTTCCTTGCTAGGTTCGAAAGGTCGGCAGACTTCGTACCTCCTAACAGATTGATGTAGGCCACTGCCGAAACATTGTCCATTTTCAGAACAACCGATCTCCCTTGAATTGAATGTCTGAAACTCATAAGGCGTATAGGCCAGCAGTAAGTTCTAGGAAATTGATGTGGTGAGATGACTCCTCCTGAGACCAAACACCACCTGTATTCTGGTCTAGGAAACAAGCACGCCAACCATGAAGGGAAGCGTCTTGATTCCAAGCACAAAGTCCGGTTCTGACCCGAAAATTGCTTTCCCATTCCAAGCTTCCAGGTTTTCTAACCACCAGTTCAGTTCTGTTTTGGCCTCCAAATCTAAGGTGATTCGATCTTCGTACCAAAGACCAGACCTCAACGCCCTTCCTTTTATCCTTTGTAAGGCCGGGTAATTCAGAGAGCCTGGGAAGATCGCCTGAATGGAAGAAGATAAGAGGCCTAGAAGTCTTGCCAGTTCCCTTAAAGGGATGTCTTCCTGTCTTAAAACATGACGAATCTCTTTCTTGATCTTCGAGATTTTTGAAGGAGGTAAAAGGAGAAGGCAC
Source organism: Lissotriton vulgaris (assembly GCF_964263255.1). Lineage (NCBI taxonomy): Eukaryota > Metazoa > Chordata > Amphibia > Caudata > Salamandridae > Lissotriton > Lissotriton vulgaris. The sequence continues at coordinate 836,288,431 of NC_141689.1, read as the reverse complement.
TTGGAAGTGTTTAGAGTGAAACCCAAAAACTCCAGAGATTTGGAGGGGGTTAGAATAGACTTCTCTTTGTTGACAATGAAGCCTAGACTTTTCAACAGATTCATAACCGTTTCCAGGTCTATATGAATCTGAGTCAGGTCTTGTGACATTATCAAAATGTCGTTGAGGTAAATAATAAGCCAAACGCCTCGTTCTCTTAAGAAGGAAGCTACTGCTCTCATTACCTTGGTAAAACACCAAGGGGCAGACGAAAGCCCGAAGGGGAGAGCCTTGAACTGATAAAGATGATTTTTCCAGAGAAATTCTAGGTAAGGTTGATGTATTTCTGCCATCGGGATAGTGAAGTAGGCGTCCTTCAAATCTAGTTTTACTAACCAGTCTTCTTTTTGAAGAAGGTCTCTTAGGAGATGTATTCCTTCCGTTTTGAAGTGCCTGTAAACGAGAAATTTGTTCAGGCCCTTTAAATTTATAACCAGTCTCCAACCCTTTCCTTTTTTCTCCACAAGGAACAAAGAGCTTACGAAGGTTAGAGAATCCAAAGGAACTTCTATTATCGCTCCTTTCTCGAGCATAGAGGATATCTCTTCTTCTACTATTTTCTCCTTCTCTACTGAGATGGGAATATCCCTCGGGAATGAGGTTTGAAACGGAGTTTGAACAAAATCTATCATAAAGCCTATTACTGTGGACAGTACCCACGGATCTTGAGTTATTTCCTCCCATTTTTTTCAAAACAGTTTTAGTCTGCCTCCCACTTTTGGAGGGGTAGAAGGAGAAAGTAAATGAAGGGAACTTACTTGGAGGGTTTGATGAGAAAGATGATCGAGATCTTCCACCTCTTGCTCGATTTCCTCTTCCACGGTTGGAGGTGTTGTAGTAATTATTCTGGTATGAGCCTCTTCCGAAGGGGTTTGATCTCTGGTAGGGCCTTTGGTTATAGCGGCCGGAAGGAAGGCCCCTTCTTCCGGCCCTTCCAAAAACATTATTGCTGAATACTCTCTTCATATTCTTTTGGGCCTTATCAAGAGCAGTAAAAGTTGAGACGTACTTTCCTAAAGATCTTATAAGCTCTTCACCAAAGAGCAGGTCTTTTGGATTCGAGGAAGGTTCCTTCTCAGCCATATCTGTGAGTTTAGGGTCTAGTTTAAAAAGGATGAGCCTACGCCTTTCAGCGTTAATGCTAGTATTAGCATTACCTAGGAGAATGAGGGCTCTTTGACTCCAACCTCTTATTAGATCTGTATCAAGCTGGGTACCTTTAAGGTAACATTCCTCAGCGGAGTCAAGAATTCTGCTCAATGGACCAAGTACGTCCAATAGGCGATCTTGGCAACCCTTAAAGGCTTTTTCGAGACCTTTCCTAGGGTCGCGCCCAAGTCTAAAAAGGTACTTAATTAATTTGGGGTCCATATTAGGGGTGTAACAAGCTTTCCCATCGATTGAGGGTCTTGAACACTCATCCCTTAGAATATTCCTTGTCCCTCTTTCAAGAGGGAATCAAATTCATTTTTTTATAAATTTAGAGACATGGTCCTGGGGAGACCATTGTGAGGAACGGGATGTTTTAGATTTAGGGGGGAGAACATCTCCTCCCCAGGGGGTTTAGAATACTATCTTTGGAAGTAGAAGGGGTTTCATTCTCCTCTTCAAAAATTCCTACGTCCTCATCATCTAAATTCAGAACGTATTTTTCTGGGTCTATATCCTCGTCCTCATCTGAACCCTCATGGTAATCCTGAGCACTTTGAAGCAATGAGCCGCTAGGGGCATCCAAGGTATTTGGGCCGTAAGGGGCACCCGAATGAAGTGTGTCATAAAAGACATCTCTATTATTTGAGGTGCGAAGACCATCCAAAAATTTGTGGTGCTAAGACCACCAATAATATCAGAGGTGCTAGGACCTCCCGTGCTCACATGCGTCTCGGTAGCAGTGTGGTTGCTTTTCCTGGTACGTTTAGCTCCAATTTTATCATGAATAAAAACAGCAGACACATCTTCTTGAGAAGGAAGTGGTCTCTTATAAGGAGCAAACTGAGCAAAGGTCTCCCAAAAACAGGGTTTCATTTCTTTCTGGATCATAATGCGAAAATCCTCCTTATTAAAATTAGGGAGTGTAGCATTGTTTATATCTGAATCTGAGTCAGAAACATTTTCCATATTGCCCTTCTTTTTTTTTTTTTTTTTTTAGGTAAAAGAAATGGTAAAAAGCTATTCGCCCTATGTATTCTCTCACTTTAAAAATATGTTAATATAAGTGCTAGTTTTCCCCTCAAGGGCAAATTATAATGGGCTGAATATAATATGCCTAGGGTTAAGGGGCCCTTTTGCTATTTGCCAAAACCAGATTTTAGAATTAATTGTACATTAATTTGGTAATTCTTATAAATAATGTATATAGTGCCCGCTCGCTAAATTATAGTGTATGCAGTGCTCGTTCGATAAATCCTCACAAACGCAGTCAAACAGCTGATGTTCAACTGTCAGAGAGTGAGGAAAGCTTCTAGTCGAGACGTGCATGAAGCGTGGCTCTCACCAAGGAACTTTCCTCTAATGCGTGACATATCATTCCCTTGAGGACGGAGACTGCGGGCCAAATGGGGGAGAGGTTCAAGTAACTCGGAACAACACTTGTCTTTTGAATGCTTGTTCAAAGATGGAAGGTGAGCGTGGGATCACTCGGTGGGAGCGCGAGAAGGGTAGTCCTTGTTCTAAGCACGCAAAAGCGTTACAAAACCGATAGATTAAGAGCGGAGTTTCAGATTGAAACAGGATGAGTAGACCAACGCTGGTTTAATCTACATAAACGCCAGTTCGTTGTGAGAGCTGACGGTATGAGGAATACAGCGTTGTGATAGAGACATTTTGTGTTCAGTGACTCAACAAGTGCGTAATATGTACCAGGTGAAAACTGACATATATACAGGTATGGAAGAGGCCAGGGTAAACAGATACAAAATGAATCTCTGCACTATTCATTTTCAATATTCTTGCAAGCGGGCCTTGTACTGGACAGGGAGGTATCAGCGATGTTTCAACCCTATATGCCGATAGTTATTGGTCAAAGTGGGTCTTCATTAGGACTGGGGTGGGGGAGGGGAATGGCAGCCTGCAGAGTCAGAAGGAACGAGCTTTAGGAAAACATGTCTGTTCCAATAGCTTATTAGTAGCTAGCGTGTTGAGGGTGACTGTGGTGACTCACCTAACAATAACCAGAGGGACTCCTGGTTAGGATCAAGTCAATGTTGGGAGGGGCTCATCATCTTGATTGCTGGGGGGTGAAAGCGTTCAGTTAGAATACTCAAATCTACACTTTAATAAAAGAACCGCCCTACTGGATTGGTAACGTGAATGCAACCTATAGAGATTAATGTGCTTGAATTGAGCACCCGCCATTGGAATGGATAGAGTCCTATACCAAAGGGGAGAACCACCTGTAAAGTCTTGTGGGGGCCCTAGGCCCTCATGCTAGTAATGACTGCGAGACAGACACACTGGATGCATGGTGCAACTGGCCAAGAGCACGTGGGCTCGGCCTCTTTTATTTAGCCTGTGTCACCTGACCAGTGACATCAGTGGTGGGTGGGTGTTCAGTGTAATTACAGGCTCAGCACTAGAATGCTGACCGACTGAGTCCTTACATCCCTCCCAAAATTGGTTAAAAATTAAACAAACTGAAAAAGTCCAAAAACCTGTGGAGGAAAGAAAACACAGAAATATAACATTGGACTTATGTTTTCAAACGGGTCTCTTTGACTGCTTGCAAGCCGCAGGCAGTATAGTTCTTGCATTCAGGACCAACAGTTCTCTGTGTCACAGTTCGCAGTTGTTCGGCGAGTTCATTCTGTGTCTGTGCCGTCTGGATGTTGTTCTCAGCCCTGCCTTTTGCTTTGCTCTCTTGGTGATGATGAATAGTTAAAGAGAGATGGACGAATTGGGTGTTGTCTGTCTTCTGGCTTCTTTTCTCCATGCTGGTTGCGTGATGTTTCCGGGCAGGCTTAAGTGTGTTTCTTGGCAGGTGAAGAGAGTAGGTGCAAACATCCCTCTCACTAGGATGCCCCTCTCGCCGGTGTTCTTCTCTCACAAGACGTCCGGGAGGGCCTCTTTGCCAGGTTTCCACTGGACAGGTGTTTTTGGTTGTGTTGCTCTACCATAGCCTTCGGGCCGTGAGCGGGGCGCTCCACGAGCCTCACCGGTGTGTCCTAGTTTCACCTGAAGGTTGGGTTGTCGACTCTTTTCCTTGCTCGCGAGGCTTTTATCCCCGTGGGTCCTGCAGACGCGCTTCTGTAGATTTGTCTCCTGTGCGGGACTTGCTGCCACCAGAGTCTTTTGAGGCCTCTGCTTCCTGGGTTGCTACGGGCTGGTGTGAGGTGGTCAGTTCCTCAGCTTCCGGAGGAGTGAGCAGTCTCGCTATCCATTCTTCCATTCAACCCCAGAGGTAGATATTGCCAACAGTCTAGCTTGCGCTCTTCTGCGAACGCCATGTGGATGGCTCGTAGGTAGCTGTCTTCGGTCTGCGCTGCCAGTGCTCTTGCCAGGCCTTGTCTTCCACTGCACTCAGGTGTTCCAGTGCGGCCTTGTTCTCTAACGCACTCAGGTGTCCCAGTGCTTGTCACCTTCCTTCTTTCCGCAGGGGCAGCTTCTTCTTGCAGTGGCTGCGTGTCACTCTGATTTCTCCTTCCTGGTTTCTCAGTGGCGGTAGCCACTCTGGTCTTTCTTCTTTCTTGAAATGGCAGTGGGCCACTCGGATTTCTTCTTCCTTCTTTTCTAGTGGTGGTGGCCACTCTGACCTTTCTTCCTTCTTCTTGAGATGGCAGTGTGCCACTCTGATTTCTTCTTCTTCTTTCTCAGTGGCAGTGGCAACTCTTCTTCTCTTCGTGACGTAACCTGGCCCGATCTTCTTCATCTTTCCTGGGCAGGCTTCCCCGTGCAGTGCGCGCACTCTGCACGTGTTTTCCTGGTCTTGTCCTAGTCCTAGGACACTATCTTCTTGTCACTCAACTCCCAGGCTTAGAGTCGCGACCTTCACTTCCTCTTTCTGTCGCCTCCATTAATTGTGAAGTTGAAGTTCGTTGGTCCATGTCCTCGGACTGCGCCTTGGCTGAACTTCTTGGACCTCGTGCTGGTCCCTTCTGCCGAGGTCTGGCAGGTAGGCTTCATTGTGCGACCATCTGGCTGGTCGACTTCTTGGTGCGACCATCTGGCTAATCGTATTCGTGCTTTGTGACCAGGCTGAGTGGTCAGGTTGCTCTTGTGTTGAGACTTCAATGCTGCGGGTTCTCCGCGCAACCATTTTCCTTGCGTTGCAGTTCGGCTTGCTTTGGTGCGCATCTGGGTGCGCTTGTCGGGTCTTCCTTGTGACTTGCTGCTTTGGGCTAGTGCTGTCTGCACTGCTGCACATTTGTGTCATGCAGTTTTGCACTTTCTGGTGTCGGGTTCCAGAACCATTGTTGGTTCATGAGGCGGTCCTTCTACTTTCGCCATACTGCTGCAGTGATGACCTGTGGCCACTAGGTATCGCTGCGTTCCCTTCCGGCGTGGCGTAGGTGCTTCTTGGGTGTTTGCTTCTGGAGGGTTGCGTCACCACTCCGTTGGGCGTTCTTCTGATCTTTCTTCGTTTCGCCCGCGCTGATGGCTGCGCTCTTGTTCGCTTTTCTTCTGCGCATTTGCTGCTTATGCTCTAGAATATCCTGAGTGGAGTTGCTGCACTCCTGACGCGCTTCTGGGGCGTTTCTGGGGTTCTGTCGCGTTCTTGTCTTCCCAGGCTGTGTGATGGCTTGGTGGCGTTCCGGTGTGGCAGTGTTCTTTGCGCTTCTGACACGTTCCTGCGCCGTCTCCTTACAGTGTCTTGTGTGTATGCGTTGCAACCAGTTTTGCTGACTGTCTCTTGCGTGCTCTTCAGTTCCTTTCTGCTTGGGAGTAGCAACCTGCCAGCAGGTGGTCCTCTATTAGTCTCTGGGCATCACATGTGGGGCTAGGCATTCCTGTCTGTGTGTGTATTTTTGCTTGTAGGCTTGCCTCACCTTGTGGCATTTAACTTTGCTGCCAGTGCTATTTATTGTACAGGCGCAATTTTGCACTTTGGCCACTAGATGGCAATGTAGGATTTCTTTGTTGGCAGTCTGCGTTGTTTTGTGCTTGTCTGGAGATTTCCTCTGATCCTCCTGATGGAGCTGCCGGTGCAGGGCTGTGTGCTGCGTGTGGGTAAGTGGTGGTGCAGCCACTCTGGTGTGCTTGGGGCAGTAGACAACGTGTGAGACGGGATACCTCCTGATACAGGCTTGCTGAAGTCTGGTAAGTTATTTACTTTGCCTCTGGGGCTTAATTGTGAAAAAGGGGGGCTCAATTGAGAGCAGATGAGCTGGATGGCAGCCAGAGGCAGTTGCGGTCTCCAGCCTCCTTACAGCGGGCTTCTTCTTTTCCCACTGTGCCTCCGCCTAGGTAAACACTGGGGGGTTTGAAGTGTCTTCGGGCCGGATGCTGCCTTTGTCCTTTCGTGCCCCGCCGTCGCAGCTTCATTCTTCACATGCTGCGCGGCGGGGAAGGTGTCAGCGCTGGTCTCCGGGCAGTTCACTGCCTTTTGCGGTGAGTTTGCTTGGTTAGGCTGCTCAGGGGGGCTTGACGCTTCGTTTCCCGGCTTCGAGCCGGGCGCTGGATTTCTTGTTTCCCCTCCCCCACTGCTGCAGCCACACGTCACACGCGGCGCGGGGTGGGAAGCAATTAGCGGTTTGCTGCAGGTTGGGCTCCGCTGAAGATTCAGTTCATTGCACGTGGGCTCCGCTTCAACTATTCGGCGCCCGGCAGCTCTCCCCACGCTGCGGGCACTCCGAGGAACGGGATGGCCTCCCGCTGACTTCGGGGCAGGGCCCGGCAGTTTTTTCCATACGCTCCCCGCCGAAGCAGTTTCAGTCACATCCCCGCCGCAGCAGCTTCAGTCACACGCTGCGCGGCGGGAGTAGGGTTGCCGCAGGCGGGCCGCGGGTGGGCTCCGCTGGTCCTGCTTTAGTGTATAAAGTTTATTGTTGGTCGCATTTCGCTCGGCAGAGCGCCATTACTACGTGGGTGGGCTCAGCTTTATTGTTCAGTCATGGGGGGGTCGCTTCAGGCTCACGCGGCCCCCCGAGGCTTCTCCAGTGCCCGGGCTTACCTCCGGCTGACGGACCTTCCAGCCTCGCGGGTGGGCACCGCGTCAGTCTTCACGCGATGGGGTTCAATTGCGCCCGATGCGGGGGGGCTGCGGTCGGTCCGCATTCGTTCCGGGGCACAGTTGCGGCCGGTGCAGGTGGGCTCTGTCCGGTCCGCTTATCCTCTTGGGGGCACCGCCACGGCAGGGAGGCATTCAGCAGGCTGGAGAGGTGCGGGGTGGGCTCCCCGTCACCTCCTCCTTCTCCCCCAGGCTCGGCCCACGCCCCGTGGGCCTCTCGGCGGCTGGCTCTTTCTTTAGGGGGGTGTGCCTTCGCTGCTGGCAGCTTCCCTTCCCTTTTTCCTCGATGTTTTTCTTGGCTGGCACGCGTGGGCACAGCGTTACCTCCTCGTCGCCATTGTAAAGTCTTGTAGGGGCCCTAGGCCCTCATGCTAGTAATGACTGCGACACAGACACACTGGATGCATGGTGCAACTGGCCCAGAGCACGTGGGCTCTGCCTCTTTTATTTAGCCTGTGTCACCTGACCAGTGACATCAGTGGTGGGTGGCTGTTCAGTGTAATTACAGGCTCAGCACTAGAATGCTGACCGACTGAGTCCTTACACCACCCAGCAGGATTGGTAGCGCTTATAAAACCTTTTACATAGAAATGTAAATTGATTATAAAATTAAACACCGGACGTGTTGATTAAACACACGTCGGATTGGTAACGCGGCATTGCCTGAGGGGCCGGTGTTCAGTGTCAGTTGTGGGCTCCTTTTTTGAGCACTGAGCGGTCTGAGGGCTATTTGCCGGTTTCTGTGTTGTTCAGATGCAACCAGCAGCCCAGTGGGTGCCTGAGTGGCCTTTGTGGAGGTAGATAGGCCTCCATTACCTTCCTTTTATCAAAGGGCAGAGGTGTCACTCCCTTTCTCTAGCTGGGGCCGGCCCATTAGCATATGCATATTGTGCAGGGGCAGGGGGCCGGAGCAAAAGTGGCCTCACTTCTATTCAGGTGTGTTTCATAAGTGGAGGCTAATACGTGCATTTATTGTCACACACTTCCCCCCCCCTTTTTATTTAAATAAAACTTCGCCGAAGCAGTGTTTTGCAAAGGCAATATACAAAAGTGGCCACTTTTTTTTAGCGTGCCCGGCCCGATTTTTAATCCCAATCCAACCATGTGTGTAGGGAGCATCGTGTTAGGCTAATGGAGCAAGTGAGGATATTTACAACAGACAAAAACCCTATGGGACTGGGAAGCACCGATGCTGTGTGCAAATGCGCGTTCGTGTTCCTCAGAATGCTTAGAGGGCAAGTGCGGCAAGATACTCCAAAAGAAAGCGCCCGGGGCTGGGGGGGCAAAGCACTTACTGGGGCCGATAGTGGGTAAAGACAATCGCGCTTATCAAAGTGCCGAGACCGATTGGATTTGGATTTAAGCGCCTGTCAAAATAAGAGATGGGAGCGTGGATTAAACGTGTTTATTCAATCTGGATTACGTGAGCAATGGTGTGCAGGCGCAGTGCGTCCATTGGGGCGTGGGGGCGTAGCCCCCCCCGCCCGCCCGCAGCCGCCCGCAGCTCCCTCGGCGACGGCGTTAGTTCAAAGTAAAGACGCCAAGGCAGGCAGGACTCGGGAGAACTGACGTTCGAATCCTCATGTCAGTCAGCATGACATCACATCGCCCACCCCCTTCAGAGTCTGAAGGGGGTGGGCAGGGTGGCGTCATGTTGACTGACATGATGATGTCATGTCACCAGGGCGAGCAACACAAGTGCGCATGAGGGAAATTAGTTCCTCTAAGAGTACCCTGTTTATAAATTTCTATAATTCAGGTAATAAGAATAGTGGTGGCGATAATATTGCCGCACTCGATTCATTTTTAAATTTACTCAGTCATAATACAAATACAAACTATGAATATGTGTTCATGGGTGATTTTAATATTCATCCCTGTGATTATGGTTGTGGTTCAATTGGTCGCATGGTGAATACGGGACAGGAGGGGCCTCACTTTGAGCACACTAAATTAGGTGAAGAACTGGAAGAACTTTTGGCCAATTTTAACTTTTTTGAACCAGGGAATAGGTGGGGGGAGCCCAGAACACCTACTTTTAAGGGGATAGTTCCTGGCACAATCATTGATTACATCTTTGTTGTGAGAAGTTGGCCTGGTATATAATGCTCACTAATTCCAGTGATCACTTTGTACCATGCCAAGCAACCCTTATGATGATGGTTGTAATTCAACCTTGTAGACCAGTTATCCTAGTGGTAACGTGGACAAAGCAGTCTTAGGCTAAACTCTGAAAGGCATGTGAAGCCAGCTGTTATACCATACACAACCCCCTTGAATACCAAATGAAAGGGACACCACACAGATATATATTGAAAATATATATTGATTTATTAACTATAAAATCCCCTGGACTCTTTATGAGCACAGAAGCACAAGCGTTAAATCACAAGACAGTTTAAAATACACAAAAGCTGCACAATATGGATGAGCCCTAGGGGCCACCTAAACCATATACTAAGAAAGTGGTATAAGAGATACCAGGAGGAAAGTGAAGAGGCCTAGGGCCTTGGGAATCGCTGGAGCTATTCGAGACTGGCAATGACTAAGTCGGGAAAGGCCCACGGGACTCGGGTGCAGTGTTCAAAGTGCACGCACTTCTCAATACAAAGTCTATGGTGCGTAAAAAGCACAAAGTTAGAAAGTTAGGAACCTTCCGAGTGACCTACGGAGCTGAAACTTAAAACACAGGCCCTTGGGATGTGTACCAGTGCAGGAGCACCGGCGGAGCTGAGTTACCTCACCCACAGGAAGCGGGTGCACAGGGTCGAAGCTGTGTCGGGTTTCGTCACGCTGGTCGATGGTGCTTGGAGCTGAAGATGCTGCAGGCGGCTCGATGAGAAGAGTTCCGGTGGATCCAAGGGTGGATCTGAAGATGTGAAGACCTGAAAGCAGAGGGGACAGTGTTCAAAGTCACTAGCCAGTGACTACCGTGGAACCAGATTGGAACCAGGCGATGTCGGGTGCAAACAGGCGTTGTCGGGTAGCTTCTTTCTGCAGCCACGTGGATACCCGGGGTCGAGGACGTCCAGGAGTCGGTCACGAGCTGTCCCACGTAGGCTTCTCGCTGTTGGCGGTGTCGGCGACCTGATCGGAGCAAACAGGCCTTGGCAAATGCAAGCCACGCAGAAGTTGAAAGATGCTGTTCACTCGGACCAGCAAGGTCAGAGCGGGTGCTCCTTTTCACAGGAGCTTGGGTAGGTCTGGAGCAACCAGACCTGCTGTGTAAATCTTCGGGTTCGTCGCCAAGATGGCCGCTGGCCGCGTGGCTAGTGGCCGGGATGGCGCGTCGAGTGGCACAATGCAAAAGGGCCCCACGCAGATCGTGGAGATGCTGGAGGGCTGATCTTCGGTGCAAGGGCTGCTCGGTGGTGGGGGTTCTCAATCCCCAAAGCACAACGTCGAGGATGCCTCAGAAGCTGCGCAGTCAACTTGTCGAGTGTCTTTCAAGAGGTCCGGTCCCACGTCACTCGGTGCCTCCACGGGTCCCTTCTTCGCAGGGACTGTGGATCGGGCTCTGAGAGGTCTGGGAGTCTGGTTCTTGTCGGGCTCTGTCTCCGGCGGGAGGCGGCGGCAAAGCAGACGTCGAGTTGCTGGTTGGTACCTGTGTTCACAGGGTGGCCACTCCTAGGCCACAAGGGAGATTCTCTTCAGTCTTCTGTGCAGCAGAATGTCGAAGTCCAGTCTTCTTCTTGTTTAAAGTTGATTTCGGGATGATCTGCTGTGCAATGGCACTGCTCCCCCTCTTATTCCCAAACTGGGGGTGGATCACCTACTAGGTCCCTCCTCTGGGAGGAACCAGGAAGGGGGGCGGTTACACCCCCTTTCCTTTGTCCAGCTCCGCGCCAGGACTGGGGCTGGAAGGCCCCAGAACCGGTTTGGACTGGCCTATGCACGGGGACACCTTGTGTGCCCCGGGCATGTCTGATTCTATTCAGCCCTGTCCTACCCAATACACAAAATCCTGTCTGGGGTGGTGCTCGCACCTCCCAAGGCAGGAAACCCTTTGTCCAGGCCACCATCTGCCGAGTTTCGGTCAGCAGCAGGAGGCCAGACTTGTGTCTGTGGTGGCAGCGTCCATTTTGTGAAGCTGAGGCTCTGTTTAACTTTAACCGGGGTTAAGGCTACACACATGTCGTGTCCCTCTAGAAGGGTGGAATGCTATCCCCGTCGCCAGAATTGGCGAGGGGATAGTATTCCAATTCGTATGACACCTTACTCGACATGTTTTGATAAAGCCAAACCAAAGATAGCATTTAACCGCGAGGATTATAATGCACTTAAGAGTATATGGTATGGCAATATCCCGGAACAGCTTAGGGAGTTGTTCCCGACAGCTGCAGACAGGCTCAGCTCATGCTAGAGCACCATCTCACATATTTCCAAGCACTCTGCCTCCAGGATTGATGAGGCCTTCCATAGGAGTGGCTGATAGGAACATATGTGTCCAGTTTAGGGTTAGGCACAGGCATACTGTACCTAAGTAAGAGGTGGTTACACCGACTTACCCCAGCTGAGTGATCAGCCAGTTGTGTCAAATATGGAGGCCAGGCCAGGGGTGGCATAATACATGCTGCAGCCCCTGGTAGGCCTTGGATACACCTATGCCCTGGGCACCTAGGGTGCACTAATACAGGGGCTCATAAGGTGAACCAGTTCCAATTCGTAATGCACCTAAAGTGCATTGGCATCAATTTAGAGAGAGAACAGCAGGCTGTGGGTCTGATTAGCAGGCCCACAGCCACATTAAGTCAGAAACCAGTGAAGCAAAAAGCAAAAATTTGGGGTGACCCTAGGATAGCAGACCCTACTCTCCTACATAACCCCCCCCCCAAACGCAGGGACATTAGACTAACCTTGACCAGTTGTGTCTTCATGTTCTAAGTGGAAGTACCTGGAGAGACCATCTGCGTTGCCATGGTCAGTCCCTGGGCGGTGCTCCACTGTAAAGTCCATCCCCTGTAGGGAAATGGACCACCTGAGTAGTTTGGGGCTTTCACCCTTCATCTGATTAAGCCATAGGAGGGGCTTATGGTCGGTCTGAATCTTGAAGTGAGTGCCAAATAAGTATGGTCTCAACTTCTTCAGGGCCCACACCACAGCAAAGGCCTCCCTCTCTATAGCTGACCAACGTTTCTCTCTGGGGGTCAGCCTTCTGCTAATGAAAGCAATGGGCTGGTCCTGGCCATCTACATTAAGCTGTGAAAGCACTGCTCCCACTCCCAACTCAGAAGCATCTGTTTGGACAATGAACTCTCTTGAGTAGTCAGGACTCTTCAGGATAGGTGCAGAGCACATGGCCTTCTTCAGGTCATCAAATGCCTTTTGACAGATTTCTGTCCACTGAACCTTTTTGGGCATCTTCTTGGATGTCAGATCATTAAGAGGAGTCACAATGGACCCATAGTTCTTAACAAACTTCCTGTAGTACCCAGTCAGGCCCAAGAAAGCTCTGACCTGAGTCTGGGTAGTTGGAGGGGACCAGTCCTTGATGGTCTGGATCTTACTCTCCAGTGGTTGAACTTGGCCTCCACCTACAAGGTGGCCCAGGTATACAACCTTGCTCTGCCCTATCTGGCACTTTGTTGCCTTGATAGTGAGGCCTGCCTTTTGCAGAGCCTCAAGCACTTCCTTCAGGTGGACCAGGTGATCCTCCCAGGTGGAGCTAAAGACAGCAATATCGTCCAGATAAGCTGCACAAAAGTCATCCAACCCAGTGAGGACTTGATTCACCAACCTTTGGAAGGTGGCAGGTGCATTTTTCAAACCAAAGGGCATCACCACAAACTGATAATGCCCACTAGGGGTAGAAAATGCTGTCTTGGCTTTAGACTCCTCAGCTAACCTGATTTGCCAGTAGCCAGCTGTCAAGTCAAATGTGCTCAAATATTTGGCAGAAGCCAACTTGTCAATGAGCTCATCTGCCCTTGGAATAGGGTGTGCATCTGTCCTGGTGACAGCATTGAGTCCTCTGTAATCCACACAGAACCTCATCTCTCTCTTGCCATCTTTGGTGTGAGGTTTGGGGACCAGAACCACTGGGCTAGCCCAGGGGCTCTCTGAAGGCTCAATGACACCTAATTCCAGCATCTTTTGCACCTCAGTCTTTATACAGTCCCTGACGTGGTCAGGTTGCCTGTAAATTTTGCTCTTTACAGGAAGACTGTCACCAGTGTCCACCACATGTGTACACCAGTTAGTCTGACTGGGTGTCAAGGAGAACATATGCCTGTATGCCTGTAGAACTTGTCTGCAGTCATGTTGCTGATGTTCAGTGAGGCTGCCACCTAAGGCCACACCATCAACTGAGCCATCCTCAGGGTTCTGAGTGAGCAGGTCTGGGAGAGGGTCACTCTCTTCCTCCTGTCCCTCATCTGTAGCCATGAGCAAGCCCATGTCTGCCCTGCTGACATATGCCTTCAATCTATTTACATGGAGCACCCTGTGGGGGCTCCTGGGAGTTCCTAGGTCCACCAAGTAGGTAACCTCTCCCTTCTTTTCCAGAATTGTATGGGGTCCAGACCATTTGTCTTGGAGTGCTGCTGGGGCCACTGGCTCCAACACCCATACCTTCTGTCCAGGCTGAAATTCAACAAGGACAGCCTTTTGGTCATGCCAAGCTTTTTGTAATTCTTGGCTAGCCTCAAGGTTTTTGGATGCCTTTTCCATGTACTCTGCCATCCTGGAGCGGAGACCAAGTACATAGTCCACTATGTCTTGCTTAGGCTTTTTGAGAGGTAACTCCCATCCTTCCTTCACTAGACACAGGGGTCCTCTTACAGGGTGCCCAAACAACAATTCAAAGGGGCTGAAGCCAACCCCCTTTTGAGGGACCTCTCTGTAAGCGAACAAAAGGCAGGGCAGAAGGATGTCCCATCTTCGCCTGAGCTTTTCAGGTAATCCTTTAATCATGCCCTTTAGGGTCTTGTTAAATCTCTCAACAAGCCCATTGCATTGTGGGTGATAAGGAGTGGTGAACTTGTAGTTTACACCACATTCCTTCCACATAGCTGTCAAATATCCAGACATGAAGTTGGCACCTCTATCTGATATTACCTCCTTAGGAAACCCCACTCTGGAGAAAACTCCAAGTAAGGCCCTGGCCACAACAGGAGCTGTTGTGGTCCTAAGGGGAATTGCCTCTGGGTACCTGGTGGCATGATCCACTACCACCAGTATGAATCTGTGCCCAGATGCTGTAGGGGGATCCATTGGACCAACAATATCAATCCCCACTCTCTCAAAGGGAACCCCCACCACAGGTAGTGGTATCAGGGGGGCCTTTGTTGTTCCACCTGCTTTACCACTGGCTTGGCAGGTTTCACAGGAGCGACAAAACTCCTTGGTGTCTTCAGACATGTGAGGCCAGTGAAAGTGAGGGACAAGCCTGTCCCAAGTCTTGTTCTGGCCTAGGTGTCCTGCTAAAGGAATATCATGGGCCAAGGTGAGTAGGAAGCCCCTAAATTGCAGAGGTATAACCAACCTCCTGGTAGCACCAGGCTTGGGGTCTCTAGCCTCTGAATAAAGGAGTCCATCGTCCCAATATACTTTATGGGCACCTTGAGCATTCCCAGCAGCCTCAGCAGCAGCCTGCTGTCTGAGGGGTTCAAGAGAAGGACAGGTTAACTGAGCCTGCCCCAAGTCTGCCCTAGAAGGTCCCCCTGTCCCCAGAAACTCAACCTGATCAGGTTCAAGTTCTTCAGGGACAGTTCCTTCAGGGGTCTCCAGATCAGTTTCCTGTGAAGCCTGATCCTCACTTGTAGGCAGTTGGGAAGGCGCAGCCTTAACCCTCCTGTTCTTCTTCTTGGGAGGTACTTGGTCCATTGTTCCAGGATCCAAGACCTGAGGTTCAGAGAGGCACTTTTTGGCCTGTGACCTGGTCACAGCAAGGACATGTGATGATATCCCTAACATCTCTGCATGAGTCCTGTACTCAACTTCTGACCATAGAGAGTTCTCCAGGTCATTGCCCAACAAACATTCTACTGGGAGATCAGCACTAACCACAACTTTCTTTAGGCCAGTTACCCCTCCCCAGGAAAAGTTAACAAGTGCCACACTATGTGTAGTAGTGACATTGCTGGCATTGGTCACCAGGTAATCATCGCCTGGCATGTATTGTCCAGGGTCCACAAAGTTAGGTGTCACCATAGTGACACTGGCACATGTGTCCCTGTAAGCTTGAGCCACTTTGTTGTTAATCAAAGGTGTCTGTCTGTATTTGCCCAGGTTACTGGGACTTATGTCAGGGGTCAAATCTATGTCCCCTTCACAAACCAGAACAGCCTGTGTAAGAGTTCTGACTAGGTCAGAATCTCCTTCAGTTCCCAAAGTGATTCCCACTAATCCCTTGGCTTGAGGACCAGCACTGCTAACTGTACTAGTGGGTGCAGGTGCCTTAGGGGCTGCAGTGCTGGGGGCTCCACCCTTTTTACACTCACTTGTCCAGTGAGAGGTGTTCTTACAAGTTTTACACCAGGGTTTCTTCTGACCTTCTTTCTTCTTCTTCTTGGAAGTTTGGGACCCACCCTCTGTCTCAGTTTGGGGCCCTGTTGAAGACTTCTGGTCTTTAGCTTTCTGCTCCCCACCCTTCTGGTCTGTTTTCTTCTGGTCACCACCCTGGTTCTGGTTCTTTTGCTTAACTCTGGTTCTTACCCATTTATCTGCCCTCTTTCCCAATTCTTGGGGAGAGGTCAAATCTGAGTCAACCAAATGTTGATGCAACTGCTGGTTCTGACAATTATTTAAAATTTGTTCTCTCATCAGCAAATTATACAATCCTTCATAGTCTGTAACCTTGCTTCCCAGCAACCATCCCTCCAGAGCCTTAGTGGCACACTCAACAAATTCAGACCAGTCCTGAGTCTGTGTCTTCTGGGTATCTCTGACCATTAACCTGTACTGTTCAGTGGTTAAGCCTAACCCATCAATCAGAGCACTCTTCAGGACCAGGTAGTTTCTAGAATCCCCATCACTAACTGTGAGGAGTCTGTCTCGGCCTCTACCTTCAAAGGAGAGCCACAAGATTGCTGCCCACTGCTCCTGAGGGATCTGCTGTACTCTGCAGGCTCTCTCCATTGCAGTAATCCATTTATGGATATCATCCCCAGCTTTGTAGGGGGGCACAATCTTACTCAGGTTTCTATTATCAAAAGACCTGTCTTTATCCTTGTGGATATTGCTGCCACCAGTGGGTTCTATTACCCCACTCTCTCTAGGCTGTCTTGCTCTAGCAAGTTTCTCCTTAGCCAGGGCAACCTCTAACTCTTGCCTCTGGATCCTAAGCTCAGCCTCTCTCATCTTGGCCTCATGTTCCCTTCTCTGAGGGCTAGTCATCTCCTTTCTGGAGTGACCATGAGAGCCTCTAGAGACATGGGAGGTATTGGATTCACCTGAGTGATGCCTCCTCCTCCTATGGCCCTGGTTAAGTCCACCTGGGGGTCTGAATGGGTTGTTACCTGATTCATTCCCAAGTTGACTTAAGTTAGCCTGGTTCAGTCTACTGACCAGCACCTGACTATCTCTGTCATCATCTGACTCACTGCTTTCCACCTCCTCCTCCTCTTCTTCTTCCTCTACATCTACCTGAGGAGCTCCAGTGGTGGAGGCTTCCTCATCTACCAGGATGATAGGGGCAGGGGTGTCTACAGTGTCATCCTCTGAAGGATGGCCCCCTTCAGCATCCCCTGTGGGGTTTGCTTTAGAGGTCTTTAGAGCCTCAGACTGATCCAAGAGCTCTCTTAGGTGGTCTGTAGTAGGGGAAGGCCCTGTCTTCAGACCCCTTAAGACACAAAGCTGTCTTAATTCCTTAAAGGGAAAAATAGCAAACTGGGATGGTGCCCTTGGAGGGTCACTCTCAACAGGAGTAAGTCCACTGGACCCCTCTGTTCCAGACATTGCTCTAGTGTGGGTGGATGTGTTGCAATCTACCTACACTGGTGTTTACCTACTAAACCTATCTAGTAGTTGTAGCTAGGGTGTGCTACTCCCTTTGCTCTACAACAACTAAGTTCAGTAGAACTTAAGTATACTAGTCTTGTTTTATATGTACCTAGCAGGTACCTGTATGATCTTTCAAATGATAATCTCAAAGATTGTAATGGTAAAACAACAGCAAGCTCAGATCCCACCGCTGCCACCAATGTGAGAAGTTGGCCTGGTATATAATGCTCACTAATTCTAGTGATCACTTTGTACCATGCCAAGCAACCCTTATGATGATGGTTGTAATTCAACCTTGTAGACCAGTTATCCTAGTGGTAACGTGGACAAAGCAGTCTTAGGCTAAACTCTGAAAGGCATGTGAAGCCAGCTGTTATACCATACACAACCCCCTTGAATACCAAATGAAAGGGACACCACACAGATATATATTGAAAATATATATTGATTTATTAACTATAAAATCCCCTGGACTCTTTATGAGCACAGAAGCACAAGCGTTAAATCACAAGACAGTTTAAAATACACAAAAGCTGCACAATATGGATGAGCCCTAGGGGCCACCTAAACCATATACTAAGAAAGTGGTATAAGAGATACCAGGAGGAAAGTGAAGAGGCCTAGGGCTTTGGGAATCGCTGGAGCTATTCGAGACTGGCAATGACTAAGTCGGGAAAGGCCCACGGGACTCGGGTGCAGTGTTCAAAGTGCACGCACTTCTCAATACAAAGTC
Source organism: Lissotriton vulgaris (assembly GCF_964263255.1). Lineage (NCBI taxonomy): Eukaryota > Metazoa > Chordata > Amphibia > Caudata > Salamandridae > Lissotriton > Lissotriton vulgaris. The sequence goes on along the minus strand of NC_141689.1, from coordinate 836,270,555 downwards.
TATGGTGCGTAAAAAGCACAAAGTTAGAAAGTTAGGAACCTTCCGAGTGACCTACGGAGCTGAAACTTAAAACACAGGCCCTTGGGATGTGTACCAGTGCAGGAGCACCGGCGGAGCTGAGTTACCTCACCCACAGGAAGCGGGTGCACAGGGTCGAAGCTGTGTCGGGTTTCGTCACGCTGGTCGATGGTGCTTGGAGCTGAAGATGCTGCAGGCGGCTCGATGAGAAGAGTTCCGGTGGATCCAAGGGTGGATCTGAAGATGTGAAGACCTGAAAGCAGAGGGGACAGTGTTCAAAGTCACTAGCCAGTGACTACCGTGGAACCAGATTGGAACCAGGCGATGTCGGGTGCAAACAGGCGTTGTCGGGTAGCTTCTTTCTGCAGCCACGTGGATACCCGGGGTCGAGGACGTCCAGGAGTCGGTCACGAGCTGTCCCACGTAGGCTTCTCGCTGTTGGCGGTGTCGGCGACCTGATCGGAGCAAACAGGCCTTGGCAAATGCAAGCCACGCAGAAGTTGAAAGATGCTGTTCACTCGGACCAGCAAGGTCAGAGCGGGTGCTCCTTTTCACAGGAGCTTGGGTAGGTCTGGAGCAACCAGACCTGCTGTGTAAATCTTCGGGTTCGTCGCCAAGATGGCCGCTGGCCGCGTGGCTAGTGGCCGGGATGGCGCGTCGAGTGGCACAATGCAAAAGGGCCCCACGCAGATCGTGGAGATGCTGGAGGGCTGATCTTCGGTGCAAGGGCTGCTCGGTGGTGGGGGTTCTCAATCCCCAAAGCACAACGTCGAGGATGCCTCAGAAGCTGCGCAGTCAGCTTGTCGAGTGTCTTTCAAGAGGTCCGGTCCCACGTCACTCGGTGCCTCCACGGGTCCCTTCTTCGCAGGGACTGTGGATCGGGCTCTGAGAGGTCTGGGAGTCTGGTTCTTGTCGGGCTCTGGGCTCGGTCTCCGGCGGGAGGCGGCGGCAAAGCAGACGTCGAGTTGCTGGTTGGTACCTGTGTTCACAGGGTGGCCACTCCTAGGCCACAAGGGAGATTCTCTTCAGTCTTCTGTGCAGCAGAATGTCGAAGTCCAGTCTTCTTCTTGTTTAAAGTTGATTTCGGGATGATCTGCTGTGCAATGGCACTGCTCCCCCTCTTATTCCCAAACTGGGGGTGGATCACCTACTAGGTCCCTCCTCTGGGAGGAACCAGGAAGGGGGGCGGTTACACCCCCTTTCCTTTGTCCAGCTCCGCGCCAGGACTGGGGCTGGAAGGCCCCAGAACCGGTTTGGACTGGCCTATGCACGGGGACACCTTGTGTGCCCCGGGCATGTCTGATTCTATTCAGCCCTGTCCTACCCAATACACAAAATCCTGTCTGGGGTGGTGCTCGCACCTCCCAAGGCAGGAAACCCTTTGTCCAGGCCACCATCTGCCGAGTTTCGGTCAGCAGCAGGAGGCCAGACTTGTGTCTGTGGTGGCAGCGTCCATTTTGTGAAGCTGAGGCTCTGTTTAACTTTAACCGGGGTTAAGGCTACACACATGTCGTGTCCCTCTAGAAGGGTGGAATGCTATCCCCGTCGCCAGAATTGGCGAGGGGATAGTATTCCAATTCGTATGACACCTTACTCGACATGTTTTGATAAAGCCAAACCAAAGATAGCATTTAACCACGAGGATTATAATGCACTTAAGAGTATATGGTATGGCAATATCCCGGAACAGCTTAGGGAGTTGTTCCCGACAGCTGCAGACAGGCTCAGCTCATGCTAGAGCACCATCTCACATATTTCCAAGCACTCTGCCTCCAGGATTGATGAGGCCTTCCATAGGAGTGGCTGATAGGAACATATGTGTCCAGTTTAGGGTTAGGCACAGGCATACTGTACCTAAGTAAGAGGTGGTTACACCGACTTACCCCAGCTGAGTGATCAGCCAGTTGTGTCAAATATGGAGGCCAGGCCAGGGGTGGCATAATACATGCTGCAGCCCCTGGTAGGCCTTGGATACACCTATGCCCTGGGCACCTAGGGTGCACTAATACAGGGGCTCATAAGGTGAACCAGTTCCAATTCGTAATGCACCTAAAGTGCATTGGCATCAATTTAGAGAGAGAACAGCAGGCTGTGGGTCTGATTAGCAGGCCCACAGCCACATTAAGTCAGAAACCAGTGAAGCAAAAAGCAAAAATTTGGGGTGACCCTAGGATAGCAGACCCTACTCTCCTACATATGTGACCCCAGTTATTCTCAACCGTACTATTTCCTATTGCACAGTCCCTTCCCCCCTTAGTGACCATAATCCCGTCCTCTTGGTGGTGGCATGGGGGGATTTTATGGGCCCTATGCCGGGGCAGGTCATTATAGGACCTGCCCTACACACAATAGATCAGGGTTGACGGCTTAATTGGGCAAACGTGGTTCCCAGTAATTTTTATTCTGACATTGGCCCGCAAATCAAGGATCAGATCATGATTTGCCAGACTCCAGCCTCGCAAGGTCATGAAACAACGGACGCCTTTCAAACGATCTGTAGCAAAATTTCTTCTAACCTCACGGTTAAACTGAGGAAGGGTGATAATAAACACTGCCGATGGTTTGATGCTCCTTGTTCAAAAGCCCACAAATCCCTAAAATTGGCACTTAAAGCTAACCCTAGGGACAGGGCAGTTGTTGCTACTCTAAGAAAGGATTACAAAAGAGCCATTAAGATCAGACAGGATAATATCAAACACGAGGCTTGGGAGAACCTAATCTCTATTGATATCTTGCGGGATAGTAGGCAATTTTGGGCCGTAATTAACCAGCCCTACTTCTCTGACTCACCCAACCTAGATACGGACTGCGTCATCCCGGATGATAAGTGGCTGGCACATTTTAGTTCTGTCTATGGAGACAATGGCACGGTCACCCAGCCCCTTAACATGACCATGACCATTCCTGAGGCTATCCCCATGCACTTTAACAGGGCCGAGATAGAGAAAGCAATCCGTGCCACGAATAGGAATAAAGCCCCTGGCCCGGATGGGGTGCCGGCTGATTTTTATATACACTCATCAGAATTATGGGCAGGTATCCTAGCAAATGTATTTACAGCTGCAAACAGTAACCCCCCCACAACCACATGGACAACTTCTACAATTGTTCCCATATTTAAAAAGGGGCAAAGGGATGACCCGGGGTGCTATCGGCCTATATCCCTTTTGGACTCTGCAATTAAGATCCTAGGCAGAGTCCTCTTAGCTAGGTTAAGGGATAGTCTGGAAGGTTGTGGTGGTTTGGCCGACATTCAGTACGGTTTTAGAGAGAAGAGAGGCACGATCGAGCAGTGCTCTAACCTACACCTCTTGATCTCAAAGTATACGGTGGCCAAGGAGGGGTCACTGTACCTAGCGTTCTTGGACCTCTCCTCGGCCTTCGACCTGGTCAATAGGTCCAAGCTCTGGGATATCCTTTTGAAGATTGGGATTGACAAGGCTCTGGTTAGTTTCATGGCCTCACTTCATCAAGATTTGCAGTGGTGCGGGTCACAAAAGAAGGCAGATGCACGTCCCGTTTCAACTCGAAGCGAGGGGTCAGACAGGGTTACATACTTGCTCCTCTGCTATTTACAATTTACATCAATGGCCTAGGTACCCACTTAGAGGGCGCTGCTGGAGACGTTCCGCGTGTAGGAGAAGTTAAGATCCCTGCTCTCCTATACGCGGACGATGCAGTGCTGATAGCTCGCACCGGCGTCTGTCTCCAACAGCTTTTTGACGCATTCGGTACCTTCATGGACCAACTAGACTTGAAGGTTAATTCAAACAAGTCACACACTATGGTTGTTGGTCCCCAGAAGAAAAGAGCCCTGGTAAAAAACATTTAGATGCAAGGGAGAAGTTGTGTCTAGAGTACCTGCAATGCTTAATTTGTAAAATATGAAGTGCAGGTGCTGAAATTTTTGTTGGAGGCCACACCCACTTTTTTGGCTCCACCCATTCACTCCACTGGTTCCACACACTTACTCTATTAGCTCCACCCACATCTTCAAGTGGCACTGCTAAAAGTCAAATATAATACCTGATCTGAATTTCAGAAAGGGAGCCTTCGTATGGTTTTGATAGGAGGTTCCCCGTGAACCATTTTGAAAAAGATTAAAGCAAATGTGCATTTAAAGCATAAGTTTGGAATAAATTATCTAAAACCAGTAATGCATTGAAAAGGGACAATTTCAGTGCTATGTGTAATGATTTGGGTAAAGGACAATACTGGGGGTAGGGCATGGTATAAGTTGCATTTGGGTGGAGAGCGTCAGTTAGCTCAACAGAATACCAGGCTAACGCTAAACCAAAAGACCTTGGATGTAACGCTTGGTTTTGCATCACAATCCAGTCTGCACCTCGGCCTTTCATATGAGAAGTCATCCACCATAAGAGAAGCCAAAAATGAGTTCACTAAACAGCAATATGAGCAAAGTAAACGAGTACATTTCTGATATTTGGTGTTAGGCAAGCCCGTTAATTCTCAAGCTTCCCATTTTCTATTGCTATTTCTGGAATTCAAGTTTGCCATTACAAATTATAATACCAGAGATTCAAAGCTCTAATTGTCCTCTTGGTTTTGTACTAGATTTCTGATTTGTGCAATATTTAGAGTCTAATACATAAATTGGCGGGGAGTAGAATTTCTTTCTAGTTTGTGCAAGACATCCAGCCTGCACGTAAGTATTCATTTTACAAAGTTGCAGCAGAAACAGGAGACCTGGCCTTTATTGACAGCCACATAAGCTTTCAAATGCTGCTATAATACCGCAGATTTCCCGAAACAATAGCGTTAAGCAACATTCTGCAAACATTTGCGATGAACAAATGAGGGGCCACATTTTTCGTTGCTCTGGCCTATTTTTGGTTTCATTTAATCCTGGTGGTATCAGATCAGTCTTTGTATCCCACATATAGATAACGTAAAAAAAAGTTTTTGTGATTATTTTGCTGCACGATATTTTGTGTACTGCATGGTTCGTCAATACATTTTCTTCCAGGAATTACAGGGGGTATACTTGTACATGCAACACCCAGGAACAAGAGGGTGTGGACTGGCGAGTCAGCATGGTGACACTAGCTAAGCCGCTCCGAGCAGTCAGGCCTCATTATCCTGAGACTGGTGCAGCCTAATCGACGCTAGGTTACGGACCCCGGGATTCCCGGCTCTGGAGCCAGCTCAGCACCATGTGAATCTAGGCAATAGCTCACTTAACTCCCACCAAGGCTCCCAGCGCCTTGAGACCCGTAAGGGTGAGTAGTTTGCGCTATACAAATACAGATTTAAATACTGATTTACACACAAGTCTGGAGGTAAATTCTTTATTCCATGTTAGGCCCGCATGTTGGAGTCACGTGCTTTACTCCCTGGCTTAACAGGCAGACATAAACCGACATTCCATGCATGTCACATTCTCCAACCTCCAGATCTATACATCATCTCTACACCACCAGCTGTTACACCGTGCATTACCAGAGCATAGATGATTTGCTTTTCTGCTGTTGGGCAAACTAAGGTTAGATTTCATGAGATTCAGGGTCATCTATGAAAGGCATAAACAACTGGCAAAATGACAACAATTATTAGTTGAACGTGAACGGTCGTTTGTAGCTGGTCACAAGAATCCTTCTGTCCTCATTTATCTCACAAAGAAACAGCTCACAAATGACTGATTACTCAGCTGCACCGTGTGTATGCTGGGACTGTTAATGTGACTTCCTGAGGCTTTTTTCTTTAAATCTTTAAATGGTGGCAATAGTGAGGGTTGAGTAATTGAAGACCATTCTCTCTTCGTGAAATAGAGTACAACTGCTGCTCTCAGTGACGGAGTGTGAATGGCACGGCTGATGAGGGGCATTCGTGCAAATGCAGGAGGGATACAAAGCTGGAAGATGATCTACAGGAGTGGGCTTTAAAGCTGGCTGACTTACTTGACCTACCCAATTCTAGACCACCCTAGATTATTGCTAATTGCGGTCCGACACAGTGATGCTATAATGTGCTAGACATTTGGATATTATGAGAACTGGATTAGTTATGTCGGGAGCCCAAAAACCCAGATGTATACAGAAGGCATGATCATCTATATAAAGTTATAAATGCAGGTTTTCAGTTGTTTCCTAGTGACATTGTATTACTCCAATATGCATATGGGGTACAGATGGGTAGAGCGAGGGTGTGGGGGATTAGAACACTGTTCTTAACATGCCTGTTTCCACAGATATTGTATGTTGCTGTGCCAATAAAGATTATACAAAAAAAACTCATACGGGTGAAACATGCATTTGTGACGCCAAATTACTGAATTGAAAAACAACAAACGAATAGCAGCGATGCGGGCGGGGATGGCACAGGCAGTGTGGACAGAGGAAGACGTTGCACCTCTCTGCAGGGAGCATAGAATAGTGGTGAGTAGGCTTGGGAAGCTGCACTTGCAGAACACTTGGCCCAGCAGCATGTGAAGAGGGATCGGACTGGCAGGCAGGGTATTAGCATGACTTTTGAGGTTGGAAGTTCCCAAAGTCACCCGAACCGCCATTAGATCACAGACTTGGGACTGGGAGATACTGAACTCACAGGTCAATGTTAACTAGGTTTTCCTTAACTACTACATCACTGTACTGGGCAGCGGAGGGACAGGCAGACTCACCGTTACAAGACTACTTGGAGATGGCCTACTACCCCCCCTTCCTCATATAGATCCTCTGCTGTGCTGGCTGTGGATGACATGTATGACCAGATGGTGTGCAGCAAAACCCCTGTGCTGGACCGGGTTTCCAGTGGAGTTTTTCTCTGCATATAAAGCAACTCTCGCCCCAAAACTTCATCGAATGTATGGTAAAGCCAGGGAATAGGGTGTCCTACAAGTGTGGCAGCCAGGATAGTGCAGGGTTTAGGCATGCACATGATGCACTAACATGGTGCCGCAATCCTGGTCTAAATGAGAGCCCATAGGCACAGATATGTTTACCACAGTCAAATGCGTGTTTAAGGACCCGGTGGCTGGCTGACACCGCACCGCGGGAGTCAGCCGTGTCGGTAGGCACTACAGGGCCCGATTGCAGACGCCTGAGCCAGGCTTGTGCGGCGGCTGCTGGCAAGCAACAGTAGAGGACTTAAATATGGAAGAGCGGCCAGGTAGTGGTACGGAAGCGACACCTGAAGCAGCTTATATTGGCAGTACCTCAGCCCCTGAAACAACAATGGCGTCTTAGTGGCAGGAGTCACGCATATTACCCGGAGCTCCCCAGGTTGGCGTGCAATCAGGGGTCAGAATCAATGTCATGATCAGAGAATGGGCCAATTGAAAGCGGCGCACGGACAGTCACTGAGGTCAGGGCTCACATAATAATTGCACTAAAAAGGAACACTCTGTGCAGTACACTTTTAGAACTGTCATTTCAGGAAAAAAGGCAAGGTCATCTGCAGGTTAGAGAAGCATTTGTTTGTAGTAACCAGTCTTTTCTATGTTCCTAGACAACTTTAGGTGTTTTTATCTGGATGGTTAAATTGTTAACGTGGGCTAGAGGCCTAATAAACAATGCAAAGTAAAAACTACCGTTTTGAAAACAATTACTGCGTAAATGCAATCACAGCACGCCAAGTCGAGCAGTGACGCTGAATGCCAAAATACCTTATCGAAACAATTTCAGTTTAATGATTATCATTTGAAATCAATAGTCAGTATGTTGGCCATCCTGAAAACCGAATGGATTTAACAATAGGCTGGCTCTATGGATTCATGCCCAATTACAACTGACCTTTATCAATTTCCAGTACTTTGGCACAACTCAAAGACAAATACCAAAGGCCGATAGATTTCTGCCTGTAAAAATACCTTTTAGAAATCCACATTTATAAATGGTTCATTGGCACGGTCGCACCTCCTCCCACCTCCTATCCCCCCTTGTCCACCGGAATGAAAGTAAAAAAAGTGTGGGAGCTGATCGGGTCAGCTTAACTTGTAAGTGCTTAGCACTCTCCTTAACTTAATTTATTGTATCTTCTAAGTTCGAACTTCTTACCGTTATTTGTGTTGGGGCCGGTCGGCACGCCAGGAGTCAGACACACACACTGGTAGCCTAGGCTAGCTAGCTGCACACCGCACTGCTCAGGCTCAGATCAGTTGTTCTTTGCTATGTGCTGCCTGCTTGCTACCTAGCAGCAGGCCGCAGTCTGCAGTGCCAGCACCAGCAGCCCAGCCCAGACCATCCTGTAGTACTGTAGACACCCCAGTACAATACTGGCTGCAGTCAGTGCCTGCCCGCCACCAGACCGTCACGTCACCTGACCACAGTTGCACTGCACAGCCTAGGGTCAGCTCTGCCCTTCGGCTTCGTAGTCATCGTTGGTCGGGCTGGGGCCGCCGGGCTAATTTAGGATGACTCTTGGGGAGCTGCCGCCTGCCGCTGTAACTGCCCGGCGCGTTGGTTATGCTGGGGCGTGGCTGGTAACTGGTGGCAGCCTAAGCCAAAAAGAAAAAAATCTGCGCACGTTACCGCGCTCACGCACAGGCTCAGCCCCTACCCCCATCAGAACCTTCAGCCTAGCCCCACCAACTTCCGTTCCGAGGCCCCTGGCCCGCCCACCATGTGTCAAACAGAAACTAACAACAACTCGCCATGATGATGAAATAAATCATGAAACGAAAGTTAAACTTACTTCAGTTTTCTCTCACACAGACACATTATTTATATATATTTAAATATTCGCTTTGGAGTTGGCCTGGGCAGGGGCAGCTGAGGTCTGCTGCTACCTGCCTGTCACCCATGATAAAGAAGACTTGTGTCACAGTTGCGGCGGCACGGACTCCCAGTCCCAACTAACACTAAACCGGTCGGTTACCCAAACGCCGGGATGGTGACACACACTGACACAGTATGATTAATGATGAGAGTGACTCGGAGTCGACGGCCGGCGGCGGGATATGGAAACGCACTGCGGGGGCCAGGGCGAGCTGTGGCTGCACAGAGACAGAGTACAATAAAGAAAGTTATATTTATTTTTACAGTCAGCAGTCAAGATTCATAGACCCGGCCCTGATATTTAAGTGCCGGTGCTGAGCACCGGATAGCACCGGCACAAATTAAGCACTGAGTACCTGTTTTTCCCTATCTTGGTGTGCTTTTTGATAATAAGGGTACCTGGGGCCTCCAGGTAAGGGCCAAAAGCCTGGCGGGGACCAGGACATCAACTGCACTCTTGGGTTTTGCCAAAAGGTTGGGCCACAGACCAATGGAAGCCATCCTAAAGGTTTATAATAGCAAATGCTTCTCTGTGGCATTGTATGGCGCGCCTTTATGGGGTTATGTATGTTTGGACAATATTCAAAAGGCGGAAAATAGATTCTTACGCTCTCTTTTGTGCCTTCCCCAATCGACAGCAACCTTTTCCATACACGCGGAGGTGGGCATGGACTATGTCCATGATAGGTTAAAACTGGCGCCTCTAACATACTGGCTCAAGACATGGCTAAATACAGGATTAACCCTTAATCATCTGATAATGAAGGATGTCATGTCTTTGGAGCATAGCAATGTAATCCCATGGTTGGCCTACTTGAAAAAGAACTTTAAGGACTTCGGACGGCCAGATCTTTTCACTGACCCCTCTGGCATAACAAACCAAGATGTAGTCGTCATTAAAAAACAATTTATTTTAAGGGCAAGAATGAGTCGAGAAGAAACGGAATTGCTAAAACCCACAGTTAGACGTCATTATTTGTTAGTTAACTCACCTGCACTAGAACCTTATTTATGTTTCGTTACCAACCCATTTCACAGGTTTCTTTTAACGAAATTCAGGTTTAATCTTATTCATTTCTATTTGGGAAGTTTTAATACTTGGGAAAAACCAGAGTTAGCACCGCCCTGCACTTGTGATAACTTTTCTGCACAAGATACCATGCACTTTATTATGTTTTGCGATTTCTTTTCTGAACAGAGCAAAAAACATGTTACCAGTTTTAAGGGAAGCTGGTTTCTCCCAGGTGAGACCAGCCATGTTTTACCTCCAATCACTGAATAACATCCGCATTACATTTTGCGTGGCATATTTTTTAGTGGCGGCGGCTATATCAAGAGCACGCAAGAAATCATTAAACTTCCCTGTATGAACTGCTTTTATATTTTTCCTAATCCTGTTTTAATTGTAACACCCTGTCACATGTATTCGATTGAAATGAATTTGTTTAATTGTATTTTAATTGTATATAATATGTTTTTTATGCTCTTTGTATAATTTTTAACTAAATCGAATAAAGATAATTTGACTGACTGACTGACTCCTGTGTACAAGACAAGGCTGCTAGCCCCGTTCACCTGATCTCTGAGTTCAGGCATTGGAACGAAACAGAAACATATTTCTAGATGATCATATTTCTTAATTTCCTGAACAAGTATCTTGGAGGCTGCATTTTAAGGATTATCTCGCTGTTACCCTAAAACACAGGGTAATACTCGTCAGCATTAGTCAGGACTTCCAGTAGGTTTGTAGTTTTCTGGTCAAGCCTGACCAGGTATTTACTAAGCCTGCAGCAGAGCACTGTTGTTCCAAGTCCATTTTAAAGTTCTCTAATTACAGAATTGAGCAGCTAAGTCGTTATCATGAAATGCCTTTATTAACATCATAACAAGACTTTAAGAAGAAAATGCAAGACAGGTGCACTGTGGACAGTAGGTAGACAATTCAACCATGTGGGCAGGTAACATAATTACAAATCTTGCTTTTTGCATTGTAAAAATTTGCACACTACAATACTAAACAATTAAAATTCTGTAAAATATGGAAAATTGTGTCCGGTGTTTAAATATTTCAAGTCTACACAATCACTATTGCTTCATAAACCGTCTTGCTTCATCAAATTCGCTTTAAAATGCATGATTTTTACAGTCTTTTTTTAGCTTTTTGGGGGGCGGGGGGGGACCTCCCCCCCGAAGGTCACTTATGATAGTTGTGCTCACTCGATTCGCTCTCGACAACTTCTTCGCTACGCCACTTTCAAATGTCACCAGCCGCCACTGCTGGTGTGATCAAACCCTTGTGTCACTCACCTGAAGAGTGGATTTACAAGCGTGTGATTTAGGCGTGCAGGCAGTAAATAATGACTCCGGTTGGGCAACCACATTCCGTCGGTCTGCTGGCGCAAGACTGATCGACCGATTCTATTAGGCTACTCGAGCGTGAGCGTGCACGACTGTGAATGGCGTTTTACGTGCAGCTACGTGTAAGCATGTCGTTGCTAGGCAACGGATGCTATGTACGTCATGTTGCTTCCGTACACAATGGCCTGATCTTTCACCATCTAGTAATGTAGGCTAATGTGTCTAACTGAAGTGCCCTGTGCCCGAAGACAATTGAATCTGCGGGTTTCAGCCCAGACTGATATGTGCATGAATCTCATAACGTAGGCAAAGGGGGCACCACGTGTATAACTGATGCGTCAAGGCATTGTATCAAACATGGCCTGCACAAATAGAGTGAAAACAGTTGCAGCTATAATATCATCATTAACATATATTATTTATGCATCATAAACAGTCATAATGTAATCAGTAAGTAACCTCCTATAATTGATTGGTGCAAACATATTACAGTGGCGGGGTAGATCAAGAACGGTGGAGAGACAAATTTGGGTAATAAGTCCATAATGACCTGCACAATTGTGCAGAAGAACCGTAGTCATTACACGTTGCAAATGGTGCAAATACAGTACAGTGGCTGGGCGGATTAATAGTCACAGTATGATTGGTAAGTATCCACATATAATCAATTAGTGCAAATACATTACAGTGGTTGGGTGGCTTGAGAATGGTAAATAAACTACATATGCAAATATACACATAAGTTAATATTCAGCAATGGCATGTGCAGTTCTAATGGTACATCAATACATATTAGCGTTTTTGTCCGTCGTCGCTTTCAGTAGAGTCGGCTCCGATGCTCGCGCCCTTCGGTCGCCTCTGCCAGGCTTCAGCAGGGCCCGCGGAAGAGCGCAGAGAAGGTGTACCCCAGACAGACCCGGAGAGAACCAGAAGCCAAGCGCTCCTCCCCCCCCCCCCCCTCCCGCCCCCCTTTTCCGGCCCTGATCTCTTAGCCCACAGCGCTCCTCAACAGACAGTGCTGCACGACAAGACCTGCTTAGGAAGTCTAGTGAAAACCAGAGACCGCCATGAAAAGATCGAGAAGCCCGCTTGATCCGCAATATGAATGCGGTCTATATCGGACGCCGGAGAAGAGACACGCAGTCAGCGGGAACCAGGCGTCTATGCCTGAACCACGGTACTGGGGCACCGAGGAGTTGTGCGCCTATTTGAGCGCGCAGGGCTTTCCGGAGTTAGAGGGGCTGTTCAGAGAAAACCGTATCACTGGACGAGGGCTGCACTATCTGAGTGAATCTCATCTGGAAAATCTGGGTATAAGGCCTTTGGGTGTCAGACTCCGCTTACTTGACTGCTTGCAGAAATTGAGCCACAATTGTTTGCACGTAATGAAGGTGTTTAATGACCCTATCCACGGGCACATTGAGTTGCACCCGCTACTTATTCGCATCATTGACACGCCTCAGTTCCAGCGCCTGCGCTACATTAAACAGGTTGGGGGCTGTTACTATGTATTTCCTGGAGCCTCACACAACCGATTTGAACATTCAGTTGGCGTTGGACATCTGGCTGGGTGCTTAGTTCGAGCACTCCATGAGAGGCAGTCTGAACTGAAAATTAATCATCGGGATATGCTTTGTGTGCAGATTGCGGGACTTTGTCATGACCTAGGTCATGGGCCCTTTTCTCACATGTTTGATGGACGATTTATGCCACTTGCACGCCCTAAGAGAAAATGGAAGCATGAAGTTGCTTCTGTCCAGATGTTTGATCATCTTGTCTCCAGCAATGGACTTCAGGATGTAATGGAAGAATTTGGTTTATCCTTGCCTGAAGATCTGATTTTTATCAAGGAGCAAATAGCAGGACCTACAGCCCCCGAGGAAGATGCTCAAATGTTCTCAAGTCAAACCAATTCGTCTTGGCTTTATCAGGGAAGAACAGAAGAAAAGAGGTTTCTGTATGAAATAGTGGCAAACAAAAGGAATGGAATTGATGTAGACAAATGGGATTACTTTGCCAGAGATTGCCATCACCTAGGAATCCAAAACAACTTTGATTATAAGCGTTTTTTGAAGTTTGCTCGAGTTTGTGATGTAGGAAACAAAAAGCATATCTGCACAAGAGACCAGGAGGTTGGAAATCTGTATGATATGTTCCACACACGAAATTGTCTACACCGCAGAGCTTACCAGCACAAGGTTGGAAACATAATCGAGACAATGATTACAGATGCTTTGCTGAAAGCGGATCCTTACATCAAAATAGAAGGCGCTAACGGAGAACTGTATTCCATCTCTACAGCAATAGAGGACATGGAGGCATACACTAAACTCACTGATAACATTTTTCAACAAATCCTGCATTCTAGTGATCCAAATTTGTCTGAGGCCCGAGGTATTTTGCAAAATGTTGAGCGCCGCCAACTTTATAAATATGTGGGGCAAACTCATCCCAGATCAGAAATCAAGATTGAACAAGAGGAGTATGATGCATTGCCAGTTGAGATTGCTGAATCGATTCCACAAACATCCTTGCCTGAGGTGGAAATGAAGCCTGAAGATTTTATAGTTGATGTTATTCACATGGATTATGGCATGAAGATGCAGAATCCCATTAACAATGTCCATTTCTATTGCAAATCAGACCCAAGCAAAGCAATCAAAATTCGTAAAGATCAGGTTTCACAGCTATTGCCAGAGAGGTTTGCTGAACAACTTATTCGGGTTTACTGCAAGAAAAGTGATGACCTAAGCCTCAAAGCTGCAAAGAGGTACTTTGTTCAGTGGTGCATGAATAGAGACTTCACTAAACCACAGGATGGTGATGTGGTGGCCCCAGAACTTACTCCAATGAAAGCCAGCTGGGTTGATGAGGACAGTGATTATGGTGAAGAGGACAAGACTGCTCACAAACATGAATCCACCAGCTCCAAAAGACTTTTTAAAGATTGATCAATCATTTGAGTTGTTTCTTCTATATGTCTGAAGCAGCTGCCAATATAGAAGTGAACAAGCTCCCTAAAATAGCAACACAATATCTGTTTTTTGAAAAAGCAAATGGTGATCATGTGTAACACTCTTGAAAACTATTTTAATCTGTGTTCATCATGAATCTATGAAAAGGTTTGTTATGTGTAATTACAGAAACTGCCAACTTGTTTCACATTTAAAGATTTTATTTTGGAAAAAATATTTATTCAAATGTTTATTTCAGCAATGATGCTCTGATTCATGTGCATTTAAAACTTTAGTTTCATCAGCTGTATTCTTTATGCAAGTAAAACAATAACTACATATTAGCATTCTAGCTGGTGGTACATAGACATATAGTGGTTTTTGGTCTAATTACGTAAGGGTGCCAGATCCATGCATGTCCATGTGAATAACCTGATATACAGACAATCAATTGTGTTCCTAGGTTGCAAAGGAGCAGCCACCTGTTTAAATTGGATTAAAGACGAGTGGACCACAAACCTGCAGAGTTTAAAGTTGACCCATTTGTCTTGAGGTCTCTTCGAACTCATTCAGGCCATTCATAACAGTGTTAAGGGAATGTATCCACCTGTATTCCTTTAGATTCAGGGACATGGAGATTGACCCACCCCTTGGTGACGGGCAGATTTTCTCGGCCACCCACCATTTGATACTTTCTGGCTGGTGGTTGTGTAACAGGAAATGATCAACTAATGGGGCCCCCTGTACCTTGCACCTTATGCGGCTCATATGTTGTAGTATTCTAGCCTTTACTTTCTTGGTAGTCTGACCTACGTAAAGTAAATCACAGGGGCAGCGAATGACATATTAGATTAGTGCTGTTACAGTTTGTGAAGTTCAGTAGCTTGTGTGTTCTGTTGTTGTATCTCAAGGTGGGACCCTCGACCGTTAGTGGGCAGACTTTACAGTGATCACATCGGTGGTGACAAATTATTGGTGGTAGGCCCAAGTGGCCTCCGGTCCAGTGGTTCGGGGGGTTCAAGGTACGCCTTTACCACATTGTCTTTTATACTCCTACCCCTCTTGAAAGCGAACAGGGGATCTTTAGTGGTGTGGAGCTCACTTGCGAAAATGTTCCAGTATTACTTCACAATCTTCTTTATGCCATTGCTTTTGTTGTTGAATGTGGTCACACATACAATATTTTCAATTTCTTCCGGCTTCCCTCTTACTTGCAAAAATTGTTCCCATGGGCAGTACCAAGCACGGTTCCGTGCGCGTTTCAGCAGTCCTGTCGGATACCCTCTCTCTTTTAGGTGAATGGTCAGAACGTCTGTTTCCTTAAAGAAGTCTGTTCTCGGAGTGCAATTCCTTTGTAGCCTGAGGTACTGACCATAGGGTAAGTTGTCCCTCAGGCTGCTTGGGTGATGCAATTCGTACTTGATGAGTGTATTCCTTTCGGTGGGCTTGCGGTAGAGATCACAGAACAAGACCCCCTCTTCCACTTTGAATGTAGCTCAAGGAAGTCAATGGCTTTGTTGCTGCTTGTCATAGTGAACTGGATGGCACCTGTTCTCACATTTAACCAGTCACGGAATTGCTTGAGATCATTTTCAGTACCTGACCAAACCATCATGACGTTGTCTATGTAGAGTTTCCAAAACGAGATTTGGTTTACATATGGATTGTCGTGGCTGTATAGATGTTCCTCTTTGTATGCATCCATGAAGATGTTGTCCAGGCTCAGTGCGTAAGTGGTCCCCATCGCAACGCCCTTACACTGGTAGAAGATTTGTTTCCCGAAGATGAAGTAATTATGTTTCATAGCAATCTCCAAGAGGGCAATCAAGAAGTCAGTAGGTATCCAATGTGGCCTTATCCGTTTGTCCAAGGTATTTCTAATGACATCAAGTGCCTCGTCTTGGGGGATGAAGGTATAAAAGGTAGACACGTCAATTGTGACAAGTAGTTGGGTAGTTGGGTTGTATGGTTGGCCTTCCAACAGTTGGATGATGTGCATGGTGTCACACACAAATGATTTGGTTTATGGTATCCATGGTTGCAGGAAATGATCGATGAACTGATTTAGCGGTTCTAGGATCGATCCACAACCAGACACGATGGGCCTGCCAGCTGGTTTCTCTAGACGCTTGTGTATTTTAGGCAGAGTGTATATTGTGGGGATCCTGGCTTCTTTCTTGTTTAGGAAATCACACTCCGGTTGGGTCAGGAATCCCATTGCCAATCCTTCATCCGTACGTTTCTCAATCAATAGTTTGATCTCAGCGGTGGGGTCCGTTGGTTTATTAATGGAGGGTCTTAATGCCACTTAATCTATTTCTTACTTTCCTTGCACACCTCCTTTCACTGCCTTGAATCTCATCCTAGCAGAGTTTAGAGACCTTTATCACATCACCATCCTCTTAAAGCCTGGGTGAATGCAAACAAATTCCAGGAGGTAAGATTCAGCTCCCTTCTAATGCCCTGGATCATGGTGCCTGGTGGAAGTGACAAAAGTCTTCTGAGGACTGCCCCTTCTAATCAGTCCCACTCATAGGAGGGATCAAGGGAAAAGACTTCGGCACCATAGAAGCCCTTTGTAGGCCTTCAATAAAGGAATATAAGACAGCCCTCCATATTTTCAATTACATCTGGACAAAGAGCTGGCCTACAGCAATGACTTCTGCTTTAAACCATCCCAATGTATGTCCCATTTTAAGCTCCATTTAAAGGTCAATCCTTAATATTCATAGGAATCAACTGACTCCATCTCCCGGTTGTTTAAATGCCAGCTAAACTTTTTTACTCTTTTACCAAAGAGCAACACCTTAGTCTTTTCTACATACATTTTAAGCTGGTTCTGCTTGCTATATATTTCAAGGGCGTATAGTTTTCACTGCAGACCAATTGGGGTACAATCCAACAGTACCTGGTCGTCTGCTTAAAGCAGGCAGGCAATGTGCTGTTTCCTGACCTCATTGAAGTACTTTGTTTGGGTTATGAAAGTAAGGAGGTCCGCTAAAAGTAAAACAAAAAAAAGGGGTCTAAAACACACTCCTGCCGAAGGTCACTCTTGATGGGGATTCTCTGGGATAGCCGGCCCGATTTATCTGGCTCCACCTGGGTCCAATTGGCAGAGTGTAGGGATTTTCATACACTAAGGAGGTTCAGGGGAGCTCTCGGGCAACACGTTTTCTCCATAGGGTTTCCCTGTCCATGGAATCAAAGGCTGTCCTGAAGTCAACAAAACAACAGCACAGTCTTTGATTCACTTTCAGAACCTTCTGAATGATGGCCCATGAACAAAACAATGATCTATGGTGGAATGGCCCTCGCAAAAGCCCCCTTGCTTTATTGGATTTATCTTAGATTTGAAAGCCCAGTCTTCCAAATTAGAAAGAATAAATGAAGAATACCTTAATGTAGATGTCCAAAAGGCTAATCAGCTGATAATGTATAGGAGCTGAACCATTCCCTTTTTTATGATGGGTTTTACTATTGACCCTTGGATGGAGGCCCGTTGAGGCACTCCAGCAAAACAATGCCTAATGATTGCTGGTGTTGTACGTGCACAATATGCATTGCCTCCGGGTGAGTTGAGTGAGATCTGTGGGTCACTACTTGTCCATTCCTTCAGCTCAGAATTGGTAAGTAGGTCTATACATGTGCTTAACAAAGGAGCATGAAGAATTTGCCAGGTGTGTTTACATAATGCTTGGAAAAAATGTATCAGCAAAACAGTGCTCTCAGAAGAAATTGATGTACTGCCATAAAATGTAAGAATGAAATAGGGAAAAAGTCTGCTTACATTAGCAGTCAGCTCATCCATTCAGAAGCAATGTACAGCAACATTGCTCCAGAGTTGGGACAAAAATAATAGGGAGAAAGGCTGTTGAATAATGAGTAAATATAAAAAAGAAAGCAATTCAATTACAAGCAAGTGGACCCTACAACAGCACAGATAAAGCAATCAGGGGGAAAGGCCTAAAAGAAATATTTTTGTGATAAAGCCAATATATGCAAATGAGAAGGAGGTGCTTGCAAGCAGAAAATAATCAATCACAATAACAAAGTCAGAAAGTATTAACCTTGAAGTCCAGATACAGCTGGAGTAATAACTGATCATGCACCACTCCGAAACCACAGCCAACCAACCATAAAATAGGGACATACGTTAGCTAGTGGTAGAACAGGAGAAAGAAGAATGGGATTAGAGAGAAAACAGAGACACTGGATATCACCACTCTGCAGGGAACTTACTTCGACCAGGTCATAGTGACTGTCTAAAGGTAAGATTAGGATCTTTAATATTTTTGCAGCATCTAACAATTGCTTTCATAAATGATATACCTTCAGACTATCCTTGGTCTCAGAATCTCTATTTTCCAGTGGAAAAATGTCTGATATAAATATTATCTATGAAACCATGGTCCGAAGGGTTTGGAATAACATTACACATTTCACTGATATGGTAACAACCTTCTGTTTTGTGTGAACACGCATTTTTATTTGAATATACATTCAAGGCTGTTTTCACAAACAATAATATAACGAGCATTCTTCATAATTATATATGACATCAATGAAACAGTTCTTTGACAAATAGGGTTTGCCTGCACAACACGAATGGATTACTAAGCAGGCATGGGAAAGATTTAGCAATGCCAGATAACTGGTGTAAATTGGGTTATTTTGTGTAATGAGATTTATGTGTGATTTTGCCAATACGCCACATGACATAACGAGATTCCCATATGGGTAGCACCAGTTTCTTTAATGTGATTGGTCATCAAACATTTTTAGGGCCATTCGGAGAATTCTTCCCCTGCTTCCCTTCAAGGCGAGAAGGATTATGGTGCAAGCTCTCATACTCTCCCACCTTGACTACGGGAATGCGCTGTACCTAGGTGCCCCGCAGGCAACCTTGCAAAAAGTTCAAGTAATCCAGAACTGCGCAGCCCGCCTACTGCTCCAAATTCCCCGGAGACAATCAGCCAAATCCGCTCTGAGAACTCTGCACTGGCTCCCCATCCGGGCCAGGATTCAGTTCAAGGCCATGTACCTGGCTCACAGAGCCATGTGGAAATCGGATCCGGCCATCTTACACTCCCTGGTCACCCCCTACCATCCCTCCAGAAATCTTTGTTCCAGCTCAGCCTTCCTCGCCACGTCCAGGAAAGTCCGGCGCTCCAAGTGGGGTGGACACTCTTTCTCGCTGAATGCCTCAAACCTTTGGAACTCTCTCCCCTCCACTTCAAACCAAACATACTGGCCTTTCACAAGCTTCTTAAAGCTCACCTGTTCAGTAATGTGCCCTAAATTGTCTGCTTCTCTGTGCGGTCCATAAGCGCTACGAGGCCTCAGGGTAGCTACTCGCTATATAAATATAATTTCATTCATTCATTTGCAGTAGGAAGATAATGCTCATGTTCAGGTTTGGAGTTTTGCATAATAAAAAAAAAATCACCGAATGGCCCTAAAAATGTTTGATGACCAACCACATTAAAGCAACTGGTGCTACCCAAATTGGAATCTCGTTATGTCACGTGGCGTATTGGCAAAATCACAGTAACAGGTCCTTTAACATGAAAGGTCAGCAAACATTAGAGAAATACATTTTTGAGAGCAGTATAACAAATCTGAACATGAGCTGCAGTATTTTGAAAACTAGTGACTGGGAAATAAAATTAAATGACATGTTTGAGTTGAATTTGTGCCCCAAAAGACCATTCAATGTATTTATTATTTTAGCACAAAGCACTTTTTTAAAACAGAAAGGCAGTGCCATTGAGACTAGAAATCTACAATACATACAGTAGCAATGTCATCTTCCTGTCCTGCGATGGCTCTCTCTGCTTTGGCCAACCCTTGGCAATTTTGGATTTGGAGTTTGGAGGGAAAACATCACTCTCTGTTGTCTGCAATCTCTGCTACATCCACACTAAACTGTGGCGTCATCCTACAGTGAAGTATGGGGAAAAATAAAAATAAACGTTTATCTAAAAAAACAGATATTAAATGTTTCTTATGTTGGCTATTAACGTAAATTCATTTTTATATTTGTATTTTAAATGTAGAACACGATAAATGTTACAGCACTATTATCATATCATAAATATGCCCCCAAGTCCCTGCAAAACACAACACTCAACCGGGAGACATCATATTCTACAAAGCCCAATCCATGCATTTTTTACAACATGGGTAGCTTCCATCCAGGAAAATCTAGCATGCTCACACATTTCTGAAAACTAAAAACCGAGGGGTGTCCGGGATTGGTGTGACCTGTCTGGTTCTAATGAGGGGTTCTTTACCAGAAGCAGCTGCAAGCCTCTAACTGTGCCTAAAAGAAGAAACTTTCCTCACATTTCTGAGGGCAAGTTCCTAAATCTGTGGGAGCCACAACTTTCATACCACCTAGTGTTGATAATTAGACATGTCCCTGGGGTTATGTCAGTTAAGTCCCAAAAGCTTCTTTTCTAGTGTTTGGGATGTAACTGACATCATGCCAGAGACACGATGTAATTATCATGTAAACGTAGAAAGGATAGCTGATTGAACTTTGAAAATTATACTCACTTACTCGCCTGAAGAAGTTCCAAAGTCTTTAAAAGAACAAAATGCATTGGCTGTTAATATGTGACTTTTTCATGGAAAAGTGCTTGTGTGGCAGGGCCTAGTGCTCATGACAAGAACAAATCAAACCAGGGTCAATGAAAGTCCTGAAGAGACAAACCCGCTCAATGCCCACTGGGTGGGAGGGGGGCACAAATGACTGGTTTACCTCGCATGGAGTGAGGGCAAGGCCTAAAGACAGGGTGGGAGGTCCACACCACTTTACTTTGCCAAAATGTGAAATCTCTCATGTCCAGTGGGCTTTGAACCTCTAGGGTGACAGATTATGGGCAACCTCTCCAGTCCATGCAAACCACCTCTCTGCCCCTGAATAATGCTACATTCCATTCTGGGGTGTTAGAATAAAGTGATGCCACGATTGGCTTCACTCATCCTTTTGTTTGTTTTGGAGCAACGTTGAAATGCCTTTGTATATTAGCCTTTCTGTTACCCTGTGTCAGATTTTGGGTAGACACCTCCAGTCCACTCCCGGGGGGGAAGCGAGACTGAAGCCTATGATCTAGGGTTTGAAATATGCTGTGATATCTGGGTAAGCCACTCCTTCCTCCATTTTTCGAAGCTATTTTTATCTAGTGCTGTAGGGATTTCTGACACCATTAGGAAGCACAGACTGCTGGGGGCAGAAAGGCTGTTGCCCCTGTTTCAAGGATGGAGGCTTAACCTAAGCCAGAGAGGACTATGGTGCAGGGTGCCTAAATTGGGGCTAGGCTGCCAAAACGATTCCAGTGCAGGCAGAAAGGACAGGAATGCATTGTATCGTTTAAATACTGTACATTCCTGCCCCTTCACTTTGGCTGTGTTGTCCTATGCCAACACGCCATAAATGAGGCCCTGAACGACTAATGTACTGTATTGTGGACTTGGTACTCTGTTGTGAATGCAACTGGGTACCCTGTCTTTCAAACCCTTGGTCCATCTGCCTCATTTACAGTCGCCAGACCATCAACTGTCTATCAAAGGTGCCTTTGTCAATAGAAAGTTTCCTCTGAAGATCCAACCGAGTAGGGCCCATTGGAAGAAAGGCAATACACCCATCACCCTATTTATTGTGGATTTATTCTGTCTGTCACCGCCAGGTAAAACCTGGCGATGAGGGACAGAAAAAGCAATAATGACCTCCACACACCAGAAGACTGCCAGGAGGTCCATAGTTTTTTGTTTTTCAAAAGCAAACTCTTGCTTTTGGAGTTTATTTTTGTAAAAACAAAAATCCAACCCAATGGGGGCCTTCCACCCAACTTTTTGTACCTTGAAGGGGAATACCAGGATGGCAGTTTCTTTGAATAAGCAGGGATGATAGCTGGTTCAAATGGTTTTGTACTGTTAAATACTTTACACATTTTTTCTAAGTTAAGCCTGTTTGCTCTGCAACATAGCTAGGAGGGATTGAGTCCAATTTTAAATCATTTAAACTGTGTTTTTAACTGTCATGATGTCAGTACTTATTACTTGAGTTGGACACACAGCTACACCAACTGGTAACCCATTTTCTTACATTCATTTTAAAGAATGCAGCATCATTGCCATGCAGCAAGAGCCATCCAAATGAATAATGATGAAAAGGTACTTATCATTGAGCTAAAGCTTAACTCCCTTTGCAGCAACACTAAGATCAATGGCAAATAACAATCAGATATTGACAGGCATATACTAAATTCAGGGTCGGTTTTAGTACTGGTGGTGCCTGGTGTGACAATCTTTTTTAGCACCCTCCCCCATGACCTCCCAGCCACTACCGCCCGAAAAAGTGCCCCTCATCTCTCCATAGCCCCATTCTCACATACATTGCATTTGTTTTAGAGCACTGGTAAAGGCTGGCTTTATTAATCCACTCAGCTAGCCACATAAGACATACAGATCTGTTCTTTGCAGCAAACTAATTAGCCCTCTGTGCTACTTTATGGCGAGTAAAAACTGCCACTAGACAAAACTTCATCTCTCTCTCTCAGGAACATTAATCACAAGAATGATCTTGACATTTTTATTGCTTCCTGAAAGCTGGATGCACAAGAAGTTCTGCATCAAGTGCTTTTGAATTATAAATTATTGCTAAACACAGTACCCCCCCTGAGATTCGTGCCCCCGTCCAGGTCAGCGCCCAGTCAAGCAGTACCAGTTGCACTGTTCTAACGCCGAACCGTACTACATTAATGATGTTGCATTGGATCCAGACCTTGCCTATCATTAGAACCAAATCTTTATCATCCATAAATTAGACCCTTAACCAGTTAATAGTTCTCAGCTATCCAGACCTTGGTGGTTCTTTGTTTATTCAAATGTTGAAGTTATAATGGAGCGGGGACTCTCATTGTGCTGGGGTTTAGCAAGAAGAGGAATACTTGGATGTGCTTTTTAAAAAAAGATAATTGATGGTTGGAAGGTCTTGATGATTAAAAAATAAACGGTGCTCTGGATGTGGGCACAGATGCTGCAGTTCAATGTCCTGAGAAATAGTTGAGAAATTGACCACTATGTCCTGGAATCCCCATATGGGGGACACAGTTATTGTTTGTAATCCCATGGTTTACATAATTAAACCTAAGCTCCATCCGCATCACCGGTGAGTGATGACCCCGCTTCCCATCCGCGAATCTCACGTTATACTATGCCCATTACTAGGTGCTATTCTTCATATATTTCAAGAATTGCTCAAAGAGTTGGCAGAGTGGCAGGGCTCATTGGTTGAATGTGGGGACTCAACTGCAATTTACATCCCAAGAGTGATAGGAGTACGTGTGCCTCTAGGAAACAAATGTGGGTTGTTCACTAAAGCATTGCCTTATTGATCAATACAACGGGCGATTGAACTAACATCTAGTGTATGATTAATATGTTTTCTTTTCAGTTCCAACGGTCCTTGAGGCTACTGAAGAAAAGTTTTGAGTTTATGAAAAAGTTAAAGAAGAACCAGGTGTAGCTGAATACCTAAAGCAGGATTCGAGGTAAACAGATTGCGAACAAAGTCGTTTCTTGTTGGGTTTGATGATGGTCTTTGTAACACAGAAGTTTCAACAAAGAATGGGTCACACGAGTAACAAGACCGCGTCAAAAGGAATATCAAAGTTAGAGCAAGCACTGCTGAAGGACACAACAGGACAACAGGTCCTCTTATGGATTTGAAGGGTGCTCCTAAGCAAGTGCTTTTGATAACACTGAGAAGTACAGAACATTTACTATTGTAGCGATCACTTAACAAAATGACTCAGTTCCTGGATGGGTCCATAAGTAGCTTTTTTGATCAGTGCCTTGAGAGAAGGTAAAGTTTCTGACTTCACTTTTTGTATGGAAAATGATGGCAAATGGCATATTACATATTGGTTACTACCAACATGTTTCTCTGTACGTTTCTGATAATGCACTTTTAATTTGACTCTTGGTTACCTGGAGTTGTCATAAATGTCTTCTAAAGGGATCCACAAAAGATGTGCAGGCTCCTCAGAGAGCACAAAAGAAAGACACTGTATTGATAAAAAATATATAGGAGCTAATTTACGAACCCCTTGCGCCGCCCATTCGTCACTTTTGCCATGTTAAAAAGTGACGTAATTGCGGCGAAAGGGGCTTGTACATAAGCCCCATGATGACTAATTTATCATCTATAAATCTTTAGTTATGACCAGCATACGGCTAGCGCTAATTACAGGTGGAAGAATATCAAGTAATAGTGTTACTGCAGAGTGCAAGGATTGCTAAGTCTGGCAATATGTCTCGAGTGAAACAATTGCTAAAGCACAGCGGATACACACTGAATGTTTTGCTCCATGTGTCTGTTTCTGCTGGTCGTGTTAATTGCTGTATCTGGAAAAATGTGTTTCTGTGGGGTGGCTCCGGAGCAAGTTATCCTGCTCCTTTTGCAATGGGCTCCTGGGGACTTCATTAACTGCAGCACGCCAATGGATGGTTCTAAAATGGGGAATATTTTTCGTGACACCTTCAATCTCTCGCTTCCGATTTTCAGCTGTTGCAGATTTGTTTCAAAGGATGAATAATCTAGACTAAAATGAGCTGGCAGCAAAGTTTAGTAAGGTATTGCTATGCAGCCAAAAATTAACTACCCACTCCTAGTCATTTTAAAACAAAGGACTGAAAAATAAGATATTAGGAAGATATGTAAATTGCAATCAAAATAACAGAAGTGGTAGGAGGGGGTAAATAGAGAAAAACGATGAATACAAGCAATACAGAAAAATAACCACGCTTGTACTCATCGCATATCGAGAGTTCATTGTATACCACTCTCCACCCACTGTGCAAGCTGTTTTGCTCCCTTGTGAGGGAGCAGGCACTTCTAATTTCCACTTCAACAATATTAAGAACAGCCACCAGGACTACCTGATGCCACCCAGCTCCTTTATGTACCAAGCGGTAAAAAGGGGGTGGTGATAGATGGAGCATCTGAACCAATCAAACACTCACACCCAGTCAAAAGATCTGGGTTTAATCCATCACCGTTCTTTAGCCCACTCCGCCACCCCAGTTCAGACTTGGCCATATGCAAATCAGTCTGACCCTGTGCCTCAAGGGAACAGTCCAGCCCGAACTGCCAAGCCATGCCTTCCCTGGACCGGAAACAAGCTTCCTAGGACCGGCTTCTGACATTTTAGCCGTCTTCAGCCAGGCTTGCTTGAATCCAGTGGCAAATTGAGCAAGGGACTCACGTCTGAGCACACCCTGCCAACTTATGGTGAACAAAGCGGTACAAAAGGGGGTAGTGATGGACGGAGAATCTGAACCAATCAAACACTCACACCCAGTCAAAAGATCTGGGTTTAATCCATCACCGTTCTTTAGCCCACTCTGCCACCCCAGTTCAGACATGGCCATATGCAAATCAGTCTGACCCTGTGCCTCATGGGAACAGTCCAGCCCGAACTGCCAAGCCATGCCTTCCCTGGACCCGGAAACAAGCTTCCTAGGACTGTTTTCTGGCATTTCAGCCGTCTTCAGCCAGGTTTGCTTGAATCCAGTGGCAAAGTGAGCAAGGTACTCACGTCTGAGCATACCCTGCCAACCTATGGCAAACAAAGCGGTACAAAAGGGGGTGGTGATGGACGGAACATCTGAACCAATCAAACACTCACACCTAGTCAACAGATCTGGGTTTAATCCATCACCGTTATTTAGCCCACTCTGCCACCCCAGTTCAGACATGGCCATATGCAAATCAGTCTGACAAAGCAGTCCAAAAGGGGGTGGTGATGGATGGAGCATCTGAACCAATCAAACACTCACACCAAGTCAACAGATCTGGATTTAATTCATCACTGTTCTTTAGCCCACTATGCCACCCCAGTTCAGACATGGCCATATGCAAATCAGTCTGACAAAGCGGTCCAAAAGAGAGTGGTGATGGATAGAGCATCTGAACCAATCAAACACTCACACCAAGTCAACAGATCTGGATTTAATCCATCACCGTTCTTTAGCCCACTATGCCACCCCAGTTCAGACATGGCCATATGCAAATCAGTCTGACCCTGTGCCTCATGGGAACAGTCTAGCCCGAACTGCCAAGCCATGCCTTCCCTGGACCGGAAACAAGCTTCCTAGGACCGGTTTCTTGCATTTCAGCTATCTTCAGCCAGGCTTGCTTGAATCCAGTGGCAAAGGAGCAAAGCTTCCTAGAACCGGTTTCTGAATGGTGATGGATTAAACCCAGATCTTTTGAATGGGTGTGAGTGTTTGATTGGTTCAGATGCTCCGTCCATCACCACCCCCTTTTATACCCCTTTGTTCGCCATAAGTTGGCAGGGTATGCTCAGACGTGAGTCCCTTGCTCACTTTGCCACTGGATTCAAGCAAGCCTGGCTGAAAACGGCTGAAATGCCAGAAACCGGTCCTAGGAAGCTTGTTTCCGGTCCAGGGAAGGCATGGCTTGGCAGTTCAGGCTGACTGTTCCCATGAGGCACAGGGTCAGACTGATTTGCATATAGCCATGTCTGAACTGGGGTGGCAGAGTGGGCTAAAGAATGGTGATGGATCAAACCCAGAACTGTTGACTGGGTGTGAGTGTATAATTGGTTCAGATGCTCCGTCCATCACCACCCCCTTTTGTACCCCTTTATGTACCAAGACATTCACTTATGTCTATAAAGTGTGATAGTATTATTAAAAGAATCATACAAGCTTTGCCGATACTGATATAAAACCAAGTAACCAGGACCTGAGCAGTCTTCATATTGCTAACATGCTTCTGTCTCAAATCAGGAACACAGTTGTCTGACTTTCTTGTAGGTTTGGGGACCCATTTAGTCGATCTAGTGGAGGGAAATGAAGATGGATAACAACATAAAACAGAGAGATTGAAAACTGTTAAGTAAGGGCTGAGGTCAGACAAAGAAAACAAGCAGGTCCAGAGATGGAAAGGCTCCGGGAGACCCCAAAAAAGAAATCTCGCCTAGGGCGAGATATAGGAAAAGGAAAATTAAAGGGAAATATAGAAGATTAAGAAGAAAGAGAGGATAAAAAATGACAAAAGTTTAGAGTCAGAGCCAGTCAGTAAAAGGAAGCAATTTAAAACTGTTCCTTCACTAAACACTTACACATTTTCTTTACTCTCGTACAACATAAATTTTCCTGGTGTTCTTGAACTTTATGTAGTTCAGGGTTTGCAGACTGGGATTGATCCACGTTTGGTTCTTTTGTTCCTGCTCATTTTTTTGCTCTGAGGTTCTATAATTTGCTAACCGCTTTGTCAAAACATTGCATCTTAAAAGTCACTAATGTAGCAATCATTTTCTGTGAAGCATTTGAGTAAAAAAAGTTCCTTAACACATAGCCAAAAAGTGAAAATGGGGGGCATCGATCCAATGGGGCTGATATTTCGTAAGCGTAATTAGAAATCAGGGCGACTGCATCCTTTCCCTACCTCTCGATTTTGCTGTACATGGAGAAATCCTTGACCTTTGCTGATGGGAGCATCTATGATGACAAGCATGTTGCCCCATGCTTCCTCTAACACAGAAAATAACATTTGTATCATTCGCATACGTGTTGAAGCAAAGAACGTCTGACCACAGTATATGTAAATATTTGGTCTGAAATTCGATCAGCAGTAAATTGGAGAATTTACATTTTTGCTCACATGGCAGATACAACTGAGCTCCCCACTCCTGTACTGGATGCAGAAATCCACCTACATACATTCATATCTCTAGTTCATTCTCTCCTGAAAGAAACGAGCATGATGGAATAGTAGCCAGTATTGATACTCCGACTCGGTCCTGTGGTTGGTCTTTGAAGTGGGTGTTAATTTCTTGGACAATGAGGCAGGTGTTTTACTGTTAGTGGGTCATCATTGAGAGCAGTCACTTTTCTTTCGTGAGGTGCTACGTTACATACGGAGGTTGCAGTAATTTGTCTCACCCTCCCTGCTAGTTGTAAGTCAAACTTATTCATGGAAGAGAACTTGGTGACCTGGCCCAAACTCTAGCAGAAGGTAATATAGCCCTCCAGCAGCTTTCTGTACCTGGTCCATTTTGTGTACAGAGGAAACTACCATGCGCCCTTTTATGGCCGTATTGGTCTCCTAAGCAGAGACGAAACCTTTTGTGCTGCTTACGCAACCAAAGAATACTACTGTCCACTCCTCTTTTGTTAGGGGCCATGGGGCTCATCTATGAACAAGTGGCGTAGTGCAGCACAGCAAGTCACCTTGCTGTCCTGCACTGCTTGACAAGGAAAGAGAAGGAATGTGCCATATTTAAGGCAATACAGTGCATTTCTGCCCTTTCCCCTGTGTTGACGCTTTTCTAACAGCCTGGCACCAATGCATGCATATTTGCACCGTGGTGCAAGGGTGCCTGGGTTTCACACAGGATTATACTTGTACACAAAGGCACACCTTCCTGCATAAAACCAATTCTGGGAGGCATTTTCTTCATTCTAGAAAGATGAAGAAACAAGGAGATACAGAGATATTTCCCGGAAAAGGTGTTAGATTTTGGCGCATTCCCAGGTTTACAAATTCTTGTAAATATGTGAATGCGTTAAAATCCATGGGAGTTGCATGGGAACCACCACGCAACGCCCATGGATCCCAGGGCAGAGTCATTTGCGCTGTGTTGCGCTACTCCAGATTTTTGAAACCACTCAGAGCACGCAAGGCGGCTTTGTGTCACTTCAAAAATCTGACTTAGAGGACTGTGTCACGCATGTACCATGTTGCATTGTGCAAACACAATCAAGGCTCTCATAAATATGCCACCATATCACCAGCCCTTCAGGGAACATAAGAATCTCCTTGTGGGGAGTCCAGCCCCCCTGTGCCTGCTTGAGGAGGCTCTTAGCCCCTACCCTCCTCACATCCAAAGGTTACATCACCTTCTGTTTGGCAGGGAACTCCCAGCAATGCAAGCCAACTCCTTCTAACTGGGTTCCCTGTGTCCTATCCTAATGCCTCTTAAGAGGACAGGCATTTCTACATCACTACCATGAGACACAATTGCTTGCTCCCCTTTAGTGAGTTGCACTGTCTTTGGTGAATGTCTTTGAACTGGCATTTAGCAAGAACGTAGAGTTTCTCTCGTGTGCTTTGAGATAAACTCTGTTTGAACAATGGACTTTCAGTCTGTGAATATTCTTGTGAAGGGTCATTGTAGAGGGCATAATATTACCAATGTGCACTAGGTCATAAACCAGACTGTTCTGCTCCTAATATGTGACCCATTACATTAAAGTGACTGAAGGCATCTTAGATACAGAACCATCAATGGTCTCATGAATGGCTACTTCGAGACCAATGGCATCATAAAAGACCCTGTTCATAAGAGAAAGAGAGAATCATTTGTCTGTCTATCAAAATTCTTGGCCCAGGATCTGATGCACATGCATATTATATTTGAGGGCCCATTATGCTATAAGATGTGTAATATGAACGTATCTCCCATTCATGAGCCATCTGATTGGCTTCTTAGCTAGAGAGCAACTCCCAGTTACCCCCGCCACTCGATATTATTTACAGTGATACTTAACTCACTGGATAGAACAGTAAAAAATACATTTCACAGTTACGTTTATATGAAAGGCTCCGAGTTCAACGCTCTGCCCACACATGAGGTGCTTTATTCTGAAAGTAAATTGAAGACGTCTGTTAACAAGAATACCTTCATTTGTATGCATTAGGATTCTCTATATACTTTTCCCTGCAGCTTTGGCAAGAGTAGAAGATAATGGAATTAAATACAGCACAATACCATTTTACATACCCAAGCTCCTTGCCACAGTCTCATTAGTTTTTATTACTTTAACATCGTTAGCTTAAACTAATCAAACGTAATGAAAATGCACATAATAGACACTATGCAACATTAATTAGATATGTATGCAGATTACTTTTCAGATGTATAATTTGCAAGCAGTAATGGCAGCAGCATCTCTGGCACAAAAGAATATCAGTCAATGTTTCATTAGTTTAGGATTTATGGTGTATTGTAGACATTTACTTGAAAGATGTTTGAGTAAAATAGAAAGGGTTGGATCGCAGTAATTAAAACAGAACCAATGAGTTTTAAAAACCCGAAGGAGCTTGAGTGATAAAATATTTCTATACCTATTGAGTGAAGTCCATAGTGGATTTCAGGGATGCAACTAGACTCGAACTTTGGGAGGAGCTAACAGGTCAAACAACAGAGACGGGGCCAACACTACAACCAATGGGGTGGAGCTACCTTTAAGGCAAATACAAGAAAATAGAGGGATAAATTGTGCATTTTAAATATACTGGTTACACCCAATTCATTTTACATGAAATATGTTTTAGAGTATTTGACAATGTTTATCAATCAATCAATCAATCAGTGTTTATAAAGTGCCCTACTCACCTGTTAGGGTCTCAAGGCGCTGGGGGTTGGGGGGAGGTGCAGCTACGATGGGGTCATTTGAAGAGCCAGGTCTTAAGATCTTTCCTTAATTGGTCCAGTGTCCGGGTTCTTCGGCGGTGGAGGGGAAGCTTGTTCCATGTCTTGGCTGCAGGGTGGGAGAAAGACCTACCACCCGCTCTGATCCTGTAGAAGCGTGGGATGGTGCCTAGGGAGAGGTCAGCTGATCTTGGGTCAATGGAAGGAGAGGCGGTAGTAAAGTTCTAGAGGACCTTATATGTGTGGGCGAGCAGCTTGGGCGTTATTCTTCTTTCGACACGGAGCCAGTGGAGGTGTTGGGTGATGTAGTTGTGCCTTGTGATATCGAGGATTAGTCTGGCTGCTGCGTTCTGGACTGTCTGGAGTTTGCAGAGTAGTTTCTTTTTGATTCTGGCTTAGAGGGCATTGTCGAAGTCCCATATGCTAGTGATGAGGGCGTGAGTGACCATTTTCCTGAAGTTGGCAGGTATCCTTTTGAATGTTTTACGTAGTATGCGGAGGGTGTTGAAATACGTGGCGGAGACAGCGTTTTCTATCAATTCATTGTGAACAATGAATCCAGTATGATGCCAATGTTGCGTGCATGATCCGTCGGGCTGGGTACATTTTTAAGGATGGGGGGCCATCAGGTGTCGTACCATGTTGAGGCAGTGGAGCCGAGGATGAGGACTTCCGTTTTCTCTGAGTTGAGTGTCAGGCAACTGTTCTTCATCCAGGTTGCGACGGCATTCATCTGTTCATGGAAGTTGAGCTTGGTGATATCGGGTTCTTTGGTGAGGGATAAGATGAGTTGGGTTTCATCTGTGTAAGAGACAATGTTGAGCCCAAGGTTTCTGGCGTTATTTGCAAAGAAGGCCATGTAGACGTTGAAGAGGGTGGGGCTGAGGCAGGGTCCTTGGGGAATCCACATCTGGTCTCAGTGAGTTCTGAGAGGAAGGGCGGGAGTCTTATTCTCCGTGTTCTGCCAGTGAGGAAAAAGAGTATTCAGTCTAGGGCCTTTCCTTGGATGCCGGCGCCATGAGTTCTCGTGGCTAGTGTGCGGTGGAAGACAGTGTTGAAAGCTGCTGCAAGTCCAGGAGGATGAGGGCTGCTGTTTGGCCTTGGTTGAGGAAAGCCTGTTTGTCGTCTGTGGCAATGAGGAGGGCTGTCTTGGCACTGTGTTTGTTTCAGAATCTGCATTGGGAGGCATCTAGGATGTTGTTGGCTTCTATGAAGTGTGCTAGCTGGGGGTTGACGGCCTTTTTGATGACCTTGGCTGAGATTGGAAGAAGCGAGATGGGCCTGAAGTTCTTGAAGTCCATTGGGTCTGTGGAGGGTTTCTTCAAGAGAGAGTTGACATCTCGAAGGAGCAGTTGATTGTCTGGTTTAGCTTGGGTGTGATTGCTGTGGTGGCCCTGTGGAAAATGTGAGGTGGGAATGGGTCTGAAGGTGCTGTGGAGTGGATGCTCTTCATGTTCTTTACAGTGTCTTCTGTCGCGAGTGGAGTCCACATAAGTAGGGTCTGTTGGGGGGCGTTGTTAGGGGTAGGGGTTGGTGCAGGGGTCTTGGTCTTCAAAGGTATCGTAGAGCGTATTGATATTGAGGTGAAAGGAGGAGCTGAGTCTGTTGCAGAGGTCTTGGGAGGGAGGGACGTCCATTGTTTCACTGATAGGTTACTAACAGGGATCTTTAAAAAGGGTAATGAGTAATTTTGCAACTAAAAAGCAGCTCTACAAATTTTAGTACAAGGAATTCAATAACCAGTTTGCCCAAAGTTATTTCAAGATTATGTTCTTTTCCAATTTTTAAAAAATTACTACTTTTAAATGACAGTGAGTTCATGAAATATTTGTATTTCCATCTTAAGAAAGACACTCCTGTTTGACTGTTTTCCATAGGTATCATTTTATTCTGCTCATCAGGAAATTGTAAATTATGCTTTTTGAGGCCACACATGGGTACATGTCTCAGAATATTTAACTTAGTGGGTTAACCACCTGATTGTGAGATGTGTAACTGTGAATATTCAGGTTTGGTCTCCAATATATCTTGCATTCCTCCTGTGATTGAATAAGTGAGTAGCTAGCCTGTTGCAAATATTTCAGCCTGTTATTGACTCTGGTAGGAATGCGCTATACTCTAAATCAAAATGAAATATTTGTTGTTAGCAGCCCATTGAGCAGTTTTCACATGAGATGAATGAGCTGCATCCATGCAGAAAGCCACCAGGCCTAAAGGGCTGTCTAAAAATTCGGAAGGAGGCAAGGATAAGGCATATTAGCTCCAAAAGCAGGGAAATAGCCTCCTACAACAGAAGGACTCTGGTTGAACCAATGTGTAATCCAGGTACTGTATGCGTGGAATGGGTACGCATGTGTGAAGAGATAGCATAGGGAAACAGTGCAGGATTGAACAGGGTCTGATTTGGTCCTGAAGAAAGCCCAGGACCCCCTATGGGCCGCCAGAAGGGCTGAAACATGTCAACTAGTAGTGGATATTAGCGCCATATTAGAGCTGTCAGTGTCCAATGCTTGTTCACTTTAACAGAAATAAGAAATCATGCCTCCTAATAGGAAATGTGAAATAACAACAACCACACGTTCAATTCAGTCCTGAAGCCTGCAACACAAAAAGTGTCACACACACTAAAATATCAATGTTGTTCTTAAATAGTGCTGTGGTAAGGTGCATTATAAAATGCAACATTTCTTACACATTTCTCCATAATTCCTTTCAGCTGAATGACCATAGTTTTTATAATTGTGTTACTCAATGTCTATACTAATTATAGAATTTAGTCTAGCCTGTTTAGAGAAAGGTCAACCCCGAATGGGGCATAACAGGAGCAACAGGCTGACAACTTGGTAATAAGTTTGCCACAGTAACACTGGGAATGTAGTACACAAAGTGGTGTTTTAATTGTTAAATGCTTTTTCATTGGTTTCCTTTTACACATAATATCAGAACAATGAATAATGCCGCTCTTGAAATACCCACGCTAGGATTGAACACCGAATAAGGTTTCACACGCATTTGCTGCCAAAATAAACTGCAATATATTGAAGAGGCAGGACACAGCGATGCAATACCTACATAAGGAAAGCGCAGGTGTACTGCCTTTGCATAGAAGTTATCCAGGAGGTAAACCACAAGGCTAAATGTGAATTATATGTTTAGGCAACACATACAGAGCTATTTCTCAGTCTTCCAATAAGATAAGACTCTAGAAACCTGAGCTATTCCTCAGGTAACAATCCTCCATCACCAAAGAACCCATCCTTTTCACTCGATTTGTTCTGAAAGTGCCCCACACCTTCATTTAGTGCCTAAATATACTAAAAGCCTATACCTTCAGGATCGAAGTTGAGTGCAATTGTTACTTTTTTTCTGTTTGAAAAGCTTTATTAAAGTAATTATAAGCAAACAATGACATTAGCAGAAGAACAATAAATTTGTTAAAACATTACAAATAACAGTGTATGCCAATGACAATGAATGGAAGGCAAAAAAGCATTTTTGGGGTATTTTAAAGAAAGAGGGGATGGGAAGAGGGGGAAAGGGAGAACGACAATGGCAGTATAGAATATATAATCGTAAAAATAATTACGGCAGGTAAGCAAATGGTTCAATTTCCAAAGACAAAGTTAAACGGCATAAAGAAATAACAAAGCATGTGAAAGAACTATAAAAGATAAAATGAACAAAAAGGAGAGAGTACATATCCTTCAAGGAGGTTTGAAATTCTCTGAGTTGACATGAGTAGGTTGTTTCAAAGCCAAACGACCCAGATATGAGGTGAGAGGTAACCAGTATAAATCAGTATTACGTATTGGTTTGCATGAGGAAGTGAAGGCAACATCAAGTCTGTGAAAATGACACAAAGTGTTCCACCAGGTCTGTACAGAAATATTAGTAAGGGATTTCCAGTTGGAAGAGATATGTTGAAATGCTAGGGCAAGCATGAGATCGAAAAGACCATGGGAATGTGGAGGAAGTTCTAAGGAATCTGAAAGACTACCCAGAAAGAGAATAGTGGGAGTGTATGGAATTGAGAGTGTAAAGATGCGAGAAAAGTATGACTAAACTTTGTCCCAAAAGAGAGAAACAACAGGACAGAAGGAGAATAGGGGTAGGAGGTCTGCTTGTAAGGTACCACAAGTCCCGTATTTAGAGTCAGAAGAAGGAGTGAAACAAGATAATGAGAGAGGAGAAAGATAAAATCTATGATATTGATAGAATAAAGATTGAGTAAGAGAAGCAGAACGGGAATTTTTTATAGACCTGGACCAAATGTTATCCAAGAGCGCAACAGACCAAGTACAATCAAGACCCGCTTCCCAAGCAAGCTCCACTTTGGTCTTAGCACGGGCTGGGTTAGGAGAGGAGAAGAATCTATAAATAAGAGAAGCTTTAGGACAAGTGGCAATAATAGTAAGAAGAGGGGATTGAGGTAAGAATGATGTTGAGGAGGAAGGAAGAGAATAATAACGATCAAGAATTATTGCCATAAGAGCAGTACATTTCTGTAAAAAAGACCATGCGCAATTGAAAAGAAGTTGAAAATGAGGAAAAGAGCAAGGGAGTAATCCATCAAAGAGATGATGAACCCAGATAATGCCTTTTAATCTCCAAGAGAGCCAAGATAAAGGTCTATTATTTAAAAGAATAAGAGAATTATACCAAATGGGGGTATTTAAAAAAGATTCACGTGTGATATCGTGTGGAAGAGCCAGAGGCTTTAAAAGAGTAAAGGTATGTTTGAATAAAGGAGATAATGTAAAAGGAGATTTGGTAGAGAAGCGCACTACTTCAGTAAAAGAGAAAGGTAGTAACAAAGTTTGTTCAATGAGAAGCCAAAGAGAAGTAAAAGAGGAAGATTCCGAAAAGAGCCATTGCGATGCCTGACGCAAAGAAAAGGATTTGTGGTAAAAGAGGAAATCTGGAAATTTAACCCCACCATTAGATTTAGAGTTGCGAAGGGCAACAAGAAAAATTCTAGATTTTTTATTTTTACAAAGAAATTTTGAAAGGGAAGAGTCAATGGGCCAGATGTAGGTCGAAAATTACCGGTCGGTAACGGCCGATTTCAGCCGTTACCGACCGGTAATTGGTTTTTGAGATGTAGGTTGCCCGAATTTTACCGAATCTGTAAATTTACCGATTCGGTAAATTTGCAGATTCGGTAAAATACCGGCTCGGTATATTTACCAAATCGGTAATTCCAGATGTAGGTGGCACAGTTTGCAGTGCCACAGGCCCTTAGGAATTCTTATTTTACCACCCAATCCTATTGGGTGGTAAAATACCGAATTCCAGTGTACATGCACATCTGTGCATGTACACCTATGCCATGTGACACACAGACATGCCCTTAGGGCATGTATGTGTGCCACATGGCACACAAGCCTGCAATTGGGGTGCTACAGGGTGTCAAAGTGACACCCCGTTCCCCCTGTCAGGATTCAGTATTTACCGAATCGGTAAATACCAATTCGGCATTTCCCATTGATTCCTATGGGCTTCAAGGCCCATAGGAATCAATGGGAAATACCGATTCGGTATTTACCGATTCAGTAAATACCGAATCTTACAGAATCGGTAATTGAAAAATAAAAATTACCCACATCTGCCTACTTCCAATTTACCTACTCTTAAATACCGAATCGGTATGATTCGGTATTTAAGAGTCGGTAAATCGGAATTACCTACATCTTTCCCATGTTTAAAATAAAGGGCGGTAATATGGACAGGCAACATAGAAAGAATATAAATTAGAATAGGGGCTATCATCATTTTAACTGAATCTAGACGACCCCACCAGGAAAGGAAAAGAGTATTCCAAGAGGAAAACATTTGATTGATACGAGATAAGACAGCGTTCATGTTTAATTTGATGGAAGAGGAAATGGAGTTGGGAAACCAAATACCCAAATATTTAATCTTTGAACTATTCCAGGCAAAGCCAGTCAAAGAGAAAAGATGAAGAAGACAGGTTTTGGTTAATGGAAGAATTTCAATTTTATCTGAATTAATCTTATAGCCTGAGACGAGGGAGACGGATTGAAATTCAGAAAGTAAAGGGGGAACAGACACCTCAGGGTTCGAAATGAACAAAAGGACATCATCTGCATAGGCAGAAAGTTTCAATTGATTGTCACCATAGGGAAAACCAGAAATAGAAAAATTGTTATGAATGGAAGATAAAAAAGGTTCCAGGGCAAGGACAAAAAGGAGTGGGGAAAGTGGACATCCTTGACTAACTCCTCCCTGAAGAGTAGAGGAGGAGGTAAGCTGACGATTCACAAGTACTGAGGCCTTGGGCGCAGAATATAATAGAGATACAAGGGAAATACATTTGGAACCAGAGCCATGTCAGCGACGCGAAGCAAACAAAAAAGACCAGTCCACCCTATCAAAGGCTTTCTCTGCGTCAACAGAGATAGCAGCTAAAGGAATAGGGAGAAGTGGGGCTTTATTCAAAATATTGAGAAAGAGACGAGAATTATCAGAACTTAAGTGAACCTACCTTTTACAAAACCACATTGTTCTTTGCCAATAAGATGTGGCATCAAAGGATCCAAACGTAACGCGATTAATTTAGCAAACAATTTATAGTCTACATTAACTAAAGAGATTGGATGATAATTTTTACAGAATTTGGGATCACAACCTTCTTTCGGGATGAGACAAATGGTGGCGTCTTGAAAAGTACCTTCATCTTTACCAGATGAGTAAAAGGATTGAAAAAGCGATAAAAGTTTGGGTAATAAAAGATCAGAGAAATGTAAATAAAATTCGACAGGAAAACCGTCAGGACCAGGAGTTTTACCCTTAGTAAGAGAAGTCAAAGCCACTGAGAGCTCATGCAAAGAGAGATCAAGATCAAGAGCAGGAAAGTTGAGATGAGAATGGGAGGGTTTAGGAACATTCTGAAAGTATTGCTGAATAAGAGAAGAAGTGGGAGGCGATTCCGAGGTATAACGCTGTTGATAAAATATTTGAAATTGATCTAATATTTCCTTATCCTTAAGAGTATTTGTAGAAATTAATGAAGTCTGGTAGACAGCTCTTGTAGTTGTAGTTTCTTATTCAAGTTACATCTTGGTAAATTCCAATGTAAGTCTTAATATAAGCTCCACCAGGAGCAGCCTCCTGGCTGCTCAGCCCATCTTCTCCAACAGCTCCACCTTCAAGTACAAACATCCATAATATTCTAAATGACATCATATAGCTAGAGCATCAGGCAGAGAACCAGGGCCAGGGAGATGCATTACATAAGAAGCAGATTACTACAGTATTGTTGGGAGAGTAAATGGATTCTATAAGCATACGCTCTTTACGAGATTTAAGGTAATTAGCTAGGAGCTTTCCAGATGTATTATGACCCCCATAATAACGAGCACTACTACGAAGGAGGAAGGAAGATGCATTGTCAGTAGTAAATTTATTAAATTCAAATTTTGCTCGTAGAAGGTCTGGGGACATATGTTTATCTGAAGAAGTATAACATTTGTGTTCCAAAGATTTTATATGTGCTAGGGAAGTTTTTCCTTTCTGAAGATAATTTTTTTATTTCCTACATACAAAATCTATAATGAATTCCCTAGCAGTGGCCTTAAAGGAGTCCCACAGGATATATGGAGGGGTAGACGGGTCAGAGTTGAGCTGAAAAAAGTCCTTAGCAAAGGAGCAGAATGTGGAAGAAAATTTGGGATCAGTAAGAAGATCGCTATTAAAACGCCAACGAGATGGCTTGGGACGCGGTGGAAGTAAATCAAGATCCGTTACAATGGGAACATGGTCCCAAATCACTATTGGGTCAATAGAAGAGGACCGTAAGTTTTGACATAGAGTCTGAGAAAGAAAAACATAGTCTAGACCAGAGAAAGATGTGTGAGGAGGAGAGAAAAAGGAATAATCCAAAGAGTCAGGGTGGAAAAGTCTCCAAGAGTCAATAAGAAGTGACTGCAGAATTGTGTCAAGAAATTGCTTGTGTTATTTATGAGGGATAAAGCGATCTGAGGATTTACGATCAAGGAATGGATCAACAATCTGGTTACAGTCCCCACCTAAAATAAAGAAATCATCTCTATGTTGAATACACTTATACATTAGAGGCCAAAAAGTATAATCAGGTTGAGTGGGACCATAGACGTTAAAAACAGTTAAAGGAATAGAGTTAATGAGCAATTTAGTCAGTATCCATCTACCATCTTCATCATGTTCTTGTGATAAGACTTTACATTTTAATTCTTTATGACATAAAATGGCAACTCCATTCTTTTTGTTAGCAGAAGGGGAAAATAAAACAGTTCCAACCCAATTCCACTTTAACTTAAGGGATTCAATTACAGTAAGGTGGGTTTCTTGTAAAAGGACTATATCAGGGTTATAAGATGCTAAATGGGAATGGGCTCTCTGCCGCCTAATGGGGTTATTAAAACCTTTTACATTCCAGGAAATAACTCTGAATGTGTATAAAACATGAAATTAATAAAGACCAGACTTGCAATAAAATGTATACATAATAAACAGCCGAGAAACAAATGAAGAAGTAAAGAGATGGGAATATAAAGAAATACATCCATAAGAGAAGTACCACAAAATAAAGAAGGAAGAAAAAGATCTATACAAATGCAGGTAGAAACGGGAAAAAAGTAAAGATGTAGAAAACATTGAGAAATCCAGAGATTAAAGGGTATGGACCAAAGAACAGGAAAGAAGGAAGGGAAGGGAAAATAAAGGGATAGAAGAAGAAAATAGAAGGAGAGACAGTGCATATCCAAAAGGATGACTAAAAATAACGTACCTGAGGGAAACATACGAGAGGGAGATGGGGCAATGACGACACTCAACAAGGCGGACTGATCGAAGTGTGGGACTCCAAACCGCACCAGGACATAATTGGAGGAAAGGGATCACATAGGATTAGTGAAGGAGCTTCGCAAACCTATAAAGGAGTACACAAAGGTAAGTAATAATAGGGAAATAACACTAGGGAGGTACAAGATACAAAAATACTCAATAACCAATCATGGTAATAGGAAAAGAGATAATAATGGGGAAAAAGAAAACCAATTAAATATACAAACTGTTTTAAAGGTAAACCTGAACATATAACACCAATAGAAACGCTAAACGAAGACAGACATATGCTAACGCAAACAATAACTCAATCAGCCACTAGGAGAAGTAGAGGTATCCATGGCACCGTTGGATTGAATATGGATAAAGTTCTTAAGTTCTCCAGGATCTTGGAAAGTCCATGTTCGATTTTGATACGTGACCTTAAAAATACATGGATGAAATAAGACCTATCTAGCTCCAAGAGATCGTAAAGGTGCACGGAGGTTCATCAATTCTTTTCTTCTTGCTGCCGTGATATTGGAGACATCTTGAGAGTGGAACACTCTCTGACCCAGCCAGGAAATTTGATGTTTAGCTCTAGCTGCAGAGAGAACTGAAAGGAGATCTGTGAATTTCAAAAAAAGAATTGGAACTCCTCGTGGCTTAGTTGAAGTGGATGAATGCAGGCCCAGCCTGTGTGCTCTTTGTATACTGAGAGAAGTAGTGGGAGGCATATCCAGGAGCTTGGGAATGAAAGAGGTGAACAATGTCACAGGGTCGTCACCTTCCAAAGATTCTGGTAAGCCATAAATTCGTACATTATACCTCCTGTTTCCAAATCCTCAGTATGTTGCTGGTGAGCCAGGACCGACTTCTCCAGAGACATGATGCATTGAGAATTGGTTGAGATCTCCAGGACTTGTTGTTCCACAGTTGTAATCCTGTTATCCATGGCC
Source organism: Lissotriton vulgaris (assembly GCF_964263255.1). Classification (NCBI taxonomy): domain Eukaryota; kingdom Metazoa; phylum Chordata; class Amphibia; order Caudata; family Salamandridae; genus Lissotriton; species Lissotriton vulgaris. The sequence continues at coordinate 836,230,239 of NC_141689.1, read as the reverse complement.
GACCACTTGTCCTTCAAGAATTGCATTTCCTTGTTAGTTTCTTCAACAAAGGGGAGTAAGGAGGAGCTACGTCACCAACCAAGTTGGCCGCATAGTCTCCCGGCTCCGCTGACCCCCGTCCTACGCTCGCTTATCCTGTCGACTATCCTGACCTCCTGCCCCGGATTCATGTGGGTGAACTAGTCGGCACTCCGATGGTGTGATCACAGAATTTTTCTGATGTTCTGGGGTGAAGTGACATCGAAAATGTTTTGAGGCCTAACCCAGACTGGAAGCCAGGGTCTCGATTGCTGGTCTACCCGGGTCCAAAGTGAACAACAACGGACTGCTGAGGGTGGTTGGGTCCGGTCCTTGGAACTTTTGAACATTTCTCTGGACTACTTTGCAACCATCTGCTGCCTGGTGCTGTACCCGAGGTGAGGCGACGGGTGGCGCGCGGTACTGCGTCGCGGGGGGCCCCGGCCCGGAGGCCCGGCACTAGCACCGCTGTTGCCCCGGGGTAGGGGTCCCGCCGCGCGTTGCTGCGTGCCGCTGGTCCGTCCCTTACAGCTTGTTTCTGCTCCGGCGTATCCTGCCCCGGAGAGGGGGCCTCTCCATGGGGATCGGTATGCCTGTGGCCGTATGGAACCTGGCGGAACGGACTCAATGTGGCCCTTCCTTGCGGATGGTAATGGCGGAACTTGCGGCGCTTCACGCGATGGTGAGGGCCCAGGTCAATCATTGGCTGTCGGCAACAGATGGGATCATACGACCGGGAGCAAGCCCTGACTTGATTTTCGAGACCCAGCAGCCGACTTGCCCGCTGTTGGAAGCCCCACTGGCGCGTTTGGACCCGGTGCTGGAAGCTGTGCCTGCCCCCGAAGAAATGGAACTCATCGCGTGTGCTGAGATTGGTGAGTCTCTTATGTTCTCGGAAACATCGGTCCTACAGTTATCGGACCATTGCACTGCTTCCCCCATCCTGGACACTGTTGGCCCACACTTTGATCTGTATCGGAGCGAGTCGCACCCCCTCCCCAATCGGTCTCCCAACATGGTGGATGGAACGATGCTTGGCTTCGGAGACGGGGAGGGACATCGTTGGTGTAAGCCGTGTGCGTTGGGACCTGCTGTTCCTCTCCCATTTGCTGACTCAAACTTCGGCTGCTTCTGTGTGAATCTTGACTTTCCGGGGATGGGGCTTTTCTTATCCGAGGGACTCGGCAACTTTGTTAGACGATGCCAAGGCTGAGATTGCGGGTTGAATTGTTTATGATGGATCTATTGGTAACGGGACTGCTTCATTAACAGACGGATTCCGGGGCGGGGGGTTTGTGGTTCCCCCCGGGGTATTTTTGTATGGTGGACAACTTTATTCGTGTTGGCTTAGGGGGGCCCCCTTTGTTAGGGCGGGGGGGATAGACCGGCAGCGCATAGATTATCGCCCTCCTCCATTTCCCCGTTGGGTGGGGTTTCCTTTCTTTCTCCTTTTTCTCTGTTTCTTCTATATTTCGGGTTTGGTTCTCGGGCGACAGGCACACTGCTGGGGGGGGGAGCCGTAGTCATCTGCAGGGGTGCAGGGTGGGGGTTGGGGGAGGGGATTTTTCGCTTTTATTTTGTTTCTATGCCTTTTTTCTCTTCTCTTATCTTTATTTGTCTTTTTTCTTTTTCTGGGTCAGTGCAGTGGGTTTCCTTTGGTATCAATCACTGCTTTTTCATCTGTGCCTCAATTTTCGTGGTGTTCTCTGGGTCTTAGGGCAGGTGACTGCAGGCGCGAATTGACCGTAATATCCCTTCACATCCTGAACCTCCTGTTTCAGCGCCATTGATTTGATCGATTACTGTTTACTGTTGACACGTTTACTATTCTGCCTGCCATCTTTCGCTGCTGGGAAATTGTTCGGCACCTGATCCTTCCATCCTATACTATAAAATGAAAACCTTTTATATTTTTATATCCTGTTTTCCTAATTGGGCTGTTCAGTGACCGAGAGTACGCTAGCATGGAGATTCTGCTCCCCGAGGTGCTGCATGTGATTAAAAATTGCTCTCTGTAAATCTACCTGCTTAGCGGTCGGCCCCGGGGGTTGTAGGCCCATACTTGTATTTGGTTGCAATGTCAATAAAGGTTTAAAAAAAAAAAAACATAGGGGAGTAAGGCGCGGATCTCCTCCAAAAGCAGCTCCATAGAGATAGGAGATGATGGCTTGTCCGGAGATGAAGTGTCCTGTTTCGAGCATTTGGACGAAACAATAGGAGGAGAGGACTTGCTAGCCATGGATTGTGTTGAAGAAGCGCGATTGGGATTAGCTCCAGCCATTTAATCCGCAACAGTAGAAACACTTGAGGGTGAATATAGCGTCATTTGAGGAGTCGTATGAGGACTCTTAGAAGGTATAAAAACAAACTTTGCTTGATCAATTTGCCCATAGGAAGTACAATATTACTGGATGTGAAATACCCAGGAAACCTGAATGTCAAAAATTAGGGCAATGAAACCTACAGGCGGGCTGATGAATAGAGATGAGACGTGTTACTGAGCCAATGGATGAATGAAGACTGCAATGTAACACAGGTACAAAAAATTTCCTGAAGCTGGGAGTAAATAAAGAATAGTCATATATTCACACTTGGTATAGTTAACAATGGTGAGTAACCGTTCAGCACAGCAATAACAAGTTACAGTGCCTCAGAATAAGTGAAATATCACATAAGGCTTGAAGAAGGAGGCAGGAAAACACAGCAAGCCATATTTTATGCAAATAGAGGCAGATTAGACCAGCTGGAGTGAGTGAAGCAGCAAACCATGACAAAGCCTGCAAGTAGTGTCACAAGTGAGAAAATGGTGGAATAACAAAAAAACTGCTCCTTATGGCACATATATGAGCAAACAGGAATTAGTCCACCATGAAGAAATTGAGGCATACAGCATGGTTATGCAACAGGCATTGGAGGTCGTCACAATATCCACCGGGCAAGGCAGTGTACATATTGAGGTTTCTGTAGAAGGCGCGCAGCTCCGTGAGGAGAAATGCAGAGCAGGCAAAATGGTGGGCTCTACCAACTCATAGACGCGAAGTGTCAGAAATGCAATAAGCTTTGAAGCACGGCTGCCGGAGATGAGCTCACCCGATGCAGCTTACATTCCGATTCACAGAAACATCAGCGGCGGCAGGCTGGGCTCCGGGAAAATACAGAAAAGGGTCCGTTTTCAGGTCCGGTGCCGCGGAGGAACGACTTCACACGGCCATCTTGTGTGACGCCATAGCCACGCCCCGCAATTGTTACTTTTAAAGTTCAACAAACTTACTAAAGCATCTCGGCCCTGAACTAACAAAATCATAAAATATATGAAAATAATCAGTAAAATATATTGATTTAAATAGCATAGAAATGTCCGTTATTTTACACATTCCAAGATGTAGTGCATACAGAATAGAGTAAACAACAATAGAGAAGAAACATCACTCCCTACAGCCCTCCCCCAACTTAGTCTTTCTAAATCGGGAGACCGATAGCAGGAGGGAAGAGCCACAATGAAGGGCTGGCTTAGACTAGAAAAAGCCACATAAGCTGCATGGCTATTGTTTCAGAATAGGCTCTGTGTGCAAAGCAGAGTGCATTATAATTGGTTAATCACAAATGTCAAAGTTGTCTGAGAGTCAGTATATGTGTTTCATTTTTGGTGTCATTTGCTGCTCCGTGGTGACAGAGATTCATTTTTGAAAGGCAATGCAAGGGTGTTGTTAGCTGAATTCCAACATGAGTCTTTGTAATGGAAATTTAAATGAAATGTTTTAATTAGGTGCTGTCAGATTGCAGATTAGTAAAAGTCTTATTTACAAGCCACTTGCACTGCCGGTACTTCCCTGTTTCCGATGATAAACTGGTGGCGCGAAGGGCTTTTAAATAAGTCCCTGAAAATGTATATTTTTAACACACTTGTTTTATCTTAAACACTAAGGCACTTATTTATGAAACCTGTTGCATTGCTGCGACAAAAAATCGATGCAACAGTTTTCAGGGTGCCCTTCTACTGACACGATGGATGCACCGTATTTATTGTACGGCACGCCATGTCGCAAGGAAAGACAGATACGTCAGGAATCCTGATGTATCTGTCATGCAAAATTCACACATTGCTGGAGTTGTATCGCAAGCATCACACAACTCCAACAATGAGTTGGGGAGGCCTATCTTTACCGCACTGCGTCACCCTTGCGCCTGCCGGAGGCAGGCATAAGGATTTGATGCAATTGCATCCTAGAAGTGGTGCACTGAAATCCAATAGATTTCAATGTGCCACTTCGACAAGTCTTTGATGTGTGGAAACGCTCAACTGGCGCAGGTATAATGTGGCGCAGGGGTTTACAGAGTGACGCATCTGCTTAGATGCGGCACCTTCTAAATATGAGGCGCATTGTTTACGCAAATGCTGCATCAAAAAAAGTGATGCAACAGCAACGTAAAATTGTTGCAAGGAGCTCATAAATAAGCCCCTAAATAGGTCAGATTCACTTAAATATTTTGCAGCGCAAAGTGGTGCAAGTTTAGAAATAGGATTTCTCTCCGGCACAAAATTTCTATATCCATTGGAAAGTAGCCCTAAACATTCCCATGCCACCACCCATGGTATTTGATGCAATGAGCTATCTACTAACCAAGGGTAAGGGTCTTGTGCCACAACATAACGCTATCTCGAGGCAGGTGCTACCAAGGAAAAATATTTTTATTTCTCCAAACTTTACCCACGTTGTATGTGTGTCACTCTGTACATCAAACCCAAATTAAGAGAAAAGTTTTAAAGTCACCTCAACATAGTATTTTGGACTGGACAGGTAACCTATGCTAGATAGCACACAACAACATTTGCACTATTGTGCTAAGATGTGTTCAAGGCCCTTGGCAGCCAGGTTTTGCACTAGTTCTCAGGAAGAGAGCACAAGCGGCATGTCTTTGTAGAAATGGTGCTGTCCTTCTCTCTCTTTCATGCAATATAGTGCAGCAACTTTGGCTCCTGCATTGCATGAAAAACTACAATCTGCACCAAGATCTCCTTGCACATTTTTCAGTAGCTTCTATTATATTGTGCAAAATCCAATTTTAAAATATTGACTTGCATATTCACAGTGCTTTCTGTCATGCTGGGACTGTAGTTCTATAATGTATGTAACTATTCTCCAGTGCATCAACTAGGATTCAGTTCTATGACTGTCTGGTTTCACATCGAGACATATTTAGTGATCGCATTACCAAACTGAGATGTCATAGCATAAAATAATTCATTTCCCACTGATTACTTTAACAGCATTCTATTTTATTTGTATTTATCTTAGCAGGAAAGGCCCACAAAATATATTTTGAAAGACCAAGAAATCTTTTTGTTTGCTGTTTTGATGTAGCACAATCTTAACACAGGAACCAGATTGTGTTTCAAAGTTCCGAAGTCGACAGCTCAGGCCGTTAGGCGACATATCTGAATGCAGAATGTGTTTTTCTTTTTCAGGCACCTCTCTGGCATCAGCCGCATTGTACTCAGGAGCACAGTTTCCATAATTTATTTATGCACCTCACTCTCTTCATGACCTGTGAATTATTTTGTATGAGGTGTTCAATGAGGCCCCATCTATAGGGCAGAACTGCACACATCAACTGAAAACCTGTGTGTGTCCTGGAAACTGCAGCACCCTTGGCTAGGATACGCAACGGGGGAGGGAGGGAGGGAGGTAGGGCGGGATGTGGCCCTTTTAGCCCAATGGGTATTGCCACTTGGAGGATTTTGCATGTTAGAGAAAGTATGCTATGATCACTTTTTCTATACCTCTCCAAGATAAGAGGTAACACCCAATTAAAAAGCAACATTTAGAGAAATTTAAAAGATCACCGTGGACTCCAACAAGATACCATAGCCTCAATTACCTCATTAACTCAAATCAGTGCATTTACCATCTTTGAACGTATCCAAATTGGTAGAAATCTCTCACTATTTCTCGCCGAAGAATAATAACCATTTCAGTACATAACTAAACATGTACATAAAATATTAACCACACCCTGTAAGAAATTGGGTTGTTGATTGAGGAGGGTGTGAACCCCTTTGAAGCAACAGTCACATTTACTGTCAGGGTGAATGACTGCAAAAGCCAGTAAATTAACCTGTGCTTAATCCTCTGGCAACTAGGCACAAAAGCTTTCAGGCTTAACTTAGAGGCAACTTTGTGAAGTATTTATGCAGCACTCAAACAGTACAAACACAACATAAGCAAAATTCCACACCAATTTAGATAACTAGAGTACATTTAAATAAATGATTTGATACAAAAATGACAAACATCCAATCAGTAGACCCCAATTTATGAATTTGTAAGGTTTAAGGTAGAAATTAGCACCTAAAAGATGAAAGTGCCAGCCAGAGGCATCTAGTCATGCAAAACTGGAGCAAAGTCTAAAGTTATGGACAACCGCGATGGAATGCAGCTCGGATGCACAAAGTGGCTGGGGCCCAGTTTCCGCTACCTTCAGACTTAAGAGAAATTCCAAGAAAAACTAAGAAGATAAAGTTTAGGGCGACAAGGCAGCCAGTGGTGTCTGATAAGGAGGCATCGTTGTTGTGGGGCTGCTGGACAAATTTGCGGTGATGAATCCTACGTTCGGACTTAGTCTCTTTTTTGGAAGTCGAAAATCTACAGCAGGATAAAGATGCACCTTATTGCCGATGAGGGCTGCACTACCCCAGATGCCACTTCTGCAAGGAGCTACTGAACAGGATTTAATAGTGTGGAGAAGAGCGTAGTGGGAATTGCCACAACACAAAGTCAGGCCGATCGGCGATGGACATTGGGTGGATCGATGAGCAGGTAAGTCCCAGTCTCCTCTTGGTTCTCAAAGTAATTTGGGCAGAAAATTGCCGAAGTCCCTAGTTTTGGATTAGGGCTATCTGGCCACCTTTAGCACCCCTTCCGAGGGTCCAAGACTGGAGAGGCACCCCTTGGAGCGTCTGGCCTCATTCAGGCAGGGTCAATGTGTGGGTTCAAAATGGCTGGAGCCTTTTCTGTTTCTGAGGCTCTGAACAGGAGGCCAGCCAACTAGCCTTTCAAGTCGCTCTGTTAGTCCAGGGGAGGTCAAGTTTGGGGCTATCCTAAGGGAAGCTCATTCACCAAAGTAGGGCTCGCGTTTCCGGTATGCAACAAGGTTTAAACAAGGAAAGCGCACCATGTAAGTAATACGGCCTCTGGTTCCTTCTTTGAAGGTGGAGAAACTTCTGGAGGCTTCCCCCACAGAAGTGTCTGGATTTCCTGACTCCCAGTCCTGGATCCAGCCTGGCTGTAGGCAGAAAAGTCTAATGTGAGATCAGGACATAGTCTTTTGAAGTGCAAGTGGGCTGTGAAAAGCTCCACCTTCCCATCCAGACACACCTAGCTACTCTTTTTTTTGTCTGAAAGCAATATACGAAGGCTAGCTTTCACTCACACTACGTGGCCCAGGAACTGGCTGCCGGCACCAAATGGTTAGGGAACAAAAAGCCAACTTTATTAAAGCTGCATTTTTAGAATTGTGACATAAAATCCGTTCTCATCATAGAAGAGGATTTCAAATTATAATTCCTCAAACACTAAGCGTGACTTTCCTACCTTCTCCCAAATTAAAAGTTAGCACTTGTTAAAAGTAATAAGATAACTCAATGATGTGAGGTATTTCCACTACCAGGGCATGTAAAACTTAAAAGTACATGTCCAACTTTAAAATTGCAATGCACTCTGTCCTGTGGACTGTTTAGAGGCCTAACTTAGGAATGACATATGTATTGAAAAGGTAGGTGTAGGCTTGGCAAAATAGTTATTTTGCCAAGTTTAATTGGCAGTTTAAAACTGCTGGGAGGCTGCAATGGTAGCCCTGAGTCATATTTTAAAGGGCTACCTAGGGTGGTGCAATAAGTGCTGCAGCCCAGGTAGCATTTTATTTACAGGCCTTGGGTATGTGGTACACAACTTTACTAGGGTCTAATAAGCAAATTACATATGCCAATCAGGTGTAATCCGTTTTTACCGTGTTTTAGGGAGTGAGCACAAACACTTTTGAACTGGTTAGCAGAGTGCTAAGGGCAACGAAAAGCAATTCAGAAAAATAGGAAGGGTGAAGGCAAAATGTTTGGGTTGACCCTGAAGAGAGGGCCATGACCTACATTCACACAATTCATTCACTTTTGCCACATAGTTATATAGTGATAGCAATCTGTTATATATATTAATAGTGGTGCCATTTAGGCCCTGATTATGAGTTGAGGTGCAATTTATCATATCTGATAAATAACCTGGATTAAAGACCTGACATCAAAAAAAGCTGATAATTTACGCGCACACAACGTAGGGAAATACTTGCTGTCTTTTTTCCTTTTGTTCATGGGAACTTTGGGATAGTAGTATCACTCGCGGTCTAACTGCCAAATATTTTTTTAATCCACCTTTCCTGACATTTTAAATATACAGCTGCTTACCTGCACTTTAAAATTTGTTGCACATCATCTCGCTGCTTTAGCAAGAATAGAATAGAAAACCAGCGTTTTTCTTCAGCGCCATCTTGTGTGTAGGGATTTGGGATTGGCTTCAATTCCGGGGTTGCGCTCCAGTGGTCGGGCACTTGCCTGCCTATATATAACAGGGAATGCAGGCGCGCAGCGCACACACACGCCCGAGGCAGTCAAAATCAGGGCAGGATAAAATATTCTAGGGAACAGTTACTTGCTATATGTAAGAAGGATGAAGGGGGATTTGCCCACCGCCTACTGCCATGGGTCATTGTAAACGTATTTTAAACTGTGGGTTGATTAATTGCAGATCCCTGGTGAAACACTATCAGGAGGTGTCCGACATGTTAGAAAACATAGATTTGGACGTCCTCATTTTAATAGAAACATGGAGTAGAACTGAATCGTTGGTACGGGAGGGGGGGTTGGGGTGATTTTTAAAGAAAACGTGGAATTTTCTACCTTTACAAGTGGACGATGTTACTGGGATTGAACGGTTGGGCTTCTCATTGCAAGAGGCAAAAGGTAGGCTACTCACAGGAGTGGTCTGTTACAGACTCCCGGGTGCAGAAACCCAGTATCAAGACCTGTTCAACTCCATTACTGACCTGAGCCTAACACATTCGAGAGTGATCATACTAGGGGATTTTACCTTATGGGATATTGGCAGCCTAGATAACCATTTGAGAGACCTAAGGTACACTTGTGAGAATGTTAATTTGCATCAAATGGTTTCAGAACCGACTCATCTAGGAAGACATGTTTTAGATCTCCTCTTTGCGAACCAGGCCGAGACCGAGGTGGTCGATGTTCTGCCTCAAAGCTGGACTGACCATTCTCTAATCCATTTTCGTATTATGACACCTAGCTCAGAGGACAGTAATAACCAGTCATCGACCTATCGAAAGGGAAGAGAATGATCCAAGCTGGTGAAAAATAGAACACTGCCAATCTTTCAGGATCAGAACCTTTTTACTCCCTCTGCCCCTGTGTGTGAAAATTATCAGACTTACTGTAATTATATAGTAGGTACCCTGGATTCAATAGATCCAGTAAAACGTATCAAAAACAGAAAAAAAATCTCTGCTCCCTGGTACAATTATGATTTAAAATTGCAACAGGTAGCATGTAAAAAGGCCGAGAGGAAATGGAGGAGGGCCTATCTAGAATCAGATAAGCAAGCCTTGAAATCGGTACAGGCCCAGTATAAGGAATCTATTGTCAGGGCCAAAGCAGACTTTTATGCTAAAACCATCCAACAAGCTCCAAATAATAGTACAAAAGCGCTTTTTAATATTTTTAGCGACCTATCTAGTCCTGCTTGTACGAGTAACAAGGTGGTGGCATCGCAGAAACTCTGGAATGAGATTTCTATTTTCTTTGAGGAAAAAATATCTAAAAGTGTTGAACAACTGCATCATGATGGTCCAGATGACCTAGCCTGGACGTCAGATGCAGATTCACAAATAGATACCTCGTTGAACCTCTTCCATGCCCCCACGGAGGATTCTTTTAACCAGCTGGCTCATAGCATATCCACGGGCTCTCCGTTAGATCATCTTCCTAACAAAATGTTATGTTATGTTATGTTAATTGGGCTCTTCTATAGCGCAACGGCTACTCCGGTCGGAGTGTCCCGACGCTTTGGCGAAGAAGTCCTTTAATGGAAAGGAAAATCTGGAAAAAATTTGGTCAAGAAAACTTTCCCTAGCTATGGAAGATCTGTTGCCAGTCACTGGAAGAGGGATAGGTACCGGAGGTATGGTGCAAGCAGTAGTGACTTCTTTGCTAAAACAAAACAGCCCTGGACCCTACTAACCCAGCAAACTTCAGACCAAGCTCCCTATTGCCATATCCTATTAAAATCTTAGAGAAGGTAGTTAGTAAAAATCTATTGTGCTACCTGGAAGATAATTCCCTGCTGGACATGGATCAATAGGGCTTCCGCCCAGGACACGGTACCAAGACTGCTTTGGCAACCATAATGAACAATCTACGTATGCGCGCTGACAATGGGAACTCCTCTGTCCTAGTGTTATTGGACATGTCAGCCGCATTCAATACGGTGAGCCATACCGTGTTAGTGGAGAGACTGAAAGGTATAGGGGTTAAAGGACGGGCCCTGCAGTAGTTAAAATCTTACCTGTCAGGAAGACAACAGCCCGTGTCTCTGACGCCGTTCACCTCAGGCATGTCCTGAGTACATCATGGGATGCCACAGGGCTCGGTGATTAGCCCAATTCTTTTCAACATCTACTTGCGCCCTCTATTCCCCATTATTAAATCTTATGGGTTAGACCTGGTCAACTATGCAGATGATACCCAACTGGTGTTCTCCCTGGAGGGGAAACAAACGGTATCTATGGACACCTTCCAGGAGTGTATGCACCGGACTGCTGGCTGGCTTAGGAAAAATTCCCTACAGTTTAATGGGGGGGAAACAGAGGTGGTGTATTGTCCTGTCACTAGACTGTCTCGTCATCTATCGGTGGAGTTCAAACTTACCCCCGAGGATGAACCCCTGATCCCGGATAAAGTGGTGCGTAATCTGGGAGTCATGATGGATGGAAATCTCCAAATGGACTCGCAAGCCAATAAAACGGCCAGCGTTTGCCTCACTCTGCTGCGTATATTACGGAAGGTTCTTCCGCAACTTCCAAAGGACACTCGTTCTCTTGTAGTGAGGAGTGTAATCCTGAGTAGGCTGGATTACTGCAATTCCCTGTACCTGGGGACGCCACAATATATTGTGCAGAGATTGCAGAGCGTCCAGTCTAGGGCAGCAAAGAGGGTGCTAAATAGACAGCGCAGGTCCTCTATGAATTTGGCTCTGAAAAATCTTCATTGGCTCCCCATCAAAGAGAGAATTTGTTTGAAATCTCTCTGCATTAAATACAGGGCAGCTCATGGTCAGGGTCCTGTCCCCCTGCAGGAGATGCTCACCTTGTATAATCCTGGAAGGCAGCTCCGCTCTTCAAATGTAAATCTGATAACAACCACCAGATTTAAGAGATCTCGGATGGGGGGCAGAGCCTTTGGTGTGACTACCTCGCATGTATGGAATGAGTTACCCCTGGAACTTAGACAGGCCAGTTCTCTGACATGCTTTAGGAAGAGCCTGAAAACTTGGCTATTTCCAAAAGGTGATCTTTAGATCGTCTCATTGACAATTGACTCTGCTTTGTGGTATCTAATTCAATTCGATTCAATTCAATAACAATACCACTATTATATTATTGATTGGGTGTGATGAATAACACCTATTACGAGTTGGTGGGGAATAGCATGCAGATTTCGGTGTTTAACACACCAAAATTTGCATGATATAGTCAATACCATATACTTTTCCCCTATTAAATTTTGGCAGGTTGGATCTGCTGAAATTTAACGAAGGTTGAGGTAGTTAATGCATTTGATCATTATTGGATACGCTAAATATCTACCAACTCATAATTCAAGAGGGTAAACAATATTCTAATATTCCTTTCAAATTATAAGCACTCAGAATATATAATTAGTTGGGTTGCAACACTCATATGGTGGATGCAGTTGAGCTGAACGGGTGCGCTGTCGGTCGGCTGGGTGTTAAGAGGAGCTGGCGTGACTGAAGGTGCATTTGCAATTCCGGCAGGCACTCTTCTTTTAGAAAAAAGGTATGCTCTTTCAAATTACATTTCATATTTCTAGTGAGCATGATATGAAATATAAATGCTTGGTATCCAATTCACATATGTCAAAAGTAAATCTATTATAGTATGCATGTTTAGAACTTTGACCCAACCTGTGTCTCACATAATATTATATGTACATTTGTTCGGATATGCCAGTTGATCTAGTGATGATGCAAAGTATAGTCATCCTTCTAATTTCAGTGCATTAAATCCCTTTGAATTTTACAATTTAAATATTAAAAACAAGTAAATATTCACCAGTATCTTACATTCAAATGAAATTAAATTCAGAACCTCACAGTGTTCCAATCTGAGAATCAAACTGGTGACTGTCACATGATTACATTTATAACTATACCATTGTGCTATTTGAAACTTATTTCCTCATCCTACATCTACAAATCAGCTTCACAAACTAACATAAGATGTGTCTATCTACTTTAAGACTATGGTTCACTGTGTTAAGTCATCTTTGTCACTCTACCTCAGTGTGCAATCCCCTCACTCCAGTGAGTAGGAACATGTTCTATTCAATGGCACCCATAATTTGTTCACCAGGCTCAAAAGAAGTTTCTAGTGCATGGCCATCCAATATCTAGAATCCCTATTTTTCAAGGCTCTTAGATTTTCCCTCCACCTGTCTCAAACATTGTTTATGGAGCCCACCTATTAAATTTCAGATGAGCCTTGTGTATTTTACATACAATGCGTATTATTGTGTGAAAGTGCAGTCCACCATCCTTTTGCGACTTGCTCCTTCAATAGCGCTGCGCTGTCTGGTAGCTTTCGCAGTCCGTTTCTGCTGGCATCTCTGACCTTAAGGTCAGAGGTTTGCGGCCCTACTCCACTTGCCGGCTTCTGCCTTCACCTCATCCCTGGTGGTCTAGTAGTAGAGCATAACTGCTCTGCTGCTTTACTGCCCTCCTGGCCCTCTTTTGCTGTCTCCTCTCCCTCTGTTTTTGAGTTATCTTTTCATCCTCTGCCTTGACTTTGCTTTCCTCTTGCTTTCTAATTTTTTTGTTTTTTTCCTCTCTGTTCGCGATTTTGTTTCTTCCCTCTCCCTTGTTGGTGTTGTGATCCCTCGTGGCCCTGCCACCCTCTAGTATCCTTTCCTGCATTTCCGAGCACCGAGCAGGCCAGCCCCCCACAGCACTACCTAATGGTGGGCACTGCTCGGCCATGCACATTGGATGCACTGCTGGTGCGCCAAAGGCATGCCCGCCTGCGTCTAGTGCAAGGGACTCTGCCTCTCAGACGCCCCGCTGCTACTACAATGCCAGCACACCCCTGGCCCTCCACCCTTGATGACATGACGCCTGCCACCCAGCAGCACTGAAGAAGACTCTTGGATTCTTCGCCTGCCGGAATTGCAACTGCACCTTCAGTCACGCTAGCTCCTCTTAACACCCAGCCGACCGACAGCGCACCCGTTCGGCTCAACTGCATCCTCCTTAATGTGTGGTCCATCGACAAACATGCCACAGAAATGTGGGACCTCCTCAGGGCCGTCTGTCCTGACATTGCTTTCTACACAGAAAACTGGATCAATCCCTGCTTATTACCAAACATCGACATCCCCAACGTCTACAAGATCACCAGTAAGGACTTCCCTGACCGCCCAGGAGGAGGCATCGCCATCATCCACAAAAGCACGCTCATACTGACCATGCACTCCAACAACCCAACGAGGACCATGGAACACCTCCACTTCCAGATCCGGGCCAACCCAACACCACTCTCCACAGCATCCTCGTCTACTGGCCCCCTGGCCCCTGACCCCCCTTTACCAACTCCATTATAGACCTAATCGCATCCCTAAGGCCCGTGCATTCACCGACTACATCCTACATCCTACTCGGATACCTCAACAACTACCTGGACAACTCCAGTGACCAGAACATTGCCTCCGTCCTGGTGAACCTCTCCAACATCGGCTTCAAACAGCTAGTAATCGCACCAACCCACGCAGCCGAAAAATACTCTCGGCCTGTCTTCTCTGCCAGCAGGAACTTCAACTACAACCAGACCAGCTAACTCACATAGACCAACCATTATTGCGTACATTTCACCTTCAACATGCCCACAGTGCACTACCATAATCAGAGCTCCCCTAGCTGCAGATGGACCAAGGCCACCTTCTCATCACTTGCTTCAGCACATCGACTTCGCCAACGAATATGGACTCCAACACTGCAGCACGCAACCTCTTCAAATGGATCTCCAACTGCGCTGACACCCTGGCACCCTTCAAGAGAAGACCAGACAAACAATGCTCCAAGGCAGCCATCTGGTTTACTCCTGCCCTCCAGGAGTCCAGCCGCACCTGCAGACATCTCAAGAAGAGATGGAGGAGCAACAAAACTCCAGAAAATCACTCAACCTTCAAATCCACAGAATGTTTTATCTATTATTTTGCCCTTGTGATATTGACCACGAGATCTCAAATTTGAATCACTTTTTATTACGATTAAAGGTCTGATTATTTAAATATCAAAATGAAAAAGGAAGATGCTCAGAATTTGCATTTAGTGTCCACTAAGTGACTATGTAAATACAAATGTTCTTGTAGTGTAGCCATAGAATTAGTCACTATTTTTCTTATATCAACATTCAGAAACATTGTTTTGCTCAAGACTAGAGGAGAGGTTGCGCTTTATGCCCACATGAAAATTGAGGCTAATGTGAACCTCACATGAGGCAAGGACACACCTCCCTGCCAGTGGTGACTGGTGCATTTTAAAAGTGCTGCCTTTAAGGCATCCGGACAGAGAACAGAGTAATTATGCAGTAGAAATATGCACACTCGAAACAAGAGATTCAGCATTTTTGTTATCTGTAAAAGGGTGACTTATGTGACTTCCCTCCTCATAGTAATGTAAGTAATAGGCATGTTAAGAAATTGAATATTTCTTATTGTCGTGCAATCTTCTCTTGATTATATCCTTTACTGTTGATCTTTGTCCTGTTAATTAAAAAGAAAAAACAGCCAAGATATTCACAAAATTTGATCTGAGGGGAGCATAAAACTGAGTAAAAATCAGACATGGAGATAAGTGGAAGACTACCTTTAGTAGTACCCGAGTGGTTCATAGTGAATGGATCGCTGACAGAATATCGAGGAGCAAAATATCGACCTGCCAAAATATCGTGGAAAAAATATAGAATGCCAGAATATCGACTTCCTATCTTCAAACAGGTAAGTATAAAAATATCGACTCCAAAATATCTTTGTAAAGAATATAGACAGTCAAAATATCGAATTTTTTAAATGTCTTAAAAGTAATTTAAAAGTAATATATTAATAAATATAATTAACTTAAACATACTTAAAATACTTAAATTAACTTAAAATTAATAAATAATTAATGTAACTTAAATTAAAAAAAAATATTATATATATATATATATATATATATATATATATATATATATATATATATATATACACACATATTATTAACAAAACATATACAATATTTGCAACGTAGGATAGCGAGAGGGTTACATTTACTATTACCACTCCAGTGAGTGCAACAGTACAACAGTAGAGAAAACATTGGATAGCGTAGGGGTAAAAATTACTATTCCCACTCCAGAGAGTGCAACATTAGGGAAAGTATTGGATAGCGTAGAGGTAAAAATTACTATTCCCACTCCAGAGAGTGCAACAGTAGGGAAAGTGTTGTGTTTTATCTAGGACCCCGATCAATATTGTGACCTCATGCCCCTATGCGGCTATAATCAATACATATCCCTATAATGGCATAGCGATCAGAGCCATATTTCAGTAACTCGTCTCTGCAGTTCATGACAGTTCATGACACAGCAGAAGCCACTTCCTTAGATTCCTAGATAGCACACCGCGTTCTTTCGACATACCAAACCCCCAGCAACCTGGGAAAGCCCACTTGCTTTGTTTTGATTAGTAATAGAACTCCTGCGAGCACTGTAAGAACGACCAGTTCTTAGTGACATCTTTATTGACGTCTTATGTCCAAAAACTTACGTCAAACTCGGCACCTTTCAGGTATAAATATACCAACGTTGCCTTAAGCAAGCACACGGTGGTGGTGAATACTGGAGCAGATCGGCTGTCCCCTTGCAGAGCCCAGCAAATGAGAGAAGCCCACGGACGCCGCCCCTCCTCCTTGATGCACTGAGAAAGACGCTGTCTTTTCTCCTGCCGAGAAAATCCAGCTCCGGCGTTTCCAGCCTACCCTTGCGGGTGACTGGGATATTGGGTCCTAAAGAGGAGATACCAGACCTCCTGCATTGTATTCCAGAGGTACGGTGCTGACTAAACCCTTAGAGAGAATTCTTGAAACAAACTCTTGGCAAAACCAACTTAACTTAAACTGCTACTTACTCCCTCCCATGTATTAGGCTTAGGTCAGGTACACTGGGGTAGGCGTAGTTAGAAACACCAGTTGAGGTCGTTAGCCAATGTATATATGAATGTATATATTTTTATTCATTTTAACTATATTATGGCTAAGAAACCATATCAATGCTTTTACAGTATTATTTAGTAATACTCCTTTTACTGTACGCACTTTTCATAATAACAAGTCTTGCAATTGTGGCAATTCATTTCTCTTGCATGAGAAGAAAGACTGCTCAATAAATAATATCTTTTATTGAAAACGCCAGTCTCTCTATTCTCTGCATTCTGGTGAAAGTAAATCTGCACAACTGACTGAGTGAAATAGCTGTCTATTGTTTCACACGACTCTAGAGATTGACTCTTATTCTGAGGAGCAAAGTTGTCATGTTTATGCGGTTGTCGGAAGCTGAATCCCTTCTTGTCTGAGCCAGGGAAGCTGATCACTTTCTATTCAGTCAAGAAAGTTTCCAGTGACCTCTGAGCTAGCTGGCGCAAACCTAAATTGAGTCTAACATAGTCAGTAGAGACCTAGAAGACCGAGTCCTACGTCTACACTGCTGTTTATGTTATTCCAATACGCAGGGCCTATAGGGAAAATAGGAACTACACTACATGGCGCCCAACATTTGGTAAGGCGATAAAACTAACGCAAGACGTTAGAGTAACTCAGTCGTGCTTTTTCACACAGACCCTTTCTCCCGTAAATACTCCAATAGACGTCTGGAGTGGGTGAAAGGTTAAAATCCGCCGGAACTTAGTAGGAAGAGATTCCTATGTAAAGTTTCTGGTTTAGTCAACGTTGAAGGATACAGTGTTCCAAAATATTGTGCACCTAATCTTTGTTTCCTTGAAAACCTGATCTGCAACAAAAAACCTTTCTGACAGTAAAATGAGTGATGAAGAAAGGGATACTGCTATACTAGCAAATCAACTAATGGAGGAAGACACGAGTCTCCTACAGACTGACCAGAATGCTATCCTCATTCCGGTAAACATAACAAAAATTATAACTTTAAAACTTATAGAAAACGGACTGACATCGCGAGGTGGTACTGTCATTTTCGTGATAGAGGCACACGAATATCGGCAGACAGAGATATTCTATTCTTGGATAAACTTTCCAGCCGCAAACGCTACAACACACGAGTTTCACTATTACAAAATAGAGAAACCACCAGAAGAGTACGCTCCTTTCGAGGAGATTGAAATCCCATTAAAATACCAAGAGCACCTGCTCTGGTTTAAAGGCGCCCTAAAACATAATCATAAGATCACCAGGCTCGGTCCACTAGGTAGACCAGGAGCAACGTGGCCGGTTCTAGCCAGCTACACACCACATCCAGACATTGAAAAAATGTCAAGGGAAGAACTTTTAGCACAGCTAAAATTACTGATTAAAATACAAGACAGTTAGTCCAATATGTAATGTGGACTGCAACAGTCCAAACAGCTGTTAATGTCCCACAGCTGACCCCTCATCAGGGGAACACAAAAAAAATTACACCACAAAACATACAATCATGTCTTGGAAAAACTCCCGCAAAACGGGAACAAATTCCTTTCTGGTTAGCACAGAAAATTACTCAAATAGAGGCAGTATTCCTGAATACTACCCCTATTGAGAAACACAGAATTCTGACTATCTGCCTTCCAATGGGGGTCGCACCACATGTGGAGGACTGTGACACTTGAGGTACAGTCTTTGCTTCCATTTACACAAAAACACATGGTGTTCCAACCATGGCGGTAATAACGGATGTGCTAAAACAAATTCAGAATGAATACGGTCCAGAACCTGCTTTAACTCTTGGTATGAAGTTACTGAAAGACTTCAAACAGGTCTCGGCTATATTACTAGCCAACATAAAAGGAGAAGCAGCATCTGTGGCGATCCACCAGAAATTGAAAGAAACAGATATAACAGATCAACCAATTGAGCTTGCCAGAATTATAGAAACATGCTATGAAGAATTAGGTAGAGATAGTTTGGGTAGGAAACCAGTAAAACCCCAACTACTCGAAAATCCTGAAAAATTATTTATTAAAAATAAAAGGAGTTGGGATGGAAACAAACAGTCCACTCCCAAAGAAAAAGTTTACCAGTCCAGAGGAAGGTCTCCTCGACAGAGGGAAAGAACTCCGACTCGAGAACACCAGTCTCCCCAGAGGGAACACTCTGAGAAAAGATATAACCTTAGAAATAGGGATAAGTTGAAAAAGCCTGATAGATATCAAAGTATTGATACATGTCCCTCTCGATCTTTTTCGCAAAAATCGGAAAGTAGAGGACGGTCAGATCCAAGGGAAGAGCACACCAAGTCCAAAGACAAGGAACCTGCTCAAAGTAAAAAAATGCAATTCGCAAGGAAGAAGGTAGCCAGTATTAGAGTAATCGAACATGCCGAGAATACTGAGGACACAGCTGAAAAACGGAGAGTGGGCTCTGACAATGCTAGACAGTGCAACAGAAATCAGCATAGCTCGCAAGATCCTGATGAGTCATCTGGAGACAGTGGACACAAATTAATACATTCAGGTAGAAACTGCAGACACCAGAGTTAGAGAACCTCATAAGATATACGAAATAACACTGCGTATAGAGGGAGATAAGACTAGAAAAATAAGGGGTCTATTTTGGGATAACCTCTCAAAAGGCTATGACATCCTGTTAGCCGAGAAAGATTGGCCCCCAGAGTTTGTCAGGGAGTGCCCTCATGGCGAAGAAATGATTATGCCTGCCTTCTCAAATCACATTCCAATTCACACTAAATATATATATGCAAGGAAATGGACAGTAGCCCAGGCACCAGCATTATATAAGAATCATGTAGGATGGGATGATGACTCTCCTCCTCACAAAATCCAGTTAAAAAGTCAACCAACTGCACAAAGGCAGTACCCAATTAAACAAGAAGCTAAAAAACAGGTCGGGGAGATTTTAGATCAACTTGAATACCAAGGGGTAATTGAAACATGCACCTCTCAAATGAACAATCCTTTGTTTCCTGTCTCCAAACCGGACGATTCGTATCGTCTAGTCTTGGACTACAGACACCTTAACTCATGTTGCAAAACATTTGCAGTACAAAATTCGCACAGTGCTGCACTAATGAATAACATAGTTCGCAAAAAATACAAAACAACATTAGACATATCTAATGGGTTCTTTTGTCAAAATATTGCACCAGAAAGCAGGTACTTGACCGCTTTCTTAATAATGGGGTCACAGAAAAAATTCTGTAGGCTCCCACAGGGATTCAAGAACAGCCCAGGACTATTCTCAGCCAGAGTAACAGAGTTACTACAAATATATGATGATGAGGCATTATCTTATGTCGATGACATCTATCTCACAGACGACGACTTGGATACTCACTTGAAAAGAGTGAACACCATAATACTTGGGTTCGCAGCAGAGGGTTACAAATTCAACTTTAAAAAGTCAAGAATTGTCCATCTAACAGTCTTATTCTTAGGATACGAATTATCAAGTGAAGGAAAAAGCCTAGCGGACAACTTCTTAGAGAAGTGCGCTGTACTCCAAGCCCCGAAAACGCTGAAGAACTTACAATCGATTCTAGGCTTCCTGAATTTCGGAAGAACTTACATTATAAACTATGCAGAGAGAATTAAACCTCTACTAATTAATAAAACCTGATTTTAAACCAATCAACTGGACTCAAAAACGCACAGAAATTTTGAGATCACTGCAAACAGACATGTTAGCAAAAACAAAATTAGAAACACGTGACAATACACGCGACCTTGTAATCCGGGTAATCCCAGAAAGATGCGGATTCACGTACCTGACCTCTAATGAGAGAGAAACGGTACCAATAGCTTGCAAATCACATTTGTACACACAAGCAGAAAAAACATTCAGTCTCACAGAAAATACTGTAAAGGCAGTGCAAACTGCTATAGCGAAAGAACGAGCACTAGGACAAGGCAAAAGGATCACTGTTCTCACAGCAGAATCCGCCTTTGAGGCACTATTCAGCCCAGTAAACCTGCCTACAGTGTCACTAGATCCGAAATGGATACAGTGGGAAAACTCTCTTGCTGCAGAAGACGTGAAATACTATTTCGCCCCGCACATGAAAAAACTGAATGATTTAAAATATGAAAAAGAATATCCTCTGCCAAACGAAATTCTCCCTCTAGAACAGTACTCCTGTATAATCTATACAGACAGATTTGTACAGCATTACAATGTAGAAGATAAATCCTACGATGCAGCCTGTGCGATTGTTAAAGGTCGCTGGCTCCGCGGTAAATTCAGACCGAAAATAACAAATACTGAATCACTGAGACAATGTTCGGCTCAGCGAGCTGAAATCAGATCTTTACAGATGGCGCTTGAAAATGCCGAACGTGAATTCCCGACACTAATCGTGTGCGATTCGCATTTTTGCGTCAATTCTTACAACATTGATTTGCAAAGCTGGGTTCAAAATGATTACAAGGATGACACATGTGCCACAATCAAGCATAAAATGCTTTGGAAACAAGTAGTTCTTTTACAAAAAGAACTACAAAAGACTCACGTGATACACACTCTGAGTCATCGAGGTGATGGCGTTCACGTTGCAGGGAATTCATTGGCTAAGACAGCCACAGTGGAAGCAAGTAAACCGGCTTCTGTAGCCACAAAAAAGCGTTCAGAAAAATACATAGACGGGGAAACCATGCTGGCAGTAAAAACGTCTTCAAAAGGCAACTCTGCAGCATTACCTGTGAACTATCCACTCAATTATACATACGTAATTGATGCAAACTCCATTCCTTTTGCTCGAATCCCTGGAGTGGGGGATAGGGTAATTCCAAACACGAATCGGAGAAAGTTATTAATAGCAGACGCACACATGGGTGAAGGTCCAATGCACAAACAGATGAAGGAATCTCTGACCGAATTGCAATCAGTATACTGGTGGCCGGGGATGAGCCTGCACCATTATAAATTTGTAAAGAGCTGTCCAGACTGCAACAGAGATCGCAGTAACGAGTCAAGCGGAGTAATGCCATGGCCATTTATGAAGGTAGCATAAAGCTATCTACACATGCAATCCAGCGTCCTATTAATTGTTTAAGATTACATTTACTTTAAAAATTTGGCCCCAGCGCTCGGCTGACGCCAAAACTGTTATAAAAGATTTGCGAGTCTTTATTGGCACATACGCAATTGCCATGCTTCATTCTGACCAGGGTCCTGCTTTTAGCTCTCGAGCTTATAAGGAGGCCATGACCAGCATGGGCATTGGATTGCGATTCTCTTGTCCCTTCCATCCTGAGGGAAACAGCGTAGTGGAAAGAAAAAACCGAGACATAAAGCAATCTATAACAGCAAAGGTATTAGGTTCGGGTGATTGGTGGGTCAAACATTTAATAAGTGTCCAACGTAGTCTTAACAACTTGCCAAGAAATTCTCTAAAAGGTTTCAGCCCGTACGAACTATTGTTTGGAACTAGAATGCATGTTCAGGACTTAGATAGTCTTGCTTCAGTGGTAGAAGATAAGAATAAAGACTTTGACATCAAAGATCGTTTGGCTGTTTTACAGGACTTAAATGAAACAAGAAAAGCCCAGAGCAACATAAAGTTAAAACAACAGCCAATCACCACTGAAGACACACCACCTGTCCCAGGAAGACCTGTCTGGATTTCAAAGTTTGGGGATCTGGTCAGAGAGAAAATAGCGGTGAAGAAGGAATTTGGGCCTTCTTACAGAAAAGCAGTACCTGTCTTAGCAATCAACGGAACAAGATCAGTAGTACTACCGCCTCTTGCTGGTAAGAAGGAGAACAGAGTTGTATCAATCGACCTGGTAAAACCACAATCATGTGGCCAATAATCAATAGCAGGCCCAGTGGACTCCCAAGAAGTAGCAGAATACCCAAATTTGCAAGTTTCCAAGAGGTTCAAACTGAAAGACTAATCACATTTGATAATCCTGCAATGAATACAAAAGGACTATGCAGAAATGCCATGGAACTTGTGCCTCTTGAAACATAAATTGAAACGGTTCGTCATGAAACACCAGTCTACAATGATGTGGCATTAGAATGTCCTAATGAAAGCCAAATGGGAAAAACAATTCCAACAATCGACAGAACTGCATCTGGCTACTTCATCAACTTGGACAACTTTTCTGAAGATCAAAGCGACCCTGAAGTGAAGCCAGAAACAAAGACTTTTAAAGAAAAAGCAATAGAACTCTTTCATCAACTCAAAGAAACCTATCTTATTTCTCCATGGTTAGAATTTTGGATTGGGCTAGGAGTATTTTTCCTCCTGCTTTGGCTCATCATGGTACTTTGTTTGGGAAAATTCATTGAGGGAAAATACAGTTCAATGGACACAGCAAGTCAGAACATCAACTTAGTTCTGAAACCTCACAAATCATCTCACGTCGAGAAAAGAGAACTATCATCAGTAAATGTCACAGCCATTCCAATACCCGGCGGGGTAGTTTGGGACAAGACAGACTATGAAATATACGGCCCGGTCGAGATCTTGAAATATCCTCAACAGTTTAAGGTTTCATTAAGTGACTTTGTAAAACCAAGTACATTCTCTGATGATTGGGACTTTAAAAGTATAAATGATATGATGTCGGATTTGGTGTTGTCAGCAAAATTTACAGAACATGATTATTTACAAGGTTCATCTAATTATGAACAGATGTACTGTTTTTCACATTACGCAGACCACTACTTACATAAATCTGCTCAACCTAGAAATGTTTTTAAATATAACCAATGGGAACATTGTGCTACTCCACCTAAAAGCAGTTCAAAAACATTCTATGTGAAATTCCAATACTTCTCAGGGTTTAACACGAGTAATGCAGAAACATTTTATTATAAACTGTTGGATAAAACAGGGACGGAAACCATGCTGACAAATACTAAATTGATATATTCAGAAGCATTTTATGAAAAAATGATTACATTTGGTTTTGATTTCTGGAAAAATAGCATTGAAACAAAAAACATCTGGGGTACAAAAGATTGGCAGGTACAAGGGCTAGAAGCATTATTTCGAGCCTGCATGATCCCAGAACAAATAATGTTCTTGAATGACACAATTCAACAAACAACCTGTCTTGGTCTAGCCAATATTAAAGACCTTAACAAACCGTCTATTCCAAAGCCAATACCTGATAATGCAACCATAGATATTGAATTAGACGTATCCCAAATTTTAAATGAAAACAGAACACATCCTGATTGGAAAAAGTGGTTAATCTGGCCTACAGACACGAATAACTGTCAAGATAGATTCCTGAACAAAGTACAGGGGTTAAAAATGACCAGACCAGACCCTAGATACTCCCAGAGACAACATCCAGGGATAGTAACAACATACAGTGTAGGGAAACTCTGCCTTGAACGGCTACAAACATCCACACTGGCACAAATTAAGCAACACTTGTCTTTACTTAAAGATAGTGCTAACTTGCGCGATTTCATTATGGGACCGCGCAAACAGCGTCAAAAATGTTTCATAGAAGCCAGCATATATGCGGCATACAATGAGGCTTGGAAAGAAACTCTAATTGAAACAGCCGAGAAAATACGAGAAATTGATCGTATTAATTTGGAAAAATCACTTTCTGTTGTGGACAATGGGTTAATGACTCTGTCCTCCAGAATATATTCACTGGACAGTATTGTGTCATCTGCTATTGATATAATAGACCAGGACTTGCTAATGTTACAACATGGCCAGTCCCAATTACGTTCTATTGTATAGCTAGACGTTGCAAAATCTCCGTTCGGGCTCTGTGCCATGGCGTTTAATCAACACAACGTCATTGTTTTTCATCTTTAACCTTATTGATAAACAAATCAGTTTGGCACAGAAAGGAGCAGACTATACAATCCTGAGCATCGAAAAACTTGAGAGATTGCCATTGACAATGTCAGAAAGACCTGTCATTGAATGGATAATACACGGGATTATCACGATTCCGATAACAACTTTCCAATTTAAAAATTGCCTTGAGTATATACCGGCAGGCCTGTATGAAAAGTTGGGTAAAGGATACATTAAGTCATCATGGAAATTACCTTAAACACACACATATAATAGTGACAACAACAAAAATGTATTTCTTAGTGGTAATGAGTGTAAACATTCACTAAGCGGTATACTTTTGTGCCAAGGTATTAACTTACATGGGGCCTGTGAGGGTACTTCAAACAACCTTTCATGCCACCAGCACGGCACACCTGCAGCACAAATAGAGCCATTCTTTAGGCAACTTTCTAACGGGAGTTACGTTCTAATAACGGATCACAGCTGTTGTGGCTTGGTGCCAGGGAAAGCATATCTCTTAAGCGTGAGTTCCATGGTCACTTGCTGTATGCAAGCATTGTATCCGAATAGCCCTGGAGACTCAGTGGCTCCGATTTGGCCTAGTTTGAATATCTCTTCCATACAAATTGATATTTTAAGCAAAATGAAGTCTGTAGTTTTGCAGACAACTGTGCCCATCTCGTCATCAAAAGAGACGTATGATCTCCAAGTTGCAAGGACGGTGGCAGAGATACATACACTTTTATCAACAAATTGCCCGGTGCATTTCACAGAAATGCTCAGCCAAATCCTAAATATGTCGAATGCCAGTGGTATCTCGAATGTATTTAAGACAGTTTTTTCGGGACTATTAACACCATTTGAAGCAGTCCTGGGTATCTTTCCAAATTTTGTACATTCAATCTTTGGCGGCGTACCACTACTTTTGGGACTCGTAGCAGGTATTTAATTTTTGACTCTCCTGCTCCGATATGGCAAACCAAACCGCAGACATGACTCTGGCATGGATGGAAGAAACGATCCTAGCAATACGCTACCGGGACCGCATAAATAAAATCCTTGGGATAGCCCGGCTACGAGATCTAAGCATGACCTGGTTTCTTTCATTCAGACCTATATGGCAGACCTGCATCTTACCTGTGCTTCGATGTATGCTATGCGGAGAGGAATGCGTGTTAGACACCTGTCTTGCACTACCATCAGCAATACCAATGGACGTCGATACTTTGCTAAGTCCAGTAACGGCTCACGCATCGTGTTTTCCCCAGCGGTTACCAATCCTGATGACGGCATTCGTTGAGACTCCTGCACTACGCCTAGGTGGTGGCAGTGAAGCAAGAAATGAAAGCAGCATCACCCAGGTATGACCTTCTGTGAGCATTGCTGATCCTGAAATCGATGATTGCAATCATTCTCACAACTGCCAAGTTACAGCATTATCGAACTTGGTCGAACTGTCACCTGAATATGTAGACCAATTCTTTGCGAGCCTGTCTGAAATTATGTTCTCCCCTAAACAGAAACAATAACTTTTTGGAAAAACATTCCGGCACACAGCGTTCCCATGAACTCTGAATTCGGCCTTCAGCTTTGATAAACAAATGCTACTGAAAAGAGTTTTGAACTATTTTTTTTCCCCGCTCACCATGAAATTATTTTTTCCAAAATTTCCCAAAAAATATTTACCTTTTTTCTGGCACACGTCCTTTGCTTAAAGTAGAACTATTCATAAAGAACAGAGCTTCTATTTTAGTAGATCTAGAACATTTTTCAGCAATTGAATTTATATGTGATGAAATAGTCTCGCCCTTCTTTTCTGTATTTAGAGACTTTTTCATGTGTAATTCTTCGCAGAATCGTTCAAATAATTACATATGCAATATTTTTTTGAATGATTACTATGCTTGATAACGTACAGTACCAATTCATTTCCATGTATTTCAAGTACACCATTTCAAATGCAAAATGTATTTTGGGGTGGGTAGGAATACACGTGCATCTTATTGCTTTAGTTTTTAGTAACTTGATGGACATAAATTCGTGGAGTGGGTGTTGTGTTTTATCTAGGACCCCGATCAATATTGTGACCTCATGCCCCTATGCGGCTATAATCAATACATATCCCTATAATGGCATAGCGATCAGAGCCATATTTCAGTAACTTGTATCTGCAGTTCATGACAGTCCATGACACAGCAGAAGCCACTTCCTTAGATTCCTAGATAGCACACCAAGTTCTTTCGACATACCAAACCGCCAGCAACCTGGGAAAGCCCCGCTTGCTTTGTTTTGATTAGTAATAGAACTCCTGCGAGCACTGTAAGAACGACCAGTTCTTAGTGACATCTTTATTGACGTCTTATGTCCAAAAACCTACGTCAAACTCGGCACCTTTCAGGTATAAATATACCAACGTTGCCTTAAGCAAGCACACGGTGGTGGTGAATACTGGAGCAGATCGGCTGTCCCCTTGCAGAGCCCAGCAGATGTGAGAAGCCCACGGACGCCGCCCCTCCTCCTTGACGCACTGAGAAAGACGCTGTCTTTTCTCCTGCCGAGAAAATCCAGCTCCGGCGTTTCCAGCCTACCCTTGCGGGTGACTGGGATATTGGGTCCTAAAGAGGAGATACCAGACCTCCTGCATTCTATTCCAGAGGTACGGTGCTGACTAAACCCTTAGAGAGAATTCTTGAAACAAACTCTTGGCAAAACCAACTTAACTTAAACTGCTACTTACTCCCTCCCATGTATTAGGCTTAGGTCAGGTACACTGGGATAGGCGTAGTTAGAAACACCAGTTGAGGTCGTTAGCCAATGTATATATGAATGTATATATTTTTATTCATTTTAACTATCTTATGGCTAAGAAACCATATCAATGCTTTTACAGTATTATTTAGTAATACTCCTTTTACTGTAAGCACTTTTCATAATAACAAGTCTTGCAATTGTGGCAATTCATTTCTCTTGCATGAGAAGGAAGACTGCTCAATAAATAATATCTTTTATTGAAAACGCCCGTCTCTCTATTCTCTGCATTCTGGTGAAAGTAAATCTGCACAACTGACTGAGTGAAATAGCTGTCTATTGTTTCACACGACTCTAGAGATTGACTCTTATTCTGAGGAGCAAAGTTGTCATGTTTATGCGGTTGTCAGAAGCTGAATCCCTTCTTGTCTGAGCCAGGGAAGCTGATCACTTCCTATTCAGTAAAGAAAGTTTCCAGTGACCTCTGAGCTAGCTGGCGCAAACCTAAATTAAGTCTAACATAGTCAGTAGAGACCTAGAAGACCGCAGTCCTACGTCTACACTGCTGTTTATGTTATTCCAATGCGCAGGGCCTATAGGGAAAATAGGAACTACACTACAAAAGCATTGGATAGCGTAGGGGTAAAAATTACTATTCCCACTCCAGAGAGTGCAACAGTAGGGAAAGTATTGGATAGCGTAAAGGTAAAAATTACTATTCCCACTCCAGAGAGTGCAACAGTAGGGAAAGCATTGGATAGCGTAGGGGTAAAAATTACTATTCCGACTCCAGTGGGTGCAACAGTAGGGAAAGCGTTGGATAGCGGGAGATTAAAAATTACTATTCCCACTCCAGTGAGTGCAACAGTAGGAAAAGCATTGGATCGCGTAGGGTTAAAAATTACTATTCCCACTCCAATCAGTGCAACAGTAGGGAAAACATTGATAGCGTAGTGGTAAAATGTACTATTCCCACTCCAGAGAGTGCAACAGTAGAGAAAGCATTGGATAGCGTAGGGGTAAAAAACTACTATTCCCGCACTAGTGAGAGCAACAGTAGGGAAAGCGTTGGATAGTGTAAGGGTAAAAATTACTATTCCCTCTCCACGGAGTGCAACAGTAGGGAAAGCGTTGGATAACGTAGGGATAAAAATTACTATTCCCACTCCAATGAGTGCAACAGTAGGGAAAGCATTGGATAGCGTAGGGGTAAAAATTACTTTTAACACTCCAGTGAGTGCAACAGTAGGGAAAGCGCTGGATCGCGTAAGGGTAAAAATTACTATTCCCACTCCAGAGAGTGCTACAGTAGGGAAAGCGTTGGATAGCATAGGGGTAAAAATTACTATTCCCACACCAGTGAGTGCAACAGTAGGGAAAGCGTTGGATAGCGTAGGGGTTAAAATGACTATTCCTCCTCCAGTGAGTGCAACAGTAGGGAAAGAGCTGGATAGCGTAGGGTTTAAAATTACTATTCCCACTCCATTGAGTGCAACAGGAGGGAAAGCGCTGGATAGCGTAAGGGTAAACATTACTATTCCCACTCCAGAGATTGCAACAGTAGGGAAAGTGTTGGATAGCGTATGGGTAACAATTACTATTCAAGCTCCAGTGAGTGCAACAGTAGGGAAAGCGTTGGATAGCGTAGTGGTAAAAATTACTATTCCCACTCCAGAGAGTGCAACAGTAGGGAAAGCATTGGGTAGCGTAGGGGTAAAAATTACTATTCCCACTTCAGAGAGTGCAACAGTAGGGAAAGTTAATACTTCATATATGAATGAACATTAATTAATTATTATTACCAATATTTTTTTTTAAACAATTAATAATTTTTTACAATAAATAAATTAATCAATTAAAAATACAAATAAAAAATAATTATTAAAAAAAAAATTACCTACTAAAACAAAGTATTTAACAATTAACAATATATTAATTAACAATTACAAAATAATAATAAATTAATACAAAAAAAAACAATACATGAATTAAACAATGTTATTATTCATAATTAAATTCCTTTCAAACCTATTCCCCTATAAACCCACAACCCACTACTGAAAAGAAATTAAAATAATTAACATATTTAACATTTAATCAATTATTTAAATTTAATTACAATTTATATTCTAATTCCTTACCAATTATAAATTAATTAACAATGATTTACCAATTATATTTTAATTAATTACCAATTAATAATTAATCAAAAATTAAATCAAAATAAATACCAATATATAAATTAACATATTTAATTATTTTTATTTAAATTACTTCCCAACCTAATCCCCTATAAACTCACAACCCGCAACAGAAAATAAATTAATATAATTAACATAATTATCAATTAACCAATTAATTAAAATTAATTACCAAATTAATTTTTATTATTTACCGATTAATAATTATCCAACAATTTATTAAAAATTAATACCAATAAATAAATTAACATATTTAAATAATTATAATTAAATTACTTCCCACCCTATTCCCCTATAAACCAACAACCCGCTACAGAAAATAAATTAATATAATTAACATGATTATCAATTAATCAATTAATTAAAATGAATTACCAATTACATTATAATTAATTACCTATTAATAAAGAATTAACAATTAATTCAAAATAAATACCAATAAATAAATTAACATATTAATTAATTATAATTAAATTACTTCCCACCCAATTCCCCTATAAACCCACAACCCACTACTTATTTATATTACGCAAAAATAAAATACCATAAAATTAATTTTTTTAAATAAATTATAAATTAAATATACACTTTTCACACATATAGTAACATAAAAAACACTTAAAAAATTGATATTAACTTACTTACCTCTAATTCGATATTTTTGTTGTCTATATTCTGTCCATTCGATATTTTGTCCATTCTATATTTTGGAATCCATATTATTGCCATTCTCGTCGATATTTTTGTAGTCTCTATTCTGTTCAATCGATATTGTGTCCATTCTATATTTTTGAATCGATATTAATGTAAATCAATATTAAAAACTCGATATTTTGACTGTACACCATAGTGAATATATAGTCATGCCGTTTGGTTTGTGCAGTGAGCCTGCAGTGTTTTAGCATTTTTCCAAAGACATTGGTAGAGATGTCTTGGATATATATCTTGTGAATTACCTCAATTACATTTTTAGATATCTTGAGACCTTTGTAAAACACTGGAAACATGTCAAGGTAGAGTTGAAAATGTTGGTTAAGCACTCGTTATGTACAAACGTTGAAAAATATTTATTTTAGGTTACAGAAGTGATCTTCTTTGGTTTTAAGATCTATGATAAGGGAATCTATATGGACCAAGACCAGGCAGTATAAGAAGAGTCGCCCCCCAGGTCAGTGAAAGAGATTTAACAGTTTCTGTTATAAGTCAATAGTTCCAGGTGGCTATTTAATTGGAGAGATGAACAAGAACATGTATTTCAAAGACTTGAAGAGGCCTTCTCTCCCCCTTCGTTTTTTAACATCCAGATAGTGAATTGCCACTTATCCTGAGGACCAATACCTGATCATATGCTATGGGAGCACTTCTATTGCAAAATGATTATTAGACTGGGGTGTTAGGTCATTTATGCAAGAAACTGGAGTATTAGTTGAGTGGGTTACTACCCACCTCAAGTAGTTTTCACAATTTGTGTTAGGTTGAATCATAAGAGTCACTAACTATACTTGGGTTCAATCCCCTGAAAGCTACAGCACAGAACAGGCATGAATTAACTGTGTAAAGTATTTATGAAGCACCAATAAAGGTATAAAGTCAAAGCACAATACAGTTTGCAGAAATATTGAATATTTTAGGAAATAAAATGCCACCAAAATTCATATATAAATAACCCAGACTTATGAGTTTTGCAAGTTTCAATATAAACATAGTAGCAAAAGGCATTAAGAGGTGTGGCGCAGTGGCCAGGGCAACTGACGCTCGAACCCAGGGGCACACGGTTCGAACCCCGGTGCTGGCGGCAGATCAGCCCTGCACCATGTGACTCTGGCCAATAGCTTGCTTAATTTTCCAGAGGGCCCCCAGCGCCTTGACACCTTTGGGTAATTGTTCGTGCTTTACAAATACTGGGCATTTATATTAAGCGCCAAACTTTTTATCTAGTTGTGCCTGACCGGTATCTAGGAGCAAGTTAAGGCAAACAGCAATGTTGCATGGATCTAATACAGAAACTGGGTACAGCCCAGTTGAAGGTTTTACATTCTGATTTAGTCTCTGAAATGGAAGTCAAAAATCCACAGAGGGGCCAGGCAACAGGCTGGGGACAAAAAGGGCTCCATATCATTGGATAGCTGCTGGACAAGGTCTCAGTAAACCTGTTGATTTTTAGTCGCGAAGCTCCGAGATGGAGAAATGTAAAAATGTTTGTACAAGGAAGGTCACTCACTGGCCAGATATTTTTGTCACCTGCAATTGGTAAAAATTTCTATCTGCAGACTTAATCACTTTTATGGAACTGAGATTCTTCCACCAGGGAAAGGCAGCATGCTGTAGTGCAAAAAGGCCTCCACGAGGCAGGATACCTTCTCCACAAGGTCCCGCTGAATCTGATATGCTAAGCTCTTCTAAAGGTTACCAACAGTCGGTGCAGTCCTTGTTGTTTGTTCTGCAGGTCCAGAAAGTGTTCTGAGGCAGGTACTAGATTGCCACATTTATGCATTGCACCAGCTGGTGGGTGGGAATACTCCTGGCCAATTCCTAACCACAGGGGTAAACTTTTTGCCGCATTTCTTGTTTGACCCACTGCAAACAATCCCACACTGTCCCTCTCCACTTAAATCCAAGATGGCAGAACCCTTCATTCCCTGTGCAGAGCTTCTGTGCCTACCTCAGTGGTGTGGCCATGGAAATGAGCAACGCTTTTTCTGTGGTCACTATAAACCAGGTCTGGGGGCAGCTCTTCTCCCACTGGGATTGGTGCCTGCCTGACTGACTGTGAGGAACAAAGGGAAGAGATAGACCCAGATGTTAGCTACATCTGACTTTGAAGTGGTATGCCTCTGCAAAATTCATTACGTTTTTGGGCCCAGCCCACAGGTCATCCGGTCAAAGTAAAAAACAGCACTTCTCCACACCCTGTGTCCTTGCTCTGGGAGCAATTGCACACCTCCTCAAGGGGGCTAATTAGCTTCCAGGTGACAGTTGGAACTCATGCAAATGGCTTCCGGAGGCTTAAGGCAGGGAAAAGATAACTTTCTAAAAGTATCTTTTCGTAAATATTTTTTACAAATCTAACTTCACTAGTGAATTTAGCTTTCAATAAATATTTCAAAATGTATATTGTTTAGGTATTCCTAGCCAAAGATAACATTATTAAATTTAATATTCTATCCTATTGCGTTAGCCAACCCTTCTGCAGTGAAAATAGTTAGCTGGGGCCTTTTCAATGGAAGGACATGTTTACTATTAAACCTATATGTGTCCTCCTTTTAAATAACCTGTACTCCGCATTATGGGCATTAAGGCCCACTTAAGGGTAACTTAATAATATTGAAAAGAAGGGTTTAGGCCTGTCACGAAGGGTCATTTTGATCGGGTGAATTTGCATTTTAAAATTCCTCAACCAGGCCACAATGGGTGCTGTATTCGCTTTTGACATTTAACTTACAGGCACTGATATACTTTGTACCATACACAAGTGAGTATTAGGTTAGGTAAATATTCCAATTAGGGGAAAGCCATTTTCACCATGTTAAAAGGGGGGGCACAGGCACTTTACCACTGGTCACCAGGGGAAAGCTAGACAGAGTTCCTGCACAAAGAGTCAAGGCAAACTCTGGGGTATAATGCAAATCAATTGAATTGGGTTCCGCACTCTCTTTGTATATCTGGTTGATAATTTTTGTACTATGATTCATATATTTTGTTGATGCATAGGGTGGTAATCTTACTGGGCTATTAGGATTAATACTACATTAATCAGAAATATGAATCCTGTGTCACAAGATACATTCCAACCATGCTCTCCTTTTTAAATTATCATCAATGATTCAAAAGCATATTTTTTCTTAATTTTGTGTTCCATTTATTGGTAACGAAGATTTTTATATGTAATTTTTTCATGAATATTTCACATCATATTCAACAGTTTTACTTTGCCCAATGCATTTCAAGCATATAGCCCTTCATCAGGGGACTTCTTTTATATCTGAAAACAGTATAATATGTTGTTATTGGTACCGTCATTTACAAAGCAAAAATGTAAATATTATTACGTAATTCCTTGTAACATACATGTTAATCAATATTTTTTGAATCGCATGTGAATGTGCCTACTTATTTAATAAAGTCCGTGGTGTTCTACTTAAATAGGCGAATACACCTTATATCCCAAGTGGACCCCAGTTTTATGTGCGGGTTTTGCGACCTTTGATATGAAAAACGCACACTGACCTTAAATATTTCACAGCGTTATCGATGTGCTCCAAAATAAATATAATTTTGTATTAAAGAAGTTTTCAAAAAGAAACTTGTGCAAGTGATAGCGATGTGAAAGTGAATGCTCTAGGTCTTACCGAGTAAGTTGCAATAGTCGTTCTTTCCTCGTTACTGTCGGCGTGCGACGCTCTATGTTGCGGAATTCTATGGTCCCCTACTCTATATTCGAGTGGAGGATCACGTGGTAAGACGTGTGATAGACATAGAAAACGTCTACGGAATATGTAGTATGTTTCTTTTTTTATCCATACTAGCGAAAAGTACAAAAAGCGATACAAATTTCACAGTGCGTGTGTGAAGTAACCGTGTCAATGAGGGTCAAGCCAGGTATTATGTGCTCAGATTCAAACGGGCGCGACTAAGGTATATTGGAGTGTATTATCGATAATGAAACCCACGGGTTGTGATATTCAAATTGCGAAACAACGTCTGATAAACAATGTTCATAATATGCAAGGAGTTAAATAAAAACCATATGTGTCTATACAAGTACAAAACTATTTTGTAAACCATATTTATCTTAATAAATCACACTCTTATGGTATATCTGTCCTTATGATATCTATAGGCTCGTTCCAAGTTGTCCTTTGTTGGTGGCAACTTCTGCTCAGTAGTGACTATTCAGTTGAACTGATATTGATTTGTGTCTGTCGTAGTTCAAAAATATAAGTACTAATCCTTCCATTTATTTCATAGGTAACAATTCAAATCCATCCTTTCATTTAGTCCTTTTGGATGAAGGGTACATAGATAATTTATCCAAAAAACTTCTCTTCTTAGTAGGTGAATGTTATTATCTCTGCCTGGAAGTATTGCCACTTTTTCTAAAATGCAAAATTTTAATTGACTTACGTTGTGTTTCGCGTCATTGAAATGTACTGCTACTGTCGATTTTACATTTTTCAAGCGGATGTTGCTTTTATGTTCAATTATTCTTGTTTTGATCTTTCTTTGCGTTTTTCCCACATATGAAAGGCCGCATGGGCATCTTAACATGTAAATCACATTGCTTGTGTCGCATGTTCCTGTCACTTTTAATTTGACTGGTGTACCTTCGTGGGATGGTTAATTACATTGTTTTTGATAATTGCAGGACAATTCCCACAGTTGTGACATGGTAGAGTTCCTTTATATTGATTCTGCTCTTGCTTTGATGATTCTTTGATCAATTCTTTAAGATTTTTGGTTCTTTCATATGCAAAAAAAGTCGTTCGAATATTCCTTTGAAATCTTCCTCTAAAGCTAGCATGGGCCAATGCTTTTTAATCGATTTTTTGATTCTTGTACTAAGTGTTGAGAATTTAGATACAAAAAACGTTCTTTGTTCCTCCTGTTTTTCTTTGGTTTTTAGCAAGTGTTCTCGTTGTAGTTTGTCAACTATTTCTGATGTAGAATCCAAGATGGATTGGGGATATCCTCTTTTTTTGAATTTTTCCAAGGTTTCTGTTTTGTGTTTTAGTGTTAAATGTGTTTTATTAGTTTTTCAACAAAAGCAGGGATAGACATCGTGATACAATATAAAGGCATCAGGCATATACAGCTGGCGGGACAGATGAGCATGTCTTCCCTCGGGATGTGATGACAATCGAGGTTGAACTGCCCAAAGGGAATATAGATGTCATGGAAGCGGCTAGTGACCGCTGAAATAAAATGCAGTAAGGAAATCAACAACAAAACCCACCCCCCCAACCGCAAACCAGTCCCCCCTCCCCCACCCCATCCAGAGTGCCAAGTACCCGCATGAAGTTTATCAATAGACCTGGGTGTCCTCCGTGAGAACTGCACCAGTATCGTCTATGAGGCCATTGATCCTGGAGCGCTGGGTCTTGGTCTTCAAGGCACTGGCACTGGCCAACAAGCGACAGGTTTTGTTACCGCCGACATAATAGGTATGTCGAAGGCGGAAGGCGGAGGGCGGCGAATTTGGCCCTGTCTGTATCTAGGCTAGCTAGCTGGGCTCTGGCTGCTTTTAACTGTCTCCACACACGGGGAGCGCAGGTGCGACTGTGAACCCTTTCAAGTTCGGAGACCTGTGCGATGAGATCATCTCGTTTAGCTTTGCGGTCTTTAGCCTCAGCGGCAGCTATGGCAATAAATTCGCCCCGGACGACAAACTTAAGAGCCCCCCACAGAGCTGTCACAGGTATCCCTGGCGTATCGTTGATGACTAGATAGTCAGTAATGCAGTCGCTAATCCGTTTGGTAACCTCTGGTCGCTGCAGTAGGGTTTCGCGCAAACGCCACGAGCCTCGAGGGTGGGGGGTTGCTCGGATCTTGATCGACAGTTCTACCGTGTCATGATCCGAAATGGCCGCGGGTATTATATTAATCTCATCCAGAGTTGTGAGCAATTCAGAGGAACCTAAGAAGTAATCGAGCCTGGCATATGTGTGATGTACATGTGAGTAAAATGTGAATTGTGATGCTTGTGGGTGAGCGGCCCTCCAGAAGTCCACCATACCCCTTTCCTTTAGCCATTCGAGCCCTGTTGTCGACATCGCACCCGTATCCCCATATCTGCGTCCCGACATATCTGTGTGAGTATCCATGACTATGTTAAGATCCCCGCCCAGGAGTAAAAGTGAAACAGAGGATTGAAGTGACTCAGAGACTGCGCTTTTTAAAAAAGTCTCCTGACCCGTATTTGGGGCGTAGATAGAACCAATCGTGAGGTGTGTGCTGCCAATCCGGAGTGTATATGCCAGGAGGCGGCCCTTTATGTCCCCAATTTTGTCCCCTACCTGTCCTTTAAAGTGAATTGCCACCCCTGCTTTCTTCGTGGGGAGAGAGGAAAAAATTGTTGTGGGAAGGCACGTGATCGCATTCTATGCCAGTCTTTGGGCAAGAGAGGAGTCTCCTGTAATAAGCAGATATCAGCACCCGAGTGTTCAAGATAAGAGATAACTGCCCTTCTTTTGATGGGGTTATTCAGCCCCTTCGCTTTGAGAGTTAATACTTTCAGCTTGGTGTCAGCCATGGGAAGGTGAGTATGTGGTCTAGCGCAAGATTGGAGATATTACTAGTCTGGCAATGAAGAAACCCGTTTGGCACACTGGATCCCACCCTCGGTCCCTCCCAATCCCCCCAAACCCCTCCGTCCCGTGATCCCCAAGCCCCCCCAAACCAAGTCACATCTCAAACATTCCTGTCCAGAACCCGCTCCCCACTTCAACTGTGGTCCCCTTCCCTTCCCCTCCTGTCCCCCTTCCTCCCACCCCCTTCCCAACAACTGAAACCCCAACTTCATCATACTCCTGGGCCTATCTGGACAAAGTTCAGGCCCACAGAGTCTTCTCGTGGAGGAGTGTGTGGCAGTGGAACCCCCGTCGGCTCCCCCCATATCCCCTGACCTGCAAATCCTGGAGCGTATAGATCCCTTTTACACAGCAACAGCCCATAACAGTCCTTCGTGACCGTACATGGGCCCCTTAAGCTCATTCCGATGCTGCGGTGTCTTTGGATACTTCTTGGATGGCTGCAGCTTTCTCCTGTGCCACCAGTTGAGGGTCCGGTCTCAGGGACCTCTTGGGACCATTCCGGCGCTTGACTCGTTGCCATCCGTCAACCGAGGTGCGGGGGGATGACCCTGGTGAGAGGGAACCGGTCAGTTCGTCGCCCCCAAGGACTCGTCGAGGTCTATGCCCAGGAGCGTGCACGTATCCTGTAAGGATCGGAGCTGATGTAGGGATCTATTCCATTTAAAGATTATGCGGAAGGGATGGCCCCACGAATATGGAACACCCTTTTCTCGCAGGAACGATGTGACCGGTCTGAAGGATTTCCTCTTCTGCAGGGTGATGGTTGAGAGGTCTTGGTACAACGATATGGAGTGGCCTTGGAAGGTGAGAGGTTGTTTCTTACGGGCTACCTGGAGAATACGCTCTTTCAACGGAAAATCTGGGAGGAATGCCAGTACGTCCGGAAATGGAGCAGAAGTGCGGCGCGCCAGACCCACCCTGTGCGCTCTGTCAATGCGTATAACCAGGCCTTCATCTTCCCCCAGGATGTCTCTGAATAGGCCTTGTAAGAATAGGGCAACGTCTGATCCTTCCATTTTGAGTGGCACCCCCCGGACCGTTATGTTGTTTCTTCGAGACCGGTTTTCCAGGTCTTCTGCGTGGGCCTGCAGGTCCATCTGCTGGTCTCTGAGACGCACCACCTCCTGCTGCAGTTGCACTATTTCTTCGCCTTTGGAGAGATCGGCCTCCTCCACGGCCGCCACTCGCTCCCCCAGTCCGTCCACATCCCGGCGCAGTTCTCTAAACTCTCCTGCCATGTCTTGTTTCAACGTTTGAAAATCGTCTCTCAATGTGTTAAAGAGCGTTTCCAAGAAGGATTTGGTGATGGGAGTATCCCCGTTGGCCGGATCCGGGACGGTCCTTGGCGTCCCTATGTGTGCAGGGCTTTTGTCTCCCTTGGGGGCGCCCTTTCCTAGCACCTCCGTGATCGTTCGACCTGTCCTGCGGTGGCCCGTGGCCATGATGTGTGAAGATATCGGCCGCAGAGAGCCGCCAGTTGCTATATCAGGAGAGAGAGCAGAGCCAGTATGAAGGTGTGTAGCAGCAGCTGAATAATGTATTGTCTATCGTCGTCCCCACAAGTGGGTGCGCAGCCGGTGTCTGCTGGACTGTGATGTTGGCCCTCATGCGTCCCCCATGGGCCTGTACCGCACGTATGGCCGATCCCTGGTTCTCTATTACCGGGCCCAGGCCCTGAATCTCGGCCTACCTCCACAGCGCTGCTCCTCAATGTTATTTCTCGGCAGTACCCACCGTTGACCCAGTCTTTCAGTGTACTGCGCCTGCAATCCAATTACCGGCGGCAGCACTAGGCCTCGAAGCCGGGGACTCAATTCCGCCGACCAGGCAGCAAGGTACCACCCCCTCTCTGGGCCAGCGCGCAATCACCGGGGTTGCAGTATGGGCCGACGTATTACTTCTCCTAGCCGGCATATCCGCTCCTTCTCCCGGACCGCCGGGCCGGGACGCGCAGGGGGAAGGCACCGCCTCAGACCAAACCCCTGAGCCAGGCCTCCAAGCCGGGGGCTCGAGTGATGCGGCAGTCCGGCAGTGTCGGCTTCGGTCCACCTCCGCTCTCACAGTGGCGGGCCGCGTCAGGATGACCCCCCCAGTCCAACTCCGCTCTTCGGTTCTCCTCACACTGGGGCTCAGGCTTTCGAGGAGCCAGGGGGTGCAGTTCTTTTCGCTGGTGTCCGCGCTCTTCACTACCGGGCCCAGGCCCTGAATCTCGGCCCACCTCCACAGTGCTGCTCCTCAATGTTATTTCTCGGCAGTACCCACCGTTGATACAGTCCTTCAGTGTACTGCGCCTGCAGTCCAATTGCCGGCGGCAGCACTAGGCCTCGAAGTAGGGGAATCAATTCCGCCCGCCAGGCAGCAAGGTACCACCCCTTTTCCGGGCCAGCGCGCACTCACTGGGGTTGCGGTATGGGCCGTCGTATTGCTTCTCCCCGCTGGCAGATCCGCTCCTACTCCCGGACCGCCCGTCCGGGACCGCGCGGGGGTAATGCACCGTCTCAGGCCAAGCCCCCGAGCCAGGCCCCCAAGCCGGGGGATCAAGTGATGTGGCAGTCCGGCAGTGTCGGCATCGGTCGGCCTCAGCTCTCACAGTGGCGGGCCGCGTCAGGATGATCCCCACAGACCAACACCGCTCTTCGGTTCTCCACACTGGGGCGCAGGCTTTCCAGGAGGCGGGGGTGCAGTTCTTTCCGCTGGTGTCCGCGCGCTTCTCCCCCAAGATGGCGGGTCAGGCCTCCGCCGGAAAGGAAATTGCGGTCAGGAGTGCCACCGGACAACGGCAGCCGCCGACAGCAGCTGAATCCGGCCCGGGAGGGCTCGGGCCACCAGCGCTAGCGTTTTAGGGGGCTGCTGTGAGGGTTACAGGCGAATGAAGGTCAGGATGGGGGATTTGAGCCGGGAGCCTCACTCAGCAACGTCCGTCCTGGTCGCCATCTTGGCCACGCCCCCCTGTTTTGTGTTTTAAATATAATTCGTTGGTGGATGCGATTAGTTTTATTCTTAGAAGTTGTGAAAATGGTAAATGTTGTTTCAGTGCAGCCTGATGGAAACTTTTATAATGGAGTAGATTGTTCCTATCCGTTGTTTTTGCAAACACACTTGTGGTGATGATACCTTCTTTGTTTGTGATCAGAACATCCAGGAATGATAACATTTCCTTATGTATTGTAAATGTGAATTGTATTCTTTCATTCACCATGTTTAAATGATGTAGTGCCTCTATGAGGTTGTCTTGGCTGCCATTCCATAGTACAAATATATTGTCGATATATCTTTTGTACAGTATTAGATTACTGGTCCATTCTTCATTGCTCAATATGTGGTCTAGCTCATATCTATGCATGAACGTATTAGCATAGGTGGGCGCTGCACAATTGCCCATAGAAGTTCCCGATGTATGCACAAAATAGTTGTCTTCCCATTTGAAATAGCTATGGTATAGCGTGAAGTGTAGTAATTCCATAAGAAACATTTTTTGCTCTTCTGGTTTGTCTTCATACATTAGGAAACTTTCCACAGCTGCCATACCTAAATCATGAGGTATGGATGTATAAAGTGATTTTACATCTATGCTTGCCATAATCATACTTCTTGTGAAATTTGCTTTTTCTGCTTCCAAAATATTCAAAAAGTGAGTGGTGTCTTTGATATGTGTTGAACTGTTTTGTACAATATTTTGAAGATGTTTGTCTATGTATTTTCCTACCGGTTCATGTATTGATCCGATTGTCGACACAATAGGTCTTAGTGGATGTGACGTGGCATGTTTATGAATTTTTGGTGTCATGTAGATATAAGGAATGGTAGGATTGTCCTTGATGAGGTACTCTTTTTCTTTTTGACCTATGGTCCTCTGATCCACAGCTTTTTGAACGATAACCGTTAGGATTTTCGTGAATTCTTTTGTGGAGTCTGTTGTCATGCATGTGTACGTGTTCTTATCTTGGACGTGTGATTCCACATTTTGTTTGTAAAAGATAGTATACATTATGACTAATGCTTCACCTTTATCGGCTTGTCTTGTAGTGATAGATTGATTGTTTGCCAAGTTTTGTAAGATTTGTCTTTCTTTTTGTGACATATTTGAATGTTTCGGTCTTGGAAGTTTGAATATTTCTTCAATTTTGTGTCATAGCCACCTTTTCAAAAGCGTCTAGTACTTTATGGCTCACTGGAGCTACAAATTTCCTCTTTGTTCTTAGTCCCATTAGAGTATTCTCATTGCTGTCTTTGACTGCTGTAGATGTTTCAATTACGTTGCTTAAAAAATGTCGAAGTCTTAATGATCTGAGGAATTTGTGCATACATACATTTGTTTCCAAAATGTTTAAATGGTAAGTAGGAACATAGGATGATCCTTTTTGTAATGTGCGCAATTCCAAATTACTTGTTTTGTATTTCGATATGTTTATTACGAGATTCTCTGACTCCGCGTGTTCTGGGAGACTGATTCGGTGTTTTGATGTGTTCTTACTCCTCCTGGTTCTATTTGTGGTCCGGGGCCTGTCAATAAAAAAGTAGACGGTGTTTTTTGTGTTATGGTTGCTGATGTACTTGCAACTGTTTTATTCGTTTGTTGACTGGGTTGTTATGTGGACTGCCCTGGTTTGGATCTCCTGTTGTTAAATGTGGGACGTCTTTGTTGTGAATCGTCTGAAGATGTATCATCTGTGGACCTATCAGTATTTGGCCTCTGTTGGCGTCTTTTGGCGTATATATCTGCCC
Source organism: Lissotriton vulgaris (assembly GCF_964263255.1). Taxonomy (NCBI): domain Eukaryota; kingdom Metazoa; phylum Chordata; class Amphibia; order Caudata; family Salamandridae; genus Lissotriton; species Lissotriton vulgaris. The sequence goes on along the minus strand of NC_141689.1, from coordinate 836,188,877 downwards.
ACGAGTACACTTCTCCTAAGCGGTAATCTGTTGTGTCCCTTTTAAATTTTCTGAGTTTTCTGTAATTAATTTCCTTTGTGTATTCGTCCAGTTTTTTATTTGTATCATCCAATATTTTATCCCATTCCTCTTTGGTTACCAATTTGTTCAGATCATCTTTGGTTTGGTTGACGTCTTTCACTAGATCCTCTATTAATTTTGCTAGTTCCTCTATAATCAGCTGTATTAAGTCTAGTGAACATTTGTTCAGTATAGCATGCCAGCGCTCTGTAAATCTCGCATTGTTTTTGCATAAAGTTGATTTGAGGGATATCCTTAGTCCCTGAGGAATCCTTTGTGCCTTGTGATATTTTATTAAGGTACTTGCATGAAGTTTTTGGTTTACGATTCGTTTTGATATGTATTAGAGTTGTTTGATAACGCTGTGAAATATTTAAGGTCAGTGTGCGTTTTTCATATCAAAGGTCGCAAAACCCGCACATAAAACTGGGGTCCACTTGGGATATAAGGTGTATTCGCCTATTTAAGTAGAACACCACGGACTTTATTAAATAAGGAGGCACATTCACATGCAATTCAAAGAATATTGATTAACATGTATGTTACAAGGAATTATGTAATAATATTTACATTTTTGCTTTATAAATGACGGTACCAATAACGACATATTATACTGTTTTCAGATATAAAAGAAGTCCCCTGATGAAGGGCCATATGCTTGAAATGCATTGGGCAAAGTAAAACTGTTGAATATGATGTGAAATATTCATGAAAAAATTAGATATAAAAATCTTTGTTACCAATAAATGGAACACAAAATTAAGAAAAAAGATGTTTTTGAATCATTGATGAAAATTTAAAAAGGAGTGCATGGTTGGAATGTATCTTGTGGCACAGGATTCATATCTCTGATCAAACTCTGGGGTATACCACACTCAAGATGGTCATTGCCACATTGAAGCATATTTTTTCAACCCTCAATGTCAAAGAGATTAACTACACAATCAATAACAGAGAACTCTTGGCTATCAAAAATGTGTTGGCAGACTAACAAAAGTATGTGGCGGGGGCTCAGCTTCTGATTACAATATGTGTTGATCATAAAAAAGCGGCTAAAATCAATGAGGTGCTCAAACCCAAGGCATACTAGGCGGTCTTTTTTTTTTTACAGATTTAACAATGAGATCACATATAGACCAGGTGACAGATACAGTAAAGCAGATCCTTTGTCTTGTGAAGGAGAAGAACAAAAAATGGTCACCTGTCCTCCGTCAATTCTCATACTGACAGTAAAGATGATTGAAGATCCAGAAACAATTCCTAAAAGAAGAATATCAGACCCTCAAAATAGCACAAAAGATTACCCAAAGTCCAACACACCAAAAATTTGAAAAAGAGCTAATTTGACACAAGGGAAATGTCTTCATTCCAGAGCCTATATTACAATTACTTATCCTAAGATGGGAACATAAATCCCCTAGGGCAGTGCAACCAGGGATCCATAAAGCAATGGAATTGATAACCAGACAATTTTGGTGGCATAAAATGATTGATTCAAACACTTGAACAGTTCTTAATGTGTTTTTGACAGTGTGTGCTATAGATTCATTTTGTAGAATTTTTGTACAATAACACCCAGTGCACCTCTTGGGATACTCCTTGTTTTTCTGTTCCACAGATTACCATCCCCACATTTGACCGCCTATCTTTTTCTCCTCCACAGTTTCTTCTATAAAATGTCTACTCAAAGAAATTCTTGAGATCAAAGATTCAGCATTAATCCATCTAATCCATCCAAGAAGGGCAATGGTTTTTTACCGGAGGTTTACCATCAGGAACATAGTGCAGGATCAGTGTCTGAGACCACGTGTGAGAAGGTTTGGTTATATTACCAATTATCTCTCCATTCCAGGGTCCCATCCCAAGTTTGCACCAACATTTGTAAGTCCCTTTCTCATGCACAACAATTAAGGCTTCCTAATCACTAGAACATACACCCTGTATTCCATACATCCACAGTAAAGAAGTATTTCCTCTACTTTGGTTGCCCATCCATGTTAGTGGATGGAAAACTTTAATGCAAAGCTGAGGAATTACAGGATTCAAGATACCATCGAGAACAACTACAACATCTGGTATCTTGAAAGTAGGATGCTGTATCTCAAAACTCCTGGGAGCAGCATTCTTTGTCCATGAACTGAGGTCAGTAAGACTATTTCATAAAATGTTTTCATACAAACGTAGGCCCAACAAAAAAACACTGCTGCACTGCTCTGTTTTCTATTCAAGATCGCACGCATAAGAGGAAGATCTGTTGTAGGGAATAAGTAACTTACACGTCATCATTCTTTTGCGTCATGGGTATCTTTATATTATATTAATATGCCACTCACACCTCCGAACAGAAGGTTAGAGTTTCCATTTCAATGTTAGAAACATGTGAGCTTAAGGGAATTCTAGGCATCACAGCATTCTGAGTGTAGGTTATTGAACAGCTTTAGCCTTAATAGTGCAGAGCTTCTCATTTCTATTGGTCAGTTTCTCTGCTCCCCAAATCGGAGACAATAAAGTTCAAGCAGTAGACATATAGAAAGAATGCTCAGAATTGGCAACCAACAGCACGTAAAAGTAGTGCCTCCCTTCATTTAGAGTTCATTGGGGCATATTAACGAGGAAGTGGCAGAGCATGGCATTAGCCTCCTTGGCCTAACGCCGGCTGCCCCACATCTAAAACACAGAGCTGCACTGATTTACATGGATACGGTGCAGCCCTGCGTTTCCCCTTGTAGTGGCACTAATTTAGCCACCTAGTGCCAACGCAGACAAGGGTGCCTGCATTGCAGGGGAAGATTGTTTATGTGCAGGAAGGTATCCCTTTCTGCACATAAGCAATCTGAAATGAAGTTTTGTAACTTCTATGGGTGCTGCTTAATGCAGCACACATAGAAGTTGCAAAACGTAATTTTTTTAATGGATTGTTTATGTGCAGGAAGGAACACCTTCCTGCACATAAACAATCAATGACCTCTTGCTGTTTCTATGTGTGCTGCACAACACAGCACACATGGAAACAGCAAAAACATGGAGAAATAAATATTTCTCCTCATTGCGCCAGGGTAAGACCAGGTTTTGCCTGGTCTTAATTTTGGTGCTGCCCCCGTATTTACACCACCCATGTAAATACTGTGCAGCATCAAAACCAATGGGAACGCCCACCACAACACCCATAGCCCTCCGCTTTCACGCTAATTAAAGGGTGAAAATGTACCTAATTTACAAGGCAGCGTTAAGCCACGTTAAGTGGCCTAACGCTGCTTTGTAAATAAGATGAAGCACCTATCTCGATCACAACGTCAGAAAAAGTGATGTTGTGGTGGCGATAGGTGCTTGTAAATATGCCCCCTTGTTTTTGAGGAGCTTTCATGCTGCTATTTATGCAATAATCTCTTGCTTATACAAGCGTTCCTTGGGGCAGATTTACAAGAAACTGATGCATCTGCATAGATGGGTCAGTTTTCTTGTGTCACCTTCAAATATCCTTGCGCCACCATGGATGCACTGTGTTAACAATACAGTGCACCATGGCGCAAGGAATTACTGATACATCAGAAATTCTGACTCATCTGTTGTAGTAAAAGTGACGCATTGTTAGAGTTTGTCACAAAAGTGGCCCAACTCCAGCAATGCGCCAGAAAACATAGGTAGGTCCCATGTAAAATGCCCTGCATCAATCCTTCGCCTGGTATGAGCAGGTGTAGGGATTTTGACGCAGTGCAGATGTAGAGTGATGCAGTGAAATCTTGTAAATTTCACTGCGCCAGTTCTACTTGGCTTTTTGCGTGGGGAACGCCTACCCTAAATACATTATACCTGGCGCAGGTATAATGTGACGCCGGGCTTTACAACGTGACACATCTCCCAAGATGCGTCACGTTGTAAATGGGCCGCAACTGTTACGCCACCGCTGCGTCTCAAAAGGGACGCAACGGCGGCGCAAAAGTGACACAAGGGGCTTGTATATCTGCCCCCTTGTGTTTAAGCACTTACCAGTAATGTTTGAGTTTGTCCGATTCATGCTATACTTTTTTTACTGTATGGTACAAGCAGGATGAAACGCGTTGGCTGATGGCTTTTGATTGAAAATAAAATAATTTATAAATCATCTGTTGGGACAATTGACTTCTCTCGCACTAATTGGTTCAACTGGATTAACATGGACATTTAAGATTTCTTGCATATATGTCAAGTAAGGTGGTGTGGTTCTGATCTATAGTTGTTTTGACTGTTTCCTGTTTTAAGGTTAGCGCCCTTGGGCAAGGGGTGCTTTAGGGACCTGCACACAGGTTCATGGATTTGGTATAAATACATTGGTCTAATTTTCTAAACTGATGCTGCATTAGTGTTCTCTACCCAACTGTCTGCTTTTGTGTGAATAGAAACGAAAGTATCTACAGGCAGCAGAAATAGCTTTAATCTATCTAAGCATGCAAACTATATTTTTGCTGAGTTTCTCAAGAGATTAAATCTTTATACGATCATTTCTTCACACTCCAACAGCTGCTTTTTCTTTAATGATTTGCATGCATTGTAAATTATGGATAGTGTGGGTGCAATCTCGAGATAAAAAACCTCTAATTGTCTCAGTCTCCCTGGAAAAATGAGCCACTGTCAGCCATTATAAGATGCATCTCATCATGCGAAGCAGTGTAACATATAATGAGTGTCCCAAACACTAGTCTAAAAATAAGAAGGTTGCTAAATAATGCTAAGAATGCAACAATCATCAGACTGGTATCGTTTTAAATACTTTGTGATGTTTTACAAAGACTTTTTCACGAGGAATGAGGAGATTTAGCATAATTTCCAATAAATATTTTGAGGGTATATTAAAAGCAGGGGTTGTTGGATTTATGATTAAACTTGGCAAGGCATGTTATTACCATGCCTGCGTCCGCCGTTTAGTTGCCGTCACCATGTATTACATTCAGAGACACTGGAACTATGCAATTCTGCAGCTGTAATGTTTCCCAGGTAAAAATGGATTTTCCGCATTTTCCAAATAATAAATCATTTGTGCATAATTTGCAGATTTTAACAAAAAATAGAGTTGTGAAAGTTACTAAAAATGAGGATACCCATGTACCAAGCAGAGAAAGAGTTAGTGGGTTAGAATCCAACACTCTGGGGCCAGATTAACTGGCCTCCTCCCTAGGAGAATGTGCATCCCCCAAGTTGCAAGTCAAGAGTTTAGGGATTACCCTAGACAAACATCTTTCCATGTCATGGCAAGTAAAGAAGGTCGTTGGCTACTGCTTCAGCATATTTAGAGCTTCAAGTAAGACTCTGAAATGGCTCGCTATGTAGGTCCGAAGTACAGTGATTCAAGAACTTGTTCTTTCTAGCCTTGATTATGGCAATTTACATTGTCATAAAAAAACCTCTAAATCGTCCAGAACGCTGCAGCTAGAATTCTGTTTGATAGTTAGCATGCACAGTACTTAAAACTCTTTACTGGCTGCCTATAAACTGCATAATACAATTCAAGGCACTATGTATTACACATCGGGGAAAACGTAAAGTGGGCCCACATGTCGTCCACCAGTTGGTCACCCCCCATTGGACCAACAGAGATCTTAAGTCAAATAATATTGTCTGTCTCATTGTCCCTGGAGCTGAAATAGCTAGAAGTGGAGGCTATTCTTTTACATATCTTGCACCTTAACTCTGGGACTTACTGCCTATCAGCTTGAGATTGGATGACAATTTCATAAGCTTTAGAAAACAGCTGAAAACGTACCTCTTTTCCTAAATTTCTTTATCTATTCTGACTCCAGCCAGGATTGATAGCACTGGGAAGCCTGTTTTGGGTAGCCATGATCTATACAAGACAGATGAATAGAATATAATAGAATAGAATAGAATAGAATAGGATAGAATAGAATAGGATAGAATAGAATAGGAAGGCCCTTTGCAAAGCTTGACTGGTCACATTTCTGTTGATTAGTGCTGTAGCTGGGTTTTAAACTGATATTAATGAGTTGAACACTTTGCCCAGACAGTGTTATCATTTGTAAAACTATCACAAAGTGTGCCGCTTTAGTCCACATAATGCGCCTTTTCCTGTTGCCTAATTAAGTAAACCCTGCTGCATAAATTGGTCCTCTCCTGTCGCATAAGTCCAGTAGCCCTGGTTATATTGCTTTATTTCATTTGTCAGTGAAGGGTAATGGCGTGATTACTTACCCGTAGTCTTCATTACTGAAATACCAATCTCCATATAGGTGATGTGGACACTCAAATCTGCAGGAGGTAAACCTTTGATGACAAAGACAAGGACTCAATGTAATGAAGATTATCAGTAAGTAACCGGCCATTACCTCCTCGTCTGTCGTACTTGTCATTTTTACAAAGAGGGGAATCTACCAATGCCTTGACTAGTAAACCCTTTGCCTTAAACATACATTTCAACAAAATCAAACTATGCAAGTTTTAATAAAAGGCAAAGAGAAAATAAATAATGATTGAACAGCACTTAATATTTGGGAAGCAATATCAGTTGAAAACCCCCCTACCTCCTGCAATCGATAATGGGAACTAAAGGGGTGAGGAGATAACCAAGTAAAAGAGTTCTAATGTAGCACCTTTAAGTTCCACTAAAGAGGTCAAGACTCTCCTAGTCGATGGACCTTGATAGGGTCCAACACACAAGCGATTTCTATCTATTAAGCCTTGGAGGTAGAAAAATAGATCCAGAGACTAAGGGTAGCATAGGTAGGAAAGTTACCCTCACATGAAAGACCAAATGTAACAAGCAACACATTTGGTTTATCAAAGGAGGCTGTTCAAGATGGATAAACAGAGAGGGCTTGATAAGGTTGAGAATTACAAATGTTCTTTAGATACTGCGAAAAGGAGATGGAATTAATATAAGAAGAACTTGTGAGAGAGCAGTGAAAGGCTGTTTTCAGGCATTTTAGGACAAGAAGCCAAGAAGTTCTAAAAAGCACTGTACCCCCAAAAAATGCTCATCAAACATCAAGGCTCCCACTTCCTCTACTCCATCACATGAACATATGGCTATTAGGAAAAGAAACGTGGCTGAAAGAAACTTGAGTCCCACTGAAAAAAGAGGTTAAAAGGAGAACCTTGCAAACCTAGTAAGTCTAGGATCAGGTCCCAAGACAGTAGTGGGGAATGGCCCACTGGTCACCAGCAAAACATTGTTTTAGAAAGGCCCTGTTCCTAGCCCATTGACTTCTTATAATCAAGACCACCAATCCCAACAAGTAGATCCAGAGTCCTAACAGGATCACAGGTTGAATAATGGAGGTTCTTCTAGGAAAGCATTACTCAGAATTTGACTATTGACTGGAAAACACTTTAAGAATGTTAGAACATCTCGATTGTTAGATACGCAGAGCAACCCTAAGCCTCTAAATCTACCCTCTCAAGCTCCAGTCCCCCAATTGCAGACAACTGATGGAATATTTTGGTGAAATTGAATGTGCAAGAGTGAGTAGAGTGATAGGAAATGATGAACCACATACCTGGATTGGAAGCAGGTACCAGGGACATCTCTACCAATAAGGTATTATCAACAGAACCCAAGCTTGACTGACCAGAATCTTTCTCAACACTCTGGAGATTAGAGGAATTGGAGAAAAGGCCTTGCGACCACTGGACGGCAAGCTCCAGGAGAGGAAATTGAAGAACAGAATCTGGGAAAGATTGCATTGTCATTGTGGAGAAGAGGTCCAGTCAAGATTGGCCACACCAAATCGTTATCCTCTAAAATATAATGGGACACAGAGGGGCCGATTTACAGAACTAATCTGAGATAAAATCCTGAACTCACTACTTTTGGTATTCACAGAAGGCATATAGTAGTAGTAAAGTTAGGACTCCTTACTTTACTACTACTACTAAACTGAGATAAAACCCTAAACGTACTACTTTTGGGATTCACAGAAGGCATTCAGTAGTAGTAAAGTAAGGACTCCTAACTTCACTACTACTAAATGTCTTTTGTGGACCCTAACTTTTGTTTCCTTAATTGTGGTATAAACAAATGCCTCACGACCATGCAGAAAACTGCCTAGATGAACTAGAGATGTTGAAAAGAAGATAGTTGAGATTTCTTTCAGTTGAAGTTGAATCTATGAGACTGGACCAACTGGCAAACTTGCAGGAACAATCACAACACTTAGAAAAAGAGAAGGCATAGATTAGCCAGTCATCCAATTATAGAAATACTTGACTGACAGAAGAATGTAGCATGCCCACAAATGTAGTCAACACTTTTGGTGATTTGGGGGTTGATGCCAGACCAAAAGGGAGTTTACTTGGAAGTGATAGTGACATCCTAGAACACATAAATGCAAGAAATTGGTTGATCTCAGATACATGGGAATGTGCAAATATTTATCTTTGAGGTCCAAAATACCTTGGAGCTATCATTAAGCCTGGACTGGAGAGATACAGTCTTTAATGGTACATGAGCACAAGAGGTTTGAATGGACTTCAAGTCCGAACCATCCTTAATTCTCCTGACTGTTTCTGAGCTTGAAACAAAACTTAAGAGCATCCTTGATATCTTATCTAGTCGGATATAGTAATGATTGGTCTTGTTGTTAAAAGATCCTATATCCCATCTAGGAGCTTTGACGTCACAGCAGACATCGAGGGCATGTTGTGTGTTGAAGGAGCACTATGGGAGAATTGTTGAACTGAATCTCATATCTCTTCTCGATTGCCTGAGAAACCCATGTGTCTCTTACCTCTCAGTGAACCTAACTCTCTCAGTTGAAAGGAAGGACAGTCATGCCTTTCAGGGTTGCAAGGACAGGTCTGAGGAGGTCTGGTTCCAGAGGGGACTCTCAGCCTCAACCCCTTCTACAAAAGGTCAAAAGTCACACCCTTCAGGAACATGATCTACCTGTGCGGCGCAAAGGAGCCATCAATTTATGATATTTAGTAGACCTGTGGATCATCTCTCCTCCAATTAAGATGACTTAGTACTATGTAATTTTAATTTCAAATGTGTTTTATTAATTTTTTCAACAAAACAATGATAGACATCGTGATACAATATAAAGGCATCAGGCATATACAGCTGGCGGCACAGATGAGCATGTCTTCCCTCAGGACGAGATGAAAGTGAGATTTAAATGCCCAAAGGGAATATGGATGTCAGGAAAGCGGCTAGTGACCGCTGCAAGAAGATACAATAAGGAAATCAACAACCAAAACCCACCCCCCCAACCGTAAACCAATCCCCCCTCCCCCACCCCATCCAGTGTGCCAATTACCGGCATGAAGTTTATCAGTAGACCAATGTCGACCGGTGTAAAAGACCAAGTGTTCAATGAGGGTCACGTGGAACATCAGTGAAGCGTAGAACTCGAAGATACCTAGGGCAAGTGACTTCATTGAATTCTTTGGATAGAAGAGACAGCAGTGGAAGCCATGTTTTACGGAAAGTGGTGGTAGAGTTTGTGATTGTGGCTTGTATGCATTCCATTCCAAGGGTGAACCAGAGTTTATGTAGCCACCCCATACGGGTGGGCTTGGTGGTGGAGCCCCACAAGGATAAGATGTGCTGTGTGGCCGCTTGCATAGCGATCCCCATTTGACGACCCTGCATCGATTTTAGTGGGAAGGTGAGTGCGTTGGGCAGGCCGAGAATAGTATAGGCCGGGAACCTTGGGATATCTGTATCAAAGGTGGAGTTGATGTCATCCAGTATTGCCTCCCAGTAATTCCGGAGTTCTGGGCATTCCCAGACAAGATGCGTCAGTGTGCCCTGTGCCCCGCAACCCCTCCAGCACAGCGCGCTACGCGCTGGATTTCCTTTGTGTAGGCGGACCGGGGTGAGTTGCCAATACATTGCTAGTTTCACCGCAGCCTCTCTGGCTGCCGTATTGCGTGTGGTGTGTGAGGCCCTGTAATACACATCCCTCCACTCTTTAGGAGTCAGCATCCTCCCTAGCTCAGCCTCCCAGCTTCTCTGACCCGGTGTCTTATCTGGACTAGGCGGTGGTGTGAGCATCTTGTAAAGTTCTGAAATGAGATGTTGTGTCCTTAGTGATAAGCCACTTCTCGAAAGTCGTCATTGGGCGCCCTACCAGTGTAACAGTGGGAAGGGTGTTGAGCCAGTGTCGAAGTTGAAAGTATTGGAAGATGTAGGGGTCGTCTATTCCGTATCCTTGTTTAATATCGGAAAGGGGGAGAAAGCCCTGTGTGTCAAAAAGATCTCCGGCGCAGCGACACTCGGTACCGCGCCATTGTGAGAACGCACGTGGATCATTGCCCGGAGGAAATTCCGGGTTGTCTAATAAGGGAGTGAATGGGGACGGGAAGGTCGTCAGTTCCCTTTTGAGGGCAACACTTTCCCAGACCTTCAAAGTTGTGCGGGTAATAGGGGATTTTAATAGGTAACATGGCCAGTGTTGTTTGGTAAGGAATGGGATCCTCCAAAGTGGGGTTTGGGCCATGGCCCTATCCTCTAGCCTCACTTCTAATTGTATTCCTATCCTGGAAGAGCCATCTCTTCTCCGAATCCGGCCTGTACCACTCCACCAAATAGCGGAGCTGAGAGGCTTGAAAATACTGCAGCAGATTTGGGATGCCTAGGCCCCCCTCGTCCATACTCCTAAATGCTAGCTGTTTATGGATACGTTCTCGCTGACCTTTCCAGATGAAGTTGTGGAGATCAGCCTGTAGGTCCTTTAAGGTGCCCACAGGGGACATGACCGGGAGGGTCTGAAAAAGATAGAGAATCCTAGGCAGAATGGACATTTTTACCGCAGCAACCCTCCCTAACAGAGAGAGAGGTTGTTTCGACCAGAGTGCGAGATCCGTCCGGATCTGGGTTGTCAAGGATTTGTAATTAGTAAGGACAGTGGAGTCCGTCGAGGAGGTAAGGGTGATTCCCAGGTATGGGATATTTGTGGAGAGCTGAAGACCACTTCCCCCGGCAATGGCGGGGTCATTGGACTGCGCGTTCTTTCCCAGCGGTAATATCAGGGATTTCCCTCTGTTGACGCAGAATCCCGAAACGGAACCAAACTTGTCAAGTTCCTTCATAAAGGCAGGTATAGAGCGGGCAGGTTGGTCAAGGGCTGCTATGACGTCATCGGCGTAGAGGCTTATCGTGTGGGGCTCAGGCCAAAGGTGATGCCGTGAATGTCGGGGTTATCCCGGAACTTCTGTGCCAGAGGTTCTATGTATAAGGCAAACAGAAGGGGGGAAAGAGGGCACCCCTGTCTGGTGCCGCGCTGGATCTCAAATGGGTCAGAGCGTAAGCCTCCTAGTCGTACTCTGGTTTGGGGATGGCAATAACAACTAGCAATCCAAGCTTGAAATCTGTCCCCTAACCCGAAGCGCTTCAGGACCCGTTGTAAGTAAGGCCATTCCACGCGGTCAAACGCTTTTTCAGCGTCAATACTAAGTAGCGCGAAGTCCGAGGATTGAAAGTGGGCCTTGTCAATCAGGTGCAGTAACCTTTTGGTGTTGTCACTACATTGTCGATTGGACACAAAGCCCAATTGGTCTGGTTCTAAAATCCCCGGCAAGCAGGGGCCAAGACGCGCGGCAAGAATACCAGTGAAGAGCTTCAGGTCGAGGTTCAGCAGTGAAATCGGGCGGAAGGCAGAGCAATGCGTGGGTTTCTTACCCGGTTTGGGCAATACTACCACCTCAGCAGCCAACATATCCGGGGGGATGGAGCCCGGTCCCTCAAAGGAATTAAATAGGCGGGTAAGCACCGGAGCCACCTGTGGACTAAAGGGCTTGTAAAATCCTGCCGAGAAGCCGCCGGGCCCCGGGGATTTAAGCAGGCGTAACCGGGATATGGCCGCCAACACCTCGTCCTGGTGAATGGGGGCTTCCAAGGCATCTATGTTTGCCTGGGAGAATTCGGTGACCGCCGCTGTGTCCAGGTACGTCTCGATATTCTCAGGGGATGTCACCTCAGCCCCGTACAGCGAGGCATAGTAAGATCGGAACGCCTCGGCGACCTGGGTGTCCTCCATGAGAACCGCACCAGTTTCGTCTATGAGGCCAGTGATCTTGGAGCGCTGGGTCTTGGTCTTCAAGGCGCTAGCCAGCAAGCGACCGGTTTTGTTACCGCCAACATAATAGGTATGTCGAAGGCAAAGGGCGGCGAATTCGGCCCTGTCCGTATCCAGGCTGGCTAGTTGGGCTCTGGCCGCTTTTAACTGTCTCCACACACGGGGAGCACAGGTGCGACTGTGAACTCTTTCCAGTTCTGAGACCTGTGCGGTGAGACCATCTCGTTTAGCTTTGCGGTCTTTAGCCTCAGCGGCAGCTATGGCAATAAGTTCGCCCCGGACGACAGACTTAAGAGCCCCCCACAGAGCTGTCACAGGTATCCCCGGCGTGTCGTTGGTGACTAGATAGTCATTAATGCAGTCGCTGATCCTTTTGGTAACCTCTGGTCGCTGCAGTAGGGTTTCGCACAGGCGCCACGAGCCTCGAGGGTGAGGGGGCGCCCGGATCTTGATCGACATCTCCACCGCATCATGATCCGAAATGGCCACGGGTATTATATTGTTCTCATCTAGAGTTGCGAGCAATTCCGAGGAACCCAAGAAGTAATCGAGCCTGGCATACGTGTGATGTACGTGTGAGTAAAATGTGAATTGTGATGCTTGTGGGTGAGCGGCTCTCCAGAAGTCCACCATACCCCTCTCCTTTAGCCAGTCGAGCCCCATTGTTGAAATCGCACCCGTATCCCCATATCTGCGTCCCAACCTATCTGTGTGGGTATCCATGACTATGTTAAGATCCCCGCCCAGAAGTAAAAGTGAAGCAGAGGATTGAAGTGACTCAGAGACTGCGCTCTTTAGAAATGTCTCCTGACCCGTATTCGGGGCGTAGATGGAACGAATCGTGAGCTGTGTGTTGCCAATCCGCAATGTGTATGCCAGGAGGCGGCCCTTTATGTCCCCAATTTTGTCCCCTACCTTTCCTTTAAAGTGTTTCGATATCAGAATTGCCACTCCTGCCTTCTTTGTGGGGAGAGAGGAAAAAAACTGTTGTGGGAAGGCACAGGATCGCATTTAATGCCAGTCTTTGGGCAGGAGATGAGTCTCCTGTAATAAGCAGACATCAGCACCCGAGTTTTCAAGGTAAGAGATAACTGCCCTTCTTTTGATGGGGTTGTTCAGCCCCTTCGCATTGAGAGTTAATACTTTCAGCTTGGTGTCAGCCATGAGAAGGTGAGTGTGTGGTATAGCGCGAGATTGGAGACATTACTAGTCTGTCATTGAGGAAACCCGTTTGGCACACCGGATCCCACCCTCGGTCCCTCCCGTACCCCCCAAACCCCTCCCTCCTGTGATCCCCAACCCCCCCCCCCCAAACCAAGTCCCATCCCAAACATCCCTGACCAGAACCTGCTCCCCACCCCAACTGTGGTCCCCTTACCCTCCCCCCCTGTCCACCCTCCTCCCACCCCTTTCCCAACAACTGAAACCCCAACTTCATCATAGTCCTGGGCCTATCCAGACAAAGTTCAGGCCCACAGAGTCTTCTTGTGGAGGAGTGTGTGGCAGTGGAACCCCCGTCGGCTCCCCCCAATTCCCCCTGACCTGCAAATCCTGGAGCGGATAGATCCCCTTACACAGCAACAGCCAATAACAGTCCTTCATGACATTACATGGTCCCCTTAAGCTCCTTCCGACGCTGCCGTGTCCTTGGATACTTCTTGGATGGCTGCAGCTTTCTTCTGCGCCACCAGTCGGTGGTCCGGCCTCAGGGATCTCTTGGGTCCATTCCGGCGCTTGACTCGTTGCCATCCATCGACCGAGGTATGGGGGGATGATCCTGGTGAGAGGTAGCCGGTCCGGTCATCACCCCCCGAAGACTCGTCGAGATCTATTCCCAGGAGTGTGCACGTGTCCTGCAAGGATCGGAGCTGATGTAAGGATCCATTCCATTTAAAGATTATGCGAAAGGGATGGCCCCACGGATATGGAACATACTTTTCTCGCAGGAACGATGTGACCGGTTTGAAGGATTTCCTCTTCTGCAGGGTGATTGTTGAGAGGTCCTGGTATAACGATATAGAGTGGCCTTGGAAGGTGAAGGGCTGTTTCTTACGGGCTTCCTGAAGAATATGCTCTTTCAACGGAAAGTCCGGGAGGAATGCCAGGATTCCAGAGGTGGAGCAGAAGTGTGGCGCGCCAGACCCACCCTGTGCGCTCTGTCAGTGCGTATGACCAGGCCCTCATCGTCCCCCAGGATGTCTCTGAATAGGCCCTGTAAGAAGAGGGCAACATCTGATCCTTCCATTTTGAGTGGCACACCTCGGACCCTTATGTTGTTTCTTCGAGACCGGTTTTCCAAGTCTTCTGCGTGGGCCTGCAGGTCCATCTGCTGGTCTTTGAGATGCACCACCTCCTGCTGCAGTTGCGCTATTTCTTCGCCTTTGGAGAGGTCGGCCTCCTCCACCGCCGCCACCCGCCCCCCCAGTCCGTCCACATCCCTGCGCAGTTCTCTAAACTCTCCCGCCATGTCTTGTTTCAATGTCTGGAAATCGTCTCTCAATGTGTTAAAGAGCGTTTCCAAGAAGGATTTGGTGATGGGGGTATCTGCATTGGCCGATTCCGGAACGGTCCTTGGCGTCCCCATGTGTGCAGGGCTTTTGTCTCCCTTGGGGGTGCCTTTACCCAGCACCTCCGTGATCGTTCGACCGGCCCTGCGGTGGCCCGTGGCCATGATGTGTGGAGATACCGGCCGCAGGGAGCCGCCAACTGCTATCTCAGGAATGAGAGCTGAGCCAGTATGAAGGTGTGTAGCAGCAGCCGAGTAGTGTAGTCGTCTGATGGCGTCCCCACAACTGGATGCGCAGCCGGTGCCTGCCTGTCTGTGATGTCGGCCCTCACGTGTCCCCCATGGGCCGGCACCACAAGTATGGTCGATCCCTGGCTGTCTGCCACCGGGCCCAGGCCTTGGATCTCAGCCCACCTTCGTAACGCCACTCCCCAATGCTATTCCTCGGCAGTACCCACCGTCTTCACAGTCTCTCAGTGCACTTTGCCTTCAGTCCGATTCCCAGCGGTAGCACTAGGCCCAGAAGCCGGGGACTCAGTTCCGCCCGCCAGGCAGCAAGGCACCACCCCCTCTCCGGGTCAGTGCGCACTCACCGGGGTTTCGTTATGGGCCGCTGTGCCGCTTTTCACCGCCGGCAGATCTGCTCCTTCTCCCGGACCGCTAGGGCAGTGATAGTGCGTTAAGGAGACACCGCCTCAGACTAAGCCCCGGACCAGGCCTCCAAGCCGGGGGCTCGAGTGACGCGGCAGTCCGGCAGTGTCAGCCTCGGTCCGCCGCCGCTCCCACAGTGGTGGGCTGTGTCGGGATGACCTTCGCAGCCCAACGCCGCTCCTCGGTTCGTCTCTCACTGGGGCCCAGGCTCTCCAGCAGGCAAGGGGCGCAGATCTTTTCGCCGGTGTCCGCGCGCTTCCTCCCACAAGATGGCGGGTCCGGCCTCCGCCGGGAAGGAGAGCGCATTCAGGGATCTACGGGACAGCGGCAGCCACCGACAGCAGCTGAATCCGGCCCGGGAGGACTCGGGCCACCAGCGTTAACTTTTAGGGGGCTGCTGTGAGGGGTATAGGCGAATTAAGGTCAGGATGGAGGATTTGAGCCGGAAGCCTCACTCGGCAACGTCCGTCCTGGTCACCATCTTGGCCACGCCCCAGTACTATGTAATTTTAAACCTGTGAGGAACAGGTACATTAAAAAGGATGTTTGAGAATTGTCTGCTCACTAGCAGCATACCCAGATATTGGAGTATGCTGCCACAGAGGATCCAGATGCTACTGTAGTTTCACTCAAACATCAAGAGATATATGTAAACTATTGTTCAATTTTTCACAAAATAGACATACCTTCACTTCTTGTTGCATCCACCTTCTGCTAAGGATTTGGAATTTCAGAAAAAGGAATTTGACTGCACAGATAGCATACTTGTTGGCACAAAATGAAAAATTTGAAACTGAATATGAGCTTTTTACTGCTGCACCAACGCCAAATAGAAACATTGGAGGCTAAATATAATATTTTTTCTGATGCCCCAAACATTCAATCAATCATATTGTCTGGAGAGGCTTCCTCCGAAATGATAGAACCTCGCAATGATAAGCCAGCCATCATAGATTCCACCTTAACAATATAAGGAGGTTCATCATTGAAAACATCCAATGGATAACTCTCTGATAAAAATCGGGCTCTTCATTTCAGCACTGATGATCTTCACGGGATTTCTCTTGAATGATTGACTATTCAGTCTACCAAGGGTGAGCACCATTGTAAACGTATAATATTGCACCTTAAAATTGCTCCATTTTCTTGTCCTATCCACTCCTTCAACTTTTCCTCAATTGTTTTCTCCAGATTCTCCAGCTCTCTCTAACATCTTCTTTAAGTGAGGATTACAGTAATAATTATGTAAGCACTGAAGAGATGGCTGTAGATTTAGAAATTATATTCCAGTGCATTTTATTTTAATTGGATATTTTGCAAGTAAGTGTTTGTTGTGTCTGTGTGATTGGGGCATTGCAGTTGTTGCAACTACAATTTAATTTTGGTAACTATCATTCCTTTTTTTTTTAAATGATGTGATTAGTAGTAGTCAGAGCTAGTCATGGCCTCATGGGGGTGTGTGTGCATGATGAAGCAACTGATCCTTTGGTGTTTTTTTTAATGTATTTAATTTCCCAGCATGATTTAGGGCCTGGATGGCATTGGATTGAGTTGGGAAGTGTGTTTTTTGGGGGTGGGCTTTCTGATGTTGTTGGGCCTGGCCATGTGGCTGGTGGCCATTTTGAAGCCTAGACCTGTAAGCTTGTCTGGCCTTGTCTGCCAACAGGCCTGCTTCCATCCAGTAGGCTCAGAGCAGGTAGCCACATCTTTATTAATCAAGTGGTTCTGTGTGTGGCCTGTTAAATTTAGACAGCATTTAGGGCATGGATGGCACTGGATTGAGTTGGGAAGTGTGTTTTGTTGGGGTGGGCTTTCTGATGTTGTTGGGCCTGGCCGTATGGCTGATGGCCATTTTGAAGCATAGGCCTGCAAGCTTGTCTGGCCTTGTCTGCCAACAGGCCTGCTTCCATCCAGTAGGCTCGGAGCAGGTAGCCACAGCTTTATTAATCAAGTGTTTCTGTGTGTGGTCTGTTGAATTTAGACAGCATTTAGGGTATGGATGGCACTGGATTGAGTTGGGAAGTGTGTTTTTTTTGGGGTGGGCTTTCTGATGTTGTTGGGCCTGGCCATGTTGCTATTGGCCATTTTGAAGCCTAGGCCTGCAAGCTCGTCTGGCCTTGTCTGCCAACAGGCATGCTTCCATCCAGTAGGCTCAGAGCAGGTAGCCACAGCTTTATTCATCAAGTGTTTCTGTGTGTGGTCTGTTGAATTTAGACAGCATTTAGGGCATGGATGGCACTGGATTGAGTTGAGAAGTGTGTTTTTTTGGGGTGGGCTTTCTGATGTTGTTGGGCCTGGCCATTTTGCTGGTGGCCTTTCTTTGAGTTGGGAGTTATTAGTAGAGTCCTGCTTTTGGCATATAGGCCTGCATGATTTTCCTACTGGCTTACTGCTTCCATTCACCCACCCCCTTTGCCATCAGCAGCTCCCTGAATTATGTGATGCTCTAATAATTTAATGGCAAATAGGGTCCACCCCACTTCCATTACACTTTTATTTTGGTGGTTCAACTTCTTATTCTCTTTCCTATCCTTCCTGAGAGTGTAGTGTGTCTATACACAGTAGTATAACATAGCCCTTGTTGACAAAGTCTCAGAAATGGCTAGACTATATCTTTTGTTGTACAGTAGTAAGTAACTGAACCACAACAACAAATGCAACATTTCACTGATACTCTTCTCCTGGCTTATTTGCTTTTAGGTGCACAACTAGCCAGAGGAGGAGGTGTCATCACCATTCATCACCCGTTGTACTGCCAGCCAGACAGAAGTCCTGCTGCGCATCACGTCCACGTGTAACCACCACAACTTGTTGTGCATCTGCGTACTGCCTGACATCTGAAGAAGATGGCCCCAGAGAAAGGTACCAGGTCCAGTACCAAGAAAGTTGCCGGTGAGAAGAAGGAACAGAAAAAGGAAGTGTCATTAACCACGACAGGTGTGCCAGCCAAAGTTTCTTTTGGGTCCACAAAAAAAGGTGGCTTATTTGCTTTTAGGTGCACAACTAGCCAGAGGAGGAGGTGTCATCACCATTCATCACCCGTTGTACTGCCAGCCAGACAGAAGTGCTGCTGCGCATCACGTCCTCGTGTAACCACCACAACTTGTTGTGCATCTGCGTACTGCCTGACATCTGAAGAAGATGGCCCCAGAGAAAGGTACCAGGTCCAGTACCAAGAAAGTTGCCGGTGAGAAGAAGGAACAGAAAAAGGAAGTGCCATTAACCACGACAGGTGTGCCAGCCAAAGTTTCTTTTGGGTCCACAAAAAAAGGTACGCCTGCAGCAGTCGCAACAAGAAAAGCAGCAGCCGCAACAAGAACAGCAGCAGCCGCAACAAGAACAGCAGCAGCTGCAACAAGAACAGCAGCAGCCGTAACAAGAACAGCAGCAGCCGCAACAAGAAAGCAGCAGCCGCAACAAGAAAGCAGCAGCCGCAACAAGAACAGCAGCAGCTGCAAGAACAGCAGCAGCTGCAAGAACAGAAGCAGCTGCAAGAACAGCAGCAGCAGCAGCCACAAAAGGAACAGCAGCAGCCGCACGAGGAACAGCAGCAGCCGCAAGAACAGCAACAGCCGCAAGAACAGCCCACAATAGTAGTTGTTGCTCCTGACGTAGGGACATTTCAAGAAATCGAGCGTCCTGCAGACAAAGTGCAGCAAACCACTGTTTCGGAAGATCTATTGTGTTCCAGACCACCATCAAAGAAAAGGAGGCTTGTTAGTACATCATCTTCTTCTTCAAGCCCCGCTTCTGATGATCGTGATGCCACTTGGCAGCCACCAGCTCAGTCTGAGAGTGACGCACGCCACAAGACAATGCTTCTGAAAAGGAAGGTTCCAAAAAAACTTAGAGTTATGGACATAGATGTAGAAGAGGGGGATGATGTTGATGAAGATGAGCCTGTCATCATGCACATCACTCCCGCCCCAAAGGGGATGGAGACCAACATTCTCACACTATCCATAAAGGCTGCTACTGAGCGGGATGTAGCACAGATATCACCATCACAAGTTACACCACCACGACCTCCAGCTGCCATATTTTCCAAGGCCCGGCAAGGACCTTCATCCATCTCAACCATCTCAGTAGGTAGTGGTAGTAAAAGTCACAGTGTAGCTGCACAGAGTCATCACATTCAAAGCACACCCTCCAGTTCATCTGGTATTGAAAGTGGCACATCCAGCAGTGCCAGAAAGTTTTCCTCCCCAGTTTGGGACTTCTTTTCTGTTAGAACCAGGGAGGAGAACATTGCTATATGCTCAATTTGTCGACAAGGTGTTCGGCGGGGTAAGCTTGGTACAAACTATGGCACCGTAGGCCAAGCAAGTCATCTCAGAATACACCACACTATCATGTGGGAGAATCAGATACTTCACTTAAAAGAAAGTAGAAAAAGTCAACTCATTCATGAACAATCAGGGGACGATATTATTGCGGTGGAAGGTGAAGAAGAAGGAGGCATTTCGAGCCCTGTCCCCAGTACTGTAGTGGTACCTCCCACATACTTCCCAGTAACATCTGAGTGGCACCACAGTAAGAGCCATACCCAGAGTCAGGCTGAGACACCAAGGCCACCGAGTACCGCAATGAGACAAACTGCGTTGTTGAGCCTAAGTTGGTTAATGAAAACAACAGCACCACAAAGGAAAGTAACCGAGCCTACCATTGAGAGCATGCTTAGGTTGGATGGGCAGTTCCAATGCAACCACCCAATGGCACGGTTGTACAATGCGAAGCTTGCTAAAATGTTAGCACTGACCTTCTCCTTTTTTCATTTGCGGAAGGGGTGGGTATCCTTGAATTTGTGTCAGCCATCTGCCCTAAATGAAATGTTCCCAGCTGGTCCTATTTAGCAAGAGTTGCTGTTCCGGCACTACATCATAATGTGATGGAATTGGTTGGACAAGCTTTGCAGCAGAGTGCTGTTCACAATATCCACCTGACAACAGACATGTGGACCAGTTGCCAAGCAACAGATTACATGTGCATCACTGCACACTGGGTCTCTTTTCTGGGGGATAAGCTATCTGAATGAGGTGCTGTTGACACAGCTGAGATTTTTAAAGCTACTCGCAAATATGCAACTGTAGCCATGTTCGCCATGGAGAAATCTCATACTGCTGTAAACATTTTGCATGAGTTTCGTACCAAGGTTTCTGAATGGCTGCGTCCAAGAGGGCTTAGTACTGGTTTTGTTGCCACAGATAATGGCAGTAATGTACTTAACGCCATGGAGCTTGGTTCCTATTTTAGCAAATTATTGAGACCGCACAGTCAAGCACGTTATTACCTGGGTTACAAGAATAAGACCTGAAATTTGGTTTAGGTGAGACAGACCTAATTCAACTTTATCCCCTTCTTTTTGTGTTAGTTTTGATTTTAAAATTATTTTTTTACACACGGGTTGGTTACTGTTAGTTTAAACATGTCGAATTTGTGGGCAGAGGTGGATATTCTATGCATTACTTGGATCTTGGTGTTTCCCACTATTTGCTTCACTCTTAGGGATGTTATAACTCACAGATCATGGTCCTAGAATCTGCTATCTTGTTTCAACAGCACTTCTCAAAAAGCTTTGTATTCGTAAATTCTTCACTTAAACAGACTGCTGTTTTACACCGACAATTACGGCATGGATTCACCTAACTGAGTAGATATGGTGATTATTGTGATTCTGTTGTATATCAAACATTCTGACTGACAGATACATATTGTACTGTTCTAGCCCTGAAGAAGTCTGTGGTCTATTACCACCAAAGACGAAACACGTGTTGGCAACGGCTAGAGGTTTTTAAGAAGAATTACTGCAAAACACAAAAATAAAAAAGAAGAAGAGAAGACATACATGACTTGTCAACTGTTTATTTATGCTTCTTTATCTCTGTTAGCTCAGGATGTACATTGTGTTCACACTAAAAGTAACTCAAGGTGAATTTTCCCCTTCTTGCAAATAAGAAATCTGTACTTCTACTGCAGCTTGATACATTGCTTTTGATTGAATACAGGAAGGGGCCTCAATCTGCGCACTGAGTATACACAACAACACCGTCCATGATGAGAAGGAAGAGGTAATGAAAACAGAATGGCATGCATTGGTTAGACACCTGACTCTGAGCGATTGGTGTTTGTGTTTTTGTTGTGCACGAAGTGAAGTCAAAGTGTACTAGTAGTCTTACTTTACACACTAAAGAGTGACTCAAGTCAATAATAGTTCTACTCTTGTTGTCTAATAACAACATTTTACTTCTACTGCAGGCCGACCTTCACAGTCAGTAAGTACCAGTATTGGAGATGATTGATGGAATAAACAAGCCAGGATATCGTTTCATGCGTGGCATAAAAGGTAAACACGTCAACAACAACCACAGCAGACCCAAATGTCTGTGTAGAAGTGGAGTCGAGTGTAGCGGTGGGATGACTGTGGTGCTTTTAATTAACTAACTTAAATTGTAAATACTATGTTTGGAATGGATATGTGCTTTGCCTTTTTCCAACTCTTTAAAATAAAAAGTACTGTAAACGGAGGATGTGCTAAGCAATGTGCCTTCAGGCCTGTCACTGTGGGCCTGCTCTGTCCTGTTGTTGTTGAAGGTCAATGCTGGAAACAGAAACAGACTACAGTAGAAATGATGCATACATGCCGCCTCGTAAAGTGTTGTTGTGTATATGTGTAATGTAATGTAATGTAAATTGATACTTGTATAGCGCACTACTCACCTGTAAGGGTCTCAAGGCGTTTATACGAATACCGCTGTGGAACCCATCCTGGCTTTCCCTGTGAGGCGTCCACTCCTGAGCACTCCCAAGGTGGAGGCCAGGCATCCTTAGCATTGTGGGGGCCGTTGTGGAGATTAAGAAAAGCTATTGCCCAGAGTTGCAGAGTGGGACTCCATGATTGGAATAGGCACGAGGCGAGAATTATCAGGTCCCTTTAATTTTGAGCCCAAGACCCGCCGAGGCAGGGAATTGAACCCTGGTCCCGGGCTAGACCTCTGCATCAGGGTCTGCCGCTCTAATCATTGATAGCGAGTTTGCAAAAACAACAGGTGATGGACCGAATGAGGATCAATGTCACACATTCAACCCAGTCAAAATATCTGGGTCCTAATCCATCGTTTTTTTGCACTCCACACCACCCTGGGTTAGACAATGGCGATATGCAAATCAGCTCTGACCCTGTGCCCCATGGGAACAGTCCAGTCCGAACTACAAAAGCCATGTCCTTCCCAGAACGGAATCAAGCATCCGAGGACCGGACCGGTTTCGAGGTAACACCTCTCATCAGCCCGGCTAGCTTGACTCCAGTGGTGTGGAGTGCCTGGGACCCACGTCTGGGCATCCCCAGTACACTTATAGCGAGTTTGCAAAAACAACAGGTGATGGACCGAATGAGGATCAATGTCACACATTCAACCCAGTCAAAAGATCTGGGTCCTAATCCATCGTTTTTTTGCACTCCACACCACCCTGGGTTAGACAATGGCGATATGCAAATCAGCTCTGACCCTGTGCCCCATGGGAACAGTCCAGTCCGAACTACAAAAGCCATGTCCTTCCCAGAACGGAATCAAGCATCAGAGGACCGGACCGGTTTCAAGGTAACACCTCTCATCAGCCCGGCTAGCTTGACTCCAGTGGTGTGGAGTGCCTGGGACCCACGTCTGGGCATCCCCAGTACACTTATAGCGAGTTTGCAAAAACAACAGGTGATGGACCGAATGAGGATCAATGTCACACATTCAACCCAGTCAAAAGATCTGGGTCCTAATCCATCGTTTTTTTGCACTCCACACCACCCTGGGTTAGACAATGGCGATATGCAAATCAGCTCTGACCCTGTGCCCCATGGGAACAGTCCAGTCCGAACTACAAAAGCCATGTCCTTCCCAGAACGGAATCAAGCATCCGAGGACCGGACCGGTTTCGAGGTAACACCTCTCATCAGCCCGGCTAGCTTGACTCCAGTGGTGTGGAGTGCCTGGGACCCACGTCTGGGCATCCCCAGTACACTTATAGCGAGTTTGCAAAAACAACAGGTGATGGACCGAATGAGGATCAATGTCACACATTCAACCCAGTCAAAATATCTGGGTCCTAATCCATCATTTTTTTGCACTCCACACCACCCTGGGTTAGACAATGGCGATATGTAAATCAGCTCTGACCCTGTGCCCCATGGGAACAGTCCAGTCCGAACTACAAAAGCCATGTCCTTCCCAGAACGGAATCAAGCATCCGAGGACCGGACCGGTTTCGAGGTAACACCTCTCATCAGCCCGGCTAGCTTGACTCCAGTGGTGTGGAGTGCCTGGGACCCACGTCTGGGCATCCCCAGTACACTTATAGCGAGTTTGCAAAAACAACAGGTGATGGACCGAATGAGGATTAATGTCACACATTCAACCCAGTCAAAAGATCTGGGTCCTAATCCATCGTTTTTTTGCACTCCACACCACCCTGGGTTAGACAATGGCGATATGCAAATCAGCTCTGACCCTGTGCCCCATGGGAACAGTCCAGTCCGAACTTCAAAAGCCATGTCCTTCCCAGAACGGAATCAAGCATCCGAGGACCGGACCGGTTTCGAGGTAACACCTCTCATCAGCCCGGCTAGCTTGACTCCAGTGGTGTGGAGTGCCTGGGACCCACGTCTGGGCATCCCCAGTACACTTATAGCGAGTTTGCAAAAACAACAGGTGATGGACCGAATGAGAATCAATGTCACACATTCACCCAGTCAAAAGATCTGGGTCCTAATCCATCGTTTTTTTGCACTCCACACCACCCTGGGTTAGATAATGGCGATATGCAAATCAGCTCTGACCCTGTGCCCCATGGGAACAGTCCAGTCCGAACTACAAAAGCCATGTCCTTCCCAGAACGGAATCAAGCATCCGAGGACCGGACCGGTTTCAAGGTCACACCTCTCATCAGCCCGGCTAGCTTGACTCCAGTGGTGTGGAGTGCCTGGGACCCACGTCTGGGCATCCCCAGTACACTTATAGCGAGTTTGCAAAAACAACAGGTGATGGACCGAATGAGGATCAATGTCACACATTCAACCCAGTCAAAAGATCTGGGTCCTAATCCATCGTTTTTTTGCACTCCACACTACCCTGGGTTAGACAATGGCGATATGCAAATCAGCTCTGACCCTGTGCCCCATGGGAACAGTCCAATCCGAACTACAAAAGCCATGTCCTTCCCAGAACGGAATCAAGCATCCGAGGACCGGACCGGTTTCGAGGTAACACCTCTCATCAGCCCGGCTAGCTTGACTCCAGTGGTGTGGAGTGCCTGGGACCCACGTCTGGGCATCCCCAGTACACTTATAGCGAGTTTGCAAAAACAACAGGTGATGGACCGAATGAGGATCAATGTCACACATTCAACCCAGTCAAAAGATCTGGGTCCTAATCCATCGTTTTTTTGCACTCCACACCACCCTGGGTTAGACAATGGCGATATGCAAATCAGCTCTGACCCTGTGCCCCATGGGAACAGTCCAGTCCGAACTACAAAAGCCATGTCCTTCTCAGAACGGAATCAAGCATCCGAGGACCGGACCGGTTTCGAGGTAACACCTCTCATCAGCCCGGCTAGCTTGACTCCAGTGGTGTGGAGTGCCTGGGACCCACGTCTGGGCATCCCCAGTACACTTATAGCGAGTTTGCAAAAACAACAGGTGATGGACCGAATGAGGATCAATGTCACACATTCAACCCAGTCAAAAGATCTGGGTCCTAATCCATCGTTTTTTTGCACTCCACACCACCCTGGGTTAGACAATGGCGATATGCAAATCAGCTCTGACCCTGTGCCCCATGGAAACAGTCCAGTCCGAACTACAAAAGCCATGTCCTTCCCAGAACGGAATCAAGCATCCGAGGACCGGACCGGTTTCGAGGTAACACCTCTCATCAGCCCGGCTCGCTTGACTCCAGTGGTGTGGAGTGCCTGGGACCCACGTCTGGGCATCCCCAGTACACTTATAGCGAGTTTGCAAAAACAACAGGTGATGGACCGAATGAGGATCAATGTCACACATTCAACCCAGTCAAAAGATCTGGGTCCTAATCCATCGTTTTTTTGCACTCCACACCACCCTGGGTTAGACAATGGCAATATGCAAATCAGCTCTGACCCTGTGCCCCATGGGAACAGTCCAGTCCGAACTACAAAAGCCATG
Organism: Lissotriton vulgaris; assembly: GCF_964263255.1. NCBI lineage: Eukaryota > Metazoa > Chordata > Amphibia > Caudata > Salamandridae > Lissotriton > Lissotriton vulgaris. Next base: position 836,163,460 of record NC_141689.1, on the reverse strand, counting down.
TCCTTCCCAGAACGGAATCAAGCATCCGAGGACCGGACCGGTTTCGAGGTAACACCTCTCATCAGCCCGGCTAGCTTGACTCCAGTGGTGTGGAGTGCCTGGGACCCACGTCTGGGCATCCCCAGTACACTTATAGCGAGTTTGCAAAAACAACAGGTGATGGACCGAATGAGGATCAATGTCACACATTCAACCCAGTCAAAAGATCTGGGTCCTAATCCATCGTTTTTTTGCACTCCACACCACCCTGGGTTAGACAATGGCGATATGCAAATCAGCTCTGACCCTGTGCCCCATGGGAACAGTCCAGTCCGAACTACAAAAGCCATGTCCTTCCCAGAACGGAATCAAGCATCCGAGGACCGGACCGGTTTCGAGGTAACACCTCTCATCAGCCCGGCTAGCTTGACTCCAGTGGTGTGGAGTGCCTGGGACCCACGTCTGGGCATCCCCAGTACACTTATAGCGAGTTTGCAAAAACAACAGGTGATGGACCGAAGGAGGATCAATGTCACACATTCAACCCAGTCAAAAGATCTGGGTCCTAATCCATCGTTTTTTTGCACTCCACACCACCCTGGGTTAGACAATGGCGATATGCAAATCAGCTCTGACCCTGTGCCCCATGGGAACAGTCCAGTCCGAACTACAAAAGCCATGTCCTTCCCAGAACGGAATCAAGCATCCGAGGACCGGACCGGTTTCGAGGTAACACCTCTCATCAGCCTGGCTAGCTTGACTCCAGTGGTGTGGAGTGCCTGGGACCCACGTCTGGGCATCCCCAGTACACTTATAGCGAGTTTGCAAAAACAACAGGTGATGGACTGAATGTGGATCAATGTCACACACTCCCCCAGTCAAAAGATCTGGGCCCAAATCCATCGTTTTTTTGCACTCCACACCACCCTGGGTTAGACAATGGCGATATGCAAATCAGCTCTGACCCTGTTGCCCCATGGGAACAGTCCAGTCCGAACTACAAAAGCCATGTCCTTCCCAGAACGGAATCAAGCATCCGAGGACCGGACCGGTTTCGAGGTAACACCTCTCATCAGCCCGGCTAGCTTGACTCCAAGTGGTGTGGAGTGCCTGGGACCCACGTCTGGGCATCCCCAGTACACTTATAGCGAGTTTGCAAAAACAACAGGTGATGGACCGAATGAGGATCAATGTCACACATTCAACCCAGTCAAAAGATCTGGGTCCTAATCCATCGTTTTTTTGCACTCCACACCACCCTGGGTTAGACAATGGCGATATGCAAATCAGCTCTGACCCTGTGCCCCATGGGAACAGTCCAGTCCGAACTACAAAAGCCATGTCCTTCCCAGAACGGAATCAAGCATCCGAGGACCGGACCGGTTTCGAGGTAACACCTCTCATCAGCCCGGCTAGCTTGACTCCAGTGGTGTGGAGTGCCTGGGACCCACGTCTGGGCATCCCCAGTACACTTATAGCGAGTTTGTAAAAACAACAGGTGATGGACCGAATGAGGATCAATGTCACACATTCAACCCAGTCAAAAGATCTGGGTCCTAATCCATCGTTTTTTTGCACTCCACACCACCCTGGGTTAGACAATGGCGATATGCAAATTAGCTCTGACCCTGTGCCCCATGGGAACAGTCCAGTCCGAACTACAAAAGCCATGTCCTTCCCAGAACGGAATCAAGCATCCGAGGACCGGACCGGTTTCGAGGTAACACCTCTCATCAGCCCGGCTAGCTTGACTCCAGTGGTGTGGAGTGCCTGGGACCCACGTCTGGGCATCCCCAGTACACTAATCATTGAGCCACACTTCTCCACTTGTGTTGCACTACACTATAACTTATGCATTTGTTTCGACTTTTTTTCTCAATATCCCCTTTGTGTTTCCATGTACAATTACAGGCCGGGCCTTGCCCCATACTTGGGAAAACATTACAATGCACACTTACCTTACCAATAAATCTACACATTTTTCCAGGCGGGCAGTGGCGACACCCAAGATTGATGGACGAGAGGACCAAGAGGTCGGAATGCTGAGATGCAAATCCAGTCCACATTTTTGACAAGGATAACACAGTAACAGTATCAACTTTCACCTTCTTTTAAATAATTTGATAATTTTTTTTGTCTACAATCTTTACAACAGTGTGTTCTTCGTGTTGTTGTTATTATCATTTGGTTTGCTCTCTGTTTATGATTCATCCCTACCAATATTTAAAAATTCTATTTGCTATATGTAAAAGTATTAAGCCCGGAACAACGGAACAAAAAGTGTATGTATTCCGGGTCTCCTTATCTATCATCATCATGCATGCATTTCCTTTTTCTCCCTTAACATATTGGATATGGTAGTCTTCAAAGATTGTCATTTGTTCGTCCATGCGTACTGTTTTTCACTGTCAAACCTTTACCCAAACCCCCTTCCCATCCATTCAACAAACCCTAACCATCTTCCCCCGGGCTGTGTGACTTATTGAGGTGTGACTAAATTAAATGTACCCCAAAAATTAATCACACACTTGCTGGGGCGGTTGTGGCGAAAACAACAGTACTTCAATTTCAAGGCAGAGCGATGATTTTCTTCTGCTTGCCCACCCATGAGCAGTATATTTTAGAGGTGATTTCTATTTAACAAAGGAACATATACCTCAGCATTGATTGGATTTGTTGTCATTCCTCCTACACAGCACTAACTGTTACGCTGTAGGCCTAGTCAAGTGACTCAACACAACTATAGTTTGTAACTCTGTCTAGTAGGCTATCCCCACCACCAATATGTTTTGTTGTAAAATATTTTAGCATATTATTGTTGCTCGTTAAGTTCTGTACTGACTTCATTCTACTACTCCTCTAACAGTCTCTCACAGGCAACTGACTGTCTCATTTTCTTTTTTTGCAAATGCTGCTGCTCTGCCAGTGTCTACTACTACTGCTATACTACCACCACCTCCCCAATCATGGCATGGTACAAAAAGGAAACCATCTTCACCATGCAGCCATCGCTGTGCCTAAGTTAAACATCAAGCAAAGGTAAGAGAATTTTGGGGGTGGCATAACTAATAATGGACTTTTTGTCAATGAATTCACACACCCCTTTGAGTCCGGATAAAGAATGCATGGACTAGAAGAGGGAGACAAAGTACTGGTAGGACAAGTCAATCAGTGAGGGGTGTCGCATCTATCTGTTTGTGTCTTACACAGTCAGCCAATTATTTAAATCAAACACTGGCTATGGGCGGACCTGCACCAGCAAGGAAACAGTGTGATGTAAAACAGTAACCCCACCTACAAAACATTAACAACATTGCATGTATAGTTTAAAATTAAGATTCAATTTACCCTAACAAAAATAAGCTATGTAATACGGAAACCCAAAAAAGCTGTGCCACCCTCCCTCCCTAACCCCAACCAATGTCCTTCAGAAATAGAAGTCCAAATGTCCAAAAATCCCTAACGCCCAATTCCCACCCACCCAAACAAGAATAAAAAAAGGGGCAGAACTAAGACAGGGACTGGCGGCGGAATTGGAGTACGACATGCTTTTGCTCCTCAAAACGTTTGGCACAGCGCTTGAGAGTGCGGCAGCAGGAGCAACAGTGGTGGGGGGCACCAGAGATGGTGTTGCGGCTATGGCGGCGGGCGGCCGCCAGACGGTGGCGCTGTACCGCTGGAGGGTGGTGGCTGGGGCCTGGAGCACTGGAGGAGGCTTCAAGTGCAATAGTTTCCTCCTCCTCCTCTGCGAAGACCACCAGCAGCTATTCTCTCTGTATTGCCTCCAGTTTCCGGCGCCGTGCCTTGGAGGCCAACTCCTTCCGATCAACCTTGGAAGGAGTACCTGTATATCAAAAAGAAACAAGACAATTGTCAAATATACTCCTAGAAAAACAGTGAGACAAGTTAATTATACACATAGTGGCATGGTAGCACTGTAAAGCACAGTACATAACATTTATTAAATATCGCCCGTTCGTCCTTCCACCTGTCTTTCACTTTTTAGTTGAACACCAGGTGATCTGATCTGACTTTTAGTGTTCTCCATAAAATTTTCAAAGCGGAGTTGAAATCACAGATCGATGAGGCCATAGATTACTCAATACTCCCACCCCTATGCCAACGTTCACAACAACTCTTACTTACTTAGGACATCGGATGGACAAAGTCCGCCCGCGATCCTCAGGCTAAAAAGGGACCACCCGCCATAAGGGGGGGGATCCCGTGGGGACAATTAGGATGCGCCCACCACAGTGACGGGCGCATCCCGTATTTTTAACATTGTGGTAGCAGTGCCGAAAGCACCGGCCGCCCAATGCTAAAAATACATGTTGTGCTTTTCCAAGCACAACGTGACAGGCCCCACGCGGAGCCTGCCATGTTGTGCTTTGAAAGGCAGGGGGTACCATAGCATAGGTAAGTACCCTCAAAGGGGGCCCACAACAGGCACCCCAAGCAAACTCTGCATGTCTTTCAATGGCGGCAATGCCGCCACGGAAAGGCATTCCAAAATGCAGATTATTTTATGGCTGGCGGTGTGTTCAAAGTAGACAACGCCACCATATTGAAACCTATTCTGCCCGGTCGACATGTCAACAGTGCAGAAAATCGGCAGACGGTTTATATCTGCTGCGGACCCCCCAGCCATTGTAATATGGCGGGGTCTTTTCTACAAGGATGGCGGGAGGTTTGCCCCTGCGGGGTCGGTGGTGACTACCGCCGGCCCGGCGGGGGCAATCCGCCCGCCATCCTAATGGGGCCCTAAGTCTCAACAGTACAGTATACATACAGTACACCTTTGCAGTGAGTGTAATGTCAACAATAGTTAAGGATTATGAATCTAACTTACCACCGCCCGCCACTGGTGCTGGCACTCTCTCTACTGCGCCATTGGTATCCTCGGCTACTGGCGCATCCTCTCCTTTTGTGTCGCCCTCGCCTTGGCTGGCCCGGCAATGGTGGTCATGGGTAGTGCGCCTAGAAAACATTACACATTTTGTAGGCGTCATATACACCTCGCTCTATTGGTCAGTAGCAAGATTGAAAAATGAGTTAATAGTATATAACATACATCACTAGTACAAATCAGGTAGTAGTTGAGTAGACACTAGTAGTTACATATGGTCCCTAGGGTCATTCTAGCCTTTGCTTAGTTAGCCCGAGCCATGCAACCATTTTACCTTTGTGTCTTTTATTTTTGCACATGTGATGTTACCTTGCAGCTTGTTGTATAAGACACCTTTGAGGCCACATGATCTCACACTGCTACTGTCTAAGCGCTGCCTACCAACCGGTCAACCAAAACATTAACAAGCCACTTTTTTATGAAGTTCTGGTGTACTGTTAGTCCATATTGCTTATCCATAAATGCTACAATTTTTGGCACAGCTGAGAAATGCTTGCAATATACTAACGCGCACCATTTAATTTTTCACGTTACAGACAGAAGATTCCCTTCTATGAACCAGAGCTTTGCAGAGCTGGTGCAACAACTACCAGTACTAGGTTCTTCTAAGGTGAGGGGTCCCTTCACTCAGAGATCTTCAGTTATACATTTATATAAACTAAATTCCTACCTAGGGGATGGTGGTGCTTCCACCTGTGTTCAGTTATCATGATTTAATTAACAACTGTAAGTAAGTGTAACAATGTTTATGTTAATGTACAGAGCTTGTCAATAAACATTTTGAACTTACATAGACTTGGTGGTATTTGTTGTGGACTTACATGAGTGAGCAAATTAAAGGAAGCATGTGCATTGCTTCCACGACTGAGAGGTTGGGTGTGTTATGTTCTGGGTTGTCTACTTTTTGGGTATCTTGGGGAGAGGGTTTGGAGAGCTAATAGTTATGACAAGATATTTCTATAACTAGTCGGGCAGGGAATTGTGGTGGATTCTGAGCTTCTGATTGAGGTGTGTGAGGAAGGTCCAACCTACCATCACCAACATCCTATTTTCTTGTGCAAAGGTCTGTATGTGCAAAATCCCTACAACAGTAGTAGTATGTCCTATCATATCAAAAAAGTAATAAATCTGCTTGGGCATTTGTTGGTGTGAATTGTCAAGGCCTCAAGATTAACAAAGACTCAAGATCAATAAGACTAGAGAAGTAGTACAAGAGGACGACCCAAAGGACTGGACTCAATGGCTAGAGCTACTGGTGAATCTGAGTTTTATTTATAACCTTTTAATGAAAGAGTGGCCAACTGGGCAAGCTTAGCTACTACAGTACAGACAGACTAATACTAGTAGTAGTACAGAGAGTCATCATAGCAGAGGCAGGGGTAACACGATTTTTGAAACAGTACAGATCGAAGGATAATTGTTGGTAAAAAATTGCATTAGGAAACTGAAACAATAGTTCAGGAAAAATATGGTGCGGTAAAATTTATGGAATAAGAATTATTATTAAAAACAAGAAGAATTACTAGGGCCAGCAGAGGAGCCCTCGTTGGTGTTGTCCTGGTGTTGTGGAGGTTCTACCACTGACTGAGTCCCACTCCCTGTCTGTGTCTGCCTGCCCCTGGGTGCTGAACAGGAAAGATATAAGAAAGAGACAAACATTGATGGATGGTGTCAAACAAATAAAATAATTTTAAAGAACAGTCAAAAAACAATTATGTAAACTACAATTGCAAAAACTAAATTGATCGATCTCATCTGTCAACAAATAGTATCGGGGGATTCGTGGATCGACTACTTCCTATTTATTAACATTAATCCAGTCTTCCATTCTGATTCCACCTATTCCAGGCATGCCAATTGTACATTAAGTATGCATTTCCACTCTTTTTAGTCCTCAGCAATGCAAATGGTCAAATGGAGGACACATGACTACATTTTTTGTATACACCAACTTTTTGGGTTGATTGATTGATGTTGATGTTCTGTAGTGCTAAGCCTATTACCACCACTCATCGAACAAACTAGAAAAGGTTCTAATAAAGACTGGGGTATCAGCAGCACGTGACGTAGCTGAGGGGGCATCACGCATATCACTAAAAAATTACAAACTCATACAAAGTAAGTAAACCTAAGTATCAATCCGCCCCTATCTCTTAGTGACGGGACAAAGTAAGGACTAGAGTCACTATAGCATTACGTAACCTAATTTCTCTAAAATAAACTCTTACATATTCACGCTAAGCGAGCGCAAACGCAAAGTTGCAAACAAGTAAGATTAGTAGTAGTGCAGAGGAGCACCTGTGTCATAACAATCACAGAAGACTTTTAAATGTAATTCACCTGGAATGTAACCAGCAACATTCTAGCTGGTTGGAATAAAAAAAAGATATTCGCTATATATAACAAAGAGCAGAAGAACAGACACAAATTAGTAATAATTAAATAGTTACTCACCAAGACCCGGGACCTCCACTCCTAGCAGGTCCAGCAGGTCCTGCTCACGGTCCAGGATGTCGGACCACCAGTGCGTCAACTGCGCCTGGGTGCGCCTGACCCCAGAGCAGTGAGCACTGCCCGGCGCACCTTCCCCCAGCGCTGTCGACGCTCCTGGAGCCCGTACCCAGACCCAGGCCTGCCACCTGCTGCGAGGGTTGAGGGGAGGTGGCGCTGTACAAAGAAGATAAGTGCAGCCAAGTCCACCTCCCCAAATAAGGCCCGTGCCTGCACCCCTTGTGGGCGCTGCCTTCCTCAAGGAAGGCGGTCGCGGCTCTGGCTGCGGCGAGCCCTACTCTTTGGCATGGTTCTGGCGAGAGAGAGAGAGAGACAGAGCGGGAAAGTAAAAGTAATAAAATTTAAAAAGTAAGTAAAGGAAGTAGCAGGGAATAGAAAAAGAGTGAAAAAGTAGCTAAAAAACTCAAAAAAAGTAGACAAAAACCAGAAATATAGAAGCAGGAAAATAGTCTGAATAATAATAAGTAAAAAAGATCAAACAAAAGGCTCTAGAAAGTAAGTATTGCAAAGATAAAGGGAGGATTAAAAAACAGCCCCCAGAACCATGCAATAGAGTGAAAAACAAGATGGCCGCACCCATTGCGACCACGTCGCAAGTTTGCGCAATATTTTCTCCCCTAGCACGCAAAAAGTGGTGCGAACAAGTAAAAGCTTTCCCGAACAGGAAATACGTACAGCGACCCGGAACAGGAAGTAGGCATCGCGAGCAGGCTGGACAAGTGACAACAAGATGGCCACGCCCATGAGCGACCGCATGGGTAAGTTGGTGAGGCATTTTCAACGCGATCGCACAGAAAATATCGCGAACGGGTAGGGAAAAAACTTCAGCACCTTCGCGATATTTCCTCGTGATCGCGGAAATTTTGGACATTTTCGCGATAGTTTGCGAAAGCGAATTTCACAAATTCCTGTATTGCCAAGCAAAGGAGGCTGTTTGTATTACAGAAAGGCTTCATAAATAACAGTCCAGTACCCCATTGGATCTCCACTGCTCCGCCTCAATACACCGTTCAAAACCGAGCCGTAGAGAAGGATACAATGAACCTGCTCCGTCATGAAGTCACGAACTGCCACTGGCAGCGGCCACTTGCCTGATCATAGGGCGGTCCTGCAGTTCCGATACCTTGGAAAAAAGGGAATCCGAAGCCACATTGCTTGCAATCCACAGGACTCTTGTAAAGCGGGTCCCCTACACGCGTTGCAGTTAAACCGCGTGAACACATCCACCAAATGATTCCTCCATGAAAGAAATCCAGGGGACACAGTGGGGAACAAGAGTCCTGTGCAATCCACAGGATGAGTGCAATAAGAATCTACAAGATGAGTGAAAAGCATCGCAGCTTTTCACTCATCTGAGCCGACGCATTGCCACTGCTGCATGAAAAAGGAGCAGCACATTGCCTCTTCTGCGTGGATTGACACTGATGCATCGCTTCGGCTGCACACCACATCTTCGACGTCGACGCAACCAGGAGCAAGGTAATTTTGTTCAGCTAGCTTACCTCAGTCCCTGTATCCGGCCAAAGCTCCTTCGCAGTTGGCCTGAACGTATAGGATTTTGATCATTTTGCTATTGTTTTATTTATGAAATGAAGAGTTATTTTTCTAACACAAGGTGAAATCTTTTTGTGTGGTATTTTCACTGTTTTACGGTTTGATGTGTTGCACAAATACTTTACATATTGTCTTTAAGTTAAGGTTGACTTCTCTGTGGAAAACTACCAAAGAGGTTGCCTGCATCTTACACTGACTAGGATTGTGTTTGCTACTTGGCAAGACCTCATACCCCTGTCAATCTACAACCCAATTTCTAACAGTATCATAAAATTAAGAAATTGTTGTCATTGGTGCTTTGCCAAATGACTTCCCGCTGTATCAGAGCAATGCATCAGATGGCCAGGACTGCTCTGGAATCTAGATATGCATTCCAAAGTTGCACCAACCATCTTGTGAATTGATTGCATTAATACACTGGGCTGCGTACTCCTTCTAAATGCCTTCAGATGAAGCTTATACAGACATCATTGCCAACTCAAGCTTTGATGATGATTGCACTCACTTAGATTGTGACATAGGAAAGAGCACATGGGATTTCAGCAGAGTAACTCTCCAAGGTAGGAGAACATGGGATGACCAGAGTAAAGTGGCTAGTGGCAATAATACATCAGCAATGCAGTGATGAACCCGCCAATTGAACCAACAATCAGCATTACATAACCAAACATCTCACAAATCCAACATAGTTGATCTCACTCTCTCATACTTTCACATGCCTCACAAACATCATACATTAATCAGTTCACCCTATTCATACTTACCCTCCAAATCTCTCAGGAACACACTCCAAGTTAGAAACCATTCTCTGCTTCCAATTTGTGGGAGCAGAACCCCAAACCCCAATATCTAAGACCCCACACAATTCTGGTCACCCCAAAATTCACATCAGGCAGTTCTGCTCCAGGTTAATCCCACATAATAGCACCCTTCCCAACAACAATTTAGCAGTGCAATAGAATTGGTAACTGGGATCACTCAATAACTAAGTGCTAGATCAAGAGAAAAAGGTAAAGGGTTTTATTACAGAAATCTTAAAATCAAGTGATACAGAAAAATAATGCCATGAAGGATCAAGTGAAGGTTAATACAGACTAATCAAGATCAGAAATGATTGTAAGTCCCAAGTGAGCATCAAAATCAGAAAGAATTGAAGGAGATATCTATTAGCATCTAGAAATCTCACAAATCTTCTGGCTCACCACCAGAATTAAAGGGTGCTTATACACATGTTAAAAAATAGCTAAAACTACAGCTTCAGCATGGCATGAGCCAATGTATCAATTCTTTAGCAAATCACAGTAATTCACATCAGTAGAATTATACATTAACACTATCCCATTTCTAAGAAAGCATCCTTTTTTCTGTGTCTCTGTGACCCAGAGATGTTGGAACCAAGTATGCAACATTTAACAAAAGTGATTCATAAATGAATAAGACTGAACTGAGCCACACAAAGAAACTGGAAGGACCTTGGGAAAAATGTTACAGTTAGGAATACAAGAAAGTTAATTCAGAACACAACAGGAAAAATCTGTCAACTTGACTCAAATTCACGACCCGCGAAATGCGCGAATTTGCCCAAAAATCCGCAAATTCGCAAGCTGCGGATTTTTTTTGCTTGGTCTCGCTTGAAAAATACAATATCGCGTGCGCTGCGTTGACTTACCATGATTCTGAGTCCGCCGAGTTGTTTTTCTCCCGGTTTGCGTGTGCTGCGCCATTTTGGAACTTGCTGCGCGATCGTGCGAGACTTTTTCGACCGCAATTACGTCATAGCGGCTCGCAATCTTGCACAGCGAGAGTTTGACAACGCGAGTCCGTCATAAGGGCCCGCGATCACGCATCGCGGGAGTAAACAATGCCGAGCAAGTAGATGCGGCACGCAGCTGACTTCCGGCGGGAGCTCGCTTTCCCGAAATTGCAAAAATTGCAATTCTGCACAAGAAATCCACCGCAGGCAGCATAAACCTTCTGAAAATGATGATTTTGATCAGAATAACTCCTCAGATTGACATTTGGATGCACTTTTTGGTGCAAGGAATCCATTTTTTTTTTGGGGGGTGAGGAAGTTAGTGCCCCAGATTCTCCAACTTCCTGTTTCTGTCCAGCAGGCTTCTCCCAGTGCTTTGCCAATGTCCTGGTCACTTTTGATTTGGATCTGGAGCTGGAAGGATTACTTTTTGTGGCTGCTGCTGGATATTTGGATTTGAGGACTTTTTGGACTTTGGAGTTTAGATCACTTTTGGACTTGAGATTTTACAAGTAAGTTGGTGTTGTTTGTTTGGGGCATTGCAGTTGCTGCAACTACAGTTTTAAAACTTTTTTCACAACTTTAAAAAATATATATATATTGTGGGTAGCCACAGTATCCAGTAGGCCCAGGGTTAGTCATAGGTGCATGATACAACTGTTTCTGTGATTTTCTTTTAACTTAATTCTCATTTATGTCATGGAATTTTAGCTCACTTTTATATGTTGTTTTATTTTTTTATTTTGGGGTGCCTGTAAAGCCTCACTAGCCAGTAGGCCCAGGGGTAGTGAGTGGTGCATGTACAAAGTCTTTCTGTGGGGTGTCTTTAATTTAGACATCATTGAGGGCATGGATGGGATTGGATTGTGGTGATTTTTGTGTGTTTTTCAAATTTTTGGGGTGGTGTTGGGGCCTAGCCATGTGGGTGGGTCCATTTTGAGGCGGTTAACTGATGTTCCTCTGGCTTCCATTGCTTTTAGGTGCACAAGAGAACCACCAATGCCAGGAAAAAGTTTTGCAGCGGTGTGACATCACGTGTGGCCACAGACAAGACAACTCTGCAATTCGTGCAACTGCGGCCTGCTGTTCTGACATCTGAAGAAGATGGGCCCAAAGAAAGGTGGCCGTAGCGCCTCAGTGAAAAAAGTTGCCAGTGCCACTGCCAGTAAGAAGGAGCAGTAGAAGCAAGTGGCACCACCTACCAAGGAGACTGGTGGGCCCACCGACACCTTTTTTGGTAAAAAAAAACTACGGCTGCAGCAGCAGCGGTGTCCGCCGGGGACCAAGCTGGAAGCCGCACCTCCGTTTCATTGGGCTCAGTGCCACCACGCCAAGTGAAGTCCAAGACCATGAGTGCTGCTGAGGCAGCCACTTTACTTTCTCAATCACCATCGACCAGTGATGTTGGCTCATCACAAGAAATTACCATCCAATCAACGCCGGGTGTAACTCAGCTGACGAGTGTTCAACAACCACAGCCGCAACGACAACCACAGGTGAAACTAGTACAAGCGCAAGTACATAGGCAAGGAGAGGCGCAAGGAGAGGCGCAAGGAGAGGCGCAAGTAGAGGCGCAAGTAGAGGCGCATGGAGAGGTGCAACTAGAGGTTCATGGAGCGGCACAACTGCCCACAACGCTTATTCCTCCAGAAGTAGGGGCACATCAGGAAATTGATATTCAAGCGGAGTATCATCCGAGGAAGCCACTCCTCCTGATGATGATCCATTGTCTTCCAGATCCCCAGCAGGAAAAAGGTCAAGGAGGGCTATTACTACTACAAGTTCTTCTTCAAGCCCCCTTCATTCTGATGAACTTGATCTTGATTGGAACCCACCAATGCAATTTGAGAGTGAGGCCCGCCATGAGCCGACAAAGGTAGCTAAGCCTAAAAGGAAGGTTCCCGCAAGCTTTTCACTTATGGGTGATGACGTCGAACAATAAGTGCTGCTGATGAACAGTCTGACTGATAGAGCGCGCGGGTCACCCGGCTCACCAAACTTTTCCACGCACTGGGCCCTTTGCGTGATTATTTCCAATGTTAACGTTTTATACTGGGGTGAACCAGGCGATTTCACGCACGCTCTTATGAGTAATCGGTTGGGTGACTCTTACACCACATACTATTCATGTACCTGACTTACCACAGGCACATTACTCCTGACAGATCAGGAGCTAGCAGTGGACAGGTGATAAGGATTTTCCTAAAAGAGAGAAGATTCTACTTTACATATTTGATACCTTTAATATTACTTTAATGTATAATGACCACAGACACCTTGTTGGTTTTAAGGGTTTTATATAGTATAAGTTTAGGACGAAAATGCCATTACAAGCAGGCAAATGCACAGTAATACATCAATGATAAGTATTAGAACCAGAATATAACTTTGGAGGAGAGTGAGTATCATGGAATAAAAGGGAACACTATAGGGCATGGATCATAATGAATATTTATCTAATACAGTTTAATCTAGGGCAAGGACGTGAGGAAAAAAACCTAATGTGTGACCTAATAAATTTATACTAATTCCTAAACCTTATGCTATCTTTCTAACTTTACGGCAACCATACTAAGGGAAAGGGAATAAGTGGAACAATCTAGATAAACAGTCGGGTTTAGCAAATGTCCTATAGGAAGGGTAAAAGTGGAACATTCACTAATAATCAATTTGCATAGAATTACATTCAAAGGAGATATGGAGAATATCACAGGCAAGATTGCTTTAATCAGAAGAAGGAAAAGTTGAGAGTATAGTATAGACAGACACCTATGTCAATAGTTACCTAGGTGAGAATGAGGACTAACCCTGGCCACGGGTCAGTTGGGAAAGAACGGGACAAGGACCCTCAAGGATTCAGGAATACCAGAAGGTGAGCAGGTACAGCTCATGGACAGTCAGGACAGGATACCCCTCAGGTCTGGGTCAGGACTGGGTTCACCAAGGCACGACCAACCCCTTACAGCATCGGATGCAACGCCAGCGTTACCCCCTCTTCTGCACGGAATCCGCCAATAACCCCGATTGGGCTTTCGAATCTCCCAGCAAAGTGCTTCGCTTAGCACTTAGGACTAATTTCCACCCCTTGGAGTTTGTGGAAAGTTTCAGGCAGAATGCTCCGCAGCACTCTGTATCAGGCACCTATAGAGTTCGTAGGGTCAGTGACAGGTCTGCTAGTCGGACAAGTCGGACAATTTCTCTAAGCTAAGCTAGGCTATATATACAGTTTTAAGTCCCTAAGACCACCCATAAATGTTGCAAAATGACAAAAGTCCCATCTTCTGATTGGTCAAGGGAGGTGGTTTGGTCATAGGTACCACCTATACTGCACGTGACATTATCCCTCCCCCTAACACCTGGTTCCCAGGCCTACGTGTGGGAAAGTACAATAGTGAAGAAAAGGTTTGCAACATTGTTGCACATTTCGAATAAAAATAGCATTTCTTCAAGGGCGAAGGTGTGTCTGGAAAGGACAGTCCCCTTTTCAATGGCCAATCTGGTCAGGTTTCATTGCTGCACGTCCCAGATCTTTAGGTCACATGGTGGGTGATACGTCAGCATCAAGATGGATCCCAACCTCAATTCAAGGCCCTCATTTACGGGGTACATGAAAAGTAAGCGAAAACAAATTAATAACACAGAATAAAATGAATACACTGTACACCATGACCAACTACTCTTAATCCCTTATTTTATAATACTTATTGCATTAAGAGTTAGTGCAGAAAAGATGCATATACAAAAGCGGCTTAAGATAGCATGAAGCATGATTAGTGACAAGCGGCCATTTTAACACCACTGCGCATGAGCGAACTTTTCCCTCCAGATTGCGAGTGCGTCACGTCACATGGGTATGACCGACGCATGCGCAGACTGAATTTCTGCAAAGCGGCCATTTTATTAATGTGCAAGCTTGATTATGATGAAAAACACATAGGCAAGCCTCCTAGGGATACCCGTGTGTTGGGGAAATACAAATAAATGACAAACAATCAGAGTTAGTACAGTTATGATTTAAGCGAGGTTCATGAAGAGAGCAAGTCGCGTTACGTGCGAATCCTTGCTCCATCAATCCCCTCTTTGATGATATTTACTATCATCACTACACATGAAAACAGATGCCAACTTCATTCATCAAATTCATCCATCTCAACCTCAATGAACTTATTGTTGAGTTTTCTCTCCGCCTCTTTTCTTATATATCTGGTTTCTTAATTCTTCTAATTCTAAGTCTTCAGCCTTTCGCTTTCCTCTTTTATTCACTACATATTTTCTGCATTTCTGGCATTTGCAACAGATGAATATGATCAGAACAATCACACCTATTCCAACTATTGGCATCAGTATTTTCCATAAAAGGCTTTTACCTAAGTTAGAGAACCAACTACCTACAGAGGAGAGACCATCAGTCAGTCTCTTCCAGGCACTGTCAACCTCTAATGGTTTGAGCTCTTTTTCCAAATTAGTAATGTTTCTTATATACTTCTTAATTTCGACACTTTTATCAGGAATGTAAGTGCAACAATGTTGTGCCCTCAGCATCCTGCAGACTCCGCCCTCTTTTGCCAATAAGGTATCAAGAGCAAGGCGATTCTGTAAAACCATTGATCTGATCGCAACCATTTCTGTATTAATCATCAGAAATCCAGCAGCAGTGTCAGTGGATAACCGATCCACTACTGTAGATAATTTGCAGATTCTATGAGTATTCAGAGCTACCCCCATTCCAGGTATCAGTGCGCTAAAAATATCACCTATAATTTCTCCTACACTTTCACGTTTTCTACGCACTAAGCCATTAGTAACCTCCTTGCTTCCAGCTGCATTGTTCACATGGTATATTTTCGGAAAGACAATGCCAAAGTAGCAGCTTCCATACCAGTGATCCGGCAATTTGAAATAAGCCTTGTTTCCACATATATAATAAATTCCTGGAAACACAGGTTCTGACCCATTTTTGAAACCCCAACCTCCAATTACCTTGTAATTATGTTCACACTCGCTGGAACCAATGAATACATTGTTATAATAACTAGTCTTTTCTCTATGAAGACAGAGTTTCCCTTTCCGTTCAAAATCCAGCAACAGAGCAGGAGTAACTTCGCTTTGTGAGGTGTTATCCATGTTTTCTGCCCATCTAGGGGTTCTGTTCTGTTCATCATTTGCCTTTTTCTGAAACTTTTCCCTTCTCTTCTCTGCCATTTTCAAGAACATTTTCTCTTGTGCATGTAAGGAACATGTCAAGTTGTCTCTACGAGCTTCATTCAGATCTATGTCACCTATAGTCAGGAAATATTCCCCCATGTAGCGAGTCACTCCACCAAGGGTATGTACAAGGTTCAGATTCCCTCTAATAGGAAGTTCTGAAAAGATAACGTCAGTGTTGGAGTAATAGTACTGTAAAGTGCTTCTATAGAATAAACTAGCTAAAATACTACAGGAAATTCCATAGGTCAGGGGTAAATGGTGGTATGTCACACCTTCAGCTACTGAAGTAGGTAGCATCATGCAGACATAGCAATCTTCTATTTCCATAGCTTCTACATAGTGCACTAAAAGATTAGCGAAAACATTTAAGTGTGTCCTGTTCTTCATTTGGGGATAATGTAGTTCTCCCTCATCTGATGCTTCTAAGTCGGGTCGTGTATGTCTCAGACTCATTGCATTGTCATGTCTTTCTACACTTCGTGGTGTTTCTTCAGTATGTACAACTTCTGCGTCTTGTGTCGTCAAGTCTGTAGGATACATGTTAGGGTCTTTGCTTATCATAAAAGGTATAAACACTGTTAATCCTATCCATATTATTACTAGTACCACTACACTACAGATGCATACTTTACAGCATGTCTTGCAACAGCTAAATCTGGACCTTCCAGTGACATTTGAATCAGACATTTTATCTTACAGGTGGCTTTCTCAACCCCTCTTCGTTTCTTCTCAGCTGAGGTTTTTACTTCGCTTCACCTCAAGGAGGGTCTTCGTCAGAACTCCGATCAGCAATGGACCCTTCGTCGCTCTTGCCACAAGTTTCGGGCTCATCAATTTCTTCTAACACCAGATAGGTCCACTCAGGGCTCTGATACAGTTTGTTCTGTTTCTTTACTCTGCCGCCCTTTCGGATGGACTTTCCTCGGGCTTCTTTCCTTTCACTTTCAGCCCGTTGTTGGTCCTTTAGTTTTTCTTCGACTGTTTTTATTCTTATTCTTAGTCTTTTTACATATCGGGGTTCATCCTTCTTTTCGATCCTGTTTGTAGTCGAGGAAACTTGCTCTTCCTCGTGAACCCTTTTGCTTTTTCTTCTTTGTCGCACTATTGCTTCAGCAGTGTCTTTTTCCCTACCTGTCTGACTAGTTCCAGGTCTTTTATCTATTTCTTCTGCCTGGTCCTTAATCTGACCTAGTTCAGGGGTAGACGGTATTTGATCTTCGTTGGTCAGTGATTCACTGGACTCTTCTTCCTGAACACGTTCATCTATTACTAACTGGCCTGGTTCATGCTCTTCGATCTCTTGATTTTCTTCCGCATGAACTTCTGCTTTGACTACTATCTGTCCCTTTCCAGTCTCCTCTGGCTCAGGAGGAGGAGTGTCGATGACTTGTTCTGTCCCTACTTGGCCTATTCCCTGATCAGATGTTATGATGGTTTTGATGATCTGACCTTCTCCTTCTTGTTCTGACTCACCTGCACTGTCCCACTCACTACCTAGGTAAGAGTATTTTCTGGTTCTTATTGGATCAAGAACCTGGTCATCAGCAGGGAACCATTCAACTTCTTGACTTGTGCCTGGTAGTTCGATGTCAGCGGGATCCGGACCCTCTTCTGGAGTCTCCTCAGCTGGACCACCTTCGGCTTCAGTCGCGTTTTCACCAGTCACCTTCTTCGTGTGACTTGCATGGATCCACTTTGGCACACCAGCACACTTCACAGCAGTTGTGGTGACAAGGATCACTTGTCGAGGCCTCCCCCACTTCGGTCCAAGGCAACTCGTCCGGGTGTGTTTCTTTAACACCACCCAATCACCTGGTCTCAGATTATGTGCTGGAGTTGTAGGCCATTCGACAGCAGTCTCTCCAATCTGGTGAGAGATAGAACGCACTTGATCACCCAACTGCCTGCAGTATTCTAGCACCATATCATCAGAAATACTTAGCAGTTTGTGTCCAGGTACCCATGCCTGTCGCATCATTCTTCCCATCAACACTTCATGGGGGCTCAGGCCTGTCTTTCTGTTTGGAATACTTCTCAAGCTCATCAGCACCATGGGCAAAGCTTCTATCCAGTTCATTTTTGTGGAGTCACACAGTTTTGCCAATCTGGACTTGAGAGTGCCGTTTATCTGCTCGACTATTCCAGAAGCCTCTGGATGATAGGCACAGTGCAGCCTTTGCTCCATTTTGAATGCTTTGCAGAGTTCTTTTAGGACTTCGTTTGAAAAATGTCCACCTTGGTCTGTTTCAATTGTCTCAGGAATTCCAAAGCGTGGTATCAGTTCCCTAAGTAATAATTTAGCTACAGTCAGGGCATCATTCTTCTTTGCTGGGTAAGCCTCCACCCACCGGGAAAACAAACAAACTATGACCAGGACATATCGATATCCTTTGCACATGGGCATTGTTATGAAGTCTGCCTGCATCCTAATGAAGGGACCTTCTGCTCTCCCAATGGTACTTTGTTCCACTACTGTCTTCTTTCCTGCATTGAACTGTTGACACACTAAACACCTCTGACAAAGTTTGTCCGCTGTGCTCCTGAATTTTGAACTGTAGAACACCTTTTCAAACATTCGGCACATGGCATCCCTCCCAATATGTGTTGGTTCATGTATTATCCGTGCCATTGCGGTAACCAGTCGTTCAGGTAGTACAGGCCTACCAGTTTTGTGGACCACAACACCATCCCCTTTTCTGGGTTTACATTCATCCTGCCTCCATATGTCCCTTTCTTTCTTGTCTGTGGTCTGCTGTAATTCTCTCAACTCATCCCATGTTCCCAATCTTTCAAACAACATCAGTTGGCAACTGCTTTCACCTCCCCATAATTTAATTTGGAGGGACATTTGGTGTCGGGCGCAGTACTGGGCAATTTGGTCTGCATATCTGTTCCCGGCTGTCACCTCGTCATTTCCAGATCGGTGAGCCGCACATTTGACCACAGCCAATTCTTTGGGCAATTGGATGGCTTCTAGTAAGTTTTGTACTGGTTTTCCATTTCGGATAGGAGAACCTGAGGAAGTCATGAATTCTCTTTGCAACCAGAGCTGGCCGAAGTCATGAACAACCCCGTAACAGTACTGACTGTCAGTATAAACGGTTACCCTTTTGTTTTTCCCAATTTTACAAGCTCTTGTCAGGGCAATGAGCTCCGCTACTTGAGCAGATTTAACTTCGAACAGATAGGAAGCTTCCAGGGTTCTTTCCAGTGTGACTACAGCATAGGCAGCACTCAAACCTCCATTCTCATGTCTCAAGCATGAACCATCCACAAACATTTTGAGGTCTTCCTCTACCAAGGCCACTTCTCTGATATCGGGACGGGGTTTTGTGCTAAATTCAGTCAAGTCTAGGCAGCTATGGTCAATTTCACCTCCTGCCTCTACGTCAATGGGGAGGGGCAATAGAGTGGCAGGGTTTAAGATATTACATCGGGAGATTATTACATTTTCTGCACCAATGAGAATCCTCTCATACTTAGTCAGCCGACTAGGGGTGAGATACTGTGTCTTGGTTCGGGTAAGTAAGATCACAACTGAATGTGGAACAAATACAGTTACAGGATGTCCCATCACAATGTTCTCACTCTGCTCTAGGCTTGTACAGGTAGCAGCTACTGCTTTTAGGCACCCAGGTAATCCAGCAGCCACTGGATCTAGGGCAGCCGAAAAGTAGGCCACGGGACGTCTAATCAGACCATGTTCCTGGGTTAAGACCGAGAGCGCACAATTGTCTCTCGTGTCACAGAACAGTTCAAAGTTCTTTGAATAGTCAGGCATTCCCAAGGCTGGAGCTGTGCACAGACAATTTCGCAATTTTACCCACGCAGTCATGCATTCATCATTCCAGCAAACTGGGTCTTCCGCTCCTTTCTTTGTCATGTTAATCAAGGGTTTAGCTATGGCCGCGAAACCCACGATCCATTGTCTGCAGTACCCAACAACTCCTAGGAACATTCTTACTTCTTTCTGGGTTACTGGTAGTGTCATCTCTCAAATGATCTTAATTCTTTCTGTAGTGACTTTCCTGATCCCTTTCTCTATCTGGTGCCCCAGATATTTTACTGAGGTTTTGCAGAACTGTAGTTTGTCTGGTGAGACCTTATGTCCTCCTTTTCCTAGGTGATTCAGCAAGGCAATGGTATCAGTGACACAGTCGTCTTGACTTCTAGATGCCACCAGTAGGTCATCTATGTACTGTACCAGGACAGACTCTTTAGGCAGTACTAAGGATTCAAGACATTTCTTTAGGATCTGGTTGAAAATCGATGGACTTTCGGTGTACCCCTGGGGGACACGATTCCAGACATAGACCTGGCTGTTGAATTCAAAACTGAAAAGGAATTTGCTTTCTGGATGCAATGGGATGGAAAAGAACGCATGGCACAAGTCTATGACAGTGAACCATTCCGCCTCCCAAGGAATTTGATACAGTATTACTGCGGGGTTAGGCACTATGGGACAGCAAGGTACTACAATTTGGTTTACCTTGCGCAGGTCCTGCACTACCCTATACTTTCCGCTAGGCTTCTTAATTCCAAGTATGGGTGAATTACAGGGACTACTCATCACTTCCTGAATGATGTTTGCTTTGAGCAATCTGTTTAATTCCTTTGCAACTCCTTCTTTCACTTCTGCACTCATTTTATACTGTTTGGTATTTGGGTATACAGCATTTGTTTTTATAGTTATTTTAATTGGGTCTACATTTGCCATTAAGCCTACATCTTTCCCAGTAAAATCCCAAACTTCAGGTATTACGCTTGATTGCAGTTCTTCAGGTAGACTCTCAATGGACATGGGCTTAATGTCTGTGTCGGGCCTTAATAACATCAATTTATATAGGCCATCTTCATCTGGGGTCTGGATTTCAACACCATTTGGTGAGCAAAAGATGGTGCAACGCATTTTGCACAACAAATCTCGTCCTAATAGGTTTACGGGACTAGAATCACAGACCACAAATCTGTGCATTTCCTTGAAATTTCCTATGGAAATTTCCATAGGTTCTGTTACCGGAGTACTGATAATCTGATTTGAAACTCCCACTACTTGGATAGCTTCTCCCGAGAGGGGTAGGTTAGGAACGTCCGCTGTTCTCACAGTGGAACGGGTAGCACCAGTGTCCAACAGAAAGGTGACATCTGTCCCTTCAACCTTTCCTTCAATGTATGGTCCAGTCTGGTCTACCGGTAAGGAGGCGCCAAGCACGCACTCCTTGTCCTCCCCTCTCAGGCCCCGTCAGTATTGATCATCGCAGAGAAAAGTATCATTTAACAGGTACTGTGGAATGGGTGCATTTCTTTCATTCTCTCCTTCCCACACTTCGACCCTTTCATTCTGTTGACCCTGATTCCTAAAATTCTGTCTAGGTGCGCGTGGCACCGGGGGTTGATTTACCTGCTGTTGGGTCTTTCGGATCCCCTCTTTCTGCACCTGTGGATTTAAACCATTTACGGGGGCATTACCAGCCTGCAATTGCGGACATTTATCTCTCCAATGTCCCATGTGACCACATCCGTGACAGGGGAATTTTTCCATTGCCTCTTCCCTACTCATCTTTACCCGGGGTCTGCCTCCACCCCCAGCATTCGGATTTGGAGCATTATTACTGTTAGTCATTTTACTTAACTGTTTTTCTTGTTGTTCAGCTAATTTCACCTGAGCCCACATCACCTTCTCCTTTAGGGCTTTCTTTTTGTTCTCGATCTCATCTTCGCAGTATTTGGCATATTTGAGAACATCATCAATGGGTTTCCCTTGCCAACTGATTTTGTTATCCCTAATCCACTGGGATATTTCAGGTCTCAATCCTAACACGAATCGATAACAGAAATGTGTCATATCCTTCAAGTCCACATTATCGATTCCACTGTAAGTTTTGAAGACCTGCAGTAACCTTTCATAATAGGAGTGTACTGATTCATCACGCTCCTGGGTAGTTCTATCTATGCGGGTCCAATCAGTTTCTTTTGCGGGCACCTTTTTCTTGAGGTACTGTATGACTTGCTCATACTTCCTCATTACTTCAGGTGCGGGAGCTCCTGTTATCTCGTCTCTCGCATATTCTTCGCTAGGCCAATCAATTTCAATTTTGCAGTCGGTCCACAAATCTACAGGGACCACGATGTCGAAAAACCCATCCAGGTCTTTCAGAAGACATTTCTGAACTTTTATGAAGCGTTCGACCTGTCGGTACCAATCGACTGGTTTTTCCCGTAATTTTGGAAAGTCATTGGTAAAGGATACTATATCTTGTCTAGACCAAGGGACATGGACATATTTTCCCCCTGGGACTTCTCTCATGGGACATAATTTTTCTGGTTTGTCAGCCTCTTGTAAGACGTACTCAGCAGTCCGTGGTCTCTCCTTGATATCCTCCTTTTTCTTTGCCCACCTGGCTTTCCACTTGTCTAGATCTCCCCATTTCTGTGCTAAGTTTATCAGTTCTTTAATCTGCGTCTTCTTCCCTGCGGTATTCAGGTTTTCTAGATCTTTGTCTGAAAATTCTACTCTGTAGGATTTTTGTAGTACTTTGGATCTGCTGATATCTATTCCCATACATACTGCTGTGTCCATTAATTTGTCATAGTATATTTTTGCGTTCCTAGTAAGATGTTTGCACATGAACAACAACTCATCTTCCTCTCGGACATTCAATCGATCTAAACCCACATTCCCTGCGCTCAGTTCCTCTAGCTCTATTCTTAGCTTATAAATATCTAGTGGTTTCGGATGAGGGGTTCCCTTTTCTATTTCTCGGGTCCACCTTTCTATTTCCTCGGGGGTTACCACTGTTGCCCTCTGAATTCCTGTTGAAGACTCTATTAGTACGTCTTTGTTCCCAGTCTGAGTTCCCATTCGAGACATACTAGGTCCCTGTTCCCTATTAGGCAGATCCATTAAGGAAGCCATGGACTCACATTCACTTGCTTGGTCATCAATAATGAGTGGTTCCTTTCTGGGCGGGGGCATCATCGGGGTTATGACTGGAGTTTTAGGAGTATTCATTCTGTCCCCATATAGGGGAAAAACTGGACCAATGGTTACTGGAATCGTCAGGGCTTCAGGATTTGGATTTATCTGAGCTATGGCATGTATGAGATCATTCCGCTGTCCTCTCAGGGCATCCCTTTCCTGCTCGTGTAATACTCGATTCATGGGGGGATCCTGTATCATTTGGGGTACTAGAGAAGGATATAGATTCGGAGCTGATGGAGTGGACAAAACTAGTCCTTCACCAAAAGGGTTGTAATTCGGGACCACGGGGTCGGGTCTACCAAATCCCTCTCCTCCCGCTCTTCTCTGTTCCATCCCTGTGGAATCGGCTTCACTAGTACTTCTTCTTCCTGAAGGTCTCAATGGAGTAGTTGAGCTCTGAGATCTGGCTTCTTCATTATAAGGCGGGGGACCTTTCATAAATAAGTCCTCTAAAAATTCATCTTCCGATTCACCCAGGGGCATCATGTGCCGTGTTTTCTCAGTACATTTCTTCCCTCCCGCCATTTCATTAGCTCCGAACATGGGGAATAACCCTTCTACCATCATATTTTGTCTCCACTGTTTCAATTTCTGCTCCTTGGTTTCTTTTACCATTTTTGGATACCATCGGGTCACTCCCTTGTCCATTCGGGGTCTGTCTCGCTCTAGAGCCTCAATTTCCCATTCCTCTAAAGCTTCATACTGGGTTAATCTAGGTCTGGGATGTAATTCATTCATTCGGGTCCTCAGGTTAAATAGGATTCTCCCGTTAAAAGTACCATCAATGGGAAAGGCTAAAACTCCATCCTCCGCAGTGTACTTTACCCAGTTCTCTAA
Organism: Lissotriton vulgaris; assembly: GCF_964263255.1. Classification (NCBI taxonomy): domain Eukaryota; kingdom Metazoa; phylum Chordata; class Amphibia; order Caudata; family Salamandridae; genus Lissotriton; species Lissotriton vulgaris. Next base: position 836,139,730 of record NC_141689.1, on the reverse strand, counting down.
CCATACACAGGTATGATACCCTTTTTCTAACATCATGAAAGAGGCTGGAGTATTTAGCGGAGGAATGATCACACCTTCCCTAGTCCGTACGGGTTTGTCAGTTTTAAAGAAATTCTTTATTTTGCTGACAAATGACATTTTTCTCTTTCCTCCGTACATGTTGTGAGGTCTGCCTTTGCTCATCAACTCTTTATGACACCCTAGATTTCGTGGATCAGGCAGGAAATCAGGGTACCACATACACCGCTCGTAACAACCTATAAGCTCGGTGCGGAAAATGTTTACCTCGTTTGTGCTTCCAATGCTAGCGCGACTCCAATTTCTCAACAACCAATCAGTGCAGAGGTTGCAAAAGTTCTCGACCAATGGGTGTGCAGCCTTTTCGCGAGACGCGTTCTCACGCTCAGGCACTCACCCCTCCCTTACAATTTCGGCTTCACTACACACCCGCTGGTTTAACCAATACCAGCGCGGCACGAAGTGACGTCAGAGCAGCCCTTCGGCTGTCTCCCTCCTTTACAAGGTAACGGAAATCTTGAATTTTCTTTAAAACACTAATGCTGATTTTAGTTAACAACACTAAACATTCGCCATTGTGTAGGAGTGTTCTAAAGAGATAGAAAGTTCTTCTTTTACTGCAAGTAAACCACTTCTGTCTACTTTTCATACACTTCGGATAGACTTCTCTTGCCTACCCTCACGCAAGCATTAGAAAACCTGCTATTACCCAGTCTCATCCACTTTCCGGGATATATACTAAGCCTGGGGTTCGTCAGCGTTTCCCTTTGCTATCATACAAGCTCCGATGACTCTATTACTCCCTTAGTGTGACCCTTACTAGGTGATATCAGACCAAGGTTTCTCTCAGAATCCCGTCACTTTCATTCATACAGTTTTCTAAAAAAGACCTAATTAGCGCTTCCAGTTCCACTTGAACCATGCACTAACTTTTCCTCCCTACAAATGACCTCAGAACGCGATGGATTCTACTCACCATCCGTTGTACAATTCCCCGGGGATTTCAGACAACATTCAACAATCACACACAATTGGTTAACAAAACATATAATATTTAGCAGCAATACATATATAAATCATTTAAAAACAATTAGAACATTTTTAGGAAAAAGAAAACAGTTGCGCAATAAAATATTAAGTAACACAGTCAATATAAAAAATTTTAGCAGCACATTTATTTTTCACGGTTTATTTTTCTAACTATCTTATCTACCTATCTTACTAGTCCTAACCATTCCTCTGCTTACCAGAAATTACTGATAGAGCGCGCGGGTCACCCGGCTCACCAAACTTTTCCACGCACTGGGCCCTTTGCGTGATTATTTCCAATGTTAACGTTTTATACTGGGGTGAACCAGGCGATTTCACGCACGCTCTTATGAGTAATCGGTTGGGTGACTCTTACACCACATACTATTCATGTACCTGACTTACCACAGGCACATTACTCCTGACAGATCAGGAGCTAGCAGTGGACAGGTGATAAGGATTTTCCTAAAAGAGAGAAGATTCTACTTTACATATTTGATACCTTTAATATTACTTTAATGTATAATGACCACAGACACCTTGTTGGTTTTAAGGGTTTTATATAGTATAAGTTTAGGACGAAAATGCCATTACAAGCAGGCAAATGCACAGTAATACATCAATGATAAGTATTAGAACCAGAATATAACTTTGGAGGAGAGTGAGTATCATGGAATAAAAGGGAACACTATAGGGCATGGATCATAATGAATATTTATCTAATACAGTTTAATCTAGGGCAAGGACGTGAGGAAAAAAACCTAATGTGTGACCTAATAAATTTATACTAATTCCTAAACCTTATGCTATCTTTCTAACTTTACGGCAACCATACTAAGGGAAAGGGAATAAGTGGAACAATCTAGATAAACAGTCGGGTTTAGCAAATGTCCTATAGGAAGGGTAAAAGTGGAACATTCACTAATAATCAATTTGCATAGAATTACATTCAAAGGAGATATGGAGAATATCACAGGCAAGATTGCTTTAATCAGAAGAAGGAAAAGTTGAGAGTATAGTATAGACAGACACCTATGTCAATAGTTACCTAGGTGAGAATGAGGACTAACCCTGGCCACGGGTCAGTTGGGAAAGAACGGGACAAGGACCCTCAAGGATTCAGGAATACCAGAAGGTGAGCAGGTACAGCTCATGGACAGTCAGGACAGGATACCCCTCAGGTCTGGGTCAGGACTGGGTTCACCAAGGCACGACCAACCCCTTACAGCATCGGATGCAACGCCAGCGTTACCCCCTCTTCTGCACGGAATCCGCCAATAACCCCGATTGGGCTTTCGAATCTCCCAGCAAAGTGCTTCGCTTAGCACTTAGGACTAATTTCCACCCCTTGGAGTTTGTGGAAAGTTTCAGGCAGAATGCTCCGCAGCACTCTGTATCAGGCACCTATAGAGTTCGTAGGGTCAGTGACAGGTCTGCTAGTCGGACAAGTCGGACAATTTCTCTAAGCTAAGCTAGGCTATATATACAGTTTTAAGTCCCTAAGACCACCCATAAATGTTGCAAAATGACAAAAGTCCCATCTTCTGATTGGTCAAGGGAGGTGGTTTGGTCATAGGTACCACCTATACTGCATGTGACATTATCCCTCCCCCTAACACCTGGTTCCCAGGCCTACGTGTGGGAAAGTACAATAGTGAAGAAAAGGTTTGCAACATTGTTGCACATTTCGAATAAAAATAGCATTTCTTCAAGGGCGAAGGTGTGTCTGGAAAGGACAGTCCCCTTTTCAATGGCCAATCTGGTCAGGTTTCATTGCTGCACGTCCCAGATCTTTAGGTCACATGGTGGGTGATACGTCAGCATCAAGATGGATCCCAACCTCAATTCAAGGCCCTCATTTACGGGGTACATGAAAAGTAAGCGAAAACAAATTAATAACACAGAATAAAATGAATACACTGTACACCATGACCAACTACTCTTAATCCCTTATTTTATAATACTTATTGCATTAAGAGTTAGTGCAGAAAAGATGCATATACAAAAGCGGCTTAAGATAGCATGAAGCATGATTAGTGACAAGCGGCCATTTTAACACCACTGCGCATGAGCGAACTTTTCCCTCCAGATTGCGAGTGCGTCACGTCACATGGGTATGACCGACGCATGCGCAGACTGAATTTCTGCAAAGCGGCCATTTTATTAATGTGCAAGCTTGATTATGATGAAAAACACATAGGCAAGCCTCCTAGGGATACCCGTGTGTTGGGGAAATACAAATAAATGACAAACAATCAGAGTTAGTACAGTTATGATTTAAGCGAGGTTCATGAAGAGAGCAAGTCGCGTTACGTGCGAATCCTTGCTCCATCATGACGACGACCCAGTCATCACAGTCGTCACTCCAGCCACAGCGGGCATGCAGCAGACAGACATTTTCACCCTACCTTGAATGGCTGCTGAGCGGGATATGGGCGGCGTGGCACTGGTACCACCACCAGCACAGTTAACTACAACACCAACATGACCTACAGCTTCCATATTTTTTAGTCAGAAGGGCCGGCAGGGACCTCCATCCAGCTCGACCTCCATTACCTCAAGTAGTGGTGCTGTAAGTGAACAACAGAAACAAATTCAGCCACGCCCATCCTCCACTTCATCTGGCATTGAAACTCAAAGTAGCACCTTCACCACCAGCAGACATCTCTAGTCCCCAGTTTGGGACTTCTTTACTGTTAGCCAAAGGGCGGAAAACATGGTCATTTGTTCGATTTGTAAAACATTAGTTAGTCGGGGTAAGCTTGGTACCAACTATGGTACCGGAGGCCAGAAAGGTCATCTAAAAAAAACACCATACTATCGAGTGGGAGGCGCACCTAAGTAAGATCCAGGAAGCCAAAAGAAAAACAAATCCAAATGTATCCATTGATATTGCATCTGATGATGACGAGGGGCTGATCGTGCAGGGGGGAAGTGAAGAAGTGACAGACATTTTTTCTGGTACACCCATTACCCCTGGCAGCAGCACTGCAGTGGTATCGCCCACACCCTCTACCCCTGCAACATGTATGAGGCACACTAAGAGTCTGGGAGAGACACCAATGCGATAAAGTACATCACTGGGCCTAACTGGTTTGAAGAAGTCATCATCATCATCTCGTAAAATGGAAATGTTAGCGCTGGACCTTCTCCCTTTTTCTTTCGTGGAAGGGATTGGTTTTCTAGAATTTGTGGCAACAGTCTGCCCTAAATGGAAGGTTCCTAGCCGGGCCTATTTTGCCAGAGTTGCGATTCCAGCACTACATCAAGATGTGCTGGAGGTGATTGGGGCAGCTTTGCAGAAGAGTGCTGCTCACACTATCCACCTGACAACAGACATGTGGACCAGTTGCCAAGCCCTTGATTAAATGTGCATCACTGCACACTGGGTCTCTTTTGCAAGGGTTAAAGACAAGTCAAAAGTAGGTGTTAACACAGACACAGTTTTTCAAGCAACTCAGAAACATGCAACAGTAGCGATGTTTGCCATGGAGAAAACTCATACTGCACCTAACCTTTTGGAGGAGTTTGATAGGAAGGTCAATGAATGGCTGCCTCCAATTAATTGCATGATTGGTTATGTTTCCACAGATAATGGCAGTAATATAGTTAAGGCCATGCAGCTAGGTGACTATTTCAGAGTGCTGTGTTTGGCGCACAGTATTAACATTGTTTTGCAAGATTTCTTGAAAAAAGAAACCACAGTCAACAAGTTACCAACCACCTGCTGAAGAATCTGTACACATTTCAGCCATTCTTTTAAGGCCCGGAAAGAGCTGAGGATCATTCAACATGAACGTAGACTGCCAGGCAAAGGACTCATCCAGGAGGTGGCAACACGTTGGAACTCAACCTTTTACATGCTTGAGCATCTGTCTGAGCAGTGGGGGGTAATAAATGAGTATGTCTATAAACTGGGTTCTACTATGAAAGACATGAGGCTAGAGTTGGAGGAACGGAATCTAGTTGCAAGCCTGACAGACATGCTTAGTCCATTTGAGGTCTTCACGCGTGAAGTCAGCAGGGAGGACTATTCTTTGGGCAAAGCTATCCCGTTGTTGCGCATGCTAGAGCACCAACTGAAGGCGGTGTCTTCAACGTTTGGAGATGATGCTGAAAAGCAAGACGCATATCAGTTGGCGGAAAGGTTATTAAGCCGCCTAGTTGCCAATGAAAGGCTTTAAAACATACATACAGAACAACATTACATTTGTGCTACTATTCTGGATCCATGGTACAAAAAGGCAGTGGCCAGCAAAGCATTCATTCCTTTTGATGAAGCAGATGTTTTAAAGTACAAACATTGGCTAGCTGTGTCACCCACTCGGTTTGAAAAAGATCGGCAGAAAATTGAAGGAGCCGGCAGAAGTACAAATGAATCAGCAGGCCATCCGGCGTCAAGCTCCACTTCTGAATCTGTGGCCGAAGGGAGTCACTTTCCCTCACAGTCGTTAACAACACCAGCAACCGTATCATCATCCTCACCTGCACCAGACTTAGCCATAATATTGTCGGAAGCGGATTGGCTAACTCATCAAGGGTTTGCTCGTTCCAGTGCTGCAAAGGCTACAGATGGTACGCAAAGTGGAGCAACCCTGGAGAACCTTGAGTCGATGGTGCAGGCCTATCTGGATGACCCAACAGAGGTCTTTGTTAATCAGAACCCATTGCTATATTGGTACAGGAAAAGGCATCTATGGCCACTGGTCACAAACCTGGCTCTAAATTATTTGTCTTGCCCACTCGCAAGCGTGTCTTCTGAACGTGTTTTCAGTGCTGCTGGTGCCAATGTAACTTCAAAAAGGACCCGCCTCTTGCCCAAAAATGTGAAGAGGTTAACACTGATCAAGATGAATCAGCACTTCATACCACCAGATTACAAAATACGTGAATGCACGCAGGAAGAAAAGGACACCGACTTAGGTGACGGAAGTTCTTCTCTGTTAGCTGACCTACTCCCGTCTCAATTCATAGAGTTTGAGGACTAGGTCTACTTCCCTGACACCGAGGCCTGAAGATGACGTCCTTTTTTTTCGTCCTTATTCACTTTTATTCGTGTGTGTCTTTCTTTGTTTTGCAACTTTTACCACAACAGAACTCTAATCACCTAATCACAACAAGTCCATCAGCAGCACTGTCTTCATCTTATTTTCCTTATTGATTTGAAGGTGCCACAGTCTGCATTCCTGAGGTTCACAAGTTCACAACTCAATCATGCTCCTCTATCATCCTCCTCCAGACTCCCCTATCCATTTCCCTCAAGGCAAATGGATGGATTACGAAGAATAAAGAAACTTTGTCTTCGTAGACGAGTCCACTCAAGTGGGACTGACATTACTGACTGACTACATGCTTGCTGATTGCTGACAGAGTTACTTCTGAAATTGACAGGAGAGGCTGCCCTGTGGGCCCTCATTTTTCGAAGAAGATGCAGACAAAAATCAGAACAGGTAATGAATAATGAGAAGATGGCATGCAGTGGACAGCAATGGCTTTCTGGCTCTGTTGAAACCAATTGCTGTTTGTTTTTTTGTGCATGAAATGAATCATATGTCTTGTCTTAGTTATTATTTAATCTTTTACACAATCATTGTAACTCATGTCTACTACTCTGTTTTTTTTTACCTTGTTTAATTCAAATTGTACTTCAACTTTAGGGGCCACTATGTTTCATTTTCCAATATGCAAAATGTCCTTGGAGTGGACTCACTTACCAATATACCATGATGATTGATTAAATAACATATCTTTTTTCTTTGCAGTCACTCACTGGGATTGATGGATCATCAGCGTTGGTTTACGGCAGAACTATGGCCAATTTGTGAGTGGCAAACAGGTAAACCAGTCTGCAACAACTACTACAGCAGAACTACATGTCTGTCTATTCGTGGTTGTATTCGTCGAGGGCGAGGCAGTGTACTGTTGTTGTTATGCCAGGCAGAGCCCACTCCACTCCAGACAGCAGATTATGTAAAATTGGGGCTATGTGGCTTGCTGCATACAATTAGATATGCTTTGTATGTCTGACAAAGAGCCTAGGTATGCTACATCAGGTTGCTTCACTTAGTGGTGCCTGCCTTGACCGTCTGCATGGCCCTGCCTCAAGCTTGGACCAAACATCAGAGACTTCGTAATAAACTAATTAGCATACCTAGTATTCAATTGCTCATCTCGGATTGGAGCATAGAATGCCCGGTATTGCCCAATCACGTAGGAGCTTCCCAGTTATAGCCGCAAGCAATACGGCTTGTCCCGACACACGACTCGGACCCCCATAGAGAGCAGAACTCTAAACTACTGATAAGGTGAGTGAGCATTTCGGCCCTGCCCCTACTCCCGAGGGATACAAATAGAGCCTGTAGGCACTTTCAAGACTCGTTCTAGCTCTATTTTGACACCTGTTTTTACTCGTCTGCAGGTAGTCTCTCGTTATCTTTGGCCAAGGAAGGGGTCCTAAGGGACAGCGGAACCATATACCGTCCCATTAGGTAAGCTGCTTTTAACTTGCTTATCCAAGCCGATTAGAGTACCTAGATAAAAACTTAGGGTATTTTTTTATAATAGATTTCAATTGATTTTAAGGTAATGCCCGAGAAGCCCAACTGTGAATCTCTTCCCAACAGCAACCTTCTGCATTATAAACTGTAAGAAGTTGGGATTTCGGGATATCCGCATATGGTAACCTTTCACACAATACGCTATATCTTTACCTAGTACAATATTATAAGTCGCTAGCCAAAACCTTATGCCTTGCTTCTTCTTTTTTCCCATATTCCAGGCAATTGTGGCCTAATTACTGATACATCTAATGGTCTATAGTATAACCAATTTAACTTTGGTTACTGCTGTAAAGTGGGGATAATAAAGGTCGTACATATTCAAAACAGGTAGGCATTGACCCAAACTTTCTTATACATCTCTAAAAATCAAGTACCATATAAAACATGCATTAATTTAACATTTCCTGGTACCACAGAATATACTACTAGCAGCAGCAATCTTAATGAGGCGATAGTTTAAGCCCATGCTCCGATCAGGAAACGGAAATTGATCATTACAAGTGACCCTCAATAATGGTACAGAGCAGGAATATCGTCGTGAAAATATTGACTAACCTAAATATCGCTGCAAAAATATCTACAGGAAGAAATATCGATGACAAAAATATCGTCTGACCAGAATATCGACAGACAGGTAAGTAATATCGTTAACATTAATATAGTTGTAATAAATATCGTTTACAAAAACATAGTTTACAATAATATCGTTTTTTAAATAATTATAAGTAATGTAGTGTTTTTAATGAATATTTGTAGTCAAAGTAGTATTTTTAGTAGTATATTATTATTTAATAATGTATTTTAAGTTGAATTTAGTATTAATAGTTCCGTAGCGGGTTGTGGGTTTATAGGGGAGTAGGGTGGGAAGTAATTTAAATATAATGAAATAATAGATTAATTAATGTTTTAAATGAATATAAATAGTGTAATAAATAATAGTTAATTATTTCAATTAGTTAATTAAATAATAATTATGTAATTAATTATGTTAATTTTTAAATTAATTTTAGGTGTGTGTGTTGCGTGCTTATCTAGGTTCCTGATCGATACTGTGACCTTATGCCCCTATTCGGCTATAAATCCATTTATTCCCTATATTGGCATAACCGTTCAAGTGCGATTTTCTGAAAAGTCATCTCTGGCCTCACACGAACAGAGCCACATTCCAGCATGACTCTCTGCTACTTCCTTTGCGACCAATTAGTGCAATGACAGAGCAGCAGTCACTATCTGATATTCCTAGATAACACTCCGAGTTCTTCAACAAGATAAAAACTCAGCAAACCTGGAAATCCCCGCTTGCTATGTTTTGATTAGTAATGGAACTCTAATGAGCAACTGATAACTGTCACTTCCTAGTGACATCTTTAATTGACGTCTTATGTCCAGCAAACTTGCGTCAAACCCGGCACCTGTCAGGTATAAATATTACCCACGTTGCCTTAAGCAATGAGAGAAAGATACGAGCTGCAAGTTCGTTCCCTGTTGCTGATGCCAGCTGCCTGCATGACCCTGTGTTGGTAAAAACTAGCACTCTGTCGCTGCAGCCTGCTATCCTGTGGTGGTGAAGCTGCTGATTACCATTATCGCCGCTACAGCGCGAACTATGGTACAGTACGCTTGAGGAGCCGAGCAGCCGTCCTCTGCGAAGACATCCAGCCGATTCCAGCTGCCCGCGGACGCTGTCACCCCTCCTTCCTCGACGCGCTGAGAGAAGCCGCTGCCTTTCTCGTGCAGAGAAATCCAGTCCCGGCGCTTCCGGTTTACCCTCGCGGGTGACTGGGATATCGAGAGAGACCCCTGAAGGAGATACCAATCCTCCATCATTCTATTCAGAGGTATGGTGTTGACTAAACCCTTAGACGAGAATTCTTGAAACAAACCTTGGCAAAACCAACTTAACTTAAGCTACTTACTTGCTCCCCTTCTCACGTGTTAGGCTTAGGTCAGGCACACTGGGGTAGGCTTAGTTAGAAGCACCAGTTGAGTATGTTAGCCTAATGTATATATGACTGTATATATGTTTTATTACTTTTAAACCATTGTATGGCTAAGAAACCATATCAATGCTTTTACAGTTCTATTTCGCAATACTTATCTTACTGTACGTACTTTTTATAATAACAATGATTGCAATTGTGGCAATACATTTCTCTTGTACGAGAAGAAAGACTGTTCAATAAATGTTAACCCTTTATTGATAAACGCCCGTCTCTCTATTCTCTACATACTGTGAAAGTAAACTGCACTAGACTGACTGAGTGAAATCTGTGTCTATTGTTTCACACGACCCTAGAGATCGACTCTTGATCTGAGGAGCAAAGTTGTCATGTTGCACGGTTGTTGGAAAGCTGAATCCCTTCTTGTCTGTGCCAAGGAAGCTGATCACTTCCTATGCAGAGAAGAAAGTTTCCAGTGACCTCTGAGCTAGTTGGTAACACAACCCAATTAAGTTTAGCATAGTCAGTGGAGGCCTGGAATATCCGCAGTTCCACGTCGATACTACTGTTTATGTTAATCCAATGCGCAGGGCCTAGTGGGAAACTAGGAACTACACTACATGGCGCCCAAACGTTTGGTAAGGCGATAAACTAACGCAAGACTTGTAGAGTAACTCAGTCGTGCATATTTCACACCCCTTTCTCCCGTAAATACTCCAATAGACGTCTGGAGTGGGTGAAAGGTTAAAATCCGCCCGACCTTAGTAGGAAGAGATTCCTATGTAAAGCTCTGGTTTATTCAACGTTGAGGGATACAGTGTTCCAAAATATTGTGCACCTAATCTTTGTCTCCTTGGAGACCTACTCTGCAAAAACTGCATTTATACAATGTCAGTAGAAAACAACGGCACCACTGGGGGCGCAGCAGATGCGACTCAGCAAGGTCCCGAATACACAGACCCGGGTGCTATTATCATCCCGGTCCAGTTAAGAAGATCTATAACTTTAAAACTTATAGAAAACGGACTGCCACCTCAAGTTGGTACAGTAATTTTCGTGATAGAGGCTCACGAGTATCGGCAGACAGAGGTATTCTATTCATGGATAAACTTTCCAGCGGTAAACGCTATAACACAAGAGTTTCACTATTACAAAATAGAGGAACCTCCGGAAGAGTACGCTCCTTTCGAGGAGATTGAAATTCCTCTTAAATTTCAAGAGCACCTGCTCTGGTTTAATGGCGCCCTAAAACACAATGATCACATAACCAGGCTCGGTCCACTAGGTAGACCAGGAGCCACGTGGCCGGTTCTAGCCAGCTACACACCACATCCTGACATTGCAAGAATGTCTAGAGAAGAGCTGTTAGCACAGCTAAACACATTAATAAAAATACATAGGCAATTAGTCCAATATGTAATACGGACTGCAACAGTCCAGCCAGCTGTTAATTCACCACAGCTGACCCCTCATCAGGGGAACACAAATAAAATTACACCACAGAACATACAGTCATGTCTTGGTAAAACACCCGTAAAACGGGAACAAATTCCTTTCTGGTTAGCCCAGAAAATCACTCAAATAGAGGCAGTATTTCCTGATACTACCCCTATTGAGAAACACAGAATCTTGACCATCTGCCTTCCTATGGGAATCGCACCACACGTGGAGGACTGCGACACTTGGGGTACAGTCTTTGCTTCCATTTACACAAAAACACACGGTGTTCCGTCTATGGCGGTAATACCAGAAGTGCTAAAACAGATTCAAAATGAATTCGGTCCAGAGCCCGCTTTAAATCTAGGTATGAAATTACTGAAAGATTTCAAGCAGGTCACGGCTATATTATTAGCCAACGTAAAGGGAGAAGCAGCATCTGTGGCGATCCGCCAGAAGTTGAAGGAAACAGATATAAAAGATCCTGTTGAGCTTGCAAAAATCATAGAAAAATGCTATGAAGAATTAGGTAGAGACAGCTTGGGTGGAAAACCAGTTAAGCCCCAACTGCTCGAAAATCCTGAAAAATTATTTATTAAAAATAATTTAAATACTCCTAAAAAGAGCTGGGATGGAAATAAACAATCCACTCCCAAGGAAAAAGTTTTCCAGTCCAGAGGAAGGTCTCCTCGACGGAGGGAAAGAACTCCGACTCGAGAACGCCAGTCTCCCCAAAGGGAGCCCTCTGAGAAAAGATATAACCTTAGAAATAGGGATAATCTGAAAAAACCTGATAGATATCAAAGTATTGATACACGTCCCTCTCGATCTCTTCCACAGAATTCGGAAAGAAGAGGACGGTCAGACCCAGGAGAGCACACCAAGTCCAAAGACAAGGAACCTGCTCAAAATAAGAAATCTCAATTTCAGAAAAAGAAGGTAGCCAGTATTAGAGTAGTCAACCATGCCGAGAATACTGAGGACACAGTTGAAAAACGGGGAGTGGGCATTGACAATGTTGGACAGTGCAGCAGAAATCAGTATAGCGCGCAAGATCTTGATGAGTCATCTGGAGACAGTGGACACGAATGAATACATTCAGGTTGAAACTGCCGACGCCAGGCTTAGCGAGCCCCATAAAATATACGAAATAACATTGCGTATGGAGGGTGATAAGACTAGGAAAATTAAGGGTCTATTTTGGGATAAGCTCTCAAAAGGCTATGATATTCTGTTAGCTGAAAAAGATTGGCCCCCGGAGTTTGTCAGGGAGTGCCCTTGTGGCGAAGAAGTGATTATGCCTGCCTTCTCGAATCACATACCGATTCACAAAAAATATACATATGCAAGGAAATGGGCAGTAGCCCAGGCACCTGCATTATATAAAAAACATGTAGGATGGGATGAGGATTCACCACCTCACAAAATCCAATTAAAAAGTGAACCAACTGCCCAACGGCAGTATCCCATAAAGCAAGAAGCTAAAAAACAGGTCAGGGAGATCTTAGATCAACTTGAGTACCAGGGGGTGATTGAAACATGCACCTCTCAAATGAACAATCCTTTGTTTCCTGTCTCCAAGCCAGACAATTCATATCGTCTAGTTTTGGACTACAGACACCTTAATACATGTTGCAAAACTTTTGCAGTACAAAACTCGCATAGTGCAGCCCTAATGAATAACATAGTTAGGAAAAAATACAAAACGACATTAGACATTTCTAATGGTTTCTTTTGTCAAAACATTGCACCAGACAGCAGATATTTGACCGCTTTCTCCGCATTTGGGTCGCAGAAAAAATTCTGTCGACTCCCACAGGGGTTCAAGAACAGCCCAGGACTATTCTCAGCTAGGGTAACAGAGTTACTACAAATCTATGATGATGAAGCATTGTCTTACGTAGATGATATTTATCTCACAGACGACGACTTGGATACTCACTTGAAAAGAGTGAACACCATTATACTTGGGTTCGCAGCAGAGGGTTACAAATTCAACTTTAAAAAGTCCCGAATTGCCCATCTGACAGTACTGTTTTTGGGGTACGAATTATCAAGTGAAGGGAAAAGCCTAGCGGACAACTTCTTAGAGAAGTGCGCTGTACTCCAAGCTCCAAAAACGCTGAAGAATTTACAATCAATACTAGGTTTTCTGAATTTCGGAAGAACTTACATCCTAAATTACGCAGAGAGGGTTAAACCTCTCTACGAACTAATTAAACCTGATTTAAAACAAATCAATTGGACTCAAAAACACACAGAAATTTTGAGATCACTGCAAACAGACATGTTAGCAAAAACAAAATTAGATACACGTGACAACACGATCGATCTTGTAATCCGAGTCATCCCAGGAAGATGCGGATTCACGTACCTAACCTCTAATGAGGGAGAAAAGGTACCGATTTCAATTAAATCTCACTTGTACACACAAGCAGAAAAAACATTCAGTCACACAGAAAGAACTGTGAACGCAGTGCAAATCGCATTAGCAAATGAACGAGAACTAGCACACGGCAAACGGATTAATATCCTTACAGCGGAATCCGCCTTCGAGGCGCTATTCAGCCCAGTAAACCTGCCTACAGTGTCACTGGATCCGAAATGGATACAGTGCATAGATTCTCTAGGAGCGGAAGATGTGAAATACTATTTCGCCCCGCAATTTGAAGAACTGAATGATTTAGAATATGAAGAAGAATATCCTCTGCCAATCGAAATTCTGCCTCTCCCACAATACGCCTGTATAATCTATACAGATAGCTTTGTACAGCATTTTAATGTAGAGAGTAAATCCTACAATGCAGCATGTGCGATCATTAAAGGTCGTTGGCTGTGCGGTAAATTCAGACCGAAAGTAACAAAAACCGAATCAGTAAAGTACTGTTCGGCTCAAAGAACTGAAATCAGATCTTTAAAGATGGCGCTCGAAAATGCAGAACTCGAATTCCCCACACTTATAGTGTGCGATTCTCATTTTTGCGTCAATTCTTACAATAACAAACTGCAGAGTTGGATTGAAAACGACTACAAAGATGACACAGGTGCCACAATAAAGCATAAAAAGCTCTGGAACGAGGTAGCTCTTTTACACAAAGAACTACAAAAGACTCACGTGATTCACGCACAGAGTCTTCAACGTGATGGCGTTCACGTTGCAGGGAATTCATTGGCTAATACAGCCAAAGCGGAAGCAACTAACCCGGCTTCCGTAGCCACAAAAAAGCGTACAGATAAGTACATAGACGGGGAAACCATGCTGGCAGTAAAAACGACCGTAAAAGGCGACTGTGCAGCACTACCCGTAAACTATCCACTCAATTATGCATACATAATCGATGCAAACTCCGTTCCTTTTGCTCGAATCCCTGGAGTGGGGGACAGAGTAATTCCAAACAGGAGCCGGAGGGGCTTCCTATTACTGGAAGCGCACATGGGGTTGGGTCTGAGACACCAAACAATCAAAGCCTCTCTGAAAGAATTACAATCAGAGTACTGGTGGCCAGGAATGAGTATAGATATTCAATGTTTTGCTCAAAATTGTGAAAACTGCAACCGAGATCGCAGAAATGAACAGGCCAGTGTAGTTTCAGGATCCCTTCTAGACAGCATAAGGCGGTCTATCTGCGCAATCAAAGAAGAGAAGCGCGTCCCAGTGTACACCATTAAGACGAAAAGCACTTAAAAAATGAGGCCTCCAGCGCTCGGCTGACGCTAGAACAGTTATAAAAGATTTGCGAGTCCATATCGGCATATACGCAATTACCACGTTCCATTCTGACCAGGGTCCTGCTTTCAGCTCTCGAGCCTATAAGGAGGCCATGGCCAGCATGGGAATTGGGTTGCGGTATTCTTGTCCGTCGCACCCCGAAGGGAATAGTGTGGAAGAAAGAAAAAACCGGGACATAAAGCAATCTATAACAGCGAAGGTATTAGGTTCAGGCGCTGGGTGGGTCAAACATTTAATAAGTGTCCAGACTAGTCTTAACAACATGCCAAGAAATTCTCTAAAAGGTTTCAGCCCATATGAACTATTGTTCGGAATTAGAATGAACGTTCAGGACCTCGATAGTCAGATGTCAGTGGTACAAGAAGAAAAAACGCAGTTTGATGTAAAAGACCGTTTGGCTGTTTTACAGGAACTGAATGAAACAAGAAAATCATTAAGCAACATAAAGTTAAAGCAACAGCCAAGTACCACTGACGAGGCACCACCCGCAACAGCCCCAGCAAGGCCTGTCTGGATTCCAAAGATTGGGGATCTAGTCAGAGAAAAGATCGCGGTTAAGAAGGAATTTGGGCCTTCTTACAGAAAAGCAGTACCTGTCTTAGCAGTCACCGGAACAAGATCAGTTGTGCTACCGCCCCTTGCTGGTAAAAAGGAGAACAGAATCGTGTCTATCGATCTGGTAAAACCACAAGCATGTGGCCTATAATCAACAGTAGGCCCAGTGGACTCCCAAGAAACAACAGAATACCCAAACTTGCAACAATCCAAGAGGTTCAAACTGAAAGACTAATCACATTCGATCAGCCTGCAGTGCACAATGAAGGACTATGCAATAATGCCATGGAACTCGTGCCTCTTGAAACACAGATTGAAACAGTTCGTCAAGAAAAAACACCAGTCTACAATGATGTGGCATCAGAAAGTGCTACCGAAAGACAGATTGAAAGAGCAATCCCAACAATTGACAGAACTGCCTCTGGTTATTTCATCAACTTCGACAACTTCTCTGAAGATTTAAACGACCCCGAAGTGATGCCAGAAACAAAAAGTCTTTTAAAGAAAAAGCAACGGAACTCTTTCATCAACTGAAGGAAATCTACCTAATTTCCCCTTGGCTAGAGTTCTGGTTCGGTCTAGGTGTATTTTTCCTCCTGCTTTGGCTCATCATGGTACTATGTTTGGGAAAATTCATTGAAGGAAAATATATTACAATGGACACAGCAAGTCAGAACATCAACCTAGTCCTGAAACCACACAGATCATCCCACGTGAAGAAAAGAGAACTGTCAACAGTAAATGTCACAGCAATTCCAATACCTGGTGGGGTAGTATGGGAGAAAACAGACTATGAGATCTATGGTCCGGTCGAAATCCTGAAGTATCCTCATCAACTAAAGGTTTCCTTAAGTGACTTTGTGACACCAAGTACATTCTCTGATGATTGGGACTTTAACAGTATTAATGACATGATGTCTGATTTAGTAATGTCAGCTAGATTCACAGATCATGATTACTTACAAGGTTCATCTAGTTATGAGCAGTTATTCTGTTATACCCACTATGGGGATCATTACTTGCATAAATCTGCACAGCCTATAAATGTTTTTATGTATAATCAATGGGAACATTGTGCTACACCACCTAAAAGCAGTTCTAAAGCATTTTTTGAGAAATTCAAATACTTCTCAGGGTTTAACACCAGTGATGCAGAAACGTTTTATTACAAACTGTTAGATAAAACAGGAATGAAAACAATGCTGACAAATTCTAAATTGATATATTCAGAAGCATTTTATGACAAAATGATGACATTTGGTTTTGATTATTGGAAAAATAATATTGAAACGAAAACAATTTGGGGTACAAAAGATTGGCAGGTGCAAGGCATAGAAGCACTATTTAGAACCTGCATGATACCAGAACAAATGTTATTTTTAAATGACACAATACACCAAACATCTTGTCTTGGCCTAGCTAAGATCAAAGACCTTAAAACACCGTCTATTCCAAAGACAATACCTGAAAATACAACAGCTGATATTGAGTTAGACGTGTCACAAATTTTACATTTCAACAGAACACATCCTGATTGGAAAAAGTGGTTAATCTGGCCTACAGACACAAATAGCTGTCAAGATAGGTTCCTGAATAAAACACAGGGGTTAAAAATGACCAGATTAGACCCTAGATACTCCCAGAGACAACATCCAGGGATTATAACAACATACAGTGTAGGGAAACTCTGCCTTGAATGGCTAACCTCGTCCACACTGGCTGAAATTAAGCAACACTTGTCTTTATTAAAAGATGGTGCTGATTTGCGCGATTTCATTCTTGGACCACGCAAACAGCGTCAAAAGCGTTTCATAGCGACCAGTATCTATGCTGCTTACAACGAGGCTTGGAAAGTAAAGCAAATTGAAACTGCTGAAAAAATACGAGAAATTGATCGTATTAATTTGGAGAAATCACTTTCTGTAGTAGACAATGGGTTAATGACTCTGTCTTCCAGAATATATTCTTTGGACAATATTGTATCCTCTGCCTTTGATGTGATAGACAGAGATTTGCTAATGTTACAACATGGCCAGTCTCAATTACGCTCTATTATAGAATTAGGCTGGACGCTGCAAAATCTTCGTTCAGGCTATGTGCCTTGGCATTTAATCAACACAACGTCATTATTTTCCAGTTTTAACCTTACTGATAAACAGATCAGTTTGGCACAGAAAGGAGCAGACTATACAATCTTGAGCATCGAAAAACTCGAGAGATTATCGTTGACAATGTCAGAGAGTCCTGTCATTGAATGGATAATACACGGAATTATCACAATTCCGATAACAACTTTCCGATTTCATAAATGCCTTGAGTACATACCTGCTGGCCAATATGAACAATTGGGTAAGGGATATGTAAAATCCGAATGGAAATTACCATACACTCATTCTTGCTATAGTGACAGCGACAAAAATGTGTTTCTTAGTGGTGAGAACTGTAAACACTCACTAAGCGGTATACTTTTGTGTCAAGGTATTAATTTACACGGAGCATGTGATGGAAATTCAAATAACCTCTCATGCCACCAGCTAGTCACACCTGCAACTCAGATAGAGCCCTTCTTTATGCAACTCGCAAACGGGAGTTACATTCTTAGAACGGATCACAGATGTTGTGGCCTGACGCCAGGGAAAAGTTATCTAATACAAGTAACGTCCATGGTCAAATGTTGTATGCAAGCATTGTTTCCGAGCGGGCCTCCAGACATAGTGACTCCCCTCTGGCCTCGTCTGAATCTCTATTCTATACGAATTGATACATTAAGCAAAATGAAATCTGTGCTTTTACAGACAACAGTGCCTATAACGTCATCTAAAGAGACGTATGATCTTCTAGTCGCAAGGACGGCTACTGAAGTCCATGACCTTTTATCAACAAATTGCCCCGTGCATTTCGTAGAAATGTTCAGCCAACTCCTTAACATGTCTAGTGCAACAAGCATCCCAGGCAAATTTAAGACAGTCTTTACGGGACTGCTAACACCCTTCCAAGAATTTTGGGAATCTTTCCTAATTTTGTGCACTCCATCTTTGGCGGCATTCCACTATTTTTGGGACTCGTTGCAGGGATTCTATTTTTGACCATCCTGCTACGTTATGGCAGACATAGCTCCCATGGGAATGGAAGAGACAATCCTAGCAATGCGCTACAGGGACAGGATAACTAACGTCCTCGGATTGGCCAGGCTGAGAGATCTAAACATGACCTGGTTCCTTTCATTCAGACCGATATGGCAAAATTGCATTTTACCTGTGCTACGGTGTATGCTTTGCGGCGATGAATGCGTGTTGGACATCTGTCTTTCACTTCCATCAGCAGTACCAATGGACGTCGATACTTTGCTCAGTCCAATAACGGCTCATGCATTGTGTTGTCCCCAGCGGCTACCAATCCTGATGACGGCATTCGTGGAGACTCCTGTACTACAGCCAAGTGGTAACAGTGGAGCGAGTGACAAAAGCAACATCATCCAGGTACAACGTTCTGTGAGCATTGCTGGTCCTGCCTTCGATGACAGCAATCATTCTCACACCTGCCAAGTTACAGCGCTATCTAATTTGGTTGAACTATCACCTGATTTTGTAGACCAATTCTTTGCGAGCCTGTCTGATACGATGTTCTCACCCATGGAGAAACAATAACTTTTGAAAAGCTTTCCGACACACAGCGTTCCCATGAACTCTGAATTCGGCCTTCAGTTTTGATCAACAAAAACTGCCAGGAGCTTTGGAAATCTATTTTCTTTGAATTGGACAATTTTTTTAATATTGACCCTTTTTTGGCACGAACAATTCTTTGCTTAACGTAAAAACTATTCTTAGAGAACAGAAGCTTCACACTTCTATTTCTAAGCACATCTAGAGACATAACAACATAACACCAGCCTCTAGCACACATGTTATTACAATGCATTTTTATGTGATGATTTATCTCGCATTTCTTCTGTCAGAGATACTTCATGTGTAATTCTTTTTGCATAATCGTTCATTGATTTCATATGCAATACCTTTTGAATGATTACTATGTTTTAAAAAAACGTACAGTACCTAAATTCCATGTATTACAAGTACGCCTATTTCGAATGCATTTATGTATTTTGGGGTGGGCAATGTTACACATGCATCTAATTGCTTAGTTTTAGTAATTTTGATGGACATGAAAACGTGGAGTGGGTGTTGCGTGCTTATCTAGGTTCCTGATCGATACTGTGACCTTATGCCCCTATTCGGCTATAAATCCATTTATTCCCTATATTGGCATAACCGTTCAAGTGCGATTTTCTGAAAAGTCATCTCTGGCCTCACACGAACAGAGCCACATTCCAGCATGACTCTCTGCTACTTCCTTTGCGACCAATTAGTGCAATGACAGAGCAGCAGTCACTATCTGATATTCCTAGATAACACTCCGAGTTCTTCAACAAGATAAAAACTCAGCAAACCTGGAAATCCCCGCTTGCTATGTTTTGATTAGTAATGGAACTCTAATGAGCAACTGATAACTGTCACTTCCTAGTGACATCTTTAATTGACGTCTTATGTCCAGCAAACTTGCGTCAAACCCGGCACCTGTCAGGTATAAATATTACCCACGTTGCCTTAAGCAATGAGAGAAAGATACGAGCTGCGAGTTCGTTCCCTGTTGCTGATGCCAGCTGCCTGCATGACCCTGTGTTGGTAAAAACTAGCACTCTGTCGCTGCAGCCTGCTATCCTGTGGTGGTGAAGCTGCTGATTACCATTATCGCCGCTACAGCGCGAACTATGGTACAGTACGCTTGAGGAGCCGAGCAGCCGTCCTCTGCGAAGACATCCAGCCGATTCCAGCTGCCCGCGGACGCTGTCACCCCTCCTTCCTCGACGCGCTGAGAGAAGCCGCTGCCTTTCTCGTGCAGAGAAATCCAGTCCCGGCGCTTCCGGTTTACCCTCGCGGGTGACTGGGATATCGAGAGAGACCCCTGAAGGAGATACCAATCCTCCATCATTCTATTCAGAGGTATGGTGTTGACTAAACCCTTAGACGAGAATTCTTGAAACAAACCTTGGCAAAAACAACTTAACTTAAGCTACTTACTTGCTCCCCTTCTCACGTGTTAGGCTTAGGTCAGGCACACTGGGGTAGGCTTAGTTAGAAGCACCAGTTGAGTATGTTAGCCTAATGTATATATGACTGTATATATGTTTTATTACTTTTAAACCATTGTATGGCTAAGAAACCATATCAATGCTTTTACAGTTCTATTTCGCAATACTTATCTTACTGTACGTACTTTTTATAATAACAATTATTGCAATTGTGGCAATACATTTCTCTTGTACGAGAAGAAAGACTGTTCAATAAATGTTAACCCTTTATTGATAAACGCCCGTCTCTCTATTCTCTACATACTGTGAAAGTAAACTGCACTAGACTGACTGAGTGAAATCTGTGTCTATTGTTTCACACGACCCTAGAGATCGACTCTTGATCTGAGGAGCAAAGTTGTCATGTTGCACGGTTGTTGGAAAGCTGAATCCCTTCTTGTCTGTGCCAAGGAAGCTGATCACTTCCTATGCAGAGAAGAAAGTTTCCAGTGACCTCTGAGCTAGTTGGTAACACAACCCAATTAAGTTTAGCATAGTCAGTGGAGGCCTGGAATATCCGCAGTTCCACGTCGATACTACTGTTTATGTTATTCCAATGCGCAGGGCCTAGTGGGAAACTAGGAACTACACTACATGTGTACAGGATTTTTTTAGTGAAAATGTTTTTGGGTAAAGGGGTATTTTTAGGGTTCAGGGTCAGTTTTCAGTTTTTGGGTAAAGGGGTATTTTTAGGGTTCAGGGTCAGTTTTCAGTTCATGGGTAAAGGGGTATTTTTAGGGTTCAGGGTCAGTTTTCAGTTCTTGGGTAAAGGGGTATTTTTTGGGTTCAGGGTCAGTTTTCAGTTTTTGGGTAAAGGGGTATTTTTAGGGTTCAGGGTCAGTTTTCAGCTTTTGGGTAAAAGGGTATTTTTAGGGTTCAGGGTCAGTTTTCAGTTCTTGGGTAAAGGGTAAGCATGGGCGGAAAATCCGTTTCGCTCGCGGATTTTGCGGATTTTCAGGAAATTCGCAATCCGCGAGATTCGCGAATCTCCCGCAAAATCCGCAAATCCGCGAGCAGCGGATTTTGCTCGCACTGCTCGCACTGTTCGCGTGAGTTCGCGGCTTCCCAGTACAACTTCGCGCCCCGCGAATAAGTGCTAAATTGCAGAAATACGATCTTAGCAAAACTGAAACTACTTACCAGGTTCAAAAGTTCAGGCTCATCATTAGTAGCCATTTCCTGTAGTGCTTCCTGAGGGGCCCCTCCAGAGTTCAGTTGCCAGTTGCAACTATTATGTGACCCTGCTCTGAACCTCAGAATAGTTACACATATGCCACAAAGGTCCTGAATTACAGCTAAGGGAGACAAGCAGGAGCCAGGCTGGAAGTTAAAATCCATTAATCAGCCCCTAATTCATTATTGTCAGTTGGGGCAGGGCAGGTGTTGTAACTAATTTTGCAACAATGAAAGCACTTAGCAAGTGCAAAAGATCACTAATCAGGGCGCACTAAGGAAGCAGGTGCCAGCTAAAAAAATATTCTGTGACACATTAATCAGCCCCAAATTAATTCAGGTCACTTGAGGCAGGGAAGGTGTGCTTTGCTTTGCCGAAAATAATGTACACTGGACAACCAGAGGGTGTGGTGATGAAACAGAGGGTGGCATGGGTGGGCCAGAGGGTGGCATGAGTAGTCAGAGAGTGGCAGTGGTGACAGAGAGTGGCAGTGATGAAGAAGAGTGTCCCAAACAGGCTGGACACGTAGAAACAACAAGTTCGCAAAACTTGCGACCCGACAGGTAAGTTCGCAAATTGCGAAATTGTAAAAACCCTCGCGAACTGGCAGAAACACGGGCGAACACAAAAAAAAATCCGCAAATTCGCGGGAATTCGCGGATTTTGCGGATTGCGAATTCGCAAATCCGCAAAATTCGCGAACGCGAGATTCGCAAAATTCGCCCATGCTTAGTAAAGGGGTATTTAATATAATGAAATAATAGATTAATTAATGTTTTAAATGAATATAAATAGTGTAATAAATAATAGTTCATTAATTTCAATTACTTAATTGAATAATAATTATGTAATTAATTATGTTAATTTTTTAATTAATTTTAGGTTTGTGTACAGGATTTTTTAGTGAAAATGTTTTTGGGTAAAGGGGTATTTTTAGGGTTCAGGGTCAGTTGTGGGTTTTTGGGTAAAGGGGTATTTTTAGGGTTCACTCCTACGCTATCAAATGTTTTAATTAGTAATATATTGTATATTTTAATTATATGTATGTATTATTGTTGTTATATAAAGTAATGTGTAAAATCAATTTATATGTCCACATTTATTAAGTTTATAATTAAAAAGTGTAGTAAATTTTTTTGAAATAGTTGAAAAATAAAAGTAATGTAATGTATTTTGTTAATAGTACTTATATTTATTTATTATTTAATGTAATTTTAATTATTTTAAAAAGTCGATATTTTTTACATCTATATTAATTACAACGATATTTTGGAGTCGATATTTATGTACTTACCTGTTTAAGTATAGGGTGTCGATATTTTTGTAAACGATATTTTTACAACGATATTTATGTCAGCTATATTTTTGTAATCGATATTTTAACACCCTACCCTCAATAATATTCTAGGGTAAGCTGAATTTAATAAGATTATTTCACACGTCCAACCTTGACTCTTGGGTGTTTCTTGGTACAATCCAACCGGGATATTGCCCCTTTTCTCCTTTTGTGCTTGTTTTTAATGTTGTTTTAGTTTAAGGTACTTTAGGACAGTGTAAGACATACTTGTTAATAAATTCCTAGTGTTGATAGATTATGTGACCTAATTTAGAGCGGTAATATGAAAAGCAATGAACCATTACCAGATATGTGCTTCCAAAATATAACTCTTTTAAAAAGTATGCATGTGACTAGAGTAAACACACAGATTTACCTGTAGAATCCATGATTCTCATGCTATCAATACAAGACTAGTGACAATGGATGACAATGAATTGTGAATATGTTGTGATTTTTCCACATATTACCTATTGTAATGCAATAAGTTTACTGCATCAAATCGGATGTTAATTATTTTCATGATATTCATTTCAGGGCGATTATATACACCCCCTGGTTTTGGCAGATAAATCACATGTCTTGATAAAGGTGGTCATAATAAGGAGACATCACCAAAACGCGTCGACGCAACTAAACTGTATAATTCAAGTCTCCAACACCATAATTGATATGCTGAGGTGGTAGCGATACAACACTGGTGTTATCAGATTGGAGCAAGAATATACAAATTTGTATTCAACAATTCTATGTTGTAACTGTTCTGTCTGCTTGTAATTGTGCAGGTCGCAATTATTTGTACTGTCTCAATTTTAATTTTGTTTTAGATTAGGGATCTAGTTCAGTTATCCCTATTATTTGGTTTTTTAATGTATTCAAAATAAATGAATTTTTAACTTTCCCTATGTTTTTGTTGTATGTACTTGTCACGTCATAAGGTTCGTTATTTTAAACCTGTATTTAGTTGTGCCTTAAGGGAACCCTTTTCTCTTACTTAGGTCTAATAACCCCATTTCCCTTGGCTTACTAAAGGGGTACCTCTCTGTCCTTTACACAACTATACAATCCATACACAATAGATGCTGTGCTTGCAAAGTAAAGTACTGTACTGTTAGTCAAGGCAGGGAGTATTTGTGAACAATCACAAATTCTAGTATTTGGATTTCCTCAGCTTTGCTACTCTGGCACGGACATGCTGTTCAAAGTAACAATCTTCATCCACTCAGCATCTGCTCTACTACATCATACACCTCTGCTATCGATGAGGAAAAAGAAGATAACATCCAGGCTTTCAAAGTACGTCTATCATTCTTCTTAATATCTCAAATGTACCAAGTTTT
Source organism: Lissotriton vulgaris (assembly GCF_964263255.1). Classification (NCBI taxonomy): domain Eukaryota; kingdom Metazoa; phylum Chordata; class Amphibia; order Caudata; family Salamandridae; genus Lissotriton; species Lissotriton vulgaris. The sequence continues at coordinate 836,115,483 of NC_141689.1, read as the reverse complement.
CTTTTTCTCAACAACCAACTAACACCCTTTTCATTATATTTTGGAAACCACCGTCTTCTTCTCTTGACTTGCATTCACAAACACCATTCTTTACAGTCATAAATGTTAAGACTCGCTCGTCCTTCGTTTCACCCTTCTTTCACTTTTCATTCTTCACATCCCTAAAGTACATCTGATATGACTTGGCTTCACGATAAAAGTTTGCCAGCTGAGTTGAAGTCAGTTAGAGGGGGCCATTGCTTACCCGAGAAGTACTGCCGCTAATGCTATTACAAGTCAAGGTTGACTGTCTTCTCCGTGATAGCCAAAAAAGTATTTCTAAATTAGTAACTGTTCTTAACAGTACAGTGTACTTGTACTAGTGTACTGTGTACTGTACAGTACATCATACACTCCTTTGCGAGCCTACTCAAAAATTTCAATAAGTAAGGAGTATAATAACTTACCACCGTCCACCACCGCTGAGCCTTCCACCCCAGCTCCACCTGGTGGCGCCGCCGCATCCGCCCCTAGAGTGGACCCCTCCGCACTGCTAGCCCCGGCACAGGTGGTCATCTGTGCCGCATCAGATGTTGTGACGTCTAGAAAAAACATGTCATATTTTCAAAGGCCATACACAACCCCCTATTTCATCTCGTAATGGAAGAAAATGTTACATAACACATTTTTTATTACTGGGATTGAAAAAAAGTAACGGTTTGGGGAGGGTGTTAACTTTTTATATACTTATTCCATTAAATGCTATACTTCTTAGGACAACTGATGAATGCTTGCTTAACGTGCACCATTTTTCTAATTACAGAAAGAAGATTACATTGCCCTTCTGCCAACAGGAGGATTCACCAACTACTAGTAAGTCATCACCAGCAGTACTTTAAGTACTTTAAAGAAGGTGGGGTTTCCCGCACAGTTATTCTAATAATTTCATGTGTCTGTTAACTATTACGTTAAAGTAATTTGATTCATGGGAATGTTGTTTAAACTTTAACGCCATCTATCAGCAGTGCTCGCTCCGAATACTACGCTATTAAAAATAAAGAAATATTTTTTTCATTTCTTAATTGAAAATAAAACTTTAAAACTAACAAACACTGTCTGGTTTTTGTTCACGAGTGAGTGAGCGGAAGGGTTTGAACTACTGCACTTGGCAGTCATGTTTCAGTGACTCAGATAGGCCGGGACTCGGTGGTAGTCTTCTTCTGTTCTTGTGGGTCATAAAATCATTGGTCAGACACACTAGACAGTCGGTCAGGGGATTGGGGGTTCAACTTCTGTTCGGACTGATGTATGTGGAAAGTCGAACTGCACCTATCATCAATAATGTCCTATTTCTCTTGTCCATACTTCTTTATGTGCAGAATAGTCCCTGAAACACTAGCGGTATGGTATGTATGTATGTATGTATGTATGTATGTATGTATCGCTTATTTGTACCGCGCATACTGTCACCCAAAGGGTATCCTGGCGCTTTGATACTTGAAACACCATACGTGATGTTATGCTGCAGTGGCAATTACACTGTCCTAGGAAAGAGATACGTTTTTAAACCTTTTTTGAAGGAGGAAAGATCCTCGACGATTCTCAGAGAAAAAGGTAAAGAATTCCACAGTTTAGCCGCACTAAATCTGAAGGCGCGCCCGCCCATCCGAGTCCTCACAATCATGGGAACTGCCACCAGGCATGCTGATGAAGAACGTAGCGCTCTGGCCGGCATGTACCATGAGAACAGCTTCTGCAGCGGAACAGGCCCCTGGCCATGAAGGGCCCTAAAGGGCCTGTGATCCTAGCAAATCAAAAAGGCAACTGCTACCTTTTTCTTGGTGTAAACATTGACATTTTGTTGTTGGAAATTGTCAAAGCACTAACATTAAGAAGACTGGAATAGACAGCTAGGGCAACCCAGATGACTGCACTCAGTGCCTAGTGCTATTGCTGGATCAGAGTTTTGTTTAACACCGTTTGCCGACTGGGCAAGCTTAGTAAATAGTAGTAGCACAGAGAGTGATGGTAGAGGCAGGATAAGAATGTAGAAAGTAGTCTAGATTAGAAGAAGATCAAAGACTATTTTGTAAAAAATAGAATTAGGAAACAGTTTGTAATGAATAGGAGCTGTAAAAGTGAGGGAAGTATAAGTATTAATATAACAATAGCACAACTTACTGGGGCCAGCAGAAGAGCCTGCAGGGGACCGATCCTGTGACTGTCCACCTTCTTCCACCGGAGTCTAAATGGTGCTAGTCGCCTTGCCCCTGGGAGGTGCTGATGATCATGAAATAAAGAAACACAACATGGATGATTGTTTTTTTGAAATATTTGATTTCTTTGAACACAATCTAAAATTATCTCGGGGAAACAAATTAACAACAATTGCACTACAAGTATTGACCTATCTGATCTGGTCAACTAGGAGGATAGTACAGTATTGCAGGATTCGCAGATGGTCTATTAGGAAAGTAATGTAATTTACTAACTACACCAACAACAAAATGGTTCTACTACGACTGCCATCACTCAGCAGCACGAGACGTCACGTGACAGACACAGTCCGTCATCATGATTGCAGACCACTAACAAATGTCCAATAACAAGTAATAAATAATATACTCAACGTATCAATCCACCACTATCTCTTCTTAGTGGCAGCAGGAGTACAAAGAAGGACTAGACTTGAGTCTCTACTGTCTCTAGCATTACGCAGTTATGCTCTCAAATGAGCAAAAAGTTGCAAACAAGTAAGCATAGTAGCAACGCAAATTACCAGGCGAGCAACTGCAATGACAGAAGCTATTTAAACATTAATTTACCGGCAATGTAATCGAATCAGCAGCATTCGTACTCTCCCGGAAAAAGAATAGATTAGCAATATATCACAGAGCAGAAGAAAATAAAGTAGTTATTAAATAGTTACTCACCAAGGCCAGGGATCTCCACTCCTAGGAGGTGGAGCAGGTCCTGCTCCTGGTCGAGGATGTCCGACCACCGGTGCGTCGCTTGCTGGTAGGTGCGCCGGACCCTCGACTCCCTCCGCATGACCTGGCACACCTTAGCCCACAGCTGACGACACTCCCAGGGGCCATACACTAATGCGAGCCTGCTCCCTGCTGCCATGGTCTTGGAGAGGTGGTGCTGCACATAAAAGATCAGTGCAGCCACCTCCACCGGGCTGAAAATCTCCTTGGCCGTTACATCCTCCCCTCTTAAGAGTCGGCTACGGGGTGCAGGACCCTTCCCCTTCAGATCTTTGCCGGCTCCCTTTGCCATGGTCCTGGACAGTAAAGTAACATAAAAAAAGGAAAGAATAGGGAAAAAGTAAAGAAAAGAAAAAGAGTTAAAAAAAAGTAGTTTTAAAGTAACCAAAAGTAGAAAAAAACACAAAATAAAGATGTAGAAAAAGAGAGGGATAGGAAATGAGTAAAAAAGATCAAAAAAACCATCTAAGAAAGAAAGGATGGCAAAGATTAAAGCTGGATACAAAAATCATGCCCAGGACTATAGCAATAAATGAAAAACAAGATGGCTGCGCCCATTGAGGACCGCGTGCGTAAGTTTGCGCGATATTTCCCCCGCGAGCACGCAAAAACACACGCGAATACGTAATCGCGCCCTGCACACAACGCGACCTTGTAAATAGCGCCTGGAAATGGAAATACGCAACGCGCACAAGATGGCCATGCCCATGTACGACCGCATGGGTAACTTCGCGGTCGGTGCGCTGCAAGCGGCCTGCGAATACGCAAAAAACCCAGCGAACACGCAAAAAAATCCGCAAATTTGCACAAATTTGTGAATTTTGCGGATCGCAAATTCGCTTTCGCACGAATTTGCGTACCGCGAATTCACGCATTTCGCCCATACTTAATAAAAATTATTAATACCTAATATTATTTTCTGCGCAAAAATGATAGTATTTCAAAAACACTCTAGCAAAGGCTTATTTTTACTTTTCTGGCTATGTCTGTATAAATGTGTGTATAAAGTGGGTTTCTGAAGCGATACCTCATTGGATAGTTCATGGACTGTGGTGCTCTGCTGGAATATTAGTCAAATCCAGATTTTGCAGGATTCGTTCAGTCCAACGTCCATAAAAAAGTGTGGTGCATGTTTACCCCACTGTGCTGTGTGCACCACACATGTAGCAGCCTATAAAATGACGGAGGAGTTCTTTTTTCTTTTCAGTTAGCAACTCAAGTTGGGTCAGTAACTAAAAATAAAAAAATTTAAAAAAGCATTTTTTAAAGTAATGAGGGATGTTGAAGCAACATGGGGAGGAATGGAGGAAGGTCTAAGCAACATGGGGGAGGGAAGTGAAAGTAACATGGAGGTTCAGCAACACAGGGGTTGGGGGTATTCAACAGTGAGGGCATGGTGGAAGAACAATTGGGAGAGAGAAGGAGGTCACGAGTTGGGTAAGAAACACGGAGGGCAAGAGAAGGCAATGGAGAGAAGCACATGGGCAAGAGCTACAGGGAGGGGGGATTAGCACTTGGACGACAGAGAGTAACACAAGAGCAGAGGAAGAAAAGTACATGAGGGAATTTGCTGAAAAAAAACATGCACTCATATTGAGCGCTTAACACAAAATAAAAAAAGTGTTTGAAAAACAAGCAGCGGAAGCAGAGATACCAGCCAATTAAAAAAATGGTAAAGAGACAGTGCTCTATGGGAGAGACAAATAAGAGATTGACAAGCTGGGACATGAACAAGAAGCAGACAGATGAGAGTGACAGGAAATCCAACTACTAGTAAGGAAGGGGCAGGCTGCAAGCCACTCTCTGTTGTTGGTAGACCATAAAAAGCCTTACAAGAGACAGAACATGCGCACTCTAGTAGGTCCTGAAAAATACTGAAAAAATATATAGACAGTGTAGGAAATGGCCCTTTTTGCAGGGTTATCCCCAAACTTTTTGCTTCTTCCTCCCTTGTTTTTCCTGACCTGTGGTTATTGGCAATAGGACTCTGGGCACTTCACCACTGCTTATCAGCGCTAAAGTGCATATACTCTCTGTGTAAATTGTTATTGTAATTGGTTGTCCATGATTGGCATATTTGTATCACCAAGAAGTCTCTAGTAAAGTGCACTGAGTGTGCCAGGGCTGGCGATACAAATGCTACTAGTGGGCCTGCAGCACTGATTGTGCCACCTGCATGAGTAGCCGTAAAATGGTGTCTCGGGCCTGCCACCGCAGTACCTGTGTACAGTCTCTGAACTGCCATGTCCTTCTGGTCAGTGTCCCCACTGACCAGGCCTAACCCTTCCCTTTCTGTACACATTGGTCACCCCTATGGAAGGCCCAAGGTACCCCCTTGGGCAGGGTGCAGTGTATGTGAAAGATAGAGCATGTACTAGTGCAGGTGACATGATAGCCTATGGGCAAGGTAGCCTTACAATAGTGAAAAACGAAAATGGCTGTAATTCACTACCAGAGCATGTCACACTCAAAATGTAATAACACATCTTTTAGGAAAGGTGGTTTTCAAATCCTGTGCTTGAGAACAGCACTTTTAGAAAATTGCTGTTCTCTTGTCTGACCTTTCTGTGTGCCTTGGCCTGTGTGTGAATTAACTGTCTGGTTTGAGAGTGACAGGGGCTGGGGAGTCCCCAGGAGGCAGGCTGGGTCAGCCCTAGGCTGGATGACTGCATCCGCATCATGAGTGGTGGGAGGGGATAGCACCTGAGCTTGATTAGGGCTGTGCCTGTCTCCCACAATGCTACCTCCACCTCCTGCTGAGCGGCTTACGACCCTGCCCCTCTCTCTGAAAGGAAAGAAGAGGCCAGGAAAACAAAGTGCTCAGGGAACACCCAGAACTGGTTCAGACCGGGCTCAGAGCCCTCCTGCACAAAGGGAACAACGATTTTTAGGGGTATAAGTACAGGACCCCCAGACTACAGAAAATTAAATCATGCTGGAATCAAGAAGGAACCTCTTTCAAGGAGAAAGCTGGAAGACTGAAGAAGGAAGACTGCCCTGCTGTTGCTTTGCCGGACTGACCTGCAGTTGCTTTACTGCCAAGGAGAGGGGAAGGACTTTGATTTGTGTTGTGTCCCCTTGCTTGAAGGAATCTCCAAGGGCCTGAGAAGAGCTGGCTCCCTGTTAAGAAGTCCCAGGAACAAAAGGACTTCACCCCCAGCTTCCCTGAACTCTGCTGAGAGAGTTCTGTCCTTCCTAGAGTGCTTGGGCCTGTTGTGGTGCCTCTGGAAGTTGTACCTGTGTTGGGAAGCTGGAAACCAAGATTTTAAAGACTTTCTGCAAGTGTTATCGCATCGCTCTCTTGCGGAGTGCTTTTCCGTGGAAATTCCCGCCGCTACGAAGGCTTCGTTTGTGGGACACACCAGTCCGGTGCGGGAAAATTACCATCCCTGCGAGCATCGTCGCACAGCCTGTCGTCACTGGGTGAGATCGTCGCACCGCTTGCTTGCTGACCGCATCATGATGCTGCGAGAGTCGTCGCAGAGCCATCGCATCGAGGGGCTGCGAGAGGAGAAGATCGACACTGAGCCGCGCATTGTCACCGCACCGAAGATTGTCGCCGCCCCTAAAATTGTCGCATTGTACCTTTTGCGAGCCATGTCCTCTGAAACCTGTGCACCAGAATCCACGCAAGGTATCGCATCCCTCCCCATACAGACCGGAGTCACCGCAACACGCCCGCTGCGTCTAGCGGGGTTGTCGCATCGCCTCCCCAGGGTCTCAGGAGTGACGCATCGCTGGTTTTTCAATGCTTCAGCTTTCACTTGGAACTTTTGTCGCATCTAAAGGTACTGTTGGCTAAAACGTGTCGCAACTGTGGATTATTTTAACGCAACCATAAGAACTATTTTGAAACCATATTTATGAACTGTGTATGTTGGATTTTTGTTGTTTTGGTCTTGTGTAGTTTAGATTAAAATACCTTTATTTTTCTAAACTGTTGTGGAGTCAGTTTGTGGTGTTTTCACTGTGTTACTGTGAGTGTTGGTACAAATACTTTACACATTGCCTTTGATAAGCCTGACTGCTCATGCCAAGCTACCAAGGGGGTGAGCAGCGGTTATCTAAAGAGTGTATCCTCTTACACTGACTAGAAGCAAGGGTCCCTATTTGGACAGTGGTACCTACCTCTGCCAACTAGAGACTCCCAGTTCTAACTGACAGCCTTTAGCCTCTTGACCAGCCTCTGATAGCTCCCTTCGGGTGCACTGTATGTTTTCTGGGACTGCACTTGAAAGTTTCATCGTAATGTAAAATAAATGTATTCATTTTATAATGCATGAAAACCTGCAACCCATATGTAAAGCCCATCTATAAATTCCTTATTGCAGTCAGCTGTAATGAAAAATTAACATAGCTGCTCAACTGTAATAGGTTGTTAAGTGATCAGCAGACAAAAGATATGCTAAAATGTATATTTTTCCTTGTTATAGGTAATTACGGAAAACATAGAATCCCTGCCAGTTTCTACACAATCTAAGCCACAACACTTTTTTTTAATCTTACTTTCGATTAAAATGATTATAATAGCTTTTTACAACAATTAATAACTTTATGTTGGTGTCTTTAATTTTGCAGTACAGAGTCAGTTGTATTCTTTGTGTCTGCAATGAACATGAAAGAGCAAGATACCAAGGGGCAGATTTACCAGCCCCTTGCGCCACTTTTGCGTCACTTTTAACATGGGAAAAGTGACGCAAAAGTGGCGCCAGGGGCTTGTAAATCCGCCCCCAAGACTTTAAGTGGTTTTTGCAAATGGTGAAGGAGCAACCATATATCATAATGTATGCTATATCATCAGCCCCACAGGAAACGGATATTATAAGTCATCTCAGAGTTCATAACCTTATAAAGGAACTCGGGGTTCAGTCTCACTCATCTATAGGGTCACGGAACTCCTTGGTGACTTGCAATATCGCTATGACATATGGCAGGGCATACTTTATCCCCTATATTGTGCAATGTTGTTTATAGTAATAGGAGGTTCTTTGCCATACTTTTTCTATACTCCAAATGATTTCCCAATTATCCTCCCCTTGCAATGCTTCCACTGGCCATCTTCCTTTGTGTCTTATTCTTGATTCATTCACTTGTATTTCTGAAACACAGACTGAAAAACAAATGTATGCCACCAATTCTTCCTCAAAGTGTGCTTCAAGCTTAAAAAAGTTTCTCTAAACTTAATTGACATAGGTTTGGCAGGGAGAAATTCAATCTACAAATAGAGGCAACTATCAACTTTTTAAGGCTTTGTAGCAGTCACTACATCGTAGATAAGATCTGTACTCTGCGCACCTTGAGAACTTTCATACTCTTGGCCCAGGCCATTCTAGTCCCTGTCCTTATGCACCTGAGATGAGTCCCGACACTTCACAGAGATCCCCTTATTTCATAACAGGAAAAAGTGACTTTTTTCCTTATAAACTTAGTGATTATAGAACTTCTTCACTCTGTATAACCTAGACTCCTTCCCTTTACCAATAACCCAAGCGTACCAAAAAATGTAAATTTTTGTTCTGCCCTCCTCTGGAGATTACTTCTGCTTGAGGTCGTTCTAGCGTTCACGCTACATCACCACATAGCGTGAACGTGGCGGCCATTTTGAGTCGTGCATGAAGGGCGCCTGTTCGGGCGCCGGAGCAGGGCTAGGTGGTGCAAGCTCGGCGCTCTCCATGTGGAGAGCAATTGTATAAATAAATACACCCTTAACCTAAGTGGAGTGTCCTGTCATCATTAGGAGGAACACCACCTCTACAGTGGCGACGAAGGCTGGGGCCTGAGGGACAGTCAACCACAGGAAACTACCCACAGGACCAACAGGGCAGGACAGCCACACAGAAGCGCACAGGCAGGCCCCACGCTGAGAAGCCAGAGGACCACGGAGAGCGCAGCAGAAGCGCAGGAAACCACCAGAGCCAAAGGAAAACAAGCAAGGAACTAGGTACAGGGGCACCACTTACCCTGGAGCAATTGGGGTAGAACCATCCGATTCAGGAAGTGCGAAGAGGGCAGGAAGACAGACACCCACAGCCACCGCACGCCAGTAGAACAAGCAGGGGCGCTACAAGGTACTAAGGGTGCCCCAACTGAGCAGAAGCACTGGCGGAATCAAGGGGCAGTGAGGAAGGCGACGTAGAGAGCCCCCACTTCCAACCGGAACAGAGAGAGGAGAATAGTGCACCAGGCAGTCCCAGGAACCAGAATACAGTGCCGGATAAGCGCGACACCATGTGCGCACAGGCGACTTTGGCGACAGCCCCGATACCATTTCTACCCAAGCCGGGTGAACCCCTAATGAAGTGGGACGACTGGAGAGAGTACATCTTAAACTACATAGAGGTCCTGGAAGATGAGAATGAGGAGGCGTTCACAAGCATAAGGAAAAGGAGAATTTTGCTGCACAACCTAGGCCCGGAAGGTATCAGGATATTCAAGAACTTAGTACCCAAACGCCGGCAAGACATGGACGATGATTTCTTCGCCCACGCAATAGAAGAACTCAACAAGCACTACCGGCCGGCAGTGTGCGTGTCGATAGACCGCTACAACTTTCAAAGCGGAAGCAAGAAAGTGGAGAACCGATTGACGAGTATGTGGCGGCGTTAAAAAAGTTAGAGACGACATGTAAATACGGCGTACTCCATGATGAGTTCATCAAGGACCAAATTGTGATGCACACAACAAATAAATTGGTGCAGGACAAACTATGGGCGAGCAGAGATGCCTCACTGAAAGAAGTGATTGCGATAGTGAAGAAGGCTGAGTTGGCACGGAGATGCGCAGACGCAGCTAAAAGGGAACCAACAGCAAGGCAAATGGTAAACAAGATAGACGAAGAGGAACCCAAGGGAGGAAACAAGAACATGGGTGCGACATACAGAGGACCCAACAGGTGGCCGGGGAAGCCAGCACCGCAAGGGAAGCAGATGAAAGGAACCAAGAATCCCTGCTACCGTTGTGGTAGTTCGGCTCATTAAGCACATGACAAGAGATGCCCAGCATTCCGCGCCAAGTGCATGTTCTGTGGCATCATGGGGCATTACGAAAAGGTATGCCGAAGGAAAGCGGGCCGCAACACAGTGAAGTATGTAGACCAAGACTAAGAAAGCACGGAAGGAAGATGTCAAGAGGAAAAGGACGAGGTACTATGCATAGAGGATCAAGTCCTAAGTGTGGGCGCCAGGAGGTCGAACAAACCATTACTGGAAATGCTAATAGGCGGAGTGATGGTAAGCATCGTGGCGGACTCAGGATCGCCATACACGATAGTCCAGAGAGCAGTATGGACTGAGAAGTTCACGCCTCATCTGGGTCCGCAGTTGGAACCACCAGACATCAGACCAGTCATGTACCTCGGAGACCGCATCCCAATAGTTTGGTATAGACCGCTGAAATTTGAGTTCAGGGAACGCAGCGCTGCTTGTAATTTATACGTAGCAGAAAAGGGCCCGTCGGTCCTAGGATGGATGAACCAGGGAGACCTAGTCATCAAGCTGGACCCCGGAGGAGCGGTACAGGTGTTGATGACGGCGCTGGAACAATGGCCAGACCTAGAAAAGTGGAAAAGAGACTTCCCGAAGGCGTTTGGCGGAAAGGTTGGAAAATTGGAGAAATTCACTCACAAGATAGTACTCAAGATGGATGCCACGCCGGTATCACAGAAGGTGAGGAATATGCTGATCGCAGTGAGGGAAGCGGTGCAACAGGAACTACGTGAACTGGAGAGGAACGGGATAATAGAACCTATCACATGTGCGGAGTGGCTTGCACCCCTTGCGGTAGTCCTGAAGCCCAATGGCAAGGTCCGGTTGTGTGTGGACCTGCGTGAACTAGACAAATGCATAGTGGTGGAAAAGTTCCCGCTACCCCACATCGAAGAAATGATGGCGAAAACTAAAGGAAAAAATGGTACTCCACCATCAATCTAACGTCGGCGTACCACCAGATAGCGTTACACCCGGAGAGTAGGAAGCTGACGTCATTCATAACTCCCTTCGGGTGTTACCAATTCTGCAGAATGCCGCTCGGCCTCGCATCCGCGGCAGCCGTCTTCCAGAAACTCATGCACCGCCTCTTCAAAGACATGGAAGGAATCCAATACTTCCAAGATGATATCCTCGTGATGGGCAAGGACCAACAAGACCACAACACTAAGTTGGCCAGAGTACTGAATGTGCTAGAGGATAAAGGACTGACCGCGGAATGGGAGAAGTGTCGTCTAGGGATGGCCTCTGTCACCTATCTGGGACATGAAATCAGTGAACATGGTGTCACACCAAAGAAGGAGAACGTGAGAGCAATATGTGAGGCTCCACCCCCCTCCAGCAAGGAAGAAGTAAGGTCCTTCCTAGGGATGGCTGAATATTACAGCAAGTTCATACAACATTTTGCCACCAAGACCCACCACATGAGGCAGCTTACGAGAGAGAAAACGGCATTTGTATGGACGGATGAGACACAGAAAGAATTCGAATGTATCAAAGGGGATGTGGTCCAGGCCATTCCCCTCCAGGGGTACGATCCACAGGGTCATACCGTGCTGACAACGGACGCCAGCGACAAGGGGCTCGGAGCAGTCCTGATGCAAGACAGGGGCGGAGGAACAATGGAGACACTAAGCTTTGCATCCAGAGCCCTGACAGACACGGAAAAGAAGTTCAGTGTCATTGAAAAGGAAATGCTTGCAGTAGTGTGGGCCATGGGCAGACTTTGCCAGTTCTTGTGGGGCACGAGGTTCCAACTCAAGACGGACCATAAGCCCTTGGTGAGAGTTCTCACATCTACCGGACATGCAAGTGCAATGCCCAGAATTGCAACAAGCATTTGCAATGCAATAGGTCTCGCATTAGGAAAGTGTGAGCTATTTGTATTGTAAATGACAATTTTTTTTAAATATGTGTTAGCTTTGAAAATATATAAATTAATAGCATTTTTATTTACAAAGCCAATAGCTTACACTTTCCTAATGCGAGTCCTATTGGCTATGGCAATTGGTGTTGGTAGCAAGCAAGGACAGTGCTGTTCTGGTGCTGAGTGATGCTGTTGTGGTGCTGAGTGATGTGGTTGGGCTTAGTGATGTGGTGGTGTATTAGAGTGATGTGGTGATGTCCCAAAGTGATTTGGTGGTGTCCCAGAGTGATGTGGTGGTGTCCCAGAGTCATGTGATGATGTCTGTGAGTGATGTGGTGATATCTGTGAGTGATGTGGTGGTGTCTGTGAGTGATGTGGTGGTGTCTGTGAGTGGTGATGTGGTGGTGTCCCTGAGTGATGTGGTGGTGCCCCTGAGTGATGCCCCTGAGTGATGCCCCTGAGTAATGTGGTGATGCCCCTGAGTGATGTGGTGCTGTCCCAGAGTGATGTGGTGCTGTCCCAGAGTGATGTGGTGCTGTCCCAGAGTGATGTGCTGCTGTCCCAGAGTGATGTGCTGCTGTCCCAGAGTGAGGTGGTAGTGTCCTAGAGTGATATGGTGGTGTTGTGAGGCGTGCAGCAGTGTGAGGCGTGCAGCAGTGTGAGGTGTGCAGCAGTGTGAGGTGTGCAGTGGTGTGCAGCATGCAGCAGTGTGAGTAATACAGCAGTGTGCAGCATGCAGCAGTGTGCGGCGTGCAGTAGTGTGAGTCATGCAGTAGTGTGCAGCATGCAGCAGTGTGAGTAATGCAGCAGTGTGCAGCATGCAGCAGTGTGAGTAATGCAGCAGTGTGCAGCATGCAGCAGTGTGCGGCATGCAGCAGTGTGAGGAGTGCAGCAGTGTGAGGTGTGCAGCAGTGTGAGGTGTGCAGCAGTGTGTGGCGTGCAGCAGTGTGTGGCATGCAGCAGGGTGGCGTGCAGCAGTGTGAGGCGTGCAGCAGTGTGAGGCGTGCAGCAGTGTGAGGCGTGCAGCAGTGTGCGGCATGCAGCAGTGTGCGGCATGCAGCAGTGTGCAGCATGCAGCATTGTGCAGCATGCAGGAGTGTGAAGCGTGCAGCAGTGTGAGGCATGAGGTGAGGGGGTGTGAGGGTGAGAGGGTGTGAGGGTGAGAAGGCGTGTGATGCTGTGTGAGGGTGAGGGGTGTGAGGGTGAGGGGTTGTGAGGATGAGGGTGTGTGAGGGTGAGAGGATGTGTGAGTGTGAGAGGGTGTGTGAGAGTGAGAGGGGGAGTGAGGGTGTGTGAGGGTGAGGGTATGTGAGGGTGAGGGTGTGTGAGGATGAGAGGGTGAGGGGGTGTGAGGGTGGGGGGTGTGAGAGTGAGGGGGTGTGAGAGTGAGGGGGTGTGTGAGGGTGAGGGTGTGTGGGTTCTGAGGGGTGTGGCGGTGTGAGGGAGAGGGTGAGGGGTGTGATGGTGAGGGGGTGTGAGAGTGAGGGGGGTGTGAGGGTGAGGGGGTGGTCGTTCTGAGGGTGTGTGGCAGTGTGAGGGGGAGAGGGTGTGTGAGGGTGAGGGGGTGAGGGGGTGTGAGGGTGTGAGGGAGGGTGGGAGTGTGTGTGAGGGTAAGAGGGTGTGTGAGAGGGTGGGTGAGAGGGTGAACGAGGGTGAGGGTGTGTGTGTAAGGTGAATGAGGGTGAGGGGGTGTGTGAGGGTGAGGGGGTGAGGGTGAGTGAGGGGGTGAGGGTGAGCTAGGGTGAGAGTGTTGTGAGGGTGTGAGGGTGAGTGAGGGTGAGAGGGTGTGAGGGTGTGAGAGTGAGTGAGGGTGAGAGGGTTGTGAGGGTGAGGGGGGTGGGTGAGGGTGGGTGAGGGTGGGTGAGGGTGAGTGACGGTGTGTGAGGGTGTGTGAGGGTGAGTGAGGGTGTGTGAGGGTGAGAGGGTGTGAGGGTGAGGGTCCGAAGTAAATGGTGGCAGGGCAGACATCATTGTAGCTAGCAAGTCGATCTTGACATTTGTATACTCTCTACTACGACCAAGGCTGGAATTAGTCACTAGTTACCTGAAGACTGGATGTGCTCTCTCTGAACACACTGCAGCGGCAGAGCTGTGAACATCGGCCCGATCAGATCTGCACACAATTTGTCATAGATAGACAATAAGCACATTGCATGGAGAGCAAATGTTCCTTCTGCTGGACTACGAAGCAGTCTGTAAGACATAGACACGCACTACATGCTCTACTGCACAACCTCATGAACACACTACAAAGTCCGCAAGAGCTAAAGCTAAAGCTAGGCAAACCCAAAGCTCAGCATACATATATCTACGGAAATCTAAAATGAAGCAAAATTAAACACAAGGCTCACGGTGCCCTCAAGCCACAGTCTAGCACACCATGACTGGGAATCCATCTCAGACGGAGCCATAATGAGCGAGTGGCCAATAGACCCTGTAAATCCCAGTGGGGTACACGTGTTACTATGGTAATCCCTGAACTAAAGCCACAATAAACATGTGGTAAATGGAGACTATAAACAACAAGCTCTCTGCATTGCTGTGGGGGAGGCGGAGGGAGCGGAGCGCATTCCTTTGAAGTGTGACGATGGGGGGGGGGGGGGGCAGGGGTGAGGAGCGTACACATCAATGGAGAGCTGATGGTGATGAAGTGCTAGGATTCCCCACGGCCAGACTGACTTTTGCGTGGCGCGTAGCGTACTTGGGAACACAGGGACATATAGCATGGGACAGAGAAGCAGCGTGAGAGGGAGAGACATGCATATTTTTAGCGCACAGCATGGGCGGGGCAGTATGTGACAGAGGCTGAGCGTGGGCAGAGTGGGACGCAGCAAGGATGTGGGGTCAGAGGGGCAAATAGTATGGACGGGGGTGGGGGATCAGAGGCAATATGTGAAAGGAGCAGAGCGTGCCATGGGGCGGACAGACTGGCATACAGCATGGACGGTGTTGGGGGGACGGAGAAAGCAGCATGTGACTGAGAGGCAGAGCGTGGGCAGGAGACAGCGTGGCGCGCAGAGTACTTGGGTTGAGATGGACACTTAGCATGGGGCAGACTATCAGCGCGAGAAGGGCAGAAATGTTGATTTTTAGCGCACAGCATGGGCGGGGGGCAGTATGTGACAGAGACAGAGCGTGGAATGTTTTTAAGACATAAACTTAAAGAGAGGGCTAAGCGTCCCAGCAGACAGCGCCCTAATTTAAGCTCGGACAATGTTATAGAAGCAGCCGAGGGCAAGAGACTGCCCGCTGGTAAAAAAAAACAAGCAATAGATAGAGTAGCGCTGCAGGGGCTGTTAGAAAGGGGGAAATAGTAACCAAGCTTCTTTAACATGCACATTGTTTTCTAAAACAGCAGTAAAGTGCTAGGATGAAGCTGTGTGTGTGCCCTACAGTTGTTTGAGCCTAGGCTGCCCACAAGACAAGAAAAACGTAAAGTTTTTTAATTATTTAAATGTGTTTTGTGCGCATGTCCCTAATACTTTGCAATTATTCCAAGTGTGCTCTACAGTTCTTGGCGCTTACAGTCCGTGTTAATGGAGGCAGTGTTTTAAAGATTTATAAATTTGTTCGGCGACTTTGTGTTTGTGCTTTATAGTTGTGTGAGCTCATGCTGTGTGTTTTGCGTGCATGGCCCGGATACTTTGGAATGCAGGCAGTGTTGTAAAGGCTTGTGAAGTGTTCAGGTGAGGAAACTCCTTGGGTGAGGCTGTATGTGAGCTTATGAGCTGTATGAGTGTTTTACAAGATTGTAAATGTTTTGGTGACTTTGTGTCTGTGCTGTACAGTTGTGTGAGGTCGGGCTAGTACACATGAAAGAGGGGTGGACTGTAGTCTTTTAATTTAATAGATGTTGCACGCGTAGCCTGTGCGGTGTGTGTTTTGCGTGCATGGCCCTGATACTTTGCAATGCAGCCAGTGTTTTAAATGCTTGTGAACAAAGTCCTTGGTTGTGTCCGTATGTGGGCCTAGGAACTATATGAGCTTAAGCTGCCGCACACGACTGGGGAGAGTGAAGCTAAAGCTGTTTTATTGCAATGGGTGTTGCACGCTTATTTCTGGTACTTTGCAATTGAGGCAGTGCTAATGGAGGCAGTGTTTTAAAGATTTGAAAGTTTGTTGAGTGACTTTGTGTTTCAGCTTTACAGTTGTGTGAGCTTGCGCTGTGTGTTTTGCGCGCATGGGCCTAATACTTTGCAATGCAGCCAGTGTTTTAAAGGCTTGTGAAGTGTCTGAATGAGGAAACTGGGTGAGATTGTATGTGAGATTATAAGCTGTATGAGTGTTTTGAATAATTACAGATTTTTTGGTGACTTTGTGTCTGTGCTGTACAGTTGTGTGAATTCGTGAACACCTTATGCTATGATACTGAACAACATATAACGCTAGCTAAGGCAACTTTTGTTTGTAAGAACTGAGAGTTTCTATATTGCAAAGCAGAAGATAAAAGATGATCTACGAAAGGAAGAAGCTTATTAACATGGCGCCAGCTATGTAAAAGCCCCCCCCCCCCATGGTGTTAAAGTAACACTTGATAGTGAATCAGCCACAATTAAAGCAACAACCTGTGCGAGTCGCCACTCTAACACGTGCAATTTTATCAAGTGGGCATACAAAGCACCTTAGAGGAGATGAAAAAAAAAGCAGTACGTAGAGTAGCGCTACAAGTAGTGTTAGAAGGAGTGAAATACCAACGAAGCATTTTTGAAACACAAATTTTGTTTTAAGGAGCAACAAAGTGCTAGGATGAAGCTGTTTGTGTAGCTTACAGTTGTTTAAGCTTAGGCTGCCACACACGAGTTTGCAATGCAGCTAGCCTTTCGAAATCCTCCGGTGAGGATCTTCCTTGGCTGAGGCTGTTTGTGTGCGTAGGAGCTGTGTTAGCGTAGTTTGGAGCAGAGCGTGCCATGGGGCGGACAGACTGGCATACAGCATGGACGGTGTTGGGGGAACGGAGAAAGCAGCATGTGACTGAGAGGCAGAGCGTGGGCAGGAGACAGCGTGGCGCGCAGAGTACTTGGGTTGAGATGGACACTTAGCATGGGGCAGACTATCAGCGCGAGAAGGGCAGAAATGTTGATTTTTAGCGCACAGCATGGGCGGGGGGCAGTATGTGACAGAGACAGAGCGTGGAATGTTTTTAAGACATAAACTTAAAGAGAGGGCTAAGCGTCCCAGCAGACAGCGCCCTAATTTAAGCTCGGACAATGTTATAGAAGCAGCCGAGGGCAAGAGACTGCCCGCTGGTAAAAAAAAACAAGCAATAGATAGAGTAGCGCTGCAGGGGCTGTTAGAAAGGGGGAAATAGTAACCAAGCTTCTTTAACATGCACATTGTTTTCTAAAACAGCAGTAAAGTGCTAGGATGAAGCTGTGTGTGTGCCCTACAGTTGTTTGAGCCTAGGCTGCCCACAAGACAAGAAAAACGTAAAGTTTTTTAATTATTTAAATGTGTTTTGTGCGCATGTCCCTAATACTTTGCAATTATTCCAAGTGTGCTCTACAGTTCTTGGCGCTTACAGTCCGTGTTAATGGAGGCAGTGTTTTAAAGATTTATACATTTGTTCGGCGACTTTGTGTTTGTGCTTTATAGTTGTGTGAGCTCATGCTGTGTGTTTTGCGTGCATGGCCCGGATACTTTGGAATGCAGGCAGTGTTGTAAAGGCTTGTGAAGTGTTCAGGTGAGGAAACTCCTTGGGTGAGGCTGTATGTGAGCTTATGAGCTATATGAGTGTTTTACAAGATTGCAAATGTTTTGGTGACTTTGTGTCTGTGCTGTACAGTTGTGTGAGGTCGGGCTAGTACACATGAAAGAGGGGTGGACTGTAGTCTTTTAATTTAATAGATGTTGCACGCGTAGCCTGTGCGGTGTGTGTTTTGCGTGCATGGCCCTTATACTTTGCAATGCAGCCAGTGTTTTAAATGCTTGTGAACAAAGTCCTTGGTTGTGTCCGTATGTGGGCCTAGGAACTATATGAGCTTAAGCTGCCGCACACGACTGGGGAGAGTGAAGCTAAAGCTGTTTTATTGCAATGGGTGTTGCACGCTTATTTCTGGTACTTTGCAATTGAGGCAGTGCTAATGGAGGCAGTGTTTTAAAGATTTGAAAGTTTGTTGAGTGACTTTGTGTTTCAGCTTTACAGTTGTGTGAGCTTGCGCTGTGTGTTTTGCGCGCATGGGCCTAATACTTTGCAATGCAGCCAGTGTTTTAAAGGCTTGTGAAGTGTCTGAATGAGGAAACTGGGTGAGATTGTATGTGAGATTATAAGCTGTATGAGTGTTTTAAAGAATTACAGATTTTTTGGTGACTTTGTGTCTGTGCTGTACAGTTGTGTGAATTCGTGAACACCTTATGCTATGATACTGAACAACATATAACGCTAGCTAAGGCAACTTTTGTTTGTAAGAACTGAGAGTTTCTATATTGCAAAGCAGAAGATAAAAGATGATCTACGAAAGGAAGAAGCTTATTAACATGGCGCCAGCTATGTAAAAGCTCCCCCCCCCCATGGTGTTAAAGTAACACTTGATAGTGAATCAGCCACAATTAAAGCAACAACCTGTGCGAGTCGCCACTCTAACACGTGCAATTTTATCAAGTGGGCATACAAAGCACCTTAGAGGAGATGAAAAAAAAAGCAGTACGTAGAGTAGCGCTACAAGTAGTGTTAGAAGGAGTGAAATACCAACGAAGCATTTTTGAAACACAAATTTTGTTTTAAGGAGCAACAAAGTGCTAGGATGAAGCTGTTTGTGTAGCTTACAGTTGTTTAAGCTTAGGCTGCCACACACGAGTTTGCAATGCAGCTAGCCTTTCGAAATCCTCCGGTGAGGATCTTCCTTGGCTGAGGCTGTTTGTGTGCGTAGGAGCTGTGTTAGCGTAGTCTGCGGCACACAAGGGGGGGGTGAACCTGAAGCCATTTTGGTCGAGTAGCGCTGCAAAAGCATTCGGAAAAGGTAAAAACTTCAAGCAATAGATACAGTAGCGCTACAGGGTCTGTTAGTAGGGGAGAAATACAAACCAAGCCTCTTTAACATGCACATTGTTTTCTAAACAGCAGTAAAGTAGCCTAGTGTGCGACAAACGAGGGGGGGTGAACCTGAAGCCATTTTGGTCGAGTAGCGCTGCAAAAGCATTCAGAAAAATTAAAAACTTCAAGCAATAGATAGAGCAGCGCTGCAGGGGCTGTTAGTAGGGGAGAAATAGTACCCAAGCCTCTTTAACATGCACATTGTTTTATAAACAGCAGTAAAGTGCTAGGATGAAGCTGTGTGTGTGCCCTACAATTGTTTGAGCCTAGGATGCCCCACACAACCAGAACAAGCCCTTTACCGCTAATGTAATTAAAGCAGGGGATGGGGGAGCGGATCCTTTGAAGCACGGCCTTGCGGCCGTCAAAGACGTAAACAGCAGGGATGTAATTAGGGGGGAGGAGAAGTCGCGCTTGGGTGAATGCCTGAGGCCAAGCTGCCCATGGGAGGGAGGCTGATGGCTGTGATAGAAGCACGGTCACGAGCATGTGCACTTCTACAAATCCGGCTCGTAAAAAGTCAGCTTTGTGGATGGGCGGCATTAGGTCTCTCTGCGAGACCTAATGACCCTCAAATTATTGGATTATCGCTAGGATGTGGAATACATCCCTGGCAGCAGGAACAAGGTGGCTGACTACCTGAGAAGGGCTGCAGCTATGGAAATCGCCGATGAAGAGAAGGAAGTGAGTGAAGAGATGGTGGCATTGATGGAAGACCCGGAGAAGGTAATAAGTAACCAAGAGTGGAAGGATGCGTACAAGGTAGACGGGAACATGCGAGAGGTGATAGAACACATAGTCGAAGGTTGGCCTGAACAGAAGCATCTAAATGGGAACCTGAGGAAGTATTATGAAGTGAGAGAGGAACTGTCCCTGGATGACAAAGGTGTGTTTGTATACCGAGGGGAAAAGGTGGTACCCCCGGAGGGGCTAATCCCGAGGCTACTGGCGATATTACACGAAGGCCACATAGGTATTGGAAAAACAAAACTGAGGGCCAAACAAGGATACTGGTGGCCTGGCATGGACACACAGACTGAACGCCATGTGAGAGAGTGTGACAAATGCCAGCGTGCTGACAAAACCATGACACCATTGAGGCCGGCCTTAGGGAAACTCAATGCCCCGAAGAATCCTTGGGAGGAGCTCCCAATTGACATACTGGGACCAGTATTGGATGAACAAGGAACTCCAAAATACCTATGTGTCCTAGTAGACAGATACTCTAAGTGGCCTGAAGTTCAGGTCCAAGAGGAGATGGATACAGAAACCATACTTAAGTTCCTCACGGCAACTTTCCTCAGGGAAAGCATTCCCAAGTCCATATTGAGAGATAATGGTCCTCAATTCACTTCAGAAAAGTGGCTCAAATACATGGAAAGAAATGGGATCGTCTCTCTCCAAACACACATCCATATATCATCCAGCTGGGAATGGACAAGTGGAAAGATTCAATAGAGTACTAATGGGTCCATCCAAGCAGCTATCATGATAGGGAAGGACTGGGAGAAGGAAATGCTACATATGATTTAGGCCTACCGCATCACGCCCAGAGGTACTGGGTACAGCCCCTTCCAGATTCTCAGAAGTAGAGATCCCTTTACTAAGGACAA